>NC_056409.1:1255000-2505000 GCF_905147365.1 Aricia agestis | reverse complement strand
TTGGCGGCTTAACAGTCAGTTTAGTGTGCATGCAGCCTAATAGCAGCGCACGAGAATTATCACAACACAGTCTGATGAGTGGTGTTATTGTTAATTACCAGGTATCTCGCAACAGCCTTGACATGGCAAATGCAAATTTTAATTGGAGAGTGTGCTCATAGAGGAATGTGTGTAGTATCATTAAAAGTAACGCTAAAGCACTCTGTAACTAAAAAATATTTGTGTTGTAAATTGTTTAATAAAAACTTAACCGCCAATTACTATGGAACATAGACAACCCACCCCTTTTCAAAGCGCTACAACTTACAAGCCACAAGCTTTTAATGCCGTCGCTGTTTTCGTCGTGTAATGGACGCATCTTGACATGGGCAAAGAAAACGCCCAACATACAGGTCACCAACAGCATTTTTATCATAATTTTATTAAGTACAACCTAAATATTAAATATGGGCTCGGCTAACAATCAGTTTAATAATACCTGGTTCATTTCTACGCTCTTAAATCTAGATATTATATTAAAATTTAAAAGTACCTAATAATTCTGTCATAAAACCTCTCTTTGGCGTGTTAATCTAATTTGAAGGGAATACCAAATACGTGCACTGTCTTACGGTAAATCCTTAATCTTCAAAGCTGTTCCTGAGAGATGCGAGGGTTGACTGTTTTTCACCCCAAGAGGGATCAGCTTGTCGCATGATCGAGCTTTGTTCATTTTACGCTTGCTTAACGCGCCTTTGGCTTTCTTAATCTACAGGGTGTATCAGAATTAAATTGTGATAATACTTAAGGTGTGCTGTGTATGGGTTCCCTTTATCGAGTTTGCTGCAACTTTTTTTTACTTTTGTATGGGAAAATTCATGACGCTCGGGCGATTGCCCATAAAATCGCGAAAATTTGCTCTTTCAATTTCAGCGCTGCACAACTTTCACATGGTGATCTCTATTATAAGGGACACAAACATACCCTAAAGTGTTATCACAATGTTTTGTTACATTGTATAGATTTACGGCGGTTCCCAATATTTGATCTATCTCTGGTTTTGCCCTACTAGAGATAGGAATAGCTCAAAATTGACATAAAATATATGTCTCTAATGTCTAATGTGAGCTATTCCTATCTCTAGTAGGGCAAAACCAGAGATAGATCAAATATTGGGAACGGCCGTTAAAGCTAAACATGTCGAAGTGTCTCTATAAAATACATGTCCAAGGTTATTATTAATTAAAACTTAATTATGGCTGTCGAAAAAATTAAGAAGTGGCTCTTCAGGCCTTTTACTGCCGCTTGCTCTGGCAGGGTCGCGGTTGTGTATTCCGCGTATCCCGTGGCTCTGCCTTATGCGGAAGAGCAGGAACACCGTTGGGGATTTAGTGGGTATGCCCGGGCGCGGCCCTCCGCCCCCAGGGAGTCCCACATACCCCGGTAGCCCTCCCCAGATTGCCGGGGATGCGTAAACGCATTTCCCCAACGAAAAAAAAGGGCTTTTACTGCCGCACTCAGAGACATTTAAATAAGACTAGAGATCGCCCAATGGTCGAAATTCGACCTTACTTGCAACGACATTAGGACTACTACCTATATTTTGTAAAAAATATTGACTTCATCATAGTTTTTTTCAATTCTTGTCTCTGGGACTCAGCTGATCTCAGACTGGCCGTTTAAGCATTGTCTAATAGTATCTAAAATTAATAAAAAAAAACAAATCCATTTTCAATTTGTCAACTTGTTGTCAACAGATTTCAACCATAAATAGAAGAGTATAATTCGTATGTATAGGCTTGTCACTCAAAAATCTGTCATTTTTCCTAGTAGTAGTGTCGTAGTGTGTGTAACGTTTTATTAACCGACTTCCAAAAACGAGGAGGTTATATATTCGGCTGTGGATATTTTTTTTAGGGTTCCGTACCTCAAAAGGAAAAAACGGAACCCTTATAGGATCACTTTGTTGTCCGTCTGTCCGTCCGTCCGTCTGTCAAGACCCTTTTTCTCAGGAACGCGTGGAGGTATGAAGCTGAAATTTATATCAATTACTCAGGTCTACTGTCCCTTGAAGCTGTGAAAAAATCAAACTTCTAAGCCAACGCAATCAAAAGATACAGCCGTTTATGCCGCAAATTTTCGACACTTGCAAGGGAATCAAAACCTACAGGGTGCTTCCCGTGAACTCAGAATCTTGAAATTTGGTACGAAGCAACGTCTTATAGCATAGATAAAGGAAAAATTACGAAAACCATAAATTTTTAGTTACATCACATAATATATTTTTTTTAATAATTTTAAACTTACTACCCATTTCCTCATAAACGCGTAGAGGTATTAAATTGAAATTCATACCAAATACTCAGGTCTATAATACCTTTAAGCTGTCGGAACCCTCGGTGCGCGAGTCCGACTCGCACTTGGCCGGTTTTTTTGTTAAAAATATATATGATAAAAGCATAACTTTAAAATAATGTTAGCTCGATGCACTCCTTCACCATATAAACTATAACTGTGCGAAATTTCATGCACCTACGTTTCCCCATTTTTCGTAAAAAGGGTTACAAAGTTTTTGTCTCACGTATTAAGAGGATTCCACACCGCCCTTTTTTCCATACAAACGTTGTCCCCTGTTTCCTCCCTGGATAATGCTAGTAGAGTTATAATTTTTTTCCTGAATATCTACGGCCACTAATACAATGTCCCTATGTTTTCTTTTTTTTCATAATTTAATTATTAAATAAGATATGAACGTTCAAAAACCCAAAAAAATGGCCAGATTTTCCACTGTGTTCAAACGTCCAGAAAACAGATTTGGCTAGATTATACAAAAAAAGCAAAACATAGGAACACAGCTCAAGCCTTTTTTTAATCTTTAATGAAAAAATTACTTAAATCGGTTAAGTTTTGGAGAAGGAATCAGGGGACAACGAATCGTTGATTTTCTGGATTTTCTGCAGTTGTCTCTATCGCGTTCTGCGGTATAGGCCTGAGGTAAGGGAGACAGCTATAGATATTACACGTACTTTTTTTTCATTTCTCTAGCCCCTGTTGTATCCTCTTAATATATAGATTAATGAACGGTGCGGTAACGTGGCACGGTGCGTTGACGTGACGTGCAAATTTACGTTAACGTAACGTAAAATTATTAGAATCGAGAGTTATAGACTTTAATTGAAAGCTGCAGCTGAAATGATGTTTTTCTGTTGTTACAGGAGGCGGTCTGAGCAACGGCATCATCCTCCAGAGGTTCCCAGAGAAGAACTGGGACGACACACCCTTTCACGACGGCATAGAATGGGTATGTTTACTCCGATCGCCCGTCGCATCTGTGGTCGACAACAACTACTAATAACGTGTTAGCCGTTATTGTCAGGTCAAACAGATCGGAGACACTTGATAATAAACTTTAAAATTATGAAACTAAAGTGCGTTTAAAATGATGCTTGAACCTTACAAATTAAATTTTCTGCGTTTATGTGGTTAATTTTGTCCTTTATGGTTATTCTATTCTGTACTCTATCATCTACGTAACATATAGAGCAGACTGCAGCAGATCCTAAACTCGTAATTGTATTTTAAATCTTAAGTAAAGTGCTACTTATGTTTCTATACTAACAATACAATGTTAAGTTCGTTCAACTATGGTAGATCCTTCCGACCTCAGTCGAAATCTTTTACTCGACTTTCCAAAAAGGCCGTTCTATGTTCGGATCACGGATGTTAGTACTATAACATTTTTCCGGAAAAATATCTTTACCGTTGGCGTATTTAAGAGCTCAGCGCATTCAGTATAATTCGTTCCATTAGATTGTACGAGAGTTATAAATACACGGCTATTAAATGATAAGAAAGTAGCATAATTCATATTTCCATGTACGTTGTCTTCGGTGACTTGTAATGAACGATGGAGCAAGAAAACCTGACGAGACTTACTAGTTTTCTAAGAGTAGATAACTTTTTATTTTAAAACAGGAAGATACTAAGACCAAGCAAAAAGTATCGGTTCTAAGTATTCATAAGTTATTATAAAATAAGTTCATTAAAATAATCTGGTAAATCTTCCGTGGGCCAAAATTCTACATTGCTAGCACTCTCTGCTAGCCTGTCGGATTGAAGGCTGCTTTTTCTAGGTTGCGACTTGCGAGTAATGTGTAAATTTTGATAAAATCGATTGATTTGCCTAATTTTGCTCAAGCAGTTGATTGAGTGAATTCTATTGGATTTTAAACACATTGCTCGCATTACGCCGCGCAGCCTAAAAGTCTGTGGCTTTGTGGCTTTTCAATATGTCGTACCTTAAATTATTAAACCCAACAAGAAGAACATGCCTAAAGGAACCCCGCAACTCGCTTTCATTCATTCGAATGAATAGCCGTAACGGCATTGGTAACACAAGAAGAAAGCGAGTGCGTAAAAAATATATTTTAGTCTCTTATTGGCATAATATTAGCTTTGTTCGTGCTAGCTTGGAGTACATATTTGGGAATAGTTGTTAACGTGCGATGTTTCCAGTTCTGCCAGCCGCAAGGATGGGCGCTGTCGACGGAGCGGTCGGAGCCGCGGTTCTACGTGTCGGTGCTGACCGACGTGGACGCCAACCGCCACTACTGCGCCTGCCTCTGCTTCAACGAGACCGTCGCCATCACGCCCACCAAGCCTGCCGACGAGGTATATCATGTTTGGCTTTTAAGGACTCGCAGTTTCTACAGTTACTGTACCTATGCATGGAGAAACAGTTATCAATAATTATCATAATCTAAAAGCCAATTACCAAATGGCAAATTTATAGATATATATATAATAATATATGTATAGAATAGAAGAGTTGCGCTAATCGCGAACAGTCAAGTCAAAAGCAAGTTTTAGCTCTACTCTTCGAGTGTACATGCTCCTACCGTGTGCCCCTCCTTTTACTATGGTGTGCCTCTATTCTTATAGGTACAATAAGAAGTGCGGCTACGCCTAGTATTAGCCGGTTAGAAGTAAATGTAAACATTAAAATTGGCTAAATCTAGTATGAACCGATTATTTTCGGGTTAAACTAGTTGTAACTGGATCATACCGGTTGGCGGTCAATACTTAAAGTGCCTGATAGACGTACGAACTTAAAAGTACGCGGGTTTTAAGTTCGCGAACTTACTCGGCTCGCGTCGCTGACACACGAGAATCGCTCACACTGGATTACCATGCCCCCAGGCTCGCGGCTCGCGGCTCTTTGCTGACACACAGGCGATTAAGATCGTCGAGCCATAAGTCCGCGTACTTACTCGCACGTCTATCACCCCCTTAATACTAGGTCGAACCTAACTCTTAATACTATGTTTAGCCAATATCTTAGCGGCTAAAACTAGGCTTAGCCGTTCTTCGAGTTCGAGACATATTATAAGTACATTAAACTGCGAAAATAGGTCTATTTCGGCCGTTAGCTGTAATAAAGTTCATCGCTCGCCTTCCTTGTGGAGCAGTCGGGTAAAAATACAGTATCCACATGATCGCAATAAACAAACGCCGGAAACGCGCCGTAAACTATATACGGACTATGAATGGTTTGCTTAGAATAAGATTTGATGGAGGAGTTTTATTCAAAATATATTGATTGTGCCAGTATTATAGTACTCTGTGATTGTGCGTTTGATTCATAAAACGACTCGTGTCTCGACTCTCGAATGCTTGCAATACTATGGTACTAAGTACTAATAGTGGAAATAATAACCCATCAAAAACATTTTCATGTAAAAATGCTGCCAAGACGAGAACATATAGTTCGTGGTGTCAAAAAGTAGTGAAATCTCATGTAGAGCCAAGTTTCTAACCTTACATTTACGTCCGTGCCTTACATACTTTGATTTTTTTTGGCCTTTTTTGCTCTAGTATATCAATAATGGCAACAGGTAGGTACTTGATTTTTTCTCAAAGTCCTTAGTAGTATGTATTTTAGTTATATGTCCACTTTAATATTTATTAATAATATTAAAATAAAATAGAAAACTAAGAGAGGTTCTCATACAAAAAACAAAATTTTTGGCCTAAATTTGCTCTATAATGGTACAGATTATATACCTAGGTTAGGTTGGGTTTGATAATTTTTTTGTTTTGACTGTACTAATATTATGTTACACCAAATTTCACCTTTCTAAGACTTGAAGTACCCTAACAGTTTTGATGATCGGTGAGTCAATGACAAAATTGTGGGTTTTTGGACACCTATAAAATCTAAAGTATAATAACTACGCTAAGATAAAATCTAAAGTATAATAGAACGTCGGCCAACGCGTTCGCCTATATGTAGTGCCGACATGAGACAAACGCAATTTAATAATGCAGACGATGTTTCGATGTCATTATTTATTTTTCTCGTATCATGTGGCATGACGTCATGTGTCCTTGTGACATCCTGCCAGCCCTGACCGGTGACCGCACGCGGTTATCTCTGGATCACTATTGTTTTATCACCAAACAGCCTAGGTTCTAGCTATAGATACGTCCATACTAATGTTAAAGTGTCTGTCTATCTGTCTGTTACCTCTTCACGCCCAGAACGCTGAACCGATTTTGCTCTTTGGTATGGACACTTTGAGTCCGGAATAAGGACTTACTATTTATCCCAAAAAAATGTATGGTTCCCGCTCGATAAACTAATTTAAGAGCAACGGAGTTGCTTGCGCCATTTTGTTTTGCTATAACTTAGACAAAAACCTGCGGATAATGTAATAATTTAGATTTTCCGGTAGCTTGTCTAATGCCTTCTTGTCCCAGTGACATTATAAGGAGTCTTTAGATTTCTCATTCAGTCATTGGCACTTCTCAACCCATCAATCCCCAAGCGGCAGCAGGCTGTCACATAACAATTGAAAATCTATTTAGTCTGCGATACTCACGAGTCACGATGGAGATATTAAATCACTTCTCGTTAAACATAAACATTTTTTGTTATCAGCCTCCACTGACCACTAAAGTATTACAAAATAAACAAATACAAACAGTGTATTAATTATTATAATACTAGTAGGAAATCACAGTAATAGGCGGTGTACAAGGAAAAATAATATACATAGCTACATACTAAAATATATACGGTACAGGGAAAATCTGGGAATACGCCGTTCGCCCGGAGATTAGTAGCGGAATTGCTTTTTAAAGGCTGTCGGCACGAAAATGCCTCCATCTAATTCCATCCAATATTCGCACGTTATTATGAAGCGGTCGATGAGTTTGTGATGTTTTGAAGATTTTCAAGGAATGGAAAAAAAGGAAGATTAAGTATATTTTTACGTACTTTGTCTTTACATTTTCTATTATTTTTTGGCCAGAGAGAAAAAATAATGATATGTGGACAACAACTGACTGATATTATCTATATTCTGAGAACGACATAAATCATAATATTATTATAAAACACTAGCTGTTGCCCGCGACTTCGTCCGCGATAGCATAGTAGATCGCATCTCAAGTACTTATTATATTTTATTGTACAAAAATATTCAATATACAGAATTGACTTTCCTATGATTTTATTATAATATATAGATGTTCCGCGCGTACTCGCGCTTCGCTTGCGTAATTTAGGAATTTCACGCAACCGTACATTTTGCAGCAAAAAATAGCCTATGTCCCTTCACGTGGTCTATTCTTCATGTTTGCCAAATAACATAAAAATTGTTCCAGTAGTTCATAAGATAATAAGAAATTCCATATAATTTCCCCCATTTTTTTCCACATTTTTATCTATTTCTTCGCTCCTTTTAGTCATAGCGTGATAAAATATAGCCTATAGCCTTCCTCGATAAATGGGCTATCTAACACTGAATTTTTTTTTAAATCGGAATAGTAGTTCCTGAGATTATCGTGTTCAAATAAGCCCTTTCATATAATTTCCCACGTTTTTTCCACATTTTTCTCTATTTCTTAGTTTCTATTAGTCTTAGCGTGATAAAATATAGCTTATAGCCTACCCCAATGAATGGGCTATCTAACATTGAAATAATTTTTCAAATCGGATAAGTAGTGCCTGAGATTAGCGCGTTTATATAAGCCCTCTCATATAATTTCCCCCGTTTTTTCCACATTTTCCTCTATTTCTTCACTCGTATTAGTCTTAGCGTGATAAAAAATAGCTTATAACCTTCTTCGACTAATGGGCTATCTAACACTGAAAGAATTTTTCAAATCGGACCAGTAGTTCCTGAGATTAGCGTGTTCAAATAAGCCCTTTCAAATAATTTCCCCCCGTTTTTTCCACATTTTTCTCTATTTCTTAGCTCCTATTATACTTAGCGTGATAAAATATAGCCTATAGCCTTCCTCGATAAATGGGCTATCCAACAGTAAAAGAATTTTTCAAATCGGACCAGTAGTTCCTGAGATTAGCGCGTTTAAACAAACAAACAAACAACCAAACAAACTCTTCCCAATTATAATATTAGTATAGATTTGAAATATTACTACAATGTTTTCAATTTTCATGGTAGAGGCAGCACCAGTATAGATAGTAAGCGCCCTATGCTCTGACCTTTGCGTAATTACAGTGGTTTTCGGCCAGACCGCGAATTACGAATACGGAATACCACCTTGCTGTAGCCAGCCGTATATGATTATATATACCACAATTTAGTTTTTAAATATTTATGCTTCTTTAGAGCCATGTCATGAATAATCTTATACTTTGAAATACATATAATCCTCGTCTTAATATTATGATGAGCTACTGATAGTGAGAATTTTTCAATAATCATTATCCAATTTTTCCCTCCCCACAAAAGCCTCAGAAATACCTATACCTACCTACCGTATACGCAGTACTTGAAAATAATAATAATTAGTGTAACCACTCAACTCCAGTACACTCACAAGGGTTAAGGATTGAGAGGGGCCATATCGGCCCTGTAGCACGTGCTTGTTAATTACTGATTGGTAAGGGTTAAACTATCAAACAATAATGGAATAATAGACGCGTGCGTATTGCGTGCACGCTATATTAACATAAATTATTGTTGTTCACAGTTATTAACAAACTCAGAATTTATTACATACGTAATTAACGAAAGCGTTAATGATACATAATAAATTACAACATTGCTCTCACCTCAATGCCTCAAATTGTAACAGTAGCATTATGTAAGGATTTTATTGATATTTGGAGTTTGGACCCATATTTGTCTACTTTTAAATGTATGTTTAGATTTTTGTGTAGACTTAAAACTTAAAAGTATTAATGTTTTCGAATTGATCCTAATATAGAATCAGCCAAGTAGGTAAAGTTTAGTAAAATAAAAATATCCATGTGTACTAAAGGAGCCCCGTAACATAGATAACATAATATTATTTTATTTGAATAATGAGCCTACGAACTACTATATAGCTGTATAATATAAATTCACAGACTTATTTAATCATAAAAAAGTTAAATAGTACCCTAACAACTGACGCATCACTGATAAGTTTTTGTTGGTGTTATTACAAACGCACGGTGCACCTGCTGCATAATGCAGTCCAGTGATTGCTGATGGGTCCCTTCCGCTTGGGGTCTCATGCGTGAAGCCCAACCGTCCACCACCCTTTATATTAGGCTGTTCGGGAGCACGGTATTTCCACCTTTCCCACCAAAGCAATAGGGCTCAATATCGTGTCCGCTATCCATGCTATTTTGGGAGACAGTTTAAAAAAGAAAAAAAAGTGATAGCGAATAGTGATCCATCCGCTACTAACCTCGTTTATAGTGATTAATTTCACACTTTGCTCTCATGACTCATGAGTTATAATGTTTCTATAAAGTCGGTTTTATTTTATACTAGCTGTTGCCCGCGACTTCGTCCGCGTGGACTTCAGTTTATAGCGCGCGATGTCAACAAAATTGGTGTCAAAAGCTTTTATAAAAAAACCCTGGTACGGGGTACCCCTTAAATCAAAACAGCTGTGCAGTGTGCACATAATATTTCATTTTTTTTTATGAAATAAGGGGGCAAACGAGCAAACGGGTCACCTGATGGAAAGCAACTTCCGTCGCCCATGAACACTCGCAGCATCAGAAGAGCTGCAAGTGCGTTGCCGGCCTTTTAAGAGGGAATAGGGTAATAGCGGAGGGTAGGGAAGGGAAGGGAATAGTTGAGGGTAGGGAAGGGAATAGAGTAGGGGTTAGGGGATTGGGCCTCCGGTAAACTCACTCGGCGAAACACAGCGCAAGCGCTGTTTTCACGCCGGTATTCTGTGAGAACGTGGTATTTATCCGGTCGAGCCGGCCCATTCGTGCCGAAGCATGGCTCTCCCACGTATAAATTTTTTACTTAATTAAACTTTATATTTTAATTGCGTCACTGCATTATGCATAGATAAAGTACTGAGTTAATTAATAACGTATCAAAGAAATAAAATCGAAAAATATCGAAACTAGTGTATTGTAAGATAATACCACCTTTTATAGAAATACTTTCGAGTAAGCGTTAGCGCGATGTAAGAGACGCACGGCGCCATCTATTATGAATTTTTGGAACTAACTTAATTTGAACAAATTTACACATTTTCACCCCCTTGCAACCCTTTTTTCCAGTAAAAAAGTAGCCTTGTCCTTTCTCAGGCTTGAGTCTATCTGTATACAAAATTTCATTACAATCGGTTCGGTAGTTTTGGCGTGAAAGCGAGACAGACAGACAGACAGACAGACAGAGATACTTTCGCATTTATAATATTTGTATAGATTAGTACAGATTGAACTCAGACAAAATAAAAAGTCACGAACATAGTACAGACAGCAAAATATTTAAGACTTGACAGTCTTAAATATTTAAGTGGACTTTCACTAAGTGTCCCCAAGCGGTTAATCTTTTACCACAAACGTGTTGTTGTGACCTAAGACCCAATTTCACCAACGTCTGTTAGTATTAATGGCTTGTTAAAATGTCATGTCTTCTCTTTTGTTAGTAAGAAAAACGAGAGAGGTAACGTGACACTAATTCGAGCTTTAACTTTAACAGACGTTGATGAAATTGGACCTGAGTCTATTAAGTGTTGGAGTCTCTAGGCGACACCTAACTGGGGGACATTATTTCTGAGGTTTTTGACAGGAAACTCCTGCTCCATTTTTTTAAAACTAGCAGAAAGCGGTACTAGCACCTTTGACAGCTAATCAAGCAATCACCAACTTTGTTGAATAAGTGAGCTCCTCTCAAAACCTCAGAAACCGGGCATTATTCACCTAGGTTTCTATTGAACAATAACTTCAGAAGTGGATGTCGCCCGGCGTCACGTTTTCATATTGCGAATCAACTCCAATGAATTGAAATGGCCAACAATGGAGCGACCTAGAGCATATCAACAAACATCAACTGTTGTAGACGACAGGCGTAAATTAATCGATACGGTCACACACGGCTGTGCGGCCAAGTCCAGCGGTGCGATTCTCTGAGGCAGGAATGGCGAACCTTTTCGTGTCAACACTCAACGACCAACGTGCCCTTTTCTAAAGAAGTCTTTCTGAAGAAGTCATTTAAACGTGCCATTTTTTTTCGTTATCCGGCGCGTATTACAAATTTCCCTTAGGTAAAATAATTATTTCGATACTAGTTTTGTGTGTCAGTTGTGACATACCAGTGACGTGCTCCAAATTTTATGTCACGTGCCACCGCCTACCAATGCATGCCAATGGTTCGCCATCCCTTAGAGTCTATTAGGGCAAATATCAAAACAGCCGAAGTCGTATCGGCTGTTACAGCGGTGAGAGCGAGATTAGTATTTGCTAGAATACATTTTCTGGTTTCATCCTGGACTCCACGATCTGGTCGGTATCTGAGGTTTTTTAACAGAAGTTTAACTTTTACTTAATATTGCTTTATTTACGGGCAGACCTCCTCGGTTCACGAACAGTAAGGACTAAGACGTATAGTATATTGGTGACCCCATTTAAAGATCATGAAATCTTCGCAAAAAATTCTCCCTTTTTCGACGCTCTTCATAAAAATATAGATGTGTGTAAACTTGTAGGGTTGCCAACTCTTGAAAGGACCAACCTGGGAGAAACTATTTCTCTATTTCAATTTCGGAAAACCCGGAGTTAATCCAAGTGATTTTCTTCGAACAGATAAATATGATTGTCCAATCCAACTTCATCTTACAATTTTTCACTAAGTCAATTATTATGCAATAATTATTAGTTTTTGAAAAACCGGAGAAATTATCGTTATCCGGGAGGACGGGAGGTTAAGCATTATTACCGGAGTCTCCCGGACAATCCGTGAGGGTTGGGAACCCTAGTGTAAAAGCTTGTGGGCTAAACAATTTCTTGAGGGGTGATCACTGAGCATGACTTCCTGTACTCAGTACTCGTACTAACCGTAATGTTATCAAAAATTATTTTTATGAAAATCTTGACTGCTCCCATATATTTGATACTAGATTACGCCCGCAATTCCGTTGTGCTAACCTTAATATAAATTTATCCTGCGGGAACCGTACATTTTTCCGGGATGAAAAGTATCCTATTGGTACGGGAGCCCTAGAATTTTTTTTGTGATTACTAACAAGCTAATTTTTTGTAAGTAGCTTCATTTAGATAAGATGAACAACATTTTTCTAAAAATCTCGAAAGTGATAGCTAACAGAGATAGAAAGGATTTCATACATTTACTTGATGGTCCTAAAATATGGATTGTTCTATTTGTAGGACAATGTTACTCTTAAATTATATGACTATTAATCTATCAATATACAAATAATCGGCCAAGTGCGAGTCGGACTCGCGTACGAAGGGTTCCGTACCGGTATATAGCGAAAGTAGACAAGTAGACTAGTTCGCCTTATCAAAATCAAGCTACTCACAAAAAATTAGCTTGTTAGTAATCACAAAAAAATTGTTCTAGGGCTCCCGTACTATAATATGTCCTTCCCCGGGACTCGAAAGTATCTCCATACCAAATTTCAGCAAAATCCGTTTAGCGGTTTGTGTGAAGAGACAGCAGACAGACAGATTGACACACTTTTGCATTTTTAATATTAGTAAGTATGGATTTAAATACTTTACAATAACGTAGCTGTCTACAGGAACTGCGTATCCTTCTGGCCCCTCCAAAAGGAATAAGCAGTTCCATCACTCGAAACTCTTGACAAGTTTGGAGTATTAGTTTCGCTCGGGGTCCGTTTTAAGACATGAAATGACCTTCGTGGTCATTTCATTCACACTTCACAGTCATTTTATATATGAAAAAATTATTAAACAAAGGTAATTACGTAAATTACAAATGTATTTTTTAGATATCAATGAGAAAAGTAACAATTTTTGTAGCTAATTATCTCTCTGAAGTTTGGAGTGAAATATTGGTGCAAGCTATAGATATTGACATTAAATCCTGGAGATGTTGAAGTCCTAAGATGAACGAAGATCGTCTTCGATCATGCTCGGTCCGCACACAACAGGTCGGCGGTCCGGATGCGGACCGCGGTCCGCCATTTGGTGACCCCTGATCTAGTACCTACACGCAACATCGTAGTATCACATTCGAACGATACAAGTAAAATTTTGACAGAAAACGATTTTTTACATTGCGTGACTGCTATCGCTGTATCGTTTGATAAAGGCTCGTGAGTCGTGACTAAACGCATTCTGCATGGTATACTCTCACTGCTGGCAGTGGGGAGGTAGTTGATATTCTAAAATATGCAAGAGGATGACTACAAAATAATGTCTTTGAAACTTCAACAGAGAAATTTTAGATATAAAATTAAACTGTCTCTATAGCTCCAAATATAAAGTCTACAGATTTTTATGAATTGACCCATAGCCCAAACTCAAATTTCGTGAGGAAAAACAGTGCAAACGTGTTCATCTTATGACTAGGCATTTTTTGCAAGAAAGTATTTTGAAAATTCTGCCAGGAATATGCATTACGCTGGCTACGTCGCAAAAACCTCGCTCTTTTAAAAAAATTCTGCATGTTAAAATATTTTTGAAAACTATGCTAATTAACCTACGCGTAACCTTGCAGTTCAGAATGAGTTCATCTTCTATTGTGGTATATGACGCCTAGTGCTTAGTGAGAATTCCGACCTAGTTCAACTTCTCGTAAATCGTAGATTCGAGTATTTGTTTTTAGGGTTCCGTACCCAAAGGGTAAAAACGGGACCCTATTACTAAGACTTCGTGGTCGACGGACTTCGCTGTCCGTCTGTCTGTCTGTCTTGAGTTATCAAGAACGGTAATAGCTAGAGAGATGAAATTTTCACAGATTGTGTATATTAATATCTTTTGCCGCTATAACAACAAATACTAAAAACAAAATAAAATTAATATTTAAGGGGGGATCTCATACAACAAAAGTGATTTTTTGACATTTTTTGCTCTATATCAATAACTAGATGTCCCGCGCGGCTTTGCCCGCGTAAATTAGGAATTTTACAGAAACCGTACATTTTCCCATAAAAAAATAGGCTTAGAATACTTCTCACGAAACCGAAGTCACCACATGTTTCCCTATAAGTTTTGAGGAGTTCCCTCGATTACTTATGGATCCTTCATCAAATCACCACTTTTGTGAATATAATACCAAATTAGGATGATACCGATATGACATATGTGTGGATGTGTGGATGTATGGATGTTTGTTACTCTTTCACGCAAAAACTGAATCATTCGTTGAATTCTGATAAGTAGTTTAGAAGTTACGAGGGAACAGATGAACATACATACATAGATATATATATACATACATACATACATAGCCTGTCAAAAGCATAACCCTCCTTTTGCTTTGCCGTAGTCGGGTAAAAAGAAATATTATTGTCCGATTCGCATTTGGCCGAGAAACTTGATTTTCTCGCCATGTCTTCGCATGTTCTATGCTTGAAAAGTCCTTCTGTCATCTGTGGTTTAAAATAAGGTTTAAAATAGGAAGCAAGTTGTGTTTAAAGTAAGTCTCGATTCTACCAGCTGAGTACTTTTGAGTCGTAGTTGTAATGGAGCTCTATTGTTGTTATAAACCCGAGTAAGCTTTGCCGAAAACTTTCTAGACGTGGTGCACGTACGAATCTCTACCTAACAGAACTTGAACAACTTCTGTGTAGCTTGTAGTTGTATGTTTTCTTTGCAAACTGTTTCTTTGAGAGTGGTAACAAATATTACAAGATTGTTTTTCACACTTTAGAGTTTAGATACGCCTACACAATATATAGGCATAGGTATCACATATTGGGAAGCCGAACTTTGCCCATCATAAGGAGCCTCCGCTGTAAAATTTCATCCTATAGGAAAACCTACCCCAAATTAAATCCAATCAAAATCTTTGTCAGTTTCTATGGTACCACTTACCAGTACCTACGCAAATCGTCTATGAACTGTTTTTAATATTTGGTTAAATGAGAAACTAAAAGTGCCTAAAAGTGAAGCGTCTAGAATCTATAGTTTTGAAGATACTTAATATACGTTTCTAGGGCATAGAAAAATGAATTTTACATCCAAATCTAATAAAGCAGGTATTTCTGGCATATTTATAGCCGATACTCAATGAGACGCTGCTACTTTTAATAGATAGAGATATATTATGTACAAGCATGTACAAGTCTGTGGTGTAGAGAACACCACAGACTTGTAATATATCTCTACGCTCGCATACAAATTTTTCGCTACTCTAGGTTAAAGTTAAGCGATAAAAAATCATTCTGCAAAAATTCAAACAATAAAATAGTATATCTTAAAAAATAAATGTTTTTGATTAAAAAACGACTTATCAATAAGTAGACGTAACTATTCACGAATAATTTGATGTAAAAAAAATACTAGAAAAGGAATTTTTCATGGCGGCATATGCTGATAAATCTGTCTCAACCTCAAGGTAGAGATTTATCGTGTTTTTTAAATGTTGTATAACTTTCAATCCGTAACATTTTGCTGAATATATATTGTGTTTTTTTGGTAGGTATTGATCCCAGCTATCACCCCCTGCAGTATGTCGCACTATTTACTGGACACGCTGTATATATCTCTACATTACAGAGTATATTATTATCTCTATACTACAGACTATAATATCTTAACACTACAGACAGTATTTTTAGTCTCTACACTACAGAGTACTACTATAACGAGTAATCGATAAACAATAAACATGTCATCGATTTGTTTTACGGCTCGCTACGGCTCGGCTAGTGATGTCCGTTTTCCAAGAATTATTTATAGTCCGTCTGTTAAAACATCGAGATATTATTGGTGGGGAAGTTTATAGGGTAAACCCAATTTGTTATTGCCACTTAAAAGAAGAGCAACCGAGTCAAAAATATATTGTAGACTGTAGTACGCTAAAAGTTTCAACTGAAATCAATTAGGTGTTGCCAACTAAATGCTAATACTCATAGCGTTATGGGAATGCTGTAGCTATGTACTATGTACTAGATTGGCCTGCGGGTCAACGACCTTGAGGCTCGGATACAAGTGGTAGCATCGTGAAATACCATTGATTAATGCTATCATCAGTTTGGTTGATTCGCGCCGTAGAATATTAAAGTTATAACAAAGTATATTTCCATCCAGTCAATGTATGATTAAACAGTAGAGTGTTAAAATATGACAGAATGAAGCTTAGTTTTTTTTTTTCAAAATAAGTCAGTTCTATCACAAGTTCTATTCTGGGTTGCTAAAGAAATGGATTGATTAAAAATTATAATATTATGATGCAGTTTTTGAAAATTAACCTTGCTTATTAATTAACTACATATTATTATACCTACTTTAATTGGTACAACTAACTTAATAAAATAACTACAAAATAAAATAAATATAACAGAATAAAATAATAAAATAAATATTCACTTATAATACCACAAGAGCTTCAAAATTATCGGGTATTTCCCGAAACTTGACGACTTTATTTGTTTGCAGGGAACCTTGAGGGAAATGCCAGATAATTTTGAAGCTCGTGTGGTATTCGGGGGATTATTTTTCCGTCCCAAATGTCGGCCAATAGAATTAGAATTTGTTTTTTTTATATATAGCAACTACCAGAGAAAATTTTCAAAAAATTATCAGTATAATACCATGTAGGTTGTACCACGTGACGTCGAATGGTGCAATTCTATTGGTCGATATTTGGGTCGGAAAAATAATCATAATAATTAATAACAGAATAAAATAAATATTCTGTGCTTTAATGCAATATTATGTAACATGACTACTGACTAGGGCCATCCGTCCGGTTTTCCCCGGATCTGTCCTAGTTTGAAGGACGTCCGGGGGGCTTAGTTTTAATTTTTTAAACAATACAGACTTGAAGAATTTATACTTTAATACAATATTATGTAACATGACTATGTTACATGACTATAATCTAGATTACTCGGCTCATCGCTTCACCCGCGTAAGAGCTAAGCCAAACGAGCGTAATTCGTGAGTTGTGAGTCGCAGAATTTCTTTTTGCAGAATTCTGCTGCATTCAGTTTCATACAAAAGTCCTGTTTGATTCACACGAGCGTAATTTTGTGAGTCGTGATTTGTATGAAAAAAAATCTGCCCGGCAGGAATTCTGCGGCTCACGACTCACAAATTACGCTCGTTTGGCTTCGCCCTTAATTGTCACGAGCATATCCTACTGGAACCGTACATTTCCCGCGATACACAGCTACACCTCTGTAATATTAATTATATTCTGTGCATTCCAGTAGTTTCGGAACCCAATCAACAAAACAAAGAAATTCTATTGTATTAGATTTACGTAACCTAAAATATTCTTTGCTTCTAACTTCTAAAGAAAATAGCAAAAAATTAACAAGATCATAATACCCGTTCTCGTTTAATATAACAAGACTCAATCATAGTTTTTGTGCACGTAATATGGTTATTGTTCGCACAAGGCCAATTGATTCGGGCCTCTTGTTGAATTAGATGGGGCCGTCTATGAACCTGTCAAGACGTAGGTACTATCAGAGAAGTTGATTGATAGGCAGATGAGGGACCTACGTAATATTTTGGTCGCGTTATGTCAAACCCCGCCTACAGAACATTGAATTTCCATTGAATTGACATGATCCGACCAAATGAAGTGGGTCTGTCAACTGCCTATGAATCAATTTCCTCGATGGTACTTATGGAATAGGGGATAGTAAAATAATAGGGAATCTTTTCATCTATGAACTTTTCCTACTTGATTTTTTTGTATTATGAACTGGAGACTGGAGTAAATGACTTGAGGTGAAAATAGAGAAGCATTTTAGTGAATTATAAGAGTTATCTATGCTTTTCAAACTGTGAGCAAAAAAAGAATAATTCAATGTAAGTCTTGATTAGAAGGACAATTAGCTTAGTAGACTAATTTTTGATACCAATTCTTATGGTAATTATTCTGGTAGTTGATAGCTCCTATTTCCTTCACCTAGTTAAATCATTATGGTAAGTATTATCTAGTTTTATTTTGCATGTTTATGTCCAATGTCCTACTTGTTTCTGTCTCTCAGAACAATACAAGACTTGCTATATTGATTCCAAGACGTATCAACTTATTACTCATTAGGCGCCTATTTCACAATCATCCAATTAAATCATGACCTAAGCGATATAAGCTAACGCGTGGCTTAGCTGCTACACCGCGACATTACAAGCAATAATATTGTATGTAAATGTCAGCGCGACCGCGCCGCTATTGAAATAAATCGTTACAAACATTTGCTTGTAATCTCGCGGTCTAGCCGCCAGACCGCGCGTTCGGGGGTGGACGCATATAAATCCAGGCAGTGCCTATATTTGGTAGTGTCTTCGTGCTTCGGTTTTAATCTATTTATTGATTTTAACGGCCAGTCGCGTGCCGTCGGACTATTAACCAAAATAATATGTAGCCTCAATACATATTTGTAAGGCCATTTGTGCAAACGCTTCCTAGGCAGGAAACGTAGCCGCTTGCAAATTCAGCGACGAGACAATCCAATTTCAATTTTAATACACCGTGATAGAGCTTCAATTTAATCGATCGCCACTCGATATTGTAATGGATGGATCTGACAGGAATGTTAATATTTGCCGTTGTGGGTGTTACGTTTCATTTCTCTCATCCTTGAAGCGCGACACACCAGGGGCGAGAGAAATTGAAAATAGGTATTTGAAAATGTATTGCTGTCTCACCAATCTCAAGTCTCCCACCGCAGAGCGCGATAGAGACAACACGACAAAAGTTCTAATAAAAGAACAGAAAATCTTCGATTCGTTGTCCGCTGATTCCTTCTCCAAAACTTAACCGATTTAGGTACTTTTTTCATTAAAAATTAAAGCAAGGCTTGAGCTGTGTTCCTATGTTTTATTTTTTTGTATATTTTAGCCAGTTTTGTTTTCTGGGTGTTTGAACACAGAGGAAAATCTGGCCATTTTTTTGGGTTTTTGAACGTTTTTATCTTTTTTAATAATAAAATTATGAAAAAAAAAAGAAAACATAGGGACATGCTAATAGTGGCCATAGATATTCAGGAAAAAAATCATAACTCTACCGGCATTCTCCAGGGAGGAAACAGGGGACAGCGTTTGTATGGAAAAACGGCGGTGTTGACTCCTCTTAAAAATATTTTAGTACGAGTATTTGTTGTTATAGCGGCAACAAAGTTACATAATCTATGAAAATTTCAGCTTAGCCATCGCGGTTCTTGAGAATTGAGATACAGCCAGACAGACAGACAGACATCAAATTCTTAGTAATAGAGTCCCGTTTTTACGCTTTTTGGGTACGGACTACGGAACCCTAAAAAATAAAAATGAAAATTGTAACCCCTCAAGATTTAATGATTTAATTAATTTTAATAGCTGCCCGGGTAACATTCATAAATGCCTCAAGCTGCAACCAATCATCGAAAGTTTAATTAAAGGGAAGCTGAGTATAGGGGTCCCGGCTCGGTCGACGACAGTCAGACTTTATTTCTCTCGACACGACACACGACTCAATAACTTTAAATACTTCCAAAAGTTTCTGGAATTAGACTAAAGAATAGTATATTAATAACTTATACTTGCTATATAAACCTACCGACTAGATATTACATAGTACAAAACAAAAAAAAAGTAAAAACACTTGCGACTTTATCCTATTAATAAAGTCGCAAGTCTTTTACTTTTTTGTTGTATAACGAATAGCTTATATTAACACGTTGATTGCCAAGCCAAAATTGTGAACTTACCGAGATGGCCTCAACATAAAATTCGTTTAATTGGGTTATTTTGTTATTCTACGAGTATATAATATACAGGCCACGACCCTCGCCAAAAAGGTATAGGTAATAGCCATTACGCTACGGCCACTTTTTTAAGCGTAAACAAAATCGTAAGGCACTACCACGCGAAGTCGTGTGGTCGGCCACAGCACAGGGTAGAGGTAAGAGGACTGTATCACGCAACGTCGCGTGATGTGGCAATGAACGTGTTAATTGATTGTATTTAGAATTAGTAAATCCTTTATTCCTATCCCGGGACTGAAAGTATCTCCATACCAAATTTCAGTAAAATCGTTTCAGCGGTATGGGCGTGAAGAGGTAACAGACATACACACACTTACGCATTTATAATATTAGTATTGATTCGATACCAAAACGATACCACAACTGTGTCAAAGTAGCTTAGCGCCAAGTCAGCCACCAACGGGTTAATGAACTGTTATGTAAAAGCGAGTGTTTGTTTATCGCAAAGCTCTTAATCCGCGCTACCTCCGAACAGGTTAATGCGGTCATTATCATCACCATTATGCACCCTATTACGATAGATTACAGTTTAAAATCATGTGTCTGATCTCGATCGACCACAGTAGTAATTTAATGCAGTTTTAATAAGGTTTTGCGGATGCATTATTCATGATGACATGTAGACTTGAGTAACATGTTACGTAAAATGTTAAACGTTAAAAACTTTTAATATAGAATATGGGGCCCAAGTTCTGTATCTCGAATCTTGATTCTATTCATGCGAGAATTGAAACATGTATGTATAGTGTATACTCGTTCAAGCCTCAATATGTGCCGAAGTAATTATTGTCCCATAGTTACTACTTACTGTAAAGTTTGTATCGAGAGAAAATATTATAGACATTGTACACAGTTGTTAAATCTCGAAAAAAATTTAGAATCTTGATTTGAGAATAGTTTTCGTTAAGAGGATACACCAGGGGCTAGAGAAATGAAAAAAAAGCACTTGTAATATCTATAGCTGTCTCCCTTACCTCAAGCCTATACCGCAGAACGCGATAGAGACAACTGCAGAAAATCCAGAAAATCAACGATTCGTTGTTCCCTGATTCCTTCTCCAAAACTTAACCGATTTAAGTACTTTTTTCATTAAAGATTAAAAAAAGGCTTGATCTGTGTTCCTATGTTTTGCTTTTTTTTGTATAATCTAGCCAAATCTGTTTTCTGGACGTTTGAACACAGCGGAAAATCTGGCCATTTTTTTGGGTTTTTGAACGTTCATATCTTATTTCATAATTAAATTATGAAAAAAAAGAAAACATAGGGACATCGTATTAGTGGCCGTAGATATTCAGGAAAAAAATTATAACTCTACTAGCATTATCCAGGGAGGAAACAGGGGACAACGTTTGTATGGAAAAAAGGGCGGTGTGGACTCCTCTTAAAGCAGGCCCATTCTGTGCCGAAGCATTTGTCCCACACCGTAAAGTATCAGGAGAAAATGCGGTTGAACTGGCGGTCACAAACAAGTGAATCTACTTTAAATGAACTATACATATTTGTGTCCTTCGTTAGAACAAGGCAAGCAAGCATCATTTTAAAAGCTATAATATTATCTCCTTAAAAATAATAATTACTAAAGTGGACCTACTTTGTCTTTTTGTCGAAGTCTTTTGTAGTCTGTAGGAAAATTAGATTGTGAAAAGCCAATTTAATATTTCGCAGACGAGAGGTAATCCTGTAATCATCGAGGATCAGGGCTGGTAATAAGTACGGGTAAATAGGTATTATCCGATTTTCTTTATTATATTCTATAATAATTTAGCTAATAAGAACGACCCAACAATAGCCTGTTTTTTTAAATATATTATTAAGTATATTAAAATACATTTTTTTCATTTTTTCGGGATAAAAAGCATCCTACGTCCTTTAAAGTATCTCTAAGTACCTATACCAAATTTCATCTGAATCGGTGTTTATGCGCAATAATTTGTATACCATAAACAGAAAGAACATGGCAAGATTTCATTTATTTTTATAGTATGTTGTGCAAACAACGTACCCTGTCAACATGATCACTGAATAATTTGATGGTAACAGCCTGAGATATCAAGGGCACTGTCATAGTCATCTTTCGGTCGTAAGAACCTACTAGAAGTGCGTACATTTTTTATGAACCAATCGCTAAGGGAGCAACTATGGGATATGTCCTGATAAATTACAAAAAAATTGACTTTGGACAGCCCTACGCAGCTACGGGGTTATCCGAGGGGTTCTTCTCGACTAATGATATTGCTGTCCAGGGATCTGAGATGCAACAGAATTAAAGGGGGACTCCCCTGCTGGCTCACGTTCATAACTCGTCTTGAATATTGTATCGCGTATTCCACGTGTCCGGTCGCCCTGAAAATTTTATTAAGTTCTCCCTCTGTCCATTTCCCCAGGAGCCCAAAGTCCCTTACTGCCCATTGTCTAAAATTAAAAAACGTAACTTTAAGCAAGGGACGTTTTGGATGCGGGATGAGTACACATATAAATAAGCCGGTTAAAAAGTATATATTTTATACCAGCCTTGTAATTCTGGGTCAAATAGAATCAGAATTAGTACATAGTCCTATATTAATACACCATACAAAATGTAAGTAAGTACACCAAACATGTAAAATTAGAATTTTCTTTGATCATAAAATATTAAATATATATACCCCTAATAGTTATGCTTATCTAACGTTTATTACGGATTAGGTTAACTTATCTCCCCGTGACAATAATTATGTTAAACTAATGTTTCCCTTATCATACACACGATGAATTAATGAGCGATAAACACCATACCGGCAACCAAAACAAACGGCAGCAATAAATATACGGAAGGAGCTTATGAAATATTCAAAGGGTAGAAGGAGCTGGTGGTATATCGACCTTATTACAATGAAGTAGAGTTCAAATTAAGAGGGTATATTGTAGTTGCTCGCGCGAAGCACGGGCGCGCACGCCATTGCATAATGACATCCCCGGGGACGCGTGCGTCCACTTGCGGCCTTTGTCGCTTGTTTGCGTACAAGTTGCGTACGGCGCGTGACATAACATTTATGCCAACGATATAAGAACTACTCTCATGTACCTACTACTTAGGACACGTGAACTTCTCAGGTTCACATGTCCTAGCAATTATTCTGACTTGTACCTCATTTTGTGATGCAAAATCAACTCATCATATTCGATAGATGATTTTTCAGAAGGCGATTAAATATGTTATGTCGCTACTGGAGTAGAAAATAATAATTACTTATTGGGATGCAGGTGTAGAGTCTTGAATAAGGTGTGTTATGTAGCAACTGCGGTTATCAGATGCACCTTCACGCCTGCGCCTAAGCATAAACAATTTGACTCTATGACTTTAAATCCGTTAAAATTATAGCTTTTCAAACCTTATGTCTTAGCCTGAGCCTTTAACTTAACCAGAAACCTTATGTTTCAGGACGAGGAGTCTCTGGAGTCGACGCGGCCGGTGGCCAATATCACGCACCACAGCATCATGTACGCGCCCAAGTGCCTCGTCATCGTCTCCCGCCAGGACTACATCGACACGTTCCGTGTAAGCCGCCATTTTTTTTCTGGAGAATGAAACTGCCAATGGTGTTATGCTGTACAGCCAATTATGTCAAAACCAATCGACAACGCAAAACCAATCGACAACGCCGTTAATTCATAGGAGTTTATCTAAAAACCTTTAAAAAGTTCGGGAACTGGGCAATATAATTATCATTATCGGATTACCAATTTATTACGTCTATGAAACATACTTAAATTTTTAAATTTAAAACGACCTGCATAATGCATATGCCATAACGTTATGCAAATGATATGTATCCGCTATTTCACATACCGCAAATGCGGGGAACTGTTGGGTAATCCTGTGGTCACATGGACTTGTGTAGATAACCGCAGCCACATAATATAACAGCCAACAGGCTACAACCACATTGACACTAATAATAAACCTATAACTTTTAAATGCGTCGAAATACACGTACTTGTATCGCAAAAATAGCGTTTACAACTTAACCATTAAAAAGATTTACACAGAATAACTAAACTAGCTATGCATGTCTTTGTGTGACACGTTGGAAAAGTCTCATGACGGATAAGGATAGCGAGCCTTGAAAAGTGTTCAGATTAGGCAGTATTTTCAATAAAAATTCTAGTAGATTTCTTGATAACACAAACACTTTATTTTCATGAGGTTACAAAACATTTTCGAAATTACAAGAGAGCGATGACAGATGACGGCTAATCATAGATATCACTTTTCATAAACTAAGGAGTTTTTTTTTTAAACTAAAGCACCATAGTGACAGAGAACTTATATTATACTTTTACTACTAAGATACATATCTACATTATACATTTATTTATCCAATACTCCCACTTAAATTTATAAGGTAGATAAAACATAACAATTGAATCTACATATTATATGTAAATAATTTTCCATCAAAATAAACTTCTTTTAGTTATACACAAAATCACTTGACTCAAAGTTTTAAACATTAGTGGCATTGAATATTTCTCAAGATCTTATCTCTATTTGAAATAAATCTATTGACAGGCAACGCTTTGGTTAAGAAGTCAGCTAATTGACTTGAACTCTCTACATAATTAATATTAACAATTTTCTTTGCAACTTTTTCTCTAATAAAATTATATCTAATATCTATGTGCTTACTTCTTCTATGGAAAACAGGGTTATTTATTAATTTAATTGCACTCTGGTTGTCTATATTCAAAGTAATTGTGCCTTGTGGCTCCCCAATATCACAAAGAAATTGCCTAAGCCATAAAATTTCTTTAGTTGCTTCGCTAGCCGCCATGTACTCGGACTCAGTTGTGGACAACGCAACAGTATTTTGTTTACGGCTGGACCATGTGATAGGACCTCCATTAAGTAAAAATATATACCCTGTATTAGACTTCCTAGTATCCAAGTCTCCTGCAAAGTCAGAGTCAGAGTATCCTACTAGTTCAAAATTACCCTGATACACAATAGACATATCTTTAGAATTAATCAAATAACGTAATATTCTCTTTACAGCTGTAACATGTGAGGGACCTGGGTTATTGACATATCTACTAACAATATTTACTGCATACGCTATGTCAGGTCTAGATACAGATGACAAGAATAACAACGCTCCCACTGCTTCTCTATATGGGAAATTAATAGGTTCATTACTTGTATTTTTAGACAAATGTACATTTACATCAGCAGGTGTGTTACTACTTTTTGCATCTGACAAATTAAATTTTTGAATTATTGTTTCAATATATTGTCTTTGACTTATTTCAATACAACCTATTTTACTACTTATCTCCATACCAATAAATGAATTAACATCTAAAATCTTTATATTAAACTTTTGTTTAAGAATATTCAATATTTCAGATAATACAACTTTACTTTTGGACAGTAGTAATCCATCATCAACATAAAGAATTAATATTACTTTTACCTCTTTAAAATATCCGACAAATACACAATTATCAGATGGACATTTTTTGAAACCACAGATGTCAAGAAAAGAACTAAACTTTTTATTCCAACATCTAGATGATTGTTTGAGACCATATATAGATTTAATTAACTTACATACTTTTGAAGACTGAGTTTTCAATCCCTCCGGAACCTCCATGTATATGTCCTCGGAGAGCTCACCGTACAGGAACGCTGTCTTTACATCAAATTGCTCGATCTGAAGCTCATCTCTCGCAGCAATACTTAGCAATACCCTGATGGAATCATACCTGCTGGTGGGGGAAAAGGTCTCATTATAATCCAAGCCCTTTACTTGTGTGAACCCTCGTGCACACAGTCGTGCCTTGAATCGTACTATTTCTCCATCTTTATTTTTCTTTATGGTAAATACCCATTTACACGACACAGGTTTCTTTTCTGTACGATCAACTAATATCCATGTTTTATTTTCTTCATGTGACTGAAGCTCTTCAATCACAGCTTTCTCCCATTGATGAGAATTTGGACTATTCATAGCTTCTTCGTAAGTATTAGGTATTTCAAATTCTGTGAAATTTACCTCCAGATTATTATCTCGACGTCGACGTAATGTAACATTTCTCAGATTTTCCTGTTCCAAATTTATATATCTTGGAGGAACATAAGTATCATCCAGTTCTTCTAAACTTTTCATACTATCATCTGAACTACTTTCTTCAGGCCAACTGCCTTGTTGATCTGCAACGTGTTGAAATTCATCCTGTGGGGTGGACCTGGTAGAATCATCTTCCTGTCCAGCTGTCACTTTTATGAAACTTTGTCTTTCTTCAGGTGTAAAACATTCATCAAACTTTACATCCCGGGATATTGTAATCTTGTTGGTATTTTCATCGTACATCCTGTAATTCTCGTGGTCATATCCAACTAACAACATCTTGACACTTTTCTTAGAAAGCTTTCTTCGCTTTTCTTTTGGTACATGTACATAACCAATGGATCCAAATATTCTGATATGTTGCAAGTTAGGTTTCACTCCATGCCATAATTCAAATGGCGTTACATCTCCCGTCTGGCTTGATGTATTTCTATTTAACAAATATATGGCACAATTGACAGCTTCGGCCCACATATTTAAGGGAATGTTCTTTGCATATAGCATTGTTCTAGCAGTTTCCATGATGGAACGCATTTCTCTTTCTGCTCTCCCGTTCTGTTGAGGGGTATACGGGGCAGTACGTTCATGCGTTATTCCCTTTTTCTCCAAAAATGATGTAAATTCTTGGTTTACATATTCACAACCATTATCTGTATGTAGTATGCACACATTGTGTTGAAATCTATTTTGCACAATTGCATTATACTTTAGAAAGTATTGGAAAACTTCACTCTTGTGCTTCATGAAGTAGACATGGCGATAACTTGTAGCACTGTCTTTGAATAAAACAAAATATCTCATACCCGATATAGAAGGCTCCTCTATAGGACCACATACATCACTGTACACAATTTCTCCAGGTTGTGTTGGACCTCGGGTTGATTTCAGAAAGGGGCGCCTTGCTTGCTTTCCATATTGGCATGCTTCACAAATAAATTCCTCGTTTCCGCTCAATTTAACAGGAATCACACCATTCTTACTCATATTTTGGAGCTCTTTAATATTTATATGTCCTAATCTTTCGTGCCAAACTTTAATGTCTGTTTGCACAATATTACAAACTTCTTGTTTTACTGTTTTCACATCCAATTCATATAAGTTATTTTCGGTTATATATCCACTCATGACAACAATATTATTTTTCAAAATCATGGCTCTTTTCATATTTTTCATTATCATATATCCTTTTCTAGTGGCAGCACCTTCGGAAAACAAATTTCTTCGTAAATCAGGTACATATAGAACATTCTCTAGTTTACATCTCTCCCATGTACCATTAACCTTTTTATCTATCAATACAGTTCCTTCGCCACACACTCTGATACTCTGTTTGTTACCTAACTTAACAGAATTGTTGTGTTGAGACTCATTCAAATCGCAGAAGTATTCACGCTTAAAAGTCATATGCATAGAGGCGCCGCTATCCAGAATCCATGCCTCTTCATCATGTTCATTCAATGCAGCACTGAACGCTAACATATTGTTGGGTTTCTTGCTATCATGCTTTTTCTTCGGCATTCTACATTCTTTTGCGAAGTGGCCTCTTTTGTCACAATTGTAACACACAAATCTATGACTGGACACTCTTTTCTGATCATTTGAAGAGTTCTGTTTATTTCCATTTCTTGGTTTGAAATTTCCTTTGGAAGTTACTAGTGCTGTCTCACTAATGCTTGCTTCATTGGCAAGGCTGGCCTCTTCATCTACTAGACGAGAAGTGAGATTTTGAATTGTCTGACTTTCTTTATCTAGTGAGAGCCAAGCCTGTCTAAGCGACCGGTATGTTGACGGTAACGTACTTAGGATCTTGGTCATTATTGCAGTATCACTGATTTTCTCACCAGTCTCTCGAAGCTGCTTTGCTAAACTTTCCACCTTCGACACATGCTGTGCCATGGTATCACTTGCACTATAGGAATATTGATAAAATTTTTCATGAACTAACATTTTGTTATATTCTGATTTCTGTTCATAGATGGCTTCTAATTTTGTCATGACCTGTTTAGCAGTCTCGCAGTTTTCTATTATGGATATTTGATTTAAATCCATGGATGATGTCAAAATGAACATGGCCATGCCGTCATCTTTATCCCATTGCACTTGCGAGCTGGTTTCCTCTGGTCTTGCCTTTTCTATGTTTAATCCGCGTGCTCTCAACGCGCATTTCACTTGAAACTTCCATTGTTTGAAGTTTCTTCCATCAAACTTCTCAATTTTCATGGCATTTGTAACCTCCATTGTAGGTTAGTTTTTTTTATCGGTTTTAATCTTGCTCTGAACTTGAATTTTTTTATTGAAATATATAATTATCGTGTGACTGGACCCGTAACCTGTTCAGATTAGGCAGTATTTTCAATAAAAATTCTAGTAGATTTCTTGATAACACAAACACTTTATTTTCATGAGGTTACAAAACTTTTTCGAAATTACAAGAGAGCGATGACAGATGACGGCTAATCATAGATATCACTTTTCATAAACTAAGGAGTTTTTTTTTTAAACTAAAGCACCATAGTGACAGAGAACTTATATTATACTTTTACTACTAAGATACATATCTACATTATACATTTATTTATCCAATAAAAAGTTATACGTATTAAATAATAATATATTAATTACTAGATGTCCCGCGTTTTTCCCACATTTTCCTGACTTTCTTCTGTCGTATTAGTCTTAGCGTGATAATATATAGCCTATAGTCTTACTCGATAAATTAGCTATCTAACACTTATTCGGCTGTGGATATTTTTTTTTTTGTATGTTCGACCACTACTCCGCCGTTTGTGAACCGATTTTCAAAATTTTCGTTTTGTTATATTAGGTTTCACTCCAATTTGGTCCCATTTTCACAAAAGTGGTGATCTGATGATGGGATCCATGAGTAATCGAGGGAACTTCTCAAAATTTATATGGAAACATATGGTGATTTTGATTTTATGAGAAGCATCCTAAGCATATGCTACCAAAACGCAAGATTTTGCACCAAGGTATACTATGGTTCCGAAGATACTAAGAGAACTCCGGATTCCTTATAGATACAAGTTTGGGGGTTTAGGCGTTGTTTTAAGAACTGAAAGCATATGCTACTATGCAAATTACATTCATCATCATCATCACTACCATGTCAGGGTCACCAATGTCACAACTCACATGGTTGTATATGGATACAATATACACACAACACCATAAAATATAATCAGTCATCACGTTATGTCCTTATTTATTTGGTATATTTCAAAGCGATTTTAATATAAAAAAATAAAATTAATGTTGTTTCATAATGTTGTTTCAAAATACATAATATTTCAAGTATCACAAAATTGAACATAAGTAACAAATTCAACCTTTACTCCAGAGCGTAAGGCACACATTTGGGTTGGACTGAAGGAAACGGGGCAATATGGGAAAAAATACTTAGAAAATTTTTTCGTCAAAATTTTAACCTCTTATAACCACCCTTTTTGAATATACCAATCGATAGGGGGCGCCAAGGGGAGCAAAAAAGCTCAGATAAACTTTTCTCAAAAATCAACCCCTGTCGAAAGACAGGCCGAAATGTGACCCTCGTTAGCACGGAGAAAATACTTAAAAATTTGGACGAAAAAATTCAACCTCTTATAACCACCCCTTTTGAATACACCAATCGATAGGGGGCGCCAAGGGGAGTAAGAAAGCTCAAATAAACTTTTCTCTAAAATCAACCCCCGGCCAGATACAGGCCGATATACGAACCTCGTTAGTATGGCGAAAATAATTAGAAAAATATCTTCAGATAAGATCATCTGTTTTCTGATGTTTACGAAGTATTTTTAAGGCATCTTCAGGCTTCAGGCTTCAGGCTGTGATGAGTGGGTCTTACTTAATTACTCAGCCACGGATACCGAGGGGGGGGACGGGGGGTGCGGCCGCCCCCCTAAAGGGGGGGGCTCGGGGGGCGCAGCCCCCCGCCAAAACAAAAACAAACACAATCTAGAAAGTCCAAAAGTAGGTTAGGTTAGGTTGGAACTCAGACCACAACACCCAGATATAGGAGCCCCGCGTAGCGGGGCTCCGTCGACTTTCTTTGTAGTAGTTTGTCAAATAAATTGGGGTAGGTTCGTAAACATTTACCAAGATTAAGATAATATTAAGGGGTTGAAGTATTTTCTTACGCGATGGTTAGTAGGTAACTAAAAAGAGTGAAATTATTATTTTTAACAAAAAATTAAAACCGACTTCCAAGGTAAAAACAATAATAACATCCTTAAAATATGAACTAAAAAGTATTTAATAATTTTTCCTATCTAATAGTGCCTTTTTCCGGATTCGGCTAAACCTCAACTATTTCTGTACTCAATCTTTATAATTTTGAAGTTGGTGCCAGTTCCAAAAGTTTCAAATAATATTCTGTCAGAGAACTAAAGATTCAGCTATCTGGTACCGACTTCAAAATGATGAAGATTGAGTACAGAAATAGTTGAGGTTTAGCCAAATCCGGAAAAAGGCATTATTAGATAGGAAAAATGATTTAATACTTTTTAGTTCATATTATAAGGATGTTATTATTGTTTTTACCTTGGAAGTCGGTTTTAATTTTTTGTTAATTGCGCTATAACGTAACGGAACCCTTCGTGCGCGAGTCCGACAGGTACTTGGCCGATTATTAATCTAAATAGTAGCTATACGCTTCTATAAGTAATAATCTTTTGTTTCTTAGAATTCGATCAAATGTTCTTGAGTTTGGAAACAAAATGGTTTTAGCGATATTTTACTGATATTTTACTTATATTGTTGCTTTACAGAATTGCCTGGGCATAATCTACACGGTGTGGGTGGAGAACCTGGGCGTGCCGTTAGAGACGCTAGTGGGCAACCTGGTGGGCGGGGTGTTAGTACCGCCCCCTGGCGGGCCGCAGGTGCGGTTTAGCATCGGCGCCGGCGACCGCCAGGCGTTACAGCCTCCAGCAGCCCCGCCCCTCCCCGTCACGCATACGGCTGTGCATATGCTGTTGCGACTACTCGGTAAGTTTAAATGACACTGATGAAATGACAAAAACTGTCACTGATCGCAAAATTAATTTGCGATGAAAATACGTTACCTCCGCGTCTATTTGCTATTGTTGTCTATTAGCTTTGTCCACACTGTGTCTTTTTCTGTTCGTCAAGGGCATGCGTTATAGCGCAGTCAACAGCGAACGTGAGGCATGCCCGCGACGCATGCCCTCTGACCGTATCCAAACCCTCAAAAATGACAATATTATTGGCGTTGCGTTCCTTGACGCATTCAATTATTGAATGCGCCAATATAAAAGTTGATGACGAAAATTGAAGATGAAAGTGCACAGTGTGGCCATAGCTATTCACAGTCATATTTGTGCTTACAATCATTATACTGGAATTATAAGCACAAATTTTATGTTGTAGGTATCCACAAATCAGTACTCCTATGGCTAGCTGTAATGAGCGAGCACAAAGTGCTGGTTGTATCTCTGGCGGCGGCGCGGTTGGCGGCGGCGTGCCGCGCCCTCGCAGCGCTCATGTATCCGTTCCGGTATGCGCACGTCTACATACCGCTGCTGCCCGCGGGATTGGCGGAGGTGTTGGCCACGCCCACTCCATTCCTCATCGGTGTTCATTCCAGCCTCAAAGACGATATAGCGGACTTGGTTAGTGATATGTAACGTTAGTTGTAATCTTCTCTATCCTGTACCTATACACAGTATACGTACTGCTGTTGCTCTCTAAACTAGACGACGTCTTGGCCACGCCCATTTCCTTATCAGCCTGCCTAGCATACGCAAGCGAGATATCTCACTCTCCATGTTTTCTCGATGTTCGATGGTTTGTTCCTTCATGTCTATTGACCCTAGCATGACAAACATTTTTTCTCGCGTAGATCTATCATCGAAATAACACATTTTTATAGAGTTTTGTCGAGATAATGTTGAGATTTTGACATTATGAGACGAGTAGTTTTTAATTATCTCGAGAGTGAGATATCTAGTTGGCGTATGCTAGGCAGGCAGCTTTTATTTTAATATCAAGAGCGACGACTCGGTTAATTATAATGTTACGGGCTAGGGTTCGAAGGATTTGGAGAGAAAGACCTGCTGACTCTCTTGTAGATTTCAATCACTAACACTAGGTCTAACACAAAGCACTAGGTCCAAAACACTAAGCATTATCACTGTCCTAGGTCGTAGCCAAGTCGTAAGTAGTATACTATTGATCACTTGTTTTCACTCCGAAGTCGCCTTGAAGATCGCTCAAAGTGAACTGAATCACTGGCCCGCCTGACTGCGGCTATTTATATGGGCCGAGACGAGTACCAGAATATTCCAGAGAATTCGTTTCTAGAAAATACGCGCATTTAATCGTACACCTAACGCCATCTAGTATTGAGTAGGGGATGTATGTTGTGTGTGTTTTCCCTGAGTGATTGACGCTAGATGGCATTGTGTCCGTATCCGTAACAATAATATTATGCACTTTTACAGCGGTGTAGTGTTTATGACCCTGTTTGTTCCAGCTGGACGTGATAGTGGCGGACCTCGACGTGGGTTCCCTCCACATCCCGCAAGGCGTAAACATTCCCGTGCCCGAAGGACGACTGCTGTCCTCACTACAAGGTAAATATTGAAATCTTGCTTAAAATTTTCAAGTTTTGAGAAATAATAAAATGTTGTGAGGAGGAAGCGTGTCTAGTGTCCACCCATTGTTAACATATTTTACTCCCGTCTTAATACAATAATGTATGTACTATCAGAGACCATTTAATTTCTCTATGTTGGTTTATGTCAATTCAATATTAGCCGTGATCTGACGGCTAGGTTTGACGTAACGCGACCAAGTTACGCAGTCTGTTCCGCAATCTGCCTATGAATGAACTTCTCTGATAGTACACTCTGCATGATCCGCGTGTATTATTTTAAATTAACCTAAAAACAATAATTTGATACAATTGAAGCTGCTCTCGCGCTGGTGCTCCAGCCCGAGCTGCGGTCCGCCGACTCCGCCTTCGCCCCGCCCCCGCCCGCCGCCTCGCCCCCGCACATGTTGGACAAGGAGATCCGAGCGGTCTTCATGAGGACGCTGGCCAAACTGTTGCAGGGATACAGGTACGTGTAGTTTTGTGAAAGAGAGAGAGAGAAAGAGAGAAACTCAATCTACTGAGAGAGAAAAACACAGGCATTTGTTTAAGTTTAGTCGTCTGGTGTCGCAAGTATCTACGTCTTTAGTCTATACCTCAAATAAATGTCCAATCAAAGTTACATAACATTGCATAAAAAATAGTATTGGAAATTGGTCAAGCCAAGAGTCGACAGAAATATTTGCTATTATTATACAAAGTAGCCATTGGATTTTGTAATAAGGAACCGTCCATAAAGTATGTCACATCTAAAGAGGGGGAGGGAGTCGAAAAAGTGTGACATGGTGTGACAAACAGGGGAAGGGGTCCTAAGTTTTGTGACATCACAGGGTTTTAATTTTTAGATGTAAAATTTTAAATTTGTGACGTCACACTAGGAAGTCGAGGTCTCGCAATGACCACCTGTGACAAGGGTCTAAAAATCATGAAAATCGTGTGTGTACTTTATGGATGGTCCCTTAGCAATGTTGTCGATGTTTCAGACACTGTCTGACGATAATCCGCATCCATCCTACCCCGGTGCTGACGTTCCACAAGGCGGGGTTTCTGGGCGCGCGCGGGCTGGCGTCGTGCCCGTTCGCCGCGCGTCTGCTCGATTCCATGTTCTTTAACGGGGTAGTCGCCGAGCGCGGCCCCCCTTGGCGACCTACCGACATATGGGACGAGTTACTCCAGTGAGTATAATGTTTCTTTTCACGGACTGGGCGGAAGAATAGTCAAGATTCAGACATATTCTACTTTAAAACTATACTTGTTTTTTTTTTGTATTTCACTGTGATATCGAAGTACTAGGAGATATTAATGTCATTAGCTAAAACGACGACAGACAGTCCGTGACGCACTTTTTAGTCCGTGGAAATAGAACCTATGCAATTATATGCAGTGACGCAAACGTCTACGCTGTGCGTCGTGTGCGTTACTGCATATAATTAGTCTCTCGTCTGTGCAACACCTAATTAAAACCAATTTCAGAAGTACGATGACTTCTTACGATACTTACTAAGGACACGGTATAGGAAATTTTAGTTTTTTATTTCATCAAGAACTTCATTTCAGGTTTAAATTTCATTTCTGGTTTAAATGTTTGTAGGAATCTTCCGGAACAACTTAGGTTGGAGTCCCTGAACCCTGAGCTAGAGCTGCAGCACATACAAGACCTGGCGATGCAACTGCACCTCAACGAAAATCCCAACCCACAAGTAAGACTATGTGTTTATGTGTAAAACATAATATTATTTAATGTAAGAAATAGTTAAATGTAAAAAAAGTTAGTAATTTGGCATGTCGTAGGAAAACTAACTTGACTTTAAAGTTTAATACGACTTTAGTAATGCTGAGTCTTACGTCGACTGCATGAGCATTATCGGCGCTGTTGGCCCAAGATATATATTATTTTAGGAGCATAATATTTGAATAACGCGTAGCGTATATATTCATAAATTTCGATGTCGCTGACTGTCAGCGCGGCAGTCGAATCATCCAAGAAACAAAAGGTTGCATGCTTCATAATATACAAGCATGTGAACTTCCCCTAAGTCGTTGTAAGCGGTGTATTATACGCGAGTTGTGTGAGCAGGGTGTGTTGCCGCAGGCGTACGCGCAGCGCGTGCTGCGGCCGCCGGAGGGCGCGGCGGGCCGCATACACCAGCCGCCGCTGCCAACGCTCGACGCCGCGCGCGTGCAACAGCTACTGGCCGAGCACGCCGCGCGCAACGCCACACACAAGTGAGTTGTTCTGTCTCTCCCTAGCTTACTATCATGAAACATTGTGCGCACCGTACATTAATGCGAAAGTGCGTATGTCTGTCTGTTTATCAGTCTGTCTGTTACCTCTTCACGCCCAAACCGCTGAACCGATTTTGCTGATATTTGGTATGCTTGAGTCCCGGGAAAGGGCATAGAATACACAATGGATACAAAGTTCCGTCCTTGTCTTATATTTTGGATAAATCAGAAAAGGACCAAACACTATCCATTGTGTAGCTTTTGTGGGATAAATCGATTGACAGAAAAAGACAAAACACTGTTTACCTTACTCTTATAATAATATGTAACTTTTATATGAGACTATATAACGTGTAGATACTCTTATAGGTTGGCGGCGGTACGCGCGCCGGCGCCGCGCATCATCCCGCCGGGCGCCCCGCCCACCGGCGCCGCGGAGCACTCGCAGCTGCTGCTCACCAACTCCGCTAGACGACTAGAGGTAATTTATTGTTCTTGATTAATGGTTGCAGTGTTTGTGATTGTTTTTAAACAAATTTGATTAAACAATCAGAAATTTGTTATTTTTTCTATATAAACGCACACATTGGCAAATCATGTGACACCTAGAATTTTTATACGGCAGGTTAATGCAATTAAATATGTTGTAATCATGAATAACGTCACTAATTAGGTACTTATAGGGTGGACGGGGGTAATGCGCATACTACAATTAATATTTTAATCACTATAAAGAGCTTAAACGGAAATAAAATCTTTAGGTTCTGAGCGCGTGCATCGCTGCCATTTTCGAGTGCCGGTACGCGGACGCTCGCAAGTCGTTCCCGGCGGTGTTGCGCGCGCTGCGGGCGCCAGCGGCGCGGGCGGCGCTAGTGCGGGACCTGGCCGCGCGCTTGCCCACCAACAAGCACCTGCTGCAGCACCACCAGTTTGACCTGGTAGTTAGGTTAGTGCGTACAACAACATGTGTTTAAATAATAATAGAACAATATTTGGTAATGTTTTATTTTAGCTTCAGGATTTATCAGCATCCTTCATTTAAGGCATCGTAGTCATTGTGGCTACATCAATTAACAGAGAGTGTTATTTTTTCGCTAAAAGTAAGATCGCGATGGGTTAGTAAGCCATCAATCATCGCTCGTAAATTTGTCTCTCTCACACGCGTACAAAATAGTATGTTTTTTTTTTAAATTTAATCAGAACTTTATATCAACTTTTGTCTGTGAGTGAAAGGCACAAATTAAAAAAAAATATTCTCTATTCGTCTCCGCAGTAGTTTTCGTCCTCGAACTCGTTAAACTCGACCACGGTTCTGACGCAGGCGACGCGCACCTGGTCGTGCAGGAGGAAGGCGACGGCCTCGAACTTGCCGTACACCGCCTTGCGCGGCAGGTCGCAGTAGTTCATCACGTAGTCCTCTATACTGTACTCGCCCTGGGGATGTGGATTCTTTAAATAACTAGTTAAAAGCCGAGCTTTGTGAGGGCTCGCGTCGTCACACCTTGAGTCTTGACTGACTGATGATGACACATCTACATATAAAAAATCTTCACTGACTGATAAAAGCGAAAGCCAAGAGCCAGGAGTAGCCAGACCTCCATCATTTTATAAAAAAAAATCTGTACATGTTTAAAGAAAATTGAGTTTAGAGAAAATTGAGTACCTTTACCACTTGATACCTTTACTCTTAAAATATTCACAACCCAAACTCCATAGTCGCTGATCATTCTTATCTAGGGAACGTGCAGAAAAACTTTTAGCTTTTATAAAATGACAACGGTCTAGCTGCCCTGGCTTTTATTTTAATACCGACATCAGGACTTATAAAGAGAAAACATATTTTGTGTGTACTGTCTACATTAAACAGACCTAAAGAACTTGAATGTTTCATAAATTAGCAAATAATATGTAAAAACAAAGGCTTTTTAGTGCCTTGAAAATTAATAATTTAAATTAATCCGTGAAAAATGTTTACTTCCAGTACTATTGCTAGATATCTTATGTAGTCCGTGCAATCCACGAAGACGCGCCACACTATTCCTCCTAATCGTTTATAGTATTTGTGTGCAAGCTTTCTCCAATGTTTGAGTGTTATCGGTACACACTAATTACCTATGAGTGCACGCGCACACTACAATAAATAGACCAATTAAGAAAAAGCGTCACGGTCAAAGGGAAATATGCTCACCCAAAAAGTGGTGGGGCGCGTCTTCTTGGATTGCACGGACTATACCTAGGTAATTTCCATTTAAAGACTGTATTTATACAATAAGTGCAACTTACAATCGGGATAGGGAAATCTGGTGGATCCAAGTTGGCCATAGTGAGGGCTTCCTCCATGTTCTTCTTGGAATACTTCTTGAGGAATCTCGAGAAGCTGTCATCAGATAGCACCTGATACTGCTTGCAGCCGCCGTCTACGTGTTTGCACACGTCCACAAAAATCTGTAAAAATATCTATAATTCGTGATTGAAAAAAAAAACACAAATAGACGCATTGACATTACAATTCGTCTATTTATTAAGTTATTTAAGTAAGCGTCGGTTTAAAAGTTTGAGGGCCTGTTTCACCGCTTCCTGATAAGGCTATCCACCACTTAATATGACAGATGGAGTATTGAAAATCTGTCAAATAACACTATCGGACACTTTATCAGGAAGCGGTGAAACAGGCCATAAATGTTTCTAAGAGTGAGAACGCACTTCACACACTTTAACAAAGCAGAGCGATGTGGCACTTCACATCGCATGTTACTGGAGTGACGTGTCGCGTAGTTGTGCAGCTGCGTAGTGCGGTTTAACTCGTACAATTTTCAACAGAGAATTGTTTCCCGTGTTGCTAATTCTGCTGCAATGCAGTTTTTCCTACTCTCACATTGCCTGAATCAAACACCAATCGAATCGAGCTGTCGCCATGTTAGTGCCGCCGCCCGCCATCTTGTACTCACCGCGTAGTTGTCATCGAGGTCGTGTTTAACCGAGATGTTGGCGTTGATGCCGTCGTGTGTGCGGTTGAGCTTGTGCTTCTCAACCTCGACGCCCATGTGTATCTCCGCCAGCTCCGCCTCCTCCTCGCACTTGCTGATGCTGATTAGCGACCAGATGCCTGGACCCTGGAGAAGATATGTGACTGATTGCACACCGCGTAAAAGCGGTTCGAGCGAGATGCAACGCTAAGCGTCGCGGTTCGTGTGAGACACTAGAGGTCAGCCGCTTTTTACGGATCGCAGAGTCTGTGTGCAAACGTGCACACGCTTATTAGACTGTTATCTAATAAGCGTGAATACATGTTAGTCGCATAGCAATGATCTTCTTACTAATTAAAAGATTAGTGACATTCTTTTTATAGAGGAAAAAAACTGTCCTAAAGTATTAGTCGAGTTAACAAGCAGTCTCAAATTTATATATTTAAAGATACATAATGCGGTTAACGAAAGTGTTATAAACTAAAGTGAACATACCACATCAGCGTAACTTGGAATCACCAGGCTCAAACCAAGCACAACGTACAAAGCGAGCGGCTTTAGCATATTGAATATAATGTGAGGCTGATCTATCTGATCGCGCCGTTAAATAATGCTATTTAGGCTCGCATGTTCACATGCTATGTAGATTTGTAGATTTTATCTTGTAACGATATGGGAGATACCTGATACTCGTTAAATATATGTTGCGATGAATGGTGGAAAAGCAAAGTTTCCATGTTACACACTTATAGAATTATTATAATACGTGTTATTGAACATGTTCATGACCATTGACAACTAATATTGTAGCTTCCAACACGTCATGTTTTATTTTTCTAGCGAAGGAATTAACATTGTTTTAGGGTTAAGGGTCAATTCAGACCGCAACGCGACGCGCAGATGCATTTCTAAATTTTTATGGATTTGACAGTCTCACGCAATTGAAAACTGTCAATTCAGTACTTTAGAAATGCATCTATGCGTCGCATTGCGGTCTTAATTGACCCTAATTATGCACATTGGTGTATTATGTGCGCGGTAACGATTCAACGGAACTAATAAGCTATTACTGTCGTATAGTTGGTCAAGCGGCATTTTCGAAATATCCAGATATTTTTAACTCCTTCTTGTTACGTGTTTTGTCACTGTATTAATGTTGATTTCTAAACAACTTCGTTTGTCTCCAGGCTAATGAATTGTGCGCTGCAGTCAGCGAGCGCGTTGGACGAGCATAGCATAGCGGCAGCCATCTTGCCGCTGGCGACTGCGTACTGCCGCAAACTGTGTACCGGGGTTATACAGTACGCCTACATGTGCATACAGGTATTATCACTTGCCAACATAACAATTATTATGTTCGAGTCCGAATTGATGATTTCAAAAATTTAAAAAACAGTGTTTTCACTAATTATAGTTTGTGCGTTCTAAGATGATATGGGTGACAGTTTTCATGTTCCTTGCTACGGGTTTTACAAGAAAACAAAAAAAATCAAAATGTAATAAATGATATTCATTACATTTTGATTTTTATGAATAAAAATGAAAAGATGCTAAATACTAACTTATTAATAAAAATTATAAATATTAACTGTGGAATAAGAGTATAAAATTATTGTTACGAAAACATTTGAAAAATGTCATATGCATGAAACGGAACTTATGTCAATAGAGATTGACTCTGTTGAATCGAAATCAAATCGATAAAAAAGGGCGGCCATCTTAAATCGCCGGCACCACTGAAATGTCAGTACAAAATCGATAATTTCGACTGGAATTCCTTTACGAAGTGATTCGATATTTCTAAACTATCGATTAATTTTTGTTAGGTAACTTCCCTACTATTGTCAACTAGCTGTTGCCCGCGACTTCGTCCGCGTGGACTTCATGCGTTTATAGCGCGAGATGTCAACAAAATTGGTGCCAAAAGCTTTTATAAAAAAAACCCTGGTACCCCTTAAATCAAAACAGCTGTGCAGTGTGCACATTATATTTCATTTTTTAAAATTAAACTTTATATTTTATGCCAAATTTTAAAGCCTATTTAGCCCCCCAATTACACAACTTTACCCATAAACTATTTATCATTGATAGGTTTAAGGTTACGTCACTGTATATAATATAGTATAGCACTGACTTATTAAATAACGTAAAAAAGAAATAACAATCGAAAAATAATCGGAACTCGTATGTATGATGATACCACCTCTTATAGAAAGATGTTGGGCAAGCGTTAGCGCGATGTAAGACACGCACGGCGCCATCTAGTATGAATTTTTGAAACTAACTTAATTTGAACAAATTTTCGTATTTTCACCCCCTTATAACCCTTTTTTCCAATAAAAAAGTAGCCTATGTCCTTTCTCAGGCTTTAGACTATCTGTATACAAAATTTCATTACAATCGGTTCGGTAGTTTTGGCGTGAAAGCGAGACAGACAGACAGATAGACAGACAGATAGACAGACAGAGATACTTTCGCATTTATAATATTAGTATAGATTATAATGTGTCACGCATATCATCATAAAACGCACAAACTATAACGTACGATTAAAAATATTCTTTAGTACTGCTTCTTATGGCTTATAGTTTATACCTTATACTGTGTGTTAATACAATTAAAAAACAAAAAACAAAGTGGTAGTTTGTATTACATTTATATACAAATAATTTATATACGTTTATATACAAAGGGGAGCTGCCCTAAGCAACTGTGCACTGTGATTTTCAACTAGGTCCTGACGTCATCATTGTGGGCGGGGCTTAAGTCAGTACACTTTCAGCGTTTGTCAGGTGCACACGTAACGAGACTCCCAATAAATTGGTGTTTTCTGCGTATTTAACAAGGAAAGGATGAAGTATTGTGTTTTACAATGTCGAAAATACTCAGACAGACGTTCTGATAATATAAATACCATCACATTTCATTTGGAAATAATTTTAAATGTTATTTAAATATAAAAATTTTAGAACATTTCAGCTTTCAGCGTTAATTATACTACTTGACACTAGGTGGCCAAATCTTTGAAAGATAATACAGACGTAAATGCGTATAATTTTGCATAAGTTTATTACAATAATCATACTTGAATACTGAAAACCGTTATACACTTAGTCTTAAACACATTTAATAGCTAAAACCATGATTATATAGCTTTTATTATGATATTAGGGCCATTCCGCTACAGGCGGCCCTCAACGATAATTTTTAAAATGAGCATTAGTTACATTTTTTAATTGGAATATACGTAAGAAGATGTGTATTTACTAAAAAAACAACTTTTATCGGTATAAAATGGAATTCGAATAATTTAGAGCGTTTTTAAACAATATCATCTAAGGGACGCGATGTTTTTTCCCATATTTTTAAATTAAAATAGCGTATATTTCAAATCAATGTTTAGTTGTAGTATAGTTATACAACAATACGTCGAAATCTTTTCTATAAATTACACTATTCAATCGTTTTGAGTGATTTAGACGATTAATTTTGTCAGGCCAATAAACAACTGAAAATTAAAAAAACTACAATTTGGTGCAGTTTTATTACAAACTTACCAGTATAATTATATATTCCATGTCGAAAATTTTTAAATTTGTTAGAGAATTACGATTTAATTCACCTTTAACATATTTGAGAATTTTGATGTTGCGCCCGCGATCGTAGAAATGTTAATAATTTCTAGTGCTTATTACTATAATTACTTTTATCTAGTTACATAGTTTCTTTGTTTTATGCTATTTTGAAATATAGGCAAGTTATTTTGTAAAAGTTTCGCACTAAACAGTATTCACATATGAACTCATCACAGTTCATAATGGAGGGTCAAAATGGTAGCACCCGCGACAGCACTTCAAACTTTTGTGGCCCTTCATACATTTGATGAGGTTTTCATTTATAAATCATTGTTAAACTAGTTAATATGTATCCCTTCAAGGGATATTTTATTAATAAATATGCTTCATTTTGCCTGTAGGAAGCTATAAGTGTGTCAAACTGTTGCACTCGCGATAATGGAATCGCCCATTTACTTATAAATCGCCATCTGTCGTCACCTATGATAACTATTTGAAACGTAAAAAATATCCAAGGCCGTAGTACGTCCCATAATATTCAATACAAAATGACATCTAGTGTAAGATAGTTGAACTACGTAGTAACATCAACATCGACCTGTTGTTTGGCTTTTAGCCGATAGATGAAATATTGAGAAGTGGGCGGAGCTTGACACCCCCTCACCCCGAAAATTCACGCGTCGTTTCATAAGGAAACTTGATTACAACACCTCCTCTTAGTATTAGCTCCGTGGTATTAATACAATAGCGAACTCCAGATTTAAACGTATCTGAACGATTGAAACATGTTTATATGCTACTGGATGGTAAAATCGATACATTTCTGATTTAGCGTCGAAATCACTTTGCCGGTTTGAGTTTATTATAATTATTTATTTACTTCCACATACTTAAAAATGTTTTTTTTCTATTCAAATCTCTCGATCTCTCTTTTGTCACATGTGTCTAATTGAATTGGAATGTGAATAATAAATATCTTATTATTCACAATGCAATTAAAGACATAAGATGAGAGAGAAGGATGATATTCCCTAATACAAGTGTACGACATAGGAGCACCAAGTATGGACGAGCCAGCAGTTCTGGGAGGCGGCGTTCTACCAGGACGTGCAGCGCGACATCAAGGCGCTGTACCTGCCCAGCCCCGCCCACCAGCCGCGCGTGCCCAGCCCCAGGTGAGACCTGAATAAAACTGAAGGGAAATAGGATTGGGGGCTTAGATGTTGTATAAACGAGAGTGTTTGACATAGGTTATGAACTGATTTTGATATTTTATGAAGTAGCAACCTAGCATCTTGTTTATATATCACTATTCACTACTTGCAAAACGTATAATTCTCGAGTATTTACGCACTAATGAAGTCGCGAGCAACATGAAAATTATAATTTGAGGTGTTGTATTACATAGTCACTCTCACTATGTTACGTCCGAAAATTGATAAAGTTATATAAATGTTTCAAAAACTAGAAATTCGTATTCGCAGGGAGGACGACGAGTATTTATCGTTATTGAAAGCGCAAGAACCGAGTGCGCTCGAGATAGCGGCTGAACAGATGCGATTATGGCCCACCTTACCTACCGGTATGTGTTGTATTTTTTAAAGACTAATTTAACTGTTTCTAATAAAAGACGCCCCGTTTTGCTAAAAATTTCCTTTTCTGTCCCACTTTCTATAATAATTACTAAATTAAATTTTAATTATTCTTAAAACTTAAGGCTTTGTAACAGCATCATTGCGTGTGCGCAGAAAAACAGCGCGAGTCGATAGCGAGCGAGGAGTCGACGTTGTACAGCCAAGCTATACATTACGCGAACCGCATGGTATACTTGTTGCTGCCGCTAGAGGGCGCCGGGAGGCGGGACGCACGCGACGACGACCGCGCAAGCAACAGCATCACAAACAGGTTAGAGACGGAAACAGAACGGACGGAGGATCATAAAAACTGTGTGAGAGAGGGATAGACATACTTAAAACGGGCTTCGCTATGAGATCTGCATTTTGTACTGAGTTAATTAAAAGAGACATCCGATAAAATGCAATTGAAAAAATCTTAACGAGAAATAACATAAAACACACCAACCGTTATGATAAAGGCAAATAATATCAACTGCTGTAAATATCACGGAAATAAGGCTTTATTTATTTAGCTATTGCACAATATTGATACGGTTTTAATTGATACAGCGTGGCGGAGTCAGACAGCGCGGACGCCGAGTCGGGTTTCGAGGAGGTGGAGCCGGGCGAGGCGGGCAACAACGTCATCAAAATGGTCTCGCGGTTCGTCGACAAGGTAAGGTGTATACGTAATAACGTGTTTTTATTATTATAAAAAAAAAGAATTCTTAATTGACACGGAAGTAGGTGTATATTCGGACATGCGTACGTGCGTACAAGTGTAGCGTGTACAATGAATTGGCGTTCCAGCTATATGTTCTGTATTTTAATCTACTTTTTAAACTGTGAGTTGTTTGAGGGTTTACAATTAAAATGTGTGTGCTAGGTGTGCACGGAGGGCGGCGTGTCCGCAGAGCACGTGCGGTGTCTGCACCAGATGATCCCCGGCGTCGTGCACATGCACATGGAGACGCTCGACGCCGTCGCACGAGAGAGCCGCCGTCTGCCGCCGGTACAGAAGGTACGTAGACTGTTATGCATTATAATATGCAGTGTATGCATATGCATGCCAGGTGAAAGAGGGTTATTTTTAAAGAGATTATAAACCTATATTTAAAGCCCATTAATGGAGTTAAAGTCTTTTAATTATTATGTATCCCTTGCCCTATAATTTTTAGTTGTTTTTATAACTCTCGTACATTGCTATTTCGCTCCTCGCATAATATAAAAATGTTTTATTAGGTTTCAAGAGGTTCATCATCGTCTCTTGAACAAGCTAATTCTATTTAAAAGTGCGTTCGTGTTTAGAAAATTATAAATCATCAGTGTAAAGGTAAATCGATAAACATATTATTTTTCTATTAGTCTTTATTTTATAACCCCCTAACTGCGCATAATATAAATATATTTACGCTTTTGAAAATATCTATATCTTTGTTTGTCATATTGTTACTTTTATGCCAGACATAGACAAGCAGACCTAGTGTTTTCGCTATGTAAATATTTTCATAAGGTTAGGTTAGACTTTGACTCATTTATTCGTTCACGAGACATCAAGCCATGATCATTTATTTATTCTAAACGCGAACGCTACTATTAAATTGTATGAATCATTTTATACAACTTTATAACAAATAATATATTAAAGAAACGGATTGTACTATCAGAGAAGTTAATTAAGTATTTATAAGTAATATTAAATAATTAAGTTAATTATAAGTAATTTGGTCGCGTTATGTCAAACCCATCCGACCAATCACAGCTAACATTAAAATGACATAAGCCGATCACATGACGTAAGTCCGTCAACTGCCTAGAAATCAATTTCCTCGATGATACTAATTAGTGTGTATCCTCAGGCGCGGATAGCGTGGCCGGCGCTAGTGGCGGGTGAGGCGGGGGCGGGGCCTGCGCTTCGTGCATTGCTACTCGCCGACGGCCGCGCCCCGCCTGCGTTACCGGCGTTACTGCCCGCCGAGGGCGCGCTCTTCCTCACCAACTATAGGATTATATTCCGTGGCACACCGCTTGATCCGTACGGTATGTATTTATTGTATACGCTAAACATCTTTAATGAGTCTGAGTTTGATAAAATCAATCAAGGATCATCCGGGTGTAAGGTCTACGATTATGTTAAAGCATTTTTGGTTAAAAATGGGTGAAAAAGAATCCTATTACCATTTATTAATGGAAATATTAATATATGAAATTTTGAATGCTATAACAAAGAAGTCGGTTAATAACGATATTAATCTAGACTTAGAGATTAATGTTATTATTTGTCAACGAATAATGTATTTCAAATTATGTTATATTATAGCGTGTGAGCAGACTGTGGTACGTGCGTTCCCGCTGTGTGCGTTGACGCGGGAGAAGAGCGTGCGTACACAACTTGAACACGCAACTGCGGAAGGGCTACAGCTTCGCGCCGCCACTTTCCAGCTGCTCAGGGTAGGTAAACACGTTACTAAAAATATATCCTTTATAGATAATCATCAACTTCCTGTACTGATGTTTGGAGTGCTAATAAAAATAGGCAAAGTTACGTTCTATCCACTTCTGTATATTATTTTTTTATAATCAGGTGGCACTAGATGAGGAGGTGTCTAGCGAGCAGACGGAGGTGTTCCGCAAGGTGCTGGCGCGGCTCCGCCACCCGCAGCACCCCACGCTGCACTTCGCGCTGGCCCCGCGCGCCGCACCCGCGCCTGACCTCGCGCAGCCTAAACATACTACGCTCAAGTGAGTATAGAGCTAACGGCCATAATGTTAAGATTTCCGTTATGTTTTCAACAAGGTGGTAACGCTTTGGTAGATATTCTGTCCTGTTCTTAACTACCGTAGCGTTTGAATTTAAATTTAATTTTAACTAGCCCTATAATAACAGAATAAGAGATGTCAAATTTTATTATTGCTGTAATTTAAGTTTTAACATTCATCCAGGTGGTTCTAGTTTTGCTTTTATATAAAACTAAACTCTCTTATATAAACTAGAAGAATAGTAAATAGAAACTATTAGTGAGTAAATATAAAGACGGTCTTTTTGCGGTTTGACAGCTCGGAATAAATAATAATAATTCTTGCAAACTGACAAAGAATAAAAATCCAGTTTATTTTTGAATTACAAATATAAACGCCATATTAACTGCGGTATTATGTTTAGAGGCTTCGCGAAGAAGACGCTGCTGAAGACCGCGCGGCGCGCCGGCTTCAAGCCCAAGCCGTCCAAGCGGCAGAAGTACGTGCTGCCCGCAGACTCCCGCGCGCTCACGTCGCCGCCGCTCATGGCCTCGCACTCCGCCGATACGCTCTCACGTCAGTGCATAACGTTTATGTTACAAGATCAGACTTAGATTTTGGCCTCCCACACAAAACTGCTAATTCGCATCGCATCGTAATGCCATTTTTAGTATGAGTTTTGTCGCTGATATTTGCGATGCGATGCGAATTCGCAATTATGTGTGGGAGCCCTTTAACAGTGTTATTCAATAAACCTTTTCTTGCTGTGTTTACGAAAATTATTAATTTTCAAAGATTTAAAGTTTATGTTATTATCAAACTAATAACACCCCACTTTTTTGTCGGGGGTTAAAAATGATCGAGATGTTACGGGAACGCATTCTAAGACCGGTATCGCCAGTTTTGTCTGAGCGGCATATCACGGCGTGCCGTTGCCTAAAAATCGATGTGATACATTTAGTTCATCATCAGATCGATATAAATTCAATGCGCTTATTCACCTTTGGATTTTTTAAGAATTATTTCTTACATACACAGTGGAGGAGTTAGAACTGGGTTCTGGTCTTTCGGCGCTGGTAGGGGAGGCGGATACCGCGCACTCTCGCTCGCTGGAGCGCGGCCGCGAGCGCGTGTACGCTCGCGACTGGACGCGCCTCGGTCTCGCCGCACACCCCTTCCGACTTACGCACGCCAACGCGCTGTACTCGCTGTGTCGAAGGTAGATAATACCTATTCTTTTTGTAATAACATTTATATTCACTGTGTCGAAGGTAGACAATACCTTTTCTATCTTGTAAAAACTTGTGAAAGTTATTTAATTATATTCATCTGGTTTGTCAGTTACCCGGCGGTGCTGGCGGTGCCGGCGGGCGTGGCGGACGAGTCTCTGCGGCGCGTCGCACGCAGCTACCGGCACGCGCGCCTCCCCGCGCTCACGTGGCGACATCCACGCACACGGGCGCTGCTCGCCAGGTCAGTCAATGTATTTCATATTATTATAAAACGATCAAACAGATGAGGACGAGATTGCAAAGCCATCATCATAAGCTCCCGTAAAACTAGAGTGTGTTGCAGAATGCATCGGACAGTAACGAAGGCATTAGTAGAAACTCGACAGGAATAGAGGTTCTTCAGACCATTTTAGCTAATTTTTGAGGCTTGATACTAATATATTTTGTACTTTTGCAGGTCTTCGGCATCCCATCACAAAGGCGTGATGGGTATGCTAAAGTCCAGCCATCAAAATCCCGGACAAACACAAAGTGGTACTGAACCGACGTCGAGTTTAGAACAAGTGAGTATACTTTCAATATTTACGTTCTATAATTGCACCAGAATAAATAAAAAAATATTATTATTGCGATCTGCACATTTGGCATAAGAAGTATCTACAAGTAAGGGTCAATTCAGACTGCAACGCGACGTCAATGCATTTCTAAAGACGACTCTGTAGGCCTACTACGAAACCGTTTTGAGACTCAAACAATCGGACGAGAATGCCGCGTCCCGCTCTAACAACGTCATTTCACTTTTGTTAGAGTAGGACGTAACATTCTCGCACGATCGAGTCTCACAACGGTTTCGTGGTACGGGCCCAGATTTGCAAGACGTCTCACGCAGTTGAAAATTGAAATCTGTCAAATCCATACAAATTTAGAAATGCATCTACGCGTCGCGCTGCGGTGTGAATTGACTCTAAGCCCGGGCGCGCACTAGCGGCCAACCGCGGCGGCCATCGAGATAGATACCTTTGTATGAAACCGCCATAATATATTATGGCGGCCGCAACGCGACCTGCGGCCACGCCATACTTTCGATGGCCGCCGAGGCCTGGCCGCTAGTATGCGCCCGGGCTAGGTGGTTACATAAATTAACGATTTGGCTTGGTGTCAGTACTTTTTTTGTACTGAACAAATAAGGACTGCATATTATTGTAAGTTACACGCCCCCTTTTGTCTCGGTGTAATACAATAATAAAACTTCCGTTACCCCATAGGAGCGGTACCTGGCAGCGTTGGTGGCTTGCACGCCGAGTTCTCGCGGCGACCTGGACGACTCCAGCCTCAGCCTGGACTCGCTGCTGCTGTGCTGCGAGGACCAGCCACACCACACGCCGCTACTCACTAAGGCGCAGGGCACGCTGGTGTACGTATCACAATATCTAGTTGCACAGGAGCGGTAGGTTCAGAAAATCCTGGACTATGTTATTAACTCACAAGAGCAGTGGATATGGGGTAAAGATAAAAAAAGGAATAAAAAAACAGTAAATCTATTGTTAAAACATAAGGGTTAGGAACACTGAGGTAGGCTAAGAGACAATTCAGACTGTAACGAGACGTATAGATGCATTTCTTTTGTACTAAATTGACAGATTTCAATTGCGTGAGACGTCTTCCAAATCTTTCAAATCCATACTTTAGAAATGCATTTACTATGAAGCTAACTTCACACTTCAATTTAGTTTCACTGGAGCATCTCCGATATTGTTTTTTGCATAAATTAATTCACGGGAATTTAGACAGCACCCCACTTCTAAATAAGATCAATTTATAAGTTCCTCGACCGGGAAGCCGTAATGTGTATTATCTAGTTTAGTGAATCAATAAAAATAAAAAAAATTACGCGTCGCGTTGCAATCTGAGTTGATACTTGGACGTTACCATGGCAACGTCCAAGCAACATCTTGCGTCTCTGTTGCGTCTGCTGTTTTTCTTAAAGTTAAGTTTAAAAACACCGCTCTGCGGCGACGTAGAGATAACATGGTAACGTCACTGACTACGTCGTGATGGCGTCCTGGTGAGTTATGGCCCTAATTTGTGTATATTGTGTTTTGGATATTGTAAATCTAGTGCCCAAAATATCAAATTTCATTTGGCTATATGTCATATATGTCATAAAGTAACTATTATGACAGCGGCACGGTGGGGCGTGGCAGCGGCGGCAAGGGCGCGCGCACGTGGGGCCGCTGGGGCTCGCTGAAGGATCGCCGCGCGCCCGACGCCGACCTCGTTACGCGCATGTCCACCGCCGATCTCGATTCCGGTACGTATCCACGGTAAAGCGAAACGATTTTGACAGTCTATGTTTTTTTATAAACAACCTGTCTTAAAAAAACGGGGATAGTCGAGCGCCATTTGTGAGTAATAGTTCAGACTGTTGAACATTGTACTGCGCGATGGTTAAACTGTATGAGTAATAAGTAAATAATATGTTTATTTTTAGATTTTATGATAACGCCGCAAATATTACTAATATCAGCTTATATCACACGATATAAGCTGATATTAGAAATTAAATTTTTGCGTAGTCTGGCTATAATTTTTAACTTGTTATATATATATTAATACGTGAGAGAAAAACTTTGTAACCCTTTTTACGAAAAATGGGGAAACGTAGGTGCATGAAATTTCGCACAGTTATAGTTTTTATGGTGAAGGAGTGCATCAAGGTAATATTATTTTAAAATAATGCCTTTATCATATATATTTTTAACAAATAAATCGTTACACACACTACGACACTACTACTAGGAAAAATGACAGATTTTTGAGTGACAAGGCTATACATACGAATTATACTCTTTTATTTATAGTTGGAGCTGTTGACAACAAGTTGACAAATTGAAAATGGATTATTGTTTTTTTTTATTTAATTTTAGATACTATTAGACAATGCTTAAACGCCCAGTCTGAGATCAGAGTCTTGTCTCTGTTCTCAGACTGGGCGTTTAAGTATAGTTTTTTTCAAATCTTGAATTGAAAAAAACTATGATGAAGTCATTTTTTTTACAAAATATAGGTAGTAGTGTCGTTGCAAGTTAGGTCGAATTTCGACCATTGGGCGAACTCTAGTAATTATAAACTTACTTATTATTTAACACTCACAGTATCTGGCGAGGGCGGTGGCAGTGCAGGCGGGGCAGGGGGCGGGGCGCGGCGGGCGGCGCTGTACGTGTTTATAGACAAGGGCGGGGCGATGGCCGCGCCCGCGGGGGCGGAGCCTGTGCCCGCCGACTACCCGGACGCGCGCGCCACCAAGCACGCGTTCAAGAAGCTGCTGCGTGCTGCCGCGCCCTCTACGCCCGACTCGCCGGAGGAGGCCGGCTTTTTGAGGTATTTACTACACTAACACTAGGAATAATTCACAGTGAATTCTATATAAGGGACGTATGCTATGAATTTACATAAAAATATTATATAAGTAGGTGACATTGCCTTCTCAGAGGAAGTCATTGTAATGGTAACGATTTTAAAAACTCTGAATTGTAGCAGATATGCCGTATTTGCAGGCTAGTGGAGGAGTCAGGGTGGCTGTGGCAGCTGCGGCAGGTGTTCCAGCTGGCGGGCGCGGTGGTGGACCTGCTGGACGTGCAGGCCTCCTCCGTGCTGCTCTCCCTCGAGGACGGCTGGGACGCCACGGCACAGGTATACCTTCTTTGTCTAGCGGTATACCATATCTATAGTAAGATGATCCATGCGTCGGATGGGCATGTGAAAATTCGGTCCTGCGCCTGATCTTTTGCTAGTCGTAGACGTTCCGGCCCACTGGGTTATGAGAGTGAAGGGAATAGAGAGTGCTCTTGTGTACTGCACCCACACTTGGGCACTATAAAATTACTCCTGCGTAACTGGCCTGGTTTCAATGAAACCGGCCACTATTACCGAAACCGGTGTAGGAGTTATTATTATTGTTATCACGTCTATATTATGTCTTTATTATGGATTGCATTTTCGAAAGCAGGTTGTAAATTGTAATTAAATAAGCATGGACCTGATGTTATTAATTACAAAGTTGATAAATAAGACTTTGGTTTTTTATGCGGCACAATCGTGTACGTCGAGTACACGATAGTGCCGCATAAAAAACATGGACATGATGTTATTAATTACAAAGTTGATAAATAAGACTTTGGTTTTTTATGCGGCACAAGCGTGTACTCGACGTCTAATTAAAAAACTTGGACGTCATGTAAAAGGTGTCCCAACAACAGAACATGAGGCTGCTATCAGCTATGTGTTTTATAAAGGCCGCGATGCTCTTTTAAAACAGTATTATTTATTTATTACGCTTTATGTACTCAGAGATGAGATCAGAGAAGTTGATTCATAGGCAGTTGACGGATCTGCTTCATTTGGTCAGATTTGGTCGGATTATGTCAATTCAATGAAAGCTGTGAGCTGTCAGATGGGTTTGACACAACGTGACCAATTTACGTAGGCCTACCATCTGCCTACGAATCAACTTCTTTGATAGTACTTATCAGTGGCGAAGGGTAAATATTTTCGGAAGGGAAGCCGGAGTAAAAAATCTACTTACCAAAACGCTCAGCTCTGATGTTCAACAAATGTTCGAGTTTCAAGTTTGATAATGATGCCTTTGAAAAATGCCTTCTGAGTTAAGTTGTATGCGTGACGACTGACGGCACATACGGTCATTCAAAACTAAGTTTGGAAAACGAAGTTTCCTTCGACAGCAAATAATCTGTCAGACAACAGTCTCAGCTGTACGAGTCACAAATCACAATAATTAACAAATCACAATACAAATTAATTTAAATTCGCGACACTGCACTCTTTTTAACGCTTTAAAACAAATAACATTAAAAACAACACAAGTTGTTTACAAACACTCATCCGCCATTTGACTCATAACAATTTTACTTCATGACTCATCTTTCTCGCTCGCACTTGTGCGTTGCTAATTAACCTTTCTCCGTAATAACTCGCCGAGTATCGGCTTATTTCCGAGTATATTGGCGCGTGGTAGAACGAGACAGAACATGACGATCAGTTCACAGGAATGAAAAGGACAGATGCTTACTAGGAAATATCGTTGTATGAAGAAATAACCCGCTAATTTATCGGCTTCTATCGGAGATGGCCTGCACGATTCATTGCCTATATAAATTTGTAGGCGATTAATTATTAATTCAAACTATTTCAAGTGAGAGAAAAAATTATTGCATATAAAATTTTGTAGGCGTTTAGTGAATTCAAAGTTTTTTAAGAATGTAAAATATTTATTAGATAAAAATGTATTTGGCCCATAGATTCGATTTTCCAAAAGGGAAGCCGACGGGAATCGGGTTATATGGACTCTTCGCCACTGGTACTTATTTTTGTAAATTGTAATGTCGTTTCAGATATCGGCGCTAGCGCAGATCTGCCTGGACCCGTACTACCGCACGATCGACGGGTTCCGTATACTAGTTGAGAAGGAGTGGCTGGGGATGGGCCACAAGTTCCAACAGCGGTCCAACCTGGCCGCCACGCCGCAGCAGGGCTTCACGCCTACATTCCTCATGTTCCTTGATGCTGTGCACCAGGTATAAATAAAAAATACTGTACCGTAACAAGATTTTTGAGAAAACCCATAGAACAATACGTGCCCGCCAAATAGAACAGACATGAGAAACTCGCACGGGCCTATCTATAAGTAAAAAGCTAGAGAATTGTTATTTGAAATCAAATATAAGTATATAAGACTTAATTTAGAACATTGATAGAACCTTTTTCTAATTAGCTAAAGCAGAACTTGGTTTAAAAAGTATTTATAGCCTATAAAACCTATAAACAATAAAGTATTTATTGTTTATAAATATATAGGACTCGTAACTCGTTTCACAGTTGTTTTTTAAAAGACGAGTTATAGCATAAAAGAATGATTTGTCGCTTCTTTATACTGGCCGACAAAGATGAAATTCGAAACTTGCGGACTCTAAATAACTCCTTTTAAAATGTTTAACAGATCCAGAAGCAATTCCCCTTGGCGTTCGAGTTCAACGAGTACTACCTGCGATTCGTCGCGTACCACACGGTGTCGTGTCGGTTCCGCACGTTCCTGTTCGACAGTGAAGCGCAGCGTATTGACGCAGGATTAGAGGAGCGCCGCGCAGACGCCGCGAGACTGGTGAGACACGCTAATATACCCTTAAAGTGCGACAAGGCTTTAAATGAACGTGGGCGGGGCGCTGCTGGTAAAGGAGAACTATCAAAAATGTCGTTTTTGTATGACAGCAGCGTTAGTTCCTTTTTTCGCCACGTTCATTGCCTTGTCGAGCTCTACATCTTTGTGCGTACGCGCACGCAAACACTTCTTGCCCCCAATCTATTTATGTAGGTTACTGTTATGTTTAAATGTCTTAATTCTCTTTTACAAATGGAAATGATGTTTTATTTACAACGGACACTGGTGTTTTAGTTTTTAGCTTTCACGCAGTTTGTCGCAAGCCTTATATTTAGAAACATGTTTTCTACAACACAATATTTAGTTTATACAAATACATTTTATACAAAGAGTGCTGTGTTATTACGAATGCTAATAACGCTTAAAATAATGGAAATCTGTTTATTACCGCTTATGATCTATTGCTAGCCTAGTGGCGATTCACATAAATACAGTAGTGGTCACCAAACGGGTTTGAAACAAAACTGATACATTTATGAAACCAGTCATATTGGGGCGCGTTACACAACGTAATAAGCACTAATAAGTAATAACACACACTAACACAATACGTGCACAGTGCACCCACACTTACAGCCACGTGTAATAATGATTGTTCCATCAGGGCGTGGAGACGGACGGGGCGGGGGAGGAGGAGGCGGTGCGCGCGGGGGGCGGGCTGTTCGAGTACATCGAACGGTTGCACCAGCGTGCACCTACATTCTACAACCTGTTGTACACGCCGGATCTCGACAACCCGGTATGTTAACGATAAAAAAATATTGTTATTATAGGCTGTTAATATATGGGGCAGGTACACGTGAGGAGATGATAGACGTTAACAGGCGAATACGATAGTGTAGACTGTATTTGACTATTGTCAGTGATCAATTATTATATTATTGTCGATTGTTTATCATTAAAACAATTTGTTGGCAAGGAGTATTTTAGTAGTAACAAAGCAAAACCATTTGTATACGATTTTATTATCAGCATGGCCAATAATGTTTCAGTTTGTACAGAAATACCATGAGAGAACTTTTTAACGGTTTTAAGTTTTGCCCGAGGAATAAAAGATTATTTGCTAACACGTTTAGGTGCCCAGGAATATATGTTTATGGAGGTTATTATGAAAATACATAAGATAAATAAATAATGTACTTTGCCTGCGCAGGTTCTACGTCCAGTGAGCGCAATAAGCAGCCTGGAGGTGTGGGGGTACTACGTGAGCGAGGAGCTAGCTCACGGCGCGCCCTACGAGCCCGAGCTGTGGCCCGCCGAGACCGAGCCGAGAGCGCCGCGACGCGTTGTTGCCGCTGGGTACGTTGAGTTTTTAGTTATATAGGATGCTATGTGAAGGAAACTTGTTTGAGATTGAACTGTTATTTACTTTCTGAGTAATTAGTTACACGTGAGAAGACGTCGTAAGTGATATAATCTGCCATATTCTATTTGTCATGATTTTTGTTTACTGAGGTTATATTAAATATAGCTACTATTTCGCTCTCTGCAGATACGACAGTATATCGCGGTGCATGCCGGACGCGTTCACGGGGCTGCTGGAGCGGCTGCGGCAGCTGGAGCTCGAGCTCGGCCACCTGCCGCAGAAGTGGAAGGTGCGATGGGAGCAGCTCGAGCTGCCTAACACGTTAGAGCTGCAGGTATATTGAAATATACGTTATTTTTTTAATCGAATTCACTCATTATCGATTCAACGCCAAACTAGTTCACATTTAACACAACGAAGTAATTGTAACGTTAGCTTTCTGTTAGCGTAGCACACTAGCGTTCCTTAAAATTTACGCCAGCATTGCCAGACGTCCGGATTTTTAAATCAAAATTAAATGTCCCGCGCGGGACAGGCTCGGTCCCGCTTCTCGGGGATAACTCAAAAGTACGTGCAGCGTGCTGAGAAAGGAAGGTGCGTAATGAAGATAAGAGTGGGGAGATAGAGCGGTGGATTTTCTATGGCTACTTTTGCTATCTATTGTGATATAAACCTTAGTTTCAAATTTCAATCAAATTTAAAAAAGATAAAAATTCGAAAACTTTTAATTTTATACCTTTTTAGGGTTTCGCACCCAAAGGGTAAAAACGGGACCCTAGATTACTAAGACTTTGATGTCTGTCTAACCGTCTATCTCTAGGCTGTATCTCAAGAACGGTGATAGCTAGAGAGTTGAAATTTTTACAGATTATGTACATATTTTTGTTGCCTATGCCTTGCTATAACAATAAATAATAAAAACAAAATAAATCAAATGTTTAAGGGTTATACAACAATTTTTGGCATTTTTTGCTCTACTCGTATATCAATAATGGCTACACTACACGTAGGCACTTAAAATATTCACAAAATACTTAATGAAATTATTAATAATTTACAATAAAATTTTAAAAAATACATTTTTTTACCTATTTTTGTTCTTAAATGGTACGGAATCCTTCGTGCGCGAGTCCGACTCGCACTTGGCCAATTTTTTTAATATGTCCCGCTTTTGACGGAAGAATCCCGCTATTTTCACTCAAAAAGTTACAAAGCCCCGACTTGGCACAAAAAAATGGCAATGCTAATTTTGATGGCCTTTTATCTTATGTTCACTAAAACTTATCTATTTCTAGCGCAACGCGTCGATGTGTAGCGGCGTGGTGCGTCGCGCGACTTGCGCAGCTCACCGGCGCGGCACGCTGGAGGTGTTGGCGCGCGCGCGACTCGCGAACGCCCCGCCCCACGCGCACGCACACGCGCCGCAACACCGCTGGCTGCCAGCCGCTGCGGCTGCGCCCGCCCGCTGCGATCACTGCTCCGAGTTGTTGTGGGGACCGCTTGAGGTTATTGCATTTTCTTGCCACCAGTTTAGGACACATTAAAAAAATTAATGGATAATAATAATTGACTTATGCACAAGTTTTGTTATGTAATTATTTGCTTAATAAGAAGGGAACGATTCCAATCATATTTTTTTAATTTCTTAAATTTTCTTAATGTTATTTTGTTATTCAGACTGGTGTGCGGTGCGTGGACTGCGGCGCGGCGGTGCACGAGCGATGTGCGGAGCCGCTGGCGCTACCGTGCACTAAATACAAGGCGCCGCCGCCGCCCGATCGCGAGCGAGACCGCAACGTCGCTAACAGTTAGTACTCACCTTTATGTTTTACTAAGACACACTCGTGCAGATGTATATTACATTTAACCGGGGGAAATCTCGTAAATACCAATAACGGACTATGACGTGATATTTAACGTAGGATTAAATTTAGCCCAGATCGCCCCTAGTGAGCGGATGTAATGTATCGATGGAATGAAGCTGGAGTGAAACCCATATCTTCACAATATTTGTGCGGTTTGATGTCAGTGATTGTGTTACATAATTATGACAAAATACGGCTATCAAAATTGAGGACGCATTAAAAAATAATGTATTTCAAAAGGTTGTTTCAATGATAATATTTAAAATACAACTTTCGGCAGAGTTACTATTTGTTGTTTTTTTCTTAACTTCGTTATTTTTTTAACCGGCTTCCAAAAAGGAGGAGGTTGTATGTTCGGCTGTGGATATTTTTTTTAAAACCATTTTAATAAGGTCATAAATATCATGGTTTGTTTCAGGCGTGGCGAGCTTGCAGGCGTCGCAGCAGTACTACGAGCAGTTCTCGTCCAACGTGGCAGAGAACCGCACGCACGAGGGACACCTATACAAACGAGGCGCGCTGCTCAAGGGGTGGAAGCAGAGGTGAACGGAATATTTCATTTGTAGTTTTTACGATGTTGGTGGCGGCCGAAAAGGAAGATCTTCCGACCGAGCGAGATAGCATGCTCGGTCAGGCCGAAGCCCGCTGACGTCATTTCAGACGTTGTATACATAATATCTTGACGTTCTTCGAAACTTCGATGGGACGATGCACGATTCTTAGGCGAATTGTGGGTACCGCCACATAGTTCTATTATCAAACCTCCGTGATCTAGTGGTTTAGAGCGCGGCTCTTGACTCGGAGGTCGTGGGTCCGATTCCCGCGTTGGAAACATGTTATTTCCAAGTTTGGTTAGGATAATGTAGGCTGGTTACCTGATTGTCTGACAAGTAAGATGATCCATGCATCGGATGGGCTTGTAAAGTCGGTCCTGCGCCTGATCTCTCGCCAGTCGTGTCGGTCGTCCGTCCCACTGGGTTATAAGAGTGAAGGCTCTTGTGTACTGCGCACACACTTGGGCACTATAAAATTACTCCTGCTTAACTAGTCAGGTTTCAATGAAACCAGCCACCGTCACCGAATGACCGAAGCCGATGTGGGAGTTATTATTATTATCAAAACTTTATTGTGATTATTACTAAGAAATACAACATCAATTATAAATAATAATCTAAAGCAGCGCGGCAGACACACTACTTTAAAGAATCAAACATTAAGTATCGTGACATTTCATATTAGACAATAAAGTGTGTTACGAAATTATAAGAAGTGAAAGCCAGGTACTCCTTCGGGTTGATTTGATATTTTAAAGACTGTCGTTATCTTTGGACTACGATGACGTGTAAAATGTTTGTTATGTACAGATGGTTCGTGCTGGACTCTATCAAACATCAGCTTAGATACTACGACGCGATGGAGGACTCGCACTGTAAAGGGTTTATCGGTAAGATATTTTTTGTTACATTAAAATGTTTATTTTGTTTCATTTTAAGTTTTAAGTTATACGGTGGATCAAAATTGTAAACTTAACTAACGCAGCGATTTTACGTTTCTAAACGTGTTGTATGTAATTACAGAGTTGTCAGAGGTGATCACAGTGACGCAGGCGCCGCCCGCTCCCGGACCGCCCAAGAAATGCGACGACAGGTCATTCTTCGATGTAAGGACATTATATTTTATTCTATGTTTAATGATCAATAACCATAATATGCTATTGGTTATCTTAACTTTGATAGGATGCCCCTTTTTTTTTCATTCATATCAGCCAATAGTCGTCCACTGCTGGACATAGGCCTCTCTCAATGAACACCCTTGAGGATGTCCCTTTACATGACTTAAATTTTACTTCATTGTAATTTAAATTAATTCTTTTTTTCTTAACAAAAAATTGCTTTCAAAATGACTAAACTCTTCGTTCACGGTTTTGAGGTATGGGAAAACGACTCTTCTATTCTTCAGTAACAAATAAATTGTTTTTCAGCTACGAACGAGCAGACGCACATACAACTTCTGTGCTAGCGACGCCAACGCTGCGCAGGAGTGGATTGAAAAACTACAGGCGTGTCTGCAGTGAGAACGTTACTCGTACCTTCTTAGTAATAAAAAACAGTGGCGGCCTTATCCATTGCGAGGCCCCGGGGGCGTTAGGTCTTTGCGAGGCAATTTGTCTGTGTTCGCCACCCCCGCCACAGGCACTTTATCAGGGCCGCCACTGATAAAAAATCACAATGGATATACTTTTCGATGTTTTTGTCCTTGTTAAAAGTTATATAAGTCAATTATGACAGACAGAGACAAAACATTTTTAACTTATTCATTGTGTAAGATTATTTAATAGACTATAGAGCAGTCGGAGTTAGAACGAGAGAATCGGTTTCATCGAGTGTATAACCTATACACCGGGAATGTTTCGTATGAAAACAATGCCGCCAAAACGCTGCACAAACTGCGCTCTGATTGGCCGATACTGTTGCAACTGCGCAGCCATTGGTGCAGCGTTGGTGTTCGAGACTATCAGACCTTGTAGTGAAAAATCATCGATATGTGATTGGGAAAAGTAATATAGTAATATCATTTATGATGATTATAATATACTAGGCGTCTGATCAATTTAAATCGGTATTTATATATCAGCTTAGTATCCAAAGTAAAATAATGTCAGTCTTTTCTTTTTCAAAATTATCCGTACCGTCCTGAAAATACTTAACATAACTAAAATGTAAGTTTTTATACTATTTGGCATATGTACCAATTGATTTCAATTTAAATGTGCATTTATTTTGTAACTTGCCTTTAGTTCGGAAAGGGTTTTTATATTCTTCATGTTTTGTTCAGGGTATTTTTTAATAAATTTTGTTTACTTTTTAAATAAGGCAAAAATAAATTTAAGAGTTTAAGAAAGTTATATGCCATAATTTAGAGTTTTAACAATTTTCGGGATGACTTCGTAATAAAAGGTTTGGCCTGTTGTAAGTAAGGCAATCTGCAAACAATGCTATATAATATTGACTAAAATTTCATTTCGACTTTAAAAAAAGTATAAATATTCTTGACAAATCTATTGACTAAAAACAAAATATTCTATGACTACATCTCAGCGGACAGCGTAACCCGATTTAAATAATTATTGTAGGGCGATAGAAGGTGGTGTTTTTTAATCGTATATCTTACTATTATATATAATTTTGTAAACATGACAATGCTATCTAGTTGTTACTATAGTCCATTCGCGTTAAGATTGCAGTGAGCACTTTAAATGTAAACATCATTTGACGCGAATGCTGCGAATTGCAATTTTAACCCAAATGCACTCTAATATTATATTGGAATCGGTCGAATTCCAAAAGATCTCGCCACAGAATAGTGCTTTTAGAGATTATAGAGGCAACCGCAAAACTCCGCTTGTAAACTTATTTTAGTAGATATAAATGGCTCATCTTGGCGAGGGCACTCCCGTGCCTCCAGATTTAGGGTGAACCAGTTGAAAACTGTGCCATAGATGCGAAAGGGAAATCGTTACATTATTTGGTGCTTAAGAGTATGCATGCCATTTTAAAGTTTGCTTTGCGAGGTTGCTTTTAAGTTGTTCATACGGTTTTACTCCAAATCGAGTAAAACCACCGTGTGGACCGCAAAACTTACAGCTCGAAAGCTGTTGTGTGGACGAAAGCCCGAGCCGTGGTTTTTTTGGCTCGATCGAGCAAAACCGTATGTGAGTACTTAGCTCAAGATGCTATTGGAGCAAATATTACAACAACTTAAAAGCAACCTCGTCCAAAATTTTCATTAGTAAGTTCATATTGCGTCTATAAGTATTAATGCCTTCTCTAAGGTTGCATTTTCTAAACTTTTTTGACTAGAGTTTTTGTTAATTCTGACACGTTAACCAATCCACAGGTATATATATATATATATATATATAAACACCTGTCAAAACCTCAGAAACCAGGCATTAAGTAATATAACAGGTAGGAGTTTTAGCGGACTGCCTACGGTACATAATATATTACACAAATATTGTTACGTTGGTTCTTTGTAAATATAATTATTGTTGTGTAGATATGTCTGTTTCGTTATATTACCTATGTTGGTGTTGTTTATAATAATATGTTGAGGTGCATTGGCTTTTGTATGTAGGTGTGTTTCAAGCACTATGAGATTATTGTAGCAAGCTTTTTATATGACATTACTTATGCCTATCTATGATACAAAATCATTTAAAACGGCCCACCATTTCACGACCACCGACTTATGAAACTGTAAACAAAACGCCAATGTATTCCTTTTCGTGCACGTCAAAACTACTCGCCTACGGTTCACAAATATTATGTTTTTGACATCCACGATTTCTTTTTTCATTATTCATTATTCTCTTTTGCAAAAAATAGTCTAACTTTACTGCCTACATTGGCAACAATGATGTTTTTTGTAGAAGTAGACGAAGTAGAGTATATGAGCTAAAAATGTAATGGGAATGCAAAAGATTGATTCGCAAAAGATGAATAACTTTTAAACAAAAAAAAAAAAAGGGACCACGGGCCTATAAGTTTGGCGTGCACTTTATTATACATTTTGTAAATCGTTTACGTTAATATATTTTTACAAGGGAACCTAGCCCTCTTATTGTTACTGTGTTTTGTAAATACTTTATGTTCTCACGTCCGACGCGGCACCGCTTACGTGTGCTATTTGTTAGTCTATGCTACGCTTGTTACTTGTTTGTATGTAATATATCGGTTGTACTACATTTTACTAGTTAAAAAAATACAATGGTTAAAGTAAGGACGCGTTTAGATTGCAGTGAAATGTGAATTATCAGCACAAGGACCAAGAAATCTGTCGAGTTGTATGAAAACTTTTCGTACAAAGTTGGCAACATGCATGAAAATGTTGTAAACACAACGAAAGTAATTTCATCGGGAGTCGTCTTTGGTAAATTTTTAGAGCGCTTACAGACGAACGGCACGAGTCAGCGGCACGCGTCGGCGGCACGCGTCGGCGGCAGTCGACGGCACGTGTCGGCGGCAGTCGACGGCAGCCGTCGACAGTTTATCACGCTTGCAGTTGTGACGTACCCCCTAAAGGTAAGCGTTCACAGGTCGGTATCGTACGCAACGGACGTCTCGCATCAAACGGATAATTTTTTTACAGTACGTCCACTGTATCGGCCGTGTACGGATTACCGACTAGCCAGTATGTTTATCTTCAAATTCGTCCAAACCAAGTTCTTAAGTCACTGCTTCCGACTTTTTCATCCACAACCCCTTTTGAGCATTCATTTACTAGGCTAGTCGCTAATCCGTACGCTGCCAATTCAGCGGACGTACTGTGAAAAAATTATCCGTTTGATGTGAGACGTCCGTTGGGTATGATACCGACCTGTGGCCGCTTACCTTTAGGCGGTACGTCACAACTGGGGGCCTTCCACCACCTCTACTAAGCGACACCGTTTGACAGATAAAAAATATATTACTCTAACGTCAAGCTAGCGATCATAAAAAGTTATATTTCACAGCGGATTTAACAATGTTTTGCATTTTTTACTATTTTTTAGTAAAATTATATTTAAAAAGTGAGTACGGTAATGTTATTCTTCTGGAAATATGATCGTTTTAGGAAAGGTCGTGTTAGCCCCCCTGAAAGCGTCATAAACTATCAACGGCTGCCGTCGGCTGCCGCCGACTGACGACGACACGTGCCGCCGACTGCCGCCGACACCTACCGTCGACACGTGCCGTTCGTCTGAGAAGCCTTACGTTGACTGATGACGTCATTACAAACTTACGGCCGTTCCCAATATTTGATCTATCTCTGGTTTTGCCCTACTAGAGATACAAATAGCTCACAATTGATATAAAATATATGTCTCTAATGTCTAATGTGAGCTATTCCTATCTCTAGTAGGGCAAAACCAGAGATAGATCAAATATTGGGAACGGCCGTTAATTAACGCGATTATATTTTCAATTTATATTTGGATCTCAAGATGGATGAGATCTTTGTTACAATAAAATCTATGTTTTAAATGATTAAGGAATTACTGACTGCCTGATTTGACTAAACAGCAAAATCACAAATTGAAATCTTCCATTTATTAAGATTCGTTAAACTAAGGTAAAAGCACTAATAGTAGACTCGGAACTAATAGATGACACTTACGACAAAAATACCATAAAAATAAGAATTACTCTAATTTTTTCTCAACACTGTAAATTTTATAAGCTACTCAAGCTATCTGTTGACGTGAAAAAATATATTAGGGACGCCTTCGGGAACAAAATTTTAAAATGGGATCAGTTTTCGTAAATAATGTGACCGCGTCAACACGCGCTCGGCAATTTCTTAGCAAATAGGTTAAGGAAGGCGAAATTTTGCACGTAAGTTTTGAATACATTTATTTGATTTTTTGTAATTTCTATTTATTTCATTGGATTAATGGTCATGTTGTGTACACTAATTAATGTTTATTTACGATTTTTTATCCATTTTCTCTAACAATATAAAGGGTATCTACTGTTAGTTCTTGAAAATGTAAAAAACCTAATAGATGACATGGAACTCATATCTTCATTTTGCAATACATACTAAAGTTATTTTGTAGTTTATTCTACTGCAAATATCATCACTATTCTCTGAAAATATAATTCTATTAACAAACTAACAAATTAGAACTACTGTACCTAAAAATGGACATATTAGACCTTGTACTGATCTAAAAATCCATTGCTTTAGTTTTTTAGCAGTAAAAAAAAGAAAAAGGAGAGCTGAGAAAAGAAAGAAGAAAAAAGAAGAGGCAAGAGAAGACTAAAGACTGAAAATAAATTTGCTAGGAAAAAATATATGAAAAATTAAAATAAAAGGAAAGATAGTTTTAGCATGGAAGAAGAATCTGGAGACAACGTGGATAATATTTTATATGCATGTAGTTACTATGATGAAGTAAATGAAATCTTTTGAAAAACGGCAAATAAAGACCTAATAATAGGAAAAATGTTGAATGTAATGTAATGTTCTATGTCAACTATTTTTCATATTGGTGTGTACTATTAGTGATGTTCGTTTTCTGTTATGTCATCTATTAGTTGTTATGACTAAGTTTACAAAAATACCAATAATATATTTTTTTATTGATTTGTCAGCGAATAATCATAATAGTTTTATTTTGTAAGAGTTACTGAAGACATGGAAGAAGTTATCAATTATTTATTTTCATAAATATATATTTTACAACATTCAAATGTTCTATGTTTCCTTAAAGCGTCTGCCATTAGTGCCTTTACCTTATTTAGTATTAACTTTTTATACATCAGTTATATATTTTAGTGTGGTAATATTGCGTGAATGTTTTATGTAAATATTTATTCGCATCGGGTGTCTCGTCGGAACGGACTATGATATTATTATACCCTTAGATCATATCGGGCTTAGTTATTGTACAGTTTATGATCTGAAGGAAGCTTAGACGTTACATAATATATTAAACCTATATAAACAATGTACATATCTGTATTAGCGTAATAGCTCGCACGTTATTGGTCGTTACATTGCGGAGAGGGTTGCTAGATTGAGATTTTATTCTAAATATTTAGGGCTGAAATTATACCTTATTTACTATTAGTATTAAAAATAATTCTGGATAGTAAAATATACGAAATTTGGCAACCCTAGCTGTGTGCCAAAAAGTGCACAAAGTTTTGCTAAAGGCGAAATGCGTGCTTTGATGTTGTTCGTTGTTTGTACTCGTTTCATACGCTGTTTTTGTATTAAACTGTTTTGTTAACGCTATCTAAAATTCCTTATAAGATAAGTTTGGTAACATTAAACTAGTAATATTTCAATTATTCAATCGACAAAACTGTTTTTACAAAAGAATATTTATGTTTCTCAAATCGTTCTCAAACATTTTGAGCTGTCTTTTAGCGTGTAGATGTACCGTGTTTAGCTTCGCTAGGGCCGTGTACATTTTTTTATCCAATGACAATGGTTGTAGATAAGCGTTATGGAAATTATTTTGGGTTAACCACACCATATATTATTTATAAATGTAAACAGTGCGTACAACGGAAATAAACATATTTCTGACATTTTTGTTTTTTTTTTTCACCTCAACATGTATAAGGTCACAGCGCACATATCAACTCGGAAAGGGACCTAAAGTCCTAAGATGAAACCCATTGGTGAAACCGTACTTAAGTGTACACGACGAGTCGAGGCTATAGCGGGCATTGACCCTCGTAAAAAAACTTGTGATACTTTATAGTTTTCCATATTATATACCAAACGCGGTTTGAAGAGTAGGTATCGTTTAAAACTGAGTAAGCAATAAACACCTTTCAACTAAAAAAGAGTAGAGATTATAATTATAAGTGTTACCAAGAGGTTTACCGATAAATCTATAATAGTCTGTGTCTTTATCAGAGTTCAACTTTTTGTTAAAGTTAACAAAATACATTCTGCGATTTTTTTTTCTTTTTGTAGACTATAAGACTGCGTTTCCACCAGGGATGTGTTGAGTGGAATGTGTTTTCAAGATCCAATAGCATCGCCGCGCTGAGTGATGTCATCACGTCAATGAAGCGATTCTATTGGTTCTCAAAAACACATTCCTCGCAACACATCTCTGGTGGAAACGCAGCCTTAAGATCAAAGACCGCTGGTGCCATCTTAATTAATACTAACAATCGTTTATTTGCAAAATATTAACAATTAAAATATCTTAGGTGTACATATTGACTATTGAAGTATTTACACTGCAGTGACACGCCAAGCGACTCCAAAGGTAATAAGAGAAACACATTTTATTTTGTTATTATTTATTAGCTCATAGAATAAATACAAATATTCATGACATTGCACCCATAACAGCGTGTTATAAATTATTTTCACACATAATATCATACACATCAGTGTCTTACTTATTTGTGGTAACCAAAAAGGGCAACTTCAGGAAACTAGTTTAATTTTTTAATACATAAACATATAATTTGTCAATCATCACTGGAAAATCATCTGATCACATTCAAATAACATCAAAATTCAAAATGCATTTCCAAGCATAAAAAATGATAACTTCAATATTATTCAAAGCGCTTTAGTAAATATAATTCTACATTAAAAATCTATACTGTGGAATATAATTTTAATAATAAAAAGATCAAAACTGGGTAACTATACCCTAAACTTGTTAAATAATTTCTACTTTTATATACTCTCTACTAAAATAGTTGTATTTCTAACTTTTCGTTGGTTATTTTTATTAAATGCGATTCACAATAGTGAACTATAGATGTTTTGTAATATATTCTTTTAGTTATAAAGTATCAACTTTATATACATATGTATATGTATCTAAAAAGGCAGTTTCTATAGCAGTCAGTGTCTCACTACTACATTTCATTTTATAAAAGAAAAAATATTTTTATTACTATCTAGCACCGCCGTGTACAACAGTCGAATGTAAAATAAATAATAATACCTCACTATTTATATTATTATGTCATTAATCGATGCAGAGATAGGATCGACAATAGTTATTATCAGCAATTATAAAATTGATTGGTTTTTAATTAGCTGTTAGTCTCAGAGATTAATTAAAAAAATATTATGTTCAGTAAAAACTTGATAAAAGTTGATTAAAAAATGTGATTTTTAGCAGGTTTTCAGAGCTGCTGGACAACTATAAGGCAGCGGGGCGAGAGGGGCGGCGGCGTGTTCCAATGTATAGAGCCATACTAGACGGCTTATCCATGGCTGATTTCGAGACTGAAGCCTTAAGATCTTTTCGTCTTAAAAATAAACTTTTGTGACTTGCTGCTTTCTATATTGTTGTGTCATAAGTTATATAAACTTGCATCTGTGAACCCGGATTGATGTCCGTGACGTCACCTGTCGGCCCAGCGGAAGATCAGCGCTGATTGCTTACAGTCAGCATATGCTGAGCTGCGTCGGCTTGTGCTCGAAAACATTTTATGATGTATGTATTATTTATTGTAACTAAACTATGTATGTTTTCCTGCACAAATAAACATTTTCTTTCTTTCTTTCTTTCTAACGACGCCGCTGCATATTTCGTCCATATCCAAAAAGGTATTCGGAAGAGATGGTGGCTTTCGATTTCGTAATTATACATCATAAGATATCCTTGTGGTTTGTGTAGCCCAGTGATTAAAATCGATTATTATTTTAGACGTATATTTCTGAAATAGATGTGCTGTTAGCTACCGAATTACCATGTAACATCGACTTTTTAGGGTCAATTCAGACCTTAACATGACGCGTAGTTGCATTTCTAAATTTGTATTGGATTTGACAGATTCATTTGCGTAAGACGTCATGCAAGTCTGTCTATGTCGCATCTACGCGTCGCGTTGCGATCTGAATTGACCCTTACGTTAAAGAGATCCTGATTTCCCATCACTAGCTACTCTTAGCCAGTCTCTCAGCGACTAGATCCATGTAGTGGTGAGTGAACACCGCCTTGTTGTGCATGACGCAGCGCAGCAGCGCGCCCGCCGCGGCCGTGAGCTGTGACGTCACGCCGGACAGGCCGGCCGGCACGGCGCGCGCCCCGCCCCCACACACTAGCACCATCTTGAGGAACTCCAGCACGCGGGTACCTGGAATATATGAGGCAATAAGAAAGGTGCAGTAATTGGCGAGATTTAAACGTGGAGTCACACACAGTTTAAACATAGAGGAGTATTAGACACTGAAAATACCACCAATTTTTATTACTTATGCCAATGTTAGTTTTAATTACAGCTACAGTCCATCTTTTGGAGCGCGGTGAGTTTTGGAACTAAGAATCGATTGATGCGTGTGCTAACCCACAGCACACACATAAATCGTTGACATCGTCTTGTAAAATATCTGTTATAGACAACAGTTTCATACAAAATTGAGACACATGACAATGTCATATACAAGATCCTTGTGGGATCGTAATTACATAATTTATAATGCAATGATACTTGGGCGACATTGACAGTTGTGAATGAGAAACAATATATTTTTCAAGTTACTCGATATCAAGTGACTCGCTAGTCGCTGTCAAGTGACTGGGTGTAAAATGATTCGCGGTCATGTAACTCGCTGTCACGTGATTCACTGTCAATTGTCACGTGACTCTCGGTATACTCACGCACGAGCTGGCGCACGCGGTTGTCGGGGTCGGCGAGCGCGGCGATCTGCGTGCGCACGAGGTGGGCGGTGTCGGCGGCGAGCGGCGGCTGCCCCACGCGCGCCAGCAGCTGCTCCGTCAGGTGCACCACCTCATCCGCCACGGCCGGTAATACCGCTTCTAGCTCCCTGGAAACATATCTACATTGAGGGCCAAGTAACACGACACGAAATTGTTTATTTTGCGAAACCAACCTTAAAAATAACGCATATTTAATTGCTGTATTTTCTTAGGTTATAGGTAACAACTCACTAGAGGACGTTGCAATAAACATCTTGGCAAAAACCACTGGCCCCATTTTAATACGCTTTTCACTGACGAATTTTTCACTCACCTATCATTAGAGATATTATCAATGATGATGGTAATGCGGTCGCGCAGGTTGTCGCGGTGCGGTATGGGGTCCGCGGCGGCGGTGGGGCTCACCAGCAGCAGCGCGCCCACCGCCACCAGTCGGTACACCTGCGCGCCCAGCTCCGTGAACCGCCCGCGGTCTAGCACCGCCGTCTGACAATATAAAAAAAAGTCAAGTATTTTCTTATCCTGGGACCGCCTTTGAAGTATTCGCTTTCTGACAAAAAAAGTATCATCAAAATCGGTTTACAAACGGCGAACTTATCCGCGTACAAACAAAAACTCCTTCGTGAAATCAGTTAAAAAAATAATATTCCGATCCCTCAAACAAGGTGCAGCCTGTGCTATGCTATGCTAAGGTAATTACTATTAATGTTTTTTTACTTATTTATTAAATAAACGAGCAAACGGGTCACCTGATGGAAAGAAACTTCCGTCGACCATGGACTCTCGCAGCATCAGAAGAGCTGCAGGTGCGTTGCCGGCCTTTTAAGAGGGAATAGGGTAATAGGGGAGGGTAGGGATGGAAAGGGAAGGGTTACAGGGGAGGATAGGGAAGGGAATTGGGCCTCCGGTAAACTCACTCACTCGGCGAAACACAGCGCAAGCGCTGTGTCACGCCGGTTTTCTGTGAGAACGTGGTATTTCTCCGGTCGAGCCGACGCATGGCTCTCCCACGTATAAAAATGTCATGTATGCCAAGTATATTTTATGCTACATAATATCCTTTAAAAAGAACAAAAAAAAAAACACTCACTCTACTTAATTAGAACACTAACCTCAGGATATTGATTAGAGTCGTCCCACTCTAGTAGCTCGAGGTAGGCCTTGGCCAGGGTCTGCGCGGTGACGTTCCTGATGACGTTGGGGTCGCTGACGGGCAGGGTCAGCTCGCTCGTGTCCACGTGACGCCACAACCACTCCCGGGTGTGTTGGAGACCGTCTGCAATAAAAAAAAAAGAATATTTTGATAGTATTGTTATCATGATTTTGTGCATCAATAAGAAAAACAGGTAAACAATTATAGTTAGGAGCTCTGCTCAGCTTGAAACTTTATTGGCGCGAGGGTCCCTCAAGGCAGAGTTTTTAAACAAAAAAAAATGTAAATATGAAACATTGTCCAGAAAAAGTACACACTGTACTTTTTCTGGACAATGTTTCATATTTACATTTTTTTTGTTTTACATTTAGATATTGCTCATTTCAAACTAGCACTTACAAATGAGCTATTGTATTTCTCTTAATGTTAATGATATATTATATTACAGGGTGTAACAAAACTAAGTGATAATACTTTTTTTAGGGTGTATAATAATTGTATATATCATAATATATACAATTATACACCTTTTCTTGAAGAAAATTCACTGTGGAAGAAGCAGCGCTCAAAGACAATTTTTTTTTCACTTTTATAAAGGTAAGCACCCCAGCGCCACGAGTTTCCCGATACAAAAGTTAAAAAAATTGGTCTTTCAGTGCTGCTACTTTCACAGTGAACTCTCTACGAGGAACACATACACACCCTCAAGTATTCACTTAGTTTTGTTACACCTTGTATAGTGTTATTCGTTATTTATTTTTTGTAACATTATAACTACCATTGAACTTAGTTTATATTAAGATCAAAAGAAATTAAAACATAGCATGGATAAGAAGACAAGAATCGAACCTTCAGAGATAGTGAGCATCTCGTCGAACTTGGCCTTCTCGTAGGCGACGCTGTCCTTCTGCACGTGCGGGCGCAGCAGTGCGATCAGCGTGTTCGCCAGGTCCAGCTTCAGCACCTCCAGCGCCTCCAGGATCGCGCGGAATATCTCCACCTGGGGTTATAAAATAATACTTGAGAGGTGTCAAGGGGCACCCGGATGGAACGAAGTCATAAAAAAAAACATAAAAAAGTTAAGAGTACCGCCACTCCACACAGCTAAAAAAAGGGTAGTATTTAATCGAGTGACTGTAAATTACAATTTTAGGTGTCAAAATTACTACATTTGGGTTACAGAATTACTATTTGAGCGACTGAGAGTGAGTGACGAGAAATTAACAGAACAGCTACTTAGAAATTATTTATTTGAGTTACTTAAAATACAAAATGAGCAGCTTTATAATTTTTGAGCGACCTAATATCTGTTTGAGTGTCAACGTTACATCCTGCATTTTTTTCAATATTTGGCAAATGTAATTTTTATACTGAGCGGCATTTTATCTTAAATGAAGTGTTTCGAATACCAAAAACCACTTTGAAAAATACACTAATGAGCAGAGTATAATGAGCACACACTAAAACAAAAAAAAAATGAATATGAAACAACTATTTGATGAAACACTTTTATTCAGGGACTACTACGGACAGGGATAGAACAATTTTTTTTATTACTATCAAGCAAATTTTTTGTGAGTAGCTTCATTTGGATAAGAGGAACAACAATTTTATATGTGAAAAAAAGTGGTAGCTAACAGAGATAGAAAGGATTTCATACTTTGATTTGATGATCCTAAAACATCTATTGTTCTATTTGTAGGAACTTAAATTATATAACGGTAAAAGTTTAGAATCATACCCAACGATTTAGAGTTGCAGGGGAGGAGGGGGGGGGGAGGGGGGTAAACCCCGTTTATATATAAAATCATTAATAAATTACACAAATTATAATCCTTAACGGAACGTCAAAGAAATGGGAAAAAATTTTAATGGCGACCTATACAAAAAAAAAAAACAACTGGCTTCAATTATGATTCGACGGAGCCCCGCTACGCGGGGCTGCGGGGCTCCTACTTCTTGGTGGTTTACAAAAACATAACCACGATGGCTAAGGCGGGAGCGTAGCGCAGCGAAGCCGTTAGCCATCTAACCTAACCCAAAAAAGTCGTCGTCGCCCCGCCCCCATTCGAATTCGCACGCATTTAACAATATGTAGCGTTTCGGCAGCAGTTGGAGCGCGCGCGTTCGAAGATGTATGGGGCTAGTAGTTGCGTTTCAAAGTCACGCGCGCTGCTCAAGCGCTTAAGCAGCGCGCACCGAAACGCTTAACGATAAAACCAGCCTTAGAAGATAGAAGTCATTATGACTTTTTTAACAAAAGATCAGAATACGCCAAAAGGACTTACCGTGTCAGTCATAGTCGTGATGTTATGTATCATCTCATCCCGAGCCGGAGCCGCTAGTTTAGCCATCAGGTCGAGCACGAACTTGGCATACTTCTGGAAGTCCAGGCTGTTGTTCTCCGCTTGCTGCTTGATGAAGTCCGTGTCCAGCACCTCCTCTATCATCTGCTTGATCCGCGTGTGACGGGGCAGGAGGATGGAGAACAGGCCCTGAAATAATAAGAATAAGGAATAGCAAATTGTGCTGAAAATATGAAAACATAGAAATCATTATAACAATTTTTAAATCCTTTCTTAATCCGACGATCGTGGATTCGTGGAAATCTATTGTTATGGCGATTGAATGTGACCGCTTGGGAGTTGAAGCATAATTACTAATTAAAAGTGAAAGTGTGTCTATGCATTATACATATATCATCACTCTGAAATTGGTAAACTAGTTTGAATTGAATTAATTCATCAAGCCCCATATGCTCACCGGTGAACAAGACACAATAGAATATCTGTTGTCTCGTTTTCCCACAATCGACGGGTTAAGTATACAGTACATAATAGGCAAAGTGTCTTAAAAAACAAAGGAAGAGCCCAAAATATGAATCATTCCTTCATAAGTTATGACACAATAAAATTTATTGCGCCATAATGCGCATTTTGCGTCATAATGCGCATTTTGCGTCATAATAAGATTAAAAAAAAGGACTTACTTCTACAGTCTATTAAATTTCACTTCTATTAAATTTCATATGGAAATACAATTTTATGCAAATAAACGATTTCTATTTCTAGTCTATTTCTAAATGTTAAGTACATATAAGAAGTTGAATAGAAGCAAGTTTTCTCATTTAAACAAGGACCAAACAGATTATAAGGATGATTCACCTTCAATGAGAACAACATTACATGAGGTCATACCTGTCTAAACAAAGGAAATGAGGATTGGTTCTAAACACATTATTTCCTGATAAGAATTTTGCTTTGTTGAGAAATAATATATTATTTGAATTATACTTTGTTGATTGTCTTTATCTACAATTTCAAAAATAAATCATCAATCATCGCAATTTACAAATGCCCCATTTTTGCAACCTATCCAGTCTAATACTATTATAACACATAATGTAACATAACACTTTCCATTTGAGATTTTTAGTGAGACCCTTTAAAATATCTAAAACATAGAATTTACCTAACAATAAGCCTCTTCTTAAACATGTTTTCTTTTCATATAATATTTGCACATTAAACAACATTTGTATGATAAACATATTTACCTCTTACTGATAAAATGTTGATGAATTGGCCACATAATGTTTTATCCTTGTCTCTCACCTGACTTTTCTTACTTATCAGACAAGGCCAAAACATTGTATAGCTTCCATCCATTGTGTTATAATATTATATGAGGAGCTGGCGAACAAAACTGGTCAAGTCCACCTGAGTGCAAAAGTATTTTTTTTTTCGAAACATCTTCTCTTGACCTATCTGCGTCAATCCCTGTTAATATTTTCAATTTTAACCGGTTAGAAAAGCTTTAAAAAGTCCATTTCCAAAAAAAACCGGATTAGTTCAGTAGAAGTTGATACTAGTTTTTTAGGCACTGTGTAATTTTTTTTCTCATGGACTAATCTGGTTCTGTTCGCCAGCTTCTCATATATAAATATTTTTAAATTAAGGAGGTATGATTATAACAGGATATTTCCATAGCAACTTACTTGTTTTACATCCTCTAGTAGCACTAAGGCTTGCTTGTATTCCGGAGGGTCGGAGTTGAGTTGCTCTCTCAGTATATCAAAGTATGCTCTGTGCATTGTTTCTTTTACTATTTTCTGATAGCTGAAAACATAATAATTAACTAAAATAACTATAATAAATGTTGATTAAAATTAACGCTCAACTCCCAAGCGGCCACATGTGGCCGCGAGAACAATAGATTTCCAAGAAACCGCGCGAGAAATCAAGAAAATTAAAGAGAATTCATACAAAAAAATTATAAAGTCATTGCAAAAAAAAAACATCCAAGCTATGGTGTCAGTGAATCTCACCTATTATCTGGTGGCTCAAATGGCTCCAGCTTAAAGTCCTGGTCGACTGCTATTTCATGAGCGAGGGCCATGTTCTGCATACCATGGGCTGCTTTCATGATGTCCTCGAAGCTGACGAACTTGGGCGGAGATGCACCAGTTATGGTTGAGCCTCGCACTCGAAACTGCAGGGGTTCACTAGCGAAATAGCTAGGTCCTCTTGTTTATGGAACAAAGACAAATTTATTTTGAGGTTTTATAATTTTTAAGGTGTATTTACGTATCATGACTTGATAGCACGATGTCTTACCTAGACCCAGTTGGTATGGGTTGTGAGGAACTCGTCTTTCTTTCACTTTTGTCTTCATCTTGATTGTCCGAGCCACTAGGATTCTCGCGTTCACTCATATTGCAATCACAATGTAAACTGACTCCGAAATTAAACTTAAACTGCTTTATCCCATATAAGGTGGACTCGGTAACGGTAAGAGGTCAAAAAACGTGTATCATTGTTGATTTCAGTCCAAGGTGGTTGGTTCTTCCGACTTCCGAGTTAACCTTATACTTACACAATTATCAAAGGATTTAAAGAATGTTGACTCTGATTTTTTATGAGCAAAATATTGTTTTTCATGAATAAACTTAATTTTTCTTGAATCTGTAGCTCGAAATTATGTAAAAATTGGTTTTTTGTTAGTATTTTTGTTTTATTTACTTGACAATTTCCATCAGAACTTTGACATTTGACAAATGATGGCTGCAGAGTGCAGGCTGACAGCTTGTCATTTGTCAAAATCGATGTTTTTTTTAATTCTTTACTTGAGGCTTGAGAGCAATACAATATTTGCTAGGAAAACAGGATTAAGGATAGGAACGTGGCAAGGCCGGGCCTCAGCGGCCAGGTCTCAGCGGCCATCGAAAGTATCCAGGTGTGACGCCGCTGCCCACTGTGCGGCCAGGTGCGCGTGATCTATGGCGGTTTCATACTAAGGTATCTATCGCGATGGCCGTCTGGCCGCTGCGGCTTGGCGGTTGGCCGCTAGTGCGCGCCCGGGGTAGGTTACATATTTATTTACGGCTAGAGCTCGAAAAACTTCTTATTTGTATGGATATGACAAAATTTTAAAACCTTTACTCATAAATACTCATAATACAGTACAGAGCAGCTAGTGAGCACGCTACCGGCTGGCGGCTGCACGCAGCACAAGACACGAAGCACTTTCAGCACTTATATATAAATATAAAAGCCTTTAAAATTTAATTTGTTATTATTTTTAGCAATATTCCGCGAAATAAACTTTCACCTTTAAGTAAATGAGTGAGTGTACGCATAGGCATGCGTACAGCACCTCCCTCCTCCCTATGGATTTCCGCAAAGTAACGCCTGATTCCATTAACTATATAAAAGCCTTTATTAATTCCTTAAAAAGATTACATTACATTACATCTGCGTACATTATTATGATAGCTTGCATAACATCACAGATATTTTAGTATATTAGATATTATGATCACTTTATAAAATATATTAATACAGTATTGTTTAAATTATTCGCATCTAAAATCTTAGTTTTTATTCCTTAAGTCATTATTACCACTTACCACAATATTTATTTATAATATTTATACATCTTTTTTTTTATAGACAATATTTACATTTCTAAAGTTTTTTTTTTTAATAATTTATATTTTCATTTACTTACATTTATGCAATATACTGCTATTATAATTTTTTCAATTGCTTATTAATATTTGGTACTATGCATATTATTATCACAATATTTATTTACCTACAGTTTGCATAATGCTATAAAATACTAAATAGTGATAGTGAGTAATGGGCATTGTCCAAAAAAAATCACATGTACTTTTTATATATATATATATTTTTTTTATGAAATAAGGGGGCAAACGAGCAAACGGGTCACCTGATGGAAAGCAACTTCCGTCGCCCATGGACACTCGCAGCATCAGAAGAGCTGCATGTGCGTTGCCGGCCTTTTAAGGGGGAATAGGGTAATAGGGGAGGGTAGGGAAGGGAAGGGAATAGGGGAGAGTAGGAAAGGGAATAGGGTAGGGGATTGGGCCTCCGGTAAACTCACTCACTCGGCGAAACACAGCGCAAGCGCTGTTTCACGCCGGTTTTCTGTGAGAACGTGGTATTTATCCGGTCGAGCCGGCCCATTCGTGCCGAAGCATGGCTCTCCCACGTATATTTTTTTTTCGTTAAAATAGGGTCTTTTAAGAATATAAATTAAATAATTTTGAAATTCATTGGCTAGTTTTTTCTCAATAAATTTTTAAAGTTTCGCTCTGACGTCATCATCGGCGGTTAGTAATTGACCTCTGCAGTATGTTTTTTTCCTTTCAATCTTATTTATAATGGCTGGTTCAATGAGTTTGTTACGTTAGTAACATAGAATATCATTGGGCTGGTTCGTCAAATGCAAGTTCTCATTATGTGAAAGCTGATACGAGAAGCTTACCAAAAGTTCGAAACGTAATGTTGGTCGAATTTATTGCTAATTTAACGCCATTGAAGGTCAAACAAAGGTTAAACGTATTTGTTCAAAAATATAAGTAACTTATGGGTAGTTTTTTCGTTTATATACAGAAAAACGATTACTGACCTTATTCCTCGAAATGTTTTTGTAATGAGCAAAATTAAAAAAAAATGGACAATCCCCATTAGTACTTAATACCTCATAAAGTAATTGAGACAGCAGCTGCTGAAACTCAACTGAAAGTTGCCGGAACATTTTATAATAAAGAGGTCATATTCCTATTCTTTTCTAGGGCCTAGAGCGGCAATAAATTGAGGGGCGACAAAATTGACTTAAGTCTCCCATCTGCCAACCTAGGTGTTAGCCATCCACCACCCAAGTTTGAGAATTTTACCTTCCAACCTAACCTAACCTCAGGGCCCTCAGGTTGGTAGATGGAAACAAATATTTCCACTATCTTAGTAAGTAAGTATTTTACTTACTACCCCATTCCAAACAAAACTAGCTAAGATTTATATTGGTTTTCTGTACGTAAAGGGCGGCAATTGGCAAATATTGTCCGGAGCGGCTTATAATAGCTAGATCAGGCCCACCCATGGTCATATTAATAATAGGAAAACTTTCTGTTTTTATCAAGTTTTCATAAACTGATAAAAGTCTGGCTGTCGCTGGCTTTTGCTCTAGTCACTATTTAGGATGTACGATTAGTATGAAAAAACGACAAGGTTATTTTATAGCAAGATGATAAAAGTATAAAACGTGGTAAAACGATAAAATAATAATTATCATTTATCATGTATAACGTGTTCGTACATATCTACTATAAAATGTTCGGTTAGATACCCCGCAATGAACTAGTGTAGATAAGGTATACCTACACCAAAGGTACTATTCTGTGCCTACACTATACACAATGTACACATTATAATACCTATTACATACATCAGTCTTTTTCAACCTGTGGGTCGCGACTTGCAACCCGTCGCGCGTCGCGTTGGGAGGGTCTCGCGAAACATTTTTTCACACCAGAGGGGTCGCATCATAAAAAAGGTTGAAAAACACTGACAGATATTACACATATTGAGTTATATACAACTCTATTTTAATGGGACAGAGTTTATATGTAGCTCCGAAACTGGGGCTTGAGGAAAAATTAAAGAAAACTAGAAGTCAAGAAGGCAATCTAAGTTCCTCACAGACAGAACTAGCAACTAATTTTCCTACGCAAACATCGTCCATGCCAACGGCGAAGTGGATTACTTTTTCTCGACTATTCCATTTAAAGTCGAGAATTTACCTTCGTTGGCATCGTCGGGAGTCAGGATGTTATTTGATTTACTTCAAGTTCAATAAACGCACTTACAACATAACTACTTAATATTATTTTAAATATATGATAGGTATGAGCTAACTCATGTCGCTGGGACGCTTCCCCATACAAAGCACAAAAAAATACTCTTTATAATTGCTGCTATTTTCACACTAAACTCTGTATATTGGAACACATACACAGTACACACTACACACCCAGTATAATTATCATGCACATTGTTGTATAGTGTATAATTGACTATAGGCACCCACATCCATACTATACTCACTATTTACTAATATTATAAATCCGAAAGTGTGTCTGTCTGTCTATTACCTCTTCACGCTGAACCGATTTTGCTGAATTTGGTATGGAGATACTTTGAGTCCCTGGAAAGGACATACTAGGATACTTTTTATACCGGAAAAATGTATCTACGGTTCCCGCGCGATAAACGAGTTTTGGCGCGATGGAGTCGCGGGCATCATCTAGTAAATTACTAAGCTTTTTGTTGGGTGATCATAATAATATTATTATTTATTATATTCTATTCTCTCTTCATATTGATTGAATTCTTTTTTAAATAGGTACTTAAGAACTATTTAGTAATCTATGACTTAACTGTAAATTATCGTAACTTAAATTTTATAAAAAAATATTTTTATAAAATTTGTATTACATAATATACATCGAAATAATTAAATGTGATACTTTTAAAAGTGAGTTAAATATGCATGAAACGTACACAAATAGCGGGTTTAAAAGTTGAAATTACGAGTATATGTACCAGTTTTAAGCCGGAGATGGCAAGCGCGAGGCGCGACGATGTGCTAATTTAACTTTAAAACCTTATTTCGGGGTGATACTGTGTAAAATATGGCTTTGTCATGTTTTAATCCGTTGGCTTATACAGGGTGTAACAAAAATAAGTGATAATACTTTAAGGTGTGTACGTGTTCCTTGTAGAGAGTTCACTGTGAAAGTAGCAGCTCTGAAAGACGAAAAATTTTTTTCACTTTTGTATGGGCAAGGGCCCGAGCGTCACGAGTTTCCCCATACAAAAGTGAAAAAAATATTTGGTCTTTCAGCGCTGCTACTTTCACAGTAAACTCTCTACGAGGAACACGTACACACCCTAAAGTATTATCACTTATTTTTGTTGTATTATCACTTATTTTTGTTACACCCTGTAGATACGTTACTCTTTGGTAATTGGCGTAGGCATGATATTGTGTTGAACGTAAATTGGGCTTCATTGCAACACTGAAAGAGCTACAATTTATAAAAATCGGCCAAGCGCAAGTCGGACTCGCGCACGAAGGGTTCCGTACAGTTATAGAGCAAAAATAGGCCAAAGATTGTGTTTTTTGTATGGCAGACCCCCTTAAGCCCCACAGCACAATTGAACTAATTTTCCAAATCTTGGTGCCAAAGAATAAACAAGCTTTACAATCCATATTTTTTTATTAAGCACCGCAAATCGTACGACGGATTCCACCATCTTCTGAAGTTGTAGTATGTGACCTTCTGCACCAGACTGGCCGGGTTGTTGAGGGTCTCGCACAGCCGGCACAGGTCCAGAGGCTCCACCTTGCTGAAGAAGTAGTGGTTTCGGAACCGGAAGTTGTCGAAGTAGGCATCCCTGTTGCTCATCAAGTGAAACATTTTGGCAGCGAGAGACTCGGTGGTGGTGTTGTATGCATTTATGTACGACCCTGGTGGAAGGTATCTGAAAGATGTCGTGTAGTTTTAAAGAGTTATCGGATGTCGGATCGGATGATGTCAAAACAGTTTTTACGGAAAACGGATTAGATGAAGTAAATAAGTTTTTAACTACGAATAATAATAGTTTTTATTATTCGTAGGTTTTTAAGTAAAAAAATGGTAAAGAATGTTGTAACCGTGGGAACCACAGACACGATAGAATATAGATATTCAATTGTTATGCCGACATGCGGCCGCCCGCGCCGGTGGCCCTTGGGGCTTGATGGGTTGAGTAAACTGTACAAGGTAATTACTTGCCACAATTGTTCGTAAATGGACATTATTTTTATTTACTTAAATGCCTTTTTGGTAGCTCAGCCAAAAGACAGTACTTATCAAATTACCTTTCATACTGTGCTCCTCCATATACAATAGGTACTGCATTATTATTGTACGCGTACAGCGCTATGTCAGTTATGTAGTCAAACGACATAGAGTCTTCGAAGGCTAGGTAGAAATAATACGTCTTCTTCAACCTCCAAAGGCACGGCTTCATGTTTTTCGTCTTACACTGAACTTCACCGCATTTCCCGAAAATATCCACTGTGAGATTATACTTAGCTAAATCCATCTGGAGGTCGTGAATTAGTTTCTCCCTTTGGCTAGGAGTATAGCATCTGTCTAGGAATACTGCGGCGGCTTTGGACTTGGTTGAGAACTGGGATTTGAAGGCGTCGTCTACTGCTCCCATGCTGCTGTACCAGCGGAAGTTGCTGCCCAGTTCCTCGTATTGTGCGTTGAATATCGTGAAGAATCGGTATGTTATCGTCGAGTCGTATCTGACAAAACGTATATAAAAATTTAAGATCTGATAAGAAGTAAGTAGAAATCAAAATCGTGTTTTAATAGCTCGGTCCTGTATCGATGGATATAATAAATAATAATCAATTCTACAGGACATAGGCTTCCATCGGAATGTTTTTAAAATGGTCTATACTGTGGCTGTTTGCTTTAAATGGCCAGCTTCCAAAATTCTAATTCAATAACAAAGTTAATATCGGTATATCTCAAGAAATCCTAACAACCCTCACCTGTAAGTCCAAGTCCAGTTGAAGAAATCGTCGTAAACGGGATCGCATACCGGATGGTCATCAGCCGAAGCTGTGGCCACGAAAATATACTTCTGGAAGGTTCCTCTCGCTTCAGGCAGCTCCATGCCCTCACTGGCCGCGGCCGAATCGAACAACACCGCGTCAAAGTACCTAACGTCTCCAAAAAGGGTTCTGTTCTTTGTGATAAAGCAATTGTTATATTTACACCTTCTATCCAGGAATTCTCTTTGCCCGCTATCCCTCACAGATAGATCCGTCCATATCAATATATTTTTCATATCGGGCACAAAGCGTTCAATCTGTAACACTTTTACACTTTTGTTACACCTTTTCAATATTAGATACACCAGGATCATCGCGAGAATGAAATTTTTCGTGCAATATTTTTTTGCCATTGCATCGAATATGTATGATGGGATCACGCTGTGTAATGTCTTTATGTTGTAATATGAGGACAGTTGTGATATAACATGCATCTCAAACATCCGGTATTCTCCAGGGAATGTGATGTTATGAAATTGTTTCTTTTGCTCTCCGTCGTAGTTGGTTTATATCAATCGCATTACTCAGTTTAAATATTATGTAGAGCTTGAATTCTTTAAATAGGTACCTACTAATTTAGTTAGTTTAGGCTTGTTTCGAGCCTGAGTTAATTTTTTATTTATCTAATCTTTTTTCTTTATGTTTTAAGAAGATCAAATTAACAAGAGTAAATAAATCGTTTAAATACCACCTAAAAGTGTAAGTACGACGGTGACCAAGTTAGTATAACGACTAGGTAACGGAATCAGATGAGCCCTTTAAACAGACGGCAGCAACAACTTATTTACCTGTACCGTATTGCTGATGATGTTCGCAAATGGATTCATATTTTATTATAATGCAAAACACAATATTTGTCAGGGTGGTTTGACGTGATTTTTTCGCGCACATCGCGCCTTTGTCCGGTTGACGTGGGTCCGGTTCGGAGTTTTTCAGGACAATCGCATCACTCTGACAGATGTTTCGCTACGTTTCCCGTCGTAAATGTAATTGGTCGAGAATGTTATTGAAAACAGCCGCGGTGGCCATGATTGATGAAAACGCGGGACTTTTTTCTGTTAACACGATGTCCGCGTGTTGATGATAAATTGTGGCGCCTCTAGTTCTATGATTTTACTGTCGGTTTGCTCTTTCCTATTTACTTTTGAATAGTTTTATTCGTTGTTATGTCTATCACACGTTGCAACCCCACCCCACTTCAACACCTATTAAATCATCTTGAAGTTATCCAAGAGATAGAGAGATAGAGCCAATAAATTACCTATATCCTACTGTCAGTTAAACTACCACCTAACCGAGTCTTTCCGAATTCCTAAAGCCACATAAACTGAAACAAAACGTCTCAGATCTTAAGAAGGAGAGGATAATGTAAACAAGCATGATTTATTCAGTTCATCTAGTCTGTTAACACGATTCGTATTCACTGGACGCCGGTGATTTTCCAATGAGCGGCCCCGTACGAATGCAAACACGTCTTCATCCGCGCGCCCCTATTCTGGACGACCATTGTGTTTTCAGGTAACTGAAAAAGTTACTGTCTAATTTATTTAGTGTTGTAAGGATTTTTTTTATGAAATAAGGGGGGGCAAACGAGCAAACGGGTCACCTGATGGAAAGCAACTTCCGTCGCCCATGGACACTCGCAGCATCAGAAGAGCTGCAAGTGCGTTGCCGGCCTTTTAAGAGGGAATAGGGTAATAGAGGAGGGTAGGGAAGGGAAGGGAAGGGAATAGTTGAGGGTAGGGAAGGGAATAGGGTAGGGGTTAGGGGATTGGGCCTCCGGTAAACTCACTCACTCGGCGACACACAGCGCAAGCGCTGTTTCACGCCGGTTTTCTGTGAGAACGTGGTATTTATCCGGTCGAGCCGGCCCATTCGTGCCGAAGCATGGCTCTCCCACGTATAGATACCGAGTAGTACGTATATTAAAATAAAAACGTAATATAAGTGATGCTGATGAGTTTTTAGGTACACTTGTAGTTTAGGGACACTTAATCTCAACCTCTTTGACAGTACCCCCCTTACTAATAAACGTTGTATAAGCTTTGAATAGTTATACAGTGTTTTGTTCCTGTCACACAAGTGACATTTTTAATTGGATTGAAGAAGACAAAACACTGTATAACTATTCAAAGCTTATACAGCGTTTATAAGTAAGGGGGTACATATATTATAAAATATATTTCCAAAGTTTCTGTATCAATTATTGATATGATCAATCATCAAACCTTATTGGATATTATTACTTAAAATTAGAAAGAGAATAATATACTTCTTTGCTTCGAATGGGCTCTGAAATGTAATAGGTCACAGGGCTTGGACATCTAAATCGCTCGTTATAATATCTCAGTATTACAAACGTAGCGATATAGTTCGCCGGTTCAGAATACCCCCGCGGCGGCAGACTCGTCTCGCTAATGAGATTCTTTGGCTCGCGGTTTGCATTTCAGATCAGATCCCGGAGTTCCCGGGAACGGGGGGATGTACCACTGAACTCATTCCCTAATAATGAGGTTTGAGGGCGCGCTGAAGAATTGATGCGTGTCGCAGCGTTTGTCTCCGCAACTTCTATTCACAGGAATGGCGAGGTTTATGCAAATGTTTGTGGAAGTGAAACGAGATGAGGAGCAGGAGCATTCGACAGCTACGCATTCGTAAGTCGTAACGTATAGGGAACTCTATACAAGGTGTATCAAAACTAAGTGATAATTATACTTTAGGGTGTGTATGTGTTTCTTGTAGAGAATTTACTGTGAAAGTGGCAGCGCTGAAATACCAATTTTTTTCACTTTTGTATGGGTGAGCGCCCCAGCGTCATGAGTTTCCCCATACAAAAGTGAAAAAAAATTCTGGTCTTTCAGCGCTGCTAATTTCACAGTGAACTCTCTATAAGGAACACATACACATCCTAAAATATTATCACTTAGTTTTGTTACATCTTGTATAATATAATACTATCACTTTTATTTCTCGCGAGTATACGAAAGTAACAGGGCACTGCATAAAATAGGGCGTGCAAAAAATTCTCTATTGAAACTGGTCATACATAATGTATTAGGCCTGGGCCGGAGTGGCCATTACACCTCCGAGATAGTTTATAGCTCACTTATAATACTAATAAGTGATTTGTACAATCCTCACGTCAATAGAATTGGGACCCGAAGACGTGTTTCACATTATGTGGAACCTATGCGACTGTTGGATGGTTAGCAGGTATTTATATTACTAAGTAGATGAGGCCCACAAATTCGATAAGCCGTAAAAATCAAAATCAAAATATTTTTTATTCAGAGTAATTTTTTTACAAAAACTTTACCGAACGTCGATACTACGGTGCCTACCACCGGTTCGGGAACTAACCCGGCGAGAAGAACCGGCGTAAGAAACTCGCACGGGGACATATTTTACTAAAATATAGTGTAAATATAATATATAGTGCACCAAGGCTTTAAATGAATATGTCAAAGGAGAATTTATATATTGTAGTATATTGAGTAATTTATATATATTTAGCTGGAATCGTACATATTGCCAGGAAAAAACGTTTTTTTTTAATCCGGCAAGTCATGTTTTATAATTTAACCTAATTTGGGTAAGCTGTTAAATGGTAAGGCAGAAACACAAACAGATAGATACATTAAGCATTTATAATATAGGTGGTTGGCTTTTAAGGTTAAACAATATTCAAAATAACATCAATCACATTAGTTTATCTGATTAATTTTGCTGGACTGATTCATAGTATTATGAGGGTTACATAGTACTTAAAGTGTTACTTGAGATATTTTGAATCAAACCTCCCTGGAAGCAATAATCGTTAAGGTAAACAATGAGATCACGTACACGTACGTAAAACACGTCAAAACTGCTGTGCCGTCCAACAATGGAGCTATACAGTAATAATGTGCGCATATCTACAATATTCAGTTTTTGCTGTCTCCGTCCGGGCGGGCGGCGTGGGCGGGCGCCTATGACACATGTGTACCTTGAATACATTTACCCCGGCGCTTTTTGTCCAATGTCCAGATTCCGTTTACTAATGCAGGAATGGATGAATATTGAATGGCATTGCTTTATAGTTTTTTTATACCTGGAGAATAAAGGCGATTTAGTGGATTTCAAAAGGTCCGTTAGCAGAGTAGTAAGTTAACTGATCATATTGTTAAAAACATCGATAAATGATAATTTACATAATATTCACTACTTGGATTTAAGAGTCCGTATACGAAATTTTGCCGATTTCGCTGATTTAACAGACGTGATTTAACAGTTAAAATACAGTATTTCTATAAGTTTTAATGCACAACATGTAAGATCATTTCAATTATAATCTAATCTAATCTCACATTATATCAAGGCTGCCATAGTAAAAGGAGGGGCTGCCTTGCGGCAAGTAACATAATGTGAGATTTAGGTTGTTTTGAATCGTGTTTTTTGGCACAATTTGTTTTTTTTTCTTTTTTCTCGAATTGGATAGAATTTTATCTATATAGATTATTTCTGTCGTTTTCTTCAAAATTTCGGCAAAATTTCGTATACGGACTCTTAAGAACACGAGAGTTCTTTTAAGGTTTACTCGGTAGCATGATTCTCAGACCGAATATAAAGTATAGATAGAGACTCTACAAAAAACCAATAGAAGCCGGTTTCCCATTAGCATGTAAGTTTAACTTTGCTATGAAGTATGAAGGACTAGTCGAAACATAGTTTTATGCATGTGGGTGTAAGTGTTGAAAAATAAAGTAAGTAAATAGCTATATGTCCGCACTATGCGCTTTCGTCTTCAATTTTCGTCATCTTCTTTGTATTCAACTTTCGTTTGGTGCTTTCAATAATTGAATGCGTTAACGAACGCAACATTTGCGACGAGAACGTATTACTGGGTGGAATATGTGCGGCTTATTTGGTCATAAGAAATTCCAGAAAAAATAGAACTAAGCGAAAGTTTTGGATACGGTCAGAGCGCATGCGTCGCGGGCATGCCTCACATACGCTGTTGACTGCGCTATGACGCATGCCCTTGATGAACAAAAAAGGCACACTGTGGACAAAGCTAATCGTTGTTTTAGTTTTGTAGTTGTTCTGACGTCAGCATTAACTGCTTAATAAAAAGAACATTTTGTAGTAAAGTACAAAAGTGAATAGAAAAGGGACAGTGTGGTTGTTAGTATTGCGGATGGGTGACCACGCGTTCCGCCCGCTATCCATCTTCATCTCGTGCGCGGTGCCGGCGCGGCTCCACGGCACCTTCCGGCATGGTGACAATCTGGCGGAACCATAACTAAGAGCTCTACCTTTGTAAGCCACATTAATTGTGTTAGGATGATTTGCGTGGCAGCAGCAAACGCGATTAAAACATTTGGCATCTGACTAGTCTAAAGTTGTCTTCGACCCAAACCCCTTGGAAAAGTAGGTTGCGTAAGCTTAATATTATGTAGGTCTTTGATAATTCTACATAAACATGACAGGCAAAGTTTTGGTCACGTTACTGCGCGGAGAGAGTAGAGACGTTCTGAGTGATACCGGTGCAGCCTTTGAATACTTTTCATGAAGGATTGTTTTAAATTGTTTATAATATTTAAATCAAGGAATAGGAGTTTGTATTTTAAAAAATACACCAAAATGTATCTTTGTTCCGGCATACTAGCTACGCCGGATCAAAGATACATAAAAATTTAGCTACGCCGCGCCGTAGTCGTAGTACACCGACGGCTTTGTGTCGTACGGATTTACAGTGGACTCGCGCGCGTCGATTGACGGATAGTCTCGGTGTAATGGAGGGATTGAGTGATCACCCTCCAATCTGACAAGTTTGTTCTCCTCTTACCGGTGATGGATGGTCGCCTCACGCCGTACTCTATCGATTGACTTGCACAAATATATTGAGATTAACTGCGATGCAACCGGACAATCGAGCGAACTTCCGCTTCCGATTGTAAATCAAACCGTTAAATAACGTCTAAATCGAATCAAGGATCTAGACGCCGTATGATAACAATATTGAAGTGAAATGCAAAGTGCCATAAGTCATCACGCTAATTTTTTACGGTTTCGTATGCCATCTTATAGCATTATACCTCGATCGTGGAAAAACCTTTAAATAGAAGTCTTTGGAAAAACCCAAAGAATTCTATTTAAAATGAGGGGACAACTAGCTACATTTCTCCCGTCTTCGAAACGGCTTTACTGATTTTTACCAAATTTTGTACTTATGCATATTCAGTAGGTCTGAGAATCGGCTACTATGTATTTTTTATAAGTGATTATGTATTTATACCTAAGTGATTATGGTTGTCCATCCTTAAATTTTTGTTTTTAGTTTTTGGTTTGGTTACCAAAGGGTAATAATCGGCAAAGTGAGAGTCGGACTAGCGCACGAATTGTTCCATTATAGAGCAAAATTAGGCTAAAAATTGTGTTTTTTGTATGGGAGCCCCCTTAATTTTTTATTTTATTTTAATATTATAAATAAATTATAAAGTGCACATAATATAAATAAGGACTTAGAGAAAATTAAGTACGTACCTTTTGCCATTATTAATATAGAGCAAAAAAGGCCAAAAAATGACGTTTGTTATATTATGGGAGCCCTCCTTAAATATTAATTTTATTTTGTTTAAATTAGTATTTGTCGCTATAACAGCGGCAACATATTATATACATGATCTGTGAAAATTTCAACTCTCTAGCTATTACCGTTCTTGAGTTACAGCCTGGAGACAGACAGACGGACAGACAACGAAGTCCCGTTTTTACCTGCTCTGTCAAGTTATGGATAGTTTATCCGACACTTATTAGGAAGTGGTGAAACAATCCCCTACCTGTCGTAATTAATTAGTGATATGTAATTTAAGAAAAAAAAAATACTAAAAAATAATAATGTTTGGCGCTTATTATTTTTATATCCCCTCATCGTTCACAGCGCTCCATGGCTATTTCACGCATATATACCACATCTTTACACACTTACAATAAGTCAGTTATTTATTGTCTACACTAGAAATTAACTAGAAATACTTTATATTGCAAAACAACGTTTGCCGGGACAGCTAGTAATATAATAATATTATATTCTGCATAATACTATCTAATTCTTCTTAGATACTAATACCACAAATTGGCGCACGCCGACATAGTTGCGTCGACATCGCTAACTATCTACGTTGTTTTACGTTGAGCGCGGATCGCGGGAGTGAACGAGGAATTTCACGTAGATTGACTCCCGATAGGCATCTTGTTAAATTCCTTATTATAATCAGCTACATATTATTAGCATATTTTCCTGAGCACTCAAGTGAAAGATGCTGTGCGCTCTTGATACTAGAAAGTATCTGTGTCCAGATAATTTTATGTTTTTATAATACATTTTTACATAAAAATACGGGATCCTTCACCATATGAATAATATACTATAAACTATCCCACACTGCCGTTAGAAAATGTTTAGTAACATTAGTAAAAATTTGTTAGCAAACATTTAATCACAAATGTTAAAAAATGTTCGGAATCGGCTCCAACGATTTTCATGAAATTTAGTATATAGGGGGTTTCGGGGGCGATAAATCGATCTAACTAAGAATCATTTTCAGAAAATGTCTTTTTATTCGTGTTTTATCGATAAACTGAAAAATATGACTCTTCCTGACATCTATTATCGAATAATAATACTATTTTGTTAGCAACTAATTGTTTTAACGACCAGCAGATGGCGTTATTAAGTAACACGAAGTCAATGAGTGTTTGCTATACCGAGCAAAGCTCGGTCATCCAGGTACTAGTATTTAAGTTGCAACTGGCAATGTATAATTTTGTAAAAAGCTACGATTTGAACCCCTGTTTCGAGGATATACTTCCTGAGACGCAGATAATAATTATTATCCGCAACGATGCAAGACCGAAACTTCGCGGGATCCGCACATTTTGCGTCCTTTCCCAATTTGCAATGGGCAACCACTGCAAAGCAAACAAACGATATTCTCTTTATAACATTAGGCATACAGGCAGGAGTTCCAGATTCTACGAGTGTACTCCAAAGTAAGTTAGAAATGGAGGCTGGCAGAGTGGCTAGCATTCCCAAAGCCAGGTCCGGCCGACATCAAAGCGTAAATATAATTTATGCGACACTTGAACAGATGGCGCTGTCTGTAAATACTCCGGTCCGTTTTGACATGGAAATGGACCCCTGCCGATGCAAATGACTGAATAATCCCCTTATTGAGACGGCATCACAATGAGCGCTATACATTATTTATCAGCTTGTAAACTATATCACGGAGCCGGGACTCGACCTGCAGTCTCGGACTGAATGAAAAATATAGTTAAGGCAGTATTAATAAAATATTTTATGCTTAACTATCTATTGTCACATTTTTTTAAAGCATGTGCTGCGGTGCCCCGCTGTTGGGCAAAGGCCTCCTCCAAGTTTTTCAATCTGTCGTTTCAGTATCTGTCAAATGTTTTTCCCATAAACTTATAATATACTGTCGGTTTTCCAAAGTTTCAGATAGCAAGTAAATATTTCGGCGTACTGCAAACTGAGGCCAACTTTGCTTTCTCTGCCTTATTTTTTTTTAAGTCACAGTTTCTTCTTAAATTAAAATTACTAATAAAACAGCGAAATACAAGTTCTACTTTATTTTTATTTCTCTGGCACGTTCAAAAAAAACATAATATGACCGACAAAGACTAGAAAACTAATTATATAATAAGACCCTGCGTTAATATCTCTATGTTTCAACTAACACAGTCATCAGGTTCATTCTTCAATCTCGAACTTTTCGCATTCTAACATAGTTGGCGAGTTGTGGATATTCGAGTAGGCGGGTTCTGACGGCGCTAATGGGTTTTGTAGAGTATCGGGTACAGGACTGACCCCTGATGGACTCCAATTACTGAAGTTAGGTCATCCAATATCGCCTATGTCTTGTTTATGATATTGAGTTACAACTTGAGTATGGACACAATTATGTAGCGTTTAGGATCGAAAGATTCAGGAACAAAATATGAACACTGTAGTAACCGGTCCCAGAAAATACCTAGCTAGCTCCTCTACTAGACAACCTAGGGCTAACTTGTGCCAGTTTGGGACTTTGGTTTTTTAAAATATCATACGTTTTCGTTCAAAAATACGGTAAATGAGTTAAATAACATTTAATCACTGATAACCTACACCTAGAAATCAACATGGAATAGAGCAGAAGGCCTTAAATGTAAACAAATTTTCAAATCTGCTTGAACTAGAAAGTTTTCAGCTACATTCATAAAGATTTGTAAAATACGCCATCTTGTCAGGAAAATAAAAATTCCAATTCGCAGAATACTTTGCGATGTTCAGAAATGACGTCTTGTGCCAATAACGCGCTATGGCGGGAGATAGCGTCGGTCAGCGCGACGGGATAGCGGTATTTCAGGATGGCGGTATTTTCAGAATGGCGGTTTTGCAGGATGGCGGTTTTGAGGATGGCGGTTTTACAGGATGGCGGCTTGCGGGACGCGAGAGGCGAGAAACGGAAAAAGAAAATGATACATCGCATTTTCCTCCCTAGTTCCAGTCGAGTCTTGTCAGTTGATTACATACTTTAATAAGGCAGAAATATTGGTCTCCATTTTTAAATTTTCTACTAAATTTCGTCCGATTTTTGGCCCCCGACGGAACAGAGGGTTGTAACAAGTTTCGTGTGTCCTCCCCCCCTCCCCTTCTCTCTCTCTGTGTCCGTGTGTGTGTGTGTGTGTGTGCGCCTAAGTGTCTAAACACACTATGCCGAATTTCCGTGGCGGAAGTTCGGCTTGATTCCGCCTGCAATATATTTTATCGATGACACATCATGCCGAAATTCCGTCGCGTTATATTGTATACGTTTTACATTGCTGACGTAATCATGCGGAATTTCCGCCGCGGAACTTCGGCATGGTGTGCTTAGATCCAAATGGGTGGGCCGATTTTGATCTAGTTTTTTTTTGTTTCAAAGCTGACACGATCAAGAGTATTCTTAGCCATAATTCATAATCATTTTTTGTTTTATAATTTATACAATTTTTAAATTGATAGATACTTACTTACTATAATATTATTTAATTTGTCATACATTATAATAAAGGTGATCGTCTTGTTTTTTAAATTTTTGCTCACTTTTATATCGCTCTTGTTCAGTATACAGATAAATCGGTGATGATAACCTCATCAAATAGAAATTTATGTCGGTCACAGTTTCTCAACCTTTTTTTCTAATTATTATTTTAAATATTAATAATATATTGCTATGTTACAAAAAAAACGGATATTTATATTTCTATGTTTTGGTGTTTTGTCATACAGCAAAAAAAAAAATACATCAATTTGTAAAATACCTAAGTACATGTTTTTTTGTATTGTAACTCTTTGATTCCTAGGAAGGCTCCCGACAGGTTCAGAACTCCTTCAAATGTTTATAGAGATTGAAGACGCCTTCACCGCAGTAAACCAGCGCTTTAATAGGAAGCTCTTAAGTATGCCAAATCCGACTTAAGTTTTCGCCGGGCGATTTAAAAAAATAAAAACCTTTTAAAATTCTGAAAGTTTCGCCCGAGGATTCGAGTTTGGAACTCGCAATGCGGGAGGCTTAGCCAACTTCGAGCGTTCTGAAAGCTGAACTCCATTCGATAGTTTCAGGTAGACTATTAGCTCATGTGTCTGGTGCAGAAGTCAAGCTACTATCATTATCAGCTCTTGAAATGTTAAAATTATTTTTAGGGTCAACTCGCACTGAATAAAGAAGAGGAGTCGTGACGGTGTATATGATACAAAACTGAAATGTCAAATTATGTGACGCCGATTATATTATCTTATATATATATATATATATATATATATATATATATATATATATATATATATATATTTGGAATCTCGGAATCGGCTCCAACGATTCAGTATATAGGGGCGATAAATCGATCTAGCTAGGAATCATTTTTAGAAAATGTCATTTAATTCGTGTTTTATCGAATACCGAGCAAAGCTCGGTCAAATAGCTAGTTATTATTTTAAGGATGTAATGGCGGCCGAAAGGAAAAATCATCAGACCGAGTGATGCATTAATTCTATTTCTTTATACATAGCCGCATATCGCGTTGTTTCGTCTAGTTTCGTTGTAAACTTACTTTTCCTTTGCTAATTTCTCGATGCACATATTTAAGAGCACTATTTAAACACATGATCTAAGAAAAAATTAAGTTACCATCTTCTTTAGCCCGGTATATTTTTTGACTGTAATTTATTTATTCACCAGTGGTTTTGATCGGCCTACGACCTACGTAAATGTTAACCAATCAGTAACACTATTGAATAGATATATTTCACTGAAGATACCTCAGAAACCGAACATCATGCATCAGTCTCACTGGCTAAATTCAGTCACCATAACATATACCTCATTGTACATAATTGAAGTGGTCTCCGGCACATAAATAACCATTACACGAGTGCTGGCTGGCCTGCCGCGATACAGGCCATACAATAACTCAGGCCGGGCCTCTGAATCATCCTAAACATTGACTATTGACGACCGTTCCATGTCCTCACTGTAAACGCCACTTAGATGATTAAAGATCATTCATGTTAGAGGTAATTAGTTAAATAGAAGCCAGATTAATGTATGGAGGGACTTCAAATAGTATGGTGTCTTCGATTATAAATAGATGTATTATTATTTATCTGGGAATTAAGAAATAAATACACTAACGTAACTATAGCGCATTCATGCCTATAAATACGGAAGTATAGATATCTGATATAGAACGAATTTCAATGCAACATCGTGGCGGGCATCCTATAGTCTCGTCTAATATATTAAGAATATAACGTTTATATTTTTCCCATTCCCTTTATATTGAACCGCGATTGTTCAGCACGGAAAAGGCTGATGATGATGAACTATAGCTAGGAACCAAACGCCTCCGTGGTCTAGTGGTTAGAGCGTCGTTCTCGACTCCGGAGGTCGTGGGTTCGAATCCCGCGTTGGAAACATGTTATTTCCAAGTTTGGTTAGGACAATGCAGGCTGATCACCTGATTGTCTGACAAGTAAGATGATCCATGCGTCGGATGGGCATGTAAAAAGTTGGTCCTGCGCCTGATCTCTCGCCAGTCGTGTCGGTCTTCCGTCCCACTGGGTTATGAGAGTAAAGGAATAGAGAGTGCTCTTGTGTACTGCGCACACACTTAGGCACTATAAAATTACTCCTGCGTACCTGGTCTGGTTTCAATGAAACCGGCCACCGTCACCGAAACCGGTGTGGGGAGTATTATAGCTAGGAACACTCTCGATTAAGTCAGCTTTCAAACAAAAAGAAAGATCAAAATCGGTCAACCCGTTTGGATGCTACGATGCCACAGACAGACAGACATACCGACAGACACGTCAAACTTATAACACCCCTCTTTTTTGTCGGGGGTTAAAAAGGAAAAAATGCGTAGAATCGCTCCATCGTATTTAACCCCTAAGGCCCTAAACGGTCCTCGTTTGAAAGTGTAAACTATCCCGCCAACCTAAACCGACAGAAAGTTAACAAAAGAAAGTCAACAAATACGGGCGGTATATTGGCGAATGGCGAGTCGGGGGCTTCGAGGCCAGCTGGGGTTACCAACTTAAAGGCTTTTCTCCCAAATTTAGGGAAGCATTTTAAGACGCTCCCCCTACGGAGATGCCGTTTTTAGCTTATTAACTTATAATTTGAAAGCTACAAAATTATAATAAAAATACAGCAATAATCTTCAGTATATGAATGTTCCTTTCATAGTTATTAATTTGAAATTTCCTATTTTTGTGTTTTATACTTATGATATCAGCTTCCAAAATATTACCAATTTATTTAAATTCAAGCATACATTCAGTATCTAGACCTAGTTTCACAAATTACGGTTATTTGAAACATACGCCAATAGATCGACAATTTCATTAAGTACCTGCATTATTATGGACGTTTGAATTTTTCTAGGTCAATGTTGAACTAAGATAAGTAAAAAAAAATAGGATTTTGGCGCGATCTCGGCAACGCAGCAAAAGTATGGTCAAGGTCGTTTGCTCAGGGGATGGCCTTAAGGGGTGTTATTTTTTAAAGCCCTAGCCTGAAAGTACATCTATGCAGACTATATTTTCTGGTATTTTTATAATAAATTAACCTCCTGATGTGGGCTAAAATGAATAAAGATTTAAAGTAACATAGTCTAAATATTAAAAAATCATAAAAAGGTTTTTAATAGTATGCTGCTATAAATTGCTTATACAATAATCAATAACTAAACAATAATATTTTTTTTTCAATAACTGCATAATTATTATGAATTTAGGGACTTTCAAATTATATTTAGAGTCAAATATTTTTAGTATATTGGTAACACTTGCCGGCGATCTGGGGGCCAACCACAGACATATATCAAGATAGATACCGCATGTGTATGTGACGAGCAATGCTCGTCTTTCGAAAGTCTGTTCTTTAATCTGATATCGGAATCGGACGTCAATCGGAATTTCAAAAATGCCTAAATATGTCGTATAGAGCTGTAGAAATTCGAATAGAAACGTTGGCTTAGATAATCGACACGTTTCTTATCATCGGTACGTCACGGTAGGTAGGAAAAAAGTGGCATGCTCGTTTTCATACATATGGAGGGACATGCGGTATATATCTTGATCTATGTCTGTGGGGCCAACGGTCTGGGGGCCAGCGGTCGGGGGCCAGACCCCGCTAGGGTCGGACGGGTACATAATGAAGTTACTCATTCTGAAACACTTAAATTGGTTAACAATCACGATACGCCGGCTGAATGGGAAACGACAAAGTTTGCGCTGGTATGGGGGTGAAAACAAACTTTTTGCCGAATACCGGATTATAGTGGGTGCGGGTATCTTTTACATAATCATTAAGCTGCTTATTAGAATAGTTATTTCTATTATTAAATAGTTATTTACGGGTTTATAAACAAGAATTTTGACTGTAAAGTTTTATGCAGATTGCAGCAGTAACGTTAAAATATCATACAGTATCAATTTATAAGCATCGGAATCATGCTTTAATAACAAACACGAAAAGGAATCTTCACCGCCTCTAGATGTACTATCAGAAAAGTACGTTTGTTTTAAGTTTGGTTGCGTTACGTCAAACCCAGCTCACAGATCACAATTAACATTGAATTGACATATTCGACCAAATAACGTTGGTCTGTCAATTGCAAAGGAAATTTGCAATGTTTTAAAATGTACCATACATTTTAAAACATTGCAAATTTCCTTACAAATATTGCCTATCCTTGGTTTTCTTTGAGGCCTTGATAACTTATACCAAATCATTTCTGCACAGAAACATATAAAAAAAAAATACAAAAAATCCATAGGAATCGCATAACATATTTACATGTTCCATTGAAATATAATGTAAGTGGTTTCAGTATTCTCTGCGGCATTACGCGATTGCTAAAAGCGCGTCACTCGAGCACTATTTGTCACGTGGTAAGTGATTTCCCCGATCCGACGCGCGCCCCAACGCGCCCCCAACGGTGGCGGATTTATCAGCGGGCATGGGGCGGCAAATTTTGCTAAATATTTCAAGTTTTTGAATTAAAAGGAACTGATATATACATAAAGTAAGGCAATTTTTTAAGTTTAACGATAGTCAAAACACTAAAGAAAAGATGGGCTTAAATGGTTACATTTTGCAATCCCTCTCAATCAATTCAGCAAATTAATTGTCAAAACTGTCAAACTGACGAATGTTAAATTAGTACGAATTACTAGACATGAATTGCAAACAGAGTGACCATTTTGCGATAAAAAAAATGAATCATATTATGATTCATAATAATATGATTCTCCAAAGCGACCATTTTAGCCCCGCTGTTAATCCGCTCCTGACTCCAAGAAAATTGTACAATCATTCCGTGTTTGTCATATTAAACTGTTCGGCGTGAGTGATGGGGAAACTAATATATGCGCAAAAACTTGAGTGCTGGAACTTCATCATCGTCAACGCCTTTAGCCTACTGTGCGAGACTAATTTTTATAGCATACTAGAAGTTGCAACTTCGGTACATTTTCTCGTGAGTAAAACTGTCCTAACATCCTTTCCTGTGACCCAAATTATAGCTTTGTCATATTTTATAAAAAACTTTCGATAACCACATGAATGAGAACAATGCAGGGAACTCAAAAAAATTCGTCTTCATACCGATACAAATTACCAATATATTATGCCATACAAATGGCAATTTGTATGGCATGGGTATGTGTTAAAGAGTTTGATGATAAACGTTTGGATAAACGTAATGTTCCATCGTAAGTATCGCAGACACAATAGATTTTTAATTATTATGCGGCAGCCGGCTGCCACTTCGGGATTGATAGGTTAAAATATGATTCCCAGTTACTAAGATTTTCTGACAGAAGTTTATCTTTGCATTAGAGCTTTTGGAGATTTACCAATTAACAACGCTATTGAAGAGATAAACTCCTGTCAAAAACCCTTAGCAACCGGGCATGAGACATTCAAAACTGGTGAAGGAAACGTGCCTAGCCTTGGGTGTTTCACAGAAACTAGTTATGTAATATTTCAGTAAGCATTTCTCAAGCTAATGCAAGCACTATCTGCAGCTAACTCCATTACCTGTCTCAGTAAAGCGTTATTTAGAGCACTACTATTAAGGTGACGCCTTGATAATTTGGCTGTAGCGATATCGATTTTTCTCAACAATAACTAAAGCTAAGAAATTAAAGTTCATTGTCAGTATTCATCATGTCTTTATCTTTTAATTACCCATAGCATAACACGATTGGTCAACTTTTATAACACAGAATAATTAATCAAAAAGACCTCTATAAAAACAGGTATTCCAATTTTGTCAACAGAGGAGAGTGATTTAAGCTTCCAAAATTTGTACATATTTAGTTCAAGCATACACTATAATTTGCCCATAGCTTATATGAAATATATTTATGGTTTTTAAATTTCTTGCTGTTCCATTTCTATAGCGATATAAAACATCCAACACGATTTTGTAATTTAACGCGGCGTCACCTTAACTATCTGATTGTATAACACAAGTCCTTCAGGTACTTACCACGGGGGCAGACTGACGTAGTGTGAAGCGTCCATAGATATTATTATATTATAAAGCTTTATAACATCTTTTTTACTAATATTGCTTTCAGTTTAAACCTAAAATGATCATTATCAATTCAGAGATTATTCTTTGTCATTTACATCTATTAAGACTACTAATTACTGTATAAAATCTTCTCTAGGGCAAGGTAAGGCTTTAAAAATCGAGTATCCGTAAGATCCAAATTCCAATACTAATAATAAAAATAAATAAATAAATAATAATAATAAAAGCTATAAGTATAACATTTTACATATACCACAGAATAGATAATAGTACAAGTACCTATACTAAAGAATTATGTCCGCAGCTACATCTATAATATAAAAATGAGTCGCTGAATGTGTTGCTAAGCGCAAAACTCGAGAACGGTTGGACCAATTTCACTAATTCTTTTTTTTAAATATTCTTTGAAGTACGAGGATGGTTCTTACGGAGAGAAAAATTCTAAAAAAAAAAAAAAATCCTGAAAAAGTCTAAAAACAACACTTTTATATATAAAATGGATTTTCAATTGTGTGTGTGTGCAAAAAGTCGAAAACGGCTGAACGGCTTGGGCTAATTTCAGTCTTAAAATATTCGTAGATGTCCAGGGAAGGTTTTAAAGTGACACGAAGTTCACCGGGACAGCTAGTATACTATAATTGTCTTAGCTATGAAACTTGGCATGATCATAAAAATAAATATCAAATTGATGTTTCGTATTTCTTCTTGCAGTGTGGACATCACTGGGTGGTATCCAATATCCATCCAAGCAGTATCCATCGAGGTTTTTGAGCGACAGAAGCGAACTGGACGTGTGCTCTTTCTGGCCGGCCGCCAGATCACTGACCTGTGCTGAAAAACTGTTCCGAGCCTTCCAATATTTGGTTAACTTTTATTTTTTAAGAAATAAGAAAGCAGCGGAGCGTCGTTTTACTGGCAGAGTGGATTTTGTCCAGCTTTTAAGTTTTTTTTATTTTCAATTTTCATAGTTCCTACTTAGTTCCAGAGTTAGCATTTACTTGCAATTTCCATTTTAGACCCGAAATTCTTGACCTTTATAAAGTTTTGTTGTGTTTACCCGAAAGACTTACTTAACACTTCTCCTCCCACACACATAGTTAATATCCTAATTAAGATGATATAAAACGTATACGGTGCAGGCGTTCATAATAATCCCGTAAATCCACCGTAATAGATTCTCGCTGCAATTAGAATCGCGGAGCCAACTCCGGGACGTCTTCATGTCACACTGAACCAAGCTCCTTCACGCTGGTTTTAATTACAATTTACAGTGATTAAGGTGAAAGAGAGAGAGAGAGAGAGCGAGAAAAGAAAGAGAAAAAGTTCAACATAAGTTCAACTGTGTTGCTTAAAAAATGTTCGTAGTAAGTTCAAAGTATTTTTTTTTAATGAAAATAAGGGGGCGAACGAGCAAACGGGTCACCTGATGGAAAGCAACTTCCGTCGCCCATGGACACTCGCAGCATCAGAAGAGCTGCAGGTGCGTTGCCGGTCTTTTAAGAGGGAATAGGGTAATAGGGGAGGGTAGGGAAGAGAAGGGAAGGGAATAGGGGAGGGGATTGGGCCTCCGGTAAATTCACTCACTCGGCGAAACACAGCGCAAGCGCTGTTTCACGCCGGTTTTCTGTGAGAACGTGGTATTTCTCCGGTCGAGCCGGCCCATTCGTGCCGAAGCATGGCTCTCCCACGTTTGAGTAATAAATATGAAAGCTTTAAATAAAATAAAAAAATATCATTGCGAAACTTAATTTATTTTAATAATAATTAAAAAATATTTCAAGTTAAGCAAAAACACCTTAGCTGTGTAAAAAATATTGTAATTTTTCTTTTGTTCAAATTACATAAAGTATCAAATTGTTACTGAAACTATAAGGATTATAATTTACAAACTATTATAATATGTTGTTAAATATAATATTTTACACACACGATTAGTACACTTTCACGAACCCATTACCCAAATCCCAACATAATTTACTGTACAAACTCCGCAACCCCTTAATTATATCTACAATATTTTAATTAGAGAAAAGCGGCCGGAATAACAATTTGTTTTGTTAATTATGTAATCGAATAAGAGTGTATCGTGTTTAGCTAATATATTTAGATGTAATTATTCGAGGATCTCCTGTGGGAAATGGAAATGTCACGAACTTTTCCCAGAAAATGAATATTAAGGACCCTGAGCCATGTAAGGCCATGTTCCTTTGAAGGCCAACTGTTAAAAATTCGTAGTTATCGTCATGTTAGCACATATTCTTTCTACTACACACTTAGATCCATCAACCTTATGGCCATAAACGGGGCGGCAACTCGATCGCGCCGCAATTGTGGCAGTGAGATCTCACTGTTTGTAGACTTTGGTTGTCGAGGTTACAATTGTAATTTCCGCACCCTGAAAAACTTTATTTTTTAGCTACATAACCTATATCTATCTCAAATTTAATTACAGAGCATTGTCGTATAGGTATATATGTATAGTACTAATAAAAGAAAATCTACTAATGCCTTGATTTAAGTTAAAATATTGGTAATGTTCCTAGGAAGGCCGGTGGTTCCTTATAAGGCCCAACCAAAGATTTGATAGTTGGCCTTGCTAGGGAACATGAACTTTACAAGGAACATCTAAAAATCATTAACATATAAACAGTTAGTTTTAGTTATAAAATATGCGTACCGTAAGAATTAAAATAATACTGTTTTTTATAACATCTTTACTTATTAAGATTATTAAACTTATACACGCATATTGAACATTTTGGCCTTATTAAGAACGGGCCCATAAGAAGGCCATTTAAGATTTAAAAAAAATTGATTGCATTATAAAACGCATTGGTAATTAGTTATAAGATGTCAATGTGATACTCATTAATACTATTTTTTAAGAATTTCCATTAATATACTCTTAGTTAAAAGATGATGTTCAAGCAATGTTTGTTATAGTTTTTTTAAATGATACAAATATGTTGAACATTTAATGTGTTGCTTAATTGAAAGAAATTATAATGTCGTTTTAGTAAAAGCAAATAAATAAATACTTGTAACTCTATTTTCAAGTTAAACGACTGATGTATAATATTGGCCTTGTTTGGAGCTGTGTTCCTTGCAAGGCCATTTGGAAGAGCTTTACAAAACTTAAGTTTATTAAATGGCTATTGAAGCTAGGTTAAAAAGAGATTTATAACATGATACCTTATTAAACAGAGCATTACTTGATAATTTGTTTTCTTAATTTATTTAGTTAATAAACTTATAACAATCATTTTCCCGTTAGAGTGGCCTTACATGGCTCAGGGTCCTTATATTTGTTATAACGAACGGTATCTCTATGATTATTATATATTTGCTTAAACCAAACAATGTTACTGATATCAGAGAGTTGAACAGTATAATATATTAAGGTATTGTAAAAAAGTTTTACTATAAGTATTGTTCGTATTAATTTACAATACTTTAAACAGAGTACTATATTCTGCCTGCGACTTCGTTCTCACAGACATTCATTTATTGGAAATCGTAAATTTTTCTCTTAATAAAAATTATCCTGTGTTTTTCCGATTCTAAAGTATTTTTTTACAAAATTTAATCAAAAACCATTAAGTGGTATACCGTATAAATGCTTATATGGTAATAGACAAACAGGTAATAGACAAACAGACAAAAAAACAGATAAAATATTACTTAAAATGAGACTTTTTGCACGGATGGATTTTATACAAGAGACAGTATTGATGTTACAATAATTAAACTTGTCAATGCTCACGTGGTTCCTTCTAGCATACCACATCCAGACTTGAGCGCAGCACATGAGTGCGTGTTAACGGTACGTAACGGCCGCGGTTAGGCCTGCGCCCCCCGCCACATTAGGCGCAGATTTGCATATTACAAGCTCGTAATGAAGCCGTTATATTTCCTAATTCGCGGTTGCTAGCGGATGTTTGGATAAGGGGTTGTCAAAAAAGTTGCTGCATTTATTAATTGATTAAAAATCTACGAATAATAAAAACTAAAGAATAGTAACTGTGTCAAAAAATTTGTTTCACGAGCTACAAAAAGTGTACCGAATACATGCATACTTTATGTAAAAAGAAACCCGAATATTATATGCAAAAAAATTGTTTTTGTGTAATAATAGAAGTGACAATAGTTATTGTCAACGGCTTTATTTCATAAATTTGAGTGTTGAGTGTTTCGTAGCTATTGTCATATTTAAGTGTGCGAAAAGGAACCAAATTAAAAAAGGTATGGGGGGTTTCCTTAGTTTTTATTATTCGTAGTTAAAAATATATTATAATTCGTTGTGGATGGCGCAAAAAAGTACAGTACTTCAATCGCTTTGCGCCTAGGATGCAGTAGGTACAGAGATCAAACTATCGCAGAAACATAATACGATTTCGTTTATCGCACTCGAACTTTACAGACGTGCGATAATAAAATATCCAACGCTCTTGTGTCAGTATGAATAAAAAATAATTAAGTAATAAAATATTTTTATTTTATTTTTATGCGGCAGCCGGCTGCCGCTTGGGGATTGATGGGTTAAGACTTAAGAGGTAACCAAATGTGAACTATTTTGGTCTATTGTGCTAATAGTTTTTCTTATTATTATCAGTCTGTCTTTCTGACAGTTAGACCTACTCTTACATTTATCTTATATATTTAAACGAGCAATTCTTGTATATATATATATATATATATATATATATATATATATATATATATATATATATATATATATATATATATATATATATATATATATATATATATATATATATATATATATATATATAAATGGAATCTCGGAATCGGCTCCAACGATTTTCATGAAATTTAGTATATAGGGCGTTTCGGGGGCGATAAATCGATCTAGCTAGGAATCATTTTCAGAAAATGTCTTTTTATTCGTGTTTTATCGATAATCGATAAACTGAAAAATATGACTCTTCCTGACATCTATTGGCGAATAATAATACTATTTTGTCGGCAACTAATTGTTTTACCGACCAGCAGATGGCGTTATTAAGTAACACGAAGTCAATGAGTGTTTGCTCTACCGAGCAAAGCTCGGTCATCCAGGTACTATTAATAATATTAGTAAGGATGATCTTTAAGTCTGTGATAAGGAAAACTTTTTGATATGTGCTATAATATTACTAAATAGACTGTTAACTTTTGAAATTGAAAAACTATAACGTAAACGTTTAAAAGTAAACAGCGTTGGATAACTGGCGGGACCGTTACACTAACAGTTGAAAATCTTAATGCGAAAACTTCGCCGAGACCTTCCGGGCGATTGCGCTCGCCTCCTACTTATATTTGAGGATTCTACTTAAAATTTTATAAGCAAATATATTTGATTCCCTCAGATGTAAGATGGAAGCATTGACTTGAGTTAAGAATATAACTAATTACAACCAGCAATTTAACAAAATTAAAGTCCTGTATGGCTTAAGAAATTAATATTCTTTTAGCAGATAGCTAATATATCTCTCAGATGAGAGTTCATGCTTAGTGGTATTCTTTAACGGATAGCTGATACTTTCCTCTTAGGTTCCACGTTTTCTTACTTTCTGTGAAAATAAAGAGATACTTAGCTGATACTAGGAGTGTATGATCCTTTTGACTTTACAATTTCAAAATAAAACACAACAAATCAGTTTGTAGCAACTTTAATTGATATTTCCATCTACCTTACTCCCCATCTCCAAGTTTGTTGAGGGCGATGGCGTACGCGCTGTCCAGCCCCAGACCGAAGAGCGCTTTGCCGCTCTGTCGCATGCCCTTCAGCACCATCTCGTCACCGAATATACTCTTCTCCAAACCAGACTTGAAAGTCTTCTTGTCTAGAAAAAAAAATTGAACCAATTAATAATATTAAAAAAACCTGAAGAAATTATTAAAACGAAATTAATAATTATTAATCAGCTTTTAGACCGCCTTTTATGTAATTTGGCACAGATAAAGAGTAAATCACGGGGAAGGACATAGGCGATTTTTTGTGGAAAAATTATACAGTTTCTTATTCAAGCGGGAGGAGCCACGCGTAACATCTAGCGATATTATGTACGGTTAGGACTTACGACTGACACATCATTAGTTAAATTCTGATTAATGTATGAGGCGCTACGAAGAAGTCAACATTTAGGACTTACTGAATATTTCCATGTATCCCTCTTTCTTGAGATCAATCCCGCTGGATATCTGGTCCACTCCGCCTTTGAGTTTCAGTCCGTTATCTAAAAACAATATTTATGTTATATTAGTGCTCGAGAATAACATGGATTAGGCTGCGTTTCCACCAAAGATGTGGTACCAATGTAGGTCATCAAGACGAATCAACTGATATCAAACTCGATGGGGTTACGTGGTTTTATTAAGTAGTTCTCTTGGCCACCTACCAGCTCCAGCAATGTGTTTAAGATCCAATAGCATCGCTGCGCTGAGCGTTGTCATGGCAAGCTCACGTCAATGAAGCGATTCTATTGGTTCTCAAAAACACATTCCTCGCTACACATCTCTGGTGGAAACGCAGCTTTACGATGACCTGAAGCTGAACTGATGCTGGATCCGGAAGGTGCCTATAAGAACTCCGTAATAAGACCACATAACCCTATCGAGTTTGTGTGAGATGAGTACCTATATTGGTTTTAATTCTATTTACTCCTTAGTATTAAAAGCGAAAATAAGGTTTTTTTACACAAATTGTTACCTATGATCTTCAGCAGAACAGCCAGCTTAGCTATCTCGTACTTGCGGGCGTATAACGCACCAACCACCTTCTCACCTAACTCGTTCTTATAATCACCTTCATCTGAAAGTTTATAGAACATTATACTAATTTTTAACCGTCTTAAAAAAGTTTTCAGTTTGAACTGTATGATGAATGTCTGTTGCGTACGATACTGACCTGTGGACGCTTAGCTAATTAATACCTTTACCCAGTGCGAGCCGGTACGTAACGTACGTTGACAGATGAGCAATATTTCTTTAGGTGCGTCCACATTTGTATCTTTTGCGCGATCAGATCTCCGATCAGATCTCCGTCGCGTATCATCGAAGCGTATCAAAATGATACGCGTATCATGATGATACGCCCCAATCGCGCGTTAACCGCGTATCTGACACGTGTCGTATCAAATACGCGCATGATCGGCAGAATGATCTAATAGGCGTCCACACTATGATACGCCTACTTGATACGGCGCGATGATCGCGACGGAGATCGCGCAAATGATACAAATGTGGACACACACGTCAAACTAGCGAAATCGGTGCGGACTGTGGGAGGCATTATAATCTACTAAATGTCCCACGCGGCTTCGCCCGCTTAAATTAGGAATTTTACAGAAACCGTACATTTTCCCATAAAAAAAATGTATACTCCCTTCACGTGGTCTACACTATATATGTGCCAAATATTGCTATAAAAATTGCTCCAGTAGTTCGTGAGATAAACCCTTCCTGATATTTCCCCCGATTTTCCTACATTTTCCTGAGTTTCTTCGGTCGTATTAGTCTTAGCATGATAATATTTATATAGCCTACTATAGCCTTAATCGCCTCGATAAATGAGCTATCTAACACTGAAATAAGTTTTTTAAATCGGACCTGGGAGTGTATTATGACCATTCACGGAAACTGAATTGTTCCAGGCATTATCCAGCCAACTTATCATTTTTCTGACTGGATTTATCCCAGTTTGGTTGTCTATGAATGGATTATATTTTTTAAACGTCAGACGTGCAATGGACTCCGAGCATGTAGGTGACATTAGGAAACATCAAAGTTTAAACTTGACGTAACGACGTAGTTCCTGAGATTAGCGGGTTCAAGCAAACTACTATTCATGTTTATAATATTAATTATAGATTATATTTATAATATAAATATATGACGAAACTGAAAATCTAATACACATCACGAAATAAAAACACCTTACCTATCAAGAGTGAACAAAACACACACACACACACACACACACACACACACACACACACACACACACACACACACACACATAGAAACAATTAGATTTAATAATAATAACAATAAAATTAAGCTAATTTCTCTAATGCAATAATGTTAAATTCATAAATTAAAAATAAGTAAGTAATAATAATGTATCAAAATTGTCACTAAGAATTCATATAAGTAAATATAATAACTTGACATTTGTATAATAAAATATAATTTAGATATACCTATTGAATTGTTAAATAAATCTTTCTGATGTCTTTTATAATAATATGTCTTCATAATTTATGTTAATAATTGGCAGGCAACCCCTACAGCACAAGAATTTCTTAGTGTAGGGGCTGCGCAAATAACAAGATATTCTATGTTATAACAGCTTTATATTATGTCTTTATAACGTGTTATGTATTTATTTTTCTGATGGCAATAAACTATTATTTATTTATTATTATTTATTATTATTATTATTTATTATAGATTTTTTTAAATTATCGCTTCACAAACTCGAGTCTCGAACTAAGAGACTATGAAAAGTACCAATAACAGGGTCATAATAGGCTCATAATCATGGGAGTTGAGACGATGAATGTTATAATATGGTAGTGATGATGATGATGATGAATGTAATTTGCATAGTAGCATATGCTTTCCGTTCTTAAAACAACGCCGAATCTACCAAACTTGTATTTATAAAGAATCAGGAGTTCTCTCAGCATCTTTCGAACCACGGTATACCAGGTATGCCTCGGTGCAAAATCTTACTTGTTGGTAGCATATGCTTAGAATACTTCTCACGAAACCGAAGTCACCACATGTTTCCCTATAAATTTTGAGGAGTTCCATCGATTACATATTGATGCTTCATCAGATCACCACTTTTGTCAATATAATACCAAATTGGGATGATACCCTATATACCAAAAGAAAAATTTTGAAAGTCGGTTAACAAACGGCGGAGTAATCGTTGAACATAAAAAAACGAACATAACACCTCCCCCATTTTGAAAGTCGGTTAAAATTGTAGCCTATGTGTTATTCTGATATATAAGCTATATTATTGTAAAGTTTCATTAAAATCCGTTCAGTAGTTTTTGCGTGAAAGAGTAACAAACATCCATACATCCAAACAAACTTTCGCCTTTATAATATTAGTAGGATTATATACTTTACCTTTAAAGTATAAAATATTATACCTTACCTGTTTCGTATCCCCCCTCTGCAGCCTCCTCAACTTGAGGCTCTCTACTGAAAGCTGTTAAACAAAGTAAACCCACTATGAAATTACTCCTGCGTATAGCTTTGGTTTCAATGAAGCCGGCCACCGTCTCCAAAATCGGTGCGGACTGTGGGAGGCATTATGATATTATATAACACGGTCACATTAACTTGAGTACGCATGATTTGATGACGTCATTATGAAGCGGGCATGTTATTGCATTCATGGGCGTACCCAGGTTCTGGGCCAGGGGGGCAAATTACCCAGGTTCTGGGCCAGGCGGGGGGCAAATTACGCAGATTCTGGGTCAGGGGGGGGCAAATCAGATTTTTTATAAGCTAGGTGTTTATAAAGAATAAAAAATTAATAATTTTTAGTTGTATTGCAAACAAATGGCAAACAATCGTTATTTTTATAGATGAAAGTACTAGATAATATACTTAGTAGGGACGTCAACATGATCCAGGGGAAGGGGGGGGGGCGCTGCCCCCCCCTCGGTACGCCCATGATTGCATTCCAGCGATGCGTCAAGTTAATTTGACCGTGTTATACTTTACCTGTTTCGTCTCCCCCCTCTGCAGCCTCCTCAACTTCAGAATCTCGACTGATAGCTGTTAAACAAAGGTAAATATATACATACAAGGCCTAACAAAACTAAGTAATGTTATGTAGGATGTGTATGTGTTCCTTATATAGAGTTTACTGTGAAAGTAGTAGCGCTGAAAGAGTATTTCTTTTGTGATTTGTATGGGCAAGCGACCGCGCGTCATGAATTTTTCCATACAAAGTTAAAAAATAAATACACATAACTCTCTCAGCGCTGCTACTATCATACCGAACTCTATGTAATATGGGGACTCATACACACCCTTAAGTTTTATCATTTACTTTTGTTAAAACCATCAGAACTTTTTGCTCTTGTAAAATATAAGGGACTCAACATGACAAAAATTTAATCTAAGGGTCAATTTACACTAGCGCAGAGTCGAAGCGAATTCCCAAAAATTGAACACAGAAAATTCAACCTTAACTCCAGAGCGTAACGCATACATTACTTCTGTGAGGCCAATCAGCGTTGGTCGGGCGCATCGACGCGAATTCGCGCGGATGCGTGCGCCTTTTTAAATTCTCAGAAGTAATAAAGTGCATTAACGCTTTGGAGTTAAGGTTGAATTTGTTATATTCAGTTTTAATATTTCGCTTCGATGCGCTTCGACTCTGCGCTAGTATAAATTGACCCTATGGCGATTTTTGAGCCTGTTTCGTTCTTCACGAGAAAACAACTGACTTTGATTTTAATTAAATGTGGCATGATAGAAGACTTTGGATTCATACATAATATTATGATATTGTTGTATTTGTTGTATATTATGTATTGCATGGAGGACCCAAGCTGGTAGTAAAATTTAAGTTTAAATGTATTCTTACCACTTTCATCCGCAACCATCGGCAAGCAATGGACGTACGCAAACATCATCTAGAAAATATCAATAAAGTATTAAAAAAAAACTAAAAAACACGCTTTTAGCACGCACTACAAATTACAATATCAAATAGCCAATCCGCCACCTTGGATGTCCGCCATGTCGGATTTAAGTCACGTGACATTTGTTTCATATTCCTGACAGCAAACCCTTTCATTTGATACCCATGTCACGGGGGTGCAATTCAAATAGCCTGTCCGCCTTCTTTGGGCAGGCCGCCATATTGGATTTATAATGACCATTTCTTAGCTAGTGATGTATTGTCATCAAAACATGGAGCGCGTCCAAAATTTCATCCTAATCGAAGACCGGGAAGTGGGTCAAATGAAGATTCCAAGATTTTCTTACATAATAATAATAATAAATATTCTTTATTGTGTACTCATAACATTAAAAAATCAAGAACATTTATACATAAAACAAGTATATCACAATGGCGGCCTTATTACTAATTAGTAATTTCTTCCAGGCAACCACGGGTAGAGGAAACATAATATATACGACATCAGGTGAAAATATTATAGACAAATATTATTCATGATACATAATATTATTATACCTAATAAATACACAGACACATACATATCTACCTAGCCTAAAATACATACATACAATACACACATAATATAATATTATACATACATACAAACAAAACAATATTATTTCAAAAGGATGGAACATTAGATTATATTTCAATATTTATGTAACGTTATCAATAGTCACATTATACATAAAAATTATTGTTAGCGATAAGAGAGAGAATGAATTTAAGTTATGCAATTACTATAATCAATCATTATTATAAGCAATAGCAAGGAAGTGTTTCTTGACCAAGGTCTTAAACCGAAATAGCGTTTTTGTCATTTTTATGTCTCTTGGTAAAGCGTTCCATAGTTTTATTCCAGTAATGGCATAGGATGAGCCATAAAATTTGGTGTAATGTACAGGCATTTCCAGAAGCAAATTAGACACTGATCGTAAATCCTTAACGTCTGTCTGTCGAAATAGAAAATTATTTTTTAAGTACGAAGGTAAATGCGGATCATGTATAGTGGAATAAACGAGAGAAATAAGGCGGGCATCCCGTCGAAGGCGAATAGGTAACCACTTCAGCTTTGCACGGTATTCGGAGATGTGGTCGTATTTGCGAAGGCCGAAGATAAATCGAATAGCTAGATTCTGCAATCGCTCGAGTTTGTTTAGCTGGTCCTCTGTGAGATTCACAAAACACGAGTCCGCATAGTCCAGCGTGGGTAAAAATAGTGATTCAGCTTTCTTAATTTTTGTGGGAATGGGAAGTAGGTAACGTAGACGAGATAGAGAGTGCCAGGTTGCGTATATTTTCCTACTGATCTCTTTGATGTGTTGTGACCATGATAATGTTTCATCAAGGTATACTCCTAAATTTTTAACTGATTTGGTAAAGGGAACTACAACGCCATTAACGACCACCGAAGGTAAACAGCCAAAGTCGACCCTAGATATTAGCCCAGGACTACCAATAAGTATTAACTGCGTCTTAGCTGGGTTAATATAAAGACCATGGCGCTTACTCCAGTTACAAATTAGGTTAAGGTCACTGTTGAGTTTATGTATAGCAGCATGTATGTCATGTGGGGATGATTGGCAATAAATTTGGAAGTCGTCAGCGTAGAGGTGAAAAGATGAGGTTTTTTTTTTATACGGGCTTTGGCCCACCACACATTCCCACCACTGTATCTCCTGTGTCGCCAGGATCGACAGCGGCATCCAACCACGAAAACCCTTTGATATGATCTCAGGGAGCCCGAGGGACATGCTAAAGCTGTCTTGGGACCCGCAACGAAATTAATCAGAAGAAAATAGGAGGAGTAGGAAGAATTCCAGATTCCCTCCCCAATATAAAGCGGGAGACAGCACAAAGTTGCAGTGACCGAAAGTCAAAGAAGTGAAGGGGAGAAGCACCACGGGAATAAACGTTAATAATAATAGTGACTACTATGCTAGAGCTAAATTAATTTACTGTGTTAGACTGTTGCCAATAGTAATTGTGACAAAAACGCTTGAAGGCACGGAAGTTCCTAGCGCTATCCACGAGATCACCGTAGTATGCGACACCGGATGTGCAGAGTAGGTTGTTTAGCATTGTAGTTCTTTCGTCCTGCCAGAGACTGCACTCCCAGAGAACATGATGAGATGTTTGTTCAAACATGTTGCCTTCGGTCGAGCACTCGCACATGGGTGATGCTACCAGATTAAATCCGTAGAGTTTGGCCTTAAAATTTCCATGACCGGTCAGGAATTGAGAAACGCAGTGATCAATATCCATCCAATGTTTGGATAGTCGTTCACGAATATTAGGGAAAAAATTATAAAGATGTCGCCCTTTGGTGGAACAGTCCCAACGCGTCTGCCATTCGGAGATTAGGCTTTGCAAAGAGTTTTCTAAAGGTTCAAACAATCTTGCTATTTTATTTCTATCGCGAGCGCTTAAAAAGAACGGGTTGTCAATGTTTTTGTTATGATATTACATTGTCGCACGACGCTGAATCTCAAGGTCAACGGGTAAAACTCCGGCTAACACGGGCAAGGCTTCGGTGCTTGTGGTTCTGTAAGCTTTGCACAAGAATATAAGAGCAAGACGTTGGCTTTGTAGCAACTTGCGACGAGCCGCGCCGATAGTTGCTCTGTCGGCCCACACGGGGGCCCCGTAGCAAATGCTACCAAGGTAAGTAGCAGTGTAAATTAATTTTAGGGTTTTGAATGAGAGGCCCCATGTCGACGTAGATATTTTGGTAAAGGAGTAAAAGTTGCGTTTCGCTTTCTCACCGGTTTGAATTATATGTTCTAAAAATGTAAATTTATTTTCTAAGTAAAAACCAATATAACAGAGTGACTGTTTGCGTTTAACGTTAATATTGTCAAGTTTAATGTTAGGGGAAGATATAAGGGAACCTTTTAAAAGAATTTGGTAAGTTTTTTGCGCGGCGAATTTCAGACGATTACGCTTACCCCAGTCAGATATAAATTAAGACTACTGTTGGCTTTAGACTCAATTTCGGAACGCGAGTTTGCTTGAACGATAAGAAACCCGTCATCGGCGTAACCAACTAGTATACAAAGCGGTGGAAGTGGAAGACTTAACAAATCGTCGAATCCGATGTTCCATAATTTAGGCGAAATTACCGATCCTTGAGGGCAGCCGCACGTTAAATCTTTGACATGTGTACAATGTCCTAGACGAAGCTTAGTTTGACCGTTAGAAAAGTAAGAATGTATTATAGAATAAATATTGCAGTAACACCCTCGATTTTTTAGTTTTAATAGCACCATCGGCCACCAGGCATGGTCGAAGGCCCCGGAAATATCTAATGAAATAGCGACCACGTATTTAGTTTCCGACAAATTAACTATTTTTCTTACTTCTAACGCCGCGTCCACAGTCGATTTCCCGGTGGTGAAACCGAACTGATGGCTATGGAATTTAGGACCACCGGGTAGCAGGCGAGGTACGATGAGACGTTCTAGTAATTTACCTAAGCAAGGCAGTAGCGTTATCGGACGGTAAGATTTTGGGTCGTCAAGAGGTTTGTTTCCCGATTTAGGTATTAATTTTATGCAACCGGAACGCCAAATTTTTGGAAATATACCTTCTGCGATACATCTGTTTTAAACATATAGAATCGATGAATTGGCCGCTAAACACGCTTGCTTTATCATAATATTCGATATTTTATCCTCGCCCGCAGATTTTTTTATAGGCAAAAGGTTTACTATTTTAATAAACACCTCTGGGGTTGGTAAATCTGAGACCGGTGTATGAATGGGGTCTAACATTCTACTCCTAATGTCGCGATGGTGTTCATCATCCAAGGAGGGCTCGTTGTCTGGGATGAGAACGTTTAGATATGCCTTCGCCGTTTCCTCTAAACTTCAGGTGTAAGAGTTGTTAATTTTAATATTTGAGAAAAAGTTTGGCTCATTACTACTACTGGGTTTAGGCTCGTGATATAAAGAGGACCAGGGACTCTCTTTATCCAGTCTATTCGCAGCATTCTTCAGCATATTATTTTTTGCTAATGTAACGGCAGCGCGATATTGAAATGCATAGGTTATTTAAACTAATTATGTAATTATCATCCGAACGGTCGTGGCCAGATTTACGAAGATTATTAATTTTGCGCCTGGCCCTTCTAAATTCCCGACGAAGATTAAGAAGTTTACTGTTCCACCATTTACAGTTGTGATCTTTTTTAAGAGGTCTACGACCCAAGGCTACATCGGCACAGTAAACAAATGTGTTTGACATAATTTCCGCGCACTCATTGACGTTTAAATCCGGCCGAGTGAAGTCTCCGGCACGAGCGGTAATGAGGGAGCGGAATAATTTCCAATCGCCGTTCTTAACATTGTATTTATAGTCATAAGAATTGACTACGGTATCACTCGGGACCGCACGAGAAAACTCGTACACCAGTAAGCGGTGATCACTACATGACGTATCGGGAAGGACACGCCAATTCCTAATCTGGACGTACGCGCTAGATAGCGTGAAGTCAATCGACGATTCGCCCGTTGGGCTACTATAGGTAGGTGGTGCATCGGTGGTGTTGTGAATATGGAGGTTAAACTCCGCAATAAAGTCTTCTACAGCGGTACGTCGGTCGCGGTCAGTGTACCTAAGCTGGCCGTGATATAAGGGCGAGGATGCATTGACGTCGGCGCCAATAATAATTTTATTACCTGCGAGAGATTGTAATACGCGGCGAAGTTGATGTAAATGGGGACCTACGGAATCCGAGTGCTGAAAATAAACAGCTAACAACGTAAAGTCTAAACTGAGGACATGATACCTCGGCTACCGCACAGTGCGACGTCGAAAGGTTAGTAAAGGCCGTGACTGAAAATCTAGACTGAGGTGTGTAAATACGCGCGCGAGCTAGGTTATTAATTTGTACTATCTTCGACCGTATCGACGCGAGTTGATATTGCTCCTGTACGAGCACCAAGTCTAAATTGTAATCGAAAACCAACTTTTCTAATTCTATCGTTGCGTGCATAATATTGTGAAGGTTTAACTGTCCTATATTCAAACTATCTATACCGAGTCGTTAAAATAAGTTGCTCCATTTTAGACTTATACGTAGGACAATCTGGGGAGCCTGTGGGGTGGTCGGTCGGTTTTTTATATCGCAAACAACTACCGCAAACCGGCTTAAAGTCGTCTTTATCTTTTTTTGGGCAGCTATCCGAGCTATGACCTTCGGCGCAATGTTTACAGCATGGCTTTGTGTCACGACAGAATTTAGCGGTGTGCCCATACTGTTGACAGTTAGCGCAGCGCACGAGTTCGACGTCATCTACAAAGCGACACATCGCCCAGTCGATAAAAAGTTTTTCTTTTGTTTCGATGAGGTGTTGACGCACTTTAGAGTCTAGTTCGATACCTATCCATTTACGGTTATTATATTCTTCGTTTAAAATACGACGTCTTACTATTTTTGTCGAACTCATGAATTGATCTTGTGTCACATTAATTTCGCCGTTTACGTTTTGGTTGTACAGGGATAATAGAAAATTATCGTCAGTAATGTGTTGTGGAACATCTTTGATGAGGATGCGCGGGCTACGCCCCTTGGGTGTCTCGAGACGGAGGCCGGCAGATTTTAGCGCTTCGACTGACTTTAATTTTTTAACTTGCGACTCGCTCGTGAGGCGCAGAAGCACGCCCGAATTAGCTGTTTTCTTAACGCCGTGAAATTGAAAACCGTCGGCCGGGTTTATGACCTTCATCAAAGCCTGCTTGGTCTCAGTTGCCGATTTTCTTCAGGGGTAGGCTATAGCACACGGGAGTGGTTTACGTGTCTCGCCGGGGGGAACCGATTTCGCGAGTTTCAGTTTGAGGGCCTCGGAATAAGAGACCGGAGGCACCGCGGGGGCCGGTTTCACGACCTGATTAAGTTTAACGGATAGTAAATCTTGCTCCAAATTCGCGACTTTCGTTTCAAGTGACGAGTTTTTAATGGCAAGAAAAGAAACTATGGTTGTTAGTTTTTGTGTTAAGTTCATTATATCGGATTTATTGGCAAAGTTATTGCGCCTCGAGACAGTGTCGTTAGCGAATTCGTTAATTTTTCCCAAGTACGAGGACGCTTCGCGGACTAACTCGCAGTAATTAAACGAATCATCGACTGCGCTGCTAGTGTCTAATAATGAAATTACCGGGGACTGCGGTTCGTCCCTTATGGGTTGGTGACGTTTTTCGACTGGTGACACGGATGAAGGCGATAGTTGGGACAGCAAACGTTTGCCGGATGAAGTTGGCGGGGACCGAGGTATGCCGTCCCTTCTTTCAAATGGGTTGGTATTTTTATCTGGCGGCATGTTATTATGACTAGACATTATGTCTTGTTTTCAAAGTTAACAACAACAATAACACTATTTATGACCAGCTGATCGCAAGGCCGGGCGCCCGGCGCAGCGCGCGCGGTACCGACGATACAATATTTTTACCTACCTACAATTCCTTACTGTTAAAAATGAACAAAGGGAATTACTTACCGAGTTAAATCCAATAAAATACGGGCAAACGTGTTCGCAAAACTTAGAGTAAACGTAGATTACACCGTTACCTAGCTTTTTACACACACTCAGCACACAATTAACAATTTTAACCACCGAAAACGATTTTAATTCCCGGAGCGCACGTCAGATGATGTTAACCGTACCGAGTCCGCGGAGGGAGGGGAAAAGATGAGGTTAACGATTGTGTGATACTGTTTATAAAAAGAGAAAAAAGTAGTGGAGACAGCACGCCACCCTGAGGAACACCAGTGAGGATCGTAGACCAATCCGAAGAATTATTAGCTATCTTTACTCTTTGTCGACGCCCCACAAGGTAGCTGCGAAATAGCTCAATAACTTGAGGTGAAAAGTTATAAACCCTAAGCATACTTATCAACACGTCGTGATCGACAGCATTAAATGCACTGCTGAAATCTAGTAATGTCAGCAATGTAAGATGCTTTTTATCCATGCCACGTCTAATGTCGTCAGTGACCTTCCACAGCTAGTTCAGAGTTATTTCCACACACTTTTGCGTTTTTAGGTTAATTTTAATCACTTTACTATTTTTAAGCACGGTTTAATAACGGAGCAGATGTAAACACGAGCACAGTTGCGCCCTCTCCATCCAAGAATTGCTGCTCACCTATAAGTCGTTCAAAAATTTTGGACAAAAATGGCAAAATAGAAATTGGACGAAAGTCTGACACCAGTTTAGGTCGAGCAGTTTTTGGTAGCGGGATTATGGTGGCATCTTTCCAAGTAGAGGGAAACACGGAAGAAGTAGTACAATGGTTAAGGATGTCGACAAGCACCGGCATAATTATGTCTAAAACAGGTATTATCATTTTGCGACTAATTCCGTCCTCACCGACGGAATTCGAGGAGATGGACGTAATATGTTTTTTAACGTCATCCCCAGTGAATTGGTTGAGTTGGAATGTCGGAAACTCAGGAGTAGATGAGTGGGAGAGGCAGTTCAGGGTGTACATACGTAGTTAAGTGAAGCTAAAGAAAAGTAAACGAAGATCCAGAAAAAGTTATCTATTCCGAATTATTGTAATTATAAACAATCTTTGTCTAAGTGAAGGCATTGCATTGCCCTAAGATTTTTAATAAGAATTATTATAAAAACTTACCATTATGAATATTATTTTAAAATATTGAGACATAGTGAGTTTAGTACGCTTAAATCACTTTTAGTACCTACTAAGAACTCAAGAAATACAATATCAACACTATTTTCTCTACTATTTTTTTAACTATTTATACTTAAATGTGACTAGTTTAATTGCAAATGCAATAAAAATAAATGTATGGGACATTTACTTATTGATGCTACGGTAAAGTATAGTAAAACTTTGTTCTCACTAGCATGAAAACGCTGCGTTGCGTTAATCAATGTCAAAAATTATAATAATAATTATGTTAGGATTACTCTGAAGTTTGGCCTCGCCAAACATTGAACATTATGTAACGTAATGATTTTTTAGAACCCATTCATATTTTGTATTCCATGAAAATTGGTTTTTGAGATGTTACATTTTTAAAAAATGTTTATTTCCTAAGTTTCAACTTCCAAGTCTGCGAGTTGTTTACGGTGCGTTTTGGTGCGGTAGTCGACCAACACCTTTAGCATAATTATCGAAGTTTAATTGTTACAATATACTCAACAGCCTATTAATTACCCGATAATGTGTTTTATGAGGTGATAACAATATCTAAGTATACGTAAAGGATATTTACTTAAGGCCCTGTATTCCCAAAAACGGACGATTTTCAAGATTTAAAAGTGACAGTAGAATCGCCCTAGATATATACTTTGTCTTTAATTCAGTGCAAAAATTATCTGAAAATTCCAAATAATTTGGACATAGTATGGAAAATTCGTTATAAGAAGAGGTAAGTTTGGGATGATATTGTGTAATGGAATATAAATTCCACTGTGTTAGATCCTTAACTAACACATATATTTTTTTCAGAATTTAAATTACTATATTTTTGTGTCTACTGTCACTTTTAAATCTTGAAAATCGTCCGTTTTTGGGAATACAGGGCCTTAATAATTGTTCATCGTTTAAATAGTGTATCTTATTAAAAAAAATATCAACTTATTGAATTAGTAATAACTAATAACCATACAAAGTCTGTTTGTCGTTGTCTGGCATGTTTGCCAAGTCACATGATACACAAAGATCTGAGAAGCGGATCTTGAATACGTATAAACAGAGTTTAAAAAAGTGAAGGCGGTGCTATTAGTAAGAGGGCAGGTACGCTAATTAAATAGTATATTTGGGAATTGTGTATGTTAAATAAAAACCGCTTTAAGCTGATTTCCATGACACAAATTTATTTTTTGCGAAGAGCCGCGGGCAATGGCGCATAAAAATTTAAATGTAGCCGAAAAAATGTCGCAAACGGGATACAGCTGAGTACAGCTAGTGCGATCGTTCGGCCATTATCAATAAAAAGTCGACATTTCGGAATTCCCCCTTTCCGGGGTAAATGCAAATGAAATGATGAATAGACGCGCTAAAAAATCGCCCGACCGTCATTTGTGTGAAGTCTCCCTTTGTTTCTGATAAAATGTTGCCGTGATTCATTTGCTCGGAAACTCTGTTACACCCGGAAAGATACAAACGCTTTTTACACAAATATTTTTATTTTCATTCAGATTAGGTATATGATTTTATTGTGTGAGTTTAATGTTACAGAGAATTGTTATACAAAGTTTTCAATACAAGTGGCAACAACCGTGGCTGCAAACCATGTATAAATGTGTAAATAAAGTCGTTATACGTTTTAATGTGTCAAAAAAACAGATTAATTATTCACTGTGTAAATATTTTATAGTGACTTAGTAACGGTGTATGTAAATTAAGGATTATAAGACATTATTCTGAAGCCCGTTATACACATGAGGCCAACGCTTTGAGCCAGCGCATTGGGCTAACTTGTAGAGGCCTACTTGGCCATAAGTTGGGAGCGAATTCTATACTCCACAGTGGTCCCGAAACCGGGGGTAAAGCAGCTGTTCCATAGAGGTAACAGAGGTGGCACCTAAATAGATGAACAGGCAGAAAAAAAATGATGTTTTTGTATTTAAATAAAATAATAGTAGGTACCTACCTACGCATGGCGATCTCTCGCGTTCATAAAGTCGCGGTGAAGCGGGAAGCGAAATTCACACTTAGTAAATATAGTTACTTTAATTGCTGTATACTTTTATTTAAATATTTTAATGCGGTGTAAAATCTGTTTCTCTAACAGGCCATAGAGATAATAGCTCTGAAAAGGTCGGGAACCACTGCTCTACATCTCTATATTATAATATTATTTATGGCTGGCAACGTTGCCGCATTGGCTCAATGCGCTGGCTGTGCGCTGGCTATGCGCTGGCTGTGCGCTGGCTGTGCGCTGGCTGTGCGCTGACCCAATGTGTACAGCGGGCTTTATGATACAGATTACTTATAAAATTACCGCAAAATAAATATTTGTTTTCGGTAATGAATTGTTTCACGTTAAACCCTTACGGATGACTAATTGTTTGTTAGGGATAAAGGAATTCCCTTAAAATAATCGAAGTACCGTAAATATTACCCGCGTCATTGTAAAGTGTCACACCTTCTAAGGACTCGCATAGAAACACGATATGTCGTACGACATGATATCGGTACGTCGCGACGGCGTCTCAAAAAGATACAATTTATAAGAAAAGATTGTGTGGTTTTATAAAACCACGGTAGAACTGAAACTTCCGCGGCTAGCCGTTACCCGACATGTCACAGACAACTGAAAAAGTTTGAAGCGATGTACTAAAAGTTTTACTTTAATTACTTTTTATTATAATAGTAGGACGTGATAGCGTAATAAGTCGCCTTGACAAATTGAATGGTTGCGATTCACGTCTGCGAAGTATTTCTTATTGCATGATTCATCATGATTAACGCATAGTTTCTAGTTTTCATTATTCGTGGATAGTTTCAAAATCTTTTTGACAGTTTATGTTTGCAATTAATAGCATGCTAACTAGAGACGTACCGACTAGTAGGTAAAGCCGACTATCCGGCCACTTTCGTAGTCGGCGAAATGCGAATAGTCGGCAAAAAGCGCCGACATCCGGCTTTTTATTATTTTACTATTATTGATATTACATTTAAGAAAAACCTTGATTATTTTGAAATTAAGTGATTTGTTTCTGAAATTACTTGCTTGTAAAGAAATATCTATGACATTTATTAAATAACAACATAATATCTTCTTCATTCTAAACATTTATAATAAAAAAATACGTGTGGCACTCGGGGACTGCCATGAAAAAACTATTGCATATCTTTACCACTTTATAAAATCATGACCTTTTAACATGACCAATACAGCATCCGATACGTTCGCAGGCGGCGTATGCGATTTACCCGCGAATCAGCAGTAAACAAAGCGTTACGAAAACATCTGAAACCATGATCGGTTGGCCGACTAGTCGGCCGATTAATCGGCTTCTTTGTAACCGACTAATCGGCTAGTCGGCTAGTCGACCAAAGTCATGATCGGAACATCTCTAATGCTAACGTTAAGAAGTCACTCAGCCAATAAAAAGGCTAGAGAATAAATAAACTGTTGCGAAAAGATTTCAGAAACTTGAGAAATAATAATAAAAGTATTAAAATAATAATAAAAGTAGTAGTAAAATAATAATAAAAGTCTTAACGACATATAATAATTAAATCGTACATCGTATCGTAATGAGTTAATGACTAATAATTTATGATAATGTTTTATTGAAATATTTAATATCGCCAAATTCCTATACGCATCTTTGTAAGGCATAATATTTAGTTTGTTTTAGTTTATAAATTTATAGAGCCGAAAGTCGTACTCGATCTTCATGTTAAAATCTTCACATAATATACTAAAGTCTAAACAATAAGGGTTGGAATTCCTTATTGGTTTCAAATTACAGTATTTGTTGTGCTTGTTTGGCTATCTATCTAAGGGTCTAGCAATAACAATAGGTAATTACTTACTCTATTACCTTATCGAAAGCAAAATATCATGTTCATCATCATCATCATCAGTAGGGGAGAACACTTAATTTTTTAACAACAACCCATTTGACTAAATGAGTAAAGTTTTTGTTAATTGCAGTACAATACAGTACGTATTTAAACAGTAAATAATTTCAATATTTTACTAGTTTTGTCAGCAAACATTAAATTATATTTAAAATGTATCTGGGGCAGCTTCGAATGTGTTGTACGGAAAAAGGTGATTTTAATAATTATAGTATAGAATAGTAATCTTTTAAAATCAGAATAAAATACATCAATTATTGGATTTGGATTCGGAATCATTTTATTCACAAGCGCATGTAAGATTAATGAAAATTGAAAGTTAAATCAATGAATCGTTTTATTATTGTCAATGGATTCGAACCCGCGACCTCGCTTCGCATCGATGCACTCATCAACCTCAAATAATAATTTAATATTAATTATATTACTTAAAAAATAATTAATAAACGCGATTTTTGAAATTGATAAAAAAATTTACAATTTATTACATTGTCATTGGCTCTTATTATGCAAAGTTTCGAATTAATATGTATTTAGAATACTGGAGATCTATGTAAAAATCGTTATCAAAGATTTCGATACATACATACAGCCCAAACTAATAAAAGCGTTCTATTAAAAATAACTCAAAACGACTCATAAGTTCCAGTCATGTTCAAAAAGAACTCTGATACCCTCTCGGTAAAAAACTTGTGTCCGTAGATCGATATCGGTCTATCAGCCGGGACCTGACTCATCGCCCCGCCTCTTCCGTGTCCGGACGAAAGGTGCTGAAAAGTAACTTTCTAATGTTCAACTCGATAAATAAAACTCGACTTTACCGAGTTTATCGAATTTACCGAGTTTCCCCGTATTCTTTTGACTCTGTTATGAGGTTTGGATCGTAAAATGGTTTCGCATTTGTGTCGATTTGAATTCGAAATGAGTATATCTGTGGCTGAGAGGAAACCAATGCGATATCGTTAAGTCAGTATATTGTTAACGGAGGTGATTTGGTACAGGGCCAGGGGAAAGAAGTATAGCTCTTCTGCTTCTCTCTAAGCCAGCCTTTTTTGTTTGTGGTTTAGCATCACGCGGGCCACCGATAAAGACTTTATCAGTCCTTTAGGTGTAGGAGTTTCAGAAGTTTTGTTTACACCACCAAGTCGCCCCACTCATAACTTGGTGGATAATGGATTTGAAGATGGTGATAAGCAGCTGCTGTTTGTTGGAGATAAGAGAGAGGGGTGTTAGGTTAAAGTCAAAGTCAAAATTTTTTATTCAGAATAAGTTTTTTCAAACATTTTCTGAACGTTGATGCTAGGGGGGCCTACCACCGGTTCGGGAACTAACCCGGCGAGAAGAACCGGCGTAAGAAACTCGCACGGGGCCATTTATACGTGGGAGAGCCATGCTTCGGCACGAATGGGCCGGCTCGACCGGATAAATACCACGTTCTCACAGAAAACCGGCGTGAAACAGCGCTTGCGCTGTGTTTCGCCGAGTGAGTGAGTTCACCGGAGGCCCAGTCCCCTAACCCCTACCCTATTCCCTTCCCTACCCTCAACTATTCCCTTCCCTTCCCTTCCCTTCCCTACCCTCCCCTATTACCCTATTCCCTTTTAAAAGGCCGGCAACGCACTTGCAGCTCTTCTGATGTTGCGAGTGTCCATGGGCGACGGAAGTTGCTTTCCATCAGGTGACCCGTTTGCTCGTTTGCCCCCTTATTTCATAAAAAAAAAAAAAAAAAAATCTTTTACCAAAAAGATGGAAAATTACAATGTCATTATGACTAAATAAAAAGAAAAAAGTTAAGATGATGATGTTGAAGTACTTAATGTCTACGTCACAGGCACTGTTTTTCCCCCGGGTTCACACGCGTAAATAGAGGGGTCAGGGGACCGTACAATGTTCTGGAGAAAAAATATTTATTTTTTTGTTATAATCTTTGTATAGAAGTAGAGAAAACCAAGTATGAAACCTTTGGCTTCTAAGTTTCAAATGTTTGGTTACATTTCAAAGGCTAAGTCTGGCTTTCGTGGTCCAACAATATGTCGGTCTGTTCGTCCAATTTATGTTCCAGTTCACTTGCGCCTCTTCACTTTGCTGACCGTTGTCGACTGCACGACTCACAAAAAAATATATTTCAATTTCAAAAATGAAAATATTTAAAGTGGTTTCCTATAAATGCAGCTTTAAATGCTGCCGGGTCAGATCAATTTGGATCTTAATGCGTCAGAATAGAGTTAAATATCGCTTACAGTGGTCGGACGTGCTTTGTAAAAAAACAGCAACGAGTACGCTTGGCTGGCTTTATCTGAAATTTTATTTTTTGTGCATACTCCACATACTCCATACGTGACACAAGAAGCCCGAGTTTATGTCACAATATTTTTAATTTGGCAGTAACACCGATTAGGGCGTCCACAAATTACGTGCGGTGTTAAAGGGGGGGGGGGGGGGGGGGGGGTCGAGTCAAATCTCATCTAATCTTACGTTGGAGAGAAGGGGTCTCGGCAAATCTCACGTATTTTTTTTCTCATTGTTAGTAAAAAAAATATTTTGGTCCAATTCATCGAGATTGTACGTATGCTTAAGATTTAATCGTAATCGTCATACGATTAAGATCATTCAATAATTCGTTCGAAAGAAAATAATTTCATTCATACTACGACGTTATACATCTACAGACCGTCAAACAATCCAACGCGTTTACGTAAGAAACCCACAGTCTGAAAAATCTCACGTGAGATTGGGGGGTGGGGGCGGGGGTTGAATAAAATCTCACGAAACCTCACCAGGGGGGGAGGGAGAGTCAGAAAATTAATTACATATTTTGTAGATCGATATTTTATAGTTAGAATCTTTTGTTATTGAAGTTTCGTAATTGAACTGTTGCTAACTTGTAAGTACGTAAAATTAGCTAACATTATTATTTGAATGCCTCAAAGTGGCCTATGTGCTATCTAAGCTTCACTATCATATTTTTATCCCCTTTTACTCGCTTATCAGAAGTATCAAAGTTTAATAGAGCAAGAAATAGGTATACGTTTTATATTGTCTGTGGTAAAAAAATATAGATAATGTAGAGGACATTATTACCTCAACAGATTATTATTTTGATGGCCTTATATCTTAATATATTGACTAGTCAGCACTCTCGTAATACCATAAAGTTAATATACCTAGCGGAATAGAGTAACAATCTCGAGCTGTCAAACGAAACCGAAATTGGTTTCATCTGTGTGTAAAAATATGTGTACGTATACACTTAGACAAGCATTATTGAACATGATTTCTATGAGATTAAATTGTCAACGTGCGGCACATGCCGACTGGACGTCAAAAAAAGAGTGCTGCTGTCATGTATCACACGTCTCTTTTTACCGCGCAGTGTTACTGATAGTGACATCTCTCTTGCTCAGGCCTTTGTTCTCTATTCCGCTATTTAACTTTATGCGTAATACAGATCAAAATCTGAGACAGTGATTACTGGCTAATAATCGGGCGTCAGGCATCCTAATGTGGTTCCAATAATTGTACTGATAAATATATGTCAGTTCGACAAAAATGACTCGAACTACGCCAGAATCTCCGCGTCGCGTTACAACTTGTTAATTAGTTTTGCCCCACTATTTTCTGTGCGTACATACATCATGACTCTTTATTCAACCAGGACATGATTTTTTTATAAGATAAAACATATCTCGTCAGTTATGAAACAAATGAAACTACTCTTGGGCCCGGTCTTTGAGGTTTTGTAACACGAGTTTATTGGTTTTGTTAATTTTCACAAGTAAAACCACTAAATGGATAACGAAAAGCCTGGGAATTAATAGTACAGAAACTATGAATAGTATTTTTATTATTATTCGTAGTACAGAAAGAAGAAAAAAAAAATGCTGCAGCGGCATAGCGCAGCCAGCTGCTACGAAGCCCTACGGGTCGTAGCTACTATTTCGTAGCGGCAGACCACAACGCGACGCGTAGACGCATTTCCCATGCATTTCAAAATTTGTATGGATATGACAGATTTGCAAGACGTCTCACGCTCAGGAAATTTGTCAATTCAGAGGGCCTAGACAAGCGGCAAGCGATTATCGTAAACGCCAACGCCACAAAATGTATGGGATTTGACATTAGTATTCGCTAGCGAAGCGATGACTTATGTCAAATCGCATACATTTTGTTAGCGTTTACGATAACCGCTTGCCGCTTGTCTACTAGGGCAGTACTTTAGAAATCTACGCGTCGCGTTGCGGTCTGAATTGACCCTTAGTGACATAATAATCATTGGGAATCGTTGTTTTAACTAGCCGTTCCTCCGTAGCACGTTACCTCCTAAATTGATGAGTTTAATTTGAAAAGACGATTTGGATTTGGTGTTTTGAGGGTTCCGTACCCAAAGTTTCTTACGCCGGTTCTTCTCGCCGGGGTAGTTCCCGAACCGGTGGTAGGCGTCAGGTAGACATTCTGAAAAAAATTGATTCAAATTTACTCAGAAATAAAACATTTTTTATTTTTTTTTTTATTTTAAAGGGTAAAAAACGGGACCCTATTACTAAGACTTCATTGTCTGTCCGTCTGTCCCTCTGTCCGTCTGTCTGTATGTCTCCAGGCTTTAACTCAAGAACGGTAATAGCTAGAGAGTTGAAATTTTCACAGTTTATGTATATCTTTTGCCGCTATAATAACAAATACTAAAAACAAAATAAAATGAATATTAATTAAGGGGGGCTCCCATACGACAAACGTGATTTTTTTGGCTTTTTTTGCTCTACTTATATCAAAAATGGCAACAGGTAGGTACTTGATTTTTCTCAAAATCCTTAGTTATATATTATGTACTTTATTATTTAATTTTTATACTAAAATAAAATAAAAAATTAAGGGGGGCTCCCATACAAAAAACACAATTTTTGGCCTAATTTTGCTCTATAATGGTACGGAACCCTCCATGCGCGAGTCCGACTCGTACTTGGCCGATTTTTTAATGTTCAAAACGTAAAAAATCTAAATAATAGGATAAACAAAATGGCGATTTACCCATTACGGCGCAACTAAGAAGGCATCATTTATTCATACGCTTCACACCTGCTACTAAATACATTCTTAAAATAACACTAACCGACGACAAAACAATCCCCCAATATTTTAGTATGTACAGGAACGGGCGAAGTAATCTGATAAGAAGATAAGCCTCTATTACAGAGGCTGAAACAGTACGCCGGGACGGGCCCACTATATTTCACCACCTACATTTATACACCTATTGCTATTCTAATCAGGTCGAGATAAATTGGAATAGTTTTTATTGCTATCGCATATAATACGTAAGAAGTTTAGCTATAATTTTCACCCCACTGTACTATAAGTATATATATGTGTGAATAGCTATGTCCACAATATGCGCTTTCGTCTTCAATTTTCGTCATCTTCTTTCATTCAACTTTCGTTTTGGCATTCAGTAATTGAATGCGTCAACGAACGCAACGCCAACATTGTCATTTTTGTTTTTTGGATACGGTCAGAGGGCATGCCTCACGTTCGCTGTTGACTGCGCTATAACGCATACCCTTGACGAACAGAAAAAGGCACAGTGTGGACAAAGCTATTCTTTAGCTTAGTTTAAAGATATAGGTTCTAGGACCTTGCTTATGCCATTTCTTGAGAATTATCGGAGTAAGTTTAAATTCGTCTATAGTCGTAGTTGTAAGATGATCATGGCGTCTGTCGGATTTGTCGTCTTTTAATAAAAAATCAAATAAAAGTCTTTTGTTGTTTATTTGTTAAATAATGTGAAATGTCTACATTTGTTAAATTATTATAAAAGTTATTTCGTAAGTGGAGTCAATAGCGTTGAAAGCTGTAATTGAGATATACGATAATTATTCTATAGACCTAAAAGCATAAATGTACATAACATAAAAACATAATATCTTAATGAAATGAAAAGCAACTTTGTTTTTAAGTAAACTTTAATGTAAGTAACAGAGTTATTTAGTTGCAGTTAATTATTTCGTTCAATTACTATGATGGGCCAAGTTATGCAAAGACTGCGAGAGCAGAGTGCAGGCACAATATAAATATGTACAGTAGACCATATTCTGTATACTCGGACTAGATCGAGCGATTCGAACGTATTATGCATACATACAGCTTGATAATTTGAAGTAGCGACACAGTGTAGCGAAACATTTTAACTTAAAACAAAACAGTTTAAACTTAATGTTATAGAATTGTTTTTAGTACAGAATATTATGTTTTATTAGTGTTACACACGAATATCCATTAAAAATCAACTGTAAAACCAATGTAACATATTAAAATAATACTTGTCACATTATTATCATGTTAAAAGCACAAGTTGGAAGCCGCCTACATAAATCGTCGCGACGCATCATTTCTATGTATTTCTATAAATGTGTCGCTAGCTTCGTGTCGCTAGCTGCGCAGGGTATTTCATAGAAATACATACAAACCAGTAGTAACGCGACGACACGTCTGCGGTTGCTTCATGTCGTCCGCTGCCAACCGACACCTTTATTGTTTAATCATGTTTAATTATTCCAAGGACACAACACAACTTAGCTAATCTACTCAATAATACTTATACTGTGGTATAGGTGAGTGAGTCGCGAAGTTTTGCGGAACTTTATTGGAGTCCATTTCTTATAACATCACGGTAGAAATGGATGGGTTTGTAAATATATTGTGAAAACTAATGCGTTTTGGTAGTATAAATTATAAATTAATTAGAACTCCAATGGTCGCGTTAAGAGACATTTAGTGATTACTTAACTTTAATTTAATGAAGAGTTTGACATCTTACGTGGACGGTAGACAGTAGGAGAGTTGATTATGATTAATTTTCATTAAATTCCACATTGTGGTACATTTTGTAATTTACCTAAAAATGTAGTTTTCATGATCTTAGATATCTGTTTCCATTAATTATTTATATTATTTATCAAGAGTATGTGGAACCACTTAATATCTGCAATTAAAGTAACGCGTGCTCGCAGTAATGTTTTTAAGCACTAGGGTCAGAGTCGGCTGCAAATATTAGTTAAATAAACTTTGAACCGGCGAAGTATTTCAACAAGTTTAAAGTGTTAATTAAAGTATGTTTACAGTTAGTTTATTGCTTATAACATGCGACTAAAGACCTGGGAAGATTTTGTACCATCAGAGAATTAACAATAGTTGATTTAAAGACGGCGAACCTAAGTTATTTGTTCGGATGTAAAGTGAATGTTAGTTGTCGGCTGGGCTCGATCAAGTTACGGGAACCACAAATTGTCTATGAAAGAGTTTTAATAGGTACATAAAGGAAAAACTGATATGCCTGTTAGTTTACCCAACTAACAGGCATATCAGTTTTTGGTTTTCAAAATTCTAAATAGTCTGAACAATACTTTCAGAACTTTTCCTGGTGTCTAATTATACATATACAAAGGAAAGTTTTTAACTGGCGTAAGTACCTAGTTGATAGTCACAATATTAGTAGTTACCTACTAGTTAAACTCTTTTGACATTACACGTAACTTCTGATACATGGTAGGGATAATCTACCTTAAACCGGCAATTAAAACTTCGGAAATCCGGCTCGGAGGACCAACACAAGAGTCGTTTAACGAACATTTATGTTCAGCCATTAATTAAAAAATAGTGAGTCGTGATGAGTCCATTTAATTGGAATTATCTGGAATGTTCGAGACGAGTGCGGGAGGGGGGGGGGGGATGGTACGGCTTAACGAGAGGATAGCTTTGACAATTTAAGCTTTCCGACAGATTATAATTCATAGACGACTTATTTAATGTTTAAACGAAATCCGCTTACCCCAATGAGGATGAAGATTGGGTGCTTTAACGGTTGTCGGTGGCCGGAGAATTATTTAACATTGGTTTATTGATTGCATGTTTCTGAAATCTAAATAATCCAGCCAAATGGTTTTACTATACAGGATGTAACAAAACTAAGTGATAATACTTTAGGGTGTGTATGGGTTCCCCATATAAAGTTCACTGTGAAAGTAGCAACTCTGAAAGAGCAACGTTTTTTTTGTGATTTGTATGGGCAAGCGAGCGTCATGAATTTTTCCATACAAAAGTAAAAAAAAAGTTACTCCCCCAGCGCTGCCACTTTCACAGCGAACTATGTATAGGGAACCCATTCACACCCTAAACTATTAACACTTAGTTTTGTTACCTTGTATTATATTAACTGATATTAGAATATCAGTGCTTAGATTTTTTTTTAATTAAAGGCTCTAAAGTTGGGTTGCACCAGAGGCGTGGTTAAAGTTAAAGTTATGGTTATAGTTAAATATGGCGTCCTTTAGCTTTAACTTTAACCTTAACTATAACCGGAGAAATTCACAGATGTCTGTTGCGTTTATTTATTTTATTGAAGCTACAGGTAACGGGATTGAGGGTATAAAAAATTGAATTATCCGTAAAAATCGACAGGAAAAATATAACACTGTAAAACATAGTAAATTTTCAGATATACGTATGAGCGGAGGTTAAATATGGCGTCATATTTAACTTTAACCGAAGATTTGACATTTTGCATTGTAGTTAAAGTTAAAGTTACAGTTACAGTTAGTTGGTGCAACCCACGAAGCTAAAACAACCCACGAAGCTAAAACTCTTTAATAGCTTCATGGTGCAACCCAACCTAAGGTAGCAAAAATGGAATGACTATATTACAAAATTTTAGATTGTTCATACTATCTAAACCGCTTGTAGATTCACGTGAATCTACATTCTACAAGCGGTTTAATCTACAAACGGCTCCCCGTTTTGCAGCTAAAGAATGGTAATGCCCTAAACCTGTCACACACACCCAATTGTCATCAAGTACAGGAACACCTTAAAACTAAATCAAAATTTAAATTGCGAATTCCTGATGAATGGGATCTTGCATACATTTTCATAATTAGAATTCCACCACCGCCTGAAGTTGTTCCGTGTTCCGAAGTTCGGTTCGTCGAGAAGTTCGCACAGTTTGCACACGTCAGCACCTCCAGGCGATTCTTTGTACACGTAGTACTTGCGCCATCTGTCGGTGACAACTGACTTAAAACTCAAGTTGGTTATAAACGAGCTTTATTTAAATGACCACTTTTCAAATTAAAATAATCAGGGTCCTACTACAAAAGATTTAAACACCTGTTGAACAATTGATTAGAGAAAAATTCAGTACAAAATGGTCTCAAAACAACTGTTCAACAGATGTTTAGTTTTTTGTGATAAGACCGTCTGTGTTCAGGATTATTACACATTTAAACTATCTTCTTTACTTTTTGAAATAAATTTGCCTTTTCATAAATAAGTGCATGCGAACTGCTTAGGCGTTGTTGATGAAATAGCAGATGACTTAAATAAGGAAGTAGACTTTATCAATACTAAGAGTTTATTTTAATTAAATTATTTGAATACTATTTGAAAAATACCCCGTAAGTATGAATTTGTACAGTATACATGATAGCAATTTGCGAGTTTACCTGAAATAATCCCGGTAAACAGCGGGCGCGCGCATGGCCTCAACCATTAAATCGACGACTTGATCGGATTTCAATTTTCCAGCATCGACGTACGAGCCGGGAGGGAGGAATCTAATAATGGAATATATTAAAACATAGTTATCCCAACAAAAGGTTATGACAGCGTTATTATCTTCGCAAAATTGATTCACAAAAACGTCCCAATAATTCGAGAGCGCTTCTGGGCGCAGTTGTGATAACATTTCCATTTAAATCAAAGTTTGTCAGGTTTTCATACGCTCCGGGCTCAAATATCAGGAAATAATTTTATTCTCTTTTGTTTAAAAAAAAGGGAATATTTTATTTTATTATTATAATGTTGAAAGAATTAGAGTAATTTAAACAAATCTCACCTAGAATAGTCCGCTCCCCCGAACACGATAGGCACAGTGTAGTGTAGTAAAGGATACAGTATCTTGTCCGTTACATAGTCTTCGGAATTCGAGTCCTCGAATGCCAAGTAAAAGTAGTACTTTCGCTGCAAAATACCCAAGCATTCCTCCATCCTATTTCTCGGGCACGTCAAGTTTCCACAAGGGCCGTAAATGTCCAGTTTCAAGTTGTGTTTTTTCAGGGATTTGACGAGATCCTTCACAACAGTCATTCGACGCATCAGATGGCAATCAGTAACGAACCAGGCCACCGCATTTTCCTTATCGTTAAGCTTCGCGATCACATCCTCGCCCGTCGGCTCCATCGGGCTGACCCACGGCATGTTTATCCTGGGGCCGATCACATTATTGTTTTTATCTTGAATCCTAATGAAGGGGCTGGAGATATTGGAGTCCAATTTGTAGGTCCACGTCAGATGGAAGAAGTCGTCGTAATACTCGTCGCACACCGGATCGTTGGTCGCCGAATCGATTGAAGCGAAGATCCTCATCTGGTGAGGAAATGTTAAGGGAGGATGGGCATCCCAAGTGTTCTCCGCGTCGAAGATAATCGCATCAAAATGTCTTAGATCGACGAGCAGACTCTTGTCGTTGGTCATGTAACAGTTTTTGAAGGTGCAGTTGTGATCTAAGAAAACCTTCTGTCCGTTTCTAAACATCGGCGAATCGAAGTGACTGAACGCCTGAGTCCACTTCAAAATGTACTTGTAATCGTTAGGTAACCTTCTAGGTCTTGTATATTTCTGGGCTGCGCTTACATTTCTCGTGCTCCTTATTTCCTTCCTTATTTTCTTGAGCGTTCCCGGCGTTCTCAATAAATATTTTAATTCAATTTCTTCATCGCTATCGAGAAATTCACTTTTTAATAAATACACGAGGAGCGCGCAGGAGCCGGCGAATATTATAGTTTTAAAAATCTTAGGCATTTTGATCGCAACGAGAATGCAGTTTGAGCGACCCGTCAGATAATAACACGCATTGTGACGAATTGTTTTTTTCACGAGAAAAACGTAAAACGAGCCGAGCGTTTACAAAACAAATGAAATTTACAATGACGAGGGAATGCGGTCTCGTAGATTGTAGCTTTATGAGTTGAAAACAAAACGCGGGTTAATTTTGAAGTTCACATGTTTTAATTAGCTTTGTGTAATTAATTACGTTTAGCTTTACTGTGGTCTGCGTGGATCCTGCGATTAATTACCGGCTCTGCTCTGTGGACGGGACTGAATATTTCCACGTATTCTGCGAGTCACTTCTAAAATGGCATATCCTTGCGCTCTACCGTAGTAAAAACAAGAACTTATTATTATCTTCCAAAGCCAAAAATAACTATAACATTTTTTTCCTTAGATAATAAATTTAATCTTTCAGTTGTAGGAAAAATTTATGCAGTTCATTTCAAAACTTACACGATAAGAGGTAGGCAAAGGTGACTACTAAAAATATACCGTATTTTTATATGTAACATTTTGTTAATAAACCTAATAATTCACGGCTCTGCCAAGTTTTTTCGCATCAAAGGCTCCGAATATTAGCAAAAAGTCATTAAAAGTAAGGGAACTGTTCATCACGGCGGGAATCCTCAAAGTCGGTATTAAAGCGGCGCGGCGAGTCGGGGACCTTAACTTATAAAAGTTCATTCATTTAACGGTTCTGCGAGTACGGCGCACGCTGAATTTCAAATTATATAGCCGGACTCGTTTGCCGGACCGGCCGGAGTGCCATACGTCCGGCCGATCGACTATCTTCAGCCTCATCGTCGATCAAAGTTTGCACCGCTCTCGACGCTACGTACACTTAAAAGCGGCAAAGAGAATCGAATAAACCAAAGCTCGTGTGTCCGACCGATAACGTTAAATCATCGGGCCGGTTAAAATTTCAATAAAATAATTCATAAATTTTATTACGAACTCTTCCATTGGAAGTTTTGTTTCCACTCGGTTTCCGCGCCAGCGGCCGCCGGCTGATCCCATTACTGATAATTAAATCGAACTGCGAATCTGTATTCGTGGGCTTAAATTTCATTTTCGTGTTAACCCTCGCAAGTTTTCAACATTTTAATCCGACCTCGTATTATCGTCGGGCCTCCGGGTGACTTAAAGGCTTCTATTATGAATTATTACGTGGCTGTAACTTTTTTAATTGGGGGATTAACGTAGGTATTTAGGTACATAATATACAGATGTTTCCTAGCCTTATTTTCAGTCAGCAAAGTAATAGTTAGGGAGTACTTCTATAAGTACTCCCGTATCGAGAGCATTTATTGTGTTTGTTAATAATATCACATTTACATCGTATTGTGTACCACAAGATGGAAGAATCAAACTAACAAAATAGGATGTCCCACATTTACATCTTCTTCAATCGAATGAAATATTTTATAACTTCAGAAGAAAAACTATGCTAGCGATAATTCTACTTTAAAATGTATTAAGCAATCGTGTTACAATTAATTATTGATTAAAACTAACGATCGCGTTATTTAAATATGCAACTGAATAGAAAACTTGGCACTTGATATAAAATTCATGTTTTAAAACTATAAAAATTCCGCGCTAAACTCGAGCGTTACTTGAGCGAAGCCCCGTGAATATAAAATTATCACCTCCCACCCTGAGTCAGCGGGTTTAACTTCATTTTAATAAAAATCTGCCAGGTGCGAGTTGAATTCGCTCACAAAGAGTTCCGTACCGTTTATTGATATCGAGCAATCAATTTTGTTATAACAGAAATACATCATTTGAGGTTTAGCTATCGTGGTTACGAGATTTATTCTGGTGACAGATAGACGGACGGGCGGACAGCGAAGTGTAGTAAGTTTAAGACGTAAGTTTCTGAGTAATATTATGGTCCCGTTTTTACCCTTTGGTTTAGAACCCTAAAAAACGGAGAAAACCTCGATGGCTGACGATTGCTGAGCGCGGTGTTTTTTATGTCCGGCCTAACATTCCTCCTGATTGCTGTCGCCAAAGACTTTTTTACTTCAATGGATTTCGGGGCCCGTTTTTTGTGGTAATTGTTATTACTTGGCCGTTTTTTGGGATAAACTTAGGACGTCAAATCAAATAAAATGATTCAATGGGTACGGATGTAAAGTATGATTCTGTCAACTTCGAAGGAGTCTTTTGCCGCCTTAAATCTTAAATATATTATCCTCCCCAGCGGTCACCAGAGGTGTACATGTTTAAAATAAATTGAATCATTTTATTTGTCTTTACAACTGCACTGAATTAACAGAGCATTTATTATATAGTATTGTGGGAATAATGCGTGGTGGTCACAAAGGAAGATCTTCCGACCGAGCGAGGTGGTACTATACGTATTTACGTAACTTTGTATCGCTATCGAAGTTTTTTCATATTATTATTTAAAAACTTCGATAGCGCGATGCAGGAATGTTAGGCGAATTGTGGGTACCGCCCACGGAGATCCGCCACAGTATTATAATATTATCTTCTGTCAACTTCGAAAGAACCTATTCCTGGCCTAATCTTGCATTTATTAACTGCAACTAAGTTTGTTGAATTAACGGGCCATGTAAAGTATGATTTCTTTTATCAACTTGCAAGGAACCTATTGCCGGCTCAATTTTGCATCGCTTGGCTGCAACTGCCACTTTTTAGTGCGCCATTCACATATTACAATATAGTTTCTGGCAGGCTGTTCCCGCGGGCCGCCATTACGATGGCCCGTGGAACTCTCCAGAACGTGTTTCCGGCTGATTGCTCTAATTACACTGACGAACACTCGGGCCTCAAGCACCGGCCTTGTCTGCAATTAATTTTTTGGCCTAATGCCAAACGTGAAACGTTTCCTTGCTACGTCTTGGAGTTAGATGACTTAAGTCGTTATATAATTGGAATATTGTAAGCCTGTATGCAAAGGCATGCTGTCAAGTGTCATCTGATACAATTAATGGTGAGCTTACACTGACACGAGACAAGTCGCAGCTATGTATTATATCGGCCTTTTTAAATATTAGCAGAAAGTGTTGTTTTTGAAAAAAAATTAATACGTAAATATCGATATAAAAATGCCTGGTTAATAAATAAATTAATACCTCTTAATGCCCAGTTGATACATGAACGATTTGTAGCACGACTTAAAAATACAACACCTACAAAAAACACACTGTAACAAAGACGCTCCAACGGTTCAACAGGAGTCCATCATAATTACGACGTACAAAAAACTTTCGTGTTAAATAAAATTACGTGTAAAATGGCTCAGAGTGTCTCCTTTATATTCCGGCGGTGACGGCTCATAATTTTTGTCTATAAAACAGAAACTCCTCAAGTTGGAGAGATCCTGGAGCCATACTTAATTTTATGGAAAAACTTTTCATATAACCGTCTTCCGATATGCTTCGGTCGGAAAAAATTGTAAAACGCGACCCCCGGACACTCCGAACACTTTGTTTTCACGACAATAACTTGGAAGATATTTCTCTTCTTTGATTTTTACTTCAAGCAATTTTATGCAGACGAATTGGTGCAGAAAAACTCGTTTTAATAGGAGGCAAATAAGAATTAGGTACTGCCCTAGTAGACAAGTGGCAAGCGATTATCGTGAACGCTAACAAAATGTATGCGATTTGACATAAGTCATCGCGCTTCGCTAGCGAATACTAATGTCAAATCCCATACATTTTGTGGCGTTGGCGTTTACGATAATCGCTTGCCGCTTGTCTAGGCCCAGTTCAGTTTATGTATCATTGTCGCCACTTGTCGTAGTCACTCTCTTTGCTGCAAGACGTCTCGTATGCAGTATTGTAGCCTGGTCCTTAGCGTAAAATGACTGATATGATTCTTTAATAAATAGAGTGATGTAAGAGAGAGAAAGTTGAGAGTTTACACGAGTGAAGTCGCGCAGGACAGCGAAGATCATAAAACAAATTTGACGTGGGAGAGCCATGCTTCGGCACGAATGGGCCAGCTTAACCGGAGAAATACCACGGGCTCACAGAAAACCGGCGTGTAACAGCGCTTGCGCTGTGTTTCGCTGAGTGAGTTTACCGGAGGCCCAATCCCCTACCCTTTTCCCTTCCCTACCCTCCCCTAGTACCCTATTCCCCCTTAAAAGGCCGGCAACGCATCTGCAGCTCTTCTGATGCTGCGAGCGTCCATGGGCGACGGAAGTTGCTTTCCATCAGGTGACCCGTTTGCTCGTTTGCCCCCTTATTTCATGAAAAAAAATGAATAATATTCTGTAAAAGCCGTCAGAAGTTATTTTAGACTTTTAGATTAGTTCATTAGTTATTCAGTGTGAAGACAGGTATTTAATTAAAGTTAAGACAGATGTCTGACATCCCAATAATTTTAGGGCATTTAATAATTATTTAGCGTGAACCGTAATAATTTGATAATTAATTTGCTGTTTTGGCGGTCTGGATAATATTGTGGAGGTTGGAAAGGCTGATCCAGGTGACCTATTGATTTTGTCTTTAGTTAGCTTAGAGTTTGATAATTAAGTAATAACACAAAATATCAATACTCATCATCATCATCAGCCTATTGCCACCTGTCCAATCACGCAAGGTGCATTGCAACGGAGCGAGGGGAAAGAGGGACGGGGGCGCGGATCGCGGGACGCGGGGGCGCCCGCGCAACACCGGCCGGCGACCGGCACTCTTCGAGATTTTTCGCTACTGTCGACACCCATGTCGCGTCTACTAATAATTATTAATGTACATAAAGTCTTGGTTCTTAATATACCAGGTTTTAGTTACAGTCCACTTTTATTTGAGACACTTAACACCACCCACTACTGAACGGCCTCCCCCAGTAAGAGCCAATCTTGTGCATCCATCCGCTGCCAGGCACTTACTTCAAATCGTCAATATTACCATTACTAAAATCTATGTTTAATTATAGCTTGACCGCTGTAAAGTCGACCCTCGTAGCATACTCGTACAGCGGTCAAGCTATACATTCCGGTTACTTTACACGTGCAAAAACACTGAACTCTCGTTAGTTATTACAACAATAAGGTAACAAAAAAGACTGTATAAAACTGAAGTGTTTATTTTAAGATTTCTCTACGTCACTGTTTTCGGCGCAAATCTTCAACATCAAATACAAGAGGGTTTTCAACACTACCGTCGAAAGGTATAAGAGAGTAGTCTTTTTAACCCATCTAGTGTACTTTTGAAGGACTGTACTCTCTCTGGTGGTAGAAGAATATCCAGGACTCCTCGAGGTTGGTCCAGAGGTATAACATTCTTAGTATCGAAGGCCGCAGTCCTTTTGTTGAGTTTGTCATTTTGAATATTCAATTTGTAATCGTATACGTTCAGGGATCCGAACTTCTTTGCTAAAAACGCCTCCACGACGTCTGTGGTAGGTAAATCTTTCTCAGATGAAATGACCTGAAATTTTTTAAATTTTATATTGTAAATTATAGTTATTATATGATGACTAGCATAAGCGCTGCTTCACGCTGGCTTTTTATGGGGCCGGGATATTACTTCAGTCGTGCCGGACCATTGGTTACAGGGCATGGTTATCACTCGGATAAAAACAGTTCTCAAAACTTGTAAGCATTACATTGTAAAAATATATTGGTTCGAGAAAAGGATGGTACAGCCGTGCCACTTTTTTGCTCGACTTGGCGGGGGCACTCCCGTGCCCCCAGATTATTTTTGGTTATTAAAATGCTCAAAGTTGCCCGCACCTTGTTGCCCTAAGTTCATAAGGCCGGAACCTTGCCCTTTTTCCGGGATAAAAACTATATTATTAGGGACTCGTAGTGTTGCTACCAAATTGCATCAAAATTGGTTATAGATATACAGACGGACTGACACACTTTATAATAAATAGTTTGAATAAAAACTTACAATGAGTTGTAAAATAATAAAGACAGCCAGAGTGACCGACATGTCGACCGTGCAGACTACAGAGGACCGCAGCGACTGAAAGGAGATATTCAGTTTCACATCGATGAGAGCACAATATACTATTGTTATAATGTTTAAGCCAATCATTGTTCAATATTATAAACATAGTAATTGTCTGAATTAAATTATTTTGTGAATAAGAATGTAGGTGGTGAATAAAAAAGTAAAATACTTACAGAAAATTCCAGAAGCGATTTTGTAGTAACCTTTCTATACTTTATTTTGTTAGTTCGGACTTTAAACAGAAGGAACGCTTCTTTGATTAGGCTACGGGCCTTTCTAACCCCAGTCCACTCATTCGATCGTCCTCTTCGTATATATGAAAGCCAATAATAATAATATAATACGGAGATGAAGATTGAATTCGGTCGGACTGACTCTGGCTGGCTCTGGCTCAAAGCAAGTCCGATCAGGTCGGCCTCCCGGTGTGTTCCCCACAAAAGCCTTTTCCTAGAAATTATATTTCCAGGAAAATGCTTTCCTTTTGCATAATATTGCATCGACTGACCCATAATATTATAACAATGATGATAATATCGGTGTAAAGAAACAAAATACTCATTCACATAAACAAACATTTTTCATTCGATTAATATTCATTCCCTTTTAAGTTCGATAACAAATCCCTTGTCGCTATAATATTAAATGTATCTTTTAATACAAAGACTTTGCAGTGAGTTCGTGTACGAGTGAGTCGAGTGAGATTGAGTGAGTAGAGTGAATCGAGTGAGTCCCTCGAATCTCGTAGCACTTAGTGTACAAAGCGAATGTACGTAAGCTAAAATTGTATTTGCACGCAAATAAAAGAAAAGTAGGTACACGCTCTGCCTCTCCTGTAACCGTGGGGGCGCGGGTCCATTGCTCTCGGAGTTTTTAAATAAATTGAATTGAACACTTTGATACACTTTTGGCTGCACTCAAAGACATTTAATGATTCTTTAAATGCGTTTTAAAGATTACTTAACTTTAATTGAATGCAGAGTTTCACAAATGAATGTTAAAATTAAATCTCTCTGAGTGCAACAGGTTATTCCTAATGTGATAATCAAAAAAATAATGTGACTCTGAGTGCGCCAGTTATGTATATCCGTCTATAATTCTATGCCATCTTCAAAGTCAATTGACATGCTGATGGCGGACCTTCGTTATTCAGTAGATTTATTACGAGTTAATGGTTATCGCAATTTGTACGCAGCGCTCTATATATTAATTTGACCAAAAAAGTAAATTCGCAGGTTTCTAATGCAGCTGAAACATTTTAATTGAATGTAAAATTGTGATGAAAAGCATTATAAATTATAATTGCACAGTCATTAAAACAATTTTCACGACCACAGACACCCGAAAAACTTATCCATCAGGTGACCCGCTTGCTCGTTTGTAAATACAAGGCCGTGTCGTCGTACCGTGGAGTCGCGCGCTCGACGCCCCGCTTATAAGGATGCTTATGACGCGGTGTTGCAGTTTATTTAATTTTCTCCGGAGGCATTACGTATGGCGCATTACTCAAAAACCGTGCTAAGTGCCTGTGCGACACTCAGAGAAATTCGGTACAGAGAAATGACGGTAAGTAACACAAAATATACTGACAGACGAGTTCATTCATAGGCATGTTGCGGACCACCGTAATTTGGTCGTATTATGTCAAGCCCATCCGACAGAATATCACAGCTAACATCGAATGGACATAAACCGACCAATAGGGATGATGACAAGGTCAAAGATTAGCGAATTTTGTTAATAAAATAAAGAAATCACGGTAAAAAATAAGTGTTTCCAAAATTCCAGCTTGATAGCATTTGTATTTTTTTTTGTTATGCGCCTTCAAAGTTGGATGTTCAAGTAGTATTTTTTTTTCAATTAAATTTCTTAATATTTGTATACAATTCGATAACTTATGCAATTAAAATCAACTTTTGTTATGAAACCACTTTCATAAACGTAATATTTAATATACCTGTCGAACAAAGTTGTCTCCCGATGCGTACAAACTACGAAAGACTGACGTCATACTTTCGTAGCACTTTGTATGGAGCGTTTCGGGCAGGTCTTTTTTATGAGATATTTGAATTGTCATATCTTGGTGAATTTTTAAGCTATCAGAGTCATTCCTTCAACGATGTTTCTATTTTTTATGTGTCTTTCAATTACCGATAAGAAAAAAAATTAGTCATCTTGCCTATTGTCGTAGGTAGGTACGTCAACAGCATATGAATCGATTTCTTCTGTGGTACATGAGGTAATAAAGGTGTGGGCCGTCGTAAATTTTTTACTAAACAATTTACTTTTCTTGATATATTATGACCCACTTTTTAGCTAAAAAGTGAGCCCGTGCGAGTTTCATACGTCGGTTCTTCTAGCCGGGTCAGATCCCGTACTGGTATAATAATATATAATATGGTAATGTATGGTAATGGTATAATAATAATAGCCATTTAGATTTTCTGAAACGGTTATTTTATAACTTTGGTAATTTTTAATTTATTTAATTTCATATTGTCATTATTCATTGTTTAATCACGGTTGTTTACTTTAAGAATAACAGGATTCTTGATTACAACATTCATATCCAAACTATAATATCATAATTATTAATGCGAAAGTGTGTCTTTGTCTCTTCACGCCCAAACCTCCGAACCGATTTTGTTGAAATTTTGTATGGAGATACTCGGTCGAGTCTCGAGATTTTCGTTCCCGAAAAATGTACGGTTCCCGCGCGATAAGCGAATTTTGACGCAACGGAGTTGCGGGCATCATTTAGTTAAACATATAAATCAATCCACTACCCCCATTGTATTGTGTGCAGGCCCCAATGAAGTCTGGGTCAATAGGAGACACCTTTGTAGACCGCACGCGCCCGACAACGGCAATACATCAACTTGATAGCTGCAGCTAATCCCTGCAATACACTCAACATGTACAATGTACATACATAAACGATAAATGTATAGGTTCATTGTCCACTCCACATTTAAAACATTCATATACATATAGGTTCATCGTCTTACCAATAAGGATACATATTATGTACACAAATAATAATATTATACGGTCTGGATAATTGGAAAAGTCACATGATAGGAAAATAAACCTTGAATAATTCTACGCTGCGATATGTATTTATTATTCGTAGTTGCATATTTTATATCTTTATTTTAGTAGATCAGTGTTTTAATCTCGACGAATTGTATTAATTATATCAGAAGCAATTACCGCCCGGCGCGAGCTAAAAAGTGGAGTCACATCCCGCGGCGGGACGCTTGGATCGCGTTATGTGGTGAGAACCAAGAATTTTTGTAAAAAATTTTTTCACGTTCTCAATTGAATCTAACAATATTATATAACTTAATCGAATCTTATAACAATATACAATTAAAATATAAAATTATCGCAATGCCATGAAACGTGTTCTATATGGCCACACGAGTTAGATGACATTTTGTGTGTATCGGGTAGGTATCGGGTAGGTCTGAGAATAAGAGAAATTATCCACGGCGGATTGGAGATATCGGCCGGGGTATGAGGTACTCCACTGGCAACTCCCAAAAGAAATCCCATGGTGTTCCACTCCCCACTTAAGGCAAAAGGTCTGAGAATGTTAATACAAATATAATATATTAGTAGCTAATATTTAGGCCCGACATTCCAATATGACTAAGCAACATTTGCCGTATCTGCTAGTTCGGTTATATCTATACTAATATTATAAAGAGGTAAACTTTGTTTGTTTGTTTGTTTAATTGTAATGAATAGGCTCAAAAACTACTGGACCGATTTTAAAAATTCTTTCACCATTCGAAAGTTACATTATTTACGAGTAACATAGGCTATTTTTTATATTGGAAAATATAGGGTTCCGTAAGATATTTTAGTTTTACGGGAACAACCAGAAAAATTACTTATTTTGCGTACGCTGCCTAAACTATAAAAGATAGAACCATACAATGTTCTAAGTAAATGTAGATCTTATAAATATCTACAAAAATGTCCGCGACACACTATACCTATCTATGTCAAGTGAGGCACAACAATCATTGTTTAATTTAAAAATCTTGATTTTTTTGGACTACATTTAAACGCATTTATTTTACTCATGCTAATAATCCTTATCAAAACAAATTATTTCATCACTAAGTACATTTTATGTAGATAATATTTGGTCTCTGAATGGTTAAAATTGGACGTTTGGTTTAGAAGTTATGGCGAAATAAAAATATTGCGATAGTGGGCGTCACCAAGGCGAGGCAGAGGGTGCGCGTGCGGAGGAAGACAATCTGTGCAGTGTCAAGTGTGCAGCCTGCGTAATGACTGCGTCGTCAATGGTGTCGGAGTCTGTCAATTGACCTGGCAATCATTTTACTGACCGAGTCTTTCCTGGGTATGCTTTTTGCAGCGGGTGGAGCCGCGGGCGACCGCTATAATGAATATGAATCAAAACTGCTGAATCGATTTTAATAATTTTTTCAGTGGCTATTTATATTTAGTACTCGTGCGAAGCCGGGGCGGGTCGCTAGTTGTCCTATAAAAAGAATTCTAAAATGGAACGTATTCTAACCTCTGTAAAAAGTAACTCCAGCCGTAAAAACGACTTAATACAGCCATCAAATTTAATAACATGAGTGTATAAAGTAAATAGACAGTTTGGTAGTACATCGTTTAATACTCGGGTATATCGCCCGGACTTTCGGGTCCTCATTTATGTTACGGTCAACCCGTTAAAATGTCTGTCATAAAATCAAATTATGCGCTCGTGTTATCAAAATTATAACAATGGACACACAATTTAATCTTAAGTTTATGAAACTATATCAATTATATACTTACTTTAAGCATTATTTAAAGGTAAGGTAAGTAGGTATATTGTTATTATAGCCAATGATGCCCCTGTGATCTTTTGGATCTAGAATATCTATTCTATTTTTAGCGCCTAATTCTTAAAATGTACTATTTTCAAATAACTTTTAAACGCAAATAAATAAATAAAAACTCGTTCACGTCAAGTTTATAACAGTCAACTGATGACCAATGGCTTTAAATGTTTTTTTTATCCTGGTGCACATAGCATAAAGCGGTCCGTTAAAGAACGTGGTAACATCTTGTGCTAATTAGGCGGGCGGCGCGAAGATTCAGACAATTTATGGAACGTCTCACTGCAGACACACGTTAAAGAATATCGCTATTACAATCTCTTTTTAATTAAGGCAAAATGGCCAGGACCGTTTGTTAATGAAATTGAATAAGTTTAAACTGTATATGAAATAAAATAAGTTTATTGTAAGGTGCTACGTAAAAACTATCGTTTTACAACTTTAAGTTGAGAAACTGATTTGAAGAACGCAAATGCACAAGAACAACCGTTATTAGACATAAGGTAATCCATCAACAATCAAAACTGCGAAGGAAACTAGCAGAGGACATAATTATGGAATAAGTACTATAAGCCGAGCTTTGTGAGGGCTCGCGTCGTCCACCTTGACTGACTGATGATGACAATATAAATAAAATATAAATAAAAATTACTATGTTAAAGCCCAAATCCATAGGCGTGATAGTTTTTCCGTAAAGTGTATCACAAAATGTACAGGTTGTGGGATATACTATTTAATAAATATTCGAAATTAAAGTTCACTACACAAGAATATGATAATTCATATTCTTGTGTAGTGAACTTTAATTTCGACTGCCTCCTTCCAAATACATCGCACTGCATCTCACTCAACCTAATATACGTATGCAACAATGAACCGTCACTGACGACGCAGTAATGACATCATAAGTCTGTAGCGGGTATATCGCGCCGGGGAACGCGTTACCGGCTCCCCCCGTGCCCCCCTCCCCCCGCACTACCGAGATTTACACCCGTTGATACCGCTGTTTACATGCAGTGCAAGAGTAATACAATAAGTAAGAGGAATTTCCCTGTATGAGATTTTCTTTCTAAAACTTTGAAAATATTTTTTGGTGAATAATGCGTTTTGTGTCATCATCTTATTGGCTTAATACGGTTATTGTTAAAATTTATTTGTTCAACAGTTGAAGAAATTAGCGAGTTCAAAATTGCGTAGACGTAAAGCTTAAAGCTACATTTTCGTAGCGGCTACGGTCTACGAGGCTACGAAGCTACGATTCGGACGCAAGCTCAGTGCGAACTTTTCCATTTAATAATTATTTACAAGAATGAATTCATACAGTTAAGTAGCAAGAACCTACTAAAGATACGTTCCATAAAATATATAACTTTTAGCTACAAGTCCCAAAACGTTTTTTTTTACAGTTAAAAATAGCCGTTTCTGTGGTCTAATACATCTAGTAATTTCGTAACTTACTAAAAAAATCATACAAACAGAAAACACAATGATTTCCTCTCGATAGTATTTAGTTAGAATGTAATTCCAAGATTTTTCTGAAAGTTTCCGAAGCTTTGCGAAGATTAAAGTAATTCGTGCAAGTCATTAGCCGTAGTAAAGTTTATCCGGGTAGTGCGGAGATGGAAATATTTATATTTCTTACAAACTTATGATTGGAGCAAAATCTCGGCAGTGCAATAGGCAACTTTTGCTTAATATACCTTACATGTTGGTGTTCCTGCAGCGGTAGGACTATGTGGATACGCCTGGATCAAATGACAACGATGAAAATGAACGTTTACGAGTAAAATATAAAACCGAAATGCTTCGGTATGAATGAGCCGGTTTGACGCTCGATTAAAATCGACAGATCATTATACAGGGTGTAACAAAACGAAATCGCAGATATTGTACTGGACGTAGGAGGCGACATAGAATAATAGTCGTTAAGCACGATTTCGCGAACTGTTACTTGATAATTCGCCATCATCTCTGCCATGGCTCGTTGTACCTCGGGGTCTGAAAGTAAGGTCATTCAGCTATAGTCCATCTACAAGGTGTAACAAAATTAAGTCATAATACGTTAGGGGTGTGTATGGGTCCCCTATATAGAATTCGCTGTGAATGTAGGCAGCGTTTAAAATAGTAACTTTTTTCATAAAAATTTTGCTCTTTCAGCGCTGCTAATTTCACAGTGAACTCTCCATGAGGGACACATGCACACCCTAAATTTGTATTATCACTTAGCTTTGTTACACCTTGTATAAGGTACATGCGTCTATGAATATCCAATCTAAAGCTTATTATTGTATATTATGTTGTATTTTTTCATCTTATGCCTCCAAAAAAAAATTACTTAATGATAATTGTAAGAAACTTTACTTGATAATGTTAGAAAATAAATCTCAATAGGGCTCAATTTTAGGCCCTAAAAGATGGTCTTCTTACCGAGTATAGCTTGTTCCAGTGGATAACTTATTGCAATACATTATTACGAGGACTTCAAAAACTTCGCTAGCGCTATTTAGGATAGTGCACTGTTTGGTCTGTTACGATATTTTTTTGGAGCCTGAGCAATAACGTTTTGTATTAATATAAATAAGTCACGATAATTGAAGCATGTCCACAAGTTGCTAGTCGCTGCTCCTTTGGCTTCCAGTCAAGTCGCGTGTGAGGGTAAAATTAGAGTTTTTAAACTTGTGCGGAACTTCCCTCCACCTTATTTCTTCCCCAGTATTTGCGGCAGGTGCGTTATATTATTTACTTTATATTACTTTCTTATTGGAAAGGTCACTTTGATGTACTGGGATTATGTAGCGAATATTGGTGTTGAATGCCAAAATATGCAAACTTAAGATGTGAAACTATGAGGAGAAGGGGTACAAAATATTGTACAAAATTTGAAATTCATTCTTATTGTTTCATATTGTATGTTTTGTACCGGATCTCGTGTTTTGCGCTATACTTTTATTTACTTTGCTTACAATAATTTGATACAAATTTTTTCTATGACTCCCTTTTTATGTTTGATGGGTGTTTTGTGCCACTAGAGGATTAGGTATGTATGATTTTAAAGTAATACTTACGTAGTAGTTTAGTTCTTCATGTTTTTTAAACGTGTAGGTTTCAAATAAGACACTTAACAAAAGTATAATGAATGTCACCCTTTGACCAGAGTAAAAAGAACTCTTTGACGAAGCGGTTAAATAAAAAAAGATAAAATATTGACGTCAATTGATGGAGGCATTACCGGTTCACCGTTGTATTAACGCATAATAAACTGTGCGATGTCATTTGTTACATCGTATCTGCTGTTTCCCAAACAATCCCGATGAAAAACGGCACTTCGCCGACAGTACAGTAACTACGGATTAACTATAGCTGTAGTATACTTTGTTCAGAGTAATATTACCTCTAGCAACAACCTTAAACTAACGGTATAAGGTTCAGTTTTATAGAAAAGTAGAGGCAAAATAACTCAGGCGGATTAACCCGTCACACGCGGGCAAATTGCATGAAAATATTTTAATGTGTAAAAATCCACGGACGTGTTTTCTCTGCGTAAAAATAGTAACACAGATGGTCATACGTCAATTGTTATAAAGTAACAACGAAGCTTTTTGCAACGTATTGGCTCCGAAAGGGCTGGACCGGTTTTGATGCGGTGCAGATATTATAAATTAAGGGTGAAGCCAAACGAGCGTAATATTTTGTGAGTTGTGAGTCGCAGAATTTCGGCTGGCAGAAATTCTGCTGCATTCAGTTTCATACAAAGGTCCTGTTTGATTAACACGAGCGTAATTTTTTGAGTCATGGTTTGTATGAAAACTTATTTACGCGGCAGAAATTCTGCGACTCACGACTCACAAAATTACGCTCGTTTGGCTTCACCCTAAGTCATGGCAAAGGGCATAGGGATTTTATCGCTTAAACATATACGGCCTAGAAAAAGGTGGCGTGACGAGCTGGAGGCATACCAGCCAGGCTGGCTATTGGTGGCGCAGGGGCGAGAACAGTGGAAGATCCTGGGGGAGGCCTTTGCCCAGCAGTGGGACACCATAGGCTAATAAAAAAAACATATATGGTACGTTTCACGTTTCATACTCAGTTGTGAACGCATGCAGAAGCTATGTTAATTTTTTCCTGAAGCTTATTAAATCACACTACTATATTTTCACTTGACTATTATCTTCCGTTATAATTTGAGTAGATTAATTCTTGACTCTTAGTTGGAATATTTCTCGGTAACGGTATATTTGGAGTTATTAAATCGTCATTCCCGAATTAAATAGGCCACTGTAAGGTTTTCACCGACGTTCGTTTAAAGATATACGAAAGATATATGAATGTGTAAAAATAAAAAAAATATATATTTGCTTACTATGAAACTAACTCGCACACCGGTTTCGGTGACGGTAGCCGCCAGCCGGATTCATTGAAACCAAGCCAGTTACGCAGGAGTAATTTTATAGTGCCCTCGTGTGTACGCAGTACACAAAAGCACTCTCTCTTCCTTTTACTCTCGTAACCCAGTGGGATGGAAGACCGACACGACTGGTGAGAGATCAGGCGCAGGACCGACTTTTAACATGCCCATCCGACGCATGGATCATCTTACTTGTCAGACAATCAGGTGATCAGCCGGCATTGTCCTAAACTGACTAGGAAATAACATGTTTCCAACGCGGGAATCGAACCCACAATCAAGTCAAGAGCCACGCTCTTAACCACTGGACCACGGAGGCGTTACTTACGATACTGCTTACTATTTTATGGTATACACTATACAGTAGGTACTTTTTATCACTTACTTATTTTGTCGAAGACTTAATTTTTATTGTCTTTTTTTTCAGCCAATATGAATTTACCTATCCATGTGTTTGTTGTGATCTCATGGGCAATTATTTTAATACATCTACATTTAAAATCATAGCTCCTGTCAAAATACTTCGACGTCAAATGTTTGAGGACGCCTGTGGCTCAGTGTTAGCGTAGATGCTTAAGCCGGAGATCGCAGGTTTAAATCCCTGGTCCTTGTCATTTTCCAGGGTAATGGAACATGGATCACGTTCAATATTCAAAGTCTGTTATCTGTGTATCTGTTATAAGTTCTTCAAGTGATCACTGTGCCAGACTATAACGTGGTGGGAAGTTAAAATATTAAAAATCTTAGCTCGAACTGCAGCATTGCCTCGTATATAATTGACAACCGATGGCGTTCACATTTTTATCAACATCATAATAATTATTATAATCATAGCTACAGCCTAAATATTGTGCTCGTTACAGCATTTCCTTGTTTATTGACAACCGAAGCTAACGCCAAATATACTTTTATTAACATCATATTATAGCCACAGCCAAAATATTATAGCTCGCACTACAGCATTGCCTTGTGTATTGACAACCGACGGTAACCATCGGAATGCGCTGCTCCGCTGCATGCCGGGGATGCCCCGTCGGCTGCCAGCTGATATACTTACCGTTTTGCCGGATGCCGGGGATTACCCCGTCAAATATCTCATGCCGGAGTTACTATTTTATTGATAGCTCGATAAGTACGGAATTTCGATTTATATAATATTAAACTCGTTATTATATTATGGGCTTCTACATGCTAGCTTTTGAAACTAATGCATTAAATATCTTATTCCATTAGTTAGGGCCGATTCACACCGGAATGGCAGCGGCCGGCAGAGGCGCGAAGAGCACTTTTAGTGTGAAATAATTTAAAACTTTATTTACATACATATAACTACTAGTATCGCTTGAAAACTTCAAAAAGGGCTCGAGGCGCCGCGCGGTGCCGTGAGCACTTTCCACCGACGGACGCGCGGCGCTCTGGAGGTGGCGCGTGGCCGCCAGTGGCCACGAGCGTCCACAAGCGGCCGCGAGCGTCCGCCCGCGGCGAAGCGAGCCGCCTCTGCGGCCTCTGCCATTCCGGTGTGAATCGGCCCTTACTAATAAATCTTACTAATAAAAAAATATAGTTAATAAATATACAAGCTCTACCTGTCTTTATCTGGCACAGTATTCTTCGTACTGATACGATCCTAACGTGCAGTATATAAAAGTTAAAAACAACATTTTCAGAGTCAGTAAACGAATTAACTAGGTACCTCTGTTTCGAGGGCTACACTTTAGACCACTGGATCACGAAAATATCTAAATCATTATAATATTAAGAAATAATGATTTATATAATTTACAATTACCAAAGACGAAAGATAAGCCAAGTCGGAGGAAGTAATCAGTCAAGACACGTGAATATTAATTACAGGAGTTCATTAGTCACGCTGTAATTAGGACTCCTAGCACACCTGGACCCGGATTAGGAGGTTTAGGAGTACTGAATATAACACTAGTTACTAGATTGCTTTCGAGTAATCACAGATGAGTGATTAGAACACAATTTTGGAACTAATTGTGCTTAGGCTTAAGGGGGCGACTAACCCAAAATTTTCGATTTTATAATTCATTTTTATACTTGAAAATAAGCGCCGAATTGTTTCATTTATTAAGCATAAATACTACATTATATTTCCAAGAATTTTATTTGAGCGAAAACATGATACCTAGATCTTAAAATTTTCTCGATAGAAAAAAATCACAAAGATGCATCTAATTTTCACGAATTTTTCATATTATATTGCCATAACCGTGCATTAAACTAAGCTAATATTTTAACACATTGTCTAAAATTCTATCATTGAGACACTGACCAAGCGGATTTTTAAAATGTTGTATATTTATCGAGTTATTAAGAAAAAAACTAATTTGGCGATGATTCTGCGTCGTCCTTTTTCACCTGGCATATTAAAGACGGGCGTGAGTGTGAAGAAAGAAGGACGATGTTTGATTTTTTTGGTTTTTTTTTTTTGAAAAAATCATCGCGCTGTTTGATGTTGCGATTGTCCGCAACTTTGTTGCAGTAAAATTCGCGCAAGAATTATTTTCGTGATAAAAACATAATATCCTATTTCTTTTCTCAGTAAAAAAGATTCGGGTCACAAAGTATATCAATACCAATTTTTATCAAAATTAGTTTAACGGTGAAAGCGTGAAGAGACAACAGACAGACACATAAATTTTAATATCATTTTAGCAGACATACGCACTGTTTTGACCATAATTTTTTAAGCAACCCCTTTCGTGATGGAGCATATCATATTCCATGTTTGATGCGCTAGTTGGTTCTTGTAGTGATAGTATAGTAGTAATTCAATGGTACTGAATGCTTAAAATTGCTACGGCGTAGCCGGCCTACGTCGTAGCCGGCCTACGTCGTAGCATAGCGTACTGCGAGATTATAATATTATTATTTTTGTTTTCTGTGTATAATTATACACGTGTTTATACGTGGGTGAACCATGCTTCGGCACGAATGGGCTGGCTCGACCGGAGAAAACCGGCGTGAAACAGCGCTTGCACTGTGTTTCGCCGAGTGAGTGAGTTTACCGGAGGCCTAATCACTTACCCTATTCCCTTTCCTACCCTCCCCTATTCCCTTCCCTTCCCATCCCTACCCTCCCCTATTACCCTATTCCCTCCTAAAGGCCGGCAACGCACCTGCATTTCTTCTGATGCTGTGAGTGTCCATGGGCGACGGAAGTTGCTTTCCATCAGGTGACCCGTTTGCTCGTTTGCCCCCTTATTTCATTAAAAAGAATTAATTCGTCATAACTCATAATATTATGCGCGTTAATTCCGATTTCCGACTAATATAAAGGTTCCAAGCATCAAAAACCAGCGTTCTTCCTGCACCATAGTTATATAATTTAAATTAATATTTTTGGGGTCTTTTTAGTGATAGGAAACAAAAACTCAATTTATGTACAGATATAAGTTTAGATAATAATTAAGTATTTTAACCTCAAATCAAGCGAAGGAACTGGATGCGACTTATGCGTTAATGATAAATCGGTCCGTCTGCACACAGTCTAAAACCAAAACACCTAGATTCCCAGTGACAGCCAACTTTAAACAAGTTATTCAGCACATCAAAGGCAGTTGATAATGTGTTTATGTTTACAGGAAATGATTTAGAATTCCTCCGACGCGTGAGCACGTCGGGTCCCGACACGTAGCGTCACGGAGGGTATATTTTTATGGAATACGTAATTCTGTTTGACTTCATACGCGATGTCCATATTTGCCGAAGACTCAACGTTATACATAAAGGTGAGGCGCGTGTCCGTTGTTGCACGACGCGGTGGAGTGAAACCATAGTAGAAATGTGTAAATGTTAAAACTAATAAATAAGCAAATTTAACTCTTTAAATAATAAAAAAAAAACTGATTTTGTTAGTCTCACTATAACTGGGTTCAGAGTAGATTTATATTAAAACGAGCTTTTGCCCGCGGCTTCGCTCGCGTTAAGAAGTATTATTATATACAAACTTTCATCCCCTATTTGAACCCCTTGTGGTTGGAATTTATCAAAATCTTAGCGGATGCCTATTGCGGATTCATTTATAGATCACTAGTACTTGTACTAGTTTTATATATATATATATATATATATATATATATATATATATATATATATATATATATATATATATATATATATATATATATATATAAAACTAGTACAAGTACTAGTGATCTATAAATGAATATATATATATATATATACCTGCATGCCAAATCTCAGCCCGATCCGTCCAGTGGTTTGGGCTGTTTGTTGATAGATCACTAGTAGTAATTTGTATATTACTTAGTTTGCAAATAAAGTCTTTGAAGCTTTGAAAGTTATACAAAGTTTACGGGTCACCTGGTTTTAACATAAAACGTTCCCCGCGTTCCATTTGATGTTAAAAACGATCAAAACGCTCAAAATAGGAGGCATTTTGAGCGTCAAATGGAACGCGGGGGTTGAGCGTGCCTATGGTACGTTACTGCAAGACAGTCAAAATATTATGTAAAATGTAACCAATTAAATCAAAATTTTCTATAACTAAAGCAAATGGCAGGCCAGCTGCATCTTCATACGATGATATTGTCTTGCAACATCACGAGGAATGCCACTTTTAAGCCATTTTGGAACAGGCGGTCTGACAGCGCAAATGCAACAATGCAAAAAACATAAAAAAGTTTAATTCCGAGTGTCCCATTTATAAATGCATTGCATTGCATCAAAACGTATCGTTGCAATGTGGACTGACCCTTAAGCGACTCAATTTAAACCACATGCATAATAATACATTGTTGATTATTATGCGTTTTACATACAATTGCTTGTGATATCGTGGTGTAGCGGCCAAACCGCTCGATCGCACGGACAGATATAAATTCAACCTAAACTAATTGAATTGAAACTAAGGAAGCTGTAAGTATAATGGAAACACGGCGCGTCTATAACTAAAGGTCTTAGCAAATATAGGGAGACATCGACTGACATAAAAATTTTCTCGGGAGATTTTCGGTTGCTATAGGCAGACAGTTGTGAGGCACTTTAAATGTCGACTTATTGTTGGTAGTGTGAATTTAGTTGTTCACATTTCCGTGGATATCGAATAGTATTTACTAGCTGTTGTCAGTCACAATAACAAAATCTAGCTCCGTATTTATATTCCTTATTATTTCCATTCCTTAATTTACTGTTTTGTTCACAAACAACAGTTTTGTTCAAGAAAGGGTTTTAGGACTGCAAAATATTTAAGTAACATTTCTTGTTGTACTTTTTCAACTTAGGAAATACTGCTCATCAAGGTTTCATCAAAATCGGTTCAATAGTTTCTGAGACAAGGAATTTTGAAATACTAGGTTTTATTTCGTAATAAAATATGTACATAAAGCATCGGGTCCAAGGCATAAATGAAAGTCAGGGTAAACAGCAGGTAGGAATGTTTGAGATTATTATTTGTTGTTGTCAACGTTACCGATAAATATAACAATGTTTGTTTGAAATACAGAAGAATGCGTAAACCATTTGACGCCTTTCTTTTTCATACAAACGTTCATTCGAAGACTGGTCAGTGGTCATCATGTGTGTGAAAAAAGCTTTATATTCCAAATTATTCTTTTTCATACTCTCAGTCGGTCTGCTAATATATTTATTATTAGCTTTGTACTATGTGTACCACTCTACACTTAAGCCAACTTATACGAGATTCGAGTACAACGTAGAAGACATTCCATTGCGTAGGGATCTAGAGAGCGGGATGAGGTATATATTAATTTGGACGACGGAAGAAACAGGGGAGAAAAGAAAATATTTCGGTGATGGAACCTTCCCTTTCATTGACAACAGATGTTCAAATACCAACTGCTATTTAACCACTAACAAAACTTTTCTCGGAGATTATACGAATTTTGACGCGATCGTCTTTAATACTAAGTACATGAGAGACTGGAGGAATAAAAAATTGCCGGCCAGAAGATCAGTGACACAAAAGTATATATTCCATAGCACAATCACCTCGGATGATGCACCGGTCTGTAACGTCATAACCGATGGCTACTTTAACTGGACCTGCACGTATAAAATGGATTCTGATATCTTCAATCCGATGGTGGAGGTGTTAGATTTGGAAGGGAACTATGTGGCACCAAAATCGTCAGTGGATTGGGAAACTTCCAGTGATACATTATTGGATACTACCATTAGAATATCGCATAACAAAACAAAGGCGATGGCGTGGATAGTAGACCGGTGTGACACGCGTAACGACAGGCTGGCATTTGCGAGAAAACTGCAAAAGGCCTTAAAAGAAATGTCCTTGGATTTCGACATATACGGCTGCGGTTTTCTAGATTGTCCCAAAGATAATTGTATGAAGGTTATACGTGACTACTATTTTTACTACGCTGCCGAAGAAAGCGACGCAATGGATTATATAACGAAGGAGGTTTTAAGAGCTTTTCATACGTTAACAGTGCCAGTCGTCAGAGGAGGCGCTGACTACAAGAAGTAGGTGTATTCATCATTTAATTGAAATAGTCACTAGCAAAGAGCAAAGTCACTTTCTATCTGTCCATATGTATTGTTAGATTTTAGATACAGCGAAACGGAGTTTAATGTATTTTTAAAAGATAGAGAAAATAAATAGAAAAGTTTTTAATGCGTTACATATTTAAATACTATTAGACAAATATATGGAATCTATGATTAGAGAAATACTGAGAACTTTCAATCTCACTCATCTTCGTTAATTTCCAGGTTTCTTCCAGCACGGTCCTACATCGACTCCAAGTCAACGTCTATGGACAGTCTGGTTGCATGGATCGATCACGCTATCAGGGATCCTCTTACATACAAACATTTTCATCTGTGGAGGAAGTACTATCGCGTCAGAGCCGTCAACCCCTTTCAAGGTCTGTGCAGAATCTGCATGGCTGTAAATGACAAGGCTTTTAATAGACATAGCGTTAAAAACAACTTCAGGATGTGGTGGAATAACGGGCCCCTGTTTGAACGCTGCTTGCCCAAAAGCGCGGAATCTCTGTCGCATGTTTTGTCCTACGCCAACAAGACAGTTTGGTGACCTAAAATACCTATTTTGTCATGTCATACCTACGACCTTTAAAGCTATTTTTACTGTAAACAAAAGGTGTCTTTGTGAAGAAATGTCAAGCAACGCGAAAGAATTGGAGGCGCCAAAATTGGTAAAGGTTTGTTCCATAATTCATAGCACCGTGTATTTATTCGTTGCCTTCTATGTATCGTTGTACCTATTAATTCACTCGTATTCAGATTTGTGACTCTACATTTTATTTTTTATCAATAAACAATATTATTAACTTAAGTCTTTAGCGCTGCTACATCCAAAACTCCGCAACAAACTACTTTAAAAAAGAGGATAAAACCTGCAAACTTTCAATTAAAAATGTTCGCATAGTTCGCAAAGTCATTGGCTTTGCGATCGACGGCAAAGAAGGCTGTTTTGCATAGCGAAGGATTGAGTAAGTAGGGTCAGAAACAAAGAGCTGTTGAATATGCGAGCAGGCGATCTGGCGATATGCTAACCGTCCCACTTCACATTTCGCTTTTATTCGCTCAGATAGAATAGAATTATTAAAGTTGTGCCCTCTTTCACAAGCGTGTGAATCCTAAAGTACGGAACTAAGGGTCAGGGTACATGTTGATGTACCCTGACCCTTAGTTCCGTACCTTAGGCCACGACGCACATGGCATTGCATTTCGAAGCCATTGATTAAAATGTTCACTTAATGCATCTAATAGGCATGATGACTATTTTTTTTTCTTATCGGTAATTGAAAGACACTTAAAAAATAGAAACATCGTTGAAAGAATGACTCTGATAGCTTAAAAATTCACCAAGATATGACAATTCAAATATCTCATAAAAAAGACCTGCCCGAAATGCTCCATACAAAGTGCTACGAAAGTATGACGTCAGTCTTTCGTAGTTTGTACGCATCGGGAGACAACTTTGTTTGACAGGTATATTAAATATTGCGTTTATGAAAGTGGTTTCATAACAAAAGTTGCTTTTAACTGCATAAGCTATCGAATTGTATACAAATATTAAGAAATTTAATTGAAAAAAAAATAGACTTGAATATCCAACTTTGAAGGCGCATAACAAAAAAAATACCAATGCTATCGAGCTGAAATTTTGGGAACACTTATTTTTTACCGTGATTTCTTTATTTTATTCACAAAATTCGCTAATCTTTGACCTTGTCATCACCCCTATTGCAATCCATACTTCCATACTAATATTCTAAGTTACCTCTTCACGCTTAAACGGCTGAACCGATTGGGCTGAAATTTGGTACAGAGATACTTTGAGTCCCGGGAAAGGACATAGGATACTTTTTAACCTGGAAAAAATGAACGGTTCCCGCGCGATAAATGAATTTTGGCGCAACGGAGTTGCGGGCGTCATCTAGTAGTGTATATTCTAATAACAAGACACATACATGGTTGTAAGAACGAGCCCATGCTAATTTACGTATTTCTTAGTGTTTCCAATGCAGCCTTGATTACTTTTGGTATAATCTCGGTAGTTGCATCCAACTCGACTAAGTAGTAAAAATTCTAATATATAACCAACACTTATTCAATATTTTTGTCAATAAATTATGATGGAGTTCAAGCAAAGGGAATAGGAAAACTTTGCAGAAGGAATTTGCCCAGCAAAGGGCCAACTTAATATAAGCTCTTACAAAAAAAAGTACCAATTATTACCAAGCATTTTTGGTCAAGTCCTTTTCAGCTGCTCTATGGTCGCTTTAGATTTTTAATAACTATACAGAGCATAGGCTGTGTGTAATGGTGTCGAGTTGATGAATATTCCAGGGCCCTCCAGTGAGGGCGCCACTCTCATTGAATTATGCCGGCTCAGGCCTTATGGGGCTCGTCATGATAATTACTGTGTGCACGCCCTTATTGTGTGTGCCGGCTTAAATATTAAGCATTAACGTGATAGCACAACTGTTGTTTATGGTCCAGTCTGGTGATATGGCGTTAGGATGAAATAGTTCTGATATGGACGTAGTAACATGTGACTTGTACTGATACACTCGTTTATGTACTATCACAGAAGTTGATTCTTAGACAGGTGGGGGACCTACGTAGTTTGGTCGCGTTACGTCAAACCCAGCCGACAATAAATAACATTGAATTGATATGATGTGACCAAATGACCTTGGTCTGTCAGCTGCCTAGGAATCAATTTCCTCGATGATACAATATATAGCTCTTATCTAGCACCTAACATCATTGTAGCAGACCAAATAGCGCATTTAAACTTTTTAATCGGGACTTAACGCGACTTATTTAAGTAGTAATGCTACTACGAGTAAAAGTATGTACTCGTAGTAGCATTACTACTTAAATAAGTCGCGTTAAGTCCCGATTAAAAAGTTTAATTATAATGCAACGCGAAAGTTCAAAATGTTATACAAATAGCGCATTGTCATTCACGTTCTAAAAGTTTTTGGAATCAAAATGGCAAGAATGGACTTCGACTTAACCAAGCATATACTTATAGTATACACCCCACTTGTATGAAAGATGTTACTAGGGGCTTGCCACTGTATGTACCTTAATTGTTTGATTGACACAGCTAGATTTATAAAAGCACTTTCAGACAGCTAATTATTATCAGTGAAACTATCAAGTATGATTTCACAACAGTCCCATTCACCATATATTGAGATTTCACTGTGTATAGGGTAATTCCGAGATGGGTAAATTCTGTGGGTAAATTCCGTGTGGAGTATATTGTGTAAAGTACAATTAAGTGGTACAATGGGATTGGGCGCTGCCGATAGGTGTTAACGGCCCGCACGCACCTGCTACTCGTGTTGTGAGAGACCCTACTAAGTGTTCTCGTTGCCGAGTAACTTTCGAGAAAATGTTAATGAAATATCACTAGGAATATTGTCCAAAAACTCAAGATATTTTTAACCCATCACTAGAACCGACCATGGGAAAAATGAATAGAAAAATCAAGGTATCAAATATCTTTATATTAGAATATCTATTGTATTTCCAAAGTATTCTCTAAAGGAGCTAAAATTTTAAGTATTAAGATTAGTGGAATGCTACAGGGTTTTATAATTGTCTCATAACATTATCATAGGGGCGTGTTTTTAATTTATTTTTCTTCTTCCTTTGGTGTATGCTTTTGGTCACGTGCAAAATTATTAAACTACAATGACGTTATAAAGAGACTCTCTTTCTCCAAATATGTTGTTATCGTTCTGATTTTAGGCACACCCCAAAACATTTCCACAACTGTAAAGTTCTATAATATCTACACTTTTTATAATAATTATACGATTTATTGATGATATTTATTCAATACTCTCGATTTGATTGTGAACGAGAATCCGTGGTAGCGGCAACACTGCGCCTACCATTACGCACCTGTGCTCGTGTTAACTGGCGTCTTATTTACATAACTGCACCGCGTTGCAATATTTTCAATGCAGGTACATTGAAAGCTTTATAGTGGTTCCGCCGTAAAATAGATTGGCTTTCAGCCGTGATCGGGATGAATGTGCTTAAAAATTGCGAATAGACAATAGTGATATATTTTTCAGGGATTTACTATTTATAAACATGGTTGAAAAGCTTCTTGTTTCAACTGTAGTTAATATAGGAGCATTAGTGATGTTTGTTGATGTGAAACAGCTACCACTGAAAATAATACCAGTGAAGCAGCTGCCTCTCAAGCAGCACTTTATAAGACTTGTAGGAACTAGCGACTGCAAAGCTCTCAGTACCTAGAGTCTGCTATTTCTATCTAACATTATAATACAGATTCGATTCGATTTGGATTCGATGCAATGTAAATATAATAAAACTACAAAATGGTTGCCTCAGCGATTGTCGAACTACTTCAAATGCGCTTACATGAAATTGGTGAAAATTCCATCTGATAAATTGGACCTTAAAGAGATACTATTTTGTTGTTTGATTGAATTAAGTGATCTTTAGTTTTCAAAGTTACAACAAGAAATATATGAAATTGACCATATCTCAATATTATGAAACAAAAATGGTTGATGTTGGCGCGGTCCGCTGTCAACGGCGCTAAATAACTGATGGTCCCCGGACGCCCATCCCCGGACTCGCGAATTAACCGGGAAATGGATCACTACCGGGATTTTTGTTAACTCGCCTCGTTACTCTGTGGAATATTGGTATGCAGCGTGAAGTTGGCTGCAAGCGCGGTGTAGACGAACTTCAGAGTGTTTATTGAGTCGTTGCAAATTTTTTTTTATAAAAACATGCATAAAACATAAATATGCCAACGAGAAAACGGATAACCTGATGGAAAGCAACCACCGTCGTCCATAGACACTCGCAACATTAGGAGAACTGCAGATGCATTGCCGGCCTTTTGGGAGGGAATACGCTCTCTTCTTGAAGGTTTGCAAGTCGTATTGGTCCGGAAATACTGCTGGTGATAGTACATTTCAGAGTTTTACAGTGCGCGGCAAAAAGTAACGCGAAATGCCCTAAGATTAAATGATTAGACAGTTAGGAGGCTATACGCAATTATTACGCATATTTGTACAGTATATTATACTACCAATACTTGCCAATACTGACACACCATGACTGATCTACCAATCGCTGCCCCGCTTACTCGTTATCCCACTAGAGAGTAGAGACCATTGCATCTTTCATTTTGTCAAACGATTACAAATTATTGTGCACTGCCTGTAAACTCAAAAAAATCCGTCTTCATACCCATACAAATTTCCGATCCGGGCAATTTGTATGGGTAAGAAGATGGCATTTTTTTTGAGTTCCCAGCATTGTTCTCATAGAAAAAGTTGTTCATTTTGACGGGCTCATTTGATGGTTAATAACGGTGTTAAAACTTAAACCTAACAACTTGTATATACAGGGTGTACCAAAAATAAGTGATAATACTTTACTTATATAGATACTTTAGGGTGGGTACGTGTTCCTTGTAGAGAGTTCACTGCGAAAGTAGCAGCGCTGTATGGGGAAACTCGTGACGCATACAAAGTTAAAAAAAATGTCGTCTTCCAGCGCTCTCTCTCTACAAGGAACACGTACACACCCTAAAGTATTATCACTTATTTTTGTTACACACTGTATAATTAGTTGATATCTCAATTTCACATCCATGAACTTATAAAAATGTAATGAGGTTTCCATACACAAATCGGGGACCGGGGAAGCCAGATATTAAATTCTTAAGTCAAAGAAATGATGGATTTCGCTATAGAGGTAAAGATAGAGGGGAGAGTTGGCTTTATCAGTGTGTGTCAATCACAGATGCTCCATCTCATATCGGGATCTTTTTCAGCCCAACTTCTTGACAGGTAGAAAGGAGTTAAAAATAAACTTTTTTTTCTCATATATTTATACATTGGTCGCAACTTCCTGTGAATGTGAGTGAATCTAGACTTCACACGATCAATTTAATTGAAGTCTGACATAAAAATTTCAACTTTTTTTTCGTTGTGAGTTAATATTATTACTTTTTTAAGTTTTTAACAATAAACTTCTTAAGTGGCGTTGTGCCTTTATTACGTTAAGAGGATACACCAGGGGCTAGAAAAATGAATAAAAAGTACGTGTAATATCTATAACTGTCTCCCTTACCTCAAGCCTATACCGCAGAACGCGATAGAGACAACTGCAGAAAATCCAGAAAATCAACGATTCGTTGTCCCCTGATTCCTTCTCCAAAACTTAACCGATTTAAGTACTTTTTTCACTAAAGATTAAAGAAAGGCTTGAGCTATGTTCCTATGTTTTGCTTTTTTTTGTATAATCTAGCCAAATCTGTTTTCTAGACGTTTGAACACAGCGGAAAATCTGGCCATTTTTTTGGGTTTTTGAACTTTACTATGATTATCCAGGGAGGAAACAGGGGACAACGTTTGTATGGAAAAAAGGGCGGTGTGGACTCCATAAAATGTTAAACTCGTGTAACGACAGCTAACCTGAACAACAATTCGTAAGAAGCAGTGAGACCACGGAGCTAATACTAAGAGTGAGACTAAACCACCTGCACGGCGTAGCAGAGGAAAAAATGCCTCTCTTTCCACCACGTTTTTGTCATTTTCATTTTTGCCGACTAACGGGTGCAACATGTTATTTTTTCCCGAACAACGGTTACATTTAATTTATTACCTAAGTATTATGTAACCCGAAAGCTTAATACCGTTCGTTCGTATTTTTAATCTCCTTATCGCGAAAAAAGGAAATTATCTCATCCACTTTTCATCCACATCTCGTCGTATTTTTGTCATAAATTTAACGTCGGGTGCAAAACGAGCGTTTCATGTACGACTAACTCAGTTTACATTACAAAATGACTCATAAATTACAGACCGGGTCGACTATATACAGTAACTATTTTTGTTTTAGTCGCTTAATTGAAAGTTTTGCAACTATTTGCTTGCGTTTCAACTTTATCTTTATTTATGTGCGGGAAAACTGTTCGTAATAGTGAATATGAAAATGCCGTTTACAGTGAACAGAAAATATTTTGATATGTATAGTTTGTGGTTGTAGACGTTGGTTATGATAGTAGAATAGGTTGCTTGTTATAAATGCGTTCATCGTGAGGGAACTACACATTTTTTCGTTTTTTTTTCTTGGGACCTAAAGTTTTGCAACTTTTTAACGAATGCGTAATTTTATTTTAATTATTTCAACTATTTAAGTGTCAAGATAAAACAGAAATTATTAGTAATGACCGTTTTCTGGGATTTTGTGTTCTCTGTGTATAGATTTAGATAACTCTCCTTAGCGAAAATCACTAGATAGTAGATCGTAATTTGTTATGTGATTAGTTAAAGTCTATTAGCTAACCGATCAACAAGGCAGTAGTAAACTTCTGCCAAAAAACCTCAATCTCGTAATCACACAATGTCTTCATTAAATAATCTCGTCACATTACAGTATCGATATCTCATTTATTTATAGATTGTAATCTGTATTTGCGATTAAGCGGCGGGCGCGGAGTCTTGCTTATTTTCTGTTGTTACGCTTCAAATTGTCGACACTTGAGTACAGATTAGCTTCGTTACCCCGCGGGCGGCGCACCTGATGTAGTGATGGTCAGATACATATCGATTGTTATCGATAGTTCATGTTAAATTTATAGATTACACAGAGTATTTACTTGCTGAGAAAGTAAATTTACCTCCATGTAATTTTTTCAATTCAAACTCAAACTCAATTTTTTTTATTCAGAATAAATTTTTCAAATATTCTCTGAACGTCGGGGCTACACTGGTACCTACCACTGGTTCGGGAACTAACCCAGCGGGAAGAACCGGCGTGAATGAATGAAATGTTTACTAAATCAGTTGCACATTTTTTTGATACTCACAATTTGGTTTCGAATTTCCTTAAGCTTGACTTAATGGCCTTACATCTAGCAAAGGAAACAAAACGATGATCTTTTCAGAGGGTGAGGTTAGTTATTGCGTCATAACTCGTAGCGATGATTTGACAGAGACGTTTAGCGTATCTATATATTAATACGTGAGCCAAAAACTTTGTAATCCTTTTGACGAAAAATGGGGAAACGTAGGTGAATGAAATTTTGCACAGTTATAGTTTGTATGATGAAGGAGTGCATCGAGCTAATATTATTTTGAAATTATGCTTTTATCATACATTTTTTAACAAATAAAACATCACACACACTACAACACACACACTAGAAAAAATGACAGATTTTTGAGTGACAAGCCTATACATACGAATTATACTCTTTTATTTATGGTTGAAGTCTGTTGACAAATGGTTGACAACAAGGTGACAAATTGATAATGGATTATAGTTTTTTTATTGGATCTGAGATACTATTAGACAATGCTTACACTGCCAGTCTAAGATCAGCTGAGTCCCAGAGACAAGAGTTGAAAAAAATATGATAAAGTCAATATTTTTTTACAAAATAAATATAGGTCGTTGAAACTAAGGTCGAATTTCGACCATTGGGCGATCTCTAGTATTGATAAAGATACGTTATGCGCTACAGTACCAGAAAAAGGAGAAGTGTAGATGGATCATGGAGCTCATGTTGATGCATGCAGCATGCACGCAGCATGTGACAATATATTTAAACCTTTTTTTTTTTCGCAGAGAAATGCTGTGACGCATTCGATGCAGGGGATGGGGACTCCCACTGCGGATATGTGGGGCTCGCCGCGGCGAAGATGGTGAGTGCCGCTTCCCTACCCACTTAAACTCTGCGGTGCTCCTCTCCACCACTTTTAACGGTGACATGGGAACTGTACAGACACCACATCACCGTCAGTGGACGTCTGCTTGTTGCAGACTCCTCTCTGTGGGGGCGTTTACTCGCCCCCTAAACCTAAACCTACTGCTACTGACATACACTCAGTAGCAGTAGGTTTATTGTTGTAGGTTATTGCTGGAGGTATTAATCATGAAAATTACTTATTAATTTCGTATAAAACTGCCGAATCCCATCGATATCGGCCGCCCGTCCCTAAATTTCCAAGTGGTCGCGCGGGGAAGCTCGCGGAATAATGATTTCTTTGAATTGTCGACTGTTTGAAGTGTGCCATTACGGGATGTTTGTGCTTAATAACAGATCCCGATGTCAATCCTAATTGTTTCCCTTACCTTTGTGAGCCACCGCAATTAAGCGTAACTCCTGCGAACAAAATAAACGTTTTTTTAGACTTTTGTAAGTATATTGGAATGCAAAATCATAATTATAGTTCTAGCAAGGCTTTAATTATAAATATTGATTATTATGCTGCATTCACAAAAGATATTTTGAATATACATATCTATACATCTATACATATAAACTAATATAAATAAAATTGGAGTGTCTGTTTGTAATATTGAAATAACCGTTTTTTACTACATGCATATGAATCTATATACGCTACATACACCAAAACAACATTTTTTACAATTTTTGTCTGTATGTCTGTCTGTCTGTTTGTTCCGGCTAATCTCTGAAACGGCTGGAGCTATTTTGCCGGGACTTTTTTTGGTAGGTAGCTGATGTAGTAAGGTGTAACTTAGGCTACTTTTTAACCGACTTCCAAAAAGGAGGAGGTTGTATTTTACTTTTTTCATATTTGTTAGCGGACTATCCATCTTTGTTATTATGTTGACGTGGACGAAGTCGCGGGCAACAGCTAGTTGTGTTATATTATTATTGTTTTATTAGTAGAGAATAGATATTTCCGTGCCCATAGCACAGGCTATAAGCATATCAAAGTTGAAGTCATTATCGGTACGCATGGCCAAAATATATGCCTGTGTATTGTTAGTTATCGCTTGTACCATCGACGAAATTGACTCCTAGACAGTTGACGGACCTACGTCATGTGGTCGGCTTATGTCAATTCAATGTTAGCTGTGATCGGTCTGATGGGTTTCACTTAACGCGACCAAATTACATAGGTTCGCTATCTCTAGAAGCATCAAATAGTAAAACAAAATTCCGATTGCTAGATTTTATTCGTCATCAAACCACCGCAAAGTAAAAACGGATTGAAAACCTTTACGTCGGAGACATACGAAAGTTTTTATTAATCGTTTCAAAAGCCATAGAGGAGTCAATCAATCGCGGTGTAAAGAAAACAGCGGCGTGTGGAGTGAGTGAATAACTGAATCGTCACAGTTCCAATTCCATTTGGGTCCGACCGCGAGGGTCGTTGTGATAAAGCCGAGGACGGAGATAGGCGGAGCGATTTGTTAATTTGTTTTAATATAGGCGTAAATAATTTTAATTTATTTAAAAGTAAATTAAGAGCGAGGTATTCCATACTAATATTGCAATTGCGATATATCGACGGCCGCTACGTACAGTATCGAAACTGCAAAACCTTAACTTTACAGGGGAGCCATTTGAAGTTTGAAATCAGTTTTTAAAAAAATGTATGTAACTAAATTAAAAAATTATACATATACCTACATGGTTTTTACATTTAAAATTTATTTGTTTGGAGACTGGTTCATAATTTTTACTCATTTTCAAGATATTTCAGTTTCAATGTTGTACTACGACTTTAAAAAAGGCAGCTCTATCGAATGTGGCAATTTCGATTGTTTTCTAGGTCCATAAGAATTTACTAAGCCTTGTAAGTGGCAGATTCCATGATTTTCTACGCTAATTTCAACAAAGAATGCTACTTTCGATATAAGAAAATAACGTTTTTTAGTATTATCAATATTTTTTGCTTACTTTCTTAAAGAAAAAAACACAAACATATCCATTTATTCATTTTTATTTATAAAAATGCACATTTGTAACTTAAAGAAACATACTTGACAAGTTATTTAGCATTTGTAAGTAATAAAAAAAAACAAAATATCAAAACTAAAAACATATAGACTTTCTAAGAAACAAAATTAACAAATTACTTAGCTTTTGCTATGTAAAAACAACATATCAATACTTAAAAAAATAAAGCATTTCTGAAAATGTAATCAAATTATCGTATGAAATTAAAGTTGTGAGATCTTTTATTTTACTTATTAATATTATGATATTCTGGAAATTTAAAGAAAAATAATAATCTTACATAATACAAATCAGACTTAATAAATTCAGACTTGTGTTAAAAAGTATCAGTAATCTTCATCACTTTCGTGAACATCTTTACTAGGAAAGGGTCGTACTGGAAATGGATCGTACCTGGAAATAGGTAATACGGGGTAAGGGGTCATTTTTCAGTAACACCCCTTTAAATGTAATACTTTTAATATTATTTTCCTAACTAAATAATTACTCAGAAAATGCATGAAAAAGATTTCCCAAGCTGCTGTCTTGCGCGGCAAGGCTGAAAACTATCCTTTTTTTTAAGATGATATTTTCAGTTTTGATTTTAAAAGTAAAACATAATTCTTATAATTTGGCCCCAGCGTTATTTTTTAAAAATAATTATATTATTTTCCCAGATAATAAACATAAATAGGTGATTTCCAATTTTAGTGGCTTGTCGTCGACCTATTTTATTTAATATCTAGACCGATTTACAAAAACTTGATACTGGATTGGATTTTTATCTTTATCTCCTCGTTTAATATAGTTGACTCTTGATAATATATGAATTTTGTTGTACTAAGTTCTGTAGTTGAGTTTTTATGACACAGTTTAGGTCTGTCGTGGAGATTTTACCAATTTTGGTGTCATTTACGAAACGTTGTTTCTGCAAAATACCATTAATCCCTTAAGCATAAAAAATACCCCATTTACATCATTCAACCATACGTTAACCCGTTTAGGAGGTAGCTGTGGGCTGGGTCGTACCAGTTTCCAGCCAGAAATGAAAGAAAACTGGTGTACTTAAATTATCCTACTTGTGGCAATAGTATCATGTTGTTATTTTGAGTATCGGTAGAGTTTTGGTTTGCTTATAATAATATTAAGTTAATGTGCACGTTGTTTTTTGTAGATTATTTTTCTCGCAAATTCCAATTTTGGTGGGTAAGAGGGTGTGTAAAACATTATTTTTACAACATACAAATGATTCTCAAAGCATAAAAAATACGCCATTCACCAGTTGTCGTACCAGTTTCACGTAAATACCTAATCTCTAATTTTGGTGGAAGCAAAAATTTCCACCAAAATTATATAAAAAATGCTGCAAAGTTGTTGAAATTCACTCAGTTACAGGGTTAAGTCCAAATATATTTTTTAAGTTCTAATCTCTAGCTTTGGTAGAATATGTACTTGAATTATCGATTTTGTCATCATAGATTTCATTTAAAAACTTTCATTCATCGTTTGTGTAGTTGTCAAGAACTGGTGATTCTGAAAGAAAGAAAGACATAATATTATGATTAAACAACTTTTGATAACTAAAAACGATAGAAATTATGAAAACAAAAATTCGAATCTACGTATAAATACGTTGAAGGTTATAAGTGACGTAAAACACAATCGATAGTGGTAAATTCGATATTTTCTCAACACAGAAAAGTAACGAAAGTACCACTTTCAATATTTTATAACTTAAGTTAAACCACGTATATTATTGAAAGTGGTAGTTTCGATAGAATATATCTCATTTTTGAGGAGGAACAGTATTGAAACTGCTACTTTCAATAGTATACTATGTTCATCTCAAAATATTGTACATGTATACAGTTTTTTTGCAAATAATAGCAAAAGTTTTATTTAAAACTATCTACTCACAGTTGTTTTTATCTTTTACGCATAATGAAATACGAACTAATTAAGACAATATAAAATTACTTACCAGGCTTAGATTTTTCAATATTGCTTTCTACTGTTTTGCACAAATCTTTATTTGTTTTTGTAATTAAATTGACGAGATGTTTACCCCGATTATTAATCTTTATTATTTAAAACTTATAATTACGTAAAATTAACTTATATTAAACAATCACGAAATATGTCCTAGATTCGTTGCATCTCGTAGAAGACTGTCGATACTGGTAGATACATTCTGCACTCGCGTCACACTTTATCGGAACACTATCGATTCTACCCGATACCATAGTTTTCTCGGCATATATATTGTACTTTCGATACTATTCGATTAAAAAGTACTTGAAATAATTAAAATAATAAAATAAAATTTATACAGATAATGCACCGTCATTATATCTTTTTAAATATGTAATAAAACAAAAATTTAATTTTTGCAGATTCGATACTGTACGTAGCGGCCGTCGATATGTCTGTCTTAGTGGGCCGATATAATATTACTTTTTGAACTAAAATTAATGGTTCGATGGCTTAAGCATGAAGAGGTACCGTATTATTTTCGGATGAAAATTAGCGTAAAGATACATTAGAGCCTAATAGAAAAGGTTATGAGACAGTATTAATACTCGTAGCGGTTAAATGTACGTCACCATAAACAAACTTAATGAAGGAATTTAGATTATGTTGAACATCTAGCCAAAGAACGGCTAACCACAAGGCTAGGATAAACTTTATTGTTTAAACTTTATTGATTGATATTCTGAGAAAAACTTTTAAAAGAAATATCCACAGCTGAACATATTATAACCTCCTCCTTTTTTAGAAGTCGGTTAATAAAACTGGCTTTTCTTTTATTTCTGCCTAAGACAACAATAGTAATTATAGTATTACATAATATATTTAATTTCTTGTTAAAATTTGACGCCAGACACCAGTCCTATCCAGCTACTGCGATCGCTTATCGCTCCGCCCATCACCCACCTCGCGGGCTGGCGTTCCTCGCAAGTGTGAATGTGTAAACAGGCTAGCTGCTGGCGGGTAGCGTGTGTAAACAGGCCAGCGCTGGCGGGTAGGGGGCCGTGATTTAGCCGCTAATTACCGCGCTGTGGGCCACCACACTGAGATATGCAGCCCGCGGTCTCATTACACCAGCTTGTTCCGTGCCTATTGATCATTGTGATATTATAATGTGACTTGGCTGCTGCCCGCGACTTTGTTTGATGTTGCTGGAGTCCACTAAGTTCGCTACTACCGTCTTAAGTATATCATAATATTATAATGAAACTAAAGTATTTCCGTATTTGTTAATTCGAATTCGATCGATAACGGCGAAGTTAGATACAAAAAATATAGCCCATCGCTAAGTGATATGATGGCGTCATATCACTTAGCGATGGGCTATATTTTTTGGCTTGGCTTATATCCAATCCCATACATTTTTATTTCTAATTTCCCACTCAAATTCTCGAATGTTTGACTAAATGCCTGGCTCTACTGTTTTCATGACGACATTATTACAATCAAGTTATCTTTACAATAAAGTACCTATTTATTACACTTTATTTCGCCTACGCTTTAAGGGATGTCAACAAGGTTAAAGAATAGCAGATTTTTTTAATTAAATAAAGATATAGCGGTAAAAAATAAGAACTTGTAAAATTTCAGCCTTAAAACTTATGTATTCTTTTTGCGCTCGTGGTCGCCTCCGTGGTCTAGTGGTTAGAGCGTCGCTCTCGACTCCGGAGGTCGTGGGTTCGAATCCCGCGTTGGAAACATGTTATTTCCAAGTTTGGTTAGGACAATTCAGGCTGATCACCTGATTGTCTGACAAGTAAGATGATCCATGCGTCGGATGGGCATGTAAAAAAGTTGGTCCTGCGCCTGATCTCTCGCCAGTCGTGTCGGTCTTCCGTCCCACTGGAATATGAGAGTAAAAGGAATAGAGAGTGCTCTTGTGTACTGCGCACACACTTGGGCACTATAAAATTACTCCTGCGTACCTGGCCTGGTATCAATGAAACCGGCCACCGTCACCGAAACCGGTGTGGGGAGTATTATTATATTATTCTTTTTGCACCTTCAAAGTTGGATAGTAGAGTCAATTATTTTAAATTAATTTCTTTAAGGTGCAATACTTTTATTCACTTTACTTATGCCCTTAAAATACAGGTGTGGCTCACTAATAACTATAATTAGGTATAATAACAACAAAGTACACAATCAAGTAGTGCAGCTTACGCTCGCGCGTCCCGACTGGCGCGGGGGTGCCGCGCTCGCCGGTGCATTCCAGGACGCTTCACCCCGCGGTGCCCCTTGACCTCGAGCCCCGATGCAACAAGATCGACTCGATTCGGCGGGCGTCGTTACAACTATTATTACGCGCACATACAAACAATAATAATAATTAACACACGCGCTACAAACTCCCCCTCTAGTTCGAACTAGCGTCCCGCGTTCGGACTAGCACTTACGAGGTCGCCCCCGCTTACGTTTGACCCTAACAGGTACTTCTAATTCGCCAACGTATGGCGTCAATTGTGACACGTGGTAACGTCCAATGCCTTCTAGAAGATACGTCGTGGGACTAACTACTTCACTGACACGATAGGGACCGTCTCTCTTCGGAATAAACTTAACAGACTGCCCGGATCCGACACTGTTCGGTCCGTGAGTGTTTAAGAGGACTAAACTACCTACCTCGTAATCCGGTGGTGCTCTCCTACCTTTATCGGCGTACTTCTTCTGGATGGACTGGGCACGCTCGTGAACCTCTCGCGCGTCCACGAGTGCTGTCGACAACCTGCGTAAGTATGGAGTAACATTAGGAACGAAATTATCGTTTTCCACAATAGCTCTCATATCTGATATCACGTCGGAAGGAGCTCGCAGCTCTCTTCCGAAGGTAAGGAATGACGGGGTAGAACCGGTGCTCGCCGTCGTTGCCGTGTTCATCGCAAACCTAATTGCGGGCAGGTGTTCGTCCCAGGAGCCGTGATCTCTCCCCACTAGGATAGCAAGCTGCGGCTTTAGGTCGCGGTTCTTCCTCTCTACGGGATTCGCCTCGGGATGATATAGAGGGGTCAGCGACTGTTTGATGCCGAAGGTGTGGCAAACTTGCTGCATCACCTCAGCGACAAACTGCACTCCATTATCGCTAATCATCCTCCGTGGTACTCCGAATCTCAAGAATACCTCGCTTACCAGGGCAGCGGCACATTCCACGCTGGTGGCGTTCTCCAGGGCAAACAGCCCTGTCCATCGGGAACAGACATCCTCCACTATCAAAATCCAGCGGTTGCCTTTAGCTGTTCTCGGCAAAGGCCCAAACAAATCAACAGCGATGACCTCAAAGCGTCGGTTTGTCGCAGGCGTTTGGAGCAAGCCGGCAGGCTTCCTGTTATCTGCCTTGTAGCGTTGGCACGCAGTACATCCTTTTATATAATTGGTAACGTATGTTCTCATACCCATCCAAAAGTACCGGGTCCTGATGCGTTGCAGGGTTCTCTCCACTCCGAAATGGCCCGCTGTGGGTGCGTCGTGAAACTCGGCGAGCACCTGCTCTCTCTCGTGTGCTGGAATCACAAGGCAAGCAGTATCAGCGTCATCGGCTTCGGGGGTACATCTATACAATACACCATCTGACATCAGGTACCCTTTTCCTGACCAATTCCTCCCCCTAAAGGGATCGTCGGTGGCCTCTAAATCTTCGATAATGTTCTTCAAGTCGGTATCTTTAAGCTGGCTCTCACGCACCTCTGCAGGAGTCTTGTGCGGTATGTCTACAGTGACAAAGCACACCTCGCAACTTTCTGCTCCACCGTTGCAACAGGGAGGGCGACTGAGAGTGTCTGCTATGACATTCACTCTACCAGGAGTATACTGTATCTGCAGGTTGTATGACTGCAGCGTCAGGGCCCACCTTGCTAGGCGGCCACTCGGTGTCTTTAAGCTCATCAGCCAGCGCAAGGGCTGATGGTCAGATTTAACAATCACCTCTGAACCTTCTATATACCCTCTGAACTTCGTCACAGCCCACACGACCGCCAAAGCTTCTCTTTCCGTGGTTGAGTAGTTTCTCTCCGCAGGTTGTAGCAGTCTGCTGGCGTACTCCACGGGCCGTTCGTCGGGGCCCTCCCCCTGCATCAGGACAGCTCCGAGGCAGTAGCCGCTACTGTCAGTCCTGAGGGAAAAAGGTTTAGCTTCATCAGCTTGTCGAAGAATAGGGGCAGTGACTAAAAGTCTTTTAATATGATCAAATGCAGCTTGCTGGTCATCAGTCCATTTCCAGGTACTACTCTTCTTTAAGAGGTCAGTCAACGGCTTAGCCAAGGCAGCATAGTTGGGTACAAAACGTCGGAACCAGCTCGACGTCGCCAAAAATCCTTTGAGCTGCTTCTCGTTCTTTGGAGCAGGCATTTCAGCAATAGCTGCAGTCTTATCCGGGTCAACGTGTAAACCGCCAGGAACAATAATATGGCCAAGGAATTTTACTGAGTCTCTGGCGAAACAACTCTTCTCACGGTTGACTCGCAGGTTGAACACCTCCAGCCTCCTGAAGACAGCTTCCAGGTCTTCCAGGTGCTGTTTGAAATCTGGGGACAAGACGATGAGGTCGTCGAGGTATCCTAAAATTGTCACGGGTCTGTTTCCACGTGGGCTCTGCGATATCTCGGTCCCGCCGGTCTCATCTGTCACAATCGGTACGCTCAGGTTTGACTTAAACTGATCGATTAATCTCTGGAACGTAGCGCCTGAGTTGCGGAGGCCCATCGGCATCCTCTTGAACCGGTAAGTACCAGCTGGTGTTATAAATGCTGTCTTGTCCTTGTCCTCATCGTAGACACTTACTTGAAAATATCCAGAGCGGAGGTCGAGGGTGGTCATATAGCTAGTGGTCTTAGCAGCGTGCAGTACGTCTTCTATGCGCGGCAGCGGGTATCGGTCCGGTTCCGTCACGGCATTGAGCTTCCGGTAGTCCACGCATAGTCGTACGCCGCCATCTTTCTTAGTGACCAGTACGACGTTTGCCGCCCAGGGCGACTCGCACTCCTCAATCACGTCTGCTTCCAGCAGCTTCTCCAGCTCGTTATTTAATAATTCACGTTTACCTTGTGACAAGCGGTACGGTGGTGAAGCTATAGGCTCCTGTCTCTCATCGACCCGAATGCGGTGAGACGCGTAGCTGGTCGGCGGTCCCCGGTCGGCAAACCGCTCAGCTTGACTGATGATCAGCTGGTTGAGCTGGGTCCTCTGAGCTGTCGACAGCTGCGTCGCTTCGTCGTTCCTCAGCATCAGAGTGTTCTCTTCCAGCGTCAGCTGCATAGTCGAGGTGTAGCCGGCGTTAACTCGCGCTTCCCCCTTGAAGAATTGGAACTTTGCTCCAGGTGCGTCTGAAAAATGCCAACATTCGTTTTTCAGGTCGAGTAATATACCTGCCTGCACAATGAAATCTTGCCCTAGAAGGGTCCTATTATTAGCTTCCGGGATTACTAAAAACTTAGTCGTAAACTCACGATTATTAAGATAAACTTTAGTCTCGCATAATAATACGTTGCTCACCTGTCGTGTCCCGTCGGCGAGACCAATCGTACGACGAACTTGCTTAAAACTTACTCCGTTGTTCAATAATATTTTATAAAGTCCTGGGCTGGCCAAGGACTCGGTGGCGCCGGTATCCAGCACAGCGACACCAACCTGCGAAAACACTTTAATCTTTATAACCGCGCGCGCCACCCCGGCGTCGCGCGTAACGGCCGTTTGAAAACTTACTTGATGGTCGGTCGAAGCGGTGCTCCTGCACGTCGGGCACTTGGAGCGAATCACACCTTCTTTACCACAACCATAACAAGAAATCGGTTTAGCTTTCACCTCGTCGGCATTGGGCGTTACGTTGCGTCTACATTCGTCGGTGGTATGACCAATTCTCCTACACGACGCGCAACGCGTTCTAACACGTTTAGACACGATATTATTTTTACTATCCGTATTACTAACGGTATTAGAATAAACATCGGCAACGGGCGCCTTTGGTACAAACTTACCCCCATCCGCGTTTAACGGGTTAACATTATAAACAGAGTGCCGTACATATCTAGCGCGCTCTAACAAACAATCTATGCTATCTATATTCTCGCGCGGCACGTACTTCTTAATACTATCGCTTAACAGTCCATAAATTATGTCTATCTTCATTTCTTCGGGAACCTCGTACGGGAGTCGAGCGAAGTGGGCACGGATCTTCGACACGAAGGAATCGACGTGCTCGTCCTCTTGTTCTCGGGCGAAAATCTCGCGAAATATCCAATGGGCGGGACGTGGTGCGCCGAACATGTTACGTAGCCTTTTTATTGCGTCGTCCCACGTTTGTACGGTGGCTTTTATGCCTTGCCACCATACCGCAGCCTCTCCCGTTAGCAGCATAGGCATACCACGGAGCGCGATGTGGTCCGGTACATTCGCACACTCTTTGTACGTAACTATGTTATCGATAAATGCTTCTACGGCGTCGGCGTCGTTTTTCTTTCCGTCGAAGCGGGCGGTGCACGCGACGAAATTTCCTACCGTTGCTGTCGCCGGAGTCGGGGCGGGTGCTGCTTGTGTCTGTGACTGAAGACTTTGGATCACGCCACTTAGAAGTGCGGTGAACTGGGCTTCTGACAATGTGGCGCCGGTATTCACGGGCGCGGGCGCCGCCATGTTAGCGTCAGTTACTTCTGCACTCGCGTTTTCTTGTTGTCGCGTTTTCGGCATTTTTGTGGTCCGGCCACAAGTTGGGCGCAATTTTTAAGGTGCAATACTTTTATTCACTTTACTTATGCCCTTAAAATACAGGTGTGGCTCACTAATAACTATAATTAGGTATAATAACAACAAAGTACACAATCAAGTAGTGCAGCTTACGCTCGCGCGTCCCGACTGGCGCGGGGGTGCCGCGCTCGCCGGTGCATTCCAGGACGCTTCACCCCGCGGTGCCCCTTGACCTCGAGCCCCGATGCAACAAGATCGACTCGATTCGGCGGGCGTCGTTACAACTATTATTACGCGCACATACAAACAATAATAATAATTAACACACGCGCTACATTTCTTATTATTTGTATACCATTCGATAACTTGTGTAATTTAAATCAACTTTCGTTCAAAAACCACTTTCATAAACGCAATAATTAATATAGTTATCGAACAAAGTTCTCCCGCGAGTTACTCTACGGTGACGTCATAATCAAGTAGCAATTTGTGTGGAGCATTTCGGGCAGGTCTATTTTATGAGATTTTTGAATTGTTCTTTCTTGAAATTTTTTTTAGCTAACACAGTAAATCTTCTAATTTCTAAGTACCTGCGGGGCTAAAATGGTCGCTTTGGAGAATCATATTATGAATCACAATATAATTCATTTTTTAAATCGCAAAAGTGCTGTGCTTGCAATTCATGTCTAGTAATTCGTACTAATTTGACATTCGTCAGTTTGACAGTTTTGACAATTCATTTGCTGAATTGATTGAGAGGAATTGCTAAATGTGACCATTTTAGCCACGCTGTACACTTAAACAACATAATAAGATTGAGGCATGGAGTTGTTTGAGCAATAAGTGGTGTTCACAGTGCATTACGCTGTCAATGAGCGGTAACTAAGTTTCCCCTACAAGCGAGTACGGTCTGCAAGAAAAGTCTTGGTAATATTTAATAGTCTTTTCAATAAGCCCACTTAAAGCAAAATTTGCTTTAAGTTGGCAACTAATGTGAAAATTTACGAATGAAGGATGAGCTGTGTTCATTAATAATTTATTATCAATATTACAAGGCTAAAGACTTTGTTTGTTTGAACTCACTTATCTGAAGAAGTGCCTACTGATTTTTATGTAATTTAGCCCATATTATAAAGAGTAGACCGCACGGAAGGACCATATAGGTTACTATGAGCTCTTTCATAACCAACTTTTAACAAAAGCAGTTTTTACAAACTTCGAAAAACGAAGAAGAACTAACTTCGCCTATTTAGTAATATGTGCCTATAGGTACGTTATTTTTTGGTAGGTATAGGAATATGCAATGACACACAGACCTTGACACTGAGCTTATTAAACTTCTCTTCATCATTGTATTCCTTAATGCTCTCTGAAATATTTTGTTACAATAAAAGTTTTAAACCAATGTTTAAATATTGTTTGCTAACGTTACGTAAATATCGAAGGCACTCGGGCGGATCGGCAAGGCGTAATATTATTATCGATTTCTTAATATTCGATCATGAATATAATAAATTGTGTTCAAGTGGTTTGTCCACAATTTAAACAAACAGATTTTTAATAAGATCTCAGCGTTTTTTGGTTTCCGATATCATTAAAAGAGAATACATAATTTGATGTAGACCTACATCCTGAAAACCGGCGTGAAACAGCGCTTGCGCTGTGTTTCGCCGAGTGAGTGAGTTTACCGGAGGCCCAATCCCCTACCCTATTCCCTTTCCTACCCTCCCCTATTCCCTTCCCTTCCCATCCCTACCCTCCCCTATTACCCTATTCCCGTTTGCTCGTTTGCCCCCTTATTTCATAAAAAAAAAACACACACAAGTTTCTTCTAACAACATAATATAAAGTATTAATTTTTATTTGTTTTCCTTCTATACCGTACAAAACATCACTACGATTCTACACCCAATACTCACACTCGCTAAAGATAGCATGATACTAGTAAACTTCTCGTGAAATATCAATTGAACATGTGACAAAACATCTCTCTCCGCTTTCCGCTCCGTTCCGCTTTCCGCTTCACTCACGCGCCTCGCTCACTGCCGAGAGCTCCACAAACACTGGCGGGTTTGATTTGTTTTGGCGGCGCACTTCAGCCACCGACAGTGCGGTCTTGATCGACTAAATGGAAATTGATAATTTTGTACTACTTTAAAGGAGCTTCAGAAAATATTTCAGCGAGTATAAAATCTGTAAATACGATAAAAGATACAAAGCTCGTTAACGTTTCTACAGAGTTCATATTGACGATTGAAAATAGATCTTCAATTCCATAAACTTTTAATCACATAACAACAAAAAAGTAAATAGCCAGGATGTAGCGGGTATGTTCGAAAACAAGTTTGAAGTCATGCAGCTTGAGGAAGACAAGCGACCGCTCGGAAACGGAAGCTCACCCGCAGACAACATGGCCGCCGGCCGCTTCCGCCCGCGCGCTTCCGGTGCGGGTAGACGGTAAATAGCTTGTGTTCGGATACTGTAATGGCGCCATTGGGAGACTCAATAATACGGGATAATGGGGTATAAAGATTTTTTGATGTGTACAGCTAATGCAGCGAGAGAGAGCTGTTACTTAGATATTGCGACCATCGTAATTCTTTGCCGCGATGACCAAAAAACAACAATGTTTATATCTGTTAGAATAATATCTACTGTTAGGAGGGGATGAGTAGGTGTAGTATATAAGAATAAATCAAGATGGCCGCTTAGGTACTTGGGTAGTTGGCGTGGGAGTGGTCGCTCAACTTCGGTCTGATGATCACTTCTACACCAGCCGTCACCAGAGTACTAGTGTCCAGTTATACGTTATTTCTGTGTTTAATTCACTGGCCCAGACATTGTACATACTGTACAGTAGGCATTAACTGTAATTAATAGCTCAAAGAATGCATAGAGTAGTAATAATGCAAAGTAAGGTATAGTGGCAGACGAGAAGGATTGCTATCTCTGATTTATAAGTAAATTTTCAGCCGGTATAATCATTTTAAGCTAGAGATATCCAGTAATTTACATTCCAGAATGTTCACAAACAGCGTCATACCGAAGATAAACACGATGTAAGCAACTCGCGTGTTACGGTGAGCATTATCTTGGCCAATAAACTTTAATTTATGTTTATTTTAATACACAAACTGCAGCTAAACTTCAATAATGTACGATAACATATTGCTGTGCACTTCCGTAGACAAATAAGGCCGTGTACAAACGTGCGACATTCTCATGATTTGCAGCTGCATACTTTGTAACACCTTACTCAAACTACAGCATATTTTACGATATAAATTAATATTTTCAAATGAAACGTATTATGTATGAGTACTTCACGACTTCACGAGTCAATATCAATGACGCCTTTTTATGATATAATATCATTGGTCAATATGGCATATTATGAATGACTACAAAATATTATGACAGTATTATACATAATTATAATCTATTACTGTCGTTTATTTATCTTTCTAGAGCTAATATGATATAGATAGATTTGCTTGATTTTGTATAAAATCTTATTAAATTCAATAACATTCTTAAACAGTCGATAAGAAAATTAATAAAAATGTCATATTCCATAACACTTGGAAAACTAAAATATAGCATACCTACTCCATATTGTATTTTCCTTGTGCAAGTATTAATTTTTATTCAGGTGCATCTTGTGTAATAAATAATTCTACTACTAAGAAAGTAAAAAATAAGGTCTGATGTTTCCTATATCAATCGCACGTCAGCACACCGCCTTATTCCCAGTCCGCTATCCATCGCTGGGTTCCTGAGGAAGCCGGGGCCGTGTCACGCGCCGGACGTGTCCGCTCCGCTCCGCCGCCCGCTTCCCGCCGCCCGTCTGCTAGCTGCCTTATCTTCGATTATATGCGCTTGCCCTTATTTATGAATATACAAGTTATAGAAATTTTCCAGGATTTCCGAGTATTGCCAAGCGTTAGGGGCAAACTCAAAAACTCAAACTCATTTTTTTTATTCAGAATAAATTTTTGCAAATGTTCTCTGAAAGTCTACATGATGCCTACCACCGCTTTGGGAACTAACCCGGCGAAAAGAACCGGCATAAGAAACGCGCACGGGGCCCACTTTTTTACCAAAAAAAGTGAAAAAAAAATCCTTTAAAATAAGGTTTACAATGTTGTAACTTAAAATTATACAATCCGAACCGAGCCTCAAACTCAAACTTTTTTATTCAGAATAAATTTTTGCAAATGATCTCTGAACGTCTACAGGATGCCTACCACCGGTTCGGGAACTAACCCGGCGAGAAGAACCGGCGTAAGAAACTCGCACGGGGCCCACTTTTTTACCAAAAAAAGTGTGAAAAAATTAGTCTTTTAAAATAAGGTTTACAATGTTGTAACTTAAAATAATTATACAATGTCAACATACATACATAATTATAAGTCATAAAATAATGTAGAAATAGCCTTGCAAGCAGCCATCCTACTCCCAAGGTGTGCCATCGTTTATGAAATCATTAACCTTATAATAGGCTTTGGCACACAAGCGCTCTTTGACTACTTTTTTAAATTTATTAATGGAAAGATTTTGACCGTTTTCTGGGATTTTATTGTAAAGGCGTATACATTGACCTTTAAAAGATTTACTAACTTTCACCTCTTTAAGTCTCTTTAAGTCTCAAGTTAGTAACCTAACCTCATCTTATATTTCTTAATATTTTAATTAATATTAATTAACCATATCGAACCAGTGTCACGAGCTAAAAAGCTTTTCAACAACATTAACTTTAGGCCAAAAAGCCTTTTTTCGCTATACTTTGGCGACATTTTGCCTGGCTTTAAATTTTTCTGTCTTCTTTGTTTACAAACACCAATTAAAAAAATAAATAAAGTAGAAGTTTTTTTCAGAAAAATCACAGTTAACTTTATAAAAGTATACTTCTGTAAACATACTTTTGATATCATTATATAAACCCATTCATCAATCAATGCGTCCAGAAGTAATGAGCTTCTGCGAAGCTTATTTGATGCGTTGTTAACTTTAATTATTATCTTATATATAAAATTCTCGTATCACAATGTTAAGCCGCGTACTCCTCCGAAACGGCTTTACTGATTTTAATAGTAAATGATAGTAATGTAAACACTAAAATACTATCTAAAATATACAGATATATTATATATACAAACTTTAAATATAAAACTATAAAAAGAAAAACTTGCCCAAGTCGTCCCCATCTGGCAGAGTGCCCAGCAAGCTGACAGCATTGCCACGTTGGATGGCAATTGCTATCCGCTGTGCCAGGTAGCTCCCAGCTCTGGGGTCTCGGGTGGCTTCAACAAGCTTCTTAGATATTCCTCTAAAAAGCTTATGTGCCCCCGGACCCCATGCGCCTAGAGTTTCCACCCCAAACGGTTCAAATATAAGATCTCCGCTGAGGTTCTCATATTTGCGCCGCTTGAGGTTCTCTGCTTGGTTTGCGGCTGCGCCCGCACAGCTCGAGGTACACTGAATATGGGACGAGGCGAGTGTGTCGACACAAGTAGCGTCCCACACAAGGGCCCGACCCACATTCCAGGGCACCAGGGTGATTCCATCGGGTCTCTTGTCATAGTAAATTATGACAACTCGAGACTGACGGCGACCATTGTTTGTGCGACGGGATAGCGATGGACATTGCCATGGTGACATACTTATTTAGTCACTTCAATAAAATAACAATATTGGCGAAATAATTTATAATATTATTATGGCCAAAAAACGGTAGTTATGTCTATTGTGGTTATGTAATGATGACCATATTTTAAAGTTATTTAAGGCAATATGTGACATAGTATTTTCAGTCTTAAATCGGCGTAGACCGTATCTTTTGCTTCTATAAAATAGTTTTCAGTTATAATTACTATTCCGTGCGCTTTGATTTTCCCTTCGTTTAGGGAAAATCAAAGCGCATTATGATCGTTATCATAAGTTAAAACAGCGAAAATATATGAAACAATAATTAATGAGCGCTATGGCTAATACTATTCAACATAAGGCCTCTAATGAGACCTTGATGACTTTACATTCTTCTCAAGGAGGAATTTGCTCTTCTGGAGGATCCTTCTCATAGAAATACTTTCAGAAAATAACTCTCATAGGTTACTTAATACTTTTACTTTTCTGTACATGATGCAACATTTTTGTACTGAGTGACTATAAAAGAAAAAATACGTGTATTTCTATTTTTAACAAGGAACAATATATCAAAATTTGGCTGGAAAGTTTAATTGCACCCTGTGTAGAGGTATAAAGGAGAAGGAGAAACAAGTAAAATCATGTGGTATATTCATATATTTATTATTTTTAAACGGTTATGACAACTATATCGGTAAACATATCAGGATATATTACGTAACATTTCTTAAACTTTGGTACATTTCTACGTCTAAAGCAATATTATATAAAAGCACAAATCATATAACCGGAGTTTTGTTACTTAGCTATACTATAATCTATTATACATGACTAGTCATAAGCCGTTTTTGTATATTTTAACAATTGACGAAATGCATAATCTTTAGTCGAATTTTCAAACGCTACTTGCGCCTTTAGGTGATACTCTGTCTTTGTCTATGCTCGGCCGAGTGACAAGGATGGCATGCTAGTAGACGTTGAGTAGCATTCAAAAGTTCGGTCTTACAGCTTCAGAGATTTCTCTAAATTTCTAGAAGCATTTCAAGATGGCTACGTTAAAAAGCTTTATTACCAACTATTTATACATGATCCAACACATGTGGACGTCTTGTCACAATAATATACACTTTATACAAAATAGCTGATCTACATCTAGTCTATACATTCATATAAGAGCAGTATAATAATTATTATATAACTTGTACCGTAATGTTATAAATCGTTTTACAATGAAGCTATGTAAATGAAGTTTTTGATGACAATCATTATAATATTAAACATTTCTTTGTTATTTAGAAAAATCATCTTATTTGGTATTTTCAGGACATTAAAAAAATAGGTTGTTGGAAATTTTTGCGTTGCTCGTCTGGTGTTTTAAAGTTCCGACCAAGTTTCAAAGTTTTATATGATCTTTATACGACATATTCATAGATTATGTCGAACTCATTGGCTAACAGTTCAATGTCTAAGTAGATCTAGATACTAGGATTATAGTTATCTACTCGTACAACGGCAGTTTACTTCGATATCTCATAGATCTTAACTTACAAGAAAATACATATTTTTAATAAAATATATTAGTAGATAGAAGATATAACAGAGGAAACTGAAGCTAGCTTTCGATAATAGATAGAGTTTGGATAACAAAACTCTGTGTCAGATAATATCTTAAAAGGGTGTATAAAGTTCGTATTGTATATTTTCTTTACATTTTTATTTATCTTTAGTGACTTGACCTTTGTACGCTGTACTGGACTGTAAATACACATAGGGTGGGTTGCACCAGAGGCGTTGTTATAGTTAAGGTTAAGGTTATCGTCAAATATGGCGTCTAATTGACTTTTACTAGGGATTTGACAGTTCATTTGACATTTTGTTATAGTTAAAGTTATAATTAAAGTACCTAAGTTGGTGCAAGCCACCCATAGTTTAGTAAACAGGTGTTTTTCAGGCCTTAGCCTTGCAACTCTCTCGGGGAAATCGATTCATTGGGAGATGACGGACCTCCGTTATATGGTCGAGTTTCGTCAAGTCAATTTACTCGTATGTCGTGGATGCTTAGCGACTGGATTTGATATAACCCGACCAAATTACGTGATTTCATAGGTCAGCCATCTGCATATGAATTCGTTTCCCTAATAGTACTTACTATTAGAGAAGTTGATTCATAGACAAATAACAGACCTAGGCTATGTAATTTGGTCGCGTTGTCTCAAACCCAGCCGCCAGATCACGACATTGAATTGACTTAATCCGACCAAATGAATAGATCTGTCAACTGCCTATGAATCCGTTTCTCTGATAGTATAAATACTCGTGCTGGGCCTTAGTTGAGGGACAGCATGGCGAGATCGTCGGCGCTTCTGTACCGCATGCTATGCTCCTTCGGCCACTGCGTAGCTGTACACAGAAGATGAATTAGAATTAGTATTCTTTTTACGATGTAAAAGTTTTACAAAAAATCGACCAAGTGTCGGGTTCCGTATAATTATAGAGCAAAAATAGGACAAAAATGGTGTTCTTTGTATGGGAGTCCTCTTTAAATATTTATTGTGTTTTAATTTCATTATTAATTATTAAATTACACTTATAATTGAGAACTTTGTGAAAATATTTAGTTGTTAGTTAGTTTAGTTGTTTGAGTTAAATCTCGTTTGTTGTATGGAAGCCCCCTTAAATATTTATTTTATTTTTAGTTTTTTTTCGTTATAATGGCAACAGAAATACATAAAACCTGAGAAAATTACAGAAGTCGAGTTACAGCGGTTTTTGAGATAATTACAGCTTGGAGACGGACAGACAACGAAGTCTTAGTAATAGGGTCCGGTTTTTACGCTTTGGGTACAGAACCCTTAAAAATATTTGTTAGAGTCAAGAGTTTAGACTGTCGGTGTGCATTTTGAGTTATTTATACTTGGTCACATTTCATTAATTTTTTTAAGCTTGGGCACAAACACAACTACTAAACATAGAATAAAAGTTATAAAAATTTAAAGCGAAGTAATAAAGATGGCTCATCATGGCGGGGGCACTCTCGTGCCCCCAGATGTCTGATTTTCTACAAAGAAACAGTTTTTTCTAAATTCAAATGCAAACATTACAAACAGAAGCACTTGTTAAAATAGAAGTTGCGTAGTCTACATGAGTCACAAAAATCAAAAACAAAACTCTGTACAGAAATTGTAACTAATACAATGATCTACACTTAATATGCGTCCATATCACAGACATAGATCAAGATAGATACCACATGTCGCTCCATTTGTATGAAAACGAGCGTGACACTTTTTTCCTACCTACTGTGACGTACCGATGATAAGAAACGTGTCCATTATCTAGGATAACTTTTCTATTTGAATTTCTACAGCTCAGTACGGCACTTTCAGGCATTTAGGCATTTTTAAAATTAGTATTATTAATCAGACTAAAGAAAGACGAGCATTGCTCGTCGTTTGGGAACGCGATATGGCACGCGAAGTATATACACTTGCGGTATCTATCTTGATCTATATCTGTGGTCTATATTATACACAGCAGAGTAGACAGAACTGAGTAGTTATGTCTAATGTGTACACAGTGTGGATCATTTTATTATTAATATGAAGGTAAATTCATGTTTTCGTGTGGTTTTATGATTGAACATAACAAAACACATTATGACATGTAAGTGCGAGCTAACTACATAACAAACCCATGCTATACCATTCCGTTTTGCACAGTGTCTTTTTGTCTTGCGTTTGCATGCAATGCTTTTTTTCGAGCGAGACTTGTGCGAGTAACGTGCTGAAACATTTTTGATAAAAAAATTAAGGTTTTATAACATTCGTTTTGTCTTAAGTTTGCAGTGAGTTATCAATTTCGGATTCAAAATTCATGAACGACGACAATGAGTTTAAAATGATTAGTCCATTGCAGTAAGCAATTTTGTTATTAAATCCTTCAGTGCAAACTTAACGCGAATTGTAGCAGACAAAGTATTATGAAAAATTCTTGATGGGTACCTATATTGTATAGATGATAGTTACCTACTTTCTTAACTAAAGACATTCAGGGACTAAGAAGGGATCTCTATAAGAAACTATAATCATCTAGACATGAACACTATAGTGTTTAAAAAGTATATTAACTTATTTTGAACGTCGTAGCTTTCTCTACCAACGTGCAGTACCTAAAGGTTATTGAAAAGTTATTATCAGTAGGTAGCAAGAGCAAACGTTAAAGATAGAATGTTAATCTGTTAATCTTACTCGCATTAAAAGCTAGGTTTATCAGCCTAAAAAATGGGTTTATTTACATCAATTATTTCAAGTTAATAATAAAAAATTAACTGTTGAATTGCCTTTAAAATAACTCTCTGCCATGTGAGTACTACCCGTTCGCGCTAAGTTTACCGATGTCAACTGTCATGCGTTTACCGTTCTCTCACTCACTCACATTCACTCACAGAACAGAGTGAATGAGAGAACGGTAAACGCGTGACAGTTGACAGTTGGTTGACAGCGGCAAACTTAGCGCGAACGGGTTGCAGTTCAAGTGAAATAGTGTAGAAAGATTGTCACAGTGAACATTCCCCTCATGCTCAGTGGTTAAATTGTAACTTACCGGTGTAGTGCATGTTGCGGTACATGTCCGGACAGTTGCTGGATACCTGGACCAATAACATTTAAAGTTACAAAGTTGTTAGATTATGATTTTTTCAGAAATTGAATGAAACCGTGGATCGAAAATGGGAATATCTTTTACAATTTAACTACAATAAGCTTACAATAAGGTCGCGCGTCGGTTTCTGACGTTCTTTATTTATTTATTTATTGAGAAAACTTACAGTTATTTAACAGAAAAAAATGCTATTCTAATTACTGTAAGCCATTAATTATTGTCAACTCTAGTCACTAAAGTTTTTGATTGATTTACGTTTAAATGTTAATCGATCAACGACGAATAGATGGATTCGTGATGAAAACCTGAGAAACTGGGCATTAGGATATTATGATTAAAAAATGCTTAGGCTATATTTCAATTTATGACCAGGATTACCAACAATTACAAGTAGAGCCCGCCTACACACAAAACCGCTAAACAATATCGAACAATAAAAGATTAATTAAGTGTAAACTTGTTATCAGTAAACCCGTTACTTGTTTAGAGTCATTCATTGGCAAGATAAGGAGCTCCAACACTGAAGATATCTGAACCACTTTTCATTCCATTGTTCCGATCCTGACTTAGATTTATTTGTTGGAGTTGTTTCACCCTTAATGATTGTTTATTGAATTGGCATGAGATTAAAATGGTTCCTCGAATTCACCTGAATGGGTATCGGGTTGAGAAATCAGAGTAATTAACGTTTATTTCCGATGTTTATTTTACAAGAAATTTATCAATAAAAGTTTGAAATTTCCTAGTCCCAGTGAAACCACCATTTGGAACGATTTTATACTCGATAATTAGTCCTTTATATCAATTGAGGACTACCAATTACCATACCAATAGCTACATGCCCATTCTTGATCATCAACGCACTCGCTAGCCTTGTTCCATATAATTATTACTACCATGGGTGGATATAATATTGTTTAATTTTAATTTAAGCTTTATCTTTAGCAGTATACTTTAAGTTTTGAAATATTCCTGGATTAAATTTATTTATAAGCTATAAAACCGCTCGTTGCTCTGTCGAGACGTCGCGCGGCGCGGTGTCACCTCACCACAGTCTGCTCCGTTGGTTTAATTAATGCACAGCGCTAATTATGTCTCACGTGATCTAGATACTCTAGTCCTTGGATTAGTATATTCTGATAATTATTATTATCAACATTACATAGTACTATACATAATTATTCTCTATGTGACTCATGATGAACAAACAGGAACGTGAGCAATCGTAGATGAAAATTCCCACTTAAGCTGTCTACACGCCAAAGCCGCCGGCCCGGCTCCACGAACCCGGAGGGTAAACCCTACGGTTTCTGAATGTGCAATTCGCAACGGGCGCAGGCCGCTGCCGCTGGTTTGTTGCCCTAGCCTTGTCCGGCGGGTTATGCCGCCAGGCCTGGCGGCTTTGGTGTTTAGACATCTTGAGGATATCTTCAGCTGTGATTGCCTCTGATCAACTTAGATTGCGCAATTGCGCATGCTGTAGACAACTTCGCATCATGATTGTCAATCATGTGAATTGTGAAATTGAAGACAGGAAACCATGGTTATTAATAATATCTTAAATCGCCCGTGATTGACTTCGATTGTGCATATTTACAGACAAGCTTACAATCAAGATGACAATCAATTTTATCCATCTTGGGCAACTTGTAGCCTTAATGGAGATAGCCGACTTGATGACGTCACTCACCGGCATCCCCTGCTTATTGAAGTTGATGTTGGTGCGCACGGTGCGGTGGTGGAGCGGCTGTACCGGCCGCGCGTTGTTGCCCAGCGGTGCCTTCGGGGACAACGCTGACCCTTGCATGAGCCGTCTGATCGCGTACATCTGATATAAGGTATAAGGCATAAGTTAGCAGAAGTGCTGGTAAATTATGGTACCTTGAGAGAAGTTGATTATGAATCAAATAATTCTCGACTAATGGCGGACCTACGTATTTTGGTTGCGTTACGTCAAATCTACCCGACAGAATATGGCAATAGGCAACATATTTAAACACTGAATGTCCGCCCAAATGAAGTAGGTCCGTCAACTGCCTATGAATTAATTTCTTCGATAGTACATCGATCTATATTAATATTATAAATGTGACAATGTGTTGGTCTGTCTGTTTGTCACCATTTGAGCTTGATGAAATGTTAAGTACTAGACGTTCCACGCGGCAACGCCCGTGTGAATTAAATATTTCACAGACAAATTAGTCCACAAAAAATAGCCAATGATCCTTCACGTGGTCTACTTCTTATCTGTGCCAAATAATAGAAAAAATGGTCCAGTAGTTCGTGAGATAAGCCCTTTCATATAATTTACCCCGTTTTTCCACATTTTCCTCTATTTCTTCGGTCCTATTAATCTTAGCGTGAGGAAATATAGCCTTCCTCGATAAATGGGCTATCTAACACTGAAAGAATTTTTCAAATCGGACTAGTAGCTCCTGAGATTAGCGCGTTCAAACCATCAAACAAACAAACTCTTCAGTTTTATAATATTAGTATAGATGTAAGTTCTTTAAAGCTTACGAATCCAGCGTAGCTAGCACGGGGTTTCCCAGTCGATTCTTCGGAAGAAAGTAATGGCAGTTTCTTTCCCATGTCTACATATCTTATTCCCGAGCATGGCACCACCCATCGACTTGAGTTTCAGTGGACAAAGACAAGAAACTCTTTCCATAGCAACCATTAAAGCAACGGCAATTATTTTTTTTTGACATTTAGCTTCTTGGTTCTTTTTTTAAATTATGGCACCTCGGCTATAAAATCATGGCCAGTGTCGAGTAAATGGCGGCAAATTAAAAAAATCGACGTGTAGCAACCTTGTCTATAGCCGGAATTATAGTTTTGATCTACGAAATACGAATAATAAAAACTAAGGTACTTTATTATTCGTAGTTTGTAGATTAAAACTATAATTCCGGCTATAGACAGGGTTGCTATACATCGATTTTTTGAATTTGCCGCCATTTATTCGACACTGGCCATGGTTTTATAGCCAAGTGCCATAATAAAAATAAAAACAGAATCAAGAAACTAAATGTCAAAAGCGGATCGTCATGCTTGACATATAGATTTTCAAAAGCGAAAGATATCGAGATACGAAAGAAACTTTTACTCCAATGTTTTTCCGGTAAAACTGTCAAAATTTAGTTTCTTTCGTTTGTCTACGTGCTTGTGCTAGCTATGCAGGAATATAGAACAGTATTTATCAACAAAAAAGCATCTCCTCTGTACCATTTGACGAAGTAGCTAGTAAAATCTAGTGCACTTATAAATCAACATTCAACAATACTAGAGTGATATTCAAAACAGCGTGCTCTATCCAATGATATTCTATGTTACTACCCAAGCAGCAAAACAGTCGAATAAGGATTTTTTTACTCAGCCTTTAATCGTATAAGAGCCGGGTAACCGTTCATAAAACACCTATTTATCGTATAATAGCGGTTATCTCGACTATTTGGCAATATTTGCTAATGTGTGCTTTAAGGACGTCGAATAAACGTTTACAGCACTATGTTTTAGCCCTTTTACTCCACCTTTTAGCAGATGCTGAATTAATATGGCTAAAATACTCATTATTCGATCGTTTGATCTCTAACAGTCGTATAATAGCTGTAGAATAGATGATTCGCTGAATTGGGTGCTTTTATACAGCCGTTACTCAGCTATCTTTTATGTTTCTATAAAAGCTCTATAAACGCAATCGAATTGCTTATGGCAACATTGCTGCTGTTACTGCACGCTTACAGACTAACTCTTATAGTAGAATTAAAAACGTTCGTATAGGAGCTGTAGTGTAATTAAGAGCTGTTATACGATATTTACGAAGCGAACCCTAAATCCTGTTATCATGGCGACACCTTGTGCTATAAATGTGGTGACCAGCACTCTTACTCGACTTTTAATGGAATAAGTTAGCTGTAACTGCAACTAGATTATCAATGTGGACAATGGCAGTAAAAAAATATATTTTAAGTAAATTTAATTATATTCATTAGTCTTCAAATTTAAGAAAATAGGCAGCGCATGAATGTTTATGTAAAAATGCCTTTGGGTTTATCAATAAAGCTTGTTGCGCATGATGTTTTGGAGTAGCTACACGAACAGTAAAAATAATCACATATTGATTTCTCAAAAACTTGATAATATAAATAAGGATTGAGATGTAGTTTAATAACTATAATTTTTTTACATTAAATTTATGTAGCACACAAGCTCGCACTCTTTACAGCACTAATTTGTCGAGTAAAAGCATTCTATTCGCTGTTATAGAACTAAAAAGGAGAATAAAAGCAATTCGTCTGCTATTATAGCACACTTTATCTGTATAATAGCAAATCAATTGCGTTTATTGAACTAAATATCCTATATACGCATTTTGGTTACTCTTAAAACTCTTTTAGTGTTTTCTACCACTTTTACTCAAATCTTACAGCATCTTTTTGTTGCTTACTCAGCGCTTATTCCACTTTAATAGGACTTTAGTCTGAATAATTTGCGCCTTTTTCGCGTCGAGTAAACGTTTACAGCACTTTTACTCGACTGTTTTAAGAACTTTTATAGAACTTAAAGCGAAAACAAGAACGTGCTCTCGACCATTATAGCACGTCCATTTGCTGCTTGGGTAAGTATTTTAGAAACTCATTGGCTCTATCAGCGCTTTAACCTCCCTCTATATGTATATTGTATATGCAACTTATACTTTAATGCATTCTGCGAAACGCTTTACTATTCTGTGTTCCTTTGCTGTAAACAGTAAACCTGTCGTTCACTTTTACCACTCTTTTCTGGATAAAAAATGTTTTCCTATGGTGATTTAAGACTTCCTTTAAAGTTACTCCTACGCTATTTACTTGACACGTTCAATGCTAACGGTGATTTCACTCGAGTGAATGTTCGTTTGAATTAAATACACTTATGTTAATTATGTGTTCAGACGAGAGTGAAGTCAAAGATTGAACAAGAAGTGAATCGTTTCATGTTCTCTCCAAGAAAGACGTGTTGGTAACTAAGCTCACCTCCTGCTTGGAGATGTAGATGGGCTTGTTGAAGATGATCCAGACAGCGGTCTCCCAGCAGCCGGGGTGCGTGGTGGACCCCTCGTACGTGAGGTACTGCTGGGTGCTAGGGAGCAGCGAGCTCAGTGGCAGGTGCTTGATGGGATACGAGCTTCCTGGAATGGAGGACTTTTGTTGCATTGAGGAAAATATGCGTCATCTTATTTATATTAATTAGGCTATGCTATGGCAATGATACGGCCTGCCGATATACAAGGTGTAACAAAAGTTAGTGATAAATGATAATATTTTACGGTGCGTATGTGTCTCTTAGGGTGGGTTGCACCAACTTACTTTAACTATAACTGTAACTTTAACCACATTTACAATGTCAAATCTTTCGTTAAAGTAAAAAATGGACGCCATATTTAACCATAACCTTGAGCTCGACAAGGCTTTAAATGAACGTGGCGAAAAAAGGAACTAACGCTGTCATCATACAAAAACGCCGTTTTTGACAGTTCTCCTTTACCAGCAGCGCCCCCGCCCACATTCATTTAAAGCCTTGTCGGACCAGTTGTCATCTGTCAAATTCTGTGGTCAAAGTTAAGGTTAAAGTTAAAGTTAGCCTTAAATATAACCATAACTTTGACCATAACTTTAACTTTAACCACGCCTCTGGTGCAACCCACCCTTACATAGAGTTCACTGTCAAAGTAGCAGCGCTGAACAAGCAAATTTTTTTTATGATTTCTAAGGGCGAGCGCACCCGCGTGATGAATTGTTACACACAAAGTGTGAAAAAAAGTTACTTTTTAGCGCTGCTACTTTCTTAGCGAACTCTATATGGGGACTCATACAAGTATTATCACTTAGCTTTGTTACACCCTGTAGATCTTACTATACTTCACTCGGGCTAACTTGTCGCTAGCGGTCAGATAAGGTTTAGGTTTTTTGACAGGGATGTCAAAAAACCTAAACCTTATCTGACACTACATTGTCAATCGCGTTTTATATGGAAAATGACAAGTTTTTGACAGGGAGTCAATGACCGCTAGCGACAAGTTAGCCCGAGTGGAGTATAATGCTAGGCAAAAGACAATTTGTAAATGCTTATTTCCTCCGGCACCATCGGTGGCTAGTAATTAATTTGCATTACGCCATCTTAAGCGTCGGTCTATCGGCTATCCAATTGCTCATGACTCATGAGTCATTACTTACCCCTGAATCCTACTTTGTTGAACGCGCTTGTTATCAACCTGAGCTCTTTGTTCGTTGGTTCACCGATCTGAAAATATAACATTTATTAAAGATCTAGTTACCACCATTTCAAACACTTCCCCATTCTAGATTCAAAGGCAAGACTCGATAATTTGACAATCGTTGAACTTAAGTAGTCTTGTCCCCATTTAAATAGGCGTTGTTTAAATTGGTAACTAAAATTACGTAATATGGCCTTCAGGTCTGATAAAGTTCATGAGGAATTTACCTGCACCATGAGTGAGATGCCTACAACGCCCTGTGACTTGTGCTGCGCTTCCGACATGTTGTGGTATAGCTCCTTGTTGAACCCGTACAGCTGGATCTATTAGAATATAATCATCATTACCAATCACCTCCATTATATTGGTGACAGGTCTTGGGGCCCCCGCACACGGGCCACCGTTTTAAGCTAGTCTATTGATCGTAAAGTGAATCGTTGTAGCGTGTGGCGGTCACCGGCGTCAACCGTGTGCGGCGAGTCTATATAAAATGTATGAAAACTACAGGAAATATGCCGGTAGCGGCGCTTTGTGGTTGTGGCCGGTGGCCCGTGTGCGGGAGCTCTTAGGGTATAAATAAAATAAAATAAAATATCTTTTTATTCAAAATGGGTATCATGATACACTTTTTGAAAGTCGAACGAAGAAACTACGTTGCCTACCACCGGTTCGGGAACTACCCCGCCGAGAAGAACCGGCGTAAGAAACTCGCACGGGGCCATCTTTTACTAAAAAAATGGAAAATTACAATGTTATGGCTTACAGCTATGTAACAAAATTAAAAGAAAAGTAACCTGCATGGAGCCACCCTATTCCCAAGGTGTGCTGTCCTCGAAGAAATTATTGACTTTATAATACGCTTTAGCACACAAACGTTCTTTAACTGCTTTTTTAAATTTGTTTAAAGGTAGAATTTGAACATTTTCTGGGATTTTATTGTATAGGCGTATACATTGGCCTTTAAAGGATTTGCTTATTTTGGCTAGTCTGAACATTGGTATTGCTAACTTTTTCTTATTTCTAGTATTTACATTATGACTATCACTTTTCTTTTTGAAAATATTTATGTTCTTTCTAACATATAAGAGATTTTCCAAAATGTATTGAGATGTGACGGTCAGAATTCTTATTTCTTTAAATTTTTCTCTTAGAGATTCCAAAGACGACATCTTATAAATAGAACGAATAGCTCGCTTCTGCAGCACAAATATTGTATTAATGTCCGCCGCGTTTCCCCACAAGAGGATGCCGTAAGACATTATGCTATGAAAGTAGCAAAGTAAACTAATCGCGCGGTCTCTACATCAGTGATTTTACGAATTTTTTTAACAGCATATGCTGCAGAACTAACCTTATCTGCCAGTTTCGCAATATGTGGACCCCATTGTAACTTACAATCCAGCGTTATGCCTAGGAATACGGTGGTGTCTACTAAATTCATTTTCTCATCATTTAATAGTACATTGGTTTGTACTTGCCTAACATTTGGCAAGATAAATTTTAAACATTTTGTTTTATTAGAGTTCAAAAGTAAATTATTAGCATTAAACCAATGTACTATTTTTGAGAGGGCACTATTTACCTCGTCATAATTAAATTGTCGCCTCTTCACATTAAAAATTAGTGAAGTGTCATCAGCAAAAAGTACTATCTCATGCTTATCTTTAACAAAATAACGTAAATCATTTATATAGATGAGAAAAAGAAAAGGCCCTAAACTGGACCTTTTTGGCACACCTAGTTTTATTTTGGTTCCATTAGACCTTATGGAGTTAACTTAGGTAGGTAAAAATATAATTCCAAAATAAAGTCCCCCATACACGAGGAGCCGACTGTACATACACGTGAATGTACAAAACGAGTTCGGTCAGATCGGTCTTCAATCAGTCCGACTGGATACGATCAGTCTCCCCGTACACGATTTTTAGGTTAGACTCGTGTCATGACTACAATAATCATGTGCTTATTGTAGTGTAGTTCTGACCACTACGTCAGAACTACACTAATAAGTTTATTTAGTCTTAAATTAAGTAAGCCAATAATTCAGGCTATGTAGTAATAGCGAGCTACACAATATGTTATATGCACAAGTATTTGAGGATCGGGGTTTCGCGTGATTCCCATTCTCATGGAAATTTAGTTATTCACAACAGATACCGTATGGCGTATGATATTGAAACACCGATATATGCACGATAGATACAAGCTCATATCGATCTTTTGTAGAAACATAGGGATGATACATTAAAAATTCTTGTGTAGGTTGTTTATGAACAACCCTGGATTGATTCTGGATTTTTTAAGATAAATGATGTGCCAAACAAATATTGAAAAGTAGATAATATAGTTTGATGTCGATTTCAAATTATATCATTCATCATATTGGATTTAATAAATATTACCTTTTATGTAATGACTTTTTATTTAATTTTAGTATTTTGTTAATGCCCTGTACAATTAATTATTTTGCACGTCACTTACAATGTCGGTTCCATGTATGTAATGTACTCATATTGTAAGACCTCTATATACCACATTTATGGAATAAATTATTCTATTCTATCATACATTACGCAAGAGTCAAGACCTCTTGACTTGTAAATATTTGCTTGCAAACTCAAGAATTGCAAACCCAACGACATTTTGCACGACTTTGGAAACAAGAAGTTATTTCCCCTACCAAAAATAAAGACGAGCTTCTTAGCTTCATTAGTCATTACAATAATGTTATAGTATTCAACTCCTTAGTTACCTCTCCCGGGAAGGTGTGATGGTCTATCTGATGTTCTGAGCCCCTGTTGTCATCCAGGCCGTAGTGGAAGTAGATCTCCTCGAACTGGTAGCGGTAGGAGAGCGGCCCCCCGCTGATGTTCACCTGGTGTTTGCTGTCCTTCTCCACGCGGAAGACCAGGGACTGACCCGTGTTCTGCAGCACGCCGCTCACCTGGGAGGATTATAGTTTTATCTGCTTGATAACTATGGAAATAATAGGGAGGAGTAACCGAGTCAAAGAAATGGATCCACGAAATGAATCCTAGGAAATGAATCCTATATATTGGATTTCCTAGGTTTCCATTCATTTCCTAGGATAGTTGGAATCTCGGAATCGGCTCCAACGATTTTCATGAAATTTAGTATATAGGGGGTTTCGGGGGCGATAAATCGATCTAGCTAGGAATCATTTTATGGAAATGTCATTTTATTCGTATTTTATCGAATACCGAGCAAAGCTCGGTCAAATAGCTAGTATTATATTATAAGAGTTATCATTCTATATTACACAGTACTATTCCGTTAATTGATAAAAAAATGTGTCGGGAGCAGTATTGTAAATAAGTTTAGGTTGCTTTGTTTGGCATAATATATCGCTTTCAAAATGTCTGTAATCCTTTGTGGAAGCGGATTTTGATAAATATTCATTATCTTTGACAAAATAAATTTGGAAAACTTCCATCATTTTAACCTAATATCCTAATGGCGAAGCTTAAATCACCTCAATTCCAAGGTATCATGTCGTCCATTGAAACATTTAATTCTGTGTAGGCGTGTAATGAGGGCCGGGATCCTATCAATCAATAGGTCGCTCCTTGATTAAAGCCCGACAGCTCGCGCTTGGAGCTGAGATGACATATTGCCGCTGAACACGCGACCGCCGCCGTACGCCGCTGGAACCGCTCTTTGTGTGTTAATGGAATTTAATGGTTTGTGATCATCAATTATAATGGTCAAAAAGCCAGGGACTTAGGCAAGTTTTTGAAGGTTTTGAGTTTGTTAGGAAATAAGACGTATGTTTCGTACTTAATAGGAGAGCAGTAATTAGCACTATCTATTCCATGTAAACCACCCCATTTTGACCCGAAATATGGGCTTCATCCAGTTTTAATACGATTTCATAAACAAAATAAATTATTATATTTCGGGCACATTGAAGCAAAAAATAATAATTGTTCGACAAAAAAAAAAAGAACTCCCGAATGCTCAGGTCAGGCCGCAAATTCGCCTTTAAAGAAATATTTTTTCGACAACATTTTTTTTGCAATCAACGCTATAAGTAGTTCGTAATTCGACCAAAACATCCTCAATTGAATACCAAACCTTACCTAACACATTCAGTCCATGTTCCACAGCCATGTGACATTCAGCTATAAAAGCACTGTAATTTACTGCCACTAGCTTGTTACAGCGAGGCGCTTCCATTTTATTTACATTGCTGTGTTTAATGGGCGTCGGATGGGCGTATTCTAAAACTGCTTTGGTTAAACACACCAGGGCTTCGAAATCAACAACTCGACGGCTCAGATGTTATCGTCTAGATACAGTTTGCGTACGCGGAATTGATAAACTTAGCATACAACGGCATAATTAAAAAAGTTGGTATCGATGTACTAAAGCTAAAATTTACAGGAATAAGTTTAAATATCAAGCTTTCATGCCCTATTCGAAATGAAATATTAATCATTTTTTTAATGAAATATGTGGGGAAACGAGCAAACGGGGCACCTGATGGAAACTTCCGTCGCCCATGCACACTCGCAGCATCAGAAGAGCTGCAAGTGCGTTGCCGGCCTTTTAAGAGGGAATAGGGTAATAGGGGAGGGTAGGGAAGGGAAGGGAATAGGGAAGAGTAGGGAAGGGAATAGGGTAGGGGATTGGGCCTCCGGTAAACTCAATCACTCGGCGAAACACAGCGCAAGCGCTGTTTCACGCCGGTTTTCTGTGAAAACGTGGTATTTCTCCGGTCGAGCCGGCCCATTCGTGCCGAAGCATGGCTCTCCCACGTAAAAGTATGATATTATTAATAAAAAATCTTAGATAACTCCATAATAATTTGTAAAAAGGGAGACCAAGCTAGTTTTCTATATCCGAAATTGTTTGTTTTTAATTTGATTCATCTTTTCGTATTTTGCTTGTCAAACCTTACGGTCTTCAAGATGTATTAGAAAACGTCGTCTTTCTTAGAAAAGGTCATCCCATATCCTTTACTGTTCACCATCTAACCAAATTCAATGCCTATGTCTAAAGGAATTAATTTAGGCAAAGCAAGCAGAGTTCGGGTTTGATCTTGGTCTGAGCCCCAGATTGTGTGGTCACAATGACTTCGGCCCTTCAAGATTAATCCTCAGATAAGTGATCACAAATAACGGTACCGTATTATGTATCACGTGTGTTCATTTGGTAGTTCCTTTGATGACCTTCTGAATTTGAGAGCTTATATTTTGAAACGCCTGTACCGGCTTCTTTTTATATTTAAATGTCGTCGGCCGCACTCAGTGACATTTAATGTTGTTTAATTTCAATTTAATAAAGAGTTTGACAGCTAATTCTTCAATTCTGCAAGCTTCCTTTTAAAGTTACGTAATTAATATTCCTATCAGAGTGTGGCAGCCATAATTCGTTTTATGTTCTCCCTCGTCTTTCGTACAGTTAAACTAGCTGATAGCAGAAGCGGAGAATCATCAGATAAACTTATTTTTCAAGTTTTTATATTACCGTGACATTCATATTTTAACACAACATTAATTATAATATTTCTACGGCACTGATAGTAAATATAATTTCTGTCGTTCACAAACAGAATACAGTAACAAAGGCCCTGGTGGATTTGTCGAATGCATTTGGGACGCAGCTTAATCCTCTTAGTTTATAAGTATTACTTATTGACCAGTCGCCATTTCACTTAAAGCATTAATTATTGGGTTTATATAATAAAGTAACAGTAATACAGTTGCTTCAACAGCTAATGTTTGTCCTAGAGATGACATTATAAGATAGTATACTAACTAAATAATGTATTTACTTATATTTTATTTATCTACTATACGTTAATTATTGATTTCGGTCACAAAGTCAATAAAATTACTGTTTCTTTTAACTTTGCAAATGTTGCACATAGTTGTTTCTATTGCGTCACGATGAAAAACACAGCTTCCTTCCAGGAGAGAAATAAAGTTAAATAGAAATAAACCTTTCAACCTTTTCAATACAATATTATGAAGAAAAACTGGAGGAAGCCAACAAAGTTTTTACTTTGTTTAATATTCTGATAAACTTCTTTTATAGATTATTGTATCAACGTACTTTTTTATCGACTTGACTATGCACAATCTTAATTGCAATACAATTTAATATACCACATATACCTACGATAAAAATATTGGGTTGCCGTATTCTTTAATTGCACGGTTAAAAAGGTGTATTTTAAAGGCTGCCTTTATGGAAACTGGTGCTGGTGCTGCTAACTAGTATAGCCAATGCGAAACTAGTATCTTTTAATTAACTTCACATATACTTCCTCCTATAGCTTTTGCACGTTCTCTATGGCTTCAATCTTCATTTTTTTCATTTTGATTCAATGATATTCTATGTTACTAACGTAACTAGATTGGAAGTTTACGGTAGCAACGCGTTGCCACTTCGAAGATGCCTGCAGGCATATCTCACATACATAATGACATAACGAATATATGACTTGACATTGTCTTTTGAACAAAAAAGTGGTTACGCATTTCTGAGAATCTTTTGTAAGACATTGCTACTCTAGTATTTTAGAAACTCATTGTTTTGATTCAATATTTTTAATTTTCTACAGTACCTACTACAACAAGTCCCGCACAACCGATCGCCGGTTATAACCAGGCTAGTTACGCAGCACTAATTAAACCCATCAATCCCCAAGCGCCAGTCGGCTGCCGCATAACAATTGAAAATCTATTGTGTCTGCGATTCCCACCATAGATATGCTACTCTACCTAAGTGTGTGAGGACATTAAGAGCACTCTCTCTTCCTTTTACTTCTCTTTACTCTATAATCCAGCGGACGACCGACACGACTGGCGAGAGATCAGACGCAGGAGTCAGGGGCCGTACCACGAAACGGTTTTGAGACTCAAACAATCGTACGAGAATGCCTCGTCCTACTCTAACAAACGTGAAATGACGTTGTTAGAGCAGGACGCGGCATTCTCTAGGTCTACTTTTTTACATACCCATCCGACGCATGGATCACATTACATTGTCCTAACCAAACTTGGAAATAATGTTACCTACATGGGAATCGTACCCACGACTTCCGAGTCGAAAACCACGTTCTAAACCACAGGACTACGGAGGCATTATAGTACTATACAACAGTATTCACTGTACATTACGGTGAATTTTACCTTGGAACAGTTAAATTATATTTAGATAATACTTGCAGCGCGGTAATGGCATGGTAATGAATTCACAGATACGGTATCGTGACGTTTCGTGTTTTTGCGCGCGCTCGTACGGCGCTGTACTTGCCCTGGGTCAGATATGAACTTTGAATTTATAGTATCCACTTTTAGCTTTAAAGGTACGATGTGAGGGTGGAACGGGTTGCACCCCGGGAGTGCTGGGCGAAGAGGAAATTAAGTGAAACAGCAGAGCAAACCATTTATGCTGCGCGAAAAATAATGACTTCCTCCGTGCTACCTCCCCTACGCCATGCTGGTGGTCTATGGCCAGAGGTCTCCTCGGTCCCATCTTACGATTTCATTTACCCATCCCAAAAAAAGTGAGCAACGCCGCTAACGATGTTTCCACCTCAAAAAAGCAGGTAAAAATCGTAGTAAATGTACTGATTACAAAGTACCTGAAGGACGTGTGTTACGGGTACCAGACAACGGAAATATATTTAATACTTTTATAGTTTACATATATTTAAGATTTTTATTATACGATACACATATTTAATACACATCCATGACCCAGGAACTTTTTTTAAACTTTTTTTACGTCGGCGGGATTCGAACCCGCGACCTCCGGCTTGAGCTACCAACAGCCCACCAACTGAGCCACAGAGGTCGACAAATAGGAATAAGAATCGTAATCAACGATACAAATCCTACACAACAGATGAACATGAATATCGAAATACTGTATTTCAACTTAAAGCTTTAGTGGCTTCAGCTTTACCTGTCTACAATAAAAACAAATGAGTTAGTCAGGCAAAATGCCACGTTACGGACACTGCGGGCAGTAAAAAGCGTGTAACGAGCCTATCGCAGCTTACCGCCACTTACCGCACTTACCGTGCTTACCGCGCTTACCGCTTACCGCGCTCACGGTGTTTCAGCACGGATTACGCGGCGGTAATTCGTGATAGCCGCTTTATGTGGTAATACCGCGGTTGATGCCAGGATAACTATCTTATTGGTCGATGCACCAAATTGTTATGTCCGTGATTTTAACATACGATTTTGTGAGGATAAGATCGGTAGCTTGATGTTCATTGTCCTTCAATGGGCACAGACATTTTGTGCAGTGTGTTTCTAACTATAAAACTCTCCACCAAGCCAATGTCACAACATCTAAAGGCAAAGGGTGGAGCAGCATAAAATCTAAGGAAATCGGAAAATGTCGGACCTACTGGCCGCCACACCGACTAGGACCTCACCGTTCAAAACATTAATATTATTATTATGTAATTTGTAAAACAATAAATATATATTTATTTATTATATGTATAATATATTATAGTCTATTCTACTAAGTATATATAATATATATTACTTATATTAAAAAAAAAAAAAGTGTCCATGGCGTGATGGACCACAATTAATTAAAATTCATAATATTATTTCAATTATCCTTGGTGCGAAAAATCTAAATAATAAAATAACAAAAAAAGGATATGGACGAACAGTCCATAGACGGCCACAATTTTATAATAAAAAAAAAACCATAAAACTCTATATTTTTATAAGAATAATCGATTTTTTTCATGATTAGTATTATGTCAACATAATATCATTTTAATGCGCGGTAGTCAAAAAGAAAATGGAGCTATAACAATGAGTCAATTAAGCAGGTATATGTAATTATTTCACGTTCGTTCAAAGCAGTGTAATACCTCGATCGTGGGAATCGCAGACACAATAGATTATCAATTGTTGTGCGACAGCCGGGTGCCGCTTAGAGATTGATGGGTTATAGACCAGGAGCTATCATAATACTCGTGACTATTCACATGTTTACCGATGTAACTGCATTCTAATTAGGAATTTAATTTGATTAGAAAAAATAAAGCCTAAATTAGGCAAGCTATGCAATAATTTATAGTCTAAAAGCCAGCACCAAACTAATCAACTACTATAGTCTAGGAGCCGTACGCGTATAGTCTACTCGCATCAAATTAACTCACCTTATGTTTGTCAAACTGTATATCGCGCAGCCACGGGTCGAAGAGCAATTTGTCGGGTTCGATGTTGACGGGGCTCTGCCGGCGCCCCTTGTTGCACATGCTCCACTGCGGGTTGATCAGCCCCCAGAAGCCAGGCCCTGCATCAATCAACGCAATGTAACGTGTGGGGTGAACACGAACCAATTTAGAATGTAATTAATTTTGGAAGCAGATTTGTTAAGTATCTACCTTTTTCTATAAAGGTGTGGCTCATGTTCGAGACTATTATAGACTCTGAGCCTATAATGTACGAAAATATTCAAGATAAAATGTATTAAAGAGAAGTCCATAATATAATAATATCTTTTGAGACAATAATTTTGACCAAAAAATAATAATACTTACAAATTTTCACATTAAGACCCACTCTTAATGTGAAAATTTGTAAGTATTATTATTTTTTGGTCAAAATTATTGTCTCAAAAGATATTATTATATTATGGACTTCTCTTTAACTAACCCCAAAAATCAAACATCGTCCTTCTCTCTTCACACTCACGCCCGTCTTTCATATGCCAGGTGAAAAAGAACGACGCGGGTTCATCGCCAAATTAGTTTCTTATCAATAACTCGATAAATATACAACATTTTTAATATCCGCTAGGTCGATCTCTCAATGATAAAATTTTATACAATGTGTTATAATATTAACTTAGTTCAATGCACGGTTATGGCAATAAATGAAAAATTAGATGCATCTTTGTGATTTTTTCTATCGAGAAAATTTTAAGGTATCGTAAAATTTTCGAATTTTCGGAAATATAATGTAGTATCTAATTTTAGAAAATGAAACAATTCGGAGCTTATTTTCAAGTATAAAAATGAATTATAAAATCGACACTTCAGGGTTAGTCGCCCCCTTAAGGGGCTTAGAACACCTAAATGCGAGATTTCGAAGAGGAATGTCTGTATGATAGAATGCGGTACTTGTATTGAGAAAGATATATAATATTATTCAGAATATATGCTAGTTCCATAGTGTTTTCAAAACACGATGCAACTTATTTTTCTCGATACTCAATAACTATTTAATTTATGGACAATATTTGGCTACCTACCAGTAGCCTGCTGTAGTGTTTTTTTTAATAAATCCTTAATTAGCAGTAATCAAGTATTTTCCAAAATCAGAGTAGACTTAGCTTAGCGTACGTGCGTGTGCGTTGTTTATGTATGCAATTGTCAGTCAATTTGGATTAGCTCTTCTAAGCCCCTTAATAATAGTCTAGTATAAATTAGTAGTCTAGAATATTTTAAAGGTCACCCCTTTCAATAATACTCGATAGCATGTGTGTGAGCATTAATCAAGCACAGGCATAATGACACTGATAGTATCTTATCAGCGCGGGGTGTCATTAGACCCCACTACTCCAATTACGTACTTCGATTACACCGAAACTTGATACAAATGGAAATGGTTTTTCAATATTACCAGCGGTTTACAGTTAATAAATCACCAACAAATGTCTACTAAATTACACTGCTTATTGGTGCTCAGAAATATCTTGGATAAAATCCAAGTGGTTTCTTGTCTGTCTAGTCACTAGATTCGCTAAATTCTAGCGTAGCAACTTGTGGTATCCATGCTAATATTATTGTTAATGCGAAGTGTATATTTCTGTCCTCGTAAATCGCGAAATCTATTTGGTATTATTAGTTTAAGATTCAGATAGATACGTTATTATGCAGAACTGAGGTCTAAGGTGTGTGTTCATTAGTTTTTCTTTTGTTATTAATTAATATTATTGTTAGTAGTTATATATTATAAATTTTTGTATGTTCGTTATTGTTTTGTTTTTTGTTTATTTTAATTTTATCAGAGTAGGTAAGTATAGGATAGATTTTACGCCTCATTTTGTGGTGAAGTCACTCATTGGCCCTGGCAGAATACCAGTGCAGCGAGCTAGCTTGCTGCGTACAGCTGAGCCTGGGTTAATTTTGACATCACACAATGTATGTAAGAATATACAGGGTGTAACAAAAACAAGTGATAATACTTTAGGGTGTGTACGTGTTCCTTGTAGAGAGTTCACTGTGAAAGTAGCAGCGCTGAAAGACCAAAATTTTTTTTCACTTTTGTATGGGGAAACTCGTGACGCTCGGGCCATTGTCCATACAAAAGTGAAAAAAAATGTTCGTCTTTCAGAGCTGCTACTTTCACAGTGAACTCTCTACAAGGAACATGTACACACCCTAAATTATTATCACTAGTTTTTGTTACACACTGTATAGTGGGAGCAGTTATGAAGTTGACCTTTAAAAATTGTATTAAGCTATGAGCTTCATCACATATGTTCCTTAAGTGATTCTAAGCATTTTCAGTCCGGGGGGCAAAACGAAACATGCGGCTAGCGGGGGAGAGGGGGGTTCAAAGATGGCCGCCACCCGGTCTCTTTAAAAAAAAATCTATACTCGTCCTGCTGGCTACTAGGGCAAGATTAGTATCATTTTCTTATAAACCAGAGACGTAAAATCTGTTTCTGATATTAATTATACTAAGTTTCATAGTAATTTTACAAGAAAAACGTAAAAATGTAAAAATCTCACTTGGAGATTTTTGCTTTGAGAGCTCATTACTTTTATATAGTGCTTAATATTATCATACAGAAAATACTGTTATATAGCACATTTTATTAAGATTCTAAATATATACACTTTTAAATATCTCCTTCTACAAAAAGATGCTAAAAAAAATTAAAAACCGCATCGCGGGAAGCTATACTCGCGCTAGGCGGGTGTAGATGCTCGCGCTGCGGTTGTATTTTTTTTGCAAAACATGCTTACTTTGTGAATAGACACGAATCAATGTTTTTTTATATAAAATAATTTAATTATCGAGCACAGTTGCCGGCACACAGACATAACTCTGTGCATTTTAATTTTCTTTTAATACAGTTGCAACGGTTTTTGCAACCTGTCTTGCACCTGCATCGAGTGAGCTCTAGGTACACATTTGCCACATCTGGTAAATAAGATCAAACAGGAGTCCAAATATTTTTTTTGCGGTTTTTAATTTTTTTTAGCATCTTTTTGTAGAAGGAGATATTGAAAAGTGTATATATTTAGAATCTAAATAAAATATGCTATATTATAATATTTTTTGTATGATAATATTAAGCACTATATAAAAGTGATGAGCTCTCAAAGCAAAAATCTCCAAGTGAGATTTTCACATTTTTACGTTTTTCTTGCAAAATTACTATGAAACTTAGTATGATTAATATCAGAAACAGATTCTACGTCTCTGGTTTATACGAAAATGATACCAATCTTGCCCTAGTAGCCACCAGGACGAGGATGGATTTTTTTAAAGAGACAGGGTGGCGGCCATCTTTGAACCCCCCCTCTCCCCCGCTAGCCGCTTTTCGTTTCGTTTTGCCCCCTGAACTGAAAATGCTTAGAATCACTTAAGGAACATATGTGATGAAGCTCATAGCTTAATACAATTTTTAAAGGTTCTGTATGGGAGCGATGCATAACTTCCTATACTATATAATAATGTATGTAAGATAATATAAGAATGTTATGAATGTTAAAAGGTTGCCTGGAAGAAATTGCTTCAAAGTAATAAGGCCGCCTTGGTGTCTGATTTACCAATAATTGTTGTCTATATTATTATACTTAAAGTATTTTTGTAATTTTTGTGCACAATAAAGTGTATTTGTTTGTTTGTTTGTATGTATTGTAGGTATTGTAGAAATTAATGGTAAGTACTTCTGTATTATTATTTGATTTACATGTGTTGTGTGGTACCAAATTAAAAATATTCTTATTCTTATTATCTGAAAAAGTAGAGTGCTCCCGAAACTAACTATAATAAATTATATCTAACTAGGTTTATACTAAACCTCTTTAGTCCAATCTGGTTCACAAGCTAAAAACTACATCAACATTATGGCCTTAAATCATTAAAGACGAATGAAACCTAAAATTATTAATGATATCATTAACCTATCCAGCGATATAGAAACTGGACATAATTGAATGATAAGCTAACGACCATTCAAATGCGGTCGAACGGCAATAGTTTTAAACGATGACGGGCCAATTCGGCCTCATAAAGGGTTTTACCATTACAGTATCAGGCTGAATAGGCCCGCTCGCCGCGAAATTCGCCCATCGTGGTGCACTCACACGGTTAATGTGGGTCGTATCGACCATTACAGCCGGTATTTTTGACCGGTAATGACTATCGAATGACCCTGTATCAGTCAATAAACTAAATATTGATTTCTACTTTCGTTATCTAAATGCGAGAGGGTTTTATCTCATGATGTACCCGAGGGATAGAGCTGAAGTATAAATACTTTAAATAATAAAGTAAGCAACGTATGAATATCGATGGATATATTAATGTATATCCAACGAGATCATCCGTACTCATTTTAAAAACGATAGTGTGTGTGGATCTGTCTTTACCTCTGATCCCTCATTAAGATGTTGGTGAAATTTGGTATGAAGATCATCAAAAAAATTGTGGAAACAACGTATGAATATCGATGGATATATTAATGTATATCCAACGAGATCATCCGTACTCATTTTAAAAACGATAGTGTGTGTGGATCTGTCTTTACCTCTGTTCCCTCATTAAGATTTTGGTGAAATTTGGTATGAAGATCATCAAAAAAATTGTGGAAACCATGATAGTAGGTAAAAATATAATTCCTTATGTTTGTAAAAGTGGCAGAGATAACACACCTGATATTCCATCGTAGGTCCACCATTCTTCCCAACTTCCGGAAATATCTGAAAGAAATAATTGCTGTGTCTTAAATTGTACTTCAATTTTATCGCATATTAAGCTCAGGCATTAATGTCAGACATCTTAATGTCAGAATACAGGAATATCTACTCTCTGTATACCTACCTACCGATAATATCTTCAAGAGTTCACATTATTAATTTAGAATTAAAATGATGAGAACGATAATAAATAGTGCCGTTCGGCTTCAATGTAATTTCATCGTTAATATAATATTAATATATGTATTACATAGTACCATCTAGAAAATTCCTAGGCAATTGACAGACCAATGTCGTTTGGTCGGATCATGTCAATTCAATGTTAATAATTGTGATCTGTCGGTTGGGTTTCACATAACGCAACCAAACTACGTAGGTCCCCCATCTGCTTAGGAATCAACTTCTCTGATAGTAGGTACATAGACAAAAAAGTTAATTTATATTTTTAACTGGTATACATATAAAGGTATGTTTGGCACTTGGCTGTATATATTTTGTTACCTTTGACAGATACACAGAGTAACGTGAGTATGAAGACCGAACATTGGTGCATCCTGGCGCCTCGCACGCCGCACCCGCCGCACCCTCAACACCGCGCCTGAAACAACATCATCATCATTATCACTATCATCACCACCGGCAGAGTTAATATAATCTAAACATCATCATCATAAGAGTCATCATCAGCACCGGCCACTAATGCAAAGTCAATATCACATTGACTTTGCTAAGAAAAGAAACAATAGCAATAAGGGTTGATTCATACCGCAACGCGACGCGTAGATGCATTTCTAAATGTATATGGATTTGACAGATTTGCAAGACGTCTCAGTTCTCACGCAATAATTGAAATCTGTCAAATCCATATAAATGTATGCCGCGCCGCGCCTCGCCTCGTCACGTTGCGGCCTGAATTGACCCTAAGGGTCAATTTATACTAGCGCAGAGTCGAAGCGCATCGAAGCGAATTTCCAATAACTGAACACAGCAAATTCAACCTTAACTTCAGAACCTAACACACACATTACTTCTGTGAGGCCAATCAGCGTTGGTCGGGCGCATCAACGCGAATTCGCGCGGATGCGCGCGCCTTTTTTAAATTCTCAGAAGTAGTAAAGTGCGTAAACGCTTTGGAGTTAAGGTTGAATTTGTTATGTCCAGTTTTAATAATTCGCTTCGATGCGCTTCGACTCTGTGCTAGTATAAATTGACCCTAAAGCTGCTAACTGTTACGGCTGCACTCAGAAACATATATTTAACGATTATTTTTTAAGAGGCAATGCTGTCCCGCTGCTGGGCAAAGACCTCCCCCTAAAGTCTTCCAATCCTCTCGACCCAACGCAGCCGTAGGCCAGCCTGGCTCGTATTTGTCTAGCAGCTAGCTCATCGCGCCATTTAACGATTACTTCACTTTAGAGATGAATTCGTTGGAAGGAGTTGGAGTTTATGTCAAAATGTTCATCACAGTTGTATTACTACTCAGTGTTAATAACTAAATCGATGTTCTATTTAACTATCAATGCGAAGGCAAATATTTTTGGTAAACGATTAGCAATAACACAGACTGGCGTTAATGAGATTAATTGCCTAAAGTGATACAAACCTAGGTTTGAAATAAAAGTATTGTGTGTCGTCTTTATTCGATACATTTTTCTCAATAAAAAGTAGGTAATAAAATCATCCAAAATTAACGAAAAGAAAGCAGATTTTACTTAAGATAAGATTTACTCGGACGTAATCGGCGTCTTAAGATTCACGAGCGGACTGTAACAAGCAGTAATTATCTCTATCTCTCTATCTCTACGGTCAACCCTTCTGATAAGACGCTCATTTCCTAAGCGAATTTTTGGGGAATCCTCGAAACATCTGCGGCTTATCTTAAAGGGTGATTAAGACAATATTGCTGAGCTGTAACAAATATTTCTGGTCTCTCAGGAATAATTATTTGGTATTTTACCTTATCTGTGGCGATTAATTTCAATGTTTTGTTTGAGTTGTCTGTTTTTGCATTTTTATCAAGCTTTTCCTTTTGATCCCTTGGTTTAATATACTTATTTAAGTATCATATTTTATTCATTTATTTTTGTAACAACAACACCAAATTAGGTAGGCTAAGCACTTTTTATTCTTCTAGAACACTATGAAACCTTAAAAAGTTCTGTATACTTCTTACGAAATCATTATTTTTAATAACGACGATGCTATGTGTTTGCACTTCGGCAAATCAGGCGCTTATTTGAGCCGTGACTGTACATAATATCCAGACGAGAGATGAACTTAAAAATTGGGGGAAGCCCCGATCGATCCGACAGTAAATATAATGGCAGAGACGAATAGTGTCGCCAGCGCGGCGCCAGCGACTTATGGCTTTGCTGTGACTAATGTCCATAATATTGCAACTTTTAAGACGCCAACCAAAGTTTACGTTGCGGAAATTCTACGGTCAGAGATATGCATATATGCGTTAGTAATAGTAGTTAACGTTAAAAGGACCAGAATGGGTCTCCTCTTATGACGATCTTTATATTTTTATTTTTTATAGTTATTTTCTTCGGGTTAGTATAAGTATAATGGAATTTTGAATATTTCCATGAAGCAAGGACGACGTGTAGGTACGAGATGTATAATAGGTTTCAGTTTTGCTTCATAATCCCTTTTTTAAAACGGAAAATCTCAGTATTCAGTCTCATTTCATTGATTTCATACATTCGCAATGTAAACAATGTCATACAAACGCCTCGTTAAAGAAACAAAATGATGTGAAAAGAACCATAACGTGAACATGCAAATTGTATCTCTATGTTCACGTAATAAGATTTGTTTTAGCATAACTAGATTTAGTCGTTAAAATAGTAGGCACTGGAACCGGAAGGGAACGGAGGTTCGTAGACAAAGCTCGTTCCTTGCCGGAAGGAGGGGAGGGGGCTGATAAACCGCTGTTACTCGCACACTTGAGGTTACACGATAAAATTATATGCATGCAATATGCATGCAACTAAATTTAAATGTCTCAGTTTGCATTCGGACGAAATTAGGATACTGTTTTGTCCGTTGGAAGTTGGAGAAATGCAGAAACATTTGGAAATCATATACTTATCGAGTTTTCTCTCTTTTGATTTTGCGGATTTTTATCGGCAGTTTTTCTTCTTTTTTTTCACATTTTATCATAAAGCGTTATATGGGTCCCAATTCAAATGAAAACTAATTTTACGAAACTTGATGAGTAAAAGTCACAGCACACAATATATCGGCGGGCTCTGGTCCCTTTCCGAGTTGACATGTGTGCTGTGAAACTTAAACTGTAGGTCTATTTTCAAACGATATTCAGGCAAAACTTGTAAAGTGTGAAACTTACAACCGTACAACAAAACCAAACTCCTCAGTAAATGCTAACGGCAACTATGTAGCTGCGTACAATTTAATCCGGTAGTTTTTTGGGTACGCGGAATACAGATTCGATACTCGCTTCCTTTGTTACGACCGACTTTTTGCATCATAATATCGGTAATAATTTTGTGAATTTAGTTTTTGGTTTCTGAACTCTTGTAGGACCTATATTTTGATACACTAACACAGGGCCCCGTTACCATATGTGCAATGTGTGCAATGCACACGGGCGCCACCCTCTAGGGGCGCCAAATCGCCATCTCTAGGGACGCCAAAACCAAGGACCCAAAAAATTTGCCTAAAGGGGCGCCAAAATCCTTTTTTTGCACACGGGCGCCAGTAGCCCTAACAAATACAGTAGACACTCAATAATCTCAATTCTAAAGTAAGGTAGAAGAGGAATATGGATTTCATTAAAGCATTATATTATTATGTATTTGTCTGTCATACAAGACAACGGACAGACTTTATATACATAGTTATTAGCTGTTTAAATACTTTGCTATTAAAAGGGTTAGGGCAATATCTATAACAAGAAATTTCCCGCAAAGTCGAAAGCAGTATTCCGCGGTAATTCTACATTTTCAAAAACAAAGTAATCCTACGTCCTTTCCCACTTTATGTCTATGCCAAATTTAATTAAAATTGGACCCGTAATTTTAAAGACTAAGTATTCAAGGCCAACAAAAAAAAACATATTCTCTTAATAATTATAAGTATAGAATTGATGTAGAGTGACCATAATACAAACGAAATATGAGCGGATTTTCAGCCGTGTTCCGACACCGTGAAACACCAATGGCCAGTTAAAGTCTATTCTGCTTTTAGCAAATTACATAGTTGTCATAAAACTATATATCTCTATTGACCGCTATTAAAGTCGAACTACCGCCCAGACTTTAAGTGCTACTTAAAAATGTAAACCAGGTAAGGCAATAGAGCCTCAGTAGAGCTTTTCCTTTGTTTTATTACGTCGTCTACTACCTCATTTATTAATTGTGTACAAAGTGAATTATTTTATACCTTACCGCTTAATTTTTAACCCCTTTTATGCCCTTAGTCAATTTTGGAAAATCTCTGCGTACAGTGTGTTTAAATACATTTATCTGGATGGTTAAAAAAGTAATTTTTTACAACTTGACAACATCGATGTTGCCTACGTCGTTGAACAAAGATGTTACTTATTTCTGAGATAAAAACTATCCTGTGTTCTTTTCTGAGACTCAAATTATACCAAATACCTTTATACTACAATAGTATAAGTCAGAGGTCCCTGACTGTGCGCCGCGGCGCCCTGGTGCGCCGTGGAAAGTCGATCCTCCATCATTATTCAAAACCACAAGTATTACAAAATTATGTTAAGCTGGTGGATGATTAAATATTTGTTTATCGCTACTTAACAAAATATTGAGACGTATAACTGCGCCGCAGGCTGAAAAAGATTGGGAACCCCTGGTATAAGCGATACAAGATAACAGCTACCTGTTATCAAGTGTGTCTATGCACACTTTCGTATTTATAATAATCCTATGTACAAATGCAAACAAACATAAAAGCCATTAAATATAACATAATATCCGGGAGTCTGTTCTGGAGACGGTTTGTCTGGTCTCGCTGGCGCCAGCGCTCCCCTTTTGGCAGCCCACCGTGTTTGTTTTGATACATTATCCCGACACTACAATTGATATTTCGTGTGTTGTGTAGGAGAAACTGTTAGAGCAGTAGTTGCAATTAAAGTAATTAATTACATCTATACTTAATAATAATAATATAAATAAAATTGGAGTGTCTGTTTGTAATATTGAAAGAACTGTTTTTTAATACATGCATATGAATGTATATAGGGTACATAGACCAAAACAACATTGTTTACAATTTTTGTCTGTCTGTCTGTTTGTTCCGGCTAATCTCTGAAATGGCTGGTGCGATTTTGACGGGACTTTTTAGGCTACTTTTTAACCGACTACCAAAAAGGAGGAGGATATATTTTACTTTTTTTATATTGGTTCGCGGACAACTCCGACATTTATGGACCGCTTTCCAAAATTATTTTGTTCTGTTTCTTGTGTTCTTTTGTTTGCGCGGTTCTTGAGATACAGCCTGGATACGGACATACAGACAGGCTTCAAAGTCTATGCAATAAGTTCCCATTTTTATTATTTGGGTAAGGAACCTTAAAAAGGGGAAAATTTATCTCTTTTTCATTATAATTTTGCTAACGCGGATGAAGTCGCGGGCAACAGCTAGTAAGTAATGTTATTGATTAATTATTGTGGCATATCGTAGTAAAATGAGAGCTCAGTTTCTTAGGGTCTTTGGGAGAATGATGTTGTCGATTGGTTAGCAAGCAAGCAACGTACAAATTCTATAAATTAAGAACTTTTATGCGGCCATCCATTCCGTATTTTAAATTCGACGAGGGAGCAATGGTCGCGGGTTTGGAGTCATTGTGCGATGTACAAGTTGGCGAATGTGGATCGAAAGTTCACAATGGGTTCTGTCGATTTCAGACCGATTCGTTTGTGCTGAGTATCGGATTCCCCCATACGAACTTCAAATAAATATTTGGCTGACTATCACACAGAGTAATTTTATTTTCACTTCGAAGCTATGGCAAGTCTTGAAGGATTGCTACTTCATGTGAAAATAATTTTATTGTCTTGTAAGCGGGAGCCACACTACTAAAGGTATTTTCACATGAAAAATCAATATCAAATTCTTTCTGAAAAAGTTAAATGAAGTTAAAAAAAAGTTGCAACGCTTTATAGGCTTTATAGCCCGAAGTAGATATTAAATTAATAGTACATATAATAAGTTATTTAAAATTTAATCCCACATCATTTTAATTATGTAATTGGATATTGCTGGATAAATAAAAAAGAAATAAAAAAATCACTAATTCAATGAATTTCCTGGATTCTCGTTACAGGCCGGTGTGAGCGGCGCGCAAGTAGGTATGAGTTAATTTAGTTGAGTGGATCAGCCCGTGCATTGTCATCGCTTGTTTATCGCCGACCTAATGGTATTAAACTTTAGATATTGTTGTGCTCAGACAATGATTTCACGGTATTATACCATTTGGTTTTAAAATATCATTCTTGTATCGATTTGACGCGTTTTCGGAAGGTTTCCTCGAACGGATATACTTTAATATGCTATGAAAAGATTTATTTTTGGAAATTGTGAAGAAGATCAAAATAAATCAGGTATTTAGTGATAACTAGAGAAAAGCTAGGCCTTTACATCCATTATGGATGATTTATACAGTATTTTTCAGAGCGAAGTAACCACTCCTCAAATACTGTAGTGTCTGGGACAAGATTTTTAAATGTCCGTATGGTTGCCCATGCGCATACGGCATTCTCGCATCATAGTCGGCCTAGTCCAGACGTATTGATTACGTCTGGGACCAACTATGTGCGGGTTTCCTCACGATGTTTTCCTTCACCGTACGAGCGTCCCTACGGTGAAGGAAAACCACTTGGGATCAGAAAAGTATCTCATAGGTACACGCCACCACCCGGATTCGAATCTGCACCCTCTAAGAGTGCGAACCAAACTAGGTCTACCCATTAGGCCACGGACGCTCACTACAGAAGAAGTAACAGATAGACAAAAAGATATACACTTGTGCATTATAATATTATAAGCATGATATTTTGTTTCTTATACACTATAGTACCATAATATTTTGAAACATGATTGTATAGTTTTGTAACTATAGCTGATTGCGCGTCCGTTTAACAAGGGGTGAGCTAGATACTTTATTACATTACCTGATGAGTGTGTACACTGTACAGTGTGCAGTGCCGTGTCCTGCTTCCGCAACAAACGGTTTGATCGTTTCTATTTTTGGCAACTTTTTAACTGACCCCGAAAATGTAGGAGGTTCCATATTTGTGACATACTGAACATGTTATTATTTCTAAATATCCTTTTCTTAATATGCCTTTACTTAGTTCACAAAATGTAGAGCACAGGAGTTCTAGCGCGAAGATAGTCGCTTCACTTATTTATGATTTTTTTTTTTTATGAAAAAAGGGGGCAAACGAGCAAACGGGTCACCTGATGAAAAGCAACTTCCGTCGCCCATGGACACTCGCTGCATCAGAAGAGCTGCAGGTGCGTTGCCGGCCTTTTAAGAGGGAATAGGGTAATAGGGGAGGGTAGGGATGGGAAGGGAAAGGAATAGGGGAGGATAGGAAAGGGAATTGGGCCTCCGGTAAACTCACTCACTCAGCGAAATACAGCGCAAGCGCTGTTTCACGCCATTTTTCTGTGAGAACGTGGTATTTCTCCGGTCGAGCCGGCCCATTCGTGCCGAAGCATGGCTCTCCCAAGTATAAAATGTATGTTTTTACGTTTGCTCATCACCTTGCCTGTAACTTAGTACTTAGTACAAGAATCCCTTAACGACACTAAAAACAAAGTTAAAGCTGCAAAGTATCAAAACACACGAAACGCAACCGCAGTAACAAAGAAGCTAACCATCGAGTAAATAAACAACGAAACAATCTCGCTGCAGCCGACCGGGGTTAATAATATATGGCGACGCGCAATCACATACACAATTACACCCGGCTAAACCTTAAACATTCATTAGCGGCTCACTTAATGCTGTACTGCATTAGCCACTTTGTTTTTAAATTCATCTCCTTATTTTTTTCCTTAAGGTGTCTCTTCACAATGGACCATGCTGGCCCACTACAAGCCATACAGTGGACGGAGTACCCAGTGGTATATTATGGCGGACGATTTCCAGGCGTGGCGCAGTGGGCCATTATATAGTGGCAACTTTAGAGAATCAGAATAAAAAACAAAATGGAAGGATGTAGAGTCGAACTTCCCAGGCGCTACCTCCAGTAATAAAGAAAACGACCAAGAAGAATTTCCTTCTTATTTAAGTACTGAGTCCTTGTTGGTCGAGTTTTCGCCACTCTGTCCTGCCCTCCGAATGCTAATCCGTTAAGAGCCCATATGACCCTAACTTGACTACATACTTTAACCTAGATTTCAAAATGTGTAAGGTCTAGAAAACTGATTTTTTGACACAAGTAACTTCAGTTCATAAAGATTAAATGCTCAAGACGAAAACACGATTACTCAAAAAATGCTCGATAGTTTCTTTTTTACAAAAAACCTTGTTTTAGACACATTTTTGCTTGGATCTTCGAAGTTTGCTGTCTTTTCTTTAATATTTTTTAATATTTAAAAAGGTATTGATAAAACCTAAATTTGTTCAAAACACTTTTTTCATAATCATTATATTTCGTCTTTTATTCAAGTAAAACTAACTCGGCGATGATTCCGCGCCGTCCTTTTTCACCTGGCATATGAAAGACGGGCGTGAGTGTGAAGAGAGAAGGACGATGTTTGATTTTTAGAGTCAGGCGAGCTCTTAAGCAGCCGTAAACTTTGTTAAAAGGTTAGGTAACTCCTCTTATATCCAATTTTACAGGAGCACTAAACTTAACTGTGTCGTCGATAAGTTTACATTTTTACCTTTGAAATTAGGCATAAGTATTTGTGCATTCCTGGACCTCCTACCTAACCTAGTGATCCAACATCCAGTCCAGCATCCAGTCGACGCCGCCAGTTGAGCCAGTCGTGGAGTCTCACATTATTGTCTTCTCGTACTTGGCTTAATCCTAATCCCAATCTGAGATGTTCATAACGCATGCATTAGCGCGTTAATATTGCACACTTTAATTATCCCGAGAACCCCGGCCGAGGTCTGCCGGCGCGGAGTGGGGAGGACGTCTTGTAAACAGCGCCAAGTTTTTCCCTAATTAATATTATAGTGTCTTGACTGTTTTGATTTAAGTACTGGAATGCCAGGTGATTGGGTTATCAATACTGAGATTTGGGTTGTAACTTCGACAGAAAGAATGGGCTTTATAATGTGATGAAAAGCTTCACTAAGTAGGTATACATACTTCTGTGAGTTATACTGTGTGGGTGTTACGGTCGTTGTGCAGCATTTTTGATGCCATTTTGTGTTTTAATTTCACATTACAGATTTTACATCTATTAAAATTACAAAATATTTTTAGATATCCAAAAACTTATTATTCTTATTAAATAACATATTTTTAAGAGCTAGTGATACATAGACAGCATAGTTTTATAAGACTTTTTAACGAATTTACATAAGTCTAGATACTCTATGCCCATTGTTCATTACCATGAAACTATAAAAGAAAATGCAGCTAAAAAGTACGTTCGTATTTTTATTTTGTATACTACAAATGCTTATCCCTGACAAAGCATTTCCTGTGAACCGTATGTAACTGAAGCGAGATGCACAGTAAAAATACCACACAGTAGAACAGCTATTTCAAAGTGAGTTCCGTGGAGCTCTGGGAATCCGCAAAGGTTCCTGGACCGATACATATTTTTTTTTATAAATGTCATCAAACACCAGCAGGGAGACACGTCATTTAAAAGACAAAATATTATTTTTTGGGAGTCCATAAAAATGCCGCTTCTTAAAAGGGTTCCGCCTCCAAAAAAGTTGAAGAACCGCTGCAGTCTTCAGTGGAGTGTCTTTGAAATCAGACTCGCTCAACAGTCAACACAGACAAGTTTGTAGCATGCACGATGCTATATTTAATTTTGCTATTTTCAGTTTATCTGAATTTCACGCTCATTTGTGATTCCCGCTGTTTAGTACGAAAACGGTTTACTGCAATATATAATTTATATTGTACGACTATCTTGTACTCGACATGTTGTTAAACTTTATAACTTTATGATTTCTGCCTTTAACATTTTCGTAAACATTTTTAAACACTTTTCAAACTTGGCCAATATTTCTATTGCACTAAATATATCAACCTAAACCCAACTGGTTACAACACCATTTGATATTATACCTAAAAGTAACAGTAGTTATAATTAGTAAGTACGTAGTAGATACCTTAATTCACATTTAATTAAGTACAATTAGTTACTAAAAACTAAACTTAAGAAAAACATAAATATGGACAAGGGCGGCTATTATTATTGCTACTAAGCAATATCTTCCAGGCAACCCTGTAGTATATGATTGACTATAGCGCCCTTAATATTTTCGAGTACCTGCTTAAAGGTATAATTAGTTAAAATATTCTCCCATAAGTTGCCTGAGAAATCTGATGCTCTCCCGGGATGTAGTCTCAGTGGCAGCTGATAGCTAGCTCAGAAAATTATCACAAACTAGCGTGTACTAGGTAAAGTCTTTACTTACATTTTACACAAAACTTTATCAGTAATACGTCTAGGCATAAAATATGATACAAAAGGCTTATTACTATGAAGCTTTTTGGGCCCAGTAGAAATGCCAGAAAACAAATGAGTTGAAATGCAAAAAAATGACAAAATAACATATATATAATATATATATATATATATAGAGTCCAAACGAGCCAGGGAAAAGGATTAAACAAAAAAGGGCTCGTAACGTAAATTAAAAGATAAATTGTTCACTTGTTTATTGTTTACTAAATAGGCACACGGAAAATGAAGATAATTAGGAGCAGAAAGTTAATTAATAAATAACCATCCGATGAGTGGGCGTTTTGTAGAAATAATTAATCTATATTAATATGGGAACGGATCAGCTAAATCATAACGTGACTTTGTGTTATGTTTTTAAAAAAGTTTTTGGGGGTTGAAAATTTTTAGATAACGTCGTTGCGCCAACCACATTCCATAACATGTTTTTGAAAACTTTGGAAAGCATCAAGAAACGTATCATATATGTTGTATCGATTTTGGTTGACCAAAATGTTAACACTCGAAAAATTATTTAACTTTAATTGAATGAAGAGTTTGGCAGTAAAATATGTATATTATTTATACATACCCATTTCAGAATCGTCATTAAATTAAAATTATGATTTATTGTCTTTGAGTGTGACGTTAGTACTTACTTATGGCCGTTCCCAATATTTGATCTATCTCTGGTTTTGCCCTACTAGAGATAGGAATAGCTCACAATTGACATAAAATATATGTCTCTAATGTCTAATGTGAGCTATTCCTATCTCTAGTAGGGCCAAACCAGAGATAGATCAAATATTGGGAACGGCCGTTAGTGTATATTATTATGTTACCGTTAATGTTACTCCACTAATAGAATAAAAATTAAAAATGTTACTCCACTGATAAAACAGATCGTATCAACTAGAAAATAACCAATCAAAACAACAACAGTTTTAGGTTGACAAGCTTAACTCAAAAATTTTAGGACTTTTACTTGGTACTACTAATATATTCTGTGCTTTTACGAAGAAAACGAATGCAAACTATAAAGTGCAAATATAATATAAGCTTTTTTACTTAAAAAATTTACACTTTAACGGACGGTATCAGGGAATCAAAAAATAATATGCACGTTAACGTTTTTAACGTGCATATTATTTTACCTATTCTGCATTCTAACGGTAACATAATATAATACTTACATAAATTCGTCATCAAAATTTTGAAGATGTTTTAGGGGATATTTAAAATCGTTATGACTTCCACTTTCCTCTCCTCTTGGGTCGTCCACTTTTTTGTTTATTTAAATGCATTAAAAATAAAAAGCTGCGTCAGCACACGCAATATACCGAAAGAATTGATCGCAAATCCTAAGTGAATATAAGGTGAATTAATAATCACTTATAGCATTTGCGGGGGCAGATTTAACTGCATGGTAAAAGTGTCACCAACCCGCATCCTATAGCCCGTAACCCGCAACGTTACCCGTAACCAGCAAGTCACGTGTTTATTATTTCACATTAATTAGGTCTCGGCGCGCCCCGTTCGGATCACAACTTAAACGTCATCATTAATCACTAGTGTGTTGCGCGCCTAATACACCAAGTGTGTAGGCGGCCTAATGTCCCTATGATGAGGTATTGACTGTTGTATGACTTGTGTGATACGTAATTATAACTACCCGCATCGGTTTCGGTGACGGTGGCCGGGTTCACTGAAAACAGGCCAGTTACGCAGGAGTAATTAAAATTATTATAATTATGCCCAAGTATGTGCGCAGTACACAAGAGCACTTTCTCGGGAGATATCAGGCGCAGGACCAATTTTTAACATGCCTATTCGACGCATGGATTTTCGGAAATAGCAATATTATGTTTCCAACATGGGAATCGGATTCATGAACCATGAGTCATTACTCAAAAGCCACGATCTAACCCACTGGACCACGAAGGCGTATTATTAATAATTACGCAAAATGGCGTATATTAATAGTTCGAATGTCCCTACTCCCTAGTATGCTTTGGTATCGACTCTTTATACAACAGCTAAGTTTCTTTCAAATAATTATAAGAATTCACAAAAATAATTAATCACTGGATTCAATTTCTTGATAGATTTCAGATTCTTTGTCAATTGTTAAGTACGACATATCTCGTAAATCACTGTGTTTTTAGTTGTGAAGAGGTGTGTGAATACATACAGGGTTATGAAAAATATAGCTCTTCTCTAAAATAATCCTAAATGTCGAAATAGCAACAAAATGCAAATTGTAAAATTAGCACAACTATTATAGGTGTACTAGAATCTAATGGCAAAAAATGAGAATAGAAATTGACTCTAGCAATACATGTGTAATTGGAATAAAACATTTTGATCCTTTTTTTTTCCTTACAGCCGCTGATTCTGTGTGTGAAACATGCAAATATAAAAAAATATCCAATGATCAAGGATATGTTTTGAAAATCTGCTGTAAAAAATTGCCATCAGATACTGGTAGACTACGAATAATAAAAACTAAGGAATCGTAACTCCCATACTATTACCGTTTTAAATTTGGTTCCTTTTGATCTGTCATGTAACGTCAGCCTAGTACCGCTCAAGGTCACCTAAATATTGCAAATGTATTGAAATGTGCAGAGTAGACAGAATGATATGTCTATTGTGAAATGTGTACCTTACGCATGTCGTGCTGAAAAATTAAAGAAGTTGTAATTCAATGTACAGCACGTTGTACAGCACGTAGTTTGCATGTAATTCGCATCATTCACTACGATACACGATAATTCGTGCATTACAGCACGTAATGCATGTAATGCAGAATAATCGTTTAGCGAGCGCTTTAGGTACACATTTTTGACAAGTATTGTGGATGATGTTTTTTGACGGCGTTACTTTTCCTTAGTTTTTATTATTCGTAGCTGGTAGACCTATCATTGATGACGCCCGCAACTCCGTTGCGTCAAAATTTGTTTATTGCGCCGGAACTTTTCCGTGTAAAGTATCCTTTGTCCTTTCCCGGGATTCATACTATCTTCATATTAAATTTCGAATACTAAATCATCATATCAATTCGATTTGGCGGTTAAGAGGAGGCAGACAGACAGATCACATTTATAATAATACTAGCTTTTGCCCGCGGTTTCGCTCGCGTTAAGAAGTATTATTATATACAAACTTTCATCCCCTATTTTAACCCCTTGGAGGTGGAGTAGATCAAAATCCTTTCTTAGTGGATGCCTACGTCACGGATGCATGCCAAATTTCAGCGCGATCGGTCTAGTGGTTTGGGCCGTGCGTTGATAGATCACCATGTCAGTCAGTCACCTTTGAGTTTTATATATATATATATATATAGATTATAAGTAGTATATTATGGTAAAACCGTTGAATGTAATAAGAAGAAATTAATTAAAAGAAAGAATATTCATAATATAAATCAACAGATGCAAAAAGACATTTAATACAGAGGTGATAAGTTTCGTAAAAGAACATCCAGAATTTCACCGTGACTCGCCCGGAAACTCCTGGAACATGAAACGAGGTGTCCTGGATGTGACATTTATATATTTTTACTTACTAAGATTGTTATAAATTCGAAAGTTTGTCTGTCTGTTTGTTACCTTCACACTTAAAATACCGACGTGACATTATTTTGACGTCATGTAGAGATATTTTGGAATGGAAAATCACGTAGAAAATTTACGTTTTTCGGTGCAACAACGTGAAAAAAGTTGTGCTTATTTGTAATCTTTTAAACGATCTTTAATAGTACCTAAGATGCGGCAATTTGTCAGAAGTCAGAACAGGTAATGATATTACAAAATAAATTAATATAATAGGTATTGTGTAATACACATAATTAATTAACTACAATAATAAATTAATGTTATTTAATATTCAATATCCTGTTATTTAACAGCATATTGAATTAATATTCAACATTAATGTGTTTAATAATATATATATTTTTTTAATTTAATAATTATTCGTTAATGTTATACAGTAGAAATTCAAGACAATAATATCTAAGTATTCTGTAATTCACACACATCCCCATAGTACTTACTAACGACTTTAAACGGCAAATCGAGGCACAAAATTTTATATTTAAATAGTAAACATTTAAATAAAATTCTGTACCTTATCATTTTGATTACCGTAAAACCACATCCACTAAAAACCCTTTTCATTGCGAAGTTCATAAGTTTTTTTATGAAATCGAGTGAGGCGCCCCGCTGTTAGTATACAATACGACCCGCGACGTTCCGCACTCTGTTCAGACTTTTTCTGACTTCCGAAAGTGATCTCTATGTCCGTAGCCATAAAGGCCACCTCAAAAGCATTATGAGTGCAAACTCCGAACGTTTTATCTAACCCCCCGCCGAATGGATTCCTCTCACAATAAGACGGATTCTGACTTCGCTCGTTTATCAACTCTATCGGAAACTCTTTGATCGCGGATTTCATACAATTGATAAATAATCTGAACATTCTGAGAAGTCAGCGTGCACGAGGATTGACAAAAATTAAAGTTTTTCGTGCGCATATTTTTCAAGACTTTTATTCTGAATCCAAAAACACAGCTACAAGAGCATGGTTTTGTTACATTTTGATATATTATATTGTGCTGATGTTGAAAAGACTTGGCAATTTCACCATCTAAACCCATATTAATTATTTCTCTATAATCTGTCACTCTTAAAACAGTATTTTGCGCAAACCAATTTTTTTTATCATAGTACAATTCATTCTTCCAATTTATGAGTTCCATTACAATTCGCATCTTGTAATTCGACAAATCGACGTCTTTAGTGTCTAAACACACCATGCCGAAGATACGCGGCCGAAGTTCAGCAGGATTACGCCTCAGGTAATGTATTTCAAATTACCGATGATACACCATGCGGAAAATACGTCGCATTATAATTGTATGTGTATGTCATTGCTGACGTAATCATGCCGAACTTCGGTCGCGTAATTTCGGCGTGGTATGTTTAGGCACTAAGTAAATAACCTTTAAATATAATTTGGTAATGAAATTTATTCATAGAATATAATTTTTCCATCAATGAAAACGAAGCAGACAGACGCTGGATAATTCTCCGTGCACTCGATAACCATTAAGACAATTATTAGAAACTTTAAAATGTGAACCACGCGAGGTGATGCCGCATACTATAAATATTAATGTTCTTTGTTGTACTTATTAAATGAGGCGCGAATTGCTGCTCTAATAATATTGTAACGCGTTGTAGGTCAAGTGCCGATACAAATATCTGGTGAGCTAATGATGATATTTTTACAAGCTAATGGAAATGCTAATGTAGAATTATAATAAAACGAAAAGTGTTGTTATTGATATAATTCTATAACGTCATAATGATACACGTTTTATTCAGCAGAGCACACCCTGTGATCAGAAAATGTATTTTTCATCGAGTATTCGTCAAAGTAAGCAGTTGATGTGTTTCGCTTTCAGATGTATTAGTTATTCGGAGCAGGGATGAATTATATAGTAATATAGCATCAAATATGCAGGAGGGACAACTAACTGAGGCGCCTTTGTACAATGTACACGAAGACGCTTATTTATACAGTACCTAGTACCTACACAATATTGTGCGGATTTCGATTTTAGAGATAATATTGTGACTTTGCCGTTTAAATTTTAAACTAGACTGGCATGATATTTAAGGGGCGACTAACCCTAAATTGTCGATTGTTTCATTTTCTAAACATAGATTCTACATTACGTATACATATTTCCGAGGAACCAACCTAGCAAAAACACGATATCTTAAAACTTTCTCGATAGAAAAATCACAAAGATGCATCAAATTTTCACGAATTTTTCATATATCGCTATACCCGTGCATTAAACTAAGTTAATATTTTAACACATTGTATACAATTCTATACTTGAGAAACTGACCTAGCGGATTTTTAAAATGTTGTATATTTATCGAGTAACTAATTTGGCGATGAATCCGCGTCGTCCCTTTTCACCTGGCATATGAAATACGGGCGCGAGTGTGAAGAGAGGACGATGTTTGATTTTTTGCGTTAGTCGCCCTCTTAACCGTTACAATATAAAGGCCTCTCATGTTTAAAACTCTCTAACTGGTTTCGCCCTAGAGTGCAGCATGCAGAATATAGTCAAATATTATACCGTTCTATTGCACAATTTGTGAACTCAATTTCAATTAAGAACCTAATATTAGAATATTATAATGAATGGCCCGAATGGGATTATACTAAGACAAAGTTATAGAAAGTTTGCGCCTTCCGAACAGGTGCCTATCAAAATATGTTAATTAAGAAACATCTTTATTCAACAACTTCTGTATAATCTTTTACGCAGCTCATAATTCTGCGAATGAAGTACGAAGTCTTTTCACGAGAAATTAATAGATTAACACTAATCTCGTTTACCGAGTACAAAGTGAATCCTACTTGGTGCTTTGTACCGAACAGCTTATATCCGCTTTACATTGCTACGGTCTAACTGCACAGTTAGATCGCAGCAGATTCCATATAGGTTATAGGTATACCTTCCATTCCCTTACTCGTAGATCCATAAGAATATGGATCTACGCTTCAATTCAATTCTATTTTATTCAATGTACAAACTGTTGTAAAACTAAATTATGGATGTGGTCCTCATCTGTCAAGCAGTTTTTGCAACGTATCAGACAAGGACAAATCGTTGTACAACTTTACCAGGAATGTATTTGACTGTCATTTCTAAACAAAATCAAAAACGATGCATCCGTTTTGAACCTACGATGACGCGGACAAACAAAATATAACGTCCTAAAACGCCCTTTTTGTCAAAAATGCATTTAGTCGGGCTCAGCAAGGAGTTGAAATAGTGAAGTATTTTGTAATAAACTGCAGCGCGAACTACAGCGGTTTGAAGTGCTTATTTCTCCAACTTCTATCTCAAGTCCTTTGATAATCCGTGCCGGCTTTTGAGAGTGTAAAGCGAAGCTCTATTTAGCTCTATCTTGGAATACATTTTTAAATAGAAGAAATATGGAAAAAAACTGTATGGTTATTATTATTTTTATGAAATAAAATACAGGTTAGTAATAATTTACTATATGTTGCCTATACAATTTGCTGAGCTTTACTAGTGGTAGCCGTAAATTTGTAGGCAATAATAATAATTAATACTGTAGACTCAAAGTTCCTAACAAAATATTACACAAAACTTCCAGCGGTTTAAACGTGACGCTGACTATGTAATAGACAGACATACTTTCGCACTTTTAATAGATATTACTAGCTGTCCCGGAAAACGTTGTTATGCCATAATATTATGAAGTATTTCGCCCATATTGTTATTTTATTGAAGTGACTAAATAAGTATGGCACCATGACAACGTCCATCGCTATCCCGTCGCACAAACAATGTTCGCCGTCAGTCTCGAGTTGTAATAATTTACTATTATTTATTCAACAAATGCACTTATCAATTTAAAAAGTAGCCGATTCTCAGACCTACTGAATATGCATATATAATTTGGTGAAAATCAGTAAAGCCGTTTCAGAGGAGTACGGTCACTAACATTGTGACACGAGAATTTTATATATAAGATAATATTGATATTATGTACAATATCGAAACACTCTGTAAATATAATGAAGGATAAAAACAAGAAAATAAGATACGATCAATCACCTGTGATTACATAATATTTGCGTAGGCATTATTTTAATTTCAAACAGTTTGGTTGCAAATTGCTACAACTACGGTTCTGCAATATGATCGCGTTGAAAGCATTGTTATATTTCAACATACTACTATTGTGCCATGGACAAAATACACTTAATATTTCAAATCAAAATATAACAGGTATGTTGTATGTGGTCGGTCGCTGCGGCAGGCCGCGGCTCGACCGAGCTCCACGGTTAAAAATGTGGTTTCATGGGAATTTATACTGAAAGTTTATCTTTTATTGCCTTTAAAACGTAACTTGAATCCAATTCTCATATTATGTTGAAATGAAAAGTATTATTTTAGTTTACTTTTGCTGAAGACACCGTATATTAAAATTAGCTTGTCCTGTATGAATATCGGTTTTTCTTTGCATAACCAATCAAAAAATATATCTTTGTGATTAGTAATAATATTTTATCTTTCTTTTATGTACTATTTTTATACGTTATCTATCTAGAATTTAGATTAATACTAAAGTTTTGTATTGAAGTGTGTAGAAAATTGCCATACAAACATCTTCATGCCCAATTTAAACAGAAAAATAGCGATGAGTCAATATTTTTTGCAATGCCGCCTTCACCTAGAGCGGGTCCCTACAAAATTTTCTAGTGGCTTGGAACCCTCCTAGGTTTTCTTTTTATTCTCAAGTGAATGACCAAGGTTAAACAAATTTTTTTCTGTCATCAGAAACGTCAACAATAAGTCTATATTCCAGATCCGATTGACGAGTACATCGAGCGTCCCTGCGAGATCTTCGACAAGTTCTGTATCCGGCAGTTCCTCGCGCAGCACTCCAAGTGCAAGCCGGTGGACGGTCCGGTACCGGATCCGCTGTACCGCGACAAGACCACCGGATACGCGCCTCATGCGAACGTCACGTTTATACCCATTGCTGTCACCGTCAGCGGCTTGAATGGCAGAATCGAGGAGTTTTAGTGAGTGACTCTTTATCTGATGTTATAGCCAGGTCTACCAGGATCTGATGGCAAATTTGGATGGCAGATTTTCAAATAATATCCTTGATCATTGGATACATTTTTATATCCCACACAGAATCAGCCGCTATAAGGAAAAAAGATCAAAATGTTTTATTCCAACTACCCCGGTATTGTTAGATGGTTGCTTAAGTCAATTTATTTTCTCACTTTTTGCCATCAGAACCTCGTCAAGTTCTATAAATAATACGAGCTTTTGCCCGCGGCGTTAAGCAGTATTATTATATACAAATTTTCATCCCGTATTTTAACCCCTTGGGGGTGGAATTGATCAAAATCCTTTCTTAGCGGATGCCTACGTCATAATATCTACCTGCATACCAAATTTCAGCCCGATCGGTCCAGTGGTTTGGGCTGTGCGTTGATAGATCACCATGTCAGTCACCTTTGGGTTTTATATATATAGATTTCTGACTTAAAACTTGATTTTGGGTAGGTCCTTTTTTACACGTCAATGTATTTAATATCACACTTTGAAACAGATCCATTGGTATTAAGCCTAGTAGGCTTTAGGCCTCCTTGAAAATCCTCACTTGAAAATATTAGACAAACAGCTGCAGACCTTGAAGATAAACACCACGTCAGTGAAATATTTATTAGTAAGGAGGTTTATAGCAAATGACGGTGTCCTTTACATGTCTAAGATCCTTTTTGAAGTCCTTTATTTTATAGCTAATGTAGCAAATGACGGTGTCCTTAACATTTCTAAGGTTCTTTTCGAAGTCCTTTCCTAATTTGCATCTTTATTCCAGCATCAACAGAAAGACTGACAGACTACTTCTAGCAGTAGAGTTCACCAACCTCTACGCTGCTTCTCCCTACGCCTACCTGAGGTACCACCGCCGCGCTCAGGAGCCGCTGGTGTATAATGACTTTGGAAGCATCAATTTCAGTAAGTGGTAGATGATTTCTTTTCGGATTAACGCCTCTAGTACACCTACGCTGCGAACCGCGAAACAGCGGCGAACCATTTACATAAGAAACCATATTATGTCTCACCCGCCACACGACAGTGACTTACATATATTGCATCTCGCTCCATTTCTGTTTCGCAGATTTTTGCGTTTCACAGCGTCTGCGTACTAGCCTAGAGGTAAGAGGTGAAGGATTCAAAGGCTTAAGCAAAAACTTTGCGAAATGCTCGAGAGCAGATGAAGTAGAGAAATTTATATTTTGATAAATTTTAAATATATAAAACGATCATTTATTGCTTTGTTATGTAACGAAATAAATAGCACGCTATAATATGCTGTTGAAGTTTCTGAGTAGAGGCGACATAAATACATAATATACTACAATATGTAAGATGACTATAATATAATCGATTTTAGAGTTCAGTTTAACTATAGCACACCTATCGTTTGGAAGATCGTCCTTTGGTGATTTTCATCATATTCCACCATAATTCCACAGTTTTTATTAGTATTTTTTTGGCGTTTTCAGCTTCTCTCGTCTTGACGATCACCATACCGAACTTAAAGGATCTTCAGCTGGAGAGATCGGAAGTGTTCGCGTACTCCCCCGGCATACCCGTCATTATACTTGGCGGCAGATTCACTGCCCAAGGCGTCGGTAAGATTTCACAAAATCCTTAAGAATTAATTAACTTGTAATGTAGGTTACAAACAATAAACCCGTTTTTAGTGTTTAGTTTATAATAAGTATTAGCTGTCCCGGCAACGTTGTTTTGCCATAAAATGTATTTCCCTGTTTTCCTGCTTTTCTCTTGAAGTTTTTTCTGAATATTTTTTTCTATAGACCTCACGGAGCCCGAGACCTTTCCAACGAATGCAAAACCGTGGAAATCGGTTTGTGCGTTCTGGAGCTATAGCTTCAGGAAGGAAAACCCGACTTATTTTTATATATTAGTATTTATTTTAAGGGCCAAGAAGCCGCCTATATCCTTTTTTTGTTATGTTATGATGTTTTTCGCACCAAGGATAAAAGATACAGTATCAATAATTGTAATCATTATGGTCCATCACGCCATGCACTTTTTTTTAATTAAAAAAAAAAGAGTAGCTTCATTTTGATAAGACGAACAACAATTTCCTGTGCGAAAATTCTTGAAAGTGGTAGCCAACAGAGATAGAAAGGATTTAATGGTATTTCGATTTGATGGTCCTAAAATATGGATGGTTCTATTTGTAGGACAATGTTACTCTTATAAATTATAATAAAAAACTAATAAGTAATAGCCTATCAATATACAAAAAATCTGCTGATTTAGGTTCCGTTTTAGGGTTCTATAATCAACAAGTCCTCGTTGACTACGAAGCACGCTACAACAATTTCCTCGCAGACAAAATTGTTGTTCTTGAAAATTTTTGTTGTCTAATCAAAACGAAGCTACTCACGAAAAAATTGCTTGACTGTAATAAAAAAAATTGTTCTAGGGAATCTGTACTATATTGTATTTTTCACTCTTTGTCGTTTTTTCAGAACCGGAAGTGGTGCGAGCAGTGGCCGACATATTCGCCAACTTCCCGATAACAGTACGAGAGTTGATGCTGAACGACAACCCTTTCTACATCGGCTCTTACATACAATATAACCTGTGCGACTTCGGACTCAAACTTATCTGATAAAGAAGAGTTAATAATAAAATAAATGAATAAGTCTCAATAGACTTTTATTGTGTATACCCGTAAATATCTACAAAATATTGTATGTACATATAGTTATACTGTCCTCACAGACCATAGTTTCAGTATTAGTTATTTACAGTGCTATCTCTTGTTTGGACTTTTATTATTTTTAGTACTTATTATATTTTTAAATACTATAAACAATAAAAGTCCAAAAAAGAGATAGCACTGTAAAGATTTCAATATATATTAATAAAAATCCTATAATAAGTGTCTTGTATATTAGAACATATAATTATTAGTTGTTTAAATAAGAATTATTAACAATATAAAAATATTTCTGTCCGCAAATTTTGTTTGCTAGGATGTAGCATGAATTCTGTAATTATTCTGAAAATAAATTAATAAAATTAGAACATAATATGACATACTTTCAGGCAGATTGTCAGGTCCTCTTTAATTATTGTTCAGTGTACCATTTTTATAATGATACCGCTTAATCTATGCATAAAATATACAGACTTTATTAATTAAAAATAAACATGTTTAGGTTATATTTTAATGCTAAAATTATTTGCAAATAGAAATAAAAAATATATCAATCTAACAATTATTATTATTAATACTCACTAAAAATGATAAGAATAGTGTCAAATAAAAAAAACTACAGCATTTTATAAAATAGATTAGTTCTGTAATCGCTACTGCCGTAGGTTATAGACAAGTATTTTTTTGCCGGTCAAAATTCACTCTCTATAGTGGCTAAATCACCGTTATTAAACATTTTGTATTTGGGGTAAAACTATTAAGTAATGAAAATCGATTAATTATTGCTAATAACTTCATATAAACTTCATATTTTATAACTACAGTTTCGTTGTAAATCACTTAAAGTACGGACCGTTTCGCACGATGCTCGCGTTCAAATTATTTTTGTATTTCAATATTCTACTCCTCTGCTATGGACAAGATGCACTAAATAAGTTAAATGAAATCGGAACGGGTACGTGGAAAAAGAATGATTATTGTATTATCTATTGTTTATTTTATTAACGTTTATGTTTTTATATAAATCGCGATCAAATAAGTGGAATATATGTTAAGGTGAAGTAAAATCAACTGAATTCGTCACACTCAAAAAAACTTTCATAGGAGAGTTTGTTCAAGCGCAGAGTTCTATTACATTTTTTTTACTTTGAGTTTGACAATCATTATTTTTCTGCCTTCCACTATGCATAAGCTGTAGATAATAGGACAGAAATTGTTGATTTTACCACAAGTTACATTTCAGATCCAACTGACGAGCACATAGAGCGGCCCTGTGAGATTTTCGACAAGTTCTGTATCCGCAAGTTCTTCGCGCAACACTCCAAGTGCAAGCCCGTGGATGGCCCCGTGCCGGATCCCCTCTACCGAGACAAGAGCACCAGCTATGTTCCCCATGTCAACATCACCTTCATCCCCAACTCCATCAACATTAGGGGGCTGAATGGCAGAATTGAAGAATTTTAGTAAGTCATCCCAAAGTCCAAACCATAAAGTTAATATACCTAGCGGAATAGAGAAACAAAGGCCTGAGCAAGAGAGATGTCACTATCAGTAACACTTCGTGGTAAAAAGAGACGTGTGATACATGACAGCAGCACTCTTTTTTTGACGTCCAGTCGGCACGTGCCGCAAGTTGACAATTTAATCTCATAGAAATCATGTTCAATCATGCTTGTGTAAGTGTATACGTACACATATTTTTACACACAGATAAAGCCAATTTCGGTTTCGTTTGACAGCTCGAGATTGTTGCTCTATTCCGCTAGGTGTATTAACTTTATGGTCCAAACGAATGTCCACTGAACTTCAAGTTGGAAACTATGAACATTCATTGTGTAATTTTTGATAACACAAATCTGATAGTCTAGTAGAATGATACTTTCAACTGGTTTGAAATTGGGGAACCCTATGTACGTATATGACTAGAATACAATACAAGGAGAATTTATTCAGGACGTGTATAATCGTTCTTGGTATCTAATTTTAATTTCTTTTCTATAACGACAATATTATCTCGTTCGTTATTTTTTATTATACCTTATTTAACCCTAAGAGCCTAATCTATTAGAGGGACTCACAAAGCCTTAACACACGGTTTCGTGTACGTCTCGCAGACGTAGATTAGGCTTCTAGGGTTAAATGAGTTTCACCTATTCCAGCATTAACAGGGTAACCGATAAGCTAGTGCTGGCGGTCGAGTTTACTAACCTCAATGCCACCTCGGACTATGTGTACCTGAGGCTGCACCGCCGGGCGCAGGAGCCCATCGTGGTTAGAGATTATGGCAGCATCCAATATGGTAATACAACTATGGTCAATGGATAACATTTTTAATCGTTTGTCAACAAAATATTACGCCCATCTTACTAGCCAGTAAATTGTTGATTGGTGGACGGGTAAATTCTGTCTTGCACCAGAAAGCCTTTCCAGAATTTTGAAGCTTTTCCTTTAAATATTAGAGTATAATTAAAATAACCAAATGATAGAATCTTTTTCAATAAACGTATATTGCAATAAATTTTACCTTCAACGATACAGTCATATTGTGTTACTTTGCCTTTGTTATTAGGTAATAGCAAAGTTTACTTTTCAGATTCTCTCTCTATGACGATAATCATACCAAACCTGAAGAATCTTCAGCTAGAGAAATCAGAAGTGTTCGCGTTTGTCAGCAACTTCAAGCTGGTACTGGGCCCAAACCTTGCCGCGAATGGAGGTGAGAGAACGCTACGCACTTCATACGTGTCACACCTCTAATGTGGAAGTTCTCATAGGTGATGACAAACTTTATAGAAAGCGGCTAGCTTTCCATAATGTTTGTGATTTGCTACGAAATCATATTAAAACTTTACTTGTAACATACTCCATTCAAACGTATTGCTCTTACTTGTCTCTACCAATTTTAAAGTCTTTTTGGTTTAGGAAGTCAGTATGTTGGGCAGACATGACAATTCAGCACGATTAACAGCTTTGTATACAGAGTGTAACAAAAATAAGTGATAATACTTTTAGGTGTGTATGTGTCCCTTATATAGTGTACGCTGTGAAAGTAGCAGCGCTAAAATTGTACTTTTTTACTTTTGTATCGGAAATAGATATGCTCGGGCGCATGCCCATATAAATGGAAAAAAATGCTCTTCCAGCGCTGCTACTTTCACAGTGAACCCTTTATAAGAGACTCATACACACTCTAAAGTATTATCACTTAGTTTTGTTACACCCTGTAGATGGACTATAGTTGAATGACCTTATTTTCAGACCCCGAGGTACAACGAGCCATGGCAGAGATGATGGCGAATTACCAAATAACAGTTCGCGAAATCGTGCTCAACGACTCCCCCTTCTATGTCGCCTCCTACATCCAGTACAATATCTGTGATTTTGGCGTCTACATTCCTTGAAACATTATTAAAAGTAATAAAAGAATTGAGGAATAAAATATGTTTTATAACCACAAAACATTATTTTTCTTCTGTTACCTCTATAATCCTTAAAGTGTTAATAATAAGTATAAATAATGAACATTTTCTGAAACGATTTAGATGATGAAGAATATAACACATTGTTGTTAATTGATTGATTGTTATTAAAACAATCTGAACCGAGAGTTCCGCAGAGGTCTTTTGAAACGTGTGTTGCTAATCACAAATAATACAATTGAATAATTAAAAGTACACATAATATTACAATTATTATATTTAAGGATTTAAATTATAAAGTAAAAAAAAACTATAGGTATATAACTATAGGTGTAATAAATGAATTTTATAAATAACGTAGAATGAGTTAGAACTAAGATCAAAGACCCGTGAGTCGCCACATTGTGCATTGTTTTAAAATCTATCACAATAAATTAATTGATTACTGATTACAAACAAAATATAACAATTAATGTTGAAACTTTAAAACTTGTTTTTGTTTTTTATATTATTATATTATTGTTTTAGCAAAACTCATAATAAAACCAATTTAAACTTCAGAAATAATATCAAAATTTTAACATTTTAATTGTTTGATTACGTTAATTTCAATGTAATGTTTATTACTATAAAAAAATCCCCGCCTCATTTTTTTTCTAATTCTATTAAACTTCAACATTACATTACTGTCATTTATTAGTTGATTCGCTATTTAGACCACTAATAATCACTCTCCTCTCCTTGTCTTGTCTTTTCTGATTCAAAACTTCTGCAACAAATTTTATCCAAATCGGTTCAGTAGTATATTCTTGAAGAGATAACCGTCAGGCTGTATACATATTATGTATTCATAATAAAATAAATAAAACAAAAATAGCCTTTATTCTACCACTATACATGTAGAATATTGCTACATTAATTATGTTTCTTAATATTATTATATTGATATTACACATTAGTAAAACTTTAATCGTTACTGATAGTTCAATTATTTTAAACATATTATTAAATTATTAATTTTAAAATATAACATTTTTAAATTATTGATTATTTTAGTATTATTATTTCTACAATATCCTATTATTATTTTTCTTAAAGCTAAGATGTGGGAGTCGCCTCTTTGGCGTAGGCCTCCCCCAGTCTTCTCCAGGTATCTCTGTCTCTCGTCTTCCTTCCCCAATCTAATCCACTTTTTTCCTTGAATATATCCACTCATCTTTTCCTAGGTTTCCCTCTCTTTCTCTGTCTGTCCCTCGGTTGCCATTCTGTTATTTTACTAGTCCATTTCCCATTGTCCATTCTTATCATATATATGTCCTGATCATTTCCATTTAAAGTATTCTAATTTTCTGTAGTACGTTTGAGACCTTGGTTTTTTCCTTATAGTTTCATTTCTGATTTTGTCTGATATCTTTATGCCAAGCATGCCATTTTGTGTTGATGGATCGCTTATATATATCTTGTCTTAATCTTTTCTCCGTAAGAACCAAGTTTGACAGCCGTAATTGAAAAGTTTACTTTTAACATCTATGCTCACCTCTCTATTTTTCATGATTTCTTTAACTCCAGAACTTTTTCCAAGCAATTGCTATTCGTCTATTTGTTTCTTTCTCTGTCTGGTCTTTAAAGGAAATGTATTCATAATATGGATTTATATTATTTTAATTTCTAAGCTAGGATTGAGATTACAATAATATTATGCTTAGTAGCTTACACTTAATCTACTATGTATGTAGCTTTTGTTTACTTGGATGTTGTGTACTTGTGTATTTTTATTTTCACAAAAAATGATAAAACTTAATTTTTGTTTATTACAGAAACAATAATTAAAATAATGACTTGAACTTTGTAAATAAAAAATACAACTAAATACACCCTGTAGAACCAGTTAATCATAAACATTCTTAATTCAATACTAATTACAAGAAGCACGATGGACGTGCGTACGAAGTATAAATGAGTAATTATATTGAGTGCAGTATACACTTTGCTCAAAGATGGCCGTGTTAAAAGTATTATTGCTTATTAGCTTTGCAGTGGCCTCACTCGCCCAGAATTATAACAATCAATATAATTCAGGTATGCTTCAAAGCCTAATTTATTACAATTGGATATTAAAGAAACAAAGAATTCTATTAAATAGAAGTCTTTGTAAAGAAACTGAAATGTAGACACTAAAAATAAGAAAATGTTGAAGTCCGAGATTCATGTGAAAAACCAAAATATTTAAACTTTATAATGATTGCTGAACTAACACTAATAAGCATTAATTTTACAAACACCGAGGTTTACTTGTTCCAATTAAAATGAAAGTTCGCCCATGTTTTTAAAATATTATGCCTTTTTTAACCCAGAGTTAAATGAAACCAAGACGCTGATGCGCCTAATACAATATAATATAATTATTCAGGAAGAAACGTAGAACGACCATGTGAGGTATTCGAGATGAATTGCATCCGCCAATTTCTGGCGAAACACGCGAAATGCAAGCCGGTGCATGGGAGCGTACCGGAGCCCTACTACAGGGCACAGACTAGGGCTCTGCTGCCCAACATCAATAGTACTCTGACCCTGGATGATGTGGAGTATAAGGGATTGAATGGCAGAGTCCAGGAATTTTCGTAAGTGACCATAAAATTATAAATTTAGTAGTAGAGTAGTAAGTAACTACAAGAGCTTCTAAATCTAATATCAGAGTAACGTTTCTAAGGGCCTGTTTCACCACTTCCTGATAAAGCTATCTACTAATTAATATTATCGAATGCTTTATTAACTCCTTGAAATTCACTTTGTATGTCTTCACTCATTTTCTCCAAAACTTTGTAAACGTCTTTTACTCATTATTTATTTCCAAATAGTTTACCAATTCTATCTTGTTACATGACTAGCATCAACCGCGAGTCAGATAAGCTAGTGCTGGCGGTGGAATTCCGTAACCTGTACACGGCGTCCGACCGCACTCATTTCACAGTGTACCGCCGCGCGCGCGAGCCCATCACCACCGTCGACTTCCTCAAGGTCCTCTACAGTGAGTATGGCATTATGGACTTCATCGTTAAGAGGTATTTGTGAAAGTTCATTAGGAGACCAAGCCAAAACATATCTGACCGATATCCCTTCAAATACTTCACTGGGCAGTTATATTTTTAAATAAGTACTTACTTAAATGAGGTGTCTTATTTACGGCGGCGATTAACTGTTTCGACCATACTGGAATTTAAAATTTCACACAAAGTAACCCAAATAAGTTGGCACCATTAGATACTTATCTACAGTATTTTGGTATTCAATTTTATTGCTTTTCTATGTGACTCATATAAAATAGGTGTTGCGTATTTTAGCATATTTTGATAATGTTTTCAGAATCTATGACAATTACAATTGTGATCCCGGATTTAAAGAGTCTGAAACTGGAGCAGGCGGAGACCTTCTCGTACGTAGACGACGGAGCACCCAGGATAACTATTGGGCCGAACGCTTTCAATAGCCCAGGTAAGTACTGTTATGGTAATTTGTACCATCATAGAAATTGATTCAGTGGTTGATGGCAGACCCAAGTTTGTTTCGTCGGGTTATGTCAAGTCAATGCGAGAAGCACTGACCGATGATACCATCATGCCGGGATTTTTCACGCTTGACATATCTCGGCAAAATTACAAAGGTGTCCCATTTGACCATGAATCAATTTCCTGATGGTCCATCAATGACAGGGAGCAAATAATATAAAAGTTACTTATCCTGTGATATGAAATATCATATTGTCGTTAATGGCTTTTTATGAGATACCATTGTGTAGTTTGGTAATAAACTGATTAAAAGAGTAACATCGCGTACAGATAGAAATCAATAGCAAGGATATTTCTTGCAGAGTTTAGTTACCTTCCTATAATAACATTGATCTGGAACGAATTATATTTTTTTAATAAATACCTTCTATGTGCACAAACCATGACCAATTAAATTTGAAATGAAAACAATTAACCACTTGCGTGTATTTATACAACAATTAGGTGTTATTTAAAATATTAAATATCGATTCACTTAACTGTGCTTAGGCTCAAATTACCCATGAAAAGGTATAATTAGTTTCAATGAAATTGAAATTTGTCTTAAATTAATTAGAAGTTAGTAAGTTTTTGTTCATTACCACTTCAATAAATGGAGTTCTTAATGTGAATCAAATTTTATCAACTTTCTGCAAAATAACATTTATATTTTAAACAATATTATATTTACAGCTTGTTATTCATGAGGTTTATATTTTGATTTTGACCAATTTCAAAATGTATCCTAGATCCCACTGTAAGGCGGGCTGCGGCGGAGTTCTACCCCAGCCTACCCATCGGAGTCAGGGAGGCCTACCTCACAGAAGGCAGCTTCATCATAATCACCTTCATACAGAAAACTCTCTGTGACTTCGGCCTCAATGTCCTATAAGATGGCGGATTAAAAGATATATTTTCTACGTTGTTTTATTTAACATCATGTTGTAGTTAACTTATTAGTGATCATCATGTGTATCACAGTTCGGTATCAAAATATTTTCGCGTTTTAATAAGCGAACAATGTGAAACCGATATTAAGTATTTAATTAATTTTGTAAAAGTTATAGCTCTGTCAGTTTAAAATATTTGGTTTCGTCATTTATTAACAAGGATATAGGTATTTCTGAAACTATTCTGGTTCAGAATGTATTTATATTAATTCTAACTATAAAGGTCCTTAAAATAAATTAAAAAGGGTATTATTAGCCCCTAAAGGGACGAGTGCGAGTAGTTCCCTGAAGGGCTTGTAAAAGTCGATATGAAATGGTCGGTAAACCTTTTTTATAGCCGAATTTCCGAAATGAAATACGATTCAGCTAGTGAAAATATTGAGCAGGAAATTGTGAGATTTTTATTTCAAAGGAAAAGTTGTATTAAGTGTTTAACTGCAAAAAATCTAAAATACGTAAGACTTCTTATATTAAAACTTACCTTCCCAAATAGTTACTCCATTGGTCGACAGAACTTCAGACTGGTAGTGTGACCTAGAAAAAAAAGATAAGTTGTTAATCTATATGAATAAAAATAAAATTTAAAAACTCGCGAAAAACTCGAGAACGGCTAAATTGATTTGACAGATTTTAGTCTTCAAATATTGGTGGAAGTTCAGGGAAGGTTTTAAATATTGGGATGAAAGTGATACGAACTTCACCAGGTCATCTAGTACGGAATAAAAATATATTAAGTTCTTACTTGAATTACACTTTTACAATCTTGGTTTGTCTTGATTATTAATACATTACTGTGACTAATGATGCTGCAGTCAAAACTAATATAATCCCACTAAATTACGTAAGCTCTGTCGAAACTAATGCCGCTGTGATTTCCACTCAGTGTGGAGTGAATAATTAGGAGGTTCATCTTCTCACAATACGACCGACTATCGTCATCCTCGTCTTACGGAACTATCATAAATTTATATTATATTCTAGTAGGTATGATTTCCTTGTACCAGCAAAATTTGCGGTATTCTATCTTAGGATACACAGAATACCTTTCAATTAATGAAATAAATAAATAAAATAAAACATGTGTTGGCCTACCACCGGAACTGACCCGACGAGAAGAACCGGCGTAAGAAACTCGCACTTTTTACCAAAAAAGTGGTAAAATTTATCTTTTAAAATATGAAGATTGCAATTTACCTTGTAATGATAAATTTCTTATGAAAAAGCAACCTTTATATTAGATTTCATATAAAATGTAATGATCATCTTTATTTATAGATTTCAACCTATAAAATCTATCAAATCTTTATAACAGTTTAATTATTTCAGTTCTATTACGAAGAAGCGATAATCTTTCAAGACGCTAAGTGTTTCTAATTAAAAATTATTAGTAATGAATAAAACCTTCATTAATTTTAATTCTACATCTATATTATTAACTAAACACGTTATTATCTTCACGCGAGTATTACGTAATACGTATAGATAGTAGGTATATAAAGTCTGTAATATAATTTGCCGGCTTACTCGAAAAGTTTATAGCAATGAAAATATTATTGTGTCTCGCAATATTCTTCATTGGCAGCAATTGCCAGCAGTCTGTGACCAAACAAAAAGGTAAAGCGATAAAATATAGAAAAATATTATATCCCAAACCACGAGACATAAAATTCAACAAATTTTGACATGAGTCGATAAAAGTTCAGTGGCATATTTACAAAGCCTTATTAAATTAAGATAACATTAAAATTTGGGCTGTTTTTCGTATATTTTTACAAGACTTAGAAAGGTATTTTGGAAGTATATTGTCAATCACTTCAGACAAGAGGACGGGGAGTAAACTCGGCCAAGTCTGACTTGATACCTAGGCTTAGGCATTTACTAATGGTCTGCGGTTTCCTAGATTAATGGAAGCTGAGAGAAATATCGTAGACCACCTAGGTATAGAGCAGAAAATTATATTTTGACTAAAAGCGAAGCCACTCTCAGTAACGTTTATACCAAGATTTCAACTATAACCTGACTAGCTTTGAATTTTTTTCTTTTTGTTTATCGGTGCGATTCCAATTAATTCGCACTTCTTTAGCATTTATTTAGAAAACATATACTTACTTTATAATTATATTTTTAACTGACGGCCGCACTCATATTTATTTCTTATTGTTCTTATTTTATTCTGTCAGGCTCTTAATTAAAATATATCTAAGAGGACGATCAATTCCTTTCGGTTTCCAAAAATCCGTTGTTTCCACACTTTACAATCTATGGCGGTACAACTGTCGCGACCATTCTTCATCGCGCTATCGTTTTAGTACGACAGTATATACGACAACCGATATTAATGTAGTGGGCTTCGGCCTGATAGAATACCACCTCGGTCTGTTGGAAGTTCCTATATGTGGCTATTACTCAAATCCCAAGTAATATATTTTCAGAGAACCGCATAGTGCGACCATGCTCCACCTCCGACATAGACTGTATCAGACGATACTTCGGTGACCATGCCCAGTGCCGGGTGACCCACGGTCCTGTCCCCGATCCCATGTACTTCAAGCACACTTACGCGTTCCTACCTGCAGCCAACATGACACTGACCAGTGATGACTTCTACCGTACTAATTTGAACGGCAGGATCGAGGAGTTTTAGTAAGTTTCTTGTTTGATACGGCGAACACGGAAGAAGTTTGCAGTCAATGTATTACTGCCTCTGATAAGACTATGTAATAATAAATTGTATAAACTTGCGACATGCCTCAAAATTCGTTAGACGGAGAGAGAGTAACGAGTATAGACCAGGGGTCGTCAAATGGCGGACCGCAGTCCGCATCCGGACCGCCGACCCATTGCGTGCGGACCACCGACAAAGCATTTTCGAAAATGAACTTCGTTTAATGTCAATAGCTTGCACCAACATCACTTCAAACTTCAGACAGATAATAATTAGCAACTAAAATTGACACTTTTCTCATTGTTTGATACCTTTGTAATTTCCGTTATTTGTTTAAAAATATTTTTTACAAATTGTGTGGACCGCGAAGGCCATTTCAATTCTGAAAATGGACCGCGAGCGAAACTAATCGGTGACCCCTGGTATAGACTATAGAGTGCTGGCGCAGCGTATCAGAAGGAATAAGGTGCTTATTCTACCGCAGCGAAAATATATTTTTCAGTTTTCACTCCTTTCCACCCGAGTGCAACACTTTTTTTTTTCTTTTACGACTTCTTTTTTAATTACTTTTCTAGCATCAACAAGGAAACCGACAAGCTGTTGATAGCTTTGGAGTTCAAGAACCTGACTATATATTCCAACAACAGTTACTTGGCTTACCACAGAAGAGCCAAGGAGCCCATTATTAACAAAACCACCCTAAGGATATTTATCGGTAAGTATAGGTCTACCAGAATCTGATGGCAAAAAGTGAAAAAATAAATTGACTCTAACAATACCGGGGTACTTGGATTAAAACATTTTGATCCTTTTTTTTCCTGCGGCTGATTATGTGTTTGAAACATGCAAATTGTAAAAAAAAAAATACAATGATTAAGGATATTTTTTTGAAAATCTGCCATCCAAATTCGCTATCAGATCCTGGTAGACCTATACAACATAAAAATGCTATATTATTACAGAAAGAATAATAAACGAAATGCCTTCTAAATTCATCTCGTTAAATTAATGTGTGTTATCAAACGCATTCGTTATTCAGTTCTACTCGTAGTAGTCAACCACTTAACTTTGAAAGTAACTTAAGAGGATACCACAGCGGCTAGAGAAATGAAAAAAAAGTACGTGTAATATCTATAGCTGTCTCCCTTACCTCAAGCCTATACCGCAGAACGCGATAGAGACAACTGCAGAAAATCCAGAAAATCAACGATTCGTTGTCCCCTGATTCCTTCTCCAAAACTTAACCGATTTAAGTACTTTTTTCATTAAAGATTAAAAAAAGGCTTGAGCTGTGTTCCTATGTTTTGCTTTTTTTGTATAATCTATCCAAATCTGTTTTCTGGACGTTTGAACACAGTGGAAAATCTGGCCATTTTTTTGGGTTTTTGAACGTTCATATCTTATTTAATAATTAAATTATGAAAAAAAAGAAAACATAGGGACATTGTATTAGTGGCCTTAGATATTCAGGAAAAAAATTATAACTCTACTAGCATTATCCAGGGAGGAAACAGGGGACAGCGTTTGTATGGAAAAAATGGCGGTGTGGAATCCTCTTAAGGGGGCGACTAACCCTAAAGTGTTGATTTTATAATTAATTTTTATACTTGAAAATAAGCCCCGAATAGTTTCATTTTCTAAAATTAGATACTACATTTTATTTTCGAGAATTCGATCTGAGCTAAAACACGATATCTTAAAATTTTCTTGATAGAAAAAAATCACAAAGATGCATCTAATTTTCACGAATTTTTCATTTATTGCCATAACCGTGCATTGAACTAAGTTAATCTCTATATATCTAAAAATCTTAACAAATTGTATACAATTTTATCATTGAGAGATCGACCTAGCGGATATTTAAAATGTTGTATATTTATCGAGTTATTGAGAAAAAACTAATTTGTCGATGAATCCGCGTCGTTCTTTTTCACCTGGCATATGAAAGACGGGCGTGAGTGTGAAGAGAGAAGGACGCTGTTTGATTTTTGGGGTTAGTCGCCCTCTTAAAAGTAGGTATCCACAAAACCAGATTCCAGGCAACTTGCATTTAATAATTTTGACAGAAAGCTCAAAATCAAAAAGTATATTTTTGGATTCGAAATAGCATCTAGAGAGCGCCATGAAACTTGTGATGAAACTTAGCGATGGAAGCTATGGCGTTACCCTCAAATATCAGCCATTTTTTAAACATAGAACCCTTATTTTTTTGCAGGTTCCATGACGATCACCATGATAATCCCTAACATCCGCGACCTGAACATCCACATGGCGGAGACCACCGCGTACTTCAACAGCCTCGAAAACTCCTTCGCTCTGGGCCCTGAGGCCTTCAAGGGCTCCGGTAAGATTCACTTTATATCTAGCTGTTTGCAAGTCAATTTGAACGTATGTTTCTTCGCCTAACCTATTAATCCGATGGATTTGGTGTCACCATAGGGTGTAGACAAATTATACATATACGTGGGAGAGCCATGCTTCGGCACGAATGGGCCGGCTCGACCGGAGAAACACCACGTTCTCACAGAAAACCGGCGTGAAACAGCGCTTGCGCTGTGTTTCGCCGAGTGAGTGAGTTTACCGGAGGCCCAATTCCCTTCCCTATCATCCCCAATTCCCTTCCCATCCCATCCCTACCCTCCCCTATTACCCTATTCCCTCTTAAAAGGCCGGCAACGCACCTGCAGCTCTTCTGATGCTGCGAGTGTCCATGGGCGACGGAAGTTGCTTTCCATCAGGTGACCCGTTTGCTCGTTTGCCCCCTTATTTCATACAAAAAAAATGTATAATAAGTCCATGATGTCACTAGATTCGTAATATAGTGTTCCAGGTAACCTAGGCTATGTAATTATGTTGAGTTGAGTTAGAAGAATCCGAAAGACTTTATGACTTTTGACGTTCACTAAACACAAAAACGTTTTCACACCAAGCGAATGTCACTTTCGTTCGACTATTTTACACCGTCAATGTAAAGATTGTTTTTAGAAAGTTTTATTATTTTTGTTGGAATATACGTACTAGAGTACAAATATTCAAGTACAATAAGTAAACCTCAAATCAAGTTTTCTTAACTTTTTAATTCCTACGATGTTCATCTAAGTCAGTTGATGTGTAACTGTCATGTGTGATGTCATTATATATTAAAATTATATCTATTGAATGGACGGTCGATTTTTCTTTTTGCACTAAACCTATTCCCATTTTCTATCAATTTTTATTATGATCCTTAGAAAGATAAATAATAGTTTGTTTGTAACTAACATTTAACGGATTTTTATAAAATAACGAATCTTTCGATGTTTTAGATCCTGGACTGAAGCAAGCCGGTACGGACCTGTACCTCTACGCCAACCAGGTGTTCAAGGAGGGAATGATGACCGACGGATACGAGAACATCCTCGCATACATACAGCATAACATATGTGATTTCGGCATTCAAATATAAAAGAAATAATAAAGAGATCAACAGTTTTAGTTACACTATTATGGCCTTGTCTGATTTCATAACTTGTCCACAACGTAAATTTTTTTAACAAGGATAAAACATTTCCCATACAAAATAAATATATTATGTACGTACCTTTTATTTGAAAAAGAAAAAGTGTTTGAAAACTTTAAAGCAATGTGCTAACACATTTTTCTTATTTTATTTCGTTTAATTTTGCAGTCAGAGACTAAAATTTTATCAAGATCACTTCACCTGTGGCAAAATAGCACTAAAATCAGTCAGTTGTTTTTAATATGAACGTTTTAATCCAAGCTATTAAATATATAGCTTGGATTAAATTTAAAACTATATATTATAATATATTGTCTTCAGATAAACTATCGGAATAATAAAAACAACTCGGATATAAACCATACCTAAAACTACAGCTAATATACCCGCAGAAGCTGTCAGTCCTCGGGGGCCAGAACAATGCATATCCTATAACAATTTGCAACAATTTACCGAGGTGAAGTGGCCAAGTAACTCCGACGTCTGTCCCGACTCCCGCCTCCCGCTAACTCCGAACTTCTGACAACTTTATAACTCCGTCACTACTTTTATATTCCACTGTCTCACTGAATTAAATGTCTATTGATTTCTTTTATTGCATTGTAGATGTCTGACCGCCGTACTCAGAGACATTTAATTATGATTAAGCTTCATTATAATGAAGAGTTTGACAGATAACGTCCCATACGTTATTTTAAATCAAAATTTTGAATTAATTACATTAAGTAATTAATGTTCCACTCAGAGTAAGGCAGTTAGTATAAGAGAATAGTAAATATTTTTTATTATTATTTGCTATTAGTACGACGTTCGATTAAAAACGAAATAAAATTAATCAAGAAAAGTTAATTTAAAGATTGAAATATATCAGTGTAAGAAATGTTGATATTATTTGTATAATTAAAGTGTGTTTAAATAATAATCATGGCTTTGATAAATGTTAAGTACATAATATTTTAACAAAAACTAAATAAAAGAATACCAACATTGACTATTATAATAAATCAATATATAATTAATAACAGCTAAATGTTTTAAGCTTATAAATTTAATTTAAATTCTTTTTATCCAAAAATCATGCTCCATGTATTTTCTAATTGCATTAAAAAGTTATTTCCTTTTCAATAATAATTATTATATTTTTTTAAATAAATTATTAAATAACGTTTGCTATAATTTTATTAAATAACATATTATTATACGTATATTAAAAAAACACTTACCGATTAATCAACAAAAACAATTAAAAAGTGTTTAAAATGAACACTACACATAAATTAACACGTATCTGTTGGGAGGAAAAGTTTTTCGTAGCGCGCGCTACGGGTCTACGCCGCCCACACGACCTCTCGCGCGAAAGCTCGCGGTCAACTGAGCGACGCCAGCCTGTCTCTACTTTCATGAAATGAGCTGAAAGGGACCCCTCGAAAGTAAAGTGGAGCAACCGCCAGGCAGCGACGAAGAATTTTCAACTGTACGGCCGAAGCGTAAAGTTGGGATTGGCATGATGACGAATTTGTTTTTAAAGTGCTCAACTGTTTGTTTGGGAGGGTCGCAGAGGCGGGAATGAGTGTGTGAAAAAAAAATAAGCCAACCACGTCTCAGTGAGTTAGGGCTTCAGGGGCGGGTTTTCAGTGAATATCTTTAATTAAAGGAACTTCGCTTGGTTACTGTAATGAATTGATGTTTGTGAAAAAAAAAACATGCCTCGGATACCCCAAAGGCAAATGAAAGCGAGAAGTTTTTCAGTGCTTTTGCAAGTTAATTAATTAGCTTTGTGTGCATTTTTATTACAGCACTATATTTTGTATAATTTACAAGATGTTCGCTTTAAAAATAATAGTAGTGTATATTGAGAAAATATTCTAATATTTTCTCAACACATACTAAGTAGAGTACAGAAATAGAAAACTCTGTAACTTGATCGTTTAAAAAGTTTGTCTGGCGAGATTTTTTAACTGACAAAGTGTATAATAACAACAGTAAAAAGCAATAATATTATGATAACCAGATACGTTAACTTTACGTAAAGTTGCAAAAATCCAAGACTAGTGTAATGCAAGTTAACTAGGAAGCTCAAAATAGTTTTACTAGCTTGAATTGATGTAGTATAATTTATTTCTTGTCTTGAAATACTCGACTATGAATGGAAGATGGAATCAGCTTTTATCTCTTTCGTCAAAGGCGGGGCCACGCTGCGCATGCGCTAAACTATCTTAAGAATAAGAATTCCCAAGAAAATATTTCCACGGAAAATGTATTATTATTAGAATTTATCATTTACTAAGAAGGTTAGGCCCTTAGCCTTGGGGTCTCTTAGAAATAGCTTATCCGGAAGATTTTACTTTGTCGTGTAAAGGGTACGGTATCATTTTTGGCCTAGCTATTCTACTGTTATAAGACGATTATGAAATAGGGTATCAATGGTATACCAAAACTTTAACAAGCTCCAAAAGAAATTAAAACTTAAAATAAAACATTTAGGGCCTGTTTCACCACTTCCTGATAAGGTGCCGGATAGGCTATCCACAAATTTTTTGACAGATTCTCCATACTTTATCTGTCAAGTTAATTAAGTTGTGGATAGCCTATCCGAGACTTATCAGGAAGTGGTGAAACAGGCCCTTAGTCACTAAGTTTCTTAATAATTTTAGAGGCTATCTACATCATAATACTTCAAAGCTCTCGTTTTAAGAATTGTAGCATCATCAATAAATAAATTATAATTTTTTTAACTGCAATCATTTGTTTTTTACAACTTAGAATAATATTTTTATAAATTAGTTTTATTATTTTATAAACCTAAAGACCTATTTTACGTCACCCTTATAATTATTTGTATTATAATAATACTGTGAAAATATAATTCCTACATCTTCTGGCAAATGTCATTGGTTTATTTGCGTATATGGTAAAGCAGTTTTTAATCCATTTGGCTGTCGAGTTCAATTGCTGTACTCGAGCAGGATCAAGCACAGATGTCAAGTCCAATCCACGGGTTTAGTTCTGGTTCACTGCAGTCGTGTGACAGCATGAACGAACTTTTACGAACTTTATTTTGTGGCAAACATATGAATATGTTTGCCACAAAATAAAGCTCGCATTTTCTTTACACTTTGGCCCCTTTTCCTAATAGCAATAATTATTTTTAAGCCTGTTTATTTGTTTAAATTTTGTGTAAAATTAATTTCAAAATTAAATCTTTTAAAGAATATTTTAACTAGTTTTCCAAAAAAGGTAGAAAGAATCCCACCAAAAACATACCTGTTAAAATGTGGCCAAGTTCCTATCGGCAAATTTTTGGTCTAAAAAAAGAGTTGAAATCCAATCCAATGCCAAGTTTAGATGCACTTCATCGATCGTTATCATTTTCATCAACAGCCTGATCCATAATACTTCTAATTTGAACGTGGCAGGTTAATTTAATTATATTATTATCTAATACAATTATGAATTAATCAAGAGTTACGTATAGCACGAAAACCTGCCAAGTTCAAATTTAGAAGTATTATGGATCAGCTTTTTTTTATGAAATAAGGGGGCAAACGAGCAAACGGATCACCTGATGGAAAGCAACTTCCGTCGCCCATGGACACTCACAGCATCAGAAGAGCCGCAAGTGCGTTGCCGGCCTTTAAGAGGGAATAGGGTAATAGGGAGGGTAGGGAAGGGAAGGGAAAAGGGGAGAGTAGGGAAGGGAATAGGATAGGGGATTGGGCCTCCGGTAAACTCACTCACTCGGCGAAACACAGTGCAAGCGCTGTTTCACGCCGGTTTTCTGTGAGAACGTGGTATTTCTCCGGTCGAGCCGGCCCATTCGTGCAGAAGCATGGCTCTCCCACGTATAAACAGGCTGTTGATGAAAATGATAACGATCGATGAAGTGCATCTAAAATTGGCATTGGATTGGATTTCAACTCTTTTTTTAGACCAAAAATTTGCCGATAGGAACTTGGCCCCATTTTAACAGGTATGTTTTTGGTGGGATTTCAATACTTTTTTTCAAGAAATTATACCTATTTTAATTTTTTTGACCGACTTCCAAAAAGGAGGAGGTAATACGTTCGGCTGTATGTATCTTTTTTTATTTTTTTTTATTTGTATGTTCAACGATTACTCAGCCGTTGGTGGTCGGTTTTTTCAAAATTCTTTTTGTGTTGTATTGGGTTTAACTCGAATTTGGTACCATGTTCACAAAAGTGGTGATCTGATGATGGGATCCTTGAGGAATCGAGGGGATTTCTTGAAATTTATATGGAAACATGTAGTGATTTTGATTTTTTCTGAAGCATTCGAGGTAAATGCTACCAAAAAGTAAGACTTCGCCCTAGATTATACCCTGGATCCGAAGGTACCGAACAGAACTTTTGAATGCTTATAGATACAGGTTCGGGGATTTCGGCGTTGTTTAAACAACTGAAAGTGTAAGCCAACACATCAATTTGATTGATCATCATCATCACAACCATAATTATGCCATGCATCATCACATTATGACACAATTAGAGGTACTTTTCATGATATTTTGCATCGAAGCAGATGTTTTTGATGACGATTTCGCTGTTTGTGGACCGATTTTCAAAATTCTCATGTTGTTGTATAGGATACAATCTTAATTTTGTATAACAATTACGACAGTGAGCTGATGATGGGATCTATGAGCAATCGGGGGAAATCCTTGAAATTTATCAAAACACTCATAGTGGTTAAAATGTTGTTTTTAGTAAGTTAAACATATTATTATGTTACGAGTAAGAGAAATTTCATACGAAGGTGTCTCTTGGTCCAAAGGCACTGAACAGAACTCCTGAACCTTTAAAGATAAAAGTTTGGAAATTGCAGCATCGCTTAGATAACTGCAAGCATTTACCACAATTTCGCTTATAGTAACATAATGTGAATAGTTAACATTCGTATTGGTTATTTACTCATAAAGCCTTATTTTGTAGATAACTAAAAAGAGTGAAATTATTATTTTTAACAAAAAAATTAAAACCGACTTCCAAGGTAAAAACAATAATAATATGAACTAAAAAGTATAAAATAACTCTTACTCTTTAATAGTGCCTTTTTCAGAATTCGTCTAAATCTCAACTATTTCTGTACATACCACAGTCTTCATTACTTTGAAGTCGATACTAGTCCCAAAAGTTTCAGATATTCTGACATTGACTGAACTCACGATTAAATTAGCTGGTAGGTACCGACCTCAAAATAATGAAGACTGTGGTATGTACAGAAATAGTTGAGATTTAGACGAATTCTGAAAAAGGCACTATTAAAGATTAAGAGTTATTTAATACTTTTTAGTTCATTTATGTTTTTACCTTGGAAGTCGGTTTTAATTTTTTTGTTAAAAATAATTATTATTAATCTACATATTTAATATTATAACACACGATCTGAGTGTCAAATTTCATTACGTTAGGAAAATTGGAGGTGGTATCTAAAGTTCGTAGATGAACCGACTCACGCCTTACCGATTTCTCAAATTTCTCAATTTTTTTTATCTACTTATAACACATGCCCTGCGTGCCAAATTTCATAAGGCTAGGATAATCGGAAGTGGCCTCTAAGGTTTGTAGGTGAACTGACTCACGCTTGACCGATTTCTTAAATTTCTCAATTTTTTGTTAATCTACATATTACACACGACCTGTGTGCCAAATTTCATAACGCTAGGACAATTGGAAGTGGCCTAGAGGTTTTGATTACCGGTCAGTGAGTGAGTGCCAAAATTAGCTATTTTCACAGAAAGATATTTCAGGATCTGCCGAAGCTATATCTATTAAATTTGGTATACTGCCTTAGTACTAGCACATAATTACGTAGGTATCATTTTATGTTTGCACTCGCAATAGGCACTGAGCTACAGGGGGGTCAAAAGTGCGTCGAAACGGTTCGTGTAAATAGTGCACGGCATGCGCGCGGCATGCTGGAACTTCGCAGCGCGCTCTGTGCGCTTTGATAAATAAAAGTCGTCGCTATAACAGCAAATACTAAAAAAAAATATATATATTTAAGGGGGGCTCCCATACAACAAACGTTAGTTTTTTGGTCTTTTTGGCTCGTAATCCATAATGGCAACATATTATAGACACTTGAAATTTTCACAAAATCCTTAATTAATTGTGTACAATATTAAGTAATAAAATTAAAATAAAATAATTAATTAAGGGGGGCTCCCATTCAAAAAATACCATTTTTTCCTTATTTTCGCTCTATAACGGTACGGAACACTTCGTGCGCGAGTCCGACTCGCACTTGGCCGATTTTTTCTTAATTTCTATGAAGATTTAAAAAAATACCCTGAGAAAATGTTAAATTATCTGAGGATTTCACTAAAATCAGTGACTGAATGAGTGACGGATTGAGTGAAACAATTGGCAACGTCGCCAGTCGCCGCATGCGGAGCGTTTGACTCTGGCTGCGCTGGCTACTTGGCAACGTCGCCAGGTGAATTACTCGTCAATCGTCATAATATATCTCAATAGAACTGGTTGGCCACGTCGCTGGCCACGTCGCCATGGCGTCCCGGTGAGGTATGGCCCTAACGAGAATGTAGCCTGTCTTTGTTATTTTTTAAATTTTAACTGTTCGTTTAATTTTTTTCCGCACTTATTTATTATATTTAGGGTAAAAATGCCGAATGAAAATAGAAGATAAACAGAAAATATTATGTACTATAAGCTTGAGAATCCCATACATTTTTTATTTCAAATTTCGACGAAGAAATTAATAAGCAGCTCATCGGTTTCGGTGATAGTGGTTGGTTTTATCGAAAGCTACGCAGGAGTAATATGAAGTTAAGGCATACCACCAGACCAAAAACCCAATAAAGGTATACCGTATACGGTATACCTTTGTGGCGGTACCCAATATTCGCCTAACATTCCTGCATCGCGCTATCGAAGTTTTCTGAGCGCGTCGGTATATATACGACAGCTGAAATGTATCACGTCGGGGTCACCAATAAGGGAATAAGCGTGGCGACGCTAAAGGAAGATCTTCCAACCGAGCGAGGTGTTATGCTCGGTCAGGCCGGAGCGCACGTGATACATTTCAGCTGTCGTATATATACCGACGCGCTCAGAAAACTTCGATAGCGCGATGCAGGAATGTTAGGCGAATTGTGGGTACCACCACACCTTTATTGGGTTTTTGGTCTGGTACTATAGTACGTCTCCCAGGAATTCATTCATTCATTCATTCTCGTAGAGACGTACTATATATAGTACGTCTCCCAGGAATTCATATTATTATGATAGTATTTGTCTACTTGAGCTACAAGACTGTGATTATTATACCAACTGTAACTACTATTCTATAATTTCTTTAGCTCTCCAGTTTGTATTTAAGTAGAGAAAGACTTCAAAATTCAATATAGAATTCGACTTGCAACTATGTCAAACTGTAGCGACAAGTCAATGCAATACTGAAACTTGAAATATCTTTTCTTATTTAAAGTGCGAGACGAAATTCTCTTAGAAATACGAGGAGTGCTCTGTCAGCGTTTTATTGTGTTTCGCTACACGTCCTCTCATCGCGCAGTTCGGTCACGGACTGGCGCCGCTGCACAATTCCGCCGTGAGGTGGCGCTGTCAATTTGTCTCGAGTCTCTCGAGTTGGCGCCCAACGTGGAGCCGAAGTTTCTAGTATTGAATATAAAATGGAGTTATGTAACCGTAAACTTTTATGTGGATGCGAACGGTAATGGACTCGAAATATTTTAAAATACATTTCGTGTTGTTCGTCAAAGTGTTTTGTTTAACGTTGGGACTCATGAAAGTTCGAAAGCTCGTATGATTGGTTGTAACTCTGAATATCAACGTTCTAAGCCATGTTCAACAGCAAACTGTTAAATTAGCATTCCTTTCAAAGCTACAATGTATCTTAAAAAGAGGCAAAGGAATTTCTTAAAGAGGCGCTTAAAAATTGAAATAAAGTCATCGTCGGTATTCGGCTATCAAAGCGTCTCCCGAGGGGGGAATCGTTCACCGCGATCCGGTCTGATGTATTCCGTCTCGGAGGGGAGAATGGGGAGCCAGATAAAACTACCGAATTCAAGAATTATTTTATTCCTTCAAATTAACAAGGTTTTATCTTTGGTGAAGTTGCTTTACGTTGCTGTAAATGAATTTTACGTTTTGTGTATCTATCACACAAAACGTAAAATTTACACAATAAATAAATTATACTTTAGCCTTTACAAACAAAGTACATTATGTTTTAGTATGTCAATATTTATTCGTATTTCAAAAGAAAACAACATCCTTATAAGCTTAGGAACTTTCTATTGCCGAGTAAAATTCCAGCAGATTTCATTTCGAAGTTATGTAAGTATTTAGCAATATGAGTTCCTTTCTTACAGTAGCAGTAAAAGCAAATACACGGTTCTTGGAATATTGAGACCGAGCTTAAATGATTTCACAATTTCAGGGCTCGCCATAAAGGTACAAAACTCTAGGAAACGTTTCAAAAGGGGTTTGTACATATATTTCTTCAATATATATAATATAATATTACTGAAGATACATAGCATTATCTGCAATCATTGACATCATGGATATTACTTATTAACATTAACGGCAGTACTCAGGGAAATTTAATATACTTAGGGCCTGTTTCACCACTTTCTGATAAAGTGCCTAATAGGCTATTCACAACTTTTTTGACAGATTCTCCATACTTGATCTGTCATTTTAAATGGTTTTAAATAGCTTTATCAGGAAGTGGTGAAACAGGCCCTTAATGTTAAAACTTGAGTTTAAGAAGGATTTTGACATACACATTTTCTGTCAAACTTAAATAATCAGATAATGTCTCTAACTGCCCCACTAAGAGTGGGACATTAATTACTTAAATGTAATTAATTCAAAATTTTGACATAAGCCCCATACATTATCTGTGAAACTCGTCATTAAATTGAAGGTTAATCATGATTAAATGTCTCTGAGTACGGCGGTAAGTGCTGCCGTAAAAAGTATAAACTGTTTATTATCACTTTTTAGGGTCCCGTACCCAAAGGGTAAAAAACGGGACCCTATTACTAAGACTTCGTTACTCTGTCTGTCTGTCCGTCTGTCTGTCTCCAGGCTGTAACTCGAGGACGGTAATAGCTAGAGAGTTGAAATTTTCACAGATTATAATATGATGTATATCTGTTGCCGCTATAACAACAAATACTAAAAACAAAATAAAATACATATTTAAGGGGGGCTCCCATACAACAAACGTGATTTTTTTTTGGCATTTTTTGCTCTATATAATATCAATATTGGCAAAAGTTAAGTAAGTACTTGAATTTTTCACAAAATCTTTGCTTATATGTGTTCTTTAATATTTAATAATAATATTAAAATAATATCAAAAATTGAGAGGGGCTTCCATACAAAAAACACAGTTTTTGGCCTAATTTGGCTCTATAATGGTACGGAACCCTTCGTGCGTGAGTCCGACTCGCACTTGGCCGATTATTTCAAATAGTGATATCTTTATAAGGTAGTATTACTAGAGTGTTCATATTAGTCCTATCATAAAGAAAATCTAAGTCTACGAAAAATTGCTAACAGTTCAACATTCAGTTCATTCAGTTCAATTTTAAAAGATAAACTCTAATTGAGTAAACGCTGAATTAACGTCGCCCGTGCGGCCGTGTACCGAGTTCCGAAAATGATCAAAACAGTTGTTTGAAGCAAAACGACCTAATTTGACGGCAAGAACTCGACTAATTGAATTGAAAAACTTCTCGTTAAGGAGGGGGGAGGCGGCGTCGCGGACTGTGGCAACTTCGAAAAATTCCCGTTAGTTTGTTTCACGGTAACTCAATAAAACTAGAAAAAGAACTGCGAAGTTAAGGATCAACTTTGATAAAGTCCGCGCTGGATTTAATACATTTTCGGACCGGCTACGTAATCCATACGAATATTATAAATGCGAAAATGTGTCTGTCTTTCTGTTACCTCTTCACGCTCAAACCGCTCAACCGATTTTGCTGAAACGCATGGAGATACTTTGAATCCCGAGAAATGACATAGGATAGTTTTTATCCCGGAAAAATGTACGGTTCCCGCGCGATAAACGGATTTTGGTGCAACGAAGTTGCGGGCGTCATCTAGTTCAAATGATTATATTCGAAATGTTGGTCTAGGATTTACAGTGAACCATCAGCTCAAATGTTGAAAATATGTTTTTAATTGGTGCATCTCAAAATGTTCATCAAAATGGTAAATATCGACCGTTGCATAAATAAAACAAAAAACTTGTAAGAAAAATGAGGCTCTACATTAAAGTTTTATAGAGCTTAGATAGCTTACGCGTGTGAGTTAAGAGTCCGGGTGCCATCGAAATTCTCATACAAACGTAATACCAAGATCATTTCCCATTAATATTTTATGTAAATATTTTGCAGTGAATCTTTGTACAGGAACCTAGGTAATTACTATCTTAACCTGAATAATAACTCAAATATGGTAAATATTCTCGTATAGAAAAAAAAAAATGTTTTATTTCTGAGTAAATTTGAATCAAATTTTTTCAGAATGTCTACCTGATGCCTACCACCGGTTCGGGAACTACCCCGGCGAGAAGAACCGGCGTAAGAAACTCGCACGGGTTCCACTTTTTACCAAAAAAGTGAGAGAAAAATTATTCTTTTAAAATAAAGTTTACAATTTTGTAACTTAATATTATATACAATGTCAACATACATAATTGTAAGTCATAATAAAATAATGTAGAAGTAGCCTTGCAAGAAGCCATCCTACTCCCAAGATGTGCCATCTTCTATGAAATCATTGACCTTATAATAAGCTTTGGCACACAAACGCTCTTTGACTACTTTTTTAAATTTATTAATGGAAAGATTTTGAACGTTTTCTGGGATTTTATTGTAAAGGCGTATACATTGACCTTTAAAAGATTTACTGACTTTACTAAGTCTGATCACTGGCATGTCCAGCTTGTGCTTATTTCTAGTATTTCTACAGTGAATGTCACTTTTAACTTTAAATTTATTTATATTTTTTCTAACATATATTACATTATCCAAAATGTATTGAGAAGCAACAGTTAGAATACCAATTTATAAAGCAGACATTTTATAAATAGAACGTATGGCTCGCTTCTGCAGCACAAATATTGTATTAATGTCGGCAGCGTTTCCCCATAAAAGGATTCCATATGACATCCTACTATGAAAATAACTAAAATATACTAATCGTGCCGTGTCTTCGTCAGAAATTTCTCTAATTTTTCTGACTGCATATGCTGCAGAACTGAGCCTACCTGCTAGATTAGCAATGTGAGGACCCCACTGTAATTTACTATCAAGTGTAATACCTAGGAATACAGTGTTATCTACCAAATTCATCTTCTCATCATTTAATAGCACATTGGTTTGTACTTGCCTAACATTGGGCAAAGTAAACTTTATACATTTAGTTTTACTAGAATTTAAAAGTAAGTTATTAACATTAAACCAATGTACTATTTTTGAGAGAGCACTGTTTACCTCGTCGTAGTTCGACTGTTGTCGCTTCACTTTAAAAATAAGTGAAGTGTCATTAGCAAAAAGCACTATCTCATTATTATTATCCTTTACTAGATAAGGTAAGTCAAATGATCTTGGTATTACGTTTATATGAGAATTTCGATGGCACCCGGACTCTTAATATTAATTTATCTAATATACATGAACATGTACTTTAAATGGCACGTCACTGCTAAACAGTTAAAAAAGCTTAGTGGTGCCATAGGATTTCCATTTGATTGATTAGGTACAGACCTAATTGAAATTTTGACCAATCAAAAACTAATCAAATATACACCAATGAGACAGCAAAATCCATCCTGGAGAATTATAAAGTAGGGCTTAAAAGTTTCATTTAAATCTCTCGTTAGAGTTAATAGCCGTCAAATCCGAAATCGCCGAAACAAAACCAAAAGTTAAGTCTAGTCTTATCCCGAAAGTAGATGAAAATCGCCTCGAAATCTGTTGACGGGCGGAAAATAACAAGAAAATGCACCATTAATTCCTGCTTCCTTGTTGTGCGACCGCTATAATTAAATTTAAGTCTTATCCCAACGGCGGAAAGTCGCAATTTCGTCGGGGGAGCCAGTGAAAACATTTTTTGTTTGATTTGATAAAGTCAGGTCCCGCATTAGCATTTCCGGGGTTAATCAGCTTTGTATTTTCTAAGTAAATAAACAAAAACGCCAGCTTAATAGAGCGCGCTGATTTAGTATGTAAATCTCAAAATGGCTGCCACATTTGCGAGTGTAGTGTAAAAAGTTGCTTTTATATTGCTGGCCTCTGTTTTACATCATGTCAATTAACCTTGTCTAATGACAAATTGAAAGATTACCGTACCAGCTGATATAGTTTGTTAATATATATTGAATTAGCTGTGCCCTTGTTAGGGAAAATAAACTGTGATATTTTCCTACAGTAAAAAGTTGCCTGTATTATGTTAATCCACGGTATCTACATACCAAATTTTATTAAAATCGCTCCAGCCCTTTAGACGTGAAGAAAATATAACAAACATACAAACTCACAAACTGTCCCAATTATAATATTAGTAGGATAAGTGTATTAGAGACTCCATTGTTGTAGTGAGCAATGTGATATAATATAATATTAAATCTTTTGTTCCAGTCATTGCGCTCACGTTCTTGTGTAATAAAATATATAAAGCTGGCATCTGTAGAATTTGTATCTAAAGCATACATATCTGCACAAAAATATGCAGAGAAAATATTCAACCTCTAGTTGGTCTCGTTAACAACAATATTCATGTTCAGCAACAAATAATATTGCTCAAGACGTATGATCCTAATGTTCGCAGTCATTACTTATTCGTCCCGCCACCGGCAACATTTCATGACGTGGGAGCACGTCGGATCACGTCGGGCCACATGTTAAATCATTACGACTCCATACTCCCGCATAACGACTCACCAAATGAGGTAATACTGAATACGACGTTTCGACATCTCGATATTACGGTATTTTGCGACGCATTTATGAATAAAATTAGGTTGAACATGATTTACAAAGGTCTACTTTTTCGTTATTCGATTCAACGTTGTGCGAACTTATCGCCAAAATTCGTTTGTCGCGCGGCTACCGTAATTTTTCCGGGACAAAAGTATCCTATGTCCCGGGACCCATGCCAAAGTTTCAGCAAAATCTGTTTAGCGGTTTGGGCGTGAAAAGGTAACAGACAGACAAACTTTCGCATTTATAATAATATTAGTAAGTACTCAGTCTCAGTCCATGATTATAAACAACTAAAAAAAATATATAGTTTTAAATAAGCATTTTTTTTATGAAAGAAGGGGGCAAACGAGCAAACGGGTCTCTTGATGGAAAGCAACTTCCGTCGCCCATGGACGGCACTCGCAGCATCAGAAGAGCTGCAGGTGCGTTGCCGGCCTTTTAAGAGGGAATTAGGTTATAGGGGAGGGTAGGGATGGGAAGGAAAGGGAATAGGGGAGGATAGGGAAGGGAATTGGGTCTCCGGTAAACTCACTCACTCGGCGAAACAAGCGATGTTTCACGCCGGTTTTCTGTGAGAACATGGTATTTCTCCGGTCGAGCCGGCCCATTCGTGCCGAAGCATGGCTCTTCCACGTATCATACAATAAAATGGAAATCTGCTCTAGAGTCTAGACCTTGTAACATCCCTAGACCAAATCAATCCAATAAAACAAATGCAATTCACCGACCTAGGTCTTCATTGAAACAACCTTGATATTAATTTACACAATTAGGGCACAACATTAATCACGCTGATTTAGAGGCGCTTATTCAATTGTCCAACTGTCGATGATCGTAAATCTCGGACACTGGGACACTCGGACACCCGTGTCTCGATCTATCAATGTTGTACATCTTAGTGTCCCGCTGATGCGGCTGATCTCTGTATCGATTAGCTTAGTTAGCATAATATACATACAAGGCGTAACAAAACAGAGCGATAATTACTGATAATTCTTGAGGGTGTGTATGAGTCCCGTGTATAAAGTTTACTGTGAAAGTAGCAGCGATGAAAGGACAAATTTTTAAACCTTTGTTTGGTAAAATTCATGATACTTTGTGTTGTTACTTATAATATTCACTGCAATATATATATGAATAGAATGATTGTAAGAATTGACGTGAAATAGATTGTTCTTTTGCATACTTAATTAGTGCCCGAGAGAACGAGCTATAGTGGGAGTTAAAGAAAACACAAATAAGTCAAAAATGCAAGAATATAAATATAATATTTATAAATATAATAATCCCTATAGGCTACGCAATTATATAAAACTTCGTGAAAATACTGTAACAATTATTATACACAAGATATACCTAATATTATCACTTTTAAAATGTTTATAAAATAATATGTATGTATGTAAGTATATAGATGACTAGAGATGTGCCGACTAGTCGGTAAAGCCGACTATCCGGCCACTTTTGTAGTCGGCGACTAGTCGGCGAATAGTCGGCAAAAAGCGCCGACTATCCGGTTTTTTATTATTTTACTATTATTGATGTTACATTTAAGAAAAACCTTGATTGTTTTGAAATTAATTGATTGTCTTTCTGAAAATACTTGCTTGTAAATAAATATCTATGACATTTATTTAATAACATCATAATATCTTCTTTATTCTAAACAATTTTAATAAAAAAATACGTGTGGCACTCGAGGACTGCCGCGGCTTTATATCATGACGTTAACATAACCAAAACACGATCCGACACGTTCGCAGGAGGCGTATGCGACTTACTTTAGTAAACGAAGCGTTACGAAAACATCTGAAACCATGATCGGTTGGCCGACTAGTCGGCCGATTAGTCGGCTTCTTTGCAACCGACTAATCGGCTAGTCGGCCAAAGTCATGATCGGAACATCATAAATGACATAAAAATAATATTATTTTTTATGTCAAGTTTATGAAACTCGGTACATTATCATATAACAATGAATGGTTTGAATTGAGCGGATGCAATACGGAGCAAATTGAATTCAGGCTAGCAGACAATAGTTGAGTAGTTCTGGCCAAACTTCATTTGTTCTCACCACAAAGGTGGAGTACGTGCACACATACTATATATATGATATGGGTTACAGGACAGTGAAGGATATAACTGGACGATTATTACCTATATTTAAATAATATTATTAATATTATACAGGTGAAAAGCGCTCGATCAGATGTTGACAACTTTGTGCGGGCTTTTTACCTTTTGTTGCTTAAAATTTTAAGATAATATAATAAGATAGGTATTATACAAACCACTAACGCCTCCGTGGTCCAGTGGCTAAGAGCGTGGCTCTTGACTCGGAGGTCGTGGGCTCGATTCCCGCGTTGAAAACATGTTATTTCCAATTTTGGTTAGGACAATGCAGGCTGATCACCTGATTGTCTGACAAGTAAGATGATCCATGCGTCGGATGGGCATGTAAAAAGTTGGTCCTGCACCTGATCTCTCGCCAGTCGTGTCGATCTTCCGTCCCACTGGGTTATGAGAGTAAAGGAATAGGTACTACGCACTATAAAATTACTCCTGCGTACCTGGCCTGGTTTCAATGAAACCGGTGTGGGGGTATTATACAATCCACTTAATATACAAACTGATTTAATTGGTCTTCTTAGTATAAAAAGCCACGGTGTAAAACAGACTATGATATTTTAAAAACAAGTGCTTTCTTTATTCTGGTATATTGAGTTTACGAGTTTTTCATCTCTGGCGATTGCCGGAAAATCCAGACAAAGAGCAATAAGCCGCTGTAATATTTGGCAACATTTTGATACATTAATATTTCAGTGATAGAGTAACAAGTTGCCTTGACGACTTCTAGTCGCAGTTTAAATGCATTTACCATTTCTTTTCTCTGAAGTCGTATGAAAATAGGTTAATATGGTAAAGGCCTAATTGTATATTAAAATATATATTTTAATTAGTAGCTCAAATCTTTGTTTTCCCGCAGCAGAACGATTTACCTATAGTAGTACTATCGAATCATGCAAGTTATTTTTTGAAAATAAAAAATATTTTGTATGACGTACTATGGCAACTTTATGCCGATAGGCGCGAGCGGCTATGATCAGACCGATTTTTTTTTATGATTTGCATAAAAAAAACTTCATAAATCTATTGTACTACGATAGAATCATTTTACTGCGGAAAAACAACTATTAAAATTTCACGCAGTATATTAATTAGAAGCTTAAGCTGTGCTAACTTCTATTGCTAAATGCTATATTTAGAAACATTCAACTTTAAAATCTGAATTTAAGATATTTGAGATTTATGAGTCTGAACAGAGCCTAAGTATATTCCATGCCGTATCTTCCTCCTTCCACCGTCTACGTGCCGAATTTAGTAGTCAAACAATAGGTATAGTGACAGGCTCCTATTGCTGGGGAAGTTGAGTCCAACTCATCGGACACTATTTGCAACTGGGGCTTAGACGGGGATGTCTGTTACACTAGAAGAGATTGCATTGGTTTCGTTTTATCCCACCAGTCAATATAAAGTAAAGCAACACCCAATGATTAGGTTAGGTTAGTTTTAGGGTTCCATAGTCAACGAGGATTTGTTGATTACAGAACCCGAAAACGGAACCCTAACCGGCAGATTTTTTGTATATTGATAGGTTAATAGTTAAATAATTTAAGAGTAACATTGTGCTACAAATAGAACAATCCATATTTTAGGACCGTCAAATCGAAATATTAAATCCTTTCTATCTCTGTTACCACTTCCGAGAACTTACGCAGAGGTAATTGTTGTTTGTCTTATCAAAATGAAGCTACTGACGAAAAATTTGCTTGATAGTAATAAAAAAATGTTCTAGGGCAGGGGTCACCAAATGGCGGACCGCGGTCCGCATCCGGACCGCCGACCCATTGAGTGCGGACCGAGCATATTCGAAGATGATCTTCGTTCATCTTAGGACTTCAACATCTCCAGGATTTAATGTCAATATCTATAGCTTGCACCAATATTTCACTCCAAACTTCAGAGAGATAATTAGCTACAAAAAATGGTTACTTTTCTCATAGATATATTCTACTAGCTGTTGCCCGCGACTTCGTCCGCGTGGACTTCAGTTTATACCGCGCGGTGTCAACAAAATTGGTGTCAAAAGCTTTTTAAAACCCTGGTACCCCTTAAATCAAAATACTCAAAACAGCCGTGTAGTGTGCACATAATATGATTTTTTTTTACTTAATTAAACTTTTTATACCAAATTTTAAAGCTTATTTAGCGTTACACAACTTAGCTGCATAATGCATTACACAACCTTAGCTTTGCCCAATGCCCATAAACTATTTAGTATTTATTATTGGTAGACTGTTTCTGATATCTATGTTGGTTGGTGAGTTATTTAATAACATGTATAACGATCGAAAGAATCGCAAATATTAACTCAACATGATACCACCTCTTATAGAAATACATATGAGCAAGCGATATCGCGATCTAGGCGACTCTTGACGCCATCTGTTCCAGTTTTTGGAACTAACTTAATTTGAACAAATTTACGCATAAACACCCCCTTACAACCCCTTTTTCCAGTAAGAAGTAGCCTATGTCCTTTCTCAGGCTTTAGACTATCTGTGTACAAAATTTCATTACAATCGGTTCAGTAGTTTTGGCGCTGTTGTTTTTGAATTTGATATCTAAGTTGGTAGGTGAGTTATTAGTTAATAACGTGTACTTACAACAATCGAAAGAATCGAAAAACGCATTTCAACATGGTATCACCTCTTATAGAAATACGCATGAGCAAGCGCGATCTAAGGGACTCTTGGCGCCATCTATTTTGAGTTTTTGGAACTAACTTAATTTGACCAAATTTACGCATTTTCAACCCCTTACAACCTCTTTTTCAAGTTAAAAAGTAGCCTATGTCCTTTCTCAGGCTTTAGACTATCTGTGTACAAAATTTCATTACAATCGGTTTAGTAGTTTTGGCGTGAAAGCGAGACAGACAGACAGACAGAGATACTTTCGCATTTATAATATTAGTATAGATTAATTGATTAGTAATTTCCGTAATTACCTTTGCTTAATAAATTTTTTTATATAAAATGTGTGGACCGCGAAGGCCATTTCATGTCTTAAAACGGACCCCGAGCGAAACTAATTGGTAACCCCTGTTCTAGAGAAACTGTACCATTACTTGAGAAATGAATAAAAATAAGTTATTGGTTGTCGAATTAATACAATAAATTGTCAAATGATAAGAAAATATATTATATCAAGTAAATTAAAATAAAAATCTTTCCACCTGTCTCTTCCAGAAGCTTCTGTTAGTTTCAGTTCAATAAGAAGGGGGAGGGGGGATATGTGAAGTTTAGATTGGAGACGATACTAATTACCGCCAGCTATTTAGATTCCATCTGGTGACGTGGTGACGTAACGTGCCGCTGAATAACCGATGATTTGGGTGACCATTTTAATGATTTTAGGAAAGGATAATGATTGGTCCCTGTTAAGCATTCGTGTACTAACCCACAAAAATTACTTATTGAGTTATGAATGCAGTTATGTTGTTTAGATGATTTAGAATAAGACTACATGCAAAAATTCAACAAAGAAATATTTCTGGGTTAGTACACAAATGCTTAACAGAGACTAATTATACAGGTATAATTTTTAATTTATACTGAGCTACTAGTTGTATAGTAGGGAACCGTACATTTTCCGGGGCTAAAAGTATCCTTTGTCCTTTCCTGAGACTCAAAGTATCTTCATACAAAATTTCAGAATAGTCGGTTCAGCGGTGTGGGCGTAAAGAGGTAAGAGACAGACAGACACATAATATTAGTATTATTTATAGCAGCGGTCAGCAACAGGCGGACGAGGTATATTGTAATGTGTTTTAAACCAGGTATCAATAATTAATACAATATAATTATATAATTAAAATAATATTTTTAAGCTACTTATGACAAGTAAAAAAAAGGGAAAATTTCAACGAGGTCCAGAAAAAAATACACTTATGACAAGTGTATTTTTTTCTGGACCTCGTTAAAATTTTCCCACAGTATCCGGACCCCACCTAAAACAACTGGTCGACCCCTGATGCAAAGCATTAAAAGATAATCCACGTAAAATTGTATAAATAAACGTAAAACAACAATAAATTATATACTTTATAATACTATAAAGAGCAAGCTTGGAGATTTCATCTCCGTTTAAGCCATTTATTTGTGTAAGCGTGTCTCGTCTAGATGTTGAGAGTGTCTCAAAGGAAATCTGGTAGTCTAATTTAATAATGCAGCTCAAACTCGTCTATCGGATGATGGCTGTCTCGTTCCGGCTGTCATTAGCTCGGTTATTGTCGCAAACTATGCTAATTGTATCGGGTGTAACAAGTTTATGCTAGACAGAAGGTAGATGTTTCCAGGTAGGTACTAGATGACGCCCGCAACTCCGTTCCGCCAAAATTCGTTTATCGCGCGGGAACCGTACATATTTGCGTGATAAATAGTATCCTATGTCAAAATATCTACATACCAAATTTCAGCAGAATCGATTCAGCGGTTTAGGCCAGGGATCGGAAACCGTTGTATGTTTCAAACCGGTTTGGGGTCAATGACCGGAAACGATTGGTTTCTGGTTTTAGGTTTAGGTAACCGGTTTAAACCGTATCAATCGAATAAAATCGGTTTTCTTAGAAGCCGGTTTGATAGAACGAAAGTAACCAGTTAATTTGAGAACTAATGCCATCTTTTGAATCTTAACATGCACTAACGAAGTTGTTGCTTGTCTAATGTCTATACAAGCACAGAGGGATAAATGTATTTTGTAGTATTTTAGTACGTTCTCCGTTCGTTTATTTCTTTTCATAATTAACAAAAACAAAACCAACCAACGAAATTATATCGGTTTAACGAACGAAATTAACCGGTTTTGTTAAAACTGGTTCTGATCCCTGATTTAGGCGTGAAGATTTAAAAGACAGACAGACATACTTTCGCATTTATAACATTAGTATGGATGTATGATAATAACTTACTTTTATAGTTTATCTCTATCTAGATATCTATCTAAGATGTTGTTCTCGAATTCGTCGCGAATCTAGTTTCTTGCCTCGAATTTTTCTACAAAAGTTTTTTTTTTTATTAAAAAAATTGTGAAAAGTGAAAATGTGGGCAATTTTCATGTGGCGAACGGTTAGAGCATTGAATATCGCCGTAATACTGGGGTGAAACCGCGAACAGTGAGGACGCAGGACGAACTTTGAAATACCAATATGAAATTTAAAATTATACGAATACGTGTCTATTTTAAGAAGAACATTTTTAATTTAATTTTATGATAACGTGTAACTTGTATGTTATAACTTATAAGACATAATATAATTATTGTACTTGTAATAAAATATTATAACATAAAGCAAATAACATGTAGGTATAAGTATAAACGCAGTGCCACGGGAATAACATTTTTTATACGTCATAAAAGAATTGAACCTTTTCACTACATAAAAAAAAATAAAGATGTAATTTAAAATATGTCAATTTTCCAAGTTCAAACAATTAAAAATCGCGGAGTCCGTGCCGCGTAGCCGCAGCGGTGCGTGATACACACATTCACGAATCAATCTAAACCGCAGCGCGCGGGATTCCCCGGCTTTTTCATTTAACCTGTTCACGTATTACCCGGATAACTGATATTACCGGAGTAACTGATATTCCCAATGCGTAAACTGTGTTCAATTGGAATATTATGTGATATAAATCGAAATTTTCGTAGTAAGTAAATTATTTTTTTATTTTACTTGTAAGACGAAGTAATATCAAAAGTAGATTTTGACATAGATTTTAATTGATTAGAATTAAAAAATCAAAAATTATAGTTTAAACTCAGGTTAGTTTAAACTATAATTTTTGATTTTATTTTTGTAACTATAATCCCAGAAAAAAAAGAGTTTAGAAACTTCGTGTTAAATTATTATTGGAGTACAATATCTTATATCTTCAAGCGAGAAATTCTTGTATATATAATATTATACAGGGTGTAACAAAAATAAGTGATAACCCTAATAGCACATTTACATTGGTCCATGGTTGGGCCTCGGTTATTGGCTCGGTTGGCCAACAGTTAGATTTGGCACACCTGATTGCAAAGCAGCCAACGATGGCGGCCAACGATGGCCTAATGGTTGGCCCATCATTGTTTTCTTTTGTTGGGCCTACGTAGCATTTTATGAAGGTAGTTTGTTGGGCCTGCCGCATGGTTGGCCAACAGTTAGATTTGGCACACCTGATTGCAAAGCAGCCAACGATGCTGGCCAACAATGGGCCAACATAAAGGCCGTCAAAAGGCCTACGGTTGGTATATTTCATGCTTACTTGTGTAGGACCAACATTGTTAGGTTAACGTAGGGCCTACTGGATAGTCCCACGTAGGGCCTACTAGATAATATGGTTCGTTGGGCCAACTAGATATGGTTCTACGTTGGGCCTACTGGACAGTCCCACGTAGGGCCTACTATATATGGTTCTACGTTGGGCCTACTGGATAGTCCCACGTAGGGCCTACTAGATATGGTTCTACGTTGGGCCTACTAGATATGGTTCTACGTTTGGCCTACTAGATATGGTTCTACGTTGGGCCTACTAGATATGGTTCTACGTTGGGCCTACTAGATATGGTTCTATGTTGGGCCTACTAGATATGGTTCTACGTTGGGCCTACTGGATAGTCCCACGTAGGGCCTACTAGATATGGTTCTACGTTGGGCCTACTGGGTAGTCCCACATAGGGCCTACTAGATATGGTTCCACGTTGGGCCTACTGGATAGTCCCACGTAGGGCCTACTAGATATGGTTCCACGTTGGGCTTACTCTGCATAGTCCCACGTAGGGCCTACTAGATATGGTTTAACGAAGGGCCAACTGAAAATTAATATGTGTAAGGCCAACATTGTTCATTGACGTAGGGCCTATCGAAGAAATTGTATGTAGGGCTAACGTAATGCTCATAATGTGGGGCCAACTTTATGTTCAGAACCATATTCCCACTGCAGGTTAAGGGTTGGATCATAATACCGGACATTGCTGTCATCCCATACAAAATGCTGTGGTCCGGTATTGTGCTCTGTATTGTAACCCAACCTTTAACCTGCAGTGAGGCTATGGTTCTGAAAATAAAGTTGGCCCCACATTATAAGCATTACGTTAGTCCTACATACAATTAAAGAGAAAGTAAATAAATTGACAAAATGCTTCATTACGAATTAAATTAATAGTCGATTGACAATACAACTTGGCCTCACACATAAACAAATGTATTTAAAAAAAAAAAACAAAAAATATAATGGTTACAGTAATTTATTTGAATTATTATGCCTAAGTATAAAAACTTCGAAGTCATAAACTACAATTAAACCAAGTAGACATACTAAACAAATAGTGGCCAAAGGAATAATTTCCTCTGACGCCTAGAGATATAAACGCACTGAAGATAGGACAGGCATAAACAAAATATTATCTCTTATTTGCAACTGGTCAATGAAAGTGACCCTAGCATAATACCTTTTTAGCCAGACAGGAGACAAATGAACAAACTGATACAGCAGAAAGTAAGCAAGAGATTGTAATGTTGATGCATTACAATCTCTTGCTGCATGGTGTTGCACCACTAACCGTATTGTTAGTGGTGCAACACCATGCTAACGAAAGGGAAACAGATGAATTGTTCGTCATTATTGAAACTGGGCAGTAGTAAACATTTTCTACTTATATCAGAAGGACTAAGATTCACGCTTTGTACGCAATTACTGACCATATATATACCCAACTTGCTGCTATGAATGGGTTCTTTGTAATTGTAATTGTAATTGTAAAAGTCAGTTTTGTTTACAAAGCAGTTGCACCTCAAAGTATAGGAACTTACATCAGTTTCCACAATAGATTTAACAATAACAATATCACCATTTGAAGTAACAAAACAGGAATTTTTCTCTCTTTGTGAGGTACCAATAACGTAATCATTGTAATGTATTTTTCTTATCTGGCCATTTTGTTCTTTAATAGGTTTTCTTTTAGTAATATTCTTTTTTTCAGAGTTACAATTCTCACCCATTCTTTTAGCAACCTGCTCTAATGGCATGTTATGACCACGAACCATGTTCTTTATTTTAGACATAAAATTCTCAAAGGGAAATGCCGAAAAGTTATCAAGATGGCCAAAGTTATATGCGTCATCTGCCAAATGGAGCAGATTGTGGACGTTATATACAAGAAATTCGTTGCTGTACAAATCTGACATGTATAGAACAAAACAATGTAGCAAGTCGCCGGCGTACTGTCGCCATTCATCATGTTTACAAATATTTGCAGTGCATAATATGTAAATTGCACAGTGCAATAAAAGAAAATGCGCGTACAGTGTTTTGCTTAACACACCACGTAAAACAACAGGGCCTAAATACAAAATGAAAGCTCTGAACTCCGTAAAATTACTGTTACCGACATCTACAGTATATGGTTGATTAGGTGGACTAGTTTCCCCACTGAGCCCGTTTAACTCTACAGATATTTCTTGTATCTTTAAGGCTAAATGTCTTTTCTTATTTCTAGTTGACAGCCCTGTGTAACGTTGATTATTGCTGGATAGAAGTTGGCTCAATTGTCCTGCGTCTGCTTTCTCGACCTCCATCTCTATCTTTGGAGAAGCGGAACCAGTTGCTAACCACGGTCTTTATCTCGTTTTCTGTAGCCGTTTCGGCGACTTTGTGCCGACGGAGAGCTTCTAAAATAACAAATTTATCGATTTTAGACGCGCTTTTATCCTACTATACCCTATTTTATTTAACATTAGAGAGTTATAAACTTAAATAATTAACTGTAAAAACAAGTTAGCTCTACAACCTTGCTTTTTGCAAATACTGTCGACGTCACCGCGATTGAATACCTCTTTTAAGGAAAGCAAATAAAGTTTGTATAACTTTTCTAATGTTAAAAAAAAACGAAGTTTAGATAACATTACAAAATGTGACTTTAGTCGCATTTGGTCCACTACAAAAAAAATTTGGTCCACTTCTCATTTGGTTAACTTTTGTTTAATATTTTTTATAAGACCTGTCATGGCATTCAAGGATGCAAAGAAAAGAAATTGAAATTAAAGACAAACGGTATTGCGGGTTGTACAGATGTGGACTCACAGGTGCAAATACAAGAAATTTATATTAGAGAAATTACACGGTTACATACACAACAGACCAACCGCAACCAGATAAGTCACAGGAGAATTTTCATTAAAACAAATATTTTTATTTGTGATTATCATAATCATAGTTAGAATTAAAATATTTTTGTAGTTATACATATAAATAGAATAACTAAAAAATATACTTATTTTTAGCTGTTACTCTTTCACAGATTGTCATGAGTCATTACAAATCAACCAAAACCAAATGTCCTTCAAATAAAAAAATTATACATACAATATTTAACCAAAAAATTAATACATATATGTTAGCAGAGTTAGAAAGGTAACCTGTTATTTAAACTTTATATAGGTAGTTATATTACTTACGTTTTTAGAAGAGGCTTACTTACCAGTAACAACTTTAATTAAAAGGTGATCTTGTAGCTTATGTTTTCCATTTTTGCCTGACCAATTACAGATTTCCGCAAGTTTGTTTGAAAACAGTTTTTCAAGAATCCTCCTTAATATTGCTGATGTTTTGTTACCGCCTACATAGCTCAAGTGGTTAACCTACAACAAAATATTTTGCACATACATACATTCCAGACAGCCAAAAGATAAATAGCGTAATAGGTACTGCCTAGTGTAGTCAGTCATTATAAAAATAATTAAAAAGCTTACAAGTAGCATGTAATTTTCGTCCACTGTTAGCCAGACATCAATCTTTTTAATCTCTTCGATCTGGGTGCATGGTAAATTGACTCCTTCTGGCAGGGACAGGGCTTGATAACCAACAGCTACAGCCGTCGCAGTTGCTCCAGAGCGTAGTCTTTCCAATATTTCTTTTTGGTTTAATTGCAGTTCCTTGATGCCTTCCTCGAGTTTGGCAAGGTGTCGAGCAATCACAGCTAAAATTGTGAAAAATATCGATTAACATTACCTACTGATAAAGCTTATATCTATCTATCTATGTGACTATTTGTAACTACACAATATGCCAACGAGTTAATGGCGGTTAGGGATTAAGGTAGGGTTAGATGTTTTATAAAATTATTAATACCATATTTTAGAGCTCCTGGTCTCTCTAAAATAAGGTGCTTTCCCTACTAATATTATAAATAAAATTATTATATATAAATAAATAAAGTAGGGAAAGCGAACAGCTGAACCAATTTTGATGAAATTTGGTATCGAGATAGTTTGGCACTCAGGGATAAAAAGAGGCTATTTTTACTGGTGTCCATGGTGTTAATGTAAAAGGGTTTCTATGCGGCCGAAGTCACGAGCAACAAGAGAGACCTCATGTAATGTCTTATTAAATTAATGCTCACCATTTGATGCAACCACAGAAGATGTCGAAATATCTGAAGTTTGTCGTACAAGTACACCTGGAAATTGATGTGGTGTTGTTAAGTGTTATCCATCTCTGCCTCAGTCTCCTCCGCTATTTGTTTTCTGCCGGGCTCTGTAACAAATAAACATGTACTTAACTAGTTTTCCCAATCAGTGCTTCATTATGTAGATGGGGCACAATAGGGGAAATTAATGTTCCCTCTATTGAACACTGATATACTAGATATCAACAAAAATACTTGCCTTTTGGTGGTTTTGGAAAATTCATTCAATGGCCATCATCTTCTTCTTCACTGGATACTGACAGATATCTTGTAGTTTTTTTGTGTTTTCTTTTTAGCTTAATGTCTAGTTCTACTTCGGAATTAAGTTCGGCTTCTTTACATTTCTTTCTAACACTGAGAAAGTCATCTAAAATCATACGAATAAAACATATTTTATTTCATGGAAAATCTATAATAGAAATGGAAGCAGAGCTAGGTACCTACTGTGTCTGTTTGCCTGCTTACTTATCCAAAGGTAGGTATTTGGGACTTTAGAAAACTCCCTTACATACCTAGTATCATTACATTACTGACTTACCAGTTACATAAAAAATGCGTCGAATTCCAAAAACATTCCACGTGTCATCATCTAATATTGTGCCCGTAAGACATTTCTTGATCTTTTCGGAATTTTTAAATGGAGGCCAAGCACTATGTTTCTTAGTGGGTGAAATCCAAGACGAGCGCACAATAGCGACGCTGTCATCCTCACTAAATTCAACGACGCTATACATTTCTGAAATGAGTAAACCAATTACCTAACCTAGTAGGTACCTATCTATCTTGGGAAATGAACGTAAATCGGGCTATTACAATGATTAATATGATATATTATATAATATTATTGTATTGACTACCCCGTAAGTATAATACTTATTTCAGTTAGGTCCTTACATAAGTTTTTGAGGTTTTGTCATGATTTTGTTAGAAAATTTTAAAGAACATGGCGGTTCGGCGTCCCCCGCCTTAGCGTCTCTCTTTCACTACCTACCTACTTTCTTTCCTAGTACAATAATCTCTCTTTGTTTGATACACACTGTAAACGTAGCTAATCTTAAAAATATTACTTTCTACTTACTTTAGGAATAGATATTCCGTTTTTTATCCTCTTGAAACCATGAAATTACAGGTATTTTCTTTTCTGCATCCAAACACTACGAGCACAAAATAGTAATAGAATGCTAACGCTAGGCTTGGGTAAAAAAAATATATATATCAAAATATCGATATTTTTTCAGAAAATAATCGATATATTATATCGGCGATTTTTTATTCTTTTATATATCGATTTTCGATATTTATTTTCGGATATCAAAAACGATATTATTTCGCTTCGAATTTTCATTTTTTATTATATAATTTTTGAGATTGCCAACTATACAGGGTGCAATTAAACCTTCCTGCCAAATTTTTTCCAGGGCTTAGGTATCATAAGGAGAATCCATTAACCAAAAAAAATTGGGTGTTATTTTTTTGTTAATGACATATTTTATCCCATTTAAAATCGTTGCAGAATGCTCACTCGCGGCGGTGGGTGTGATCGGGGGTGACGCGGGGCGAGGCGCGCGCGCGGGGGCACGTCACGCGCGGGCGACTCGTAGGCCGGTATAAATAGTCAGTACTTAAGATGCGACCCGGTCTCAAGACGCGGTTCGGCTCTGTGATTTTGACAGCCCAAATTTTGACAGCCAACCAATCACAGAGCCTGAACCGTGTCTTGAGACCGAGATGCATCTTGAGTACTGACTATTTATACCGGCCGTAGTGTCCGTTGTAGTGTTTTTTAGGATAACTTTCGGAAGCCATTTCTCAACATTTTAGTACTGAGTGATTATAAAAGAAAAAATACGTGTATTTTTATTTTTGACAAGGATCAATAAATATATCAAAATTTGGCAGGAAGGTTTAATTGCAGCTTGTATTAGTGAGGGAGCCCTAGAACAATTTTTTTTGTGATTACTAACAAGCTAATTTTTTGTGAATAGCTACATTTTGATATTTAAGATGAACAACATTTTTATTTTAGGTCAAGGACAAGGACAAGGTTACTTTTAATTTATATAACTATTAACCTACAAATATTATACAAAAAATCTGCTGGTCAGGGTTCCGTTTTAGGGTACAGTAGTCAACCAAGTTTTGTTGATTACAGAACCCTAAAACCTTGTCTTACAAATAAAACAATCCATATTTTAGGACCATCAAGTCAAAGTATGAAATACTTTCTATCTCTGTTAGCTACCACTTTCGAGATTTTTCGAAAATAAAAATGTTGTTCGTCTTATCAAAATGTAGCTACTCACAAAAAATTTGCTTGTTAGTAATCACAAAAAAATTTGTTCTAAGGCTTCCGTAATACGAGTATTTCTAATTAGTCTGTGCTTCCGTACTATATAGATAACCTTCTCGAGGCTCGAGGCTTAAGCAAAAAATATCGATATATCGGAATATCGATATTTTTAAAAAATATATATCGATACATTTGAAAAGTATCGATACGATATATATCGATATATTTTTTCCATTTGCCCATCCCTAGCTAACGGCGGCTCTCGACCGTTGGCCAACGCGCGAACGCCCGTTCTACACATTGGGCCAACGCGTCTGCAGACGCGTTGGCCAATAATCCACACATAGGAAGGTCGTTCAGTATGCTTTGGATCGCGCCAATGTGCGGACGGATTCAAAATGGATGTTTAGTCGCTAACAGCTGCAGCTGTTTATTTATTCACAGCTTATAATTACTTTGTAAATGTGGACAAGAAAAAGTTTTTAAAGAGTATTCTGGAAATAAATAAATAAAAGGCGAGAAAACGTAACAAACAAAGAAATAAACTCACTTTTACATAATATTTTATAATATTAAAATAATATAAGTAATTATTTTATTACCTACTTATTATTTATTAAATTATTACATACAAAAATTATTACATATTATAATAATTATCATAATTATAACTCCGGGCAAACTGATCGCGCGGCCTATGTGTGGATGGAGCGCGAAGCTTGCGACAAATGTCCTTTGATCTTTTGCCGACATTTCCGACCCGCGCGGCAAGCTCGCAGATGCGTCGGCCAACGTCTAAATACCTACGGCCAACGCGCGAACGCCCGTTCTACACATTGGGCCAACGCGTCTGCAGACGCGTTGGCCAACGCGTTCGCCTATATCAAGAGCCGGCATATGTCGAGAGCCGCCATCAGACAGCTCACAGCGCTCTTCCATAGTGAAAAGATGTGCTTGTGCCATATAACCGCACATGTTGATTTTGACATTTTGTTTTTTTTATAATGGGACTAAAATTATTCACGGAGATTCTTTCATAACCCTAATGGCATGAATTACACCATCAATATAATCACGATTCCGTGATAATATTGATGGTGTAAGCGGCCGAATCGCAGAATTTATTTATTTATTTTTATTAGGAACAACAACAGCCATCATTCTTATATCACTAATGACACTTGTAGGTATAGCTAATATTATTTTGTAAGCTATAATACATTTTAGGCAATTATAAGCTATACTTAACAGTAGGAAGTAGGGCCAATAATAGTTGTTCACTTATTACAATCTTAAATAGATGTTATTAAAAACTTAATATAACAACTTGTGTAAGAAATTTTTTTTTATTAATCATGATTTTTTATCAGAGATTCTTGAAATCCACGCGATACTGGGGGGCGTGGCTTCCACAGATTATGCGATCTCGTTGGGCCTATGTTGGGTATTTGTACATATGTGTTGTAGGCTACACAACCAAAAACACTTAAAGGGCCTTCGTTGGCAGATTGTTGAATTTCACTGTTGGCAGCAGAACGTAAAATCAATGTTGGGCCTATGTTGGGTATTTGTACATATGTGTTGTAGGCTACACAACAGAAAGCCACAGTAGGGCCTTCGTTGGCCGGTTGTCACCAATCACTGTTGGAAAACTATAACAAAATATATGTTGGGCCTACGTTGGGTATTTGTACAGATGTCCTGTAGGCTAGACAACCAAAAGCCACAGTAGGGCCTTCGTTGGCAGGTTATCACCAATCACAGTTGGGAAAATAAAACAAAATATATGTTGGGCCTATGTTGGGTATTTGTACATATGTGTTGTAGGCTACACAACCAAAAACACTTAAAGGGCCTTCGTTGGCAGATTGTTGAATTTCACTGTTGGCAGCAGAACGTAAAATCAATGTTGGGCCTATGTTGAGTATTTGTACATATGTGTTGTAGGCTACACAACAGAAAGCCACAGTAGGGCCTTCGTTGGCCGGTTGTCACCAATCACTGTTGGAAAACTATAACAAAATATATGTTGGGCCTACGTTGGGTATTTGTACAGATGTCCTGTAGGCTACACAACCAAAAGCCACAGTAGGGCCTTCGTTGGCAGGTTATCACCAATCACTGTTGGGAAAATAATACAAAATATATGTTGGGCCTATGTTGGGTATTTGTACATATGTATTGTAGTCTACACAACCAAAAACACTTAAAGGGCCTTCGTTGGCAGATTGTTGAATTTCACTGTTGGCAGCAGAACGTAAAATCAATGTTGGGCCTATGTTGAGTACTTGTATAGATGTTCTGTAGACTACACAACCAAAAGCCAGTGTAGGGCCTTCGTTGGCAGGTTATCACCAATCACTGTTGGGAAAATAATACAAAATATATGTTGGGCCTATGTTGGGTATTTGTACATATGTATTGTAGGCTACACAACCAAAAACACTTAAAGGGCCTTCGTTGGCAGATTGTTGAATTTCACTGTTGGCAGCAGAACGTAAAATCAATGTTGGGCCTATGTTGAGTACTTGTATAGATGTTCTGTAGACTACACAACCAAAAGCCACTGTAGGGCCTTCGTTGGCCGGTTGTCACCAATCACTGTTGGAAAACTATAACAAAATATATGTTGGGCCTACGTTGGGTATTTGTACAGATGTCCTGTAGGCTAGACAACCAAAAGCCACAGTAGGGCCTTCGTTGGCAGGTTATCACCAATCACAGTTGGGAAAATAAAACAAAATATATGTTGGGCCTATGTTGGGTATTTGTACATATGTGTTGTAGGCTACACAACCAAAAACACTTAAAGGGCCTTCGTTGGCAGATTGTTGAATTTCACTGTTGGCAGCAGAACGTAAAATCAATGTTGGGCCTATGTTGGGTATTTGTACATATGTGTTGTAGGCTACACAACAGAAAGCCACAGTAGGGCCTTCGTTGACTGGTTGTCACCAATCACTGTTAGAAAACTATAACAAAATATATGTTGGGCCTATGTTGGGTATTTGTACAGATGTCCTGTAGGCTACACAACCAAAAGCCACAGTAGGGCCTTCGTTGGCAGGGTGTCACCAATCACTGTTGGGAAAAGAATACAAAATATATGTTGGGCCTATGTTGGATATTTGTACAGATGTCCTGTAGGCTACACAACCAAAAGCCACAGTAGGGCCTTCGTTGACTGGTTGTCACCAATCACTGTTGGAAAACTATAACAAAATATATGTTGGGCCTATGTTGGGTATTTGTACAGATGTCCTGTAGGCTACACAACCAAAAGCTGCAGTAGGGCCTTCGTTGGCAGGTTATCACCAATCACAGTTGGGAAAATAAAATAAAATATATGTTGGGCATATGGTGGGTATTTGTACAGATGTCCTGTAGGCTACACAACCAAAAGCCACAGTAGGGCCTTCGTTGGCCTGTTGTCACCAATCACTGTTGGAAAACTATAACAAAATATATGTTGGGCCTATGTTGGGTATTTGTACAGATGTCCTGTAGGCTAGACAACCAAAAGCCACAGTAGGGCCTTCGTTGGCAGGTTATCACCAATCACAGTTGGGAAAATAAAACAAAATATATGTTGGGCCTATGTTGGGTATTTGTACATATGTGTTGTAGGCTACACAACAGAAAGCCACAGTAGGGCCTTCGTTGACTGGTTGTCACCAATCACTGTTGGAAAACTATAACAAAATATATGTTGGGCCTATGTTGGGTATTTGTACAGATGTCCTGTAGGCTACACAACCAAAAGCCACAGTAGGGCCTTCGTTGGCAGGTTATCACCAATCACTGTTGGGAAAATAATACAAAATATATGTTGGGCCTATGTTGGGTATTTGTACATATGTATTGTAGGCTACACAACCAAAAAGACTTAAAGGGCCTTCGTTGGCAGATTGTTGAATTTCACTGTTGGCAGCAGAACGTAAAATCAATGTTGGGCCTATGTTGAGTACTTGTATAGATGTTCTGTAGACTACACAACCAAAAGCCACAGTAGGGCCTTCGTTGGCAGGTTATCACCAATCACTGTTGGGAAAATAATACAAAATATATGTTGGGCCTATGTTGGGTATTTGTACATATGTATTGTAGGCTACACAACCAAAAAGACTTAAAGGGCCTTCGTTGGCAGATTGTTGAATTTCACTGTTGGCAGCAGAACGTAAAATCAATGTTGGGCCTATGTTGAGTACTTGTATAGATGTTCTGTAGACTACACAACCAAAAGCCACTGTAGGGCCTTCGTTGGCAGGTTATCACCAATCACTGTTGGGAAAATAAAACAAAATATTTGTTGGGCCTATGTTGGGTATTTGTACATATGTGTTGTAGGCTACACAACCAAAAACACTTAAAGGGCCTTCGTTGGCAGATTGTTGAATTTCACTGTTGGCAGCAGAACGTAAAATCAATGTTGGGTCTATGTTGAGTATTTGTATAGATGTTCTGTAGGCTACACAACAAAAAGCCGCAGTAGGGCCTTCGTTGGCATTTTACTGTTGGCGGCGGAACGTAAAATTTATGTTGGGCCATTGTTGGCTCTTCGTTCGGAATTTTAGTGTAGGAATTTACGATTGGCTTTTTGTAGGCCCTTTGTTGGGATTTTCTCACACCATTCCCCGACAGTTTACCAACCGTTGGCAATCGTTGGCCAACGGAGTGTGCTACTAGGGAATACTTTAAGGTGTGTACGTGTTCCTTGTAGAGAGTTCACTATGAAAGTAGCAGCGCTGAAATACCAAAAAAATTTTTCACTTTTGTATGGTGAAACTCGTGACGCTCGGGCCCTTGCCCACACATAAGAGAAAAAAACAGGGCTGCTACTTTCGCAGTGAACTCTCTACAAGGAACACGTACACACCCTAAAGTATTATCACTTATTTTTGTTACACACTGTATATAATTGGAATCTCGGAATCGGTTCCAACGATTTTTATGAAATTTAGTATATATAAGGGGTTTCGGGGGCGATAAATCGATCTAGCTAGGAATCATTTTTAGAAAATGTCATTTTATTCGTGTTTTATCGAATATCGAGCAAAGCTCGGTCAAATAGCTAGTAGATACTTATATTAAAACAATGAAACTAGGAAAATAAATGGCGAAAATCACGTGTTGACACAAGACATTGAACAAAACGCAACCTATAAAACGTTTAAATGCCACGCAAAATATAATCAGCAAATAGTCGCGAGCACATTAAATAAAGAACACCTTAAACTCGGCAATCTTTATAAATCTCGTCTTGCCATAATTTATCTTGAGCATACAAAAAATGTTGGCGGGCCGGTGAAAAAGTGGCGCGAAATGAGGAAGTATGGCGCCGAGTGGCGTGACTCCCATACGGAGCGGGGAAGTCCCGGCCAAGACGGATGGGGAAGTTGGACTGTTTGTCACTCGTGAATTTTTAACGGACACGGTCCTTAAGGTGCGTTAAACGCAAGTGATATTGTGCGCTTTTATAATTCTGGGCGTCACGTTATCGTAGAAGCTGACTTCCACGATAAAACGTTGGGTACGTTAAATACTCTTTTGATTTTACGCACCGCGGATGTTTTGTGCAGCTCAGAGTAGTGGAGACGTCGTGATGTCCTCTAATGTGCACGTTAAAAAGTTATCGTCGACGTAAAAGCGTCTTCATATATTATTTCCATACGTTTTGCTTCCCTATCTTATCGTTTTACTGCGGACGTCCACGATATTACCGCCACGTCCAAAATTATAAAAGAGTACATTGAGTACGATCGGATTGGGTGGGTATGATCTGGATGTCTTCTTGACCAGCATATCTCAAAATTTGAGACACATTATAAATAAAGAAATGACATGGATACAATTCTTTCTCAGACGAATTTTTATTTATTTTACCATTTATTTCAGGCATTTAGGCCCATAATACAAATACCTTACAGACTAACATACATATCCATATTATGATAAATACCTTAAGGACTAACATACATACATAATATTATTATACACTTAAAAACTACACTTTGTCACGTGGTGACGGCAACGTGATGCGCTTTTTCCAGAGTCTCCCCTGGAACCTCCGTAAACATAGGCTTGCACTGACGATTTGCCTACATTTGCCTGCAACGGTTTTAATATAAAAATTGTGCTATTGTTTTGCATTTTAACATTTTCATATTTAAATTTTATTAAAATAGACATCTTTTAATAAATATATACCTTTTCATGTATTCCTGAATAGTGAACACTCGTTGCAGCGGGCGGACATACGTCATTCGCGGCTCATCGCACCTCGAAGCGTAGACAATGGGGTGCAATAAAAAATAAAAACCATGGTTATTGGTTATCAATTAAGGATCGTTTGTCATGAGCTGTGCTGAAGGATGAGGTGGTAGAAAATATTCTGCAAAATATCATCAACAAGGTGGGTAATGTGTATTCATAATAATATATAATGTGTAACTTTGAGTTTTCTTTTTATAGTTTTGGTTATCATTAACCAACCCCCTGAATGACGAAAAGATCACCTGTGTGCTACATAGCAATATAATGTTTTATTCTTGTCTTATAACTTAAAAAAGTGTTTTAATAGACAACGATACACAAAACGAAACATTATAGTAGTAAAATAATAATGTTTTGAATACTAAAAATATAAGAAGGCACAAATTTTCTTATAAGTTTTGACATTTTATATGAACTTTGTGCCTCGAATTCGATTCGCCGTTCTATTCCTAAGGGAATAACTTTTCCTTTTATAAAATTGTGCCTGAAGCTAATTCAATACTTACATACAAAGCTATATACACACAAGTCTGCCTCCAAACAAACCGCAGATAAACGCAGACTGAGGCTTTTAGAGCGCTTCCGGTGCGGAGTGCATCCGTGACGTCACTTCCGGCCCCGCTCGGCCGGCGCGGCTAATAGTTCCCGGTGCCATAGACCGGGCCGTGCCGAGGAAATTGTGTATACAATGTATAATACTGTTAACACATAACATCCTTTCCATGAATACATGAACGTTGTGAACCTTAACGTCTTGTAATAGATAAGTTTTATTGAACAATAATGAAACTGCTTGAGCAGCAAATTGGTATCACGTAGGTGTTCAGTATTACCTAGTTTCTACGTTCTATATATACCAACGCATTTACTATATTTACATTTACTATAATATGTGAATATATGGACGCTGTTAAGCATTCGTGTACTTTTTTTTTTATGAAATAAGGGGGCAAACGAGCAAACGGGTCACCTGATGGAAAGCAACTTCCGTCGCCCATGGACACTCGCAGCATCAGAAGAGCTGCAAGTGCGTTGCCGACCTTTTAAGAGGGAATAGGGTAATAGGGGAGGGTAGGGAAAAGTTGAGGGTAGGGAAGGGAATAGGGTAGGGGTTAGAGGATTGGGCCTCCGGTAAACTCACATACTCGGCGAAACACAGCGCAAGCGCAGTTTCACGCCGGTTTTCTGTGAGAACGTGGTATTTATCCGGTCGAGCCGGCCCATTCGTGCCGAAGCATGGCTCTCCCACGTATAAAACTTGTACTAACCCACAAAAATTACTTATTGAATTATTAATATGTTCTACAGAGATGCATAACAGAGACCATATTATATACGTTGGTACTAATTTATTTTCAATTTTTGGCGTAAGATATAATAAATATATTTTAAAGTAATAAAGTGCTAGAATCCAGTAATACTGGCGCCTCTACAGTAAAATAGCACTAATACCGTTTGCTATTTAATTGTGTGAAACCCTTCGTGCGCCAGTTCGACTCGCACTTGGCGGATTTTTTCACACGACGGGTTCATGAATTTTCCTCAAAATTCCGCTGTACGAGTAATGACTTTATTTGAAAACTTCAATATTAATGACACTTGAATCTTTAAGCCTCAATTACAGGTCTTAAGATCGCAAACAACAAAACAATACAAACAAGATATCATTAGGAGAAAAATAACAATCCTTTACCGAAAGAATTAAGATCCCTCCAAAGGAGTACCAATTAGTAACGGAGCCTTCTCGCGTTGCTTACAACAAAGGAGATAAACAAAAACAGCACTGTCTGTAATTGCCGGCCCTGGAGCGATTTCCACAGATTCTATAGGTACAGAAGGGACGAATAGGATGTTATGCCTATGGACGATATAAGAAATTGATTACGCAGTTGACTTACGGCCGCTCCCAATATTTGATCTATCTCTGGTTTTGCCCTACTAGAGATAGGAATATCTCACATTAGACATTAGAGACATATATTTTATGTCAATTCAATGTTAGCTGCGATCGGTTGTATGTCAAACCAGAGATAGATTGAATATTGGGAACGGCCGTAAGCTACGTAATTTGGTCGAAAGTTGTCAATTTAATTTTAGTCATCATTGGTTTGCGTTTGACATATCGCGACCAAAATACGTAGGGCCGCAGTCCGCCTGTGAATCAACTTCTCTGATGGTACATTTCATTTCAGATACTTTCATAGGTGTATACTATAATAATATTAGAAAAATTGATTCATAGGCATAGGGCCTACGTAATTTTGTCTAGTTGTATCAAACCCAGCCGATAAATTACGACTAACATCGAACCAACATAACCCGACCCAATAGCGTAGGTCCACAATCTGCCTTAGATATGTATCTATTCCTTACATGCACCAAAAAAGGGAATATAATTAAATGAAAGAAATAGCAGTGTTAAAACTCGACTATTTGATATGCAATATATCCGATGTTTCTAGACTGCACATTATGTTAATCAACAAACACATTATTTTTTATTTACACAACGGATAACATTAAATCGCTGGTTAACTTTTCGTGAAGTATCTTTGTCAACTTGCCTTTCCACCAAAAACAAAAACAAAGACGACAAAAAGTAAAAACAGTAGATATATTTATATTATACGTGGGAGAGCCATGCTTCGGCACGAATGGGCCGGCTCGACCGGATAAATACCACGTTCTCACAGAAAACCCACGTGAAACAGCGCTTGCGCTGTGTTTCGCCGAGTGAGTGAGTTTACCGGAGGCCCAATCCCCTAACCCCCACCCTATTCCCTTCCCTACCCTCAACTATTCCCTTCCCTACCCTCCCCTATTACCCTATTCCCTCTTAAAAGGCCGGCAACGCACTTGCAGCTCTTCTGATGCTGCGAGTGTCCATGGGCGACGGAAGTTGCTTTCCATCAGGTGACCCGTTTGCTCGTTTGCCCCCTTATTTCATAAAAAAAAATTAAAGTCACGAGACCTCTATTCCTAACCTTCTCTTTGGTAAACAGATACGTGAGTATCTCCAAAAACCCTTACAGATCAATCAAACTGTACCTCGATTTCAGAGCCGAAGTCTTATAGCTGTTTCTTATATTATGTTTTATATATTTTTATTCTTCCTCTTTTACGTATGTAGAAACAAAGCTAGGTGGTATAATCGGAGAGCTATTGTATATATATCGAGTACTTAGAAAACTCCGAAAGCGCGAAGCAGGTTTTTTTTAATTTTTTTTTTAGGATTGTGGCGCTAATTGTGCAGGGACCGCTATCCGTACCGTTATAGTACTGATTTAAAAAAATACTATCCAGTGTAAACATTGCTCTACGAAACAAATATTTATGTCCCTTTTTTAAAACACACTATTATAGAATGTGAGCATTGTGCTGATCATCACTTAATAGTTGATTAAAATTGGACCCGGTATATTAGAGTACAGACTGCTAAAATAGTAATATATTTTTTTAAATGAAATAAGTAATAGCATATTATCGCCGTACTTGCGTTAATTAATGTTCACAGAAGAATATTATATTACTGAATTTTTTCAAGATATAAGCAGCACCAGCACAGACAGTAAACAAAAAAAACAACGTTTCTGTCAATATTTTCCATAAAGTTAATATACCTAGCGGAATAGAGCAACAATCTCGAGCTGTCAAACCAAAATTGGTTTTCATCTGTGTGAAAAATATGTGTACGTATATACTTACACTAGCATGTTTGAACATGAATTCTATGAGATTAAATTGTCAACGTGCGGCACGTGCCGACTGGACGTCAAAAAAAGAGTGCTGCTGTCATGTATCACACGTCTCTTTTTACCACGCAGTGTTACTGATAGTGATATCTCTCTTGCTTTGGCCTTTGTTTCTCTATTCCGCTAGGTATATTAACTTTATGATATTTTCATATTATGATATGTGCAAAAATATGTCGAATTTTTGTCGAATAATTTACTTTATGTGCTAGTAGCGCCCTCTGCTCCTTTGCATAATTATCCCTATTAAAAAATTATTATTATTTGACAGCAGTATAATCCAATTTCCAATCAATATGCCAGATTAGTTTGGCTGAGCATCGCAAAATGCTCGCCTGCCTCATGTCGGTAATTGCTAATAAGTCGACGTTATTAAACTGAAATGAAAATTGTTTTAGCTTTTATCAGTAGCACCTGGCCCACTTGCCACAATCTGAGTGCTTTAACCCTCAGTCAGAAAATTTGGTGATCAGCGTGTATTGTCCATACCAAACTTGTAACAACATCCTGATGATTACGAGTCATGAGCTACCAATTAAACCATTAGACATGGGCTTAGGAAGAAATATTACAAATTATGATTAGCTGAAGACAAACGGCGTGACTTTAGTTATATAATTAATTAAAATTATATCGTAATGACGTTGATGGCAAAGTTATGATAGGAATTTTATTACCTTGCCAAACATTATTTCGCAACAAAAATTACGTAATATATTTTATCCTTTACCAGAAAATTAAAAAATTAATTCAGCTGCCCAAAAATTAGACGTTTATGAAGTAGGATAGGATAAACAGCTTTACGGGTGTGTCATAGTATAATATTATATTACAAGAAACAATATACTTTCTTGGATCAGTTTTGTACTTAGCTTATCCCTAAAGCACTTATCCTCTGTAACAAGCACTTAACACTGTCCGAAGTAATTTTATAACTCTGTCCCACGACTTAAGTCCGCTAACGTGTTTATAAATTGTAACTTAATCGTGGTTTCTTAAACGACTTTTATGCAAATTGTTAACTGCGTTTGAAAGTATTTTAGGTTTTTGTTTTGTTTATGGTATGAGAAATAAATGCATTTAAGTTGTTAAAATAAATTTATATTTTTTTCCACGACCTTTTTATGGAAAAAGTTCTAAAGTTTTAATCTTAATTCTTATCGTTCTATTCTTAATTTTAGCTTGTTCTTATTTTGGGATAGTTTCTGCCCGCGGCTTTGACCACGCGAAAGAAATCCTGTCACACGATAGTATCCTCCATACTTAAAAATATTATTTGTTAAATATACTTAGCTGCATTTGAAACAAGTATTTTTCTGTTTCTTATAAAATACGTTTACCTAGATTAACATAAAAACTCTTTATAAAATACTTTTTTTCTTTCGTCAGGTATTTCCGAGCACATTTCAAGTGGCTGACATCGGGAAAACTGCACTTGACGTTATCTCTGCTATTTAAAATGTCCGCACAAGAAATAAAAAGGAATCATTTGCATATGACCCCCGCCGGTTTTGTGTTTGCTCGACAAAAATAACAAAAGAAACGACTCGAATTGAAGTAAAGGAAATTAGGGGCGTTTTTATTCCGCCGCTGCTTAATGTCCAAAACGATATTAAAACACTCCATGTATTGGAATATAGCTATGTCCACACTATGCAATTTCATCCTCAATTTTCGTCATCATCTTTTTATTCAACTTTCGTTTGCCATATTCAATAATTGAATGCGCCAAAATCCACTTGCGTTGGAAAGAAAAGCGTCGCGGGCATGCGGCATGCCTCATGTGCGATGTTGACTGCGCTATAACGCATGCCCTAGATGAACAAAAAAAGGCACAGTGTGGACAAAGCTTATGTTGGTCAACGGTCTGTAACTTTGTCTCTAACGGCCATTCCCAATATTTGATCTATCTCTGGTTTTGCCCTACTAGAGACAGGAATAGCTCACATTAGACATTAGAGCCATATAATTTATGTCAATTGTGAGCTATTCCTATCTCTAGTAGGGCAAAACCAGAGATAGATCAAATATTGGGAACGGCCGTTAGTGTGTCAACACACTAGGCCGAAAATACGCGGCCGAAGTTCAGCATAATTACGCCTGCAATTTTAAGTTACCGATGACACACCATGCAGAAATTACGTCGCGTTATAATGTATGCGTAGCGCATTGGAAGTGTAAACATGCCGAACTTCGGCCTAGTGTGTTTAGATGCTAAAGGGATAGTGCCACAGTATAATTATCATACGGCCTTAGCCTTGTCCATGAAATCAAAGTTACTGAATATAGTGACAAGTTTACGCACGTGCCTTGCGATACCTCACACACTTCGAGTTGTCTGAGCTCACTATAATGTGTGCGTGCGCCAGATTCGAACAGTCTTCTAAAATATGTAGATAAGTATATTAAAGTTGCTTTTAAGTTTACGATAGATATATACGTCACCACATTCATACATACACATTGTATTAGAAAAGGAAAAAATTAAACCAAATAAGAAAACAAAGTTATGATTACACTTTCAAAATATTATACAAATTCTCAAAATTGATTTACAACATAATAACAGATTCACGACAGTATACAAATAAGTCTGGCCTAGATTAAAGTAATATCCAGGTACCCAGGCAATCTAGTCTGGTCGTGATCCTGACTATCCCGACCCCTTTCATGCCTACAATTTCAGAGTATATTTTTAGAGAATTATTAAAGCTTCATTCGATGGTTAAAATGCTTTAAAAAAATATAATACACGCGTACTTTCGACACAATAATAATATTATGTCCAATAGTTTTATTTCATCAATATAATCAATTCACGAAAGTTGATTATTTTGATAAATAGAAACAACGGATTGCCAAAATAAAAAACGAAACAATCGAGGCAGGAACACATTTCCTATGCGCGGTAGAAAGGAATGAGGCCATTACTTCCTCGCCTACGCTGCGTTGGCGTACTCGGTTTTCGTCTCACGAATTCTCGATCAGCTCACAATATGTCTTGACTGGTACTACTTCTGACGCAGGATTTTCACTTGTTAAATGTTTCCATGGGGAGCTTACATCATGTTGCTACTGCATTTTGATCTGTAATGTTAACAGAGCCCACAAACTGTGACGTCACATTCTTCAGCGGGCAGTACTCGTGTGTTCATTTCAATAATATCCGGCGCGGCCTTCGTCGGGAAATGAACGCGCATCAATAACGTGCTCACAGCCGGTCGACTGAACCACTGTGGTCATTTGTTTATGGTATTATGCGATGGCTTTGTTATCTTGTATTTTGTAAGTATTAATCCTGATTAACTTCGGATTTTTTTTTTCGGATAACGAAAGAATGTTATATAGTGTAATCAATATCTGGGAACTGATTATAATTTTAATTATTATTAAGAGATCTCTGATTACTGATTAGTCACTTTTAAAATACAAAGATTGAAAACTTTTAATTCGCAACAGTTTGTTAAGCAAGCTAATCTTTTAAACTTCAATTCTCTTAATTTTCACACATCAAGGTAATAAATAAGTATGAAACCTAGTAAAGAGTCTCTTTCTTTTGAAATCCGTTACAAAACTAGCAAGCAAATTATTGAGATTGGTTCTAAAGTTGCAGCGTAGCAACAATTTCGTAGCAGACGTCTACGCGCAGCTCGTGGCGTAGCTACACGCGTAGCTCGTGGCGTAGCTACACGCGTAGCTCGTGGCGTAGCTACACGCGTAGCTCGTGGCGTAGCTACACGCGTAGCTCGTGGCGTAGCTACACGCGTAGCTCGTGGCGTAGCTACACGCGCAGCTCGTGGCGTAGCTACACGCGTAGACACCCGCTACTAAAGCTACAGACTTGCAAATTGAGTAAATTATTTCGAGATTATTTCATACCACCGCTTCAATCGTTCCTTGTATTCATGAAAGAGTATGCATGATATTTTGATAAGCTATTAACAATAACTACTGGCGTAATTATATCATAAATTTGGAGTAAAAGAAATTAAATCAAAAAATATATGTTAAAAATCTTTACAACTTATTTTGTTTGCTTTTACCGAATTCAAGCGATTAGTCATACTCGATATAGAATCTATATTCTTTCAATAGGAGTCGGGGACGGGCGTTCATTTCCGGCGGGCGCGGCATATCACAGATAAATATTGTGGCCACTCCGTAAATATACGTAATGGATTCCAGCGGGCGACGCCAGATATAGACCCGATTATTGAATTAAAATTATTATGTTGTTTATGATTTTTGTTTTTGGGTTAAAGAGTAACTCTTCCAAGGAAAGCGTTGGTAAGTGTGTATTTTACGTCTCGACAACTTACCTACTTGCGTTATCCTTTTTTTCTCTAGATATACTATATTCACTACATAATATTATAAAACAAAGTCGCATTTTTTCCCTCATGTCCCTTTGTTCCCTTTAATCTTTAAAATTACGCAACGGATTTTGATGCGGTTTTCTTTAATAGATAGAGTGATTAAATAGAAAGGTTTATAAGTATAATAACATTCATTAAATAGTGGAGAAATACTGTTAATTTTGGGGTTTCTAATGTGATGTCGTAAATAATTACATTTTTTTCCGCTTACATTGCAAACGCAGGCTGAACCTTACGAGATTTATCAAAATAATGTACTAAATATCACTATGAAAAAGTCTTCAGAAAACTCCGCAATGGTATATGTCTATCTCTTTCTTCCCATCCGTTAGTTTATTTATTTTATTTTCACATTACCCTACATAAATAAAAATATAATATATAATAAAGTATGTAGTAAAGAGGAATAATATAATAGTCTTATCCAGCAGCAATAGATCACAGCTGCATAGATTTTAGTTGGCGCCCAACACGGGTAGCCATTGTTATTTAAATGCGCCATATTGAAAAGTTTTGCCGCCAATACATCAGTTAGATATAAAACATATTAACATAATAGTATTCTACGGATGAACAATTTCCTCGGCATACTATCATAACAAAAGCGATTGGCTTTACAAAAATGTTGGTCTTGATAATTTCAACGTCAATTTTTTGGAATAATTACAATTCTTATTATAAAATATATAAACATTTATTCAATAATGTGGACGTATAATACATAAAAATTTTGCCTAAATCAAATTTTGACTTATAACAAAAATTATTAAACCAAAATTGTACAAAAACAATAATAGTGCTTTTAAATCTAATATACTTAAATATCTTACCAACAAAACTATATTTTCACTAACTTACAAACTTTAAAACCATACATTACAACGTTATTTTAGATCATTAGCCTTATTTCCAGGTCATATCCTAAGCTAACAACACACAATGTGCATAAAAATTACCGGTCCTATAATGGAAAACGCGACGAAATAGTGAATATGCAAAAAGGTTAAAAAATCCACTCCGAATCCCGAGTGAATCCGACGGGCGAATGAAAATTGGATTTGCCTTTGATTGGATTTTTATTTACTTAAGACAAGAAAAATTCTCGGCGTCGGCGACGTCGTTATAAATGATTTTAGAATCTTCCCGTTCGTCTGATTAACGAGATCGTTCTGGGACGGTTTTATTTTGCCCCCGGCCCCCGCTAGCCCCCATTTTTCCCCGCCAGCCCCCGTCTGCACTCAATCGTGCCCCGTATTAGCGGCTTCTCTGTGGTTTCGCTCCAATTCATACAATTCACTTCATGCGCTGTATTACTACTTAGGGTAATAAGATAGCTATTTGGTGCAAATTAATTACGTGAATAATGAGTATTGTTATATCAGATATGGCATTTTTTATGATAAGATGAGAGAAACAGTGATTATATCTTACAAAATGATATTTTGAATAACTTTAACTAACGCAAATAATATTCAAATCACAAATTTGAAAATTGTACCAGCAGACACGCGGCATAAATTGCGGGATAAAAAGTGTCCCACAAAATTTTACTTTCCCGGAACACAAAGTATCCTCTTCTAAATCTCATCAAAATCTGTTAATGGGCACGTGAAGAGGTAACAGACTGACATACAGATGAAAAGACAGACATTAATATAGATAGTGGATGCAATCATTATACATAATTGAATGTTTATGCTCACATACTGCACACAGTAATAACGCCGGTGAAGTTGAGTATGAATGATTAAATTTGCAGCGGTCTGGCTCAGCCCCCCACCCGCCACATCCCTCGGGAACCCACTTCCCGCGAACTGTTTAACTCTAAACCCCCGCGTGGGAATTGTGATTTTTAAACATTTGCTTTCGTGACGTTGATGTTGAGGAAAAGTTGGTGGCAGACGTTTGAAAATACACACAACTAGATGACCAACAAATCCGTTGCACAAAATCGTTTCGAGAACCGTACATTTGCATTTTTCCGGGATGAAAAGTATTATATTATGTGCAATAAATAGTGCAAAAAAGTGGGCCTAGGACACCTATTTGGAGTGATATTTAAAAAATTACAATAAAAATTAGAATGAAATTGCAAAATTGACTGGGACACTAACGTCATCTATAGTCACCGCTAGAACTAACTCGCTGGCTGAAAATCAATCGGACTAAAGTTGAAGAAGCATGAGCATACCGAGGGGCGGGCAGGGGGGGGGCAGCTGCCCCCCCTGGATCATGTTGACGTTCCTACAAAGTATATTATCTAGTACTTTTATCTATAAAAATTAAAAATTAAGAACGAATTTTTGCCATTTGTTTGCAATACAATATTTTACAACTAAAAATTATTAATTTTTTATTCTTTATAAACACCTAGCTTATGAACAATCTGATTTGCCCCCCCCTGGCCCAGAACCTGGGTGATTTGCCCCCCCCCTGGCACCAGAACCTGGGTAATTTGCCCCCCCCTGGCCCAGGGGGGGGGGCAAATTACCATAAACACATAAAACGCAAGAGGGCGCTCGAAATAAATTATACAACCATTTTTACACAAGCGTCTACGAAATAAAATAGCAATGGATGACGTTATGAATATGCTCCGAAAAATACAAAAGGAATTGGACGATCAGAAAAATACCATTTTGCAATCAGCGGAAAAAGTTACTGAACAGGTTACTCAAAATATTAGCTCCATTTTTGAAGAAAAAATAAAAAAACTAGAAGAAAAATGTGAACACCTAGAAGAAAAGATAGAAAACCAAGAAAAAAGGCTCTACTACTTGGAAAAGCAATCGCGTCAAAGGAATATCGTCATATTTGGCTTAGCTGAAACGACCAGCGCTGGACCTCAATAGTAACATCTTGGAAAGGACCTGAAGGCAAGAGACGTATAGGAAGGCATGTTACACGCTGGGACGAAATCAGAAAGATCGCCGGCCAAGACTACATTAAAGTAGCCCAAAATCGTGACAGATGGAATAGTCTGGAGGAGGCCTTCACCTCTGAAGAGGGGGTTTTTGTAAGTTAATATAAGGTTTAATATCCTCATAACTTCTATTTTGAAAATATTGTATACTAACTCATTAAACTTAGGATAATATCAAACTAACAATACCACATAATATGTACTTTTAATTTACAAGAAATATAAGGCTTTTTTATTTTTATTTTATTTTATTTTTATTTATTATTATGATTTCGTTTCGTTTGTAATTATAGAGTCTAGTTCGGACACAGAAGAATAACATAGTGTACATTATTATATATCAAAATTATATTTGTCAATTTTATACTTGTAATCTATTTTATAAGCAATGTACTGTAATTAATTTTGATGATAAATTAATTATTATTATTATAACTCCATACCAAAATCAAAAACGGCTCAAAGGTTTAAGCGTGAAGAGGTAACAGACAGACACACTTTCACATTTATAATAATAGTATATTAAATCTATTAAGTTAAAATATTAACAACTAATTTAAACTGTCAAAACTCATCACTACTATTTCTTCCGATATTTATTTCTTATTACGTAGATATACGTTGTACTGCAGTTGGATGAAAATATTATATTCAAAGTAATCCCTACTAAATGTTCGCTTTCAGGAGTTCCCTTTGACACGGCAAAGCCTCAAATAATCACGGAGAGCGTTGTATCAATATCAACAGATTAGCCGAGACTGCAGCGAGCGACGCGGCGCTGCGGTGCCGCTCAAAAGACCGGAAAAATAGAGAAGGCTTGGCCACACTAATAGCGATTACTGTACTTTTATGTTTTTTGGGTACAATTATATTTTTGTGATTGGTAGCTGAAATATATTGCGCTAAACAATCTCCTTTTGATGCAGTCGGGTAGGTATATTATTTTAGTAGTCGAAATATCATAGAGACTGGAGAACACGTAGGCAGAGCTAATTACATTGTGCAATCGTTATATTAGCCTGTATTTTTGCCTGTACTTTGACGCTACATCTAAAGCACCTTTCATTTGCTTACATGATACAAAAACAAATAAAAGTATAGCCATCTTTACCCGTTATAACTTACTAGCCGTCAAAATAGTTTTAATCATTTTAGCGTATTCATGTAATAATAATAATATAATATCTATGGACTGATGATGATTTTGTAGTTTAATCTGTTGTAAGTCTATCTCTATAGCTATATGAGACAAAAAAGGTGCTTTTCGTTTTCAGAGAATTTCTACGTACGACCGCGTCGGGAGAGACCTCGGCGACTGTGGCCGCACACGGGGGCTGATTTTGTTGAAAAATTTCCAACAGAATTTCGAAGGGAACTCTATGAATACATTCGAGTGTCGGCGTGAATATAGAATGAATAAAAATGAATAAAGCGGAGTGTGCGCGGTTAATCATCTATCCAGAATTTATTCGACTTTTGAGATTAGCATTCCCTCGCCTGCTTACCGGGTTAATACCTTTTTAATGTACTCCCTAAGAATTTCATTGTTTCGTGTAAGAAGATTACTTTTATCTCATCCATAAATATTTCATTGTTTTGTTTACAGCCATTTTGGCGGGTAAAAAACCATTTTCGTCAGAGGTGCATTCGAAAATGATTGTTACTGAAGGCGACAAAATATTGTTCGTAGTCATATCAGAAATAACTATATAATATAAAGGACCCTCTTCACGTTAGCTCGTGATTGATAAACATAGTCGCAACTTGCAAAGCTGCCCACTTCAGTGAAATCACAGTCTAGACTAGACCATACTAAAGTATTGGTCTATCTAATATTGATCAAAATATATAAATTGTGAAACTCCGCCAGCACTCGTCATAAAATAGAAGTCAAAATTCTTGCATTCCCATCTATACAGAGATTGGCTCATTATTCACTGTGAATTTCTTGTGTAATTCTTAATTCATAATGAAACCCGAGACAGATCATCGGCAATACATCATAGAGTGATGAATCCCGGCGCGGCGGCGATCCATCACCCGCGGTGAATATCGCGCAGTGATACTACTCATCGATCTTAGAATATTGATTTTAAAATAATAAGTATTTTACGATATTCCTTGGTCTTTAAGACTTCTTACAGACGAACGGCACTTGCCAACGGCAGATACAACTGCTGCCGTCGACGAGTATCGACCGTTCGTCTGTAAAAAGCCTAAGAAGTGGAAGTCACTTTTGTCTTGAGTAAAGTCCAAGAGACAACTATGCGAATTCTACTCTTACGTGTTCTTTTAATTCTTCATTCATTTTTACTATCAAAATAAAATTTTAGCTAAATCTTATTTTCATAATAGTTTACATTATGCAGCTATAGACAGCCTAATTGTCCTTGACATGCATAATATACAAGATCATAGACAACAGCTATGAACCATCACACGTTCGTTCTCGCTTGTATTGTCCATCATGGGCCAATGTAAAGACGCCTTATCTCATATTTGTATAAAAATACGTGTGGCACTTGGAAACTGCCGCGGTATTTTATTTGCATAGCATTTTTTACCAACAAAATTATAATTCGCAGTCGCAAACACACAAACAGTAAACACCGTGCCGAAGTCTGGCAACGCCGCACCACTGTGCCGGTCTACTATAAAACTGGTCACATCAACGTCACCAGTGAATCATCTCGGCTAATTGACGGAACCCGCCAGCTTATCTAATGGAGTTATATGTCGAGTTATTCGTTTTTCTCAACTCATGAATACATTTGCTTAATGCCGGCAACTGAATTAATTCAACCGGAGAATTGAATAGAATCGGAAAAATTACCGCAACGCGCACTCCCTTGTTAAATATTACAATGTGTTTCTTAGAAGTTCTGTGCATTTCGCGCGCTTTTTGTTGATTATGTAATTTTTATTTCATGTTTAATGTGTACAAACATATATTTTAGCCCTTTATGTAAGATTGGAGAATTTATTACATTCGTGGTAAGTGGTAGGTAGTGATTAGAATAACATACATCCAGGTGGTCCAGCCAATGACCAAAATTAAATCCTGTTATAAATGATTTACATAATTATTATACATCAATATATGTTATAAAAAGAAGTGTTTGCCATGCTTAATATGAGCCACACAAGATATGAGGTTAAATTTCATCCAAATTACATATTAATATATGTAATTTGGATGAAATTGGATGAAAATTAATATAATAATACTTCCAAAATACATACTTTGAAAAGTCAGTTCATCCTGACGTCTCCAATTTCTACATTCCACAAATATTTGATTGTCTTGGACCGTATGTGCAGGGCGTTAGAGGTATACACGACTACGAGTGGCGTTTTCGTTAGGGCTTATGAGCTTAAATTTCATCCAAAATATATAATATTAATATTAATTACTTCCAAAATACATAATTTGAAAAGTCAGTTCATCCTGACGTTTCCAATTTTTACATTCCACAAATATTTGATTGTCTTGGACCGTGTGTGCGGGGCGTAAGAGGTATACAGAGTACGAGTGGCGTTTTCGTTAGGACTAGATTGCAATTTTACGCCGCGTGAGCGCGAATATTAAAAATTAAACTTAATAAGCAAAAAGGCCCGCGCCCGCGCCAAGGAGAATAATTTTGATTTTATAACATTTTATGAGAGAAAAAACTTTTGAATTGCACAAACGTTGTGTTGTTTCACGGTTATTGCATTATATTAAAGAAAACACACGTACTTTGCGAGTGTGGTAATATAATGTAATTGCCTTTTAGACATGTTTTGGGTCAGCCGGTTGCGTATATGCAGTGTACACTGTACAAAGTTTACAAATAATCTCGTGATGAAAAAAAACCTTAGGTAAAAGGATTCGTGTTTAAATTCTCTAAAACGAATTATCAAAGTCACTAGCAAATCGTACTATAAATAATTTAAAAATTTCTCAATAACTTGTACATAAAATATTGGCGATTTAAAAAATTAATAGCCTATCAGTGAAAAAACAAGATGGCGCGACAGTGGAGTGGTGAAGTGGCGATATATTCTGTGGAGGGCCCTCGCGCGCGTGGACCTGACTTGCGGAATTGCCCGCCATGAGAGTTAGTTTTATTGCGGAAAAGAAAACATAAACCTATTGGAAAATTGCGGTATCTTTTTAAAAATATAAAGTTGCAATTTTTAATCTTTTTTATTGTTGGTACGAGATATGTAGGCGTGTGGCGATTTTGAACCACGTTTTATGCGGTTAGAAATAAATTATCTGATACTTTTTTTGTCAACTTTTTTGTGTCACTTGTTCTTTTTTTTTTGTCTTATAATATACAAATATTATATCAGTATGTCTTGGTTTTTATATTATTTCTTCATGCCTAAGCCACTGCAGTTAGTTTTATCAGAAAAATTTATGGTTCCTACGCGACAACGAACTACCCATACCTAGTTTACAAAGTGCAATTAATACAAAACAAGTACGGTACTTTGCTAACAACATAAGTACAAAGCTATTTACAAGTGAAAAAAAAAAACAAAACAAAAAATATTCAGTACGGTATCGGCAGCGCGGCGCATAAAAAAATAATTTACCCATTCGCTGGTGTTGAGTGTCGGACCCGCAGTAAAAAAGTCATCTGTGATTTTTCATTGCATTCGCCGAAACGCCCATTGTCGTTGTAGCGCGGATCACTTTGATACTTGATATTTTTCTGTTTTGTTTTTATGAAATAAAGGGGGCAAATAAGCAAACGGGTCACCTAATGAAAGCAACATCCGTCGCCCATGGATACTCGAAGCATCAGAAGAGCTGCAGGTGCGTTGCCGGCCTTTTATGAGGGAATAGGGTAAAAATACTCCCCACACCGGTTTCGGTGACGGTGGCCGGTTTCATTGAAACCAGGCCAGATACGCAGGAGTAATTTTATAGTGCCCAAGTGTGTGCGCAGTACACAAGAGCACTTTCTATTCCTTTTAATCTCATAACCCAGTGGGACGGAAGACCGACACGACTGGCAAGAGATCAGGCGCAGGACCGACTTTTTTACATGCCCATCCGACGCTTGGATCATCTTACTTGTCAGACAATCAGGTGATCAGCCTGCATTGTCCTAACCAAACTTGGAAATAACATGTTTCCAACGCGGGATTCGAACCCACGACCTCCGGAGTCGAGAGCGACGCTCTAACCACTAGACCACGGAGGGAATAGGGTAATAGGGGAGTGTAGGAAAGGGAATAGGGGAGGGTATGGAAGGAAATATGGGAGGGTAGGGAAGGGGAAATGGCAGGGCATTGGGCCTCCGGTAAACTCACTCACTCGGCGAAACACAGCGCAAGCGCTGTTACACGCTGGTTTTCTGTGAGCCCGTGGTATTTCTCCGGTTGAGCTGGCCTATTCGTGCCGAAGCATGACTTTCCCACATCACAAGAAAAAAATAATTCTGCCTTGAATTAAACTATAAGCAAATATAGAATTTATTATAATGCTCAATGTAAGTATTTTACTATATTATGATATATGTATATAAAACGAACAGTGGCTTTTTACCCTACCGTTGCAATGTGATCAAAATGAACACAAGTTACCAATACTATACTGTCAACTTAAAGCGAATAAATCGACTTTAAACAGTATTTCCTTATATATATATATATATATATATATATATATATATATATATATATATATATATATATATATATATATTCTCGGTATTCGATAGAACACGAATAAAATGACATTTTCTAAAAATGATACCTAGCTAGATCGATCTATCGCCGCCGAAACCGTATATACTTATACTAAATTTCATGAAAATCGTTGGAGCCGATTCCGATATTCCAATTATATATATATACAATAATTGCTCGTTTAAAGATATAAGATAATATATTTTGGAATATGTATTTTCGAACAAAAAAGAACCATCAAAATCGATTTATAAACGGCGAAGTTATCCGCAAATAAACATAAAAAGTGAACAAGCATAATATACGGTCGAATTGAGCCATCTCTTTTTTTAAGTCGCTTAAAAACAACACCAAGTATCAAGACATACCGCTGATGTAAGGGCGGTGACACAGTTGTAAATAATTCTAGCAGTTATTCTATAACTATATCGCTGTCTATTCCCGACCCCTCTCGCACGAATTCTTTAGTACAAACAAGATAAATTGTTCTAGACTCTCGATTCCAGAGTCATGTTACTCCTAAAAACTGGACCACAAAGGCAAGATTTACACATTTAAAATATCTCAGCTCTTGATACTACTCATCTATTACTACCACTACGACTTATCTATTATAAGGTACTATCAGAGAACTTGATACCTATGCAAATCGGGGACCTAAGTAGTTTGGTTGCGTTACGTCAAACCCAGCTGACAGATCACAATTAACATTGAATTGACATATTCGACCAAATAACGTTGGTCTGTCAATTGCATAGGAATCAACTTCCTCGATGGTACTTTGACTACCCCTACACAAAAACCTTCTTAAGTCATGTTAAGTAACGAAATATGCAAAACGCACAAAACACGGCCATTCCGCGCGACATTAAGGCGCTATTTATTTATATTCATGGGCCGCTAATCTCGCCCCGATGTAATCTTCCCGCACTCGCCACTCTCCCGGTTATTCACTTAAAAATCCATTACACATAAAAAGAGCAACACTAATAAATATGAAGTAGAACGTCTTTCTTGATAAAGCCTTAAAATTTGCGCCGTTCGAAACTGTATCTTGTTTCTTTAAATAGAGAGTTGAAAATCCCATGTGAGGCGTTGTTGAGACATTTTATCGCGTTTTAAAATGGGTGTGGAGCACGTCGGAATCAATTCCTGGCGCCATTTCTCAATAAACTCCAAGAAACATATGCACTGAACCTTTTAAAGTTTGACGTATATTGTTGACGTCCCCGTACATCGATAACATCGTACACTGTAGACACTTTGTGGCGGTGACGGGAAGTCATAAGTGCTTTACGCTTGTCTCTTAGGATTTAATGAATGGCCTGAGTGTAGATTTGTGTGGCTGCAAATAAATAATTTTAGGCATAACATTTTAGAAATATATTTTTCTTTAGATTGAGTTGATCAAAGAACTCTTTATAACAGTAATGTGACGGATACAGTGAAGAAACCACTTTTCAGTCTAATTACTTTGGCAATATGATCTAAATGTCCAATCATTGGTTGACCATCTATCAGTGGCTGACCATTTCTACCGAAAAGTTTTTAACATCTTACAAATATTTATATTTAAAACCTTCAATATTGGTTATAAGTAGATAAGTATATGAAATACATTAAATATTTATATCCGAATCTTATGGAAAGATTCCCCGGGAATAGGAGGCGCAATACATCAAATATGACCTAACCTAATTTCTAAGGGCGGCCCTACAAGACAAATCTAAGAGCCGACCCTTGTGATAAATGACGATGTCCGCGGTGACTATTTATTTTTATTCCCATCCCCTGAAAGCTAGGAAAAGTTAACTCATTAATTTTATTCCATTATATTTGAGTTTGCTACGAAAATTGTTTTTGCGAAATAAATTATTGTATTCGCTTCATTTTGCAGAAACTAAACTATGACATGCATGACTTTGTACGGGTTAAGAATTAAAATAGATAATTATAGTTGAGCATTTATTTGCAGGCTTTCAAAAAAGAGGGAATTTGGTCTGCCTGCGCCCTGCAGTAATAAAAAATACTGCTACAGTTCCGTAGCCCGTGTTGCTACGCCGGGCCCGCGCCGTAGCTACGTCGTGCTACGCCGTAGCAGGCGTAGCGTGTCGCCGTAGTACTTCTAGTGGTGGGCGGTAGCACTAGTTTCTACTCATTCTAGTTTAATTAGTAAGTATAGTAGGCTTTATAATAGCCCTGGACATACTGAGTGTTTTAAATAAGTGTTTATCCAGCCATAGATAGGAATCGTTTTTTTTGCATTACGGGCAAATGGACATTTACATAACATTTTACTTATCTCTGCTAGCCGCTTACAGCGACGTCTTGTTGTTACAGTATTCAAATAAAATATCTACTAATTTTTAACTAAACAAGTCTGTAGTGAAATTTTTAAAAACTATTATTTACCTATATATCTAAAGTAACAAAATAATCGACAAAAAAAAATATTATTTATTCATAAGCTCGAAAATTTTATGTCATCATTTCTAAGTTACACCTGACTATCCGAAGTTAAAAATATAACGGTTACAACTTATAACAGTTACTGAGCACCAGTTCAAACGCACTAATTCTCAAGTTTCGATACTGACCAGCTACGTTGCCCTCATAACTCAATAAGAAGTGGGGCATTAAAGTAATTCGCAGGTGGCGGGTTGTTATGAAGTCGGCTACTCACATCGCAACTTCCTGATCTACGGCAAGACTTTCATATTAACACTTATTGGAACTTTCGTCGTTGGGATAAATGGGTTTGGACATAATCCATATTCGCACTATTGTTGTATATGTAAAAGTGTCTGTCGATCACCTCTTCAGGCTTGAACTGCTGAAGAGATTTGGACAGGTATTAAGATATTTTGAGTGAAAAGTCCGAGTAAAATGTACGATCCCTTTTTTTTTATATTCTTTATGGGTGCTCCGGGGGATGTGCCTCAGTTAGCTGAAGCACCCCGGGGGTATGTGGGACTCTTACCCACTTAAACCACCTGCGATTTGCCTTCAGCCATATACGGAGGAATGTCCTGGATCTGTCTAACACAGGACAGAATGCACGATCCCTACGGAGCCCAACGAAATTGCGGGCAACATCTAGTTAAACAAATAATATCTATTGTTGTTTCAATATTAATAAACTTTCTACTAACCTTGAATTAAACGACATATACTTTCAAATTTAACGTAAAACGTTCAAGAGTTAAGCCATTATTTGTATCAAGAAGGTAACATATATAATATACACATTACACAAGTCTCACCTCTTAAGTAACAAACTAAAGTTCTATACGAAACAATACTACGTATCACCATTTGACAGGAGCCCGATCCAATACTTTAAACTAATACCTGGGGCTCACGCACTTTGACACGAAATAAACGGGCAATCACAGAGTGCGGGGAATCCCCATAAATCCGGCGTCGACTTCACTCCGCCCTTATTCAATCTCCGGGATGTGGGCCTGAGATAGCGAATTACTGGATATGACAGCAATAAAGTTGCGACAAGAAAAAAGTTGATATAGGTCTACCAGAATCGGATGGCGAAAAATGGAAAAAAGAAATTGACGAAAATACTGGGGAAATTGGAGCAAAACGTTTGATACTTTTTTCCTTATAACGGCTGATTCTGTGTGTGAGACATGTAAAAGTAAAAAAAATATCCAATGATTAAGGATATTTTTTGAAAATCTCCCATCCAAATTTGCCATGAGATTCTGGTAGAACTATAGCAGTTTTGTGTTTATTAAATAATGTCTATTGATAATACACAACCAAAAGTAGCATCAAATGCATCATTTTTGTTGTTAAACTTATACGAAAGCATATATGAACACTTTATACTATTTCCTGATTATTATTTTCTAGTGTGTTGCCCGTAACGGGCTCGCGACATACCTCTCTAGTAGGAACCGTACATTTTCTCGCGGTGGAAAGTGAATTTTCCTCGTCGTCTTTATCCATTGTTCCAGCAGCTTCCGAGACAAACAAAAAGGCTGTTTTTTACCCAAATGTGCCAAAAGTTTTTTTTTATTATTATATGTACGTGACGTATTTTAGCATATTGGTGGATTCGTGTTTACTGTGAGAATCACTTTAGGTCGTTACATCAATATAGCCCTATCCAGTGCGCTACATCCATGCGTTGGTTGGTGGAGGAGGTCGTGTTTCGCGGGCTGGCTGAATCGCGGGGTCCGCTCGATATAAGTCCTGCACTGACCGGCGCCGGCGGTGAGGCGGTGTGGGTTTCTTCAATTACTTGCAGCCGGGAATCTTGTTGCGCTGTATTGTGATATGGACTGTAATCTATTACACTCCATAAGAGGATATCGTTAGATGGTGGAGAGTTTGGTGATATACACGCAATATGTTTTGAGCAATTCAGATTCTATTATATGGACTGAAATTTTGCATCGCCCTGTCTTACAGTGAATTCAAAATTATATCGTGCTTAATTAAAAAAAATCAATAATGTCAGGTGATTATAAAGGATATAAATATTAACACCTCAACAATCAGATAATGTTTTAGTTTATATAGACTATTAGTCAGGGAGCCCTAGAACATTTTTTTTATTACTATCAACTACGAATAATAAAAACTACTTTCAAGCAAATTTTTTGTGAGTGGCTTCATTTTGATAAGACAAATAACATTTTTATCTGCGAAAAATCTTGAAAGTAGTAGCTAACAGAGATAGAAAGGATTTCATACTTTGATTTGATGGTCCTAAAATATAGATTGTTCTATTTGTAGGACAATGTTACTCTTAAATTATATAACTATTAACCTACCAATATACAAAAAATCTGCTGGTTAGGGGTAAGTTTTGTTGGTTACAGAACCCTAAAACAGAACCCTAACGAGCTGATTTTTTTGAATAAAAGTCATATAATTTAAAAGTAACATTGTCCTACAAATAGAACAATCCATATTTTAGGACCATCAAATCAAAGTATGAAATCCTTTCTATCTCTGTTAGCTACCACTTTCAAGATTTTTCGCAAATAAAAATGTTGTTTGTCTTGAATGAAGCTAGTCACAAAAAATTTGCTTAATAGTAATAAAAAAAAATTGTTCTAGGGCTCCCTGACTATATTTCACCAAATATATTGCAAGGAAAATCGGTCTTTCAAAACAATGCTGACACTATATTTCCTTTCGATTTACGGTCCCCTTTTAATACTAGAACGAGAGACAGTAATAAAAGCCAGAAAACAGAATCTTACTAAGTCCTCGCACATCACTGATCGCTCGTAAACGGTTTACGAGTAACGCCCATCTAGCGCCATCTAGCGGCGGGTAGCGGAATCTGCGCCCGCACTAAACTTTACGGTGACCAATAAACCTGACTTATTGGAACGGACGTGTCTGGGTCGTTTAAACTCTCAAATTACATGTTAGTTGCCGACTTGATTAGAGTTTTATGGAGTACGGCGCGGCGTATGAAAAATAAAGTGCAATGAAAAACACGCAATGTGTAATTTTACGTCGTTTTATTCGTAGCAATAAAAAAAAAAGTAATTTTAGCTGATTTCTAAACAAACTTATATAATTATAAAATACTTTCTAATGTTATGAAAATAAATTTCATTTTATTTTTTAAATAAAATCAGTATAGTGAAATTCTAATAAATATATTTTCGAACACAACAAAAAATGGAATCACCGAATGCAGGCTAATCGCCTGTAAGCCTGCGCTTTCACTATCTACACTCAACTGCACGCGTTTTTGTATGACACGCTAAATCCGATCCCGTAAAAAGCGACTAAATTCGACTGAAACGGCGTTTGTGGTAGTATTCGACGACTCATAGAATATTTTGACAAATAAATATTTTAAAAATCTAATAAGAAAGCTAAAAATATAACATTACTAAGAGCTCAAAAAAGGCAATAGGACAATATTACGAGTATCACAATATTATGAACATGTTATACCCATCTATCGAACCTAAGGAAAGAAAGAAGAAAAAAAGAAAGAAAAAAAATATTTTCAATGCACACTAGACACATGACGACGACGACCTCTATGGCTCAGTGGTGAGCGCGTCGGTAGCTCAAGCCGGGGATCGCGGGTTCGAATCCCGCCGACGGCACAAAAAGTTTTCAATGTTCCCGGGTCTGAATGTGTATTAAATATGTATGATATAATAAAAATCTTAAATATATTATGTATAGTATAAAGGTACTTATTAAATATATTTCCGTTGTCTGGTACCTGTAACACAAGTCCTTCAGGTACTTAGCACGGGGCCAGACTGACGTGGTGTAAAGCGTCCATAGATATTACTAGACACAATGCACCAAACACAACACGTTTTTGAACAAACTACAGAATCTATACTAATATTATAAATGCGAAAGTATCTCTGTCTGTCTGTCTGTCTCGCTTTCACGCCAAAACTACCGAACCGATTGTAATGAAATTTTGTATACAGATAGTCTAAGGACTGAGAAAGGACATAGGCTACTTTTTTATTGGAAAAAAGGGTTATAAGGGGGTGAAAATGCGTAAATTTGTTCAAATTAAGTTAGTTCCAAAAATTCATAATAGATGGCGCCGTGCGTCTCCTACATCGCGGTGACGCTTGCCCAGACTTCTTTCTATAAGAGGTGGTATTATCATACAATCGACTTTCGATTTTTTTCGATTGTTATTACTTTTTTACGTTATTAAATAACTCAGTACTTTATCTATGCAGTGAGTAGTGACGTAACCTTAAAAGTTAAACCTATCAATGATATAAATAGTTTATGGGTAAAGTTGTGTAATTATGGGGTTTTGATTTAAGGGGTGCCAGGGTTTTTTATAATTTTGTTGACATCGCGCGCTATAAACTCCACGCGGACGAAGTCGCGGGCAACAGCTAGTATATTATAACTACAGAAATCGTTTCCTAAGCGAAGCCCTTAAGATTTCCTCGTAGCGGATAACTAGTATTATTTAATATCACACCCGCACTCTCGCTGGGGAATTATTGAAAGGAATCGAATGTGAAACGCTAGCGGCGGTGTAACGTGAACTGACTCCTAGGGCTGTCACAAAGAAATACTTTATGAACTTTGTGGACGGTGGAAATGTTTTATGGACAGAAAGTTGAACATAAACACAGTTCAACCGTATTTAATGTCGCTGTAAAATGATACCATAATAGTTTTAGCTGAATTATTAGTTTTAAGTTTCCTGTCTCAAATAATAAAAGAGAAATTGATGCTTAGCTTCGGCACGAAGCGTACCTGTGTTATTTGGTCATGATTATATTATGTCAAATCAATGGCAGTAGCTAACTGTCGGTTAGACTTGACATACATTAACACATAATATGGCAGTACACACAATTCGCCTAACATTGCATCGCGCTATCGTTGTTTTCTAAAAAAGTCGGTATATATACGACAGCTGAAATGTATCACGTTTGCACATAAAATGGCTAGTTGAGAGCAGAAGTAATCCAAGTGACCTTTTTGTCAAAGAAATGGATCTAGTTAGAACCACCATGTCGCTCCAATTTGTATGAACACGAGCGTGTCACTTTTTTCATACCTACTGTGACGTCACAAGAGCGCTTTAGTGATGGGAATACCCGTACGCGCGGAATCGATTCGAAGGCATCGCCGCGCCCCGTCTCTTTTGCAACTTTAATAGATATATCGATTATTATTCGAGTTAATATACAGAGGAATGATAAATCTAAAGATACGTGCTTGCCAGGACAGATAGTAATATATTATATTATTTTAAACTAAATCACTAAACAGGAACATAAATACATATTACATAAAATATAATTACCGTGTCACAAAATATCCCGAAGCGAACATTATCATTCCTCTGTTTCATGTCTGTTTCGAAAATCGATTAATTAGAATCGAGAATATGTACAACACTATTTGCTTAATTTGACAGAAAAATGAGAATATTGACTGTACCTCGAAACTAAGCGATGAGTGAAAGTATCGATTGTTTTATTTCCATTGCGCGCTCAATAGCGGAAAAACAGAACGGGCTCTATAATTTTCTAACTAAAGCGGCAATGTATTATGAATCATGCAGTAAAACACACGCAGTTACGTAGATTACATGGTAAAAACTACAACCACCCACGATTAACATTAAATAATTGATTTTTAAATAAAGCACACATGATTTAATAATAAAATTACTTACCGATGATAAGAAACGTATCCACTATTTAGACCAACGTTTCTAGTCGAATTTCTACAACCCAATACGGCACAATTAGACATTTTTAGAATTCTGATTGACGTCCGATTCCGATAACGGTGGAGCGCAGACTAAAGAACAGACTTTCGAAAGATTGACATTGTACAACGTTTGGGAACGCGATGGCACGCGAATTACATACACATGGCGGTTCTAACTAGATCCATTTCTGTGGTAAAATCACTTTTTGTCCTCCGTGGGACTAAACTTAGTGCAGAAGTAATCCAAGTGATATGAGCCATTATTCTTAACAAAACTTGTGATATTACGCGCCGTGCTAAGCAAGCATATAGCTATTATTTAATAATAGTATGCTAGCTTCTTACGGCGCGCCAGCTCGAGCCACGCGCCGTGTGAAGGGGTGGCTCGAGGTGGCGCGGGCTGGCTCGAGTAGGCGCATCCGATCCGATTGAAGTCGGTAGGTAACTTCAAAGGCGCGGCTCGAGTTACTCGTGATATTACGCGCCGTGAGAACGGGTAGCGCGGACTTGCCTGTTGGCTCGTGCTCGCTCGTACAAATAGGCTCGGCGCGGCATGGCTCGTGATATTACGCGCCGTGAGAAGCCAGCGTTGTAAACGCCAGTACCAGTATATTATAGACCGTATAAAAAGCATAATATATCAAATATGAAATATCATAAAATACCGTATATTTTATGGGCTCATCTTTTCACTCGGCCACTTGACCTGGTCAATATACTGGCAATTTTGTTCGTGTGTCAATAAAACTACAATAAAATGGGTACAGCCGTAAACCGACGCGCCCAGCCCGGGTTATAATGTGAGAATAAAATGGCGCCCTTGCGAGTTTCGTTAATATTTCCTGAGGCTACGCACTTCGCTGATGGAACAAAACAATCACCGTTAATTTTTCAAGCGAAGGTAAGGAGAGGTAATGTTGAACTTTTCGTGAAACTAAAAGTAGTCAGGGCGCTTTACCTTCCATGCGAGTCGTCGTCCGCGCGGATCTAGTCCGCATAAAAGTTGCCCGCATTCTATCATTTCATATATGTTTTTCCGTCATGCGGACAAGCAGGAGCATGTGGTCACCCGCATGCAGACCAGATCCGCGCGCGGGTGACAACACGCATTACAGGAAGAACGCCCTTAGAAGCCATGGAATGTTAACATGTACCATCGAAGAAATTTATTCTTGAGATACCTACGTCATTTGGTCCGATTAACGGCCGTTCCCAATATTTGATCTATCTCTGGTTTTGCCCTACTAGAGATAGGAATAGCTCACATTAGACATTATGCCGGCTCTTGATATAGGTGAACGCGTTGGCCAACGCGTCTGCAGACGCGTTGGCCCAATGTGTAGAACGGGCGTTCGCGCGTTGGCCGTAGGTATTTAGACGTTGGCCGACGCGTCTGCGAGCTTGCTGCGCGGGTCGGAAATGTCGGCAAAAGATCAAAGGACATTTGTAGCAAGCTTCGCGCTCCATCCACACATAGGCCGCGCGATCAGTTCGCCCGGAGCGGCGATGAAGAGTGCACGTTTCCTTCTTGTGGCGAATTAACATCTAACTTGACGAAATGGCGAACAATATGAGTATCGAGAAAACATTTAAATTTATTGGGCCCTATGGGTCTATACAGACGGACCGCATTTCAACTGCAATCCAACCGCAAATTGCAGTTGAAGTGCAGTTTGAATGCAGTTGACACGACTGCAATAGAACTGCAAACCGAACGCGCAGTCAGATTGCAGTTGACTGCAGTCGTGTGAACTTCATACCGACTGCATCCAAACTGCACTATCCCACCCACCCGCACGCTCCGCTCTCCCGCGCATGGAATCAGTAGTAGTGCAGTTTGGATGCACTCAGTATGCGGTTCACACGACTGCACGCCAACTGCAACTGAACTGCAATCCGACTGCGCATTTGGTTTGCAGTTCTATTGCAGTCATGTCGACTGCATTCAAACTGCACTTGAACTGCAATTTGCGGTTGGATTGCAGTTGAAATGCGGTCCGTCTGTATAGACCCTATCAGAGTAAAAACTGCCTGTGGAACCAAAAATCATATCAAAAGTTGCAAAAAAAAAATAAGGTTATTGGACATTCTATTTTCCTCACGATGTTTTTAGGGTTTCGTACCCAACGGGTAAAAACGGGACCCTATTACCAAGACTTCAACGTCTGTCTGCATTTCTGTCTGTCCGTCTGTCTGTCTGTCCATCTGTCTGTCCGTCTGTCTGTCTCCAGGCTGTATCTCAAGAACCGCTATACTTAGCTAGATTTCTGAAATTTTCACAGATTATGTACCTATATCTGTTGTCGCTATAACAACAAAATATACTAAAAACATGCTAAAAACAAAATAAATTAAATATTTAATAAATAAATATTATTAATTATTAATCATGATAATTATAATAAGTAATAAGTAATAATTTTTAATTAAACGCCGTTGCAAGCGCACTGCCAACGCGTCTGCAGACGCGTTGGCCAACGCGTTCGCCTATGTCGAGAGCCGCCATTAGAGACATATATTTTATGTCAATTGTGAGCTATTCCTATCTCTAGTAGGGCAAAACCAGACATAGATAAAATATTGGGAACGGCCGTAAGCAGGCTAGCTGTGATCTGTATACTGGGTTTGACATAACGCGACCAAATTCCTGTCGGCCATCTGCCTGTCAAATTCTCTGATAGCACCTACTCGGTTTATCTGACGCTTCCTTTAAGGCAGACGGAGACAAGCGGATCTTGAATAGTTATTCGCGGTGTAAATATTTTTTTAAGTAGGATTTCAGCTTAGCTAGTAACTACTAACTATATGAATATTTTGTAAATCAATTATTTAATGTGATCTAGCCAAAAATATTATCATCTTTGAAACATGAATTGCTATTTAATCTAATTTACATTTAGCAGGAGATTATTATGCATTTATAATTATATAGAACAGTGATATTAAGCGGAGCGGAATGTCGGTTAGAGCCAGTCCACACGGCGCGTTGCATCAGAGTTGCGTCGACGCAGCGCTGCCGTTTTTTTTTATGAAATAAGGGGGCAAACGAGCAAACGGGTCACTTGATGGAAAGCAACATCCGTCGCCCATGGACACTCGCAGCATCAGAAGAGCTGCAAATGCGTTGCCGGCCTTTTAAGAGGGAATAGGGTAATAGGAGAGGGAAGGGAAGGGAATAGGGGAGGACAGGGAAGGGAATAGGGTAGGGGATTGGGCCTCCGGTAAACTCACTCACTCGGCGAAACACAGCGCAAGCGCTGTTTCACGCCGGTTTTCTGTGAGAACGTGGTATTTCTCCGGTCGAACCGGCCCATTCGTGCCGAAGCATGGCTCTCCCACGTTTGACGCATAGCCGTCAAACGGCAGCGCTGCGTCGACGCAACGCAGTTATCGCAGCGTAGAGCCAGTCTACAGGGGCGTTGCGCGCTGCTGTCACGACGCAGCGCGCCGTGTGAACACCTTGTGTGGACTGGCTCTTAGAGTCTGAATTTCCATAGCAAAGAACGGCTTTTAGCGCTATTAACCGTTTGCGGATACTCTAACGCTCGCTATCAGATTTAGTTTACCGGCGAAATTATCATTAAATATATTTACTGACTATTTTAAATATCAAAATATTGTTTATGTGACTAAAAATAATGCTGCTTGATCTGTTTACTGTCATCAATTTTGACGAAATCGCTTATCAAAAGCATCACCTTATTATTTAATCATAGCAGACTCAAAAAGTAAGTTGAATTTTGGAGATACAATGCACATGTATTATCAACTCTTCCATAAACCACAATAGTTCATTACACCAAATAAAACTCTATGTTGGTGGAAAACAAATATTCGATATTATATAAGATGGCCCGGGGCGAGGATCGGCCGAATGTTAATATCTGCCTTTTATTACATGCTGTCTTCGAGAATTTCTTGAGTATTATTGGTTCGTAAGCCACTGAAAGGTTTTCAACGGACGATGCTGAGTTATCTGCCCTGGGGGACTGTAATATTAGGTTAGGGTGAGGTTTATTATGTAGTATATCTGCGTGCATGTGTGTGTGAGGTATATGAATATATGGCACGGGTAGTGGGTACTCATGTATAAATATCATAAACTATTACGAAGTAACTATTAGTAATTTGTGGTATAGATAACCCTATAAATATAGGTTGTATAGGTAAGCTGAAGTAGACACTGAATCAATGTTGACAAGGTCAAAGATTAACAGATTTTTTAAAATAAAATAAATATAAAACCACGTATAAAAATAAACAAAATAAACATTTGTAAACATGGGCGTACCGAGGGGGGGGGGAGCTGCCCCCCCTGGATCATATTGACGTCCCTACTAAGTATATTATCTAGTACTTTCATCTATAAAAATAACGAATTTTTGCCATTTGTTCGCAATACATTATTAATTTTTTATTCTTTATAAACACCTAGCTAATAAAAATCTGATTTGCCCCCCCCTCGCTCAGAACCTGGGTACACCCATGTTTGTAAAATTACAGCTTTTTAACTTACTTACATATGTATTTTTTTATGCGCCTTCAAAGTTAGAAAGTAGAGTAATTTTTTTTTATTACTTAAATTTCTTAATGTTTGTATTCCATTCTACTACCAAACTACTTTCATAGACGCAATTAATATATATTATAATTAATATAGCTATCGAACAAAGTTCTCCAGCGATGCGTACAAGCTACTCTACGGTGACGTCATAATCGAGTAGCAGGTTGTATGGAGCATTTCAGGCAGGTCTATTTTATGTGATTTTTTAATTGTTTCTTTTTTTTGAAACAATGTGCTAGCTAAAAAGCTCGGAAAGTTTTTTAGCTAGCACAGTAATTGTTTCACCGATGTTTCTATTTCGAAAAGGTCCTTTAATTACCATCAAGAAAAAAATCATCATGCCTATTAAGATGCTATTTTGCTTATTAATTTTAGTATTCTTCAAAAATCTGGAACTCTTCAAATCAAAAACAAAGTTAGCCTACTAGGTAGCTTCCATCATTGTACTTTAACTGTATTTTTTGTAAATGAAATAAAGATTATTATTATTATTAAAGAAGTTACAAATATTTATGTAAAAAACAAGTATCTATAAGTACCACGTCCAAAAGTTACAGCAAATACACATACGCTTATCCTGAAAATGGAGATACGACGAGCCCCGTGCATTATGTATCACACATCTCCAGATTGGATATTTATGAGCTGACCACTTCATACATAAATCCAGGTGGCCACCGATATTGGCTTCTTTTGGGGCAGACGAAATAATCATGTACAGAATCCCTATCGCTATCCCTCCAATATACTTCTACTTTTAAAGTCACATGTTTTTTTTTTTTTTTTTTTATCTATGGACGCTTCACACCACGTCAGTCTGGCCCCGTGGTAAGTACCTGAAGGACTTGTGTTACGGGTACCAGACAACGGAAATATATTTAATACTTTTATACTATTCATAATATATTTAAGATTTTTATTATATGATACACATATTTAATACACATCCATGACCCAGGAACTTTTTGTTCCGTCGGCGGGATTCAAACCCGCGACCCCCGGCTTGAGCTACCAACGCGCTCACCACTGAGCCACAGAGGTCGTCATGTTCACACAATTCTACGGTCCTCGAGTTAAAACTTACATTCTTAAAGAGTATATTATAATATGTTTGTTTTCAGTAGGTCCACATTGTCAACAATTAATAAGTTTAGCTTAACATAACATTTTTTAAATATGTAATTTTTAATTTCGTTGAGTTCTACATTTACATAATTAGTAAATTAAACTTAGACTACCTTAACTATTGACCGCAAAAACATTTTAAAGAATAAACAAAGAGAATGAATAAAGACGACGATTTCAGTTGGTTTCACCAGCATTACGCTCACAGGGAATCTAATAAAGGCTTTAAAATCAACATGCACGTTGAAACATCCGCAATTGTTGAAACTTTCGGCACGTGGCAGAGTATTAACTCAGCAGGACTTTTAGATAATCACTAAAACCTCCAGGAAAGTTTAAAAAAGGTCTTCGGACGTGGCGTGCCTCCCAAACGCTGGACTATCTCACTTTCGGCGAGTCGCACCTACAAATAAACTATCTAACTTGAGTATGCCTGAGGTGAGAAATTTGGATGCGGTGAAAATATTGCCTGGTTTTATATGAAGTATTTTTTAAATGTCTCTTATTATATTTGTTTGTTATGGAGCCGGTTGAAGTAGAGTTAAATAGTAGTGAATCGATTTTAATCATTTTTTGTGAGTGACATAGGCTTTATATATTTTATACCCGTGCGAAGCCGGGGCGGGTCGCTAGTAGTAGTATACTAAAGTATCATGTTAGCGTTAGTTTGAAGCGCCAAGCGTAAACGCACAACCTTGAGTTGACTTTAATTAAGTAGTAATAATTTCGTAGGAATAGGCCGCACAAAGCTTTTAGATCTTTCGGCAAAAATGAGCAGTACTCTATTTTTCGTACTTTTCTAGAGACCTAAAAATTTTAAATACAAGTTGACGGAGACATGCTTTTGGTAGATTAGCGATAGCATGAAACTTTGTTGATAATTATTCCACACACGCGCAGGGACTTGCCGAGGGATCTTACAGTTCTGCGCAATCTAGAAGTATCATATTTTAGCCGAAAAAAAAACATTTCTTCTCTATGACGCTTCTTCAACTCAATAATATCACTTATTACAATTTCATGGCGATATCAGTATTCCGGGCGCGCCCGCCGGCCATACTTACAGGAGTTTAGAGCGGACCGGTATTGTATTACTGGACAGGGGTGTTATGCACGTGACCCAAACTCACTAGAGAGTACACCTGTAGAGAGTTTATCTACGTCGAATTTGGAGTTGTCATTGGATGGTAAGTAGATTGATTGATTGAAAAGTACATAGATATGTCGCAGACATCTACTTGAATCTACTTTTTGATTGAATGACTTGCGAATTCATTAAAATATGTAGCTATTTACAGTCAAAGACTTGTCGAGTTAGCCGTTAGTTTGACGTTAAAAGTTACAATTAAATGGTACCATTCAATGAATAGGCTAGTCATTCAATCAAATAGCGAATTTAAATTTCAACTAGATGACTGTGACAGATACATACTAAAGAGATGGAGTGAACACTCCGTCTCTATATACCTAGTAGAAAAATGCAGTTGACAAAAAAGAATGAATTCGTCGTTACGCTAATTAAAAGTGTGTTGTAAAATAATTACTTTTTGTGTTTCTAATTATTATTTTAGCACACATTTAATCGCTCGAATATTTAAGTTATATTAATGTGTATAACTTACAAATATAATATATTTTATATACTTATAATAAATATTGTTATATAAACCAATCGGCTAACAATATAGAGAAAGACCGCACACGGAGGAAAATAAATGTTTGTCGGCCGCAGGCGCTCCCCTAACTACGTAACTACCTAACTCGGTTACAAGTACAACAAAATTAAATAACTACATTACTCTTATGAGATCACTTTCATTATCACTCGTATTATTAAAATAACGAAAGACTTACCTTTTTTTTTTTGGGTTAAACCTTGGGTTTATACACTTTTTGATTAAAAAAAATGATATAAGTACAAGATTTTGCCGATTTTGTAAAGCTTATAAAGTGAGTGAGCTGTGATTATGAACAATTGATTAGTATACCCTTGATCATGTCAAGTCTCAAACAGAAAAAACCAGACCAAAATCTACCACAGACCGACAAAATTCGATTCTTAATATAAGCCTCAGTTTAAATAGAAGTTTTTGTTCTTGCGCTTACACGGCTGCAATAATTGCCCGACGACACGAATGGACCGATCTGCAGCAACTAGTGGAGCAATGTGGAGCAATTTCAATAAATTGCTGCAAATACTTCGGCGATATTGCTTCTAATTGCTCCAGATATTTCATATCGCTCAATGTTGCAAATACGAATTGACGAATATCCAATGGGCTTCGAAATTCCAAGCAATTATTATTGTATGTATCTCGTTCGCACTTGTTTGTATTGCGGCTTGCTGTCTTGCTTCCGAGCAACGATGTTGTCCATAGCGAGCGAATACTGATTTCAGTATTCTCAGGGCGCAGGCGCGCTCGTGTAGGGCAGTATTGCCTAGTTGATGAAGGAGCGCCATATCGCTTAATATTGTATTGTGCAATATTGATGCTTGTTGCCGTTGCCGCAAATTGCTTGGTGTAGTCGTGACGTCATAGTTGACGTCTATTGACTGGAATTGAGCAATTTTAGTACCCCTTATAAGCGCACCTTAATATAAAACGTCGTAAAAACAAGACTACCTCAAAAAACTATATTAACTCAGTCAACAACTTAAATAGAAGCTTTTTTAACAGACGACAAACACGTTAAGTACACAAAAGTTATCTTTCATCCGTACGTGACCTTACTTACTTGTAACAACATTTTTAACGTTAAAGTAGTGAGAATTGCGTTAGTATTGTTAGTTCGAAGGGTCTCGTCGTCACAAAAGAAAAGATTAGATTATAGACGATCGCTCGCGAGTCCACGTATACGGACGATCCTAACGCTGTTACAGTTTTGTAAAGTATACATTGGGTCTAAACTAGAGGAAAATGGTTTTATATGTAGATAAATAGTGAAATATTGGGCTATGTTTATAAATTGATTGAGTGTTATTATTGTATGGAAAGAATTTCTTGGGTTTTATCATGATTTTAAGTGTCTGGAAATGCATGTTTCATAGTAGTAAAAATGCTGTCTTTCTGCACTTTTTACCAGCTACCTTTTTAACAGATATCAGAAGTCTGATTCAGTTACTAATAAAATATATAATAAAAATAATATCTATAATAATTTCTATGGACTACAACGTCAGTCTGGACCCATGCTAAGTACCTAAAGGACTTGTGTTACGGGTACCAGACAACAGAAGTATATTTAATGATTTTATACTATACATTTGTTTAAGATTTTTATTATATTATTATGATCTAGATACACATATTTAGTACACATCCCTGACCCAGGAACTTTGAAAACTTTTTGTTCCCTCGGCGAGATTCGAACCTGCGACCCCGGCTTGAGCTACCAACAGCCCACCAAGTGAGCCATAGAGGTTGTCAAATAACGCAACGTATAATTACCTATATTCAAGGCACAATAGACATAACTACCAGTAGTTCGACTGCAAAGAAACGAACAGGTTTCAATATCTGTCAAATTCGTCGGGTTTCACTAGGATTATGAACGGAATGTGCCTCGCGCTGGCTGATATAATTTATTTTTAAATATTTAAAATAAAGATTTCAAAATTGGGCACTGACAATTTTAATCGCATGTGCCAAAACACAAACAACAAGAATTGATTAAGTATATTTTATTTTCGTCTCTTTAACGAGTTTTTACTACGTATGTCTTTGAGATTACATATTAATTATTATTATAGACTAGCTGTTGTCCGCGACTTCGTGCGCGTGGACTTTAGTTTATAGTTGTTCCCGTACATCGATCAATTGAGTCGTTTACGCGCAAATCAGAAAAGCATATTGTGTGGGACCCGCACATTCTTCCGGGACAGAAAATATTCCTTGTCCTAGATTCAAATTAGTATCAAATTTCCTCTAAATATATTAAATAGTTTAGGCGAGAATCATAAAAGTTTATTGTGTGGGAACCGTATATTTTCCGGGATAAAAAATGTCCCTTGTCTTTTCCCGAGACTGAAAGTATTGCCATACCAAATTTGAAATTTCATCAAAATAGATTGAATAATTTAGACGATAATCATAAAAGTTTATTGTGCAGTAACCGTACATTTTTCCGAGACAAAATGTATCCTAAGTTCTTTTTCGGGACTCAAAGTATCTTTATAAGATTATACCAAATTTCAGCAAAATGGGTCCAGTCGTTTACGCATGATGTCGTGAGTCGTGACCATATAACGTTCCGCGCAGCTTCACCCGCGTAAATTAGATATTTCACAGACAAATAAGTCCATAAAAAAAGCCTTTGATCCTTCACGTGGTCTATTTCTTATCTGTGCCAAATAACAGAAAAATTGCACCAGTAGTTTGTGAGATAAGCCCTTTCAAATATTTTCCCCAGTTTTTTCCCACATTTTCCTCTATTTCTTCGCTCCTATTAGTCTTAGCGTGATAAAGTATAGCCTATAGCCTTCCTCGAAAAATGGGCTATCTAACACTGAAAGAATTTTTCTAATCGGACCGGTAGTTCCTGAGATTAGCGCGTTCAAACAAACAAACAAACTAACAAACTCTTCCGCTTTATAATATTAGTATAGATTTTTTCAAATCGGACCAGGAGTTTCTGAGATTAGCGAGTTCAAGCAAACAAACAAACTAACAAACTCTTCCGCTTTATAATATTAGTATAGATTTCGTAGCTTTATTTCGTATTATTAGCATAGTATAATAATAATAATTATAATGTGTATTTGAAGATAAAAACATGTGACTCCTACACCAAATTATCACAAAAAAAGGATTCAATAACTTTTACCATCGTCGCAGACGTCAACGTAAAAAAAAAAACAAATCGAGAAAAAGGCTTTTTACGCGATGGCCGAGCCCGAGATAAAAGTAATGATCGGTTTGGGCATTCGGTTTTATTACGGTCCGACATCTTGCGATAGTAGTTACCGATACTGCATCGTGTAATGCTATCTTTATTTCAAGTGCGTAGATTGTCAGTTTATACTTGAAGAGGGATTTTTTTGGGTAGCAACTAGGTAGCAAGCACTTTGATAAGTTTGGTCCTGGTTAGTTTGGAAGCTGCCAGAAGTCAAAGAATGTTTTAGAATTCAGACACTTGACAAACTTCTTATGAGATCATTATGCTTTTCAAATCATCTTAAATCTGTATAACTATTGTATGTTTGTAGATTGAATGTAGGAGATTTGATGCAAATATATCTGTCTATTCATGAAATACAATTAACAAAAAATTAAAACCGACTTCCAAGGTAAAAACAAAAGTAATATTCTTAAAAATAATCTAAAAAAAAGAATCAAATAATTACTATTCCTTATTATAGTGCCGTCTTCAGACTTCGCCTAAACCTCAACTATTTCTGTACTCAGTCTTCGTACTTTTGAAGTCGCTACCAGCCCGGAAAAGTTCTGAGATCCTTGACATAGAACTTACGCTAAGGTACGCTGGTACCGACTTCAAAAGCATGAAGATTGAGTACAGAAATAGTTGAGGTTTAGGCGAAGTCTGAAGACGGCACTATAATAAGGAATAGTAATTATTTGATTCTTTTTTTTAGATTATTTTTAAGAATATTACTTTTGTTTTTACCTTGGAAGTCGGTTTAAATTTTTTGTTAAAAAATAATAATTTTACCCTTTTTAGTTACCTATGAGACCACAAGGCTATAATATTATAGCTTGTTGTCTTAGAGTTGTACATAATATTATTACTAGCGGTCATAGTCATATCATAAGGGCTGCAAAAAGCCTACCCAGAAAAGACTCGGTCAGCAAAACGATTCCCAGGTCAATTCACAGACTCCAACACTGACATCGACGACGCGGATGCAGTCATTATCCGAAGGGATGCATAGTGCACACTGCACAAATTGTCTTCCTCCCGCACGCTCACCCCCGCTTGGTGACACCCACTATCGTTATATTTTAATTTCGCCATAATTTCAAAACCAAACGTCCAATTTTAACCATTCAAAGGCCAAATGTTATCTACATAAACTGTACTCAGTGATGAAATAATTTATTTTCATAAGGATTAATAGCATAAGTAAAATAAACGCGTTTAAATGTAGTCCAAAAAAAGTCAAGATTTTAAATAGAAAAATGGTTATTGTGCCTCACTCGACATAGATAAGTACAGTGTGTCGCGGACTTTTTTGTAGATATTTATAAGATTTACAGCTACTTAAAACATTTTATGGTCCTATCTTTTATAGTTTCGGCAGCGTACGCAAAATAAGTAACTTTTCTGGTTGATTTTACACCTGGCGTCCGAAAAACACAAATATCTTACGAAACCCAAATTTTTCCAAAATAAAATTTAGCCTATGTTCAGCAAAAATAATGTAGGATGGCTTTTGCTTGGAGTAGTTTAAATAAAGCCAAAATCCTCGAACTTGTATCTATAAGGATTCAAAAGTTCTGTTGGGTACCTTCGGAACCAGGGTACATCCTGGTGCAAAATCTTACTTTTTGGTAGTATATGTCTGAAACACTTCAGAAAAAATCAAAATCACTATATGTTTCCGTATAAATTTTGAAGAGTTCCCTCGATTACTCATGGATCCCATCATCAAGTCACCACTTTTATGAACATGGTACCAAATTTGAGTCAAACCCTATACAACACAAAAAGAATATTGTAAATCGGACCAGAAACGGCTGAGTAATCGTTGAACATACATATAAAAAAAAATAAGATACATACAGCCGAACGTATTACCTCCTCCTTTTTGGAAGTCGGTCAAAAAGTACCCGACATTTCAAGTACATATTTGTCATTTTAAAAATCTTTTATTTTCGTAAATTTCGAAATTCTGTATAATTCTTGACACTCATCTGCAAGTTCTACAACTAGCTACAGTCTCCTACACAAACCAGTCCAATACACTTTTATCCGTAACCCAATCCCTAACAGAAAATCAGGCACAGCACGTAAACTACAAGTTTTCAATTGGATTGCCGGGCGTACAATAAACTGCGACAAAGGGTTGCGGCATTCGTTCTGTAGGGCCTGTGAGGGCCTGTAAGGGCCTGCGAGGGCCGAGGCCGCGCCGTAAACACTTTGTAAGGGCCCACTATATTGTGATTGGATCCTACTGAAACTGATATTACCGAGCAATCGAATTTGACGGGAAATGTAGTGTTGTTTAACATATTCACGATCATTATGGCTTTGGAGAGCTACAAATATTTTTATAAAATGGTGTAATGTTTTGGTATAATAATGATTTCCAGATTGGAAGATCCATATATATTAATATACAACTTAAACCTTTATTAATTTGTTTATTTTTCAGTAAATGTAAAACATATTTTGCAATCTCATGTGGCTTTTGTGGATTTTCGCTTCTGTTTTGCGCAGAATGTGTTTTTAGATTAAGAGATTCCGTATTTTGTTCACACAAAACTCATTTAGTATAATAGTGCAAGTGCACCATAATTTATCTAAAAGTTTGGTCACCGTCATTCAATATAACGTTAGCTTCTAAATAAGCAATCCGATACTTATTTAGGCCGACAGCCCCCTCTACCTTCGAAGCAGATCTCAAACGGCGGCTCTCGACATAGGCGAACGCGTTGGCCAACGCGTCTGCAGACGCGTTGGCCCAATGTGTAGAACGGGCGTTCGCGCGTTGGCCAACGTCTAAATACCTACGGCCAACGCGCGAACGCCCGTTCTACACATTGGGCCAACGCGTCTGCAGACGCGTTGGCCAACGCGTTCGCCTATGTCGAGAGCCGCCAAAAGATTTTAAAAATTGACACATCACAATAATATAAGCAAATGTACTCTTTAAAACAGTAATCACTTAACAATCGTCAACATTATAATCCGCGGGTAACGCAGCGCAACGACCAACACATTCTGGCGTTGTTATATTTTTTTATTAGCACCCTCTGATTGCGTCTACGGCGCGCAATTTTCAGATTGAATTTTTACGACGATGAAATAAACAAATGAATAAAGCGCGTCATGAAACTTGATGTTCGAGTTTATTTTATTGTTTTGTTCATATTTTATTGTATGAGTCGAGACTTTTAGAGGTATCCCTCAAAAATACTAGACATAAACTTGAGTGTGAGTGAGAAGTAAATGTCTATAAAATTGCGTAAAAGTAATTTTACAGACCTTTACTTCTCATACTTTATGGGTTAAGTTTCTGCGCGAGTTAAATAAGTACTTTTTTTTATATTTTATCCTCTAATTTTTTTAATAAATAAAATTAAAACAATAACAGGAGTTGACAGGTATCAAAACAAATAACTACATCAGCTCTATATTAAAAATTTATAAAAAATATTTAATTGCGCTATATTGACAAAACTGTGCTAAAAATTAAGTGACTATGTGCTAAGTGTCTAAGTGATAAAATAATCTTAACAAAAAAACTTCCAAATATTCAAATACAGTGCTGATAATAAAACCTTTTTTTTCTTTCTCTAAAAACATAAAGAACTAAATTACACGAGTCTGTAGTGACAAAAACAGTCTTCCAATTTATAGTAACGTATTTGAGAAGTGATCATAATATTGAAATAGTGGATATTAATACAAAAAAAAAAAAAAATTCTTCACCAAAACATTGCTGGACTCATAAATAAATGTGATTCCTTGGTAGCGAATTTATTTTAATTGTCAGATAATAATAAGCTTGTACATATTATTTGTGTGACTGAACACTTTATAAAAGCTGGATATGAAAACCAGCTTATAGTACCTAATTATATTTTGGGAGCCAGCTTTTGTAGACAAAATGCAAGCAGGGGTGGATCATGCAAACTGATAAGACAGGGAATTTTGTGGAAAGAATTACATATTACATCTGAACTAGCTATGGAAGGTTCATTTGAGTGTTGTGGTGTAGAACTACTGAATCACAATTTAATCATAGTTTGTTTATACAGAGTTCCAAAAGTGACTAATCTAAATATATTCTTTGCTAAGCTAGAACAGTTGCTAACGACTCTGGCTAAAAAGAAAAATAAACAAGTTGTGATTGCTGGGGATTTTAACATTGACATTTAAAAAAAATATGTGACATTTGATTTTCAATGTTTATTGACGAACTTTTCTTTTAAACTAGCCTCAATGAGCCTACCAGATCTAGCAGTAAAACCTGTATAGACAATTTTGCTCATAGCTTGAGTACAAACTGTAAGACTGAAGTAATAGAATTAGCTTTATCCGACCACTCAGCGCAAATTATCCATTGCCCGACTAAGCATATGCCAACTATAAAATACTGGCGCAAAAAACAACGTGACTACTGTACAGAAAATATTGCCAAATTCAAAAATTGCCTTAATAGCCTAAGTTTCCATGATGTGTATACTATTGAGGACGCCAACCAAGAATACAATTGTTTCTTGGAAACATTTTTATTGTTTGATAATTTATGTTTCCCGTATAAAATAATAATAATACCCGTCTACAGTAAGCCAACATGGTTATCTCGGGGAATCAAATTGGGGTGTAAAAAGAAAAGGAAACTATTATGGATATATAGGAAATTTCCTAACAAAGAAAATAAAATAAAATTTAAAAAATACTCAAAGACATTAAAGAAAATAATAAAATTAACCCTAAAAGCGCAAAATACTTATAAAAAAAAAATGTCTAAAAATATAACTAAGTCTATTTGGAATATTATAAAACAGTCTAAAATAAATTTACCTCGAGATAATATATCAGAAATTACAGTAAATGGCCACACGATAACAGACCCAAGGCAAATTTCAAACGCATCCAATAACTACTTTGTAGATAAAATTGACCCCATCCCTGGACATGGCAAGAGTGTCACAAACGCTGGTCACAAACAATATTACATCCACGATCAATTCGTTTTTTATCTCCCCCAGCACACCTAAAGACATACAAAAAATTATTCAAGGTCTAAAAAACTCAAAGAGTGTTGGTTGGAATGACGTATCAACTCCTGTGATCAAAGCTGTTAACGAAATAGTGTCCGGTCCCTTAAGCCATGTCCTAAATCTGTGTATAGAATCCGGTGTATTTCCAGAAAAACTAAAAATCTCCAACATCACGCCATTATTTAAGAAAAATGACAGAAAACTACTTAATAATTACAGACCTATAGCCCTGACATCCGTTATCTCCGTAAAAATCTTTGAAAAACATATTAATAATCAACTTTACAATTATCTAGATAAATTTAACTTAATATGTAAGGAACAAAAAGGTTTTCGTCGAAACATGGATATAAACAGAGCCATTTTTGATTTCCTTAAGATAGTACTTAATAATGTGGATAATGGAAATCCTATATGTTCTATATTTTGCGACATGACTCAAGCCTTTGATTACATTGATCATAAAACAAAACTTGAGGCATATGGAGTTCGTGGAAATGCATTGAGGCTAATTGTATCGTACTTATTAGGTAGAAAACAGTATACAAAAATAAAGCGAATAAACACCAAAACACTGCGGGAAGACGTGTTTATATCCGAACTGAGACACTTGATTTATGGCATTCCACAAGGTGGTGTTTTGGGTCCTCCTTTATTTATAATCTATATAAATGACTTTCCAAGAACAATTGACAAACCAATGACACTCTTTGCTGACGATAGTACTTTAACAATAATACCTTGTGACATAATAAGTAGTTACGAAAATTACATTAATAAAACTTTGACATATATAATATCTTGGCTAAATAATAATAATTTGAAAATAAATTTAAGCAAAACAAGCATCATGCACTTCACATAAAAAAAATCTCCTCCCGAAATTGAAGTACAATACAGTAATACAAAAGTTGAAGGCGTAGATGACTCTACATTTTTAGGATTAAATATTGATAGTAAGCTTAACTGGAAAACACACATAGAAAAACTTAGTAAAAAAATTTGTAGCTGTTCGTATGCACTTTTCCAGCTAGCTCCTATTATGAATTCTGATGGAATCTTAACCGCTTATCATGGTATGGTTGGATCTCTCTTACGTTATGGTATAATATTTTGGGGCAATTCACCTGATAAAGACATAATATTTAAAATGCAAAAGCGATGCATTCGGGCAATGTTTGGTTTGCAGGCTGTAAGCCATATTTTCTCAAGCACAAAATTTTATCACTTCCGTCCCTGTACATATTAGAAATGGTGTTGTTTGTGTATAAAAATCCTGAACTATTTCCTAAGACTTCTGAGGTCGTAAAGAGAAACAGGCGTGACAATGATAAAATATACACAAACAATTATAAAACCTCACTTGCTTGTAAAAGTATATTAGGTATGTCATCCAAAATTTATAATAAATTACCGCTATCTATAAGAAAAAACAATGTCAGTATCTCAATGAAAACAATAACACATTAGAAAGAGTTTAATATCACTTTTAACTTCGACATTAGTAATTATTATTTATTTTTATTATTAATGAATTTGACATCACATTATTTTTAATTCATTTTGACTCATTTACATTTTATTTTATTTTTATTAATAACATTATTATTATTTATTAATCAATGACCTATATTATACCTTAAATGACATTTTTTTTTCTATTATTAATTTATTCAATCTGCTGACTGAAATTTTATCGTAATGAAATAATAATTTATTGACATCATATTATAATATAATTTTTAAATTTAATTTTGACTAATTGACATTTTATTTTTATTTTCACTAATAATGTTATTATTATTCATTAATCAATGATCAATTTTATACCTTTTGACATTGTTTGTATGAATTAATTTAACCTGTTGACTGAAAATTGTATCTTAGGACATTTTGGATGATGATAATGAAAAATATAATATTAAAACATTTTATTACTATGTTTCATAAGATGAATTAATTACTTTATAGACACTTAGTACTAACCATTTAAATTAGATTTCCTTTTTTTATGTCATTTTACTTAATTATTTTATTATTGTTACTACTGTTATTTTTTGTCATATTGTAACTGAATAACTATATAAATAATAAAATATACTTGCATACTGTTTTATTATTTAAATTTATGAGAAATTAATATTTGCATGCTAACAATTTATTAGCGAATTGTGCTGATATTACTTTTGTCATATTTTTACTAACCACATTTCGAGCAAATAAAGATATTATGATTATGATTATGATTATGAATAGAATTACTGTAAAAATTAAGATTTTCCCAAAGTAACAAAAGGAAAGTCAATTTGACTTTCCTTTTGTTTTTTTTTTAGTTGAACGCTTTTACGCAAACATTTCATAGTAAGCGATGCTGAAATGTTAGCAAAGTTTTTCATATCTAACAGTAAAATGTGTCGACAGAAGACACGGCTCCAAATCTGGAGATATTCGATACCCTTATACCGTATATTGAAGTGTAAAGTGTCTGTGTGTCCGTGTATCTACTGTCTGCGTCAGGTGCGAGGATTTAATATTGTGAACAGACGATCTCCCTTTAGCACCAATATTTTGCACTGCACGTATTATGATTATTTCTGTTTCTATAAGCTTTTACATGAAAATTTGTTGGCTTGTAGTATAAAGACATTGTTTCCCGTAGGTATATTTTTCAGTAACCAAAAGCCAAACAAATCCTTTTCCGTAAATCGTATGTGTATCGAATTCACTGACCTCTATAATACACTGGACAGGCGATCGCTATCAATAAAATATGCCTATTTGAAAGTCGCCATATTGGCGCTGATTGCCATGTGAAAGCAGTAGTGAGTGTACTTGGAACTACTATTTTGCAAATGGCGGTTGTCATTTTCTATATAAATTAGTTCACAGTACGCTCACCGCGGCGCTTCAAATCGGCATTAGAAATAGCTGTCATTTTGTACGGCATAGCCTGTCCAGTGTATTATAGAGGTCAGTGATCGAATTTCATCAAAATCGAATCGTTTCGGAGCCTAATAATTAATGCAAGAAAACGAATAAACATGCTTCAACTTTTTATTATATTAAGGTTTTTTTGTTTGACGGAAACTTTTTAAACACCAAATTTTTAATTCTGTGCAGAGTGATATTCGTTCTTTATAATATTACATCTGGTACCAAAATACGGATAACTGCGATCCGACAGAGCGCATTGTTCTTGTGCACGCTCAGATCACCCGAAGCAAATATCAAATGAAATTTTTTCAAGTTCCAGTTTCATTTTTAGGAACATTCTCATCGCGATCGCACTGCACCTCCGCTAATTTCCCGCGGGCCCGACTTGACTCAAAGTAATTGTTTTTTCATCTGAATAATTGAAAATGTTCTTTAAAACTTGAAACTTGTTAAAACTACGTCCGATGCACCTGTTGTAACTTAGAATTAAATTAATTGTACAGATTTTCTTTGAGAAAACTTTAGTGCAGCGTAAAAATCACAGCTAGAGTATAGAGAACTTTTTCAACTACGCAGTAGATGTAGTATTTAAAGGATCAAATACAAACAAACAAACATACTTTGTTGTGCACAAACCAGTGAAATTTACATTACTTTACTTAATTAATTAAGGAAATTGGAATCTACTAGAAAAATTGATAGAAAAATGCCTCAAAAATAAGAATTTTAAAGTTTCCATCTAAAATAGTGATACCATAGCCACCACACTAACAATAATGCAGACTATTTTGTATCTGCAAGAAAAGTCACTCACCATTCAAAAACACCAAAATCAATAAACAATAAATCAATGTTTCCAAAACTCTATCACGTAAAGTGCTTTCAACAAACAGCGTCTAAAAGCTCACTGCATAAGCTGCAAAGCTGTATTAACTAGCGGCCGGAAGCTCAGCCTTAAATATAGAGCTTAGATTATGGCAGCAATAGTCGGCCGATGTCGCGACGTTGGAGATTAAACAAATATTACCTCGTGATAACAAACGCACAGCCATCGGTTAGACACGGCTATTTAAATTAACGAATTTATTTTACCACACAATTTGTGATGTATGAGGTTTATTTTGGTTATTTGGAACTTAGGGTCAATTCAGACTGCAACGCGACGCGTAGATGCATTTCTAAATTTGTATGGATTTGACAGATTTCAATTGCGTGAGACGACATGCAAATCTGTCAATTCAGTACAAATTAAGGGTTGATTCAGACCGCAACACGAAGCGTAGATACATTTCTAAATTTATATGGATTTGACAGATTCTCAAGACGTCTCACGCAATTGAAATCGGCTTATAATTAACTGATCACCAGAAATAGTAACATTTTACAGACAAAAATAGTAAACGATCACCAAAATACAGACCACCATTTTAATGTAAAATGATAACCAAAGATTTAACATCTTAAAGCCAAAAATAGTAAATGATCACCAAAATAAGTAAATGATCACCAAAATTAGTAAATGATCACCAGCATTATACTAGCATTTTAAAGTAAAATGATCACCAAAATTAGTAAATTATCACCAACATTATACTAGCATTTTAATGTAAAATGATCACCAAAGATTTATTATCTCGCTATCCTATTTATGCAAAATGACTCCAAATAAATCATTGTACTTAAACCAAAAGTAGTATAACAACCAGTACTAAAACAAAATAAAATAATTATTTAAGGGGGGCTCCCATACAACAAACGTTATTTTTGGCCTTTTTTGCTCGATATCAATAATGGCAACCGGTAGGCACGTTGATATTTTCGCAAAGGCCTTGATTATATTATGTTAACTTCAATAATTAGGTAATAATAATAATAAAAAAATATTTAAAAGGGGCTCCCATACAAAAACACAATTTTAGGTCTAATTTTGTTCTATAACGGTACGGAACCCTCCATGTCCGACTCACACTTGGCCGACTATTTTGTTAATAATATGCTTACATGTTTTGTCAATCGTAATGATTTATTGCACAGAAATATCGCATTGATTTGCTCACAAGGATTTGGTGATCATTTACTATATTTGGTGATCATTTACTATATTTAGTAATCATTTACTATATTTGGTGATCATTTACTATATTTGGTGGTAATTTACTATATTTCGTGATCATTTACTTTATTTGGTGATCATTTACTTATATTTGGTGTTCGATTACAATTTGAAGTGTTGTCATGACTAAAATAGCTGGTAGTATTGCAATTTTAGACTTTATTTTTTTGGTGTTAATTGTCTTTTTTTGGTAAACAAGTTTAGGGTATCAGTGCATTTTTTGGTGGTCATTATATTTGTTCCCATTGAAATCTGTCAAATCCATACAAATTTATGCCGCGCAGCGCCTCGCCTCGTCGCGTTGCGTCTGAATCAACCCTTAGAAATGCATCTACGCGTCGCGTTGCGGTCTGAATTGACCTTTAGTAGTATATTATGTTGCAACTTCGTTATTCGTTAATTAAGTTAATTTTATTTTTGTATTTCTAGCTAGTAAGCTCGCTCGGATTTTGAATTCATACATATGTTTTCGTGTCTATTTACATCCCCAGTTCCCACCACATACCGTTTTAGGTAATTAATATGTTGGGAAAAAATAAAAGTTGCTGAACCTACTTTTTTTTTCATTTTTTCCCCATCCCACTACACCCACAACCACTGCCCACGGCCTGCCAGCACGCAGATTATCAGAAAAGATTGTTCAGGGAAGTAGCTAACGGAACTAGATGACCGATTTAGTCGCCAGCTCTGCGTCGAATTCACTGGACGCTTTTTCTGTTATGCGTGTTGTCACCCGAGCGCGGATCTGGAAATAATATATCTGACAATTTGCTCTAATATTTGCTCTTTCATTTGCCACCTCTAGAAGTTTGAAAGTGTGCATCCGCCAGCTTTCGGCGCGTAATATCCAGCAATATCAATACTGGGAGTGAACCTGAGAAATGAGCGTCTCAACCAACATTGTGCTATCGCAGTACTAGTCTGCAATCCGCACTCGCGTGCAAGTATACTTATATTTATATACTTACTTATGTTTACTTCCATTTTTGTATTAAGTTATGAAGTATAACATTAACTCAATAATATTACAGTATATTATAGCTTCAACAGTAGAAAATTAAAGAAAAATACTTTGATCATCATCAGTTTATTTCTTACGTGCTAGCCCTTTTAGCTTCTTTTAATTGTGGAAACATTTGGCTTCAAGCAAAACACAGAACAGTATTCAGCGAGTCACAGTTTTATGTGTATTAATAGGTATGATAACTTAACTTGTAGATACCAATAGAGAAATTGATTCGTAAATCACAGGCAGATAGCGGGCCTACGTTGCTTGGTCGGGTTATGTTAAGTCAACGTTTGTCGTGTCTGTCAGCGTGTTAGCTTCACATGGCACAATCCTGCACGTTTTTGCAGTATACGTCTTAACGAATAGTGGCGCATACAATGTATATAGAACCATTCACACGTCGTTTTGTTGCTGACAATCGGCGTATGAATGTTGAGATGTATACTGCAAAAAAACGTGCAGGATTGTGCCGTGTGAACCTAAATTGATGCATCTTTAAAAAAAACTTTAAATTCAAGAGTTATATTTTTTCAAACGGTTTAAATAGAAACATATAATTAACGTACCGAAAAAGAGCGGATAAATGTATGTGAACGTTCAGCGTTATCTGACACCTCCTAACTCAGGAAATGAGATTTTTGCGCCCCGAGAGCGAGTCAATTTACAGCGTACACCGAGATACCTTCCACCACCCTTCACAACACTTTTATACTGTTTTATGAGCTCTACTTTACACATGTAAAAGAGCTAGTTAGAACGTATCCATCTTAAAGTACCTAGAGATGCTCCCATTAGATTTTTTTTATGTCGAAACCTATTGTAAAATGCCTTACTTTCCTTAATTCTGTTTTGTTACGTACCCATTAGCTCTTTGAGTTTAGTTCTATCGTAAAAAGGCGAATAAAATATGCCCTTGTATTGAATCAGTTTTTCTAATAGTGCCAGATGGAATCATTGGACCTGACGGTTTTAACAGTAGAGACGTTGTCACCGTAATTCTACTTTATTATCTCTTTTTATAAAATTATTGCTTCTCTCATTCGCAACTCGCACAGAGAGCAGTAAAAGTAAAATATGTGAGTGCGGCGGAGTCTGTCATGTTGTAGGGCTGTAGGGCTCCGGCTCGGTCCTTGACGGGACAAGTGGACGGTAATGGATATCTATTAGCCGCAGACACGCATCGTAGGGTTGGCACAGAGGTGTAATTATTGTGGAAATGCCGAAATGTGAAAAACCTTTTTATGTACCTATTAATTCGACGCATAGATCATCTTTTTAGTCAATCAGCGTAATAATCTATGCTCAAACCAAACTTGGAGATAAATATTTTTCGAGCTTGGGAATGAAACTGCTCGTACTCTGTAGTCCATAGACCAAAGCAACGTAAACTACGTAATTACACTAATAAGGAAAGGATGATGGATGCTACTGGATGGATGGATAATATTTTCTACTATATTTTAATACTTACACAAAATATATCATAGTTTACCTACATAATATAGTATGGCACAATTTTAAGCACCATATTTGTATCTCACAAAACGCGTCGTACCTAAGTCGGGTTAATTTGCCATAATTTTATTCCCTTTTTTTATTATTGACTTACCTAATAGCTAAAATTTACATCAGCTGCATTAGCATCAAGCTGATACCTTTTAAATCTATGCTTTTAAGCTAGGTTACTTTAAACTTTAGATATGCTAACTAAAAGTGTACAGCTTTTTAACGTGGCAACCCTAGCGGAGGCTCTCAATCCATTATAGTGATTTCCGACACTCAGCCGTACGCAGCGCAGACCACTACCACTTACAGCGGGATCAAAGGTCTTACCCCTGCCTCGCGGAGCAAACAACATTTACAGATACTTAGGAATCAAACACTGACTTACAGATCCCAAACGTAAAGAAGTCGGTTAAAAATGAGGGCCAACTTGCTTTCGTCAATTTTATTATAGGACGAAATCAAAAGTGTGTTGGAAACAGTAAGTAACATGTTTTTGGGACGCCTTGTGTGAAATCTCACACTTTTTTGGTTTCTCAAATTACCAAAAGCATCGAGGCTTATAAGCCTTTAATATATTAAAGTCCTTTACCTTTTGCACTGAAAAATCTTCGACTGGATCGACTGACAGCATAATCTCCTTACCATTACGTCCATGCTTCTTACATCCAACACACAATGACTATGGTAACTACTACCCACTCCCATTACTTTTAGGAGCTGATTTTCTACAAGACCCTTGTGTTATAGTCGTATCGCGGTATCATAATATCTTCCTCAGATATTACGCAGATAAGAGTAATGGAAACAGATATTTCTCGAAAACCGAACCGTCAATTGACCGGAAATAGTGGGTCTGTATTTACAACTTCCGGCGGGCTTGGGCGGGAAACAAATTAATAACTTTTATGGCTTCCGGCGGTGGCGTCTCGAACAATTAACACGCCCATAAAAGTGTTCACGCCTGATTGGAACCAGAAATGTGGACCCAAGCGCTGAAGCCTCATACTCAATAATATGATCAAGCTCTTATAATATGATGTTATGGTCTATTATCATTAATATCAAATAAAAAAAGTAGCTGACATACGAACGGGCAGAGAGAAACTCAGACATGATGAATCCATAAGATTGCTGATTGCCATTTGGCTTAAGAGGATACACCAGGGGCGAGAGAAATTGAAAATAGGTATTTGAAAATGTATTGCTGTCTCACCAATCTCAAGTCTCCCACCGCAGAGCGCGATAGAGACAATACGACAAAAGTTCTAATAAAAGAACAGAAAATCTTTGATTCGTTGTCCGCTGATTCCTTCTCCAAAACTTAACCGATTTAAATACTTTTTTCATTAAGAATTAAAGCAAGACTTGAACTGTGTTCCTATGTTTTATTTTTTGTGTATATTCTAGCCAATTTTCTTTTCTGGGTGTTTGAAACCAGAGGAAAATCTGGCCATTTTTTTGGGTTTTTGGACGTTCTTATCTTTTTTAATAATAAAATTATGAAAAAAAAGAAAACATAGGGACATGCTAATAGTGGCCATAGATATTCAGGAAAAAAATCATAACTCTACCGGCATTATCCAAAGAGGAAACAGGGGACAGCGTTTGTATGGAAAAACGGCGGTGTGGACTCCTCTTAAGTACTAACCTTAGTCGTAGAGCTTCACTCTCCTAATAAATAGCATGTAAAATCAATTTAATAATATTTTTTATTAAACTAAATTACAAAAGAATAGCGAGAGGACGTTGGCAAAGTTATATCTATCAAACATCAATCTATCAATCCTTTACATACCTAAGCACGTATTATTTTGTTCCGGCATGTAGGAGGCAGTTGATAAAATTCGGCCTGTAATTGAATAAGACGGAGCCCCGGGCGTCGAGGGCGCCGCGCGGGAGCCCGCAAATCTACTTACTGCCTTTGTACTATCGCACATCGATGTACGAAAGAGGAACCACTTATTTATTGCCTCTTACTAGTTACTTTTCTGTCATTATTTGTTACATTTATTTTAAATAGTCACTAGATGATGGCCGCTCAGTTGAATAAAAAGTCATTCGACGCGCGTCAACCCCTGTGATGAAGATCAAAGTTTCTCCTCATAAATTCATTAAAACTAAGAAAAAATGCCAACAGACACCGCATCATAGATATAGATCGCACCTTGGCGAATATCTAAAGCCTTAATAGTATTTTAATCTAAAAAGATAAAACAGACTTCAAATTGTATTAAGAATTCAAATTCCCTATCTCAATAACTACTGAACCGATTTTGATGAAACTTGCAGTGTTTCCTAAGTTGAACAATACCTAGTACAACAAAAAAATAAACACGGACATCGGACTTGCATACATACATATATCTATATATCTATTTATATAAAACTCAAAGGTGATCTGACATGGTGATCTATCAACGCACAGTCCAAACCACTGGACCGATCGGGATGAAATTTGGCATGCAGGTAGATATTATGACGTAGGCATTCGCTAAGAAAGGATTTTGATCAATTCCACCTCCAAGGGGTTAAAATAAGGGATGAAAGTTTGTATATAATAACACTTCTTAACGCGAGCCAAGGCACATTTGTTCAGAAGCTACTATAGATTAACATAATATACAAAGGTTTTACACTTAAAATTTTATTTGTTTTTTTGGTAGAAAAGTATTGTTTTTGGTAGAAAATTGTACTAAATGGTAGAAATTTTTCATGACGCTGACAACCCTATTTTTGTTTACCAATTATTTAAAAATTTAAAATTACCTGCACTACACCCGATGATGATTTTATCGAAACCGGTCGTGTAAAACATAATTGGTATTAATAAAAGTGGAAAAAGTGCATGAAAAGTGTATATTATTACTGTATAATATACAAAAGATAAAATTGAAGGTATGCGGTAAAATAGAGGTTTTAAACTAGACTACTTTTACAATAAAATTATATTGACACTATCAAACCGATACAACACTTAATTACGTTGGAATAGCAGTTAAGCTAGAAACAGTTAGTAGCAGTTATGTTAATAGCAGTAAAGCTACTAGCACTAATGCTAGTGGAACTTTTATAGCTGTATAACATCGCCGGTTTGCCGGAGGCTGTAATGGCATCGCGGCGATAGGCGCCTCGCATCCGGAGATTTTTATCTCGACCTACGTTTATAGCTATCGATCGTGTGCGCCTGATGAAAAACACGAGCAATTCTTTCCGAATGTGCTACAATTTTTTTCAGGCGTGTCATCTATATCTATACATCTATACACACATACACACATACACACATACACATATACATACACATGCACACATACACACATATAAATAAAATTGGAGTGTCTGTTTGTAATATTGAAAGAACCGTTTTTTACTGCATTCATATGAATGTATCTATATACAATGCAGGAAAAAACGGTACATACACCAAAACAACATTTTTTTTAAAATTTGTCTGTATGTCTGTCTGTCTGTCTGTTTGTTCCGGCTAATCTCTGAAATGGCTGGAGCGATTTTGATGGGACTTTTTTTGGTACATAGCTGATGTAGTAAGGAATAACTTAGGCTACTTTTTAACCGACTTCCGAAAAGGAGGATGTATTTAACTTTTTTTATATTGGTTCGCGGACAACTTCGCCATTTGTGGACCGATTTTCAAAATTCTTTTGTTGTTGTATGAGATGTAGCCCGAATTTTGTACCATGATCACAAAAATGGTGATCTGATGATGCAGTCCATGAGGAATCGACGGGACTCCTTGAAATTTATATGAAAACATATTATAGTGATTTTACGTTTTTCTGAAGGATTTTAGGCTTGAACTACCAAAAAATAAGAATTTGCGCTTCGGCGCACGCATCAACTATACTTCGGTATACCCTGGTTCCGAAGGTGCTGTACAGAACTCTTGAATCCATAAGGAGGAGATACGGCATACATGTTCGGCAATATAGCTAATGCGGTTCTTGAGATACAGCCTGGATGCGGACAGACAGACAGGCTTCAAAGTATTTGTAATAAATATTCATTTTTACTATTTGGAGGAACCTTAAAAAGGGGAAAATTTCTCTCTTTTTCATTATCTTTGTTATCACATTTTTGCTGACGCGGACGAAGTCGCGAGCAACAGCTAGTCTAATATATAAAAATAAGTCGGGTTTTCCTTCCTGACGCTATAACTCCAGAACGCACGAACCGATTTCCACGGTTTTGTATTCGTTGGAAAGGTCTCGGGCTCCGTGAGGTCTATAGAAAAAAAAAATCAGAAAAAACATCAAGAGAAACATCTATCACTAAATAATTAATAGTGTGATTTGGTACCATAATATTTAAAACATCTTTAACACCTTCAAAGATTTGCAGGTATCCTATCTAGTAAACTTAAAATACATTGGATTTGAGTGGACTCTTATTAATTTGTATTTGGATAAATATGAAATGAATTCCTTGGCAGTTGACAGACCAACGTCATATTTTGGTCGAATCATGTCGATTCAATGTTAATTGTGATCTTTCGGCTGTTATATAAATATTAAATACTGATGACAGATGAGTTATTTTAGCTATTTTTCTGTATGTACAATATGTTTAGTATCTACACAAAATAGATAATAGTACAAGTAATGTATAAGTTACGTATAGTACAAGTAATAGGTCCACTTGCACAGATCCAGGTTAAAGTTAATACCGGGTTAAATAGTGTGTCATCTCTTACATTCTTCATAGATAACATTTAATCCGGGGTTAACTTTAACCCAGATCTGTGTAAGTGGGCCTTAGTATATAATCTGAAGTGAGTATCTGAGAGCTACTCTGAGAGATAACACCCAACATTTCGGCAAGTAGGTTATTTGTACCAACTATATAAGGCAATAGGAGATGCGGGGTTACAGTATCAGAGGGTTGGGAACTTTTCTAATTACCCCCACGAAAGTTTTTTCGTTAACGACTTTCGGACTTGTCTCACTTACGTCTACGTGTTTGACTCAACTTTTTATTAAGTCAAAATAAACTAACAAACTTTGGGTTTCTCCTTTTGAAAAGCCAAATCACTTTTCTTTTATAACTATCAGTACTTAGGGAATACGCAGTAAGTTCCCTTATAGTCTATCCATACTAATATTATAAATGCGAAAACGCCTCCGTGGTCTAGTGGTATAGAACGCGGCTCTTGACTGGGAGGTCGTGGGTTCGATTCCCGCGTTGTAAACATGTAAATTCCAAGATTGGTTAGGACAATGCAGGCTGATCACCTGATTGTCTGACAAGTAAGATGATCCATGCGTCGGATGGGCATGTAAAAAATCGGTCCTGCGCCTGATCTCTCGCCGGTCGTGTCGGTCTTCCGTCCCACTGGGTTATGAGAGAAAAGGAATAGAAAGTGCTCTTGTGTACTGCGCACACACTTGGGCACTATAAAATTACTCCTGCGTAGCTGGCCTGGTTTCAATGAAACCGGCCACAGTCACCGAAACCGGTGTGGGAGCTATTATAAATGCGAAACTGTGTGGCCTGTCTGTTATCTCTTCACGACCAAACCGCTGATTTTGCTGAAATTTTTTTAAGAAGAAAATAAAATATGTATAGTGCGTCAAGAAAGTCATGACAGGCGGGAAAATTTTCTAAACGTAAACACGCTTAAAAGGTGTATTTTTTTCTTTGTATTTTCACAGAGAACGCTTATTATATTTTAAATATTGTCACCTTGCACATTTTTATCTCGAATTAATAAAATTCTCTTATTTTTTAGTTCATTTAAAAAATTTCCCGCCTGTCATGACTTTCTTGACAGACTATATGTTCAATATTGAGTTTTGGAATAGTTAAAATACAAAAGATCATTTCACGATTAGGCTGCGTCTCCACCAGAGCTTAGCGGAGCTGTGCTGCGAGGAATGTGTTTTTGAGAACCAATAGCATCGCCGCGCTGAGCGATGTCATGGCAAAGTCATCACAAATGAAGTGATTCTATTGGTTTTCAAAAACACATTCCTCGCAACACAGCTCCGCTCAGCTCTGGTGGAAAGGCAGCCTTTACGAGGAATGTGTTTTTGAAAATTTTCGTTTTAAAGATCTATTTTCTTCTCAAAAAAACATTTTGTTCTATACGACCTTCCGGCTTGAAGTCCGCGATATTATTTTATCCCCATCAGAAAATTAAATAAGTACACATTAAAATCACCTTTTATTTAAAATTAACATTATTGAACACTTGAAACAAAAATCACTTAAGTACGTCGTTAATACAGTCGTTGCAATTTATATAATTAACTAATAATTAAATACATACAACTATTGGAATACAGGTTTGAACTTTGACCCCTTACTAATAATTTAAGCTGCATGCTATGTAGACGTCACAGTTATACAATGTTTAGACATTTTTTGTCAAGTGTCTATAACGAACATAGACTTAATATATACTGTCGATAACGAAGACTGCATGACGTCTACAGCATGTCTACAGCGCTGTAAGACAAGGACATCGTGTAACTATATCGTCAATATACACAGAGAGAATCTTTATAATATTAGGGGCATACTAAATAACAAAAACATCGTCACATCAAAATAATATCGACTGCAGTTTTTGTGTATTTCACAGCTATGAACAAGAAAATCAGGTTGTGGAGATAAATGTTATAATAACACAGGTCAACAAAATCGAAAAAAAATTGTATCCTGTGCAAACTAATAGCAGTTCCTATAAGAGTTTTGTGTGCACGATATATGTTTCTATGAAGCTTTCTTTCTATCAGCTCAAATTTTTAAGATATTTCATTCCAAAGTTTCAAAAATCTCGCATTTTAGCCCATTTCAGAATCACATTGCTGTTGAAAGTATTCATTTTTATTAGTTTTGTAATATGTATGCCAGAGGGAGACACTTCTTATTGAGAATGTAACTTGTTTCAATGAGTTATGACTAATTTCCCCAATATTATGACGGTTTTCAAAATGCTTTACCTAGCTCATACTACGTGGAGTAACAATTTTTGTATGAAAAAAGAAAGTTTAGTTTACAACTCTCTTTTAATAAAAAAATATAATATGCAATTTAAATTGAGATCTAAATAATAGATATTGTGTATATTTACTAAACATATTTTATCAAATTCATGAAAATAAATTATTTTAATAGTTGTAAAACGATTCTGAAATAGACTAAAATTCTAGATTATTGAAACTTTGGAATGAAATATCTTAAAAACCTGAGCTGATAGAAAGAAAATTTCTTAGAAACATGTGATCGGGGCACAAAGTTCTTACAGAAACAGCTTTTGGTTTTCAGGCACCAAATTTATTGTTGACCTGTGTAATTATTAAAAAATATTCTAATTTAATAACATAATTAACATTATTATTTATCTAATTATTTAACCTGACTAAATTCCTAAACAAAAAATTAAATTGGAATATTTGGAAAAAAAGTGTTTCATAGAAACGTTTTGATAAATCCTTAATCTTCTAATAGAATTCTTTGGTTCCTTTTGCTTAAATAATAATTTGCGAATGTATATTTCCGAAGAGATAAACTTATAAAAGGTAGATAAGTGAATGTCAATACTTGCTTTACATATAACAGTACAGCAAATATCAATATAATCATATTTTTCAGTCATTCAATTTCGTTTACACATTCTCAAATAGCTAAGAATCATCAGTAGATACAACTATAATTATTATGAATGTGCGTTCTGAAATTCTTTTTACTCCTAGGAACAAAAATCTTTAATACAAAATGCTCGAAGACGTCGGTTGAAGACAAACAAATTTAAAAAGTCAATCGTACTGCATACTGGTTATTAATCTGGAACATATTTAAAATATTAATAATATTATTAATTTTAATAACAACTTTACCAGCTCAATATTCAAAGACGAAAACAGAGAAAAAATAAGACGCTGTCGTTTGCTTGGTAAAATCACGACATTATACACGAATTATTATAAAAAAAGTCGTAATACAATAATAATAATTAACAAAAATATCAGCTAAGTATCATAATATAAATAAGTAACATAATATTATCAGGTATAATCAAGTAATCCGTATCAGAATCAACCGGTTTATATGCATATTGAGTTTGTACTGCTAGGTTGCGTAGTTTGGCCCGAATTCCAGTGGACATCTATCGTAACACATTCTGAATCGTCAAATAAATATACAGTGTGTAACAAAAATAAGTGATAATACTTTAGGGTGTGTACGTGTTCCTTGTAGAGAGTTCACTGTGAAAGTAGCAGCGCTGAAAGACGAAAAAATGTTTCACTTTTGTATGGGCAAGGGCCCGAGCTTCACGAGTTTCCCCATACAAAAGTGAAAAAAAAATTTGGTCTTTCAGTGCTGCTACTTTCACAGTGAACTCTCTACAAGGAACACGTACACACCCTAAAGTATTATCACTTGTTTTTATTACACCCTGTATATTTGGTTCTAATTGGTAATAAGATTACCTCGTCTAAGTATTGAGTAATATCTATCATAGAAGTGTTACGATTTTAATGTCAAACCAGAAATTAACATATATTTGCTCAGATGCAACTGCTGCTCGAAAATTAGACAGTGTAACATCTGCAGTTGTTAAGGACGGAGCTTCAGTCAACAGGCTTACACCTCTGCACGTAGAAGGGGTTCCACCAGTGCTTGAAGTTGGTGTAGCTGGTGCGGTGTGTGAGGAGCGTGTGGTTGTGGAGGGCAGCACACATCGCGCACACGCTGTCAGTGGTGGACGGGTCCCGGTACCGGTACAGGGTCTTCCATCTGAAGAACTTGTTGTACTCGCTCGGGGAATTCATGATGTCGTTGATCTTGGCGGCCAATTCGCGAGGACTAGTCTCTAGTGCGTCCAGATAGGAACCCGGTGGTAGAAACCTGAGATAGAGCGCTTCAGTTAATCAATCAATATCGTTTTAAATAATGATCTTAGGACATGACGAACCTAAACGATGTAAAAGTATGGATGTAGGATCCATAAATACGGTATTCTTTTGTTCTGTTGCTAATACATTTATTTTAATGAACATACATTGTACCTTACATTGTTAACACATTACATCTATATTATAAGGTTGTTTATAGATCTTAGAGTCCCTCATTATTTGTTTGTATTAGTATGCGAGGGTTAAATAAATGATTCTGTAGAAAAACAAATCATTTATTTAACCCTCAGGCGTGTCCAACGTTCAGTCACTGCTCATTAAAAGATCAATAGCTCGTTATTTCGCTCTTTGAACAATAGATTTAAAAGGTGATGTTTGAAAAACAAAAAAAATCTATGTAAATTCTTATCCATTTTATATATTTTTCTACCTTAATCCTCATACACTACCGGTACAATAATTATGAGTAAGGTAACGATTTAATTATTTCTTGGAATAATATAAGGCCAAGGCAGCGCGGTTTCTCTAATGTCTTACATACCGCTCAGTTAAAAGTTCTCTTACCGACTGTAGTCAGCGCCGCCGAGCACGATCGGCACCACGTCGTGCTGCAGCGCCGTCAGCAGCTTCTCCGTCACGTAGTCCTCCGAGAACGAGTTCTCAAACGACAGGTAAAAGAAGTAATCCCTCTCCAACATCCTCATACAATGATCAGTGTGTCTCGGACATTTGAGTGGGCCGCAGCTTCCGTAAATATCTAATTTTAAATTATAATTCTTCAATTCCTTTTGAATATGGTTTGCAAATAATTTTCGGCCACTCCTGCTGCTGCAGTGCGAAACGAACCAAGCGACGGCCTTCGTTTTGTTCTGCCTGTAATCAATTAACTCTTCGGAATCGGAGTACTCCTGCCACTTCATATTTCGTTTCGGTCCGACTACCTCCCCTCCTTGGTTCCTTATTTGAATATAAGGAAAAGGGATGTCCGAATCGAGTCTGTACGTCGCCGTCCAATTGAAGAAACCGTCCCACTCGCTGTTGCAGATTGGATAGTTGTCCGCTGACTCCAGATTAAAGTAAATATACTTCTGGTGACTGTAGCGCGAACTCGGGAGTTCTAGCCCGGAATCCCGTCTCTCGTACATAGTGCGTCCGTTGAACCCGATAGCGTCGAATCGGCTGAGATCGCCCTTGAATAAATTCCTATCGCTCGTAACATAGCAGTTTATGTCGGAGCAATTTTTGTCTATAAACGCCCTCTGACCGTCCTTGAAATAATATAAAGGCGCATACTCCACTGGCGTCCAAAACAGCAAATATTTCATATCTTTCGGTAGCTTGTCAATTTTTCTGTAAATGGCAGTATATCTGACGTCCTTAGCGACGTTATCGAGAGCTTCCTTAATGAGATCTTCGGGGACATTATTATTTTGGTACTCGACATATTGAATCCATACTATAGAAGCGACCAAGCTGATGCACGTAAGTAGAAAGAAAAATTTAATTTTAACAATTTGTCTCGATAGGGCAGACATCGTGCGCAGCGTGATGTGCCTGAGCATATTCCTCTAGTCATGATCGACCGTCGTTCTCTTCCAGAACTTCTTTAAGAAATTAATTCTTCGTTTTATTATCTGCAACAAAAGAAATTGTAATTTATTGTATGTGCAACTTTGATGTTCCATATTCCATACCATATACAAATCAGCAGAGACTTTCTGAGGATGTTTTTGCTATTATCACAAACTTCTACGACGTTTTCATGATAAAATATTTATAAAATAAGCCCCCAAACTAGGCTAACAAATTAAGTCCTAATTAAACATAACGCGATATCATGAGATAGTGTTTGAATTTTTGGTAAACTACAGTTCGCCGTGACCTTGATCTGGTGGGTCTCAACTTAGGAGCATGATATTAAATAATAATATTGATAAATTTTAATTTTAAGCAAGTACAAGTGTAAGTATATAAAATAAAAATGAATTTTAAATTTTGTTAGTCTCCCTAAAACGGCTGAACCGATTTGGTTTATTTTATACTTGAAATAATCGTGGAAGTCCAGTTAAGAAATTTATTAGGAAGGAAGTAACAGGAAGTTAATCTGGTTATCCGGTATTTAAAATTGAAATATAAAATAAATAAGAATAAGGGTTATTCCTAACTAATATTATAACTGTAACAAGAGTTCTACCAGACAAACTACTGATCTCATTTCCTTGGCAATGTCTTAAAAAGGTCGCAGACATAGTAAAATAAATCTCAAAGATAACAACGTGCCAAGCGAGTGCTACTATCAAATAATAAACTACATATGTAAATGAGACGATTGCTCCTCAAAACGAAGTTAAAGAAATCGTTAAACATTTATCGAGGCCAGATTTTTATCGTAAACTATTATACTATAGGACACTGGATATTAGGATATTAACCAACTAACGTTATTTTTTACTATATTTTTATATGGAGACCTTGAAGTCTTTTTCTTTTTTTATGAAATAAGGGGCAAACGAATAAACGGGTCACCTGATGGAAACTTCCGTCGCCCATGGACACTAGTAGCATCAGAAGAGCTGCAGGTGCGTTTCCGACCTTTTAAGAGGGAATAGGGTAATAGGGGAGGGTAGGGAAGGAAATTGGAGAGGGTAGGGAAGGGAAAAGGGATTGGGCCTCCGTTAAACTCACTCACTCGGCGAAACACAGCGCAAGCGCTGTTTCACGCCGGTTTTCTGTGAGCCCGTGGCATTTCTCCGGTCGAGCCGGCCCATTCGTGCCGAAGCATGGCTCTCCCACGTCACAAAGCCTGCCTTGCATTGGGCAGGTTTTCTTCAACTTAAATACTTACTTGCTTTATTATAAATAGTGTCAAGCTATAATATTTTTTAATTTTATTACTCATTATCTCACGGCGCGGCGCTCGAGCCATGACCTTGCCAAGATCCCACGAAGGATGGTTAAACTCGTATTCAAATAACTTTTTTTAGGCGTTGATGAATTGGAGGACATTATAATAATAGTCCCACACCGAATTTGGTGGCCGATTTCATTGGCGCATATTACACGCATCAATATTATCACGATTCCGTCATAATATTGATGATGTAATACGCCGAATCGCAGTATCGCAGTATCACAGTACACTTGTGAATCGCGTGATACTATAGAATCATGATAATATTGATGCATGTAATACCTGCCATTGAAGCCGATATAGTACGCAGCATAATTTTTATAGTGCCCATGTGTGTGCAACAGAACAGAAGGACATTATGTTTCTCTACTAACTCAGTGGCACAAATATTCTGTAACACCAGCTGGTGCAGGACCGACTTTTTTAAATTTATTAAGGCCTTCCCCTGAGCAAACGACCTTGACCATACATTTGCCGCGGTGCCGAGATCGCACCAAAAATCTATTTTTTTTTACTTATCATAGTTCAAAATTGACCTAAAAAAATTAAAACGGCAAGTAGTTAATGAAATTGTCGATCTATAATTGGCGTGTGTTTCAAATAAACATAATTTGTAAATTATACTAGGGAGATACTGAATGTATGCTTGAATTTAAATAAATTGGTATTACTTTGGAAGCTGATATCATGAGTATAATAAACAAAAATAGAAAATTAATAACTATGAAAGGAACGTTCATCTGAAGGTTATTGCTGTATTTTTATTAAAATATAATTTTGTAGCTTTCAAATTACGAGTAATTGATAAGGCTCTAAAAACGGTAAATTACGGCATCTCCGTAGGGGGAGCATCTTAAGTAGTTTATTTTAACAACAACTATCATTACAGGTTAAAAACTTAATACCAACAATAGACTCTATTGTATTAAGTTTTTCCTCTATTGAATAGAGTTTTTCCTCTAATTTATGCTTGGATCATCATTCTTATTAGACCAGCAGGTGAACAGCTTGTAACATTGTTCTATTAACCCACCAATCCCCAAGCGGCAGCCGGCTGCCGCATAACAATTGAAAATCTATTGTGTATGCGATACCAACGATGGAGGTGCTACACCCAAGACCTCTCTTACTTGAGAGCCAATCCTTAGACTTTAGAATCTAGAGTCTAGACTCTTGACCATGAAGCCAATACACTGGCGTGGCTATGCATAATATATTGTCGCAGTGGTCTGATGGAATCTGCTATTTGATTTACTAGCGAATTTATTGAATGGCCTTAAACGTTTAACGTTACGGTCAACAACGGCTTGACGAGTTGGCCTTTAGTCATTGAATTAAATGGTCTCATTCAATGAATTCACTCATTCAATTAAATAGCAGATTCAACCAGACGACTGTGACTTGTGACACAATATATTATATATAGATTTAAATGCCGAACTTAGAGAAAACGATTATATGTTAGATTCTTCTAACATATAATCGATTTCTAACTAAATTCAGCTATGTTGGAACATCTGCTGTAGACACAGAGGGAGGGCTGTTACGTGGAAGGCCTTACGGTGGAACAGGGCTCTTATGGAATAATAATGTGTTTCCAAATGTGACAGAAATTGATTGCAACAATCCGCGAGTGTGTGCGATCGGTGTTGTGTCGGCGTCGAGGCCTTTTATTGTCGTGTGTGTTTACATGCCAGTAAATAAAACGGATAACCTTCCAGTGTTCACAGACTGCATGGGAACCGTAAGTGCTATTAATAATGAATATTGTAACGAACCTATTTATATTATGGGGGATTTTAATGCCCACCCGGGAACATTGTTTTATAATGAATTGACAAGTATTTGCAATGACTCTAATTGGTTAATTATTGATTCAGAAATGTTAAACATAAATAATAATTTAGAAAATAATTTTACTTATATAGATATAGCCAGCGGGTCAAAGCGTTGGCTGGATCATTGTGTAGTATCATTAAGTGCCCAGAGCTCTGTATTTAATGTGTATGTAAAGTATGACTTACAGTGGTCGGATCATTTTCCTATCGTTTGTGAATGTAATATAACATGTCTAGCATCTGTTACAAATATGGATGACGCTTGTTATCACAATAAAGTAGTATGGGGTCTGATGATCAAATTTTGTCATATCAATATGAATGTCAAAAGCGCCTTCGGCACATAGATTTTCCTGAGGTTTGTGTGAAGTGTGCTGATTATACATGTAAAAATACCAGTCATATGCGTGTAATTGATAAAATATATTCAGATATCGTGCTAGCCTTATCACAAGCCTCCATGGAGGGGCGGGGGGGCAGTCATGGACGGGGCAAGCGTAAGGTAAAGCGAAATATCATGGGCTGGAATAAACATGTTAGTGATAGCCACGGGGAGGCCAGGGCGGCTTTTCGAGAATGGATTTTATGCGGTCGTCCGACTACTGGTGATATATATACTAAGATGTGTGAGTCGAGAAAAATATTTAAGTCACGTTTAAAATGGTGTCAAAAACACCAAGAACAAATAAAACTGGATACCTTAGCAACTAAGCACTGTCAGAAAGATTTCAGTAATTTCTGGATGTAGTGAGGGCAATGAAATCGATATCTAAGGGAAAATCCCCCGGACACGATGGATTAAGCATGGAACACCTACAACATGCTGGCCCTCATATATCAAGAGTGTTGGCCTTGCTGTATAGTCTCTGTATATCGCATTCTTACTTACCTCGCGACATGATGAAAACTGTTGTGGTTCCAGTCACGAAAAATAAAACGAAAAGCCTGTCAGACATTTCTAATTACAGGCCTATCTCGCTAGCAACATCATTCTAAAAGTATTTGACAGCATTCTTAATACACATTTAAACAGTTATATCAGATGTCATGATGCGCAGTTCGGCTTTCGTTCTGGCCTTTCTACCGAGTCCGCAATTTTGTGTCTTATGAGTGCTGTTAAGTATTATAATACAAGAAAAACGCCCGTCTATGCCTGCTTCCTCGACCTTTCGAAGGCATTTGATCTTGTGTCTTATGACATCCTTTAGAAGAAGATGAGAAAGTCGAGTATACCACATGAGCTGGTTAATACTTTTAAATATTGGTATGATAATCAAATTAACATTGTTGATGGGCTGGTGTGATGTCAGATCCCTATAAGCTAGAATGTGGCATGAGACAGGGCGGGTTAAGCTCACCTGTCCTATTTAACCTCTACATAAACGGACTGATTGAGGAGCTCAGCAAGCAGCATGTTGGTTGCCATGTTGATGGAGTATGTTTTAATAACATAAATTATGCGGATGACATGGTCTTGCTGAGTGCCTCAGTCTGTGGTCTTAAAAAGCTACTTGATATTTGTCAGCGTTACGCAGCGGCGCATGGGCTGATTTATAATAGTAAAAGGAGTCAGTACATGGTCTTTCATAGTGGAACCAGAAAGGTGGATACAGTGCCGACTATTTTACTGCTGCTGTCGCATGCATGCAGAATACAGACCAAAATAATTATTATTTAAATATTATGTAAGTATGTTTATGTGACTTTTGTTTGTAATTATTAACCTATCGATATACAAAAAATCAGCTTGTTAGAGTTCCGTTTTAGGGTTCAGTAACCTGTAGTCAACCAAGTTTTGTTGATTACAGAACCCTATATATAAAACTTAAAATTTAAAAAAAATAAATTATGTGTACTTACTTTAATAATTAATAATTAGATATTATTAATAAAATAAAAATTTAAGGGGGGCTCCCATACAAAAAACGGTACGTCGCTCTAAATCGGTACGAAACCCTTCGTGCGCGAGTCCGATTCGCACTTGGCCGGTTATTGGTTATAATATCAAATATGCTATATTATATATGTATAACTGCAACTATTGTGCGGTGTTGCAGAACCTACAAATTAAAATATTATGGTCTGCTAAAGTCTTCAATTTAAGTGTGGATCTTCACGCACCTGTTGTTACGCACATCTAACATATAAGCCAACCAAATACAGGAAGCCCACACCTTGCACAAATCCCGCTCATTCACAAAACTCCTTAAATTTCCGGGTTACCACATGCGCACAGGGATCGAGAAAACGAACCATAATAATCACAGAATTCTTTACCCGCGTATCAAAACTGCAATTCCACTTTCGTAAGCATTTTATAATGTTTAAATGTGAAATATATTTCTGTACAATAAACGTTTAGCACCGTGTTGTGTAGATTATTGGAGAAAAACCGAAAAAATATGTTTATCGCATTTTGTGTGGCGTTTTTGCGTCGACTGACGCTGTCGGCGCGAGTACGCATGCGCGCGGCCGCCGGGCAACTCATTATGGGGCAACTGCCGGCTGCCGCCATTCGCCAAGGTCACGTGACGTCACCGCGGGGGGTGAACTACCTTTGTTTACCAACTCCAAAAACATCGGTTCCAACTTCCGTCACTTCTACTCCATTTCTATTTTCTACTCTAAACAATTAGTGACAAAGTCGTTACTTTGCATTTTGTTGTTTACCTATCTCTATCACAAATTACTAAAATATTATAGCTACAACGTACCTACGTCTACCGAAGTAAAAAAGGATGTTATCAAATTCGACTCGTATGTATAATGTATGTAACTAATATATTTTCTAGAACTGCCCAGTCTACATACATCAGCGTCTGAACAAATGGGTCAAATCAAAAGTGTACTAACATGTAGGTATAATATTATAATTATAATATTATACCTACATGTTAGTACACTTTTGATTTGACCCATTTGTTCAGACGCTGATGTATAGTTAATTTTGTTTAAACTTAATTGCTCGTTACTACATTATGTGACGAGCATGCACCTTGCTACAGGCGCATGAAGTCTAATCCAGTGCCCAAGCAGTGCAGAGTCCCACCTGTCCGCAAACGTCCTCAGGATGCTGTTGGTGCTGTCCCGAAGCCTCGCCATCAGTGAGGCACTACGCTTCCATAAGTACATAGTTCTTTATCTCAAATTACCGATTTTTGTAAAACTTGCAGTATTTCCTAAGTTGAACATAGGAAATACATAATTATAGTACCACAGATAGTACTGCTTTTTTAAACTAGGCATACCTACCTAGTACGACAAAAAAAAAAAAGAATTATTACTTAAATCGGACTTGTAGTTCCAGAGATATGCAAATACAAACTAATAATTCAACATTCATACTTGCAATACATAATAACATAAGTTAAGGAAAAATTATTACTATTATTCTACTAATAATTCATATTATGGGCTGTATTTTATTGCCTGAAATAAAGCATTATTCTTTTTATTTCTTTTTTAAGTACATATATTAAATCTTGTCGTTCAGTGGTGCGATATAGTTTTACTTGGCTCTTGCGGTACACATGTGTCATTATCAACTTCCAGTCTGACTAAACGGTTATTCATAATGCTTATCGGTTTTCCCCGACGAAATGAGATCATTTTTCAATTGCGAGTAATAATTGGTCAAGTGCGAGTCGGACTCGTGCACAAAGGGTTCGCGTTATAGAGCAAATGCAGGCCAAAAATTTAGTTTTTTTTTATATGAGAGACCCTTAAATATTAATTATTATATTTAATTTTATTAATAAATTATTATTATAGCACAAATATAATTAAGAATTTTGTGAGTATTTCAAATGCCATCTCCAAATCCAAATCACATCAATAATGGCAACAGGTATGTTGCCATTATTGATGTGAGATTGACATCGAGCAAAAAAGACCAAAAAATCACGCTTGTTGTATCGGAGCCGGTACGAATGGGCCGGCTCTACCGGAGAAATACCACGGGCTCACAGAAAACCGGCGTGAAACAGCGCTTGCGCTGTGTTTCGCCGAGTGAGTGAGGTTACCGGAGGCCCAATCAACTACCCTTTTCCCTTCCCTACCCTCTCCTATTTCCTTCCCTACCCTCCCCTACCCTCCCCTTCCCTACCCTCCCCTATTACCCTATTCCCTCTTAAAAGGCCGACAACGCACCTGCAGCTCTTCTGATGCTGCGAGTGTCCATGGGCGACGGATGTTGCTTTCCATCAGGTGACCCGTTCACTCGTTTGCCCGTTTTATTTCATTAAAAAAAGCGGCCACAGATATGTAACATAATCTGTGTCAGGAGTCTAGTTATAGCGATTCTTGAGATACAGCCTGGAGTCAGACAGACAGACGAACGGACAGACAGACGGACAGACAACGAAGTCTCAGTAATAAGTATCCCGTATCCCGTTTTTACCCTTTGGCTAAAAAAGCGAACTTTTTTGGATAATATAAAGTAATCAATTTTTTTAGTAAAATTTTTTGCTAATTGATTACTAATTATTGTTATTCACTTTTTAAATACTGACCTTTGATCATTTTGTCCTGATGACATGAATATGATCATGACTAGAATAAGAATGTACTTTTCTGAAATAAAATATATTATGGTTCTGAAAAAAGTGTAGTAGACCTACCAAAAAGTTTTTCAATAAGTTTTCTGGAATAAAAGTTTTCTAACAATTTTCTAACATAACTGTAATGTACTATGTACCTAGTTACATAACAGAATTATTACATAAATATGCGCCCACATCGTGTATGTTTTGTAACACTGGTTTCCAGTTCACGTTACAATATAGATGTGTTAAAACAACCAGTTATCACCACCACAGTCAACATGTTATTTAACACCTCCATCGTGGGTATCGCAGACACAATAGATTTTCAATTGTTATGCGGCACTTTACGCAGCAATTACTCAGTAGCTACTACCACAGAACAGATAATAGTACAACTACAAGTAGGTATCAGGAACTGTTTACGTAAAAGGCAAAGTAATGTATATTCTTCAAAAAATATTCTTATGCTACTTGTACTCACATACGGTTTTGCTCGATAGTTTTACTCCAAATCGAGCAATAACCACCGTGTGGACCGCAAAACTGACAGCTCGAAGGCTCGCTTCGAGCCGGCTCGATGGAATTAAATATGTCAAATATGTCATTTCCTTCGATTCGGAGTAAAACTATCGAGCAAAACCGTATATTGTAAGTACTTAGCTTATAGGTAGCTTTTATTGCGGGCGACTATGATCTGTTCGTACCTTTGGTAGCCATTTTATGACATTGATTTCTAACCCCATCTAAAACCAAACCAATTGCTCTCTGCGCATCGTCTCTTGAAGTCGGGGTTCCACCATTGTCTAAAGTTGGTGTAGCTGGTGCGGTGTGTGAGGAGCGTGTGATTGTGGAGGGCAGCACACATCGCGCACACGCTGTCAGTGGTGGACGGGTCCCGGTACCGATACAGGGTCTTCCATCTGAAGAACTTGTTGTATTCGCTCGGGGACCGTATCAGTCTGTCTATAGCAGACGCCAAATCTTCCGAACTTGTGTTCCCTGCGTTCAAATAGGACCCCGGTGGCAGGAACCTGCAATGGAGAATTTCGATGACGTTAGTGACAATACCACATGAGTCATGTGATAGATAGGCTTAGAATAATAAATATTTGATAGATGTAAAGGATATCCTTATAATGGAAAATACCCGTCCATAGAGTTAATACAAATATCATTTCCATCAAAACGATTGTATTATTCGTAAAAAAAAAATTCTATATGGGTAGGATAGGCTGTAAGGAATAACACAAATCTTACGCTTCAGCGCCGCCGAGCACGATCGGCACCACGTCGTGCTGCAGCGCCGTCAGCAGCTTCTCTGTCACGTAGTCCTCCGAGAACGAGTTCTCAAACGACAGGTAAAAGAAGTAGTCCCTCTCCAAGATCCTCATATAATATACTTACCGACTGTAATCAGCGCCGCCCAGCACGATCGGCACCACGTCGTGCTGCAGCGCCGTCAGCAGCTTCTCCGTCACGTAGTCCTCCGAGAACGAGTTCTCAAACGAAAGGTAAAAGAAGTAGTCCCTCTCCAACATCCTCATACAATATACTTACTGACTGTAATCAGCGCCGCCCAGCACGATCGGCACCACGTCGTGCTGCAGCGCCGTCAGCAGCTTCTCCGTCACGTAGTCCTCCGAGAACGAGTTCTCAAACGATAGGTAAAAGAAGTACTCCCTTTTCAGAACATTGCCACAATCATACTTCTCGTCGAACCTCGGACACGTGTGATCCCCACACGACCCGTAGATGTCCACCGTCAATCCATACATCTTTAAAGCCTCCGCCAAATCAGCAGCTACCCGTCTACGATCACTCCTGCTTTTGCAATTGGAGACGAACCAAGCGACGGCCTTCGTTTTGTTCTGTCTGAAATCGTATCCTGCATCGGATTCGGCGTCCTGCCACTTCATGTTTGGTTTCGGTCCAACCACCTCTCCTTTTTGGTTCCTGATTTGGATATAAGGGAAGGGGATGTCCGAGTCGAGTCTGTACGTCGCCGTCCAGTTGAAGAAACCGTCCCATCTGCTGCTGCAAACTGGATAGTTGTCCGCCGACTCCATGTTGAAGAAGACGTACTTCTGTCGCGGCAACCTGGCCTTCGGGGGATCAATGTTATTGCTCCGGCCATTGAAAGCGATCGCATGGAATTTGCTTACATCCTCGCCGAGCAGATTTCTATTGGCGGTCACGTAGCACGACGTCCAAGCGCATTTGTTCTCGATAAATATTCTGTTGCCCTCCTTGAAGAAATAAAATGGCGCGTAGTTTTGAGGTGTCCAGAGTAGAATGTATTTTACGTTTAGTTCCTTATGTAATTTTTTAATCAATCCCATATTTTTTACATAGTTATCAGATTTTTGTGGTTTCTCAAGTTTAGGGACGAGGTCTGAGGGAGCGCAGCGTGGGTAGAAGTACCCAGTGACGAAACAACTTAGCCCAAGGAGAGCTACAAGCATGGTTTTCGTTGAAACTCTCCATGATGTGTTTGGCAAGTTTACGTTCTCATATTTATAATATTTTTTCCTTAATTTGTATTTCATATTTGCATTAAATAATTTGAATTATATTTAGTACTTCGTAACATTATCCTCTATCCTTCCTGGTTATTCAACGTTTTCATTATCCTGTAATTGTAACATTCAGGATTAAAACAAGTTTTTTAAAGTTTATAAAGTGTTAATATTAATTGACTTTTTAATAATGTTAAAGGTAAGGTAGTGCGGAAAAATATCTTATATCTTTATATATATTATTCGTGTTTTATCGATTACCGAGCAAAGCTCGGTCAAATAGCTAGTAATATTATTATACACGAATTTGTCTCGCACTTGGCCTGTTATTTATTCATACTTCCATACTAATATTATAAATGCGAAAGTGTGTCTGTCTATCTGTCTGTCTGTCTGTCTGTTACCTCTTCACGCCCAAACCGCTGAACCGATTTTCCTAAAATTTAGTATGGAGATACTTTCAGTCCCGGGAAAGGACATAGGATACTTTTTATCTCTCTAATGTACAGTTCCCGCGCGATACACGTTTTTTGGCGCAACGGAGTTGCGGGCGTTTGACATATTATTTTGTTGTAACTTCTAAAAATAAAAATAAATTACGCAGGTTTAATACTTACCATGTAATTTTGTCAATATATCAAAACTCCTTTATGAATCGCATTATTTTTCGATCACTTTAAGCACACATAGGCACAGCTGTATAAGTATGCCACTTGTAACTAACTGATTAGCAGTAGTGTGGTGCCAGACAATACTTTGATACATACTGGTACTGTAGTGCAGTGACGATATTCCGTTTCAGTACATTTTATTAGGGAATTGTAAAACGTATGGATAATGCACGTTTTTCAAGAACAACGTATGATGCAGATATGGAGTATGAAGACAATGGATGATTTGTGGTTGTGATGATGAAGCCCGACCTTGGTGGTAAGTAGGTCGCACCTCGTCGGAGGTTGTCAGTACTGTAACGACGGCACATCGCACTCGTCGACCACAGTTACCACTAAGGTGACCATGCACCAATGCGGCACATTCCAACGATAATTTGTTAATATTATTATCGTCATCATTTGTGCAGATAATAAGAATTGTCCCAAGATTTGTTAAACAATCTATTTCGCTATTTAAAGTTGTCATAATATTATCATATTTTGTAAAAAAAAATATTTTTATTCTTTCTGAGGTTGTTCCCCTCTAGTTCTGACTTTCGAATATTAGTCATTACTCATTACTATGTAAAGCACACTTTAATTAGGGAGATTAACATTACCAACTACCAGTAGCGGCATTTGGGGCGACGCTAGGTGACCGCCCAAGGCGCCGAATACAATGGGGCGCCTCAGGCGCAGAAATCTCGCCCAGGGTGCTGGTAGTACTAAAACCGGCACTGTCAATTACTCACTGAAATGCGTTGTGATTGGTGAGTTGTGACTGGTTGGTCATTAGCCCATTAAAATAAGCAAGTTTATAATGTTATTAAGATTACATTAATTTTTCAATTGAGGTCAAATGATCAATGACCGTTTGGCTATTAAGGGCCTGTTTCACCACTTTCTGATAAAGTGCCGAATAGGCTATTCACAACTTTTTTGACAGATTCTCCATACTTGATCTGTCAAGTTAATTGTTGGATAGCCTATTCATCAGGCCCTAAATATGATAATTTTCTGTCAATTTAGTAGATAGAGTACCTCATATAACATATTACATAGAAAACACAGTAAATTATTATGACTTCATATTCAGTAGGTAAGTATCATTTAAGTATTTTAAACGTAAAAACTAACAAAATTTCTTGGACAGACCGGCAATCAGACTACGAAGGCTAATGAAGAATTAATTTCTGTTTGGGTTCGGAACTTACTTATCTAAAAATTCTCGCTGCCACACTTTCACACCTTCTCTTGCTTGATTCTACCGTTTCTACCGTTTCTACCATAGACATAGATCAAGATAGATACCGAATGTCCCTCCATTTGTATGAAAACGAGCGTGTCACTTTTTTCCTACTTACTGTCACGTACCGATGATAAGAAACGTGTCCATTATCTAGGCCAACGTTTCTATTCGAATTTCTACAGCTCAATACAACAATTAGGCATTTAGGCATTTTTAAAATTCCGATTGACGCCCGATTCCGATAGCAGACTAAAGAACAGACTTTCGAAAGACGAGCATTGCTCGTCGTTTGGGAACGCGATATGGCATGCGAAGTACGTACACATGCGGTATCTATCTACCAATCTCTTTGCTTTCGTCTCTACCACTATTATTCTGTGATCTTAAAAGACACCAATCACCTACCTTACTACAGTTTTTCTGTTTTCGCAAGGCAAACACTAGCGCAAAATAACACAGTTTGCATTGTGATAATAATAGAAGATATTACGCAAAAGTCGAAGCAGAGGGCGTTACTAGCACATACAGTAAATAGTCCGACTAACGCTTCTAGTCCACCGACGCTGCGAACTGCGAAACAGCGGCGAACCGATTTACTGTCTCATCCACCACACGAAAGCGCGTTATATTGCATCTCGTTCTATTGCTGTTTCGCATTGGTTTCGCAGAGTTTTCGCAGTTTGCAGTTATACGTGGGAGAGCCATGCTTCGGCACGAATGGGCCGGCTCGACCGGAGAAATACCACGTTCTCACAAAAAACCGGCGTGAAACAGCGCTTGTGCTGTGTTTCGCCGAGTGAGTGAGTTTACCGGAGGCCCAATCCCCTATTCCCTTCCCTTGCCATCCCTACCCTTCCCTATTCCCTCTTAAAAGGCCGGCAACGCACCTGCAGCTCTTCTGATGCTGCGAGTGTCCATGGGCGACGGAAGTTGCTTTCTATCAGGTGACCCGTTTGCTCGTTTGCCCCCTTATCTCATAAAAAAAAAAAAGTTCGCAGCTTCGGTGGACTAGAGGCGTCAAATCCAGTTGCACTCGTCATATCAGAATATTGACGGAAACGTTGTCAAACGTCGAACAAAACTTTTTGTTTACTGTCTGAGCTGATATCGCGGTCTAGCGTGAAAACATTGCAGTAAACTATTCCACCGGGACTTGTCCAATGCCCTTGTTCTTTTTTCCCACGAAATTTCCACAAAATCATGGCGACCCTGGTAGGTGATGGCGCGTCATTAATTATTAACTCCTTTCAGTCACGATTACAGCTCGCCGCCCGTTTATCTACTATCGCCTAATGGTGATTGCTGACAATAATTACCTTCGACAATAAGCTTTGTAAACATATTACATTGCTGCGACTTATTGCTTCGAGTTTGGTTTGCCATTAAAACTACACGACTTTTTTACGCTCGTTTGTATCGATACATATAAGTTGAATGGTCAGCAAACGAAAGGAAGCCGACACGTTTTAAGCATTATATCTGCTAAAACGCGATGAAAGATTTGAAACATCGTCAGTGCGCAAAAATACGTAGTGTGGAAAGGCCCTTAGGCTGATTTTCCTGTCACGCTGATCGCTCGCTGACCGTCGGTGCCGATACCGAAATGTATGAAATATCAGCGCAGACTGTTAAGTGTTATTCGAAAACGCTTCCTACAATTTTATACATCTCGGGCCATCAGCGCCGACACGGTGCGCGCGCAGTCAGCGTGACAGGAAAGTCAGCCTCAGGATGCAGGATTACCATGTTTTTCACCACGTTCTTATACCTCGAATGTCGAGGCTTCAGGATTTTCTTGCTTACGCGTAAGCTCAGCATAAGACTAAGATAGCTGTGTGCTCTCTCGGATGTAAGACAGCTGTGCGCACGGGAGTGAGACAGGCTATAAAGAATCGGACTCTGACATGGAACATTCGGTCCCATTATCATAACAACAAACTCTTGCCAGTCGCCTCGCGTGTCGCTTATCACAGTAGTTCGGATATTTGACAGCCGTTTATCTATTCACCAACGGTGTTGATTAGTAAACAAATCAAAAGCGCTGAATAAACCTGACAAAAGACCTGGGAAACCGGGTATTACTAATGGTTTAAGAGCCAGCGACAACCTTTCGTTATTTTATAAAAGCTGAAAGTTTACGAGATATAACTCCTATAAGAACAAGAAGAACAGCTGACCCCTGTAAGAACGACCAATAACTATGGAGTTTAGGTCGCGGTTTGGAGGTATCCAATTCTAAAGGTCTACCTAACCCTCGATAAAGTATAAACCTCAATTTTTTATCATATTTTTTTCGGGATAACTTTAGGAATCTCGACTTCTACTGCCGGACACTTATGACGATTGCTTTCTACTGCCAAACCACCTTAAACTGCCTATAATGCTTTGGGGATGACAAAGATGAAAGTCTGGCTGTCGCTGGTTCTTACCCTAAAATACTCTCAACAGTTATTGATGTTATTATGTTTTCAGTTATTCTAATTTCCGTATTTTTCTTTGTTGCCAAAGCAATAACCTTTTATCGATACGACAGTAAACCTGCAAATATACATTTTGAATAGCGCGACCCTCACAATAAATTCTATTATTCCTCACAATTAAATAAAAGAAATAACGTGAATTCTCTTTGTTATGTTAAAAATAGATAATTATGTGAAATAATATCACGCCGTTTTGACCCCTGTGGGAGTCGGCGTACACACCAAATTCCTGTGATAATATTATTCCGACCTATTCCGTGGTTATCGTGATCAGGGTTGACAAAATGTTTTCGCAAACCGAAAAAATTTAAAAGAGATTAGTATTACACGATAGTATGTTAGTCGGGCTATTACAATTCAGAACAAAAAGAAACTACCCGGATGAAATTAAGTTATTTCTTATGTACAAAAAAACCTGTATACTTACATTCAACAAGAAAAAATTGTCGCTACACTACACTGTTCAATGCGAGAGAGAGAGAGACAGAGAGAGAAACACGCGACACATGACACTTTTGTGTCGTTACAACTTTTCGTCCTATTTTTTCCTTTCTAGTCCCCTTTCGCAACGCGCGATAAAGAACTTTGTTCCAAAAATCAAAAGATCTTCAATATTTAAAATTGTAACGAACGTTAAAAACCAGAAGAAATTGTCACATATAACACTACACCATAGAGACCTATATACCTAAGTTAGGCTAAGTAGCTAGTAAGTGCACTCAATAAAGGTTAACCGTGAAGATAACATATTTTAATAGTCTCCCCGAAGCCTGCACATTGCATGGCGACCGGCGACCCTGCCAGTGCTGCCTTTGAACAAGTATTCGGAAATAATTATTTTTAATTAAGTTAATAGTTACTGTGCTGTTGTATAGAAAATGTTAAAAATTTAAAACACCCTGTTTTAAATTTGTACCAAGTATAATTTTGTTTAAATGGTTTTAATCAACATAAATTCCTTAAAAAAAAAAGGTATAGATTATTTTTAGATTAGTATAGAGTATTATTTTCATGTAAAAATACTAAAATCAAAGAATAATTTATAATAACATTTTAAAATGTAAAGGATAGATGATATTTCAAATACTTAACTATAATAATAATAGGTGCATTTAATTAACGTTAATAAAAATTTATAAAAAGGTGATGATTTAATAAAGTGATTAATAAAAAAGTAATGTTGCTACGTACCTACATCAATTAAATTTAATCGAACTTAGAAGTTAATAATGAATATTTTTTTAATTAAAGAAAAAATAATAATAATAATAATAATAATAAAGAATAATAAACAATAATGACTTAAATATTTTATTTATAGACAAAAGAGGCATTTTAAAAAAAAAGATAAAGGTACAATAGTAAAAAATTAATGCGAGTAAAATAAATTATGTGATAGGGATTAGGATGTTATGATTATACGAGTAGAATGTTATTTTGCTATGTATTCCAACACAATTAAATTCAGTAAGATTTAAGAAGTGAGAAATAAATTATTATTGAAATTATTTTGAATTGGTTCCATGGTTACTTTGTAGATCGTATTGTAAAATAAATTAGAAAAAGTAGTGAGAGAAAAACAAAGAAAATAATAATATTTTACGAAAGAAGCATGTTATAAAAGAAAGTTCAGTATATATATTAATATACTTGAATTATAAAGAAATCGAAAACTATTTTTAAGTGAGTTAGAAATAGAGGAAAGGAGGGATAATAATTCTTGGAAATGTATTAAATTCTTTTTAAATACTTTAGTAAGTTGATTAGCTACATTTTCTAAGAATTTACACTGGATATGACTTACACGGATTTACTTAAAAATATTTACGTTCATACGAGATAATATGACGAAATTTTATTGTGAGAAAGGATTAGGAATGTGATTTATGGTTTGCAAATAGCTAAAAGCTATTATTAGGTAAAGAAATGGTTATTTGAAGTTAGGAATAAGGGTTTTAGTGTTATAGCAGGTATTTGATTGAAAATGATTGTTTTTAGGTCGATAGGGTTGCATCAGTGTTTAAAATGTTTAGTAGCTGTTGGCCTGATCACCCAACGGTTATGGATATTTTAAATATTGATTGCATAAAATTATGGAATAGGTATTTTTGATAGGCATAGTATAGAATAGGTTTAAAAATGCCATAGAGCATTAGGTGCAAAATACTAGCTAAAATGCTACGTAAATTGAGAGAAAAAATGCCGAGAGTATTAAAAAAAAAATACGCAAGGGAATCCTTCATTCGATCATGGTGTAAACGAGTTTTCTCTGTGAGAATAGTTGGAGGTCAAGTAGCCTTAAAAAACCTTGGTATTAAATATGGTACAAAAAGGTACAAAAATAAATGGTACTTAGAGCATGCTCGGCGGGAACAATCCTTCATTTAAGTAAAATGGTTGGAGACATTTTTTTTTTTGGTGGTTAGTCTTAAAAAAGGTTCCGTTCAATGGTGTATAAATAAAATGTATTGTACCAAATAAAAGTGCGCACATGATGTATATAAAAAATAAATAAAAGTATGTATCATTAAAATAAATAAAAGAGTCGACTATAAATAAAAATATTATTAAATATAATGTACCAGTAATATTGTTATAAAAGCAATATAAATAAATGAATAGGCATGCATGCATAATAATATAACAAGAAGAGTTAAGTAAGAATTAAAGGAATAGGTACCTAAATATGACATGACAATTTAAAATGTAAGTGACTGGCCAGTCCACTAATCAAGGGGATTAGAAAAATATTAATAGTAAAGTTATTAATAATTAATATGATATGAGGACTATGTGCTAATATTTCAGGTGATTTATTAAAAAAAAGGATTTTTGAATGATAAAAAAAATATTTTGTTTATTAGCGAAAGAGGTTTATAGAGATTCATAATAAGTTAATGATAGTTACCAAGTATATATTAAAAAATGAATAAGTAAAGGAGATATAGATATTAGAGTTTATATTTAGAGGGTGTAAAAAATAATTAAGCAAAGTAACCATGCGAAAAAGTATTATAAACTGAGAAAATGTGTAATATTCAATTGAATAGTGAGAAAATGTATAATGTTCAATATTTAAAGAAGCACAGATTTGTATTTATTGATAAGATAGAATTAAAAAAAATAGTACTTAGGTATATAGGAATAAAAAGTTTAATTTTAATATAATAAATAATATTATGATATAGGTATTATGTCTGATGATTTATGTATTAGTTAAATGAAAAAAAAAGAAATTTTATAATTATCTTTTTTTTTCAAAAAAACGGGGGGAGGTGTAGTGTTATATGTGTCACCTCCCCCCCTATATAAGTTAGGCTAAGTAGCTAGTAAGTGCACTCAATAAAGGTTAACCGTGAAGATAACATCTTTTAATAGTCTCCCCGAAGCCTGCACATTGCAATGGGAAGGGAAGGGATTAGAATAGGGTATTGGGCCTCCGGTAAACTCACTCACTCAGCGAAACACAGCGCAAGCGCTGTTTCACGCCGGTTTTCTGTGAGAACGTGGTATTTCTCCGGTCGAGCCGGCCCATCGTGCCGAAGCATAGCTCTCCCACGTAAATAACTGTGTGTGTGAACTGTGAACGGACAGACAGACTACGCATTTATCCAAAACTTATGTCACTTTGTATTCGTTCTAACAAGAAAAGTAAATACAATGATAACATGACATACGAAATATAATTTTGACTTAACTGATGAGTGGCCTAACCCTAACCACGATGTATTGTCCAGACAGAGAAATTTAAATTCGATTTAATACAACAATGAGCTCACCCTGTACAGGTTTTTCTTCAGAGTGCGAGGGAAAACTTTGGCTTTTGATGTTATATTGGTTGTCCTATATTATTTACACTTTGTAATCGCATTTGAAGAGGAGGATGTTATCTACATAAACATTGTAAAGAGGAAAGATTTTTTCAAATACATAATATTATTGTTACATACTTACACAATTTTGAATAGCAATATAAAAGTTCCGCGCGACCTATACTAGAAAGACCAGAACCTTTAAATTACTTTATAGGTTTAAATATTATATTAATACACAGTGCTAAAGTTTAAAATTATTGTTCTATTATAATATTTAAACTTGTTGGATATTGTATTGCTCAGACAATTATAGTTTAAAATTACTTTATAGCTATTTTATAGCCCAACATTATGGATAACATTATTATGTTAGTACTAAGGTTAGGTACATATTATATTTTAAAACAATTACCTGCTGTTGATGGTGTTTTTAGGGTTCCGTACCCAAAGGGTAAAAACGGGACCCTATTACTGAGACTTCGATGTCTGTCCGTCTGTCTGTCTGTCTACAGGCTGTAACTCAAGAACCGCTATAGCTAGACTTCTGAAATTTTCGCAGATTCTGTATTTCTGGTGCCGCTATAACAATAAATACTAAAAACAAAATAAATTTAATATTTAAGGGGGGCTCCCATACAACAAACGTAATTTTTTTGGTCTTTTTGGCTCGTAGTCCATGACGGCAACATACTTGAAATTTTCACAAAATTTTCAAATATGTATCCTTTTATATTAAATAGTAAAATTTAAATAAAATAAAAAATTAAGAGGGGCTCCCATACAAAATCACATTTTTTCCTCATTTTCGCTCTATAATGGTACGGAACCCTTCGTGCGCGAGTCCGACTCGCACTTGGCTGATTATTTAATAAAATTTGTCCATAATAATATGTGAATAAGGTTTGTTTGTTTGTTTGTTATACCAAGTCAATATCACGTCGTAGAGCCTCTACGGCGTAGGCCAGAGAGGTTAATTTTGTGATTAAAAATTTTCAATTTTAATTACTATCCTAACACCCAACTAACACCAATATTTGATATTTTAACGTTGTTAGTGGCGGCCGAAAAGGAAGATCTTCCGACCGAGCGAGATAGCATGCTCGGTCAGGCCGAAGCCCACTGACGTCTTTTCAGACGTTGTATATATCTTGCCCTTCTATGAAACTTCGATAGCGCGATGCAGGAATGTTAGGCGAATTGTGGGTACCGCCACAATATCATTTCACACTAATAATTTAAGGAAGTTCGAGTAAAGATACGTGTTGCCTGAGACTCTGTAACAGCCATTGTTCAGAATTTTTAAAAAATTACTTAATAAGATTCACTTTTGAACCCCCGACGCAAGAAGAGGGGTGTTATTACTTTAAAGTATCTGTCTGTGTGTCTGTCTGTCTGTGGCATCATAGCTCCCGAAAGGATAAAACGATTTCAATTTAGTTATTTTTTCTATTAAAGGTGACTCACGTGCGAGTGTTCTTTAGATGTTTGATCAAAATCGGTTAAGCCGTTTAAAATTTGTGGGGGGTGAAAATGGGGAAGAATTAACGAATGTTTGCAAATATACTCGAGTGAGGTCTTAAATGAAAGCGTATACGTGCATATTACAAAACCACGACTAAATCTACATTATACTAATATGTAACTTTATAAATATTCATTACTTTAGTTTAGAACTATTTTTTTTTTTTTTTTACTTTTTTAAGGGAAGTTAAGTTTTTTTGGGTCGGGGTTTTTTTAATATATTTTTATAATATGTGCAATTATATCAAAAGTAGCATAGATAAATTATGTTGCAAGTCTGTGAATGAGAGATTCTGTAGCCGAGCTTACGAAGACCCTAAACCTCTATTGTTAAGTTTGACTTTTGTCGCAAGCTGCACAGAATGATATTTCATTCTCGTCTTCAGAGTCCAGACCATAAAGTTAATGCTTATACCTAGCGGAATAGTAGTAACAGTCCATAATGGACGCCATATTTGACGATAACCTTAACCTTAACTATGCCTCTGGTGCAACCCACCCTAAGGCCGGTATAAATAGTCAGTACTCAAGATGCATCTCGGTCTCAAGACACGGTTCAGGCTCTGTGATTGGTTGCCTGTCAAAATTTAGACCAATCATAGAGCCGAATCGCATCTTGAGACCGGGTCGCATCTTAAGTACTGACTATTTATACCGGCCTAAGTTAGACTATAGACATTACTAATTCCTTTATATATTATGTTTTTTGTACGTACTTATAAACACAAATGTTAAAAGTATTACACACAGGATATAAGCCAACATTTAATTTCAAAGTATCCCATGGATTTGACTAAAGCCATTGTCCACTAAACAATAAAATATAAAAATGATTTCACGAATTCTCTCATCTAACTGGGATAATGCCTACTGCAACGCAAGGAAAAAGATACTCGAGCATAATCGGGCCTGTGTGGGCCCAAACCACAGAATAGATAGACACAGAAGGCTAGCTTGTGACCGTATTCATTGTACAGCTACAAAAGATAGCGTAAAAACTAATAGAGCTCGAAAATCTTTAAAATAATCCGTTAAAATATTAAATCTACGATAACCGGAAACCACAACAAACATATTCTTGTTGACATTGTCTGTATGTATGCTTGTGTGTTAGGTACCTCTTCACGCCCAAACCACTAAATTGATTTTGCTGAAATTTGGTATGGACATACTTTGAGTCCCGGGAAAGGACATAGGATACTCTTCATCCCGGAAAAATATACGGTTCGCGCGTGATAAACGAATTTTGACGCAACGGAGTTGCGAGTTGCGGGCGTCATCTTATTCATTCTATAAATGCACACGCAAACAATTAACGCGAAAATAATTTAGAACCTTTTTACTCATTAGCGATAAGATTAGCAGATATAATCTTATCGCTAATGAGTAAAAGAGATATATAGGTAGACGAGCTTTTGCCCGCGGCTTCGCTCGCACTAAGAAGTATTATTATATACAAACTTTCATCCCCTATTTGAACCCCTTGAGGTTGGAATTTATCAAAATCCTTTCTTAGCGGATGCCTACGTTATAACATCTACCTGCATGCCAAATTTCAGCCCGATCCGTCCAGTAGTTTGGGCTGTGCGTTGATAGATCACTATGTCAATCAGTCAGTCACCTTTGAGTTTTATATATATATAGAGCTAACTTTCATACCCTAGGAACCCCATATCAAACTGATTAAAATATGTGTATCATTCATGTTTTCTGCTGCCGTCTACTCTGTGGCGGGAGCACGGGTCTGTCGGACCACAATAAATCTCTGGGGGATAATCCGGCGGTGGCTGACTCGCGCCTTTGTGATACCGTGTCCAGACCGACTCATACAACTCCAAACACCCGAATGTACGGGGATACAGCTATGGACATGTAGAGCTGCCTGACTCATACAACTCCAAACACCCGATTGTACGGGTAACGGGGATACATCATACACCTCTGGACAGAGTATCTATTAGTTTGTGCATGCAGGAAATATAGTGATCATAGTTTATTTTTAACCGACTTCAAAAAATGAGGTTTTAAGTCGGTTAATATTATTATATTTGTTCGCGGATAACATCGCCGTTTATGTGGTAATTTTGATGATGTTCTTTTTTGTTCGAAAGTAGACATTTCAAAGGTGGTCACATTTCATGTTTTTTTTTAATGATAACCCGAGAAATCTATAATTGTTTACCAGCTAGAGACGAACGAGGGCAGAAGGCTATAATAGTACAAGAAAGAAAATGAATAATACGTACATAATATTTAAATTATATATTATTTGCACTTTTATGATTGAGCAAAATATAGTATTCTCTACTAACAGTATGTTCAAAATATAACAACAATAACAGATGAATAGTTAAGTAATAGAGGAAATGAGGAAAGTGCGTACCGCACGCAAAGTAAAACGCATGCAACAATTTTACACAATGTATTATATTTCATAAGTAAAAATGACTTCGCATTAAGAAAATCACTATATTTTTAACCGACTTCCAAAAAGGAGGAGGTTATAATTTGTTTTTGTTATAGCAATCGAACAATTTTGAACAACGAAAATAATAGTATTACTATTAACCATACAAATATTATTAAAAACCTCTGAAATGAAATCATCGAAAGGTGCACAGAGATATTACGGGAACGATGTTACACCAGTAAAGGGGTTTAAGTGGGACAAAATTCGCCGACAATAAATTAGGGATAGGGTGGAGTGGGCCTCCGTAATCCGCTTACGGCGCTGCTTTGAGCAGATTCCCGCAGTGGACACAGATATCAAATATTATACGAGTACTGTCCGCACGAAACCGATACTGAAATGTTGCATGCTAAATACAACGTAACAATTTATTAAAAAAACAATTTCACTCCAAAGACAAATCTATAAGTAATAATAATAACTAATAAGGGTATTTATTATAAGTATATCTTAGGAGTGCAATGTTAACAATGGCCGTCTATGCTCTTGAAATGTGGAACTTGCTAAAAAATATACTTACTTAATAATTAAATACCTACACACAAAAAAACATGTTCAGAAAAGATACCTACTGTAATTAATTATTATACCCTGTATTGTAGTTTAAGTGTGTGATGATGAAATAAATAAATAAATAAATTACAAATCATAAAATCATCAATGTGATGTCTTGATGATTTTACTATATTTTTTATGAATAAAAAATAATAATAGCTCCCACGCCGGTTTCGGTGACGGTGGCCGGTTTCATTTAAACCAGGCCAGCTACGCAGGAGTAATTTTTATAGTGCCCAAGTGTGTGCGCAGTACACAAGAGCACTCTCTATTCCTTTACTCTCATACCCAGTGGGACGGACGACCGACACGACTGGCGAGAGATCAGGCGCAGGACCGACTTTTTACATGCCCATCCGACGCATGGATCTTACTTGTCAGACAATCAAGTGATCAGCCTGCATTGTCCTAACCAAACTTGGAAATAACATGTTTCCAACGCGGGAATCGAACCCACGACCTCCGAGTCAAGAGCCGCGCTCTATACCACTAGACCACGGAGGCGTTACACTAGACCACGGAGGGGGGGGGGGGGGGGGGGGTGGACATGTACCGACTCTTAGACTCTTAAAGTATGATAATAATAATATTTGTCCTAATTATTATTAACAAAATATGCCCGTGGAATACAGATGTTATTATTCAGCTAAATCCTTTGTTGAGACTTGAGACGAAATATTCATATTCTGGCCTTTCAATATTTTCACGAACGAGTATGTAAGGCAATAAGCAAATAAATATTTATAGGTTATGGAACTGGTCATAAATTACTAGGTTATAGAAAAAGTTAGGCACTACCTCAAGTTATAGGAAGCAGGCGAGTGATCAAGATTCCTCATAAAAGTGCCTTGTATTAATTACATTATAATATGGTTTATGATTTATGTGTTTAGGCTTTTGATTTTAACAAAAGAATAGATTTTTTCAGATAGAAGTAGAATTTCTAAAGGGCAGATTGCTGCCGTTTAGAAATATGTTATTTATTTCTTTATTTGGAGTCAAGTTTTGTTAAGAGGATACACCAGGGGCGAGAGAAATTGAAAATAGGTATTTGAAAATGTATTGCTGTCTCACCAATCTCAAGTCTCCCACCGCAGAGCGCGATAAAGACAACATGACAAAAGTTCTAATAAAAGAACAGAAAATCCGCTGATGCCTTCTCCAAAACTTAACCGATTTAAGTACTTTTTTCATTAAGAATTAAAGCAAGTCTTGAGCTGTGTTCCTATGTTTTATTTTTTTTTGTATATTTTAGCCAGTTTTGTTTTCTGGGTGTTTGAACACAGAGGAAAATCTGGCCATTTTTTTGGGTTTTTGGACGTCCTTATCTTTTTTATTAATAAAATTATGAAAAAAAAGAAAACATAGGGACATGCAAATAGTGGCCATAGATATTCAGGAAAAAAATCATAACTCTACCGGCATTATCCAGGGAGGAAACAGGGGAGAGCGTTTGTATGGAAAAACGGCGGTGTGGAATCCTCTTAATGGTTACAAAATAGTGATTTGCTCTCGTCTTTCAGTCTATTACTTAGTAGATAAGAATGTGTAATTTAGGTATCACGAAATAATAGTATGTACTCAGCACTACGTTCAAAGAAACCTGAAAAAAATCTTTTTTCACCAGAACCCATCATCGTCTCATTAAACGGTACGTAACGATACGCTGCATGTCGATTATCAAGGCACAATTATTATACACTTACCCCGTTACTAATAAACGCTGTATAAGCTTTGAATAGTTATACAGTGTTTTGTCTTCTTCAATCCAATTAAAAATGTCACTTGTGTGACAGGAACAAAACACTGTATATATTCAAAGCTTATACAACGTTTATTAGTAAGGGCTACCCCCTTGTGTTGTAGTGACAGCAGGAGAAGTAGAGGGCTACTTGACATTTTTGTATTGCTTTTTTGCTTAGAACTAAGAACTGACCCTGACCCAATCTAATAGCTATTCACTCATGCCTCATACCGCACAATAGCCCGGAACAGGCAGTTTACACACAAGTTGGTACATTCGCGCAACATGTCGCGCGGGGGGAGCCCGGGGACCCGACTACAGTTTTATCGCGACACTTTTCAATAATTTATGTGATAACACACGCACGCGGCGCCCACTCTCCCCTCCTGACGTAACAATTCCTTACGATGGCATTTTATGCCTCAGATTTGGCTGCTTTTTACTGCAACAATGTAAAAAAATGGAAGATGATGATTTTTTTTATCTCTGACTAAGTGTAAGCTACAAGCATACGAAGAATTAAGAGTAAAGAATAAATTGAAGCTTACAGGAGTACTGTGTACCATCTGCAGGATGTTGTAGGAAACTGAACCTTTTTTTACATGGGGAAATGCTTTGCGCATCCCCGGCGGTAAGGGACATCGGCCGGGGTATGTGGGGCTCCCCATAGGATCTACCCACTCAAACCCCATGGTGCTCCTCTCCCCGCCTAGGCACAGTCACGGGCACGATTAACCCTCCGCAACTCTACCAGCGGTTGTCCGCGTCTCGCAGACTCATCAAAGTAAATGTAGACTTTTCTAGGTCGTCCCGAGGAAATTGAACCTAGCCATCAGCAAGCTATACTAAATATTATAAACCTAAGTAGTTCCCAGTTCCCACCATTCTTCACTTACACAAAAACCTCCTGGTTTGTCTGTACAATAAAGGAGAATCTATTTTATTAACGCTTTTTAAACTTAATATAATTATAATATTATTTCAATTATCCTTGGTGCGAAAAATTTAAATAATAAAATAACAAAAAAAGGATATGAACGTTCCAGTCCATAGACGGCCCCAATTTTATAATTAAAAAAAAACGCTTTTTAAACATAATATAGCCTTAAAACGTTTCCCAAACTAAAGACTCAAAATAAAGATGACATTATATCCATACAAATTCTTACGCGTTTAATCGCACCTATTAGGCTTACGCTAAGTAACTAGCAAGTCACATAGCCGGTAAGTGGATAGTCCGGCTCCGGCTCCGGCCTCCGGCTGATTTCCGGGTATTCCCACTTTTCCCGCACAAATTTTCCCCTCCCACGTATTTCACGAGATTCGTTAAACGCTAATCCCCGTAGTGTTGCCAGCGTTACCACCAAATATCCTAGATTAAAATGTAGTTCCAGATTTTATTTAATGTAACATTAAAAATTATTTATTTATTAGTTTATTTGAACTATAGTATCCGTATAGTATGTAATAGTAATTATTATAGTATGTATTTATTAATGTTGATAAAATTATAGATGTACTTTGCATCTACCTCATCTCGTCTCTACATCACCCAAAGGTTGGCTGGAAGAAAATGCCTAAAGGCATTAAGTCCGCCTTTGTACCTTGATGTGTGCAAAAAGTATAATAAAAAAAATTAAAAAAATTGGATTAAGGATTAGCACTGTTTGAAATGAAATGAAAAATATTTATTTCTAAGTAGGTTAACAAAGTTAACACTTATAGAACGTCGTATCTACATGAGGCCTACCACCGGTTCGGGAACTACCCCGCCGAGAAGAACCAGCGTAAGAAACTCGCACGGGGCCACCTTTTACCAAAAAGGTGGAAAATAACAATAATAGCTTAAGGTAAATTACACTAAGTATGTAAAAAATATAAATGTAGTGCCATTAATTATATTATAGAAGCGACCTATGGTTTTTCAGCTTATTTTTCCCAAGGTGTGCTGTTATTGAGAAAATCAGTTACCTTATAATAAGCCTTAGCAGACAAACGTTCTTTAACAACTTTTTTTTTATTAATTGAAAGATTTTGGACGTTTTCTAGGATTTTATTGTAGGTATTATAGGTTTGAAAAGAAGTATAAAAATGGAGGCATTAAAAAGAATTGAGTTAACAAAGTTAATCTAAACCTACATACTTTACAAAATTATAACATGGTTTATAATAGAAAAATACAAATGGATCAAGACATAATATATATTTTATTTTATTTTTTGGTGACTGCAAATCAGGTCCTTAAGGTAGAAATAAAAATTCGAAAATAATAAATAATTTTGAGTTATATTCCCGGTTTCAAGGGGGTTTTGAATTTGTTAACTAGCAACACTGAGCCGCCGCAGCCTTACACATACCCACTTAAAGCCTGTAAAGGCATCGAAACTTTTACTATAGACTATTCTCGCTACTCGCTGGCTTTATTTCAAAGTACTTACTGTTACTTCTTGATATTTACTTTTATTTCATTAATAATAGTGTCTATTCGAAGTATTTTATTCAAACAAAAGTAGCTATCCAAAAGTTGTCGGGAAAAAAACATGTAAAGAGTTTGAAGTGTTCACTCACTATTATCAAACCATACTAATATTATTAACGCGAAAGTGTATCTGTCTTTCTGTCTGTTACCTCTTCTCACCCAAACCGCTGAACCAATTTCGGCAAAATTTGGTATGGAGATACTTTAATTCCCGGCAAAGGACATAATAACTCATTGGCTTTAATCAGTACTTAAAATCATAAAATATAGCTTTCAAGAAGTTTTCCTAACTTTTCCTTTATTTGTCATGTATTTGAGACACGTTGTTTAACTGTTGTGGTACGTAAGCACAGCCTTAATGTAATTGAAACTGCCTCCGCAAAGCCGAAGTAAAGTTGTTTGGTGAATAATACACGACCGACAAATAAAACACATGGCCTGCTAACAAGGACACGAGCGGAGCGATAAGCGACAATACAGAGAGTGAACTCCATACTTCAATTTATTATAAGCCGCAGGCGAATTCAAGACAGACATGACTGATAAATAAACATAATATTACTTACTTGCTGTAAGGCCGTGAAACCGAAAATTAACTCATCCATTTAAAAACAAACCTGAAAAAAGAATTACATTAAACGATAGAGATTCGTAATTATTATTATTATATAAAATTGGTAGTTTGCAAATATAAATGCTTATTAGGATTCCGTACCCAAAGGGTAAAAACGGGACCCTATTACTGAGACTTCGATGTCTGTCTGTCTGTCCATCTGTCTGTCTGTCTCCAGGCTGTATCTCAAGAACCGTTCGACTCGCACTTGGCCGTTTTTTTAAGGGTTACAACTTACGGTCTCAATTAAAAATAACACATTTATGACTAGGTTCGTCATTCGACTGAGTCGATCTTAACATCTGCCCCCTTACTAATAAACGTTGTATTAGCTTTGAATAGTTATACAGTGTTTTGTTCCTGTCACACAAGTGACATTTTTAATTGGATTGAAGAAGACAAAACACTGTATAACTATTCAAAGCTTATACAGCGTTTATTAGTAAGGGGGTTAGAGTATAATTAATAATAGTATTTTAAAAAGATAAAACCGACTTGAAATTGTACGTAATTAAGAATTAAAATTCCCTATCTCAAAAACTACAGAACTGATTTTGATGAAACTTGCAGTGTTCCCTAAGTTGAACAATACCTAGTACAAAAAAAAGAATCACTTAAATCGGACTTGTAGTTCCGGAGATATGCGTGCACAAACATAAAAACATACATAACTATTAACTACACACATACATACATACACTCAAGGACGTTGAATTTCAACGTCCTTGCATACACTTTTGTTTGGCACTTTTGTGCAGAAGCTGCTATAGATTAACATATAATACAAAAACTGGACAGTTCTGGAAATACATGATACGCGTTGAATTGATAACCTCCTTTTTTTGAAGTCGGTTACAAAGAAACGCATCGCTAACCGCTGCTCTCGTGACCGTGTGATCTCGCAAATCCAATCTGATTTAGACGGTGGGCAGTCCATCTGCGAGCTACGCGGTGCATAAATAACGCACGTCGGGCCTCATCCGATGGATCCTGCAGGACTGATGGCCGCCCAGAGGACTGATGCCTAATGTTGCCTGCGAATTGAGCCAGATTGCCCTCATAACGGTGAATAAAGCTTCTTTTGGAGTATAGTTACGTTTTAATAGGAATATGGTAAGATTCGTCATGTTACTTAAATAAGCAGGATAGTATAGGTCAGTGGTCCGCAACCCTGGGGTCGCGACCCCAAGTGGGATCGCGAAAGATATTTATGGGGTCGCCAAAAAAGTCAACAGGTCCTGGTACTTATGGAATTTTATTAAGGTTTATGCATAAAATATAACCTCTCTCTACATACACAATTACACAATGTCCTTAAGGGCGGGAAGACCTTTAGAGAGAAAAGTATTTGTAGCGATCGAGCTCTGTTTGAAAAAAAAAATTGGCTTCTTTTTTAAATTTTGAATTAATTACAATTAAGTAAATAATGTTCCACTCTGAGTGCGGCAGTCAGAGACATTTAAATTATGATTAACCTTCAATTTAATAAAGAGTTTGACAGATAATGTATGGGGCTTATGTCATAAATTAATTAAGTACATTTAAGTAATTTATAATGTTCCACTCTGAGTGCGGCAGTCATGGACGATTGAAGAATATTGATTACTTAATGGGCATTGTCCAAAAATATATATAGTATTTTTTTCGTTTATATACAGAAAAACGATCACTGACCTTATTCTTCGAAATGTTTTTGTAATGAGCAAAATTAAAAAAATATGGACAATCCCCATTAATGTAATTAAAATAATATGAAGATTTTGACATAAGCCCCATATAGTTGGGGAGGGTAAGAGGGGATTTCGGGAGCAGCTAGAACGTCTCAGATTAAGCTTGTGTAGGCTTCCAACATGTGTCTAGTTATCAGGGTATAGAAATCAGATTTCCACGTGGTGGTTAATTTTTTTTTTAATATTGAAATGTGTTCGGATCTGTCAGATTAAGATAGGCCCATGTTTAGTATAAGTACCCCAAAGAAGCTTCCATATAAAGCACTGACGATTCAAAGGTTAAGTAAGCCTGTAGGGACATTTTAAAATATAGAAAAAAAATCCCCTCCTACATCTCCCCTCAATACATTATCTGGCAAACTCTTAAATTGAAGTTAAATCATTATTGAATGTCTCTGAATCAATTTGGCTGTATGAATCAATTTCTTCGATGGCAATCTACATTGATTACTGATTATAATCCATGCATTACGAGGACTTACGGTACAAATTATTGTCAGTAAGCCGTGTCATTACAGACACGGTATATAAACGCGCGGGATTAACGCACATAATCCAACGTCGCGCGACGCACGCACGCTCTTGTCGGCTTTACAAATTACAAGCCAACAAATCAATTGTCAACAACTAATTACCGGGAGTCGGGACCGATTCTTGTCGCCTCGAATTGTTCATGCGAATGGGTGTCTAAGTCCGCGAGCAGACGAACGAACACCGAAGTCCCTTTTCAAACACGTGTGACAGGTTCGGCAGGAAGTGTGTAAGTAAGGGAGTGAAATCATTTGAGACGCAGCAGTCTCAAGATATTGCAGTAGTTAGTACCTACTAGCTAGTAGTTTTAGCACCTCCATGGTGGGTGTCGCAGACACAATAGATTTTCAAGGGGACTGCTGTCGTGAGTCGTGACTCGTGACTCAAGTGAGTGCGCCCTTACGATCGACCAGAGGTAAGACTTAGGTAGGTACTTGGGCTGGTATAAATAGTCAGTACTTAAGATCAGACCCGGTCTCTAGACGCGGTTCGGCTCTGTGATTGGTCTAAATTTTGACAGCCATCCAATCACAGAGCCTGAACCGTGTCTTGAGACCGAGATGCATCTTGAGTACTGACTATTTATACCGGCCTAGAATTGGATGACCTTCCATTCTTTAATCAAACTTATCACTGTCAATAACTTTTAAGTTTTAAAGTTATAGTATACTGCAAGTTGCTAGTTCTTATTAGTTAAAAGTCTGCAAATGCTTATCCTTTGTGAGCTGTATTAAGCTGAAGGTGTGGCTCATTCAGTGCTGATAGCTGATACTGATAGATATTCAGCTTGCAATCGCTCGCCTGTGCAATTCACTTATACTGCTACGTTTTACGAAGCATACTGCTTCGCTCCCGTATTGGTATCGTGTCGCGGAGCAAAGGCCTGTATTTCATTGTATGTAATTGTTTAGTATGAGTAAACCACTCTTATCGCTAAGTAATTATACTCAAGATCATTCTTAGGATGATTTAAAGACTGATTTAAAGTAAAAGATACTTATGTATCGTACTTATTAGCGGCGGACAAAGTAGTCAAACCTTGACATAGATGCACACTCTTGATCATGGGCGTACCCAGGTTCTGGGCCAGGGGGGGGGGCAAATTACCCAGGTTCTGGTGCCAGGGGGGGGCAAATCACCCAGGTTCTGGTCCAGGGGGGGGGGGGGGGGGGCAAATCAGATTTTTATTTTAAGAACCTAAACCAATACATCCACTCCGTTGTGCAGAAATAGGAGCATTACTTAGAACGTATTAGGAATTCTGAGCGATAGTGGTGGAAAAATGCGCGCGTCGCTCACGACCGCTATATTGCGCTCCCTCGCGAATCTTCATAATGGCCGAATTTACAAACGCTGCCTTCTAAATCATTCTGACAACGATAATACGTCTGAGAACGAACGGAAAGGATCTTATAAGGAAAGAATTATTTGCTTCGTATAATCCCCAAATCACAAAAACAAAATTATAAACACGTTATTTTTAAATAAATTACGTTTGCGAGTATCTCATTATCAGATTGTCGAAGCAGATGAATTATATCCGGAATTTATAGCTTGCCGTTATCCCTAATTTTCCTAAATGTCCGTGATTATGCGATTGTTCTCTTCTGGTGGTCTTTATTAGCCGTGTCAAGCTATACCTACGTTTTAGAGAGATTTTTACAGAGCTAGGATAGATCAGTGTTGTAAAAGTTACCGATTTATCGGTAGATCTTCCGATTTTGGCAAACAAATACCGATAAAACGATTTTAGGGTATAATCTCCCGATTTACTCAATCTTAGAACATTAAACTTAATTTATATTCATTTTGTAGTTTGTAACACCAAATTTAACATTTTTATTATTATTATTTTATTCCCCAAGTTAGGGTTATTCCCCAAGGGGCAAGGCATTAGATTGGCCTTTCAATAAACAAGCAAATTTAGGCTGTAATTCATACTCACTAAAGTTGAATATTATTGTAGGGGAATATATATTTTTAAATACGTCGATATGAATGCGACAGGTTTCAAATTTTCATTTTTCAATTTTTCATTTTCTAATTTCCAACCACTAGTAGTGGACAGTGGTACGTTCGAAAAAAAAAAAAAAGATATACTTACAACAAAAATATAAAAAAGAGTGGAATACACGCCCGGAGTTTGCTGGGTGGTTACAGGCAAGCAGTAATATTAAAGATGCAAACTACGCCTATTGTCTAAGCTGCAAGGAGGCTAATGATTAATAACTTTAACACGTGTTTTAATTTGATTTATTTAGGCAGCAATCTCCCTATTTCTCCCGATTTTTAGTTCGTAGCAATCTCCCTATTTCTCACGATTTTTAGTTGGTAGCAACACCGATTTCATAAATGTCATTTCTGCAACACTGGGATAGATACCTGCGTAACTTACAGTATGCCTAAGTTATACTTAACTTCAATAATAATATTATAATTGTTGTGTTAAAAAATAATAATACTAAAACAACTAACTTGACTCGTTGACCTTTCTGACCACTTTTTTAAACCTTAACTAAACTTTCGACTTGACGATAATCTGGAAAAAGGACTTTAAATTTTGTAAAATGTTTACGAAATACCTTTTCCGCCATATTTTACTTGACAGTTGACACTGGCCATAGTTAAAAAGATACACCAGGGTCGAGAGAAATTGAAAAATTGCTGTCTCACCAATCTCAAGTCTCCCACCGGAGAGCGCGATGGAGACAATACGACAAAAGTTCTAATAAAAGAACAGAAAATCTTCGATTCGTTGTCCGCTGATTCCTTCTCCAAAACTTAACCGATTTAAGTAATTTTTTCATTAAGAATTAAAGCAAGGCTTGAGCTGTGTTCCTATGTTTTTTTTTTTTTGTATATTCTTGCCAGTTTTGTTTTCTGGGTGTTTGAACACAGAGGAAAATCTGGCCATTTTTAAGGGTTTTTGGACGTTCTTATCTTTTTTAATAATAAAATTATGAAAAAAAAGAAAACATAAGGACATGCTAATAGTGGCCATAGATATTCAGGAAAAAAATCATAACTCTACCGGCATTATCCAGGGAGGAAACAGGGGACAACGTTTGTATGGAAAATCGGCGGTGTGGAATCCTCTTAAAAAGCCGAGCGCCATAATAAGAAAAAAGTGTCAATTGTCAAATTAAATAAAAAAGAAGAAGAATACTGAATAACCATTTTATAACGTGATCAAAATTTTTATTATTTTAATTTTTTTAATTTAATTAACAAGGTATGATACTGTTTTTTATACTTCATTGAGCCGGTGTATAGTAATATAAACTTACCCAGTTTGGGTTTTAGAAAAGAGATCATGAGCACAACGGAAATCGAAGATTTGACTGCAAAAATGTCCATAAACAGTCAAAGGTTAGTCCGGCTACCTTCAAACAATAACAATTGCATTTAATTATAAATTGAAGATATCAATATCTTATCCTTCTCTTTCTCATGGAGAAGGGCATAAGATAAGCTGTAAAAACCAGCGTTGCCAGACGTCCCGAGTTTAGCAGGACGTACCGATTTTTTAATCAAAATTAAATGTCCCGCGCGGGACAGGCTCAGTCGGTTTTCGGGTGTCCCTCTTTTGACGGAGGAATCCCGCTATTTTCACTCAAAAGTTCTAAAGTCCCAACTTGGCACAACAAAAATTGGCAGCGCTGATAAAAACTCTCAAGTCTTTATTATTTTACAAATCAGTTTAACGGTTTATCATGGTGAGGTAAGGTTCGCATTAATTAGTTTGGATAACTTTCCAAACAGTATACATAAAGCGGTAAAGCTGCTTGTTTGGCTTTATAAAAAAATCCTGGTGGCTAAGTCTGTACTCAAACATCTAAAAAAATTAATAATTATTTATTCCTCAGATCTAATTTAACATTATCATTAAATATTTTCTGAATGTATCTAACCACCTCTTAATCAATCATAATTTAATTATTGTAAAAAGCTTACATTAACTTTTTAATATTGTACCATCTTATTATGTTCCTATTTTTATTGTGGATGTATTGTTGCAGTGTTAAGAAACGTGAGGATTACATTGACTGGCAGGAGTATTTCATGGCTATAGCTTTTTTGGCGGCTAAGCGTAGCAAGGATCCCAGCTATCAGGTGGGAGCCTGTGTTGTTAATAAGGATAACAAAATTGTAGGCATTGGGTAAGTTATTCACTTTAAAATTGAACTGATAACCTGACTACTATGTTTTTAGAGTATGTATGTATAATGTTTTGACTTTGGGATGCTCTGCAGCCTGAACACCTCAATGGATTTTAGCTTGAGAGATTTTTAGCTTTTTAAATAAATTATAATTTTAACACTACATAGGAGGATAAATAATATTGATTAGATTTTATCTTTATGATCAACATCAAATATTTCTTAATAATTATAATCTTATGTGTATGTTATTTTGTTTTAGATACAATGGTATGCCAATAGGCTGCAGTGATGATGACTTTCCTTGGGGTAAAAGAACAGAATGTCCTTTGGATGACAAACATTTATATGGTAATCTATCACTCTTGACAATCATTTAAATCCATGGCTTGGGGCCTGTTCCGGAGCTACAGCCTCTAAATTATTACCCCATACAAAACATAAGATAACCTACCAATTGAACTAAAAACTGCTTTAATGCATTTTGCAACAAATACATTTTTGTTATTACATATATTAATTTTGTTAGATCTATTTAAAAGCATTACAAATTAAGTTCTTCATATAGGCACTTTTGCATGTTCCCTGCAGCAGGAACTATTGGTGGCAACATACATTTCAAGTAATTAATCAGGTCCCGAGTTTTATGGCAACACTAGTTCACCTATGTTGCGATGTTCCTTATTCATAATTTCACAGGCTTGAAGAATTCTAATCACTTCATTTACATTTCAGTGTGTCATGCAGAAATGAATGCTATATTAAATAAAAATTCAGCAGAAGTGAAAAATTGCGCCATCTATGTAGGCCTGTTTCCTTGCAACGAGTGTGCCAAGATCATTATACAATCTGGCATCACTGAAGTTGTCTATCTTTCTGATGAGAAAAGACACAAGAAAGAATTTATAGCCTCAAAGAAAATGTTCGATGCTGCTGGAATTAAATATACGTAAGTACTTTCACTAAAATCCACCAGTGGCTTAATTTATTTAAAACACCTTTAAGAAAAAAAAAATTCCAACTTGAAAAGTTTTCTAAGTAGTAACTTAGAAAACTTTTCAAGTTAGAAATTTTACTAATGTATTGCATTTACATAAGAAAATTCTACTCATTACAGATAAGGACTATTGCTTTAATGCTTACATTTTATATTTTTTCAGACAATTTATACCAAAGAGAGCAAAAATAGAAATAAACTTTACTGGAATTGATTGGGACAGCATGAGCCCATCAAAATGAATTACGCTTCATATCTTGCATAATATTTTAGTTAGTACCAATCTCGGATTTGTGATATTTTGTAATAATCAAGTACAATTACTTACAACTATTTTCTAAGGAATATTGTGATACCTTAAAATAAAACAGAAATGTAAATAAATTTGTAAAATAAAATTTATTACTTTATGTACAAGTTGACAGGGGTAGTATTACTCCAATATGTGGATAAAACAAAAGACCAACATAGCTGTTGAATAAACATACTGACTGAACGAGTGTCCTTTTATTGTTAAAACATTTTTATGGCTGCTTGTCGGATTCTAGCTGAACCTCAATCTTTGCTTTTAATAAATTGGCTAGAGCAAACATAGTTACAAATTGATATACAATTGCTTATCTGAACACATATCATCAAGACCTAACCAGAGATACCATTAAAAAAAACAAGGTCATACCTACTCAAATAGAATAATAATTTGGGAAAAGCCAAATAATAATTATTCAGATGGACTAAGATGATTCTTGTTTCCTTGATGAAACAATATACAATACATAATATGAGGACCTCCTACACTCATAGATAAAATAGCATGCTGCTCACAGACAATGCATGTTATTAAGCCATTGAAATAATTCTTGCATTAGTTGAATGGCTAAGTGTAAGTCTTACAGTTTTTATCGACTCCTGGAATAAGATCACGCAAGTTATTGTCAAAACTTTACACATATCTACAAACATTACAAAATCAAAAACGAGTGTCAGCATTGTACAAACAATGAGTCTTACATAAAATTTTCACATGAAAAAAGTGACGCCTAACAGTACGAACCTAAATATAATTATTATATACAAAGCTTCACCACGGTAAGTCAATATTGCGTGTCGTCACGCGGACACCGAACCGGCTAAAACACATTCCTGAACACGTCGGGCCATTGGGGCGTTTTTATGTCATACGGATATGCCAAACAGATTGGCATTTGTTTACAATGGACATGTCATATATAATATAATTATTTTATAGTAAGTCACATCCATTCTCAATTGAAGTACTTATGAGGATTTTGAGAGATTTAACGATTATCTAACTTTAATTAAGAGATTGACGGAAAATGTATGGAGTTTAAGTCAAAATCTTGTAAATTAAAGTTAGTAATTATTAAAATGTGCGGCAGTAATTGATGTTGGTTACCGCTGCGGGCGTAAGCAAATCTGCATGACACTAAAAAGGTCCTTATTGTGATTAATCACTAAAGCGGTGGTGTTGCAACGAGGTCGCTCTATGGAGTCTAGACTAGGACTGAATTTGTTACATTAAATTATACAGGAACTTAATTTTGTTATTTCACTTTAACTAAGCAGAAGTTAACAAATAAATATAGATGTTTTTTTTTTCTTTGAGAGACGCCTACGGCATTGAGTGTTATCACAATAACTTATTTAAAACTTGAATGTATAAAATTCTTTATAATATAGTGGTATACAGAGAAAAACTAAGCGCACACTTGAAATCCATATCATACTAGTTTTATAGTAAACAATAACAGATCTTATAATCTTTCTTCCTGGTAAGTGCAAAGGGACTAAAAAAGCTTATACAGAAAAAACTATTATGCTTTATTTATATCACTAGGGAATAAAAATTTGAGGGCAACTTCAAAGCTTTTAAAAGTCAATAAAGATTTCACAATATCTTTTACCTCCTGTATAGTCTTGAACTTTATTAAAATTTATCTATAATTTACGCTTGTAATGTAAAATCAATTACTCATATTCTGCGCGCATGGCCTAAAGTTTACATTAAGTAAGCTTTTAGGCAGGAAAATTTCTTAAACTTCAACACAGAAAGAAACGTTAGCATATTTTTTCCGTATTAACATAATCATTTGTGAACCAAAAGGGCTCAAACCTTTACTGCGGTCATTGAGACCACAGTAAAGGGCTTATTTTTTTTTTGCTTGCTTTTTCATTCCAAACGAATAATTGTTTTTTTATACACACATAATATGTTTACTTCGTACTATGAACTTCATACACTTCATATGAAGTAATCCATAAGCTATTCCTAATCGATTTCACCAAACGTCACCAATGCCTTTTAATAAAAGCTTGGTCGCATTTCAAATATATCAAAGATCAATTTACAATCGGACAGCCGAGTAAAACGTATTGCTATAAATTTGTCTAGCCGATTAAGTCTTTGTGACAATACATACAATCCCTAACAGTACAAAAACATTTTTTTTTTCAATTTCGAGAAACATTAAAATTGTAATTTGAACATGCCTCAGTGTTCGCGGTCACTAATTAACATCGATAATGGACCATATCGTAGCGTCTAAACGATAATGCGTACAATATCACGGCAAACTATTACATAGTTGAAACTTGAGTCTTCCTAAAAAATTCGACTACCGCTTAGACGTTACGACACATCGTACGACATTATCGAGGTACATTTTCGACTCAGTCTACATTCAGCTCTCTGTCGGCGGCCTCGGTGGGCGGGGCGGAGGGTGGGGCGGGGGGCTTAAACGCGATGGCGTACGGGAACTTGACGCGACACGCTTCCGTGTACTGCTCTATCTCTTTCTCGCACGGCCCGAAGTCGCCGTCCTTGAGACTCTCCAGCACGTCCACGCAGCCCTGGAAATGTATTAGCGAAATTAAGGCCCTGTTTCACCACTTACTTACTAAACTTACGCCACCAACAAGATGCTTATAATATTTGGTTATGGCCGATTTACACGGGTGACTAAAGCCGCACGATTTACGACGCACGGCGAAAATCGACGGTGTAAATGGCGATTCGACTACGCCGCATGCGGCTAAAGTCACAAGCCCCAAAGTCGTGCGGCCAATGGCCGCATGCGGCTGGTGACTAAAATCGACCGTGCAAACGCTCAGTCGCAAGCGATCGCTCGCTGCGAATACTACTGTTGACTGGTGACTTACCGGGTGACTAAAATCGACCCGTTAGTCACCTGTGTAAATTCGGTGGCGATTTGACTTGGACAGGCGATTCGACTGGTGATTTTCCGGGTGACTAAAATCGACCCGTTAGTCACCCGTGTGAATGGCGATTCGACTTGGACAGGCGATTCGACTGGTGACTTTCCGGGTGACTAAAATCGACCCGTTAGTCACCCGTGTGAATCAACCATTACGGTCAAGTCGTAAACAGTTGGCGTTGCCATGGCATAACATGATTTGGACATGCGCAATAAAAAGTTTTGTGGCATCGTCTTCCGACGCTCGAGAAAAACGATCGTAGCCGAACAATGACGAAAATCGCTAAGCGCATTATCACTTTTGGAGCACTGTCATTCTACTATTATTAAAGAATACAATGACAATTCAGTGGATATCTTTCGCGTTTAGATTATTTGGAGGCATAAATTGAAAAAGGACTGCTAAAAGTCTTTTAGTGAACGCTTGACCACTTAACTCGACTGCTGCCACTGAGTTATGAAAAAAATATATCATCACAGCCGAATATACATATAACCTCCTCCTTTTTGGAAGTCGGTTAAAAAAAGTATTCCAGTCCACCTGTATAGAGACATCGGGTAGATCTAGGTTAGTAACGATCCGCAGCGCGTCGCTGTCGGGCTGTACGCGGCGCAGCGCGCGCGCCCCCCACAGAGCCGCCCGCTGCGAGCGCCGCGCCGGCCCCGCCGCGAACTCCGCCGCCATGCCCGCCGCGCTGCGACCCTCGTACATCTGTAAAAACATAGCTTCGATATAATGCTAAGTACATACTCACATACGGTTTTGCTCGATCGAGCGATCACGTAGAGTAAAAACCACAGCTCGGGCTTTCGTCCACACGTTCAGCATTGCTCGATAGTTTTACTTCAAATCGAAGGAAATTAGATATATTTAATTCCATCGAGCCGGCTTCATGCGAGCCTTCAAGCTGTGAGTTTTGCGGTCCACATGGTGGTTTTTGCTCGATTTGGAGTAAAACTATCGAGTAAAACCGTATGTGAGTACTTAGCATAAGACTGGCCCTAATTTTTCGGAATCATACCTCCTGCAACTTTTCGCCATCGTTCCACGCGAAAAATATACCATCCTCATCACTTTGATGAGTAGCAGACTTCCGCCGTGCGTTTTGCGCGCAAAGCTTGTCACACATAGAGCAGGTAATGTAAAGATGTATATTATAACATGATACATCTCGATACATCTCAATACATCTTTCTATAAAAATCGTCAGGAGACCACACACAGCAGCTATAATGTATATTTTTACATCTTCGTATCTTAAGATACCGAGCTATATGAAAATATATTTAACATTTATATTTTGATACATCTGAATACATCTCAATACATCTTAATATTTTCTGTATATTACGAATTACGATACATCTCTTCATAGGCTGTTCAAAAATTTCTGTGATTATATTATATGTGTATGATAGACAGATACACACAGTTTTGCCACTTGCCACCTTAGCACAGCGCTTCACAGCAGGTACTGCAGGCAGTCTGTTCCCCAGAGCCTATATTTCCAATCAAATATCTTCAATAAACATCGTTCTGTTTTGGCACAATATGTAACAATGCGCGCATTAAAAATTACAATCCGAATCATCTTCTGATGAACTATCTAGTGAATCTAATAGCAAGTAACTCGAAAGGCCATTGTATTACAACATTAAAAATAATAACACCCTGTATAACACTTTAGCAGCTGAAATGTGCGTCAAGCGCGGCGTTTAGCATTGAAATGTAGGGAAAGATACATTACATTACCTGTGGTGTGTGTGATACATTAATATAATGTAAAGATATACATCCCGGGATGTAATGTACATACATTAATATACATTACCTGCTCTGTCTGTGATAGCCTTAACTTTCTGCCGCGCACTATCAAATTCTGGAATGAACTGTAATGCGTAAGAGCCTGTCCACACGGGCGTTGCGTCAGCGTTGCATCGACGCAGCGCTGCCGTTTGACGCATAGCCGCCACACGGGCGCTGCGCCATCGCAGCGTTATTACGAAGCAGTCTTAACGTCAACACCCCCTCCCGCTTCGTCTTGGGGGCTGCTGTCCGTCATGTGTGCGTTGCGTCGACGCAGCGCGCCACACCTTTGTTATTTGTATGTAAAACAACGTAACGGCAGCGCTGCGTCGACGCAACGCTGACGCAACTCGCTGTGTGGACTGGCTCTTACTCAGCATTTTGAAACATGTTGAAAGTGACAGTCGCGCCCAACTCGCGTAGATTCGCCCGTTTGTTTCAAGGCGAGGTACTCCTCTGTCTACTCTGGTAATAGTGTTTACCGGTTCGCTCTCAGCGCGTATGACGGCGGCGACGCTGGGGTCGAGGTCGGCGAGGCGGGCGTCGAGCCAGCACTTGAACCGCACGAGGCAGTCGTGCAGGTGCTCGTCGGCCGGCTGCAGCCGCCACGCCCGCTTGATGCTCTGGAGCATGAGCAGCGGCTTCTCTGTAATAACAAGTTCAAACAATATATGATGACTAGCGGGCCCGACGGACGACGTCTCGTCATATCTATGAAGTTTAAATTGTCAATTGTGTAGTGACATAAATTATTCTATACGGTGGTGAGGAATTCTTGAAATTTCTAACTATCCACGGACTTTTTTAAAGCCGGATTGTGAATCTAAACCATTTTCAAACCCCCTATAATTACACACAAAAAATTCATCAGAATCGGTCCAGCCGTTTAGAAGAAGTTCAATTACAAACACACGTACATAAGATATATATAAATATAATAGAACACATAAATACAGAATATTTATACAGGATGTAACAAGTTAGTTTTGTTTCACCTGTATAAATATTCTGTATTTATGTGTTCTAATAATAATTATACATAATATATAAATCTTATGTACGAAATATTGAAAATATCTAAAATTTTATTCGTCTTATCAAAATTAAGCTACGAGTACTCACAAAAAATGAGCTTGATATTAATAAAAAAAATGTTCTAGGAAACCCTGACTATGATATTATAATATTTCTAGCTGTCCCGGTGAACTTCGTGTCGCTTTAAAACCTTCCCTGGACTTCTACGAATATTTTAAGACTAAAATTAGCCCAATCCATTCAGCCGTTTTCGAGTTTTAGCGTTACTAACACAATTGAAAATCCATTTTTATATATTATACTAGATGTCCCGCGCGGCTTCGCCCGCGTAAATTAGAAATTTTACAGAATCCGTAGCTACATTTTCCCATAAAAAATATTTCCCCCGTTTTTCCCACATTTTCCTGAGTTTCTTCTGTCGTATTAGTCTTAGAGTAATAATATAATATAACCTTCTCGATAAATGATGAGTCTTACTCGATAAATGATCTATCTAACACTGAGATAAGTTTTTAAATCGGACCTGTAGTTTCTGAGATTGACGCGTTCAAGCAAACATACTCTTCAGGTTTATAATATTAGGTAGATATAGATTTTTTTTAATTATCGCTTGACAAACTCGAGTCTCGATCTAAAAGACTATGAAATGGTATAATATGGTAGTGATGATGATGATGATGATGATGAAGAATGTAATTTGCATAGTAGCATATGCTTTCTGTTCTTAAAACAACGCCGAAACTCCCAATCTTGTATCTATAAAGAATCAGGAATTATCTCAGCACCTTCCGAACCACGGTATACCAGGTATATCTCGGTGCAAAATCTTACTTGTTGGTAGCATATGCTTAGAATACTTCTCACGAAACCGAAGTCACCATATGTTTCCCTATAAGTTTTGAGGAGTTCCCTCGATTACTTATGGATCCTTCATCAGATCACCACTTTTCTGAATATAATACCAAATTGGGATGATAGCCTATATACCAAAAGAAAAATTTTGAAAATCGGTTAACAAACGGCGGAGTAATCTTTGAATATAAGAAAACGAACATAACACCTCCCCCATTTTGAAAGTCGGTTAAAATTGTAGCCTATGTGTTATTTATTTAATATTTTAATCAGCACATGAATTGAATAACAAAATTTTTTTCAAATTAATCGTAGCACCATCTGTCAGGACAAACTAAAATTGAAATAGAATAATATTGAATGCGATGATAGCGCCGTCCGCCGGATCTAATGTAAAACATTCCAAAATCAACAACTCCTTATAAATAAGAAATTAATTGAAAAAACATTTTCCAGTAGACCAAACTGTAAATCTAAACCATTCTCGAATCTCCACGAACACACACAAAAAATTTCATCAAAATTGGTCCAGTCGTTAAGGAGGAGTTCAGTCACATACACACGCACACAAGAAATATATATATTAAGATTATGTAAACATCAGTCATTTAGATATTATATTATGTAAACATCAGTCCAACAATCGGTCCAGACTACACTTTTCGTTTTGTTTGCGTAACAAACGAAAAATACTTCATATCTCGTTACAATATTGCTTCTTATTATTTGTTCATTATTATTAATAACATTGCAATCGCACAAAATAGTGCAATTGCTTGAATTGCATCATTTTGTGTTACTTACAGCAGCATGTAAGAAAGATAATTATTATAAGGAACCAGTGTTAATTCTTATGTTCAACTTGCATCGCTAGATGGCGCTACGGGTAACGTTTTCCACTTTACTTGATATTTTGGTGGGAAAGCACTGCAAAATATATGATTCTAAAATATTTTTTTAAAGTAATCCAAATAGAGAAAATAAAACTTCTGACGAAATTGGCGTGGCTTCTACAATATACAGTGTTCGTATAGCGGTATCCATTCGCACTTTTGTAGGAAACAGCAGATAGGACAGTAGATAAATAAATATCATTTCTTAATTATTAGTCATTCATGCCGTAAGTGTTGTAAAAAAAAATCTACTATAAACTATAAATCTAATAAAACAAGTTTTTTACCTTTCCTAAAGTATATCTCGAAGGCCATGAGGTGTGTATCTATTCTGTCGGCGGCGAGCGTGCGCAGCGGCTGCAGGAACTTGATCGCTTGCTCGAGAGGGTCCTCCGCCTGAAACATACGGGGTGTCTGTTGGTTATTATTATTTTTGACCAGCGGGGCTAAACTGGTCACATTTAGCAATTCCTCTCAATCAATTCAGCAAATGAATTGTCAAAACTGTCAAAGTGACAAAATATGTCAAATTAGTACAAATTACTAGACATGAATTGCAAGCAGACCTGCCTTTTGCGATTAAAAAAAAAATGAATCATATTAGGTATGATTCTCCAAAGCTCCCATTTTAGCCCCGCAGTTTAACGGCCTGTTTCATCACTTTCTGATAAAGTGCCGAATAGGCTATTCTCAACTTTTTTGACAGATTCTCCATACTTGATCTATCAAGTCATTTGGTGGATAGCCTATTCGTCACTTATCAGGCCCTTAGTCTCTATCTACTCAAGCGTCAGCCACCTGGAATATACAGACACACTAGTGAAGATTGATTATTTCGATGACTTGGGCCCGGTACAATTGGGTAACGGTTTGTGTGAAAATTTTAGCAGCTTCCAATTCCCATACATTAGACATTTAGGATTCGACCAATGCGTATTGGGTACCTCTGTTTAATGTGTACCCAATATATATCGGTCTAGAAATGAAGACTTATCTAAGCGTTAAATTAAACATTTTTAGGTTTTAGAAAAAACCATGAGAATTAATTATAAGATATATAATAAAAATTTCTGGGGCCGTGGCACGTAATCCTTTAACCTAGCTGAGCGAAACAAATGATTTTTTTTTTAATTATACATCAAAAACGATTCATCTACCTTATGTACTCGAACTCCTGAATTCAGCTCAGACGTAGAGCAGATAACGTGGACATAGGTTAATATGGTTTTGTAGGAAAAGGTTCAACTACCGTATAGGCGAGCAGAGCCGCGCGGAACGCTTAGTACAAAATATTTTTATCCAATAATAAGTGTGTGAATGTAGTGATATAGGCAGTAAATTGATATCACGCCTGAGAGCCGCCCGGGGCGATGTTACATGTCACTTTCGGTTAGTGACACGACACGCACCTATACATGTAGCGTTGACATACATTATGTGGATGCGTTTAAAACGAACCGACATTTATAACCGACTGCGCTGGGAGAGTTATGTATTTTAAGCATGTGTGTGATTTCTTTGGGTCCAACATTTGGATCGACATTAGAGGTACAAGAATATCGAAACGGAGATTGAACGAACACTTCGTTGAAACGTCCTATGCATGTTCTACCATAAGGAGCTATCACGAAAGGGAAGGTTGCACTGTCATAATTCATTATACTGGTAATTTTCTTTTGTTTCAGCATTCAGAAAACTAACGAAACCTTGTAAAGATATCATCCAAGTATAATTTTGCATATTGCCGAATTGTGAACTATCGCTAGTCGCATTTGTAGTGACAGCTCTTTCGCATCCACATGACATCCCCATGACAATGTAACCCACCAAAAGTTATTACCCATTGCCTTCTTCTGGTTAGTCTCATTAGAGATCCAACGAAACAAGACATCAGATGCAAATGCAATAATTATTGTGTAATTCCTGATTTACATGCGCTTACAATGAGATCAATTTGAATATTAATTCAACATCAGAAACCTTGATTTTTTTGTGTCCAACAAGAAATGATTGCAAGGCACAAGCCTGGATACGTCAAAACTAATACGCAAAGTTTTCCTGTATACCCGACAAAACTCTAATGCCGCAACGAGATGGAATTAATTAATCACGATTTACGTCGTCGAATTTATCAATCATATTATTTTCAATTTTGTTTCAAACTATACATACACATTAATATTTAAACTCTGGTTTATGAACATTGAAAACTTTTTGTTCCGTTCCACCACGCGCTCAACCACTGAGCCACAGAGGCTGTCAAGATATTTACGACCTCTGTGGCTCAGTGGTCGATTTGATAGCTAAGTATCAGAATCTAGTTTTTACACAATATCAATAGCAACAACAAATTAGCTTAGCTCTCTTCCAGCTTGTGCAGTCCACTCACCCGGGCCAGCTTGTCGGGCACCAGCTCATCGAGCTGCGGCGCCTCGGGGTCGCCCTGCTCCGCCTGCTGCCGCGCCTTGTGGTGCTGCTCGCGCTTCACCTAGAATATACAACATGGCTGACGTTAGAGAGAGACAGAGAGAGAGTTTTTGATTTATTAAGTCATGTTATGTTTATGAGAACCCTTTAAAAAATCTTTAAGAGATGGATGGATGAAAGAAAATGCCCATTACATTTTATGTCCAAAGTGCCCAGCTATTTTCTACAAAGACGGATAAGCGTCCATTAGCGCCGAATATGCGTAGAATTTTATGTCTAAACTCTACGGTTAGTTAAGTATACAAATAAAATAGGTTCTCAAAACAAAACAGCCTGGTCAATAAACCTTTAAACTGCAATGAATGGTCACAGTGTTTGTCCAATGTCAAGACCACGAAAACATGTCACGATTTTACTCGTACTTCCTGGAGGAAGTTCCTGACATTTCCTCACTGACCGGAATACATTACCTATCAAACACCATCTTATTTCGTGACATTTACTACTGATACAGTAATGAATGCTTAGCAATAAAATATATCTATATCTAGGCAAAAGTTTTCCTATGGCATTTATGTAGAGTTAAATAAGTATGTATTGATGGTGACTTGAGTCTTCCCCTTTTACATCTCCTACTCCTTTCTTCTGATTAATTCCGTTGCGGGTCTTAAGATTTAACTTATTCCCCGGGCACACCTCAGGTGTCACCTCGGGTATCATAAGGGGTTTCTTGGTTGGTTACCACTGTTGATTCAGGCGACACAGAGTTGTTAAATTTGTGGTTAAGCCAGGAAAAGATATTTAAACTTTCCCGTTTAAATATATTTTCCTGGAGAACTTAAACCTCACCTGTACTTGAGCGGCCAGCGCACTCTCTTGTTCCGCTTTGCGTTTCGCTTTCCTCTGTTTGTTCCTAAGTTTCTTCAGCTCCGACGGCGCCAAGTTTTCTGTTGACAAAAGAGTTCAGTTCAGTCAAGGAAATCAAGATATCTAAAACGTGAGCACTGTTAAAGAAACAGACAAAGAGGACGGGTCTCTACATCGACTAGGAGGGCTTGGGGGAATAAAAAGGTTATAGATATCGTCGTAATAAAAGTATAGTAATTTATTAAGAAACAAAAATTGCTGAGCGCCAATAGCATAACAGTTTACTGTACAAATAACGAAGGCAATATTTGACTAACCAAACCAAAAACTAATCAAAACTTCTGGAAGTTCCATAATATCTTTAGATTCTAAAGCACCTAACCTCATCACTTAATATCCTCTATCCGTTTAGCCTTCGATCATTAATTATCCAAGTTCCTGTGAGCCGGTGAGGCGTGCAGATGGATCGTGACTAGATTGTCACACACGGTGTTACACAACGCATGCACATCCCAATACTAATGCTGGCGTGCGCATAATAATAGTGCAATCTGACTTGCACTCTAACAGTAACATGCTGCTTTAGAGGATATGTTTTAGCCCGGCCGCACATTATCCGAAATTTCTGATCAGAATAATTCGGACGCCCGCCGGAAGACACGCAGTCTGTTCATACATTTTGTTGTAGACCCCGCTAATATCAGAATTCTGACGTGTCAAAATGTATGAGCGGGGCGGGGCGTCCGAATTTTTCTGATCAGAAATTCGGATAATGTGCGGCCGGGCTTATGCATACGTTTATCTATAAGGTATTCTTGTACCGTGAGGCCTTTTAATAGTAACCAGATTAAGACAATTTCGATTACTGACATTGTGCTTTTGCATTAGTATTGAGTCGTACGAAACGTCAGCATTCCTTGCGTTAAACCTATTTATTTGTATAGTACAGCGAGCATTGCATCGACTAGAAAATATGATTTAGTATATTAAACCGACCTCGAAAAAAGGAGGAAAGTTCTTTGTTCCTCGGCTTTTTGAAATACATATTGTCAGCGCGTACCGAGGCTACAAGCGATACGAACCGATGTAGGGATTTTTAGTGATGATTCTATGTTATAAGTAATCCTGATTCTTAAATATGCCTGTCTTACATTTCATGAAATAGAGTAAAATATATTAAATTATAAGCATAATAAAATTTAATACAATGTGATATACAAAACTTATTTTTTGAACGCAGTTTCAGATAACTAGTGAGATTCGTTGCTGATAAAATTTGAGTAGAATCTACAAAAAATAATTACAACAAAAATACAAAGTAAACTAATCAATCTTTGTTCGCCATATAAATAACAGAATCCTCGTATGATACCTAACAGTATCGTGCGTCGTGGAGGACTTCAGACGGGACAAAGTAAAAAAAGGTATAAAATCGAAAGTTTTTTTTAATTTTTATCATTTTGTTTGCGTTAAATAACGTTTTAGGGACGTTAGGCATAGCAAAAGTAGCCAAAGAAAATCCACCCCTTCTACCTCCCACACTCTTATCTTCATTACGTTCCTTTCTTTCTCAGCACGCTGCGCGTACGTTCGGGCTTTCCCCGAAAAGCGGGACTGAGCCTGTCCCGCGCGGGACATTTAATTTTGATGAAAAAATCGGGACGTCTGGCAACGCTGGTGCGTATGCATCCTTTGTTCGAGTGAACCTTTTGAGTTATGTAGTGAACTTGCGTATAGGTGTTTCTACTGTACAAGTAGCAGCACTGAAAGAGTTAAGAAAAAAGTAACTCTTTCATCGCTGCTACTTTCACAGTGAGCTCTATATAAGAAACACATACACACTATTAAATATGTATTATCACTTTTTTATTACACTCCGCAGAACCTAGAGTTTCCCTCCTAATAAGTGTCATAAAAAACCGAAATTGTTGTAAATTTACTTACTACTGAGGGCCCCCTCAGTGACAGGTAAACAATAAGCCTACATGATGTAAACAATAAGGCAGCGATGTTGCGTGTTGCGGGACGGGACACGACGTGTCACTCGAATTGCCGCTCTACTTCGCGCGGTGTCGCAAAACCGATACCGATGGCCGTGGACCGCACCATGACAATCGTTTCAGCAACCAACATGGTCTACATAAGTACATAGTATAGGACAGGGTTTCTCAAAGTGTGGTACGCGAACCCCTAGGGGTTCGCTATTCGACGGCAGGGGGTTCGCGACAAGGTTTACGTAAGGGTGGCAACAGGAGTTATTATTAGATTATTAGATTAGTTATTATGTCCGTAGATTAAACTCTTCAAGCTAATTTCAAGAGGATGTCTTTGATAGATTTTTGAGCAGCAAGGCAATTCACTACTTTTCGTGACAGTTCGAACGAACGAAAAGCGATGAATTGCCTTTTACCTTTGCAAAGGTAAAATGCAATTCACTGCTTTTCGTGACAGTTCGAAATACTCTGCCTGTCTAGCTGCCCAAAAATCTATCAAAGACATCCTTGAAAACCCACTCTCACATAAGTATGTTGTAAGCAAAGCTTTGCTACAACATACTTATGTGAGAGTGGGTTTTCACACCTAGTCATGATAAAAACTAAATACAGGAATCGACTTATCCAACCTTCTACATTGTTACCTACTCCTAACATTGAATCCATCGCGACCACCTGGTTTACAGGGGTTCGTTGTCACCTGGAAATTTTAACAGGGGTTCGTGGAGCCGAAAGTTTGAGAAACCCTGGTATAGGACAAATTTGCTTTCCCGTCCCATAGTAAAGGACAGAGTTCTAATATTTATTATAATGATTGACAAGAGGAGTGTATGCATGATGTGGGGAGAGAATACATGACAAGAGGAAGGTTTATGATATAATACAGTAGAGAAACTGATAATTTTATTATCAGAATTGCACCTGTGCGAGGCCGGGGTAGGCAAGTGGTTTGAAGTGAAAGCCTTCTTATAGAATAATTCGAGTTATAACTTACACCTATTACATACCGAGCAACAGATACAAGACGAATTTAAGAGGATACACCAAGGGCGAGAGAAATTGAAAATAGGTATTTGAAAATGTATTGCCGTCTCACCAATAACAAAAGATCTTATTAAAGAATAGACAATCTTCGATTCGTTGTCCGCTGATTCCTTCTCCAAAACTTAACCGATTTAAGTACTTTTTTCATTAAGAATTAAAGCAAGGCTGTGTTCCTATGTTTAATTTTTTTTTTTTGTATATTTTAGCCAGTTTTGTTTACTGGGTGTTTGAACACACAGGAAAATCTGGCCATTTTTTTGGGTTTTTGGACGTTCTTATCTTTTTTAATAATAAAATTATGAAAAAAAAGAAAACATAGGGACATGCTAATAGTGGCCATAGATATTCAGGAAAAAAAATCATAACTCTACCGGCATTATCCAGGGAGGAAACAGGGGACAACGTTTGTATGGAAAAAGGTCGGTGTGGACTCCTCTTAACAATTTCAATATCAGAATCATAGTAATCGTGGTGAACATGCTCAAAGATTCAACTTTACCTGAATCTTTTGTCTGTTAGTATTACAATAGCAGCTAGGTTTTTATGAACACCATTATTAGCGACCACAATAGAGTCATTACATTAAAAATATTTTTCTTAGTCTGTGTTTAGTATTTTACAATGTTGTTTTCGACGTTTAAAATTAAAACTAAATAGATAATAATTGACGCAAATTAAAGTAATGGCGCAAATAAAAAGTAACTACGTTTAAAAATCATAAAAATATCAACGTACGAAAAACGTAATAACTTTGTTAATAAATTTAACAATTGAAAAGAGCTAATAAAATTCGTGGCGTAATTTCAATAACGTCATAACTCATAACTTGGACGTGCTGAAAATATTCAAAAAAAGTAGTCAGATTTTAAAAATGTTTGGTTTTATGAGATTGTTAGGTTCGTGTTACAATAACAAAGTCATATTATGCAGGTCGTTAGGGTTGTACAGTTTGAAATACAATAGCTGCTCGGTGCACTGTGCTTGTGGTGCTGATGAGGATTAGGCTTGGCAGAAGTGGAAAAGGTCGATATTTCCCATAAATAATAACGCGGAATATCGATATTTGTAGAATTTAGAGTTCGAGAACTTTATTTGACTTAAAGCGGATATTTTGTAGTACTTTGTAGATCAACATTAAACGAACTTAAATTATTGTAGGCTAAAAATAGTAATTTCTAGTTCAACCTTGTATAAAGATGCTACTAATAAAATCACTATGATAATATAGATCAGCAGTCATATTATGCACACTTTCAAAATATTTCGCTGAAAATGGTTGGAAAACCCATTTAAGGTTTGATTGCAAACTGCAGCCTTATTCCCGAAACTGATATCAAACTGATATCAGATTTTTGACATTTTAGACTTCTAAAATATGAAGAAATAGAATGTCTAAAGAGTAAAAAATCTGATATCAAATTGATATCAGTTTCGGGAATCTGCTGTACATAAAATTCAACATCAATATTAAAAACATTGATGTTCCACTATAATATTATTATGTAGAGTTTACAACATCGTTATCTCAAAGTGTGTTTTTACTCGCGTACCTATCAAGTATCGACATCTAACAACTATCGATACAAAATATCGATACAAGACATCGACATGTCCAGTGACCATTCCTACCAATTGCTCTACATAACGAAGGGCGGTAAGAATTTCACATACAAAGGCAGCCCTGACAACGCCCTGAGAGCCGAGACAATTTCGCAACTGCGGCCGACTCGTTCGTAGATCAGGTTTGCGAACTAGATTAAGCACAAAAGCTTAGTTTAGTTACTTTAAGGCTTATATTGAATAAAGAGCTCTGTGGCTAAACCGTTGATTTTTTTTATCAAACAAACGAGCAAACGGGTCGCCTGATGGAAAGCAACTTCCGTCGCCCATGGACACTCGCAGTATCAGAAGAGCTGCAGGTGCGTTGCCGACCTTTTAAGAGGGAATAGGGGAGGGTAGGGAAGGGAATAGGGTAGGGGATTTGGCCTCCGGTAAACATACTCACTCGGCGAAACACGGCGTTTCACGCCGGTTTTCTGTGAGAACGTGGTATTGCTCCGGTCGAGCCGGCCCATTCGTGCCGAAGCATGACTCTCCTCACGTCACGTGTGTTTTACAAGACACTACTATCAACTAACTAACTAACAATGTAACAGTGATCGATAACGACTCGTTATCGATCACTGTTACATTGGAAAAAATTACTCTTTTAATGTCAATATCTCTTGGGATGGCTTATAATACACAGTGTCTCTTCTACTCTCCTCGTCTGAGAGAGAGATCGCTGATTACGATACTACAAAGCTCACACAAGTTGCCCCAGTTAGTATTAAGCAATTGTATTCATCTTCTAATTGATGGGCCGCTACGTGAGCCACAACTAATTGATTACGACAGACGCGTGCCGCCGATGTAATTATTGTACTGATTGTGTATTAGACGGATGATATATTTAACTAATATATACAGGGTGTTCCAATTGGAATGAAAACTATAAGTTTAGTCTACTTTTGCACCGCGCCAGCTTCGAAGGACATAATATCTGAACAGTCTCATAGAATTCAGTGGTGTGGGAATCTAAAAGAGAATATCTACTTAAAGAATGTATACTCTTTTACTACAGAGGCATGTAGGAATTTACAAGTTAGTATAATTCCTAATATGCCTCCGTAGAAAAGCAAATGATTTTTTTTTTCACATTACAATTGAACAAAACCTTTTGTTGAGATATCTCCCAGAAGGTTTATCTTTCACTGCATAACAACAAAAACTGTTATAATATCAGCGAAAGTACAGGGAAGTGATCATCTTTTATTTTCGTATCTTCAATGAACCGTAAACTGGCCGGGGCTCATTAATCAACGATTAACTATTTAATTAAACCGACGTTATCTAACGCCATCGCTGATCACGATTTCTTCTGCACCTGCCCCGTACTTTCTTATATCATTTGCTGTCGATGGTTACGTATTTTTGTCACGTTTTCTATGTACACTAGCTATTTGACCGAGCTTTGCTCGGTGTTCGATAAAACACGAATAAAATGACATTTTCTAAAAATGATTCCTAGCTAGATCGATTTATCGCCCCCGAAACCCCCTACATACTAAATTTCATAAAAATCGTTGGAGCCGATTCCGAGATTCCAATTATATATTTATATACAAGAATTGCTCATTTAAAGATATAAGATTAAGAACATCGATCTGACGTCGGATCATTCTCTACTCAATTTCATCCACATTGTCATTCGAAACTTTTCTATTTACAGTCCAATCTAAGCGACCATTTTCATGCATAATCCTCACAATTGACCCAATTAGTTGCATTTGACATTGAGCAGTCGTGACAGTTAGATAGGTATTATATATTATTATTAGGTACATAGAGGTGCACGCACTCACTTCCGTTTCGGCCGCACAGAGCGACCGGCCAAGGACACACTAGTTCCGCATTCGGAGCTGTGCGGTGTGCCTTTACCTGTGACCTATTGTTATTAATCGTTTCAAACTAACATTCTAACTTTTACTGTAAGTCAAGAGTTTGTACGATATTTCTGTATCTAAACCAATACATATTATACTTAGTTCTTTCCAAAAATGTGAGCATTAGATAAATATGATAGAGTTCTACAACGCTACTTATTTAAAAATGTCATATTAAGGTTCGATTAAGGAACCAACTCAAAACATTGATCGTTTTCAATGTCATAATATTTTTCTTGAAAATCCGATTAAGTTAGCTCTAAGTGTATAAACACACTGAGCCGAAGTTACGCGGCGGAAATTCCGCATGATTACGCCCGCAATGTATTTTTTTAAATTACCGATGAGACACTATTCCGTCGCGTTCCATCCGTACATATTGTATGTGTATGACAATACAGATTTTCCGCCGCGTAACTTCGGCCTAGTGTGTTTAGACACTAATAGAGGTTGCTTTAATTATTTTCTCAGATGCTTATAATAATCGCTACATTTTGAAAAGCTATAAACGGTTGCTCAAAGAAACCATTATAAGTTATAGCCATAATTACAGTACCTATCTATCATTTAAGTATCTTCGCTGACATAAACAAATATGCCTACTCGAGTAATTAAAAGAGATAGGTATACAATAAGTATCCGTCATCACCCACACTGCACCGTGTTAGTGAGTCATTCTCTTATTGGCGTGATAAAACGATTATCCTATCCTTGACACCAAAATGCAAATAGTACAGCGGTAGTCATTTAGTATTCTCCACTAGTAATATTATAAAGAGGTTTTTTTTTTTTTTTAATAAGTTTATTCCCTATGACGCTACAGAGCACACGTGTTCAAGAATACTCTCGTATCAAGAGATGAAATTGGCGCACAAATTCTAATATAATAGATATACAAACATTATATTACACGCCTCCGTGGTCCAGTGGTTAAGAGCGTAAGCTCTTGACTCGGAGGTCGTGGGTTCGATTCCCACGTTGGAAACATGTTATTTCCAAGTTTGGTTAGGACAATGCAGGCTGATCACCTGATTGTCTAACAAGTAAGATGATCCATGCGTCGGATGGGCATGTAAAAAGTCGGTCCTACGCCTGATCTCTCGCCAGTCGTGTCGGTCTTCCGTCCCACTGGGTTATGAGAGTAAAGGAATAGAGAGTGCTCTTGTGTACTGCGCACACACTAATTGGGCACTATATGTAAAATTACTCCTGCGTAGCAGGCCTGGTTTCAATGAAACCGGCCACCGTCACCAAAACCGGTGTGGGAGTTATTATTATTATATTATTACAAATCTGAATTATTTTATAGAACCTTAAAATATCTATTGCTCTATTCTCTATAGTCTAAAGCCGGGGTTCCCAAACTTATTTTGTCTACCGCCCACTTAGAGAGCAAATTATGTTTTAGCGCCCCCATTGTTTCAATTTAAAATGCATCCAGATGAAATAAAATATCACCCCCAAGCCTCTACACAACGCCCCCATTCTTTTTCTGGGATCACACCCCTTTAGACCTTCAGCGCCCACAACGGGGCGTTATCGCCCACTTTGGGAAAAACTGGTCTAAAGTCTAAACTTGAGCCTATGATAAACCGTGCAAATGCATTATGTAGTCAGCAAATGAACCACAAAAACGTGCGGCTAGGAATTCCGAATCTCAATCGCAATAAAACCTTGATTATGTCGTGTACAAAAATATACGCCGCCATTACAGTGATTTCCCAATACTTATTGGTTATTAGTATTTATGAATCGGGCTGTGATTAAATCGGCCGGTTGGACAAATTGGACTGGACTGGAATCGAAACGAAATTATAGTGTTCTTGGATATACAATTATTTCTATGTACTTAGCTTAATTTATCATTATTATTGTTTGTTCATAATATTATAAATTATAATCCCTATAATTTTGTAATCATAAGTATTTTATAACATGCAGCGCCCATCAATACCCAGCTACTCTACAAACGGTGAGGATGGCCGGCACATCGTAAAATCAAATTATCTTATTTTTCATATCCAGGCCAGCTACCCAAGAGTCTTTTTAGCGAATTACACAAGGACACTCTCTGTTCCTTTACTCTTAACCCAGTGGGTTGGTTCCTTTCTCTTAACCCAGTTACTCCTAACCTTAAAATAAAACCCAGTGGGACGGATGACAATTGACAGCGGCTTATCCGTCCCACCACCACGGAATGGCCAGCAATAGAGCCAATAGCTATGCTTAAACTCTCCTACAAATATTTTCAAACACATAGCTAATACCAGAAACGGAAACTTAAGCCCTAAAAGGTCCGACAGGTTGATGTTATTGTACCAGTGTCATCAGTCATCGCTAATCATTTTCAATTGACATGAGCCGCTTATATAAAAATTGCATCATGGCATCTTAACGACGACGAGCGTGTACAATTTGTTCCAGCGGTGGATCGAATCATCGTCGTACAGTCAATAGACAGGCTGTTTCATGTTGACTGACACGTCTTGTAAACGACCTAACGATCCAGAATCTAAATGAAGGGATGATTGTAAAGGCGGACAATTTTGTACCACATTATTTAAGAAGGTACAGTACGGTTTCTCATAAAATAGGTCGCAATTGCTCGACGCGAGCGCCAGCACAGACAGTAATCAAAAAGTTTTGGTCGACGTTTGATAACGTTTCAGATTTTGGTCGTGTGCAGCAATTTTACTAATGTGCCAGTAGCGCCCTCTGCTCCGACCTTTGAAAATCCCTATTTGAAAAAAGCCCGTTGAAAAACGGTCATTGGTTTGACGAATATGAGATACATGTTGCTGCTTGATGTGATCCTACTAGATCAAAGCGCAAAAATAAAGAAAAGTTAGATAAAAACAAAGTTACATTAGAATCGGTGTACTGCTTATCGCGATTGATACAAAACAACATTCTTGTAATACAAATGAATTAAGTATCCGCTGTGGTGCCACTTGCTAGGTCGATCACACTTCGCCAAAATATTTGGAGCACATTCCAACGGAAGCCATGGACTAGAATTCCAAGGTCGGACGAGGACACTTAGAAGCATAATTAATTAATATAAGTGCTCGATAAGCAAAAATATAGACTTATAAGCCAAGCTCAAGATAACATCGCCAACAGAGAACTACTATGTTCTGCGATTAATCTGATACACGCTAAGCAAACTGTTAAGCTACCTATACTAATGCTGTACTGCCTCTGCATTCTGGTTGAAGAAAACCTTAATTGAGCCCATTTTTAAGGTTTTTTTTAACAGAAGTTTGTGTATTCAACAGTGTTGTCGGCAAAGGTTTTGACGTCAACCAATCGAAAGCGCAACTTCATTAAAAAAAACCTGAGAAACTGAGTAATCCATGATGCACTTATAATAATTGTAAAGTCATAGACACGTGGTGCCCACCCACAAATTACCGCCAACGCCATGACGGTACAGTCACGTCAGAGCATTGCATTACGATGCCCTACACAGAAAATCATGCATAATATTTATGTTTGTTACGCTGGATAATATCATTTTCATAAAACAAGCAAAAGGTTAAAACTATACGCGCCGGACTGATTTTTCCCGCAGCTCTGGAGTCCTAGAGAACCTAAAATATATTATATTATTATGTAGGGAACTTTATCATATTAAAATACGTGACATAGGCCATACATACGGTCATGCTATGACAAAACATTAGTAACTCTACAAACATTATAAGTAAAAACTATAAAATAGAGTTGGCCGTTGCAATATACGCACAGTAATCAACTAATTATTTGCACATTTAGGCGCTTTCCAAATACCTTTGTATGTATTGCGCGGGCCGAGTGCATTTTTCCACTAATTTGGACGAAACCCACGTACCGCGCGCCCCAGTTCCCACATCGCGTAATTTTGTTTGCAGACGAGTATTGTACGTGTCGATAGTATTAAAAACCCATATTCCTTGGCCCATTTACGAACGCAAATATAAAGTGGAATTTGCAAAATTGCAAAAAACAAATGCAGCCGTGAGGTGAAGTGAATAACTACCATTTAACAGTACAGTAATAACATTATTACTGTACATAAAGGCAAATAAATATTTTTTTGGGTACTAATAATTTGAACAAACCTTGAAATTTACCTACTTCATTATCTGACTACAATAAAATCCTTTTTTTTAACGTTTTTCCGTAGTCAACAAGGAACCCTTATAATTTCGCTCTGTCCGTCCGTCTGTGTGTCTGTCCGCCTGTCTGTCCGCGGTTTTGCTCAGAGACTATAGAACCTACAAAGCTGTAATTCGGCATAATATTAAGGTTGCTGAGTAATAGGCGATCAGCTAAAAAAAATGTATTTGGCGTAGAAAGGAACTTTTTGTTCAAATTCATTTGAACTGAGATGATGTTGTTAGTAGTGTAAAACACGTTATAAACATTAATTGACCATACAAAAATTATCAAAAACTAGCGGTACTACGGATTAGGGAACCCTAAATTGCGCGTGGCCCGACACGCACTTGGCTAGTTTTTCTTTTTTTTCAAATCATTTTCCCGGCCCTAAAGCAACCATTTATGCAAAAAAAAAACGTTCCCAAAATGTTAGTTTCCTACTCATTTACGTCCACTTCCATTTACGTCTCCAAATAATTTCTGATCGTTAAATCTTTTAATAGCAGTGTTTGTTCTAGAAAAAATAGAATTTATTATTTAATATAAGAGGAATTGTCACGGTTGTAACGTTTTTATTATGCTTTTAAAATACTAACTATAGTTTCCTAAAATATATAAACGTCTCATTTATATAAATGGATACATATAAATCTTATATCTTTAAACGAGCAATTCTTGTTATATATATATATATATATATATATATATATATATATATATATATATATATATATACAAGAATTGCTCGTTTAAAGATTAAAATCCATTTTTATATATATAAGATAAATATATCTGACACATAAAACGAGCCTCGCTCTCTAGTCACAAAATTATTGTGTTTAAGCTATATTGTTAGTAAGAGCCTGCGATAGCCAGACCTTCCTTAGTTTGGTAAAGCTGAAAGTTTACCTATTTGTGGCCTTTACAGAGGTAAGAACGACTAGCAACTATGGAGTTTCGGTCGCGGTTACTTTAGGTCTTAGGAGGTATCCAGTTCTGAAGGTCTACCTGTCCTTCCAGAAAGAGTGAAGCTCAATTTCATAGCTTATATTCTTTGCGGTAAGTGGAGGAATCTCGTCTTCCAGTGCCGGACATTTTTGACAGCGGTCCTAAACACCCTTAAACTTTTTTAAGACTTTGACCCTCAAGTGTCTATCAGTGGGAAGCATCTGTCAAAAATGTCCGGCACTGGATGACGAGATTCCTCCACTTACCGCGAAGAATATAAGCTATGAAATTGAGCTTTACTCTTTCTCGAGGGTCAGGTAAACCTTCAGAACTGAATACCTCCTCTAGTAACCGCGACCGAAACTCGATAGTTGTTCCTACCTCTATAAAAGCCATAAAAAGGTAAACTTTCAGCTTTACGAAACTGAGGAAGGTTTAACCGTCGCAGGCTCTTGGTATATTACAATAACGTAAAGACAATTTGTCAAGCCAAAAGCAGGTGTTGCGTGTACCACTGTATATGGTGTCCTGTACACTATACACTATACAAGTATGCGGTCTATACACAACGGTCGGAATAATCTGTTGCCTTACAATTACGAAATAATTCAAGGACCTGTCTCAAATCAGGTTACATGTACCTGCGCGCTAGGGATGGAAATATTTGAAAACGACAGAAACTCACAAACAAAACAACACACCCAATTTTAAAATGACAAAAAGTGAAAAGATTAAAAAAAACGTTGAGTCGTCTTTCTAATACTCTCTATGTAGAGCTATAATTGACAACATTTCAAAATTTTAACATGGCTTTTTTATTGTTTTATATGAAAGTAGACTTAAAATAAGGCGACACGTGTTTCTTGCTTTTTCAAAATTATGTTTTTATGATACCTAAAAAATAGATTTTAATCCTTCGTATTCTAAAGAGACGTAAGCGCCAAGTGACGTCATACTTACGTCTGAACGGTTAATTCCATTACACTATAACAAAAGAAAAAATCTGTCAATGTAAGTTTGTTACGTTTATTATGACGTCCTGTGATGACGTCTGTCAATGTCATCGTCAACCTGGAGGATAGATATATCATTTAGAAATGTCACCAGGCAAACAAACTGTATGATATTATGCCGTATGACGTCAGAGCGTATTTTTTAGTTGTTCTTTATTTTCTCAGTAAATAAGCAATAAAAAAAAATTTTGAATATTTTTTTGATATCAGGAGAAGAAACTAAAGAAACGGTATTTTTTATTTTAAGGCTTAAAAATTTTGAAATGTTGTCAATTTGCGTACTTTCCATACTCTTTTATGAAACTACAACGTCACAAACTGACAAGCTCTAACTTTTTAAAGGTTATAGGATACTTTTCATCTCGGAAAAATGTACGGTTCCCGTGCGATAAACGAATTTTGACGCGCCGGAGATGCGGGCTTAAATATAGTATTTATCTAATTATGCTCTTTTCCTTAAGCTTCTTTCCATATCAAGTTCCTAAACTTATATTTAAATGGAATACAAAACAATGTATCGCCAACCCTCGTTACCGTATTACGCGTGACATAGATACATTCAGACGGCGACATATATTTTGTTTCACACAAATTAAATTCTTGTTAGCGAAACGTTTTTATGTGCGACATAAAACTATAAGCGAACAGGTTACTTCACTCTCGTATTTTTATCGCTTTCAATGCACGAACAAAGGTTATTCTAAAATTACAGCAAAATATGTAATTCAAATTCAAAATAGAAAGAAAGATTTAGGATTTAAAAATTATTAAAATAAAAGAATATTTCAGGATTTTTAGTAAAAAAGAGTTAAACTGTCGTTTTCCTCTACATCAGGAGACAAAAAAAAAAGTATTCTTTATCTCCTCTATTTCAAGACCTATGAGATTCCATTATTATAGTAATTGACAATTGTAATAACCACTCCGCGTTAAATGCTAACAAAACAAATGTCAAAACGTTTATATGCATCACCTTTAAATTGAGTCTTTATCGTCTTAATTGTTATTTATGATGATTTATACAATGCGAGAGTGACATTTTGAAAGGTATGACAGAGGGCGGATCACACCCACCCAGGTGGATTGACGCAACTTTGAGTCATAGACGCCCTTCGTATGTTCAAAACTGAGGTCATAATTACTACGGTTTTGGTTACCAAGAACAACAAGTTAGTTATAAAGAAATTGAATCAAGTACAAATCATCAAAAGACGTCAAAGAAAAGGCTTTTTTAACTTTCTTTGCTGCATGTATTATTTTATGAACAAAAAATTATTTAATATCCATAAAAAGAACTTTGTTAAAACGATTGTTTTCACGCTCAAATCTATAAAAACTTTAATTTGCATATACGAAATTACTTTTTAACGATTAACACAAAAAAGACATTACAAAAGAAATACATTTTGCTAATCGTAGCCCGCAATTTAGTCGCCGAAATTCGTTGGTCGCGTGGGAACCGTATACTTCCTGAAATTAAAAATACTCTGCCCTTATCCAATGTCCTATTCAGGGACACCAATTCCATACCAAATTTCATCCCAATCTTAATTGTCTCTTGTATACTAGAGACAATAAAAAGCCCTTTTTCGAAAATTGCTGAAACTAATACTGTAATGGAGTCACCTGATCCATAATTACCAAGTTCAATACACCCCACAGTTCTTGGCGGACGCCGGACACCAACACCTAACTATTCGCTGACCGTTACTTATGCAAGGTGCGTATACCTCAAATAGCTCATAGTTTTTGTCGAGAATTAACATTTCAATCAGTTCGTGGCCTAAATATCTTTGTCGCCCGGAGAATACTAATGAAACTAAAACCTGACTTAACTAGAAATACCTTGTAATCCACAATTGATTTTAAAATTAAAATGTTTTACGTGGACACTTAAGTGACCACGTAAAACAATAATAATCTGTCATCTGAAGATCGTCCTTTAATAGATAAAGATCTCTTTCTTGTGTTTTTCGAAGACTAGAATCGGAATTTATCAAAGGACAATTGTTGGCGACTGGCTGGACAGACCATTCTGTTTTTAAATATTGTATTTTTTACTTTTCTATGTCACATTTTTTCCTTTTGACGTTTTGACTGTTTTGGTGATTTAGTCTATCTTGGAACATTACAGTTGTCGCTTCACTTGGTGTTATCATTTGGTAGTTACAGTTTTCCTCATCTTCGTATCATACAGTCCATCTCTCCCGTCGTTATCATTTGGTCCTTCTTCGCTGTAATTTAGAACCATTATTTTGTCTTCATCGTAGTTTTAAAATCGTCTTAGTTCTAGTTCATTGTCGCCTTAGCGTAGTACTATCATTAATGCGTTGTAGTATCACCTTATTTCACTTTATTTGTAGTATCCTTCTCTTCACCGTAGCTTATTTTCGTCATTTACTTCACATTACATTTTAATCTTTCGTTTGCGCATTTTTTTTCTTAGAACTTCATCATGTTGACGCGTTCTAAGAGTTCTAGAAAATCCATCGCAGAAGCGGCAACTGCCGAAGCGGAGCAAACCCAGTGCAGTGATCGTTCGCTTCACGACGTTCGCCTGGTTTCGAACACTGGTTCCGAGATTGACCCGGCATCGTTGGCTGGGAGAGTCTTACAGCCCACAGACACAGCGCCTTCCGGCGCGTCGCCAGGGCCCGAGGCAGACGACCATCCCAGCCGGCGCCGAACAGGGGAGGCTTTCTTTCAAAGCACTAACGCGAGTTCTTGCAGTGGTCGAACCGGAAACGAGCGCACGCAGTCTTCGCGCTCTTCAGCAGCCGTAAGGGCAGAAAGGTTGGCCCTGGAGGCGGAGTGCACGCGGCAGCAACTGAAGCGGCAGCGCGAGCTCTCACAACGCGACGCCGAGCGCGAGCGCGAACTCGCGCGCCTGGAGGCCGAGGTCGAGCAAGCGGAGCTTCGTGCGAAGCTTGCCGCATCGGAGCTAAAAGATAAGTCTCGTTGTAGTTCTTACTCTAGTTTACGACGTACCGCGTCATGGGTACGCGGGCAAAACATGGCAATTGCAGGTGACAGGCCAGGTAGAACCCCAGCTGTGACTTTGGGAAACACCCAAGGTCCACCCGTACAGCTGGCGGATCTGACCTTCGAGGCCTTGTCACCACGTGCTACCGCCAACCCTTGCCCACCCACACAAATGACGGGTACTAACGGAGGACTACCGAGAGCTGATTCATCGTCTGAACCGATCGCTCGACTCGCCCAAGCCATCAATGCTCTCGCCGACCGCCCTAAAAGACCCGAACTGGTCCCCTTTGCTGGTGAATTAAGCCAATGGCTTGCCTTTAAATCCAGTTACGATAGAAGTAACGCAAATTTTTCCGCAGCGGAAAACATTTCGCGGCTGCAAAACGCGATTCGCGGACCCGCCTACCACTCCGTGGCGTCCTTGCTGTGGACGTCTCTTGACCCTCAGGAGATTATCGACGCCCTGCAGCAGACATACGCCCGGCCGGAAATTATGGTGGCCCGAGAAATCTCGGACATACGAGGCAGTCCTAAGATAAGTACCCCTGAACATTTAAATGCACTTGCGAACAAACTGCGAAACTTAATTAGTACAATCAAAATTTTAAATCAAAATGACTACTTGTACTCGCCCGAGCTTTTCCGCTCTATTCTATTAAAACTAAACGAGCATACGAGGTCTCGATTTACCGACTTTGCCGCCGTTTGTATGCCTTCGTCTCAAAATATGACAAAATTAGAGACGTTGTCAAAATTTCTTTTAGCGGAGGCGGACAAACAACTTAAATATAACTTTGTATCCGATATTGTTAACGTGACGCCCAGGCCGCCTGTTTATACTATGCACAAAACCTTTCCCAAACGAGTTGAGTCGGTACACGCAACAACGTCCGGCAACTCCGTACCCACTTGTAGTTTTTGCAAGAAAGGACAACACCTCATAAGAGCGTGTCAACCATTCCTTTCTCTATCGGTAAGCGACAGGTGGCAGTGGGTAAAAGACTCAAAAGCGTGTTATCGATGTCTTAAAACTTACCCACACTCGTGGAATAACTGCCGCGGAACTAAACGCTGCGGGGTCGACGGATGTCTCAGACGACACCACGCACTACTTCATGGCCAAACTGACATTACATTACGCGCACCGGCCGACGTGCAGGTAACCAATACCAGTACCGACGTTCAAAGTGCCGTCACAAGCGCCACCATACGTAACAGTAGCGAAACAGAAGCACCGCTACAGATATCTAATACTGACCTCCCACAATTTCCAGAAACTCCGCAGCCCGTCAACTTCCCGCGCGGCCTTCTTAAAATCATTGCGGTCACTATTGAGGGCCCCGACGGCGAGTATGAGACGACGGCACTACTGGACGAGGGCAGTACCGCGACGCTCATCGACAGCGAAGTAGCGACTCGTATCGGTGCTGTTCCCATCCGACAGGAGCGGGTCAGGTTAGAGGGGGTTGGCGATATGTCGAAGGTCGTGGACGTAAGTTATGTCAACTTCTACATCCGTGGTCGCAATAAAACCGAACGACACCTTGTCGAAAACGCAAGGGCCATTAAACCCCTTAATTTACGGGTGCGTAACGATAAAGTGAACGTGGTAAATTACGACCACTTGGCGGCTTTGTCCACCGACCTGACGACAAGCAGCGACCCCCCTTCCATACTTATCGGTGCCCCTGACTGGCATTTGACAGTCAGCCGTGAGGTGCGTTGTGGACGGAAAAATGAACCTGTCGCCTCGAGAACCCTCTTAGGGTGGGTACTCCACGGTGCCTCGTCTAACTCTTCCAAGCCAATGCAATTCGTGAACCAGCTCAACGTTCACCAGCACTGTGACGAGTTGGACGCCTTGATTAAAAGTCAATACGATATTGACTCTTTAGGCATTACAAAAAGCCTACCTCGCCAGAGCGTCGACGATGCACGCGCCGTCAGTATCATTGACGAGTCGGCTCGACGACTGGCGGATGGCAGGTTTGAAGTCGCTTTACCCTGGAAGGAGCACTTACCAAACGTTGTACCCGATAGTTACCCACAAGCGTTGTCCCGCCTTAAGGCTCTTGAAAGGCAAATGTCAAAGGACCCAAAGTTTGAAGTAGCGTTTAGAAAATTTATTACGGATATTCTATCTAAAGGATATGCCGAGGAATGCGAACCTAGTACCTACCACGGAAGCGACCAGCATCGTAGTCGCGTCCGCTGGTACCTACCTATATTTGGTGTCTTCCATCCGCAGAAAAAGAAGTTGAGAGCCGTTCACGATGCTGCCGCTACGACACGAGGTGTCAGTTTGAACAGCATGTTGTTACAGGGCCCGGACCTCCTGCGATCTTTGATAGATATACTATTCAGGTTTAGAGAAGGGCCCGTAGCTTTAAATGCGGATATAAAGGAGATGTTTCCCCAGATTAAAATAAGTCCTAAAGATAGGGACGCTCAGCGCTTTCTTTGGCGGTCAAACGGAGTGGTACGCGAGTATCGTATGTCGTCGATGATCTTTGGCGCCGTTTGTAGCCCTTTTATAGCGCTCCACCTTAAAGATAAAAACGCTAAAGAATTTCAATCGACTCACCCAGAAGCCTGCAGCGCCATCTTAAACGATCACTACATGGACGACTACCTATCTAGCCATTTTAACATCGCTGACGCAGCACGAATAGCTTCGGAGATAGTCATGGTTCACAAAAATTGCCAATTCGAAATGCGATCCTGGATCTCCAACGTACCAGACGCATTATCTAAAATTCCAAAAGAACTCCGAAGCGATTGTGATGACGTCTACTTACCCTCTAACAAGGAAGTAGGCGTTCTTGGCGTCAAATGGAATCCCGCCCGAGACACTCTCACCTTTCGGGCGACCACTGAAACGACTGACGAAGCCGTTACCAAACGAATTGTTCTCTCAAATGTGATGAAGCTGTACGACCCTTTAGGTCTTCTCATGCCCATCACAATTTGGGGACGCATTCTTATACAAAAATTATGGCGCGAAGGCGTCGGTTGGGATACGCTACTGCCAAGTAAGTACGTAGAAGAATATAAAGCATGGTGTAAACTCCTAAGGGAAGCCTCCTCTATAGAGGTGCCACGATGCTACCTTCTCAACCTGGAGCGGAGTGACATTCAACTTCATGTCATTTCGGACGGTGGAGAACAAGCATACGCCTGTGTCGCCTTCTGGCGCGTGATGTACACAGATGGCACCGTGTCTGTAGCCCTAATCGGTAGTAAAGCGCGAGTGGCGCCACTGAAGCCGTTATCGATACCCCGATTAGAGCTACAAGCAGCGCTAATTGCATCACGTTTCTCGCAAACAATTAAAAGTGCCCACCGTCTAAAACCGTCGCGGACAATATTTTGGACGGATTCCACTACAGTTTTGAAGTGGATTAGGAGCGACGCGCGTAATTTTAAGCCCTTTGTAGCGCATAGGTTGGGAGAGATAGCGGAACTCTCCAACCCGTCTGATTGGAGATGGCTCCCTACCTCTCTCAACGTGGCTGACGATGCCACGAAGCCTAAAGTTTTGAAACTCGAGGCTAACCATAGATGGTTTTCTGGCCCGCCTTTCCTTTTGCAGACTGAGGACTTTTGGCCAAAGGAAACGCAAGCCAATACCGCGAACCTTTCAGATTCCGAATTAAAGCCAGAAATTGTTGGTCTTCTTACCGAAGAACCTTTTTCAAAATTCCCAGTGCCCGATCCGAGACGTTTTAGTAGTTGGCTGCGCCTTCTGCGATCCACTGCACGCGTTTATCAATTTGCTAGATTATTTATGTCCAAAATAACTCGTTCGGCTGATCTTAATTCTTCAATTTTCATGTCCATAGGTCCAGGGAGCACCACGTCCCTTCTTCAACTTCTAGAGTCCGACCTCGCCTGGGCGGAGAAGACATTATTGAGACACTCGCAATGGGATTGCTTCGCCGAAGAAATCACACACCTGCGGGCCTCGCAGCCCCTTCCCAAAGCCAGCCGAATAGCGTCTCTCTGTGCGTTCCTGGACAAAGATAACCTCCTGCGGGCGGACACCCGCATCAAATTGGCATTAACGGCTACCGAAGACGTAAAAGCCCCAATAATATTGGACGGTCGGAGCCACATCGTGCGATTATTAATAATGGAACTCCACGTAAAGATGGGACACGGGTTTGACGAAACTGTTCTCAACGAGCTTCGACAAAGATACCGAATTACTAACGCTAGAAAAACCATTAAAAGCGTCTCGAGCTCTTGCGCTGGGTGTCGAAGATTTAAGGGTCGCCCGGTCCTACCACCAACTGGAGACCTGCCCCTGGAGAGGCTGAACCACCACACAAGACCATTCACGTTCACTGGCCTAGACTATTTTGGTCCGTTCGCCGTAGCTGTGGGCCGTCGCCAAGAAAAAAGGTACGTCGCCCTTTTCACATGCCTAGTCACGAGGGCTATACACCTGGAAGTGGTTACAACGTTATCTGCCGACGCCGCAATAACGAGCCTAAGGCGGTTCATCGCTCGAAGAGGATCGCCCAAGCAAATCCTCTCTGACAACGGAACGAATTTTGTCGGTGCAAGCAAAGAAATGAGAAAACTCCACGGTGGCCCCGTTATTGACTTCGCTACGAATGGAAGAATACGATGGCGCTTCATCCCCCCGGCCGCGCCTTTTATGGGGGGGGCCTGGGAACGGTTAGTGCGCACCGTGAAGAACGCGCTCAAGACAACTCTCAAAAACAGGTCCCTCCCCAAAGAGGACACATTCAGAACATTGCTCTTAGAGGCTGAGGCAATCGTCAACTCCCGGCCACTGACGTACGTCCCCACGGCGACCGACGCTCCAGAAGCGATAACACCATTCCACTTTCTAATAGGCACGTCATCGGTGGTTCCTTGGACTAACGACCTGACAGATGGGGAGTTTTCACAACGCCAGGAGTGGCGGAAGGCACTTCGGCTGGCGGACCACTTCTGGGCTCGATGGCTGCGGGAGTACCTGCCAACGCTGAGAGAGAAACTGAAGGAGTCCCAACCATATCAAGACATAAAGGAGGGGGACGTGGTGCTGATCGTGGACCCTACCCTTCCGCGCGGCTTGTGGCCGCTAGCCAGGGTCTTGAGGACGTACCCCGGTCAGGACGGTCGAGTCCGCGTAGCGGACCTCCTCACAAAGGGAGGTACGCTGCGCCGACCGGCTAGAAAATTAATTGTACTGGAGGCCCAGCCAGTCGCCACCGAGTTTTAGTGTCCCACTGGGGGCGGGTATGTTGGCGACTGGCTGGACAGACCATTCTGTTTTTAAATATTGTATTTTTTACTTTTCTATGTCACATTTTTTCCTTTTGACGTTTTTACTGTTTTTGTGATTTAGTCTATCTTGGAACATTACAGTTGTCGCTTCACTTGGTGTTATCATTTGGTAGTTACAGTTTTCCTCATCTTCGTATCATACAGTCCATCTCTCCCGTCGTTATCAACAATTGAGATTTAGGAAGATAAATGTATAGTACAAAAACATGCAACATAATATTACGGGAAAACCGAAATTAACTCAAACGAAGCCGCAGTCTACACAAACTACAATTTATAAGTATAAAAACCTGAGGTGAATTACGAATAAGGCAGTTTATCTACTAAATAGTGCTATGGATTCCGTTACGCGTTAACACAAATGCAATTAAACAGATAAACTTACGTCAAATTTACCTATCGGATGATCGGTGCTACTCTGCTGAACTTCGGGAAAACGGGGGCTGGTTGCACACTGGAGTGACAAACATCTACGAAAAAAGCTGTCAAAACTATTAGACTAAGAGCTGACGACCAAATCGGTCATCATATTGTGGCTTCAGCTGTATTAAAACTCGTTAGCTACTTCCCTCAACAACCTTTTCTGATAATCTCCGTGCTGACAGGCCGAGGGCGGTGGGTGTCAGACGTGGGTATAGTGGGGTGGGGAAAAAATGGAAAAAAATGTAGGCTCAGCTACTTTTTTTTCCAAACAGTTGCTCTGTACTTCCTGTGCACCCAAAAAATTTTAAATAGATTGGGTGGTGAGAAGAGGTTTCCAGCGTTGATTAAAAGTAGGAAAAAATATTTTTTTCATGTGGGCTCAGCTGTGTTGGCTCTTTTTCTGACGCGAGATTAGTAGGCCTCCACTTTTTGGATGCACAGGAAGTACAGAGCAGCTGTAAAAAAAAAAGTTGCTGGGCCTACATTTTTTTCTCCACCGCACTACAACCACACCCACCACACACGGCCTGCCAGCAGGTTGTTCAGGGAAGTAGCACACGGAGTTTTAATACAGCTGAAGCCACATGACCGATTTGGTCGCCAGCTCTCCGTCGATATTAATTCACTACTCATGCATAGTGCGTACCTTACACGCGTTGGCTTGTAGTAATGAAATCAATCATACACGACACTTACCTAATGGTCAGTAACTTTGTGTAACCGTAACATCCAAACTAATATTATAAATGCGAAAGTGTGTATGTCTGTTACCTCTCCACACACACACAGAACCTTTTGCTGAAATGGATCTTACTTTGAATCCCGGGAAAGGACATAGAAAACTTTTATCCCGGAAAAATGTACGGATCCCGTGTGAAAACGACTTATTTGGCGAAACGTAGTTGCGAGCGTCATCTAGTTTCCCACAATTTCTCTGAGCTCCGGATTTGAGGAGACGGAGACGGAGTATAAACAGTATAAACACACATACATGTGTACTAAATACTAATACTCCAAATTCCACAAGTCGAGGTCCGAACACGCGCCTTGACCATGAGCTGACCCTGAGCTTACAAAGGAGGCCTGACAAGTCATTTGTTTATGTTACAGACAATATAACCACTTGAGTTGCAAATTGCAATAGAAAATATAAGCTAAGCAATTAGGTAAGAGTATTCGAAATATCGATGTTTAAAAGAAAATCAACCAAAATGAAGAAAGTAAGAAGCAAACAGCTGAAAGTTTGTTCTATTCACAGACATAGATCAAGATAGATACCGCATGGGGCTGCATTTGTATGAAAACGAGCGTGCCACTTTTTTAAAGCTTCTGTGTCGTACCGATGATAAGAAAAGTGCCCATTATCTAGGCCAACGTTTCTATTTGAATTTCTACAGCTCAATACGGCACTTTTGTCTTTTAGGCATTTAGTCTGCTATCAGACGTCCGATTCCGATAACAGACGAAAGAACAGACTTTCGAAAGACGAGCATTGCTCGTGCGGTATCTATTATGATCTATGTCTGTGGTTCTATTACAATGTTTCAAGCTGAAAGTGTTGCGATGAGTCATTTTGATTCATTTTCAATTTTTCTTTTTATTGTTTAAAAAAAACAGGGACCGTTACAACCGCAAAAGAGTGGGCGTCCCAACATTTTAAAAAGACGCGTGATCAGAATATGACAAATACAAATTCCATAAATCAGTGATAAACACGTCTGTCAAATATTCATTTTCATTCAAAACACAGCGCGTGAAGACAGCTCATCCGCGATTCCCAAGAAATGCTAAATGCTAATTTAATCCGCTGAGCCAATAATAGAGTGACATAAACAATAAGCTTTTCTATAATTAAACGTAATTTCGTAGTCAAACATCGTAGCGTCGCGGCGCTTGTAAACACTGCCGAGAAAAACCCACACGGGTCCCGACTGCTGTATGACGAAGCGACCTACACGATTTTAATCACAGACTCTACTCGAAAAATAAATATAAAAATTGAGTATATGTTCGTAAAAGGCCATGAAAGTAAATGGTTATTAGGCGTATAAGGAAATTAATAAAATATGCATCAAACTACGGGTTGCTTAGTATTATAATAGAAGAATGAAAAGTATTAATATGCTTTTTTCTGATTGAGCGTATGCAAAAAATAAACCTGAAAAGCCTAAAGAAATAAACACAAAAAAAATCTGGTTGAAATTAAATGATTAGACCTAGAGATGTAACTTTAACGTCGGTAGTAAACTATTTAATACAGAAAAGCTAAAAGGGGGATTTACATAAATATAAAAGAAACAGTCACAATTTTCGTCCCACTTGACAAACTTCTCGGACGGTCTCTCAAATAGAGAAAATCTCTCCAAAACTCTTTTCAACAAGTTTACTTCAAAGCTTCTAAGCTTCAACATAACACTGCTACTGTGCATCTATTTACTACAATCGATCCTCAATCCGCACCTCAAAGGCTGTAGGTATGACGTCACTGCGTAGGCGACGCGTGCTGCGAATCAATTAAAGTCATCATCGCGGATCAAACGTTTAACACGTAACACGGTGGCGTGACGATGCGGTGACGGAGGTGACATCCGGGTCGATAGTACCACTCGTCGAATTATCTCTATAGCCTGTAATAGTCGTTTGTCGTCTATCAATACCCATCAATGAAGAGATAATGTGCATCATACAAAGAACTCAGTGCGACCCTGAAATATACTTTGAGTCATATTCTATCATCACCTTCCCAGCAGTTTTCAAAAACATCTATAAAATTTTACTTTAGCACCATAAGAGCTTTTAACAGAATTCGGCAACATACATGAACTTCTAGAAGTTATGAATAACACGATCGCATTTGCAAAGTTACGAATCCTTTAGCGTTTCCAATGGCTCAAAGGGCATTCAATTCGCGTCTCAAAGATGGCCGCGATTCGCTGTAACGTCACACCTGACACCGTGACGGACAGGAGACATCCTCTAAGTCAGGTGACGGTGACGGTGACTAAACACTGACGCAATGTGATGCTGAGACCAATTTCTGGAAGACGTATTGTTTATGGATTGAGTAATATCTTATTTTAGATTGTATACAAAGCTAAGATTGTTTTGTCAGTAAACCGTAAAGTCCTATGAATCAGATGTCGAAACGAGAGCTTCACGATCTATCAAGTCCTTGAAAAATACTCGTAGATCTAGAGAATTAGATGTTGCTATTGCCTGAATAATAACAACCCTATACCAGTTTCCTGGACTCAATCAAATCCGTATCTCTATATAAAAGTCAATATAAAGCGTTGCAACCGTAGACGTAATAAGACGACACAATTTTGCATTTAAAGTATGGATTTATAAAATAAAATTTGTAGCATCCCTTTTTTGGAAAGTTGTCAATTTCTGAAAAATTCTTCTTGCATACCATATCCCCCCCCAAAAGGTTTAAATATTCTATTCCGCTTTTGATCGGTACAATCACGCCGCACAATTCTAAATGAGCTACTCGGAATTACCATGCAGCATGATCTCACACGTATAATTAACTCTTAATAATAGCACCACATTTGGCGGTGGATTCCGCGACCGCAAGATCCTTTGGAAAAGTGATTTACCCAGAAGCGTTACGCAAGGGCCGTCCCTTGGCTCCGGAGCTTAGGCGCATTCTTCATGTGCTATTGATTCATCATAATTGTTATGCAATAGGCTTAGAGATTTCTGAATTCTCAATATCTGTCTTATTATGTATTTTATAATGTTAATAGATATGGGAACAGTTAAATTATGAATTTCTAAAACTGGAACTTTTTTCTAACGGTGGTCTGGGAAAACTAAACGACAAGATCAAGCCAATCCCAATTTCAAACATATAATTTAACCAAGGAAACGTATAGAACTAGAACTGAACCATACCTAAATTGTATAATAAAAAATAATAATTAGTTTGGGTAGGTACTTTTTCTTTCTCACAGTTTATTAGCCTTAGGGCCTGTTTCACCACTTCCTGATAAAATGCCGGATAGGCTATCCACAACTTTTTTGACAGATTCTCCATACTCTATCTGTCAAGTTAAGTGGTGGATAAACTATCTGACACTAATTAGGAAGTGGTGAAACAGGCCCTTAGTTAAAGACATTAGCAGAAACCAACGTAGCAACTTTTAACGGGCGCTTTCTGAAATGTGACTGAGAGACTGTCTGCTCTTAATAACTAACTTTCCTTTCTTCTAGCAAATCGACCGTGAAATCATAGGGTGAACACTGAACACTAAACAAGTCTAATGGCCCATCTGCACCCGACTGGGTTAAAGTTAATGTTTATCGTGACTTCTCTTTCATTCTTCGTATTTATGAAAGAGAAGGTGTGATATTATGACAAACGATTAGCAATTCCCCAACCTGGCATGAGTAGGCCTTATGGGGCCACTCATTTGCAATAAGTCTTGAAATTTGATTAAAAAAAAGAGAAGAACCGTACCACGAGAAGCGTCAGGGGTAATTTAGCCAAATCGGTCTGATCCACAGATTTTAGAAGCAAGATCGGTCCGATCGGTGAATAGCTAATAGTTTATAATAATACTATCTAACAAAAGCCTTCGAAACTAACCTTGAATTTTATATTACACATCTTACATAAGATCCGCGATCATGTCAATCACCAATAAATAACAATAAAACAATAAACAACTGGTTTCCAGGATCAACAATATATTATATAACAGAAAAAAAATAGATTAATGTAGGCGATATACACGAGCGATACGCGGAAATGGTAATTGCTTGCGAACTGTGGAAGAATGGGACATTAGTCGCGGCCTGTCGAACTCCACAGAGGATACGTAACAGAGTATACGCATGGGAATATACACAAGGTCAAGAGTTTATTGGTTATTCTGCCGGTGACAGGTCACAGGACCTTTAGGCTGCGTTTCCACCGGAGATAAGCTAAGCTGCGTTGCGAGGAATGTGCTTTACAAGAACCAATAAAATCGTTGCGCTGAACGTGGTCAGGCAAATGAAGCATTTCTATTGGTTCTTAAAACACATTCCTCACAACGCAGCTTAGCTCAGCTCCGGTGGAAACGCAGCCAATGCAGCTTCTCTACGTTGGCCCATGATGGACCAATGCCATAATTATAAGGGTGTAGAGGGGCATATTCGCAAATGCAGAGTCTCTGAAATGTCTTGCTCGTTGGTATCTTACAAAAAAGTTTTTTAAGGAATAATAATAGATACTTTGATATTTAAATTATCATTATCAATGGTTCTCTGATTTGAAGTCAACGACTTGAATGGCATTCATGATCTGAAGATTCTGAACCTTTAAACTAGCTGACTCTACATCTACAAACATAAGGAAAATTCTTAGAACGAGCATTTAATAATCTTAAGAAAAAGATCAGAAACTCACTAGTATAAATCGTTTCATTCTATACTCAGTAGCATAACATCTTCATCATCATCACGCTTAAAACCAATTTAAATAAAAACACAAACAAAACATTACAGCGTCCATTAATAACAATTATTGCCCGATGTAACGTTTTCGGTCCGGAAAAACCATCTGCTGTAACAAGGATCACGAAGGTTCCAATAATTACAATAAAACAATGCACGCTAAGTCGTATGCAAATCACTCTAAGCACCATCATCATTATCACCACAAACGTTTTCATATAATAATCAGCAAATGGGCAATATTGTGGTCGCTACAGTCGTATCAGCTTTTCAAGGACATGAAATAATATAATTTTGGGCAATGGGACCGCCTTATTACCACCGTCTCCAATGCCACTGTTACCTAAAAATCTAAAGCTGGATTTGATTTCAGTTTTCAACTCAAACACAACAGGGGAACCTCTTCCCAGTTTTCTGGTAGTCCGTGGAATCTATTTGAAAATATTAATCAAGATAATAAATTAAAACCAAAATTATAACCTCTACTAAGACCAACATTGGGAGCATATAAATATTCATCATTATTAACTCTAGGCCATTAAAATTAAGATGGTGTGTTAATCAATAAAGCGATCATAATTTGATTCGAATCCAAACACCCGGATATCATAATTTAATAACCATTATAAATCAACGTTTACTGTTATAGCACTACCTTATACAGGGTGTAACAAAAATAAGTGATAATACTTTAGGGTGTGTATGTGTTCCTTGTAGAGAGTTCACTGTGAAAGTAGCAGCGCTGAAAGACCAAAATTTTTTTTCACTTTTGTATGGGGAAACTCGTCACGCTCTGGCCCTTGCCCATACAAAAGTGAAAAAAAAATTCGTCTTTCAGCGCTGCTACTTTCACAGTGAACTATCTACAAGGAACACGTACACACCCTAAAGTATTATCACTTATTTTTGTTACACACTGTATAATGATAGGTATCTAAACTACTATAAAAAAAACCTTACCGCGACCCCGATCATTTAGATCCGCTATCCCCAACCCGCGGCCCGCCCGGATTTTATTTATGGCCCGTCTATATAATATCACATATTAAACAATTTTGAAATTCACGCCCACCGGCAAAATAACGTAAACTCTACGTGATAGTCGTCAATTTTTTTCCACTTTTAAAACGTTAATTTCGAAGAATGTTATTTTTCAACCCTAAAAAAATTTTGTTACGGCCCGCGACATCAAGACCAAAACATATTTGTGGCCCGCATGAAAAAATAGGTTGGGGCCCACTGATTTAAACTATAGAGAACATAGCTAAAGCATTATAAACTTCAAAAATGAGTGTTCCTTTAGATGAAATTTAGATGGCTACAGAAAAAAACCCAGTTATCTCGAAAAATGTTTTGGCAATTCCCAACTTTATGAAAACTTTGCTTATTTGAACTCCATCAGATCAGTTGCTAACTTCATGACAGTACACAATAAAAACAAAATTGAACAGCATAACACCGAAAAACGATTTAATAATAGATTATTAATTGACAATATTGGCCTTGACACGGAAACGGCGCGCCTAACAGCCAGACCTAAGAGTGTGGCTGATTCATGACTTGTTGATATGTCGCCAGTCGCCACGCAAGTGATCATTATTATAATGTATCTTGTATAGGTAGAACCTTAGAGCCCTTCGTCAAGTGTTAGAACATCTAAAATACTTGCAAATACCCTTACTCCGTGGTTGTTCTATTCAAAAGGTTTATTTCGTCACTAGCTGTTGCCCGCGACTTCGTCCGCGTTAGCATAGTAGATCACATCCCAAGTATTATTTATTGTACTTGAAAAATATTTAATGTACAGAATTGACTTTCCTACGATTTTATTATATATAGATGTTCCGCGCGGCTTTGCTTGCGTAATTTAGGAATTTCACGCAACCGTACATTTTTCCGCAAAAAATAGCCTTTGTTTTGTGAAAGAATTTTTCAAATCAGACCAATAGTTCCTGAGATTAGCGCGTTCAAATAAGCCCTTTCATATAATTTCCCACGTTTTTTCCACATTGTCCTCTATTTCTTAGCTCCTATTAGTCTTAGCAAATAAATGAATTATGAATTATGAATTAGCGAGATAAAATATAGCCTATAGCCTTTCTCGATAAATGGGCTATCTAACACTGAAAGAATTTTTCAAATCGAACCAGTATTTCCTGAGATTAGCGCGTTCAAATAAGCCCTTTCATACAATTTCCCCCGTTTTTTCCACATTTTCCTCTATTTCTTCGCTCCTATTAGTCTTAGCGTGATAAAATGTAGCCTATAGCCTTCCTCAATCATGTAGGGGGTTTCGGAGGCGATAAATCGATCTAGCTAGGAATCATTTCTAGAAAATGTCATTTTCATCGGATACCGAGCAAAGCTCGGTCAAACAGCTAGTATTATTTAAGCTCAAGATGTAATAATATTCAGTTTCTTAGGAATCTAAATATTGTAGAGTAACACAAATGCACTTCATATCACTAAATGCGTCATATTCAATCACTATTAAAATGCAATCACCAACCATCACCGATTGGCGATCCGCCACAAGCACCAATGGAAGACCCATCAGCATGCAACAGGCGTCCAAAGCAATATCAATATTCCATCTCAAATAATCTCTTGGCAGCCGCTGCCGTCCAGCTCTGCCAGCATCCGGTTGATACATATTTCCATATCTCCCTGATCTTATCACCGTGATAAATATTGATCAAATACTGGAACGCTGACGTTTATTTACTTACTCTGAATAGTAAAGACTACCTGACTGATTTACGCCGCAACTGTACACTTCTCGGTAGAGAATTGAGGGTAAACAAAGATTCATAATTATAAAATTTATTATGTTACAGCAATAAAATGGCTGACAAAGTCCCATCTAAGAAGACGTTACTGTAAACATAAAACAAACTAACGACAAAGCTTTTCATATTTTACTGAAATAAATATTATTAGGACGATCCAGATACGCTTAATAATAAAAAGGTTTTTGTACGCTTAATAATAACAAGGTGGTTTAGAGCTTGCGAGGATACGTCAAGCCAAACATGGCTCGAGTCTTTGCTCGACGAGACCTTGAACCCAAATCATAGTTTTTTGTGTCCCGCCTCTCATATTAGTCACCACACAAACTGCACAATGTCAGAACTCAGACCCAGTCGTGACAATCACCGTGCGAAATATATTCCGTCTAACCTTTTGAAACTTTAATACATTCCTGCCAAATGGCTCGGAGGAATGTGATACCGCGATATCAAGACCTGAGAAGTTAGGAAACGCAGCCTGCTGTACTGCGTAAAACATAAACCATATTCTCAATGTTTTTTTTTACACACCGAAAACTAAATGATTTTGAACAAGGCCTTAAAAAATGGCGCAAAGTCGAAATCCCCTTGAATTCGACTTCCAAATAATCTCAAAAGCAGATTCCAACTGGATGTACAAACTTCTTAATTGATAGGCAATCTGAAGACTACTGTTATTAACGCCTAAAGTAAAAGCAAATTTTCTTCCAATTAAGTAAGTTATCAGTAATATCTCTCCAAGGTAAGTGTTGCATTTATTCCTTTAGAAAGGGCGTTGCCGCTTGCCTAATATGAAACCTCAGCTTTAAGCTCTGCGGTATTGATACAACACAATGGAGCCTAACAAATTAACTTTTATATAGCTCTTATCGCTTTTATCTTGATTCAATTAAATATTTGAGCTAATCTTGTAGGTACTAAGTATAAGAAGCGGCCTTCCTTTTGATTTAAGTTTTTTGCCAGTGTATTTTCTAGTTAGCTATGTAAAAGATACTGCACCTAAATCCTAATATTGTTTTCTATGTGCTGCGTCAGGTTAATGTGACCGTGTTGTACTGTATATGTTTTAAATTGTAATTTTCCATCTTTTTAGTAAAAGATGGCCCCGTGCGAGTTTCTTACGCCGGTTCTTCTCGCCGGGTTAGTTCCCGAACCGGTGGTAGGCACCGTAGTATCGACGTTCGGTAAAGTTTTTGTAAAAAAATTACTCCGAATAAAAATATTTTTGATTTGATTTGATTTGATATGCAAAACTGCAATCCAAATCCTTTCACTATTGAAATTGCTAAACAGCGAAACTAAAACTCTAAATCAGAGTTTTGTCGGTAATCCATCGTTTATGAAACGTAAAAATATAACGTATACAAAACTGTATAATCGTAATACGTACTTATAGGGTTCTTCCTTCCATTAAATATTTCTTAGACGCAGATAATTTTCCAAAACAAGATCCAGTTCTTTAAGCTCACTTTTGTTACCTATTGCGTCTTTAATAATATAAGGAGGCACAGGTGTTCACTGCCGTGCATACATCTGCAATCTGCATATGCCATATTATGCGCTTCGTTTGAACATGCGCATACGCCGCCATGGCATTTAACTGTAACTGATACTAACGATAACACTTAGTCATTTAGTCTAGTGCTTAAAGGTCTGAGAGCCAAGGAAACTGTATTAAAGCCTAAAGGTCAATATTTTTACAACCCTATTCATTCGCAAATTTTGCAGTTTTACCTAACGTTGCGATTGATATAAAATCGTTGTCTATTTTATCGACCCAAACAAGATTTTTTCAGAAGAAAGCGGGGATTTCTCAGAAGATATACAAACAAACAAGTAACAAAAATAAATGATAACAAAATTTTTCACTTTTGTATGGGCAAGGTAGGATACAAAAGTGAAAAAAATCGTCTTTCGGAGCTGCTACTTTCACAGTGAACTCTCTACTACATTTACACACCCTAAAGTATTATCACTTATTTTTGTTACACACTGTAGAGTCGGTAGAATCTTATAAAATGGAAAATATATAAGCTTGAACAAAACATTATTTTTTTTTTTCAAATTTCTTTTAGTGGTTCTTCTACACCTCCATCGTGGGTATCGCAGACACCCACGATGATTTTCAACTGTTATGCGGCAGCCGGCTGCCGCTTGGGGATTGATGGGTTAAAGAGGTTAGACCAAAGATATCTCCTAGATATTTCCTACAATATATCGTTACATTTAGTTTGGAACGCTTTTATTTTTAATTAACTTAAACGCATCTACGATAAGATAAAACTCACTAATGGACGCATTGTGATGGCTGGCCGGAAGGCTTCATTAGATGACATACTAGGCAAATTGGAGACAATCAACAGTAAAGAGGATAATGCTAGATAGCCATTTGATAGGTCGTTAACGTTACTTGGGTGACCACATAGATGTAAGACATATCTATGTGGTCCAAGAAAAGGTGTGTGGACCCAAGAAAAGATAATATAGAGATGATTCACGTAACGAAAACTAGAAGAAAGGAAAAAAATAAAAGAAAAGCAGTAAGGACAAATAATTATAGTGTATTTAGATAGATACAATAGATTGTAGAGAATGTCTCAACTCTTAAGATATAATTAATTTTTATAGAAAGAACAAAATAGTGAAAAATATCACAATACCATAAAAAATGTTAGATTCCTAAAATTATATCGCGAAAATAAAAACAAGGCCGTAAATTATCACAAAATCAGAACATGAACTGGATTAGAGAAGATGAAATGCCACGATATAGTGTGATAAACAAAATTATGTAAAAACACAATCAGTTGGCACATCCTTGCCAACCATTTAGATGTAAATCACGCACCTGTTTAAAAGTAAAGACGTCATTCTGTGACAATAAAAAAATAGGTTGGGCTTAATTTCCCGGCATTTTTTGCCAAAACTTGCTCAAAGCATTTGCCACAGTTCTGTTTTGAGAAATGAGATGCCGTTTATGGCGTATTTTATACAACTAGCTGTTTGTCCGAGCTTTGCTCGGTATTCGATAAAAAACGAATTAAATGTCATTTTCTAAAAATGATTCCTAGCTAGATCGATTTATCGGCCCCGAAACCCCCTATATACTAAATTTCATGAAAATCGTTGGAGCCGTTTCCGAATACTGCAGGTAGGTAGACATAACTTCGAGAGAGAAACCGATAGGAGGATACAGTTGGGTTGGGCAGCATTCAGGATGTTAAGCCACATTCTCACGTCGCATATTCCGCAGAGCTTGAAGACGAAAGTCTTCGACCAATGCGTGCTTCCCGTTATGACCTACGGGGCTGAAACCTGGCCTTTTACAACAGGGCTAGCTCGTAAGTTTTCCGTCGCTCAGCATGCTATGGAGCGTGCTATGCTCGGAGTTTCTTTGGCGGTAAGCTTCGAAATGAAACAATTCGTCAAAGAACTAAAGTCACCGACATAGTGCAGAGAATCAGTACGCTGAAGTGGAACTGGGCTGGTCACGTAGCTCGAAGAACAGACGATCGCTGGAGTAAACTTACTCTGGAATGGAGACCAAGGCTGGGAAATCGGGGTGTAGGTAGACCTCCAACTAGGTGGGACGACGATCTCCGCTTAGTTGCAGGCCCATGTTGGATGCGAGTAGCAGGAGATCGGTCATCTTGGCGTTCATTGAGAGAGGTCTATGTCCAGCAGTGGACAACTATAGGCTGATATGATGATGATATGATATATATATATATATATACAAGAATTGCTCGTTTAAAGATATAAGATAAGATAAGATATAACTTTGCTAACGAGAATTAAAATAGCAGGATTAAGGGTAAGAAAATAGAGGCGGTAAACATTTTTTAGGAGATAGCGCCAATAACTAACGACAGTAACAACTAAAAATACAGTCAAACAATCAAATAAGTCAATAATAATAAGAGAACACTGAACACGGATCTAAGAAAAGAAGCGTATGCAAATTTCCATTAATCGTTGCTTCACACTCAGTATAATTTGTTTAATTACAATTTATATGCGATTGTTATGACTGTTCAGTTTTTACGTGTGATCGGTCGAACAATGATCACACCTAACAATCATTTGAAATGCACGCGTAAGTGAAGATACCTAAAGATTTTACCTTCTACCTACCTTTTTTATAAAGGCAGATCAGAAGGAAGACAGTCTTTATAGGAAAACGTACCTTACATCAGCTCAAGTATAAATGTATTCATACCTGCAACAAAGGAAAATGTAAATTAACAAAAATAATAACTTTGGCAGCAGTAAACATTCTAAACGACGTGCAACGCTTCTTTTATTTTCAAGCCCATATAAACTTTTGCAACTTAACAGTTACCACTCGAAACAATTGCCATGATATTGCAAAAAATGTAACAGTAACGTTTGCAATAATAATTCCAAGCAGAGTATTATACTAGGTGTTAAAATAAAAAGCCAATTAAGAGAAGCTGATAACATTTTTGACCACTTTAATTAAAGGTGAGCTACGCAATACGTATATCAACACGCTGGCTCCTCTTGAACCATTGTTACTTAGAGGCATCTACTATCCATGTTTACAGATAGGGCAGCCAAAAACTAGAGAAAAAGATTGCTGATCTCGATTTAGAGTTTTACAACTTACGCCTAGAATTTTATTTGTATATAATCCATAATAATACACGATCAATTAATGGAGAACAGCGTTAGCGCTAACAGCTCTTATGATGATACCCAATAAATACTAATAGTAAATAAACAATATTTAAATACGACAAGCCCTAAAACCAGACTAGATAAGTAACTGGCTGAGCAATTGGCAATCGGTCTATATGCAGACTAAGTGCACATCGTGTGCCAACCCTACAGTATATTCCATATTGAAACATGTCCATTTAGAGTAAGATGAGATCACAATCAATACAACATGAAAGTAATGAGAGTTTACAACACTTAAAAGGTAATTAAACTACTATACTCTATGAAGACGCAATAAAACAATAAAAGTGATAGTGGGAACGAACAAATAAAACACAATGAAATATTATAATAGCCATCTATTAGATGAGTCAAGAAGTAAGCGAGCAACCTAATGTTATCCAGATCTAAGAACGAACATTCCAGCTATATGTATATGCAGGCATAAATAGCAGTAGCAATGCGAAAGAATAAAAATACTGACAGGGTTTTGTTACAATTTTCCTGTGTCAATTTGTTGCTTTGTAATTTTTTCTGTACTTAAATAGAAATTCTTTCTATGACTACCATTGACCATTGCCAAGGTGCTAGTATTTTTTTTTTCGAATTTATCTAATGTTGGAGAGCTCAAAGCAATTTCATTATTTTTTTCCTGTTTCTATGTCTTGTCCAGCACCTTGCTTTACTTAGTATTTGACCGAATGTCGAAACTATAGTTGTGGTCACGCCCGCAAAGGTTTCGAAAGGAAATACTCAAACACTATAATACTCGTAATAAACTAGCACGATAATTATTATAAAGTGCACTACAATTTCTAACGTAAACTATCGTAAAAACCGCGTTCAAAATAAAACTGTTGGAGATATTTTCGAATTAACATGTTAAAATATTCTTACAACTTTCTTAGAAAGCGTACACCGAAAGTGCAATTTGTCGCATTACATTCAGTTTAAAGTAAAATTTCTAACACATTTTTCTTTAAATTCACATGGTAATGGCTAAATACGTGGTGTACGCTAAGGTATTTTACTACCGGTAGAACGTATATGCAATTAAGTTAATTGCTTAAATTATATTATTTGTTATGGTGAAGGCAATCTTATACTTGGACTTGTCCAAAGCATTTGACCTTGTACACTATAATCGCCCGGGGGAAGAAGCTGGAAAGAGCGGGTGCACCCCCTGAAACTATTTCTCTTCTAAGGTACTGGTACTCAAATCAGACCAACTGAGTGAGAGGGCCGCCTCTATCAGACGAGTACAAACTGGAATGTGGCGTGAGACAGGGTGGATTAGGTTCTCCAATCCTGTTCAATTTATATGTCAACCAGCTCATAGAGCGACTCAGCAGCACACATGTTGGATGTTTCATAGATGGCATTAGTGTGAACAATATTAGTTATGCAGATGATATGGTGCTGCTGAGTCCCTCAATATGTGGCTTGAGGAAACTCCTGCGCATATATTGTGAGACATACGCGGAGGAACACGGTCTTAAATATAATTCTAAAAAGAGTGAATTGCTGATTTTCAGAGCAGGAAAGAATTGTCCTGAACGTGGATCTGAATGGAGTTGCCCTAAAGCTGGTACAAAATTTAAATATCTGGGTAAATATTGTGACCGACAACCTCAGGGATGACGACGATATGGAGATTGGAGAGGGAACGTAGAGCGTTAGCGGTTCGAGGTAATATGCTCGCCCGTAGGTTTACCCGTTACATGTGCAACTCGAGTTAGATTCTATTGTTTAAAGCTTATTGCCAGCCTTTTTACTCGAGTGCCCTATGGGTTGGGTATAAAAATCGAACCTGTGACACTGCGCGTCAAGTACAACAATACTTTTTACCAAAGTTTATAAGACTCTAAAATTAAAAACTCTTAAGCTAGCATCTGCACTATCTACGTAGAATGAAGGTAGATTCTGAACCTCTGTTTGAAAAAATCTTAGAAGAATTTGTGTTCTATCAATTATCTTACAATTGGATACTATTTATTATTGTTCAAACCATCTATCTAGCTACCTCCTGATTCCTGAATTTCTACAGGCGCAGCACTAAAGGTTACAAACAACAACTAATCAGTTAACTAGACTTGCTAGACTGACGTGATATCAAACGTCCATGGATATTTTTAATTGACGAGATAAATGCTTGTTTATTGTCAAGCGATGTGTTACGCAAGTCTCACAAAAACTGCCGAGCTAATCGCTGTGACGTCGCTACAGCCCACAACCTATCCCAACAACGTGATCATTGCTAACAAACAACTTTTTACAATAAAATTACACATTCTGATTACATACTCTAGTCCATGAGGCCTTACATCTTGCATACCAATGTTATGAGAAAATACATCTTAGACGCAAAATGGAGCAAAATTATTAAATAAAACCTAGTTCATACAACGTACATACTATATGTGCGGTACACTACACACAATAATATTATTAAAGTAAAATAACTTGAAATAAACATTTTGCCCAATCCCAGCTGTGCAATCAGAGATCAAAAAATGGATCAAGTTTTTGTTATATTTTTGTGAGAGTACTGACTACTGGTATATAGGAAAAAAATCTGTTGTCAAGGTGCATACTTATTTTTAGGATCATGTAAATGGACGTTAGACTCTTCAACTTCGTCGGTCTATCCATATCCGTTAGCTAATAGTTCCGCACACACTTATAAGTCCAATTACAAGATAAATATGCGAAGAAAACCCATTGTCTAAGACATTTTACAAATGCGTCAAGTCTTTCGCGTGGGCAGAAACCACTTGTAATAGGAATATGCGCACTAAGTAAAGATACAACATTTATGCAAAGAAACAGAAAAACTAGCTGACCCGTTAAAGGTTGTTTTGCCGTATACGTTCTGTCGACAGAGGCTCAGATTTCATCAAAATCGTCTCAGCAGTTTCGGAAGAGTTTGGCAACAAACAACGCGACGCGACGCGAGAATTTTGTACAGGCAGATCTCTATCAGGTATCAAGGAAATACAACAAACCAAATAGAATATGCTGATGAAATTGAATAAACGATTCTTCGGCTAGAGTTATAAAAATACCAACAATAAAAAAATATATAAAATAAACTATTTTAGTAACACTTAAACATTTTTTGCTGAGAAATATGATACACACTACCAGTTTAAAACTACTAAGTTAATATGCACTTGTTATTATACTCTGTCATGTTACTAAAATAAACTTTAATTGTTTTGTTAATATTTTACAAAAACATAAACATCATCATTAAAATAATTTAAATTATTACACGGCTATTAAGTTGTTGACTTTCGAGCCCCCACGCTAAACCTAAAATGGACAGTAGTAGGTATAAATATTAATTGTAGACCGTTACGGAAAATTGAAAAATTGAACTGTTGCGTTGGAAGTATATACTGTATCTACTCCCAATATTAGAAAAGTTGCCGCTTGACTAATAAAAAAATGCGTTTGCGCTGGGGCGCGCTTCTATTTATCTAAATACAAAGCAATAGACCGCAAAGACGTAGTTCGCATTTACATACATAATATAATGTAGGTAAGTGTATATAGTTGGTGAGCTCTGCCAACGATTCAACGGATGGACGGACGGATAAACCGTATGGATAACCGATAAGTAAAGTATTAGAAATAGAATTTCTATTCTACTTAGAATAGATGAAAATATAGTATCTAGGATAAAAGTTGTTGCATAAGAGTTAATAAGGTCGCAGATTCTTTAAATTTCCTTTAATCTTTATTTTTGTCATACATAGAAACTGATCTCAACTCGCTAAATGCAGAGGTAAAATAACTGATCTCTGTGCAAGCTGTTTGTTACCATATCAATACCAGTTGCGTAGGAGACTACTTATCCGTTCTTTTATCACGGTACTGAGATTTAATATTAGTTTTATGTCCACATTACGACAGGGACATTAACATTCACGATACTTATCAAAACTGGTTCATGTATTAGGAACTCGGTAAATACTTTGAGGATTAAAAATATTTCGGTGATATACAAATTACAATCACGATTACAAACACAATACACGCAATACATTTTGTAGAAATAAAAAAACTTGAGGACATCCGATTGGAACGAAGTTATTTCTTATGTTCAAAAAACTTGTATACATATACACTCAAATTAAAAAAAAATCGCCATCTATTGACGCCCAGGAATACTGTTATACATTGGACGTTCTGCGGGACTAAAATGGTCACATTTAGCAATTCCTCTCAATCAATTCAGCAAATGAATTGTCTAAACTGTCAAACTGACAAATATCAAATTAGTACGAATTACTACAGTGCGACAAGGTTAAATATGAACGTGGGCGGTGGCGATGCTCGTAAAGGATAACTGTCAAAAATGACGTTTTTGTATGATGGCAGCGTTAGTTCCTTTTTTCGACACGTTCATTTAAAGACTTGTCCAGTTGTAGACATGAATTGCAAGCAGACTTGCATTTTGCGATTTAAAAAAAAAAAATCATATTATGATTCTTAGTGTGATTCTCTAAAGCGACCATTTTAGCCCCGCTGAAGATAAAACTCGGATTTGTTGTGAACTTTATGTTAGTGAAATGCAATTTGGTGCTATAAACGCGTTTATACGTGTAGAACCAATTTAGTGTACACTAAGCGCGTTCTATTTCTTAGGTGAATCGCACCTAAATAAAATGACTTCAAATAACTTCTGCTCTTGTTTCTTAGGGCAATCCTTCGTTATAATACATTAAGAGGAATTTCACCAATCACACTTAAACGTTTTATTAAACTAAGTTCTCATTGAACAATGAAGGCGTGTATATGGCGACGTGAATCTCATTTTGTTTCAAATAGATTTTACATTCTTCATTTAATCGCGATTAATGAATCTAAGTTTGCGTTATACATTTGATTGATGATTTTTATACATTTTTATCATTTTTGAGCCTTGTCACGTTGTTATAGTAACAAATAGCAAAAAACGATAAATAAGCTAACCAAACGCATATCTGTGAAAACTGTCAACTTAACAACTTTTTCGCCTATATTTTTCGATCTGTCATACACTACACCAACAGAACATGTGTTTTATTAAGTTAATATTGGGCGTTCAGAAGATAAAAATCGGATTTGCTGTGAATAAGACGGAACGCATCTACTTGGAATCGTATAAGAAAACGGAATATAGTACAAAAATTTTTTCGAGTCTAAGAATAATAATATTTATGGTAAGAAATGTCGCAAAAAGTAAAAAATTCAATGTGGTACTTTTTCTTTAGTTTAAAAAATTGTAATTTATGTTAAAAATCAATAAATTTCAGTAAATAATCGTAATTTTGAATGTTTTACCAAGTTTCGGTTTCGGTTTCGGCCGAAACTAAGAGTAAGGCCGAAAGTTCGGTTTCGGTTTCGGCTGAAAAATCAGTTTCGGTCGGACACTAATATTTATACTGATGTAATCTCCTAGTCTTAATAGAACAATTAAGGTGCAGATTTAATATGACTTGCAACTAGATCCTATCTACATCCGCTGCGCTTGACGAGGTCCCGACATGTCATTACATAATGACAGTTAACACATACTTGGAATATCATAACATGACATACAAAGTAGATACTTTGTCCAGTATCCAGTAGATAAGTGCTGGACATACAAGTTGTAAGACTTGTTGATAATGGCAGAGTAGACAGAATTATAGAGTATACCGACTTAGAACTGAGGTTGAAATTTTTAAGTTTGACGTATTATGACGAAATTCGTCGCTAGGGTCGTTACCTACAAATTTATTTGTTTATATTTTGGCACATGCAAAGAAAACTGTCAGAATTCAATTTCAAAATCTCCATTTTAAAAATAAATAATATCAGCCAGCGCGCCAGCCCTTAACTTATCCTGGCGAAACCCGAAAGAAATGACAGGTATTAATACACGTCCGTCTGTTAGCAGTCGAAGAACTGGTAGTTATGTCTATTGTGATAATGGTAGCATTTAGAGACATTTAAAGGATTATTTAAGGCGACGCCTTGAAAATTTGGCTGTAGCGATATCGATTTTTTTCAGCAATGACTAAAGCTAAGAAATTAAAGTTCATTGTCAGTATTCCTCATGTCTTTGTCTTTGAATTACCCATAGTATTTGCACACGATTGGTCAACTTTTATAACACAGAATAATCAATCAAAAAGACCTCTGTAAAAAAGGGTTTCCTATTTTGCCAACAGAGGAGAGTGATTTAAGCTTCCAAAATTTGTGCATAAATTGGTTCAAGCATACACTTTAATTTGCCCGCTTACGCGACAAAAACCTTTTGTTTTCTATGAGAGGCCGGGCCGGCCTCTCATAAAAAACAAGCAACCTAAAACATATCCAACACATCCGGCGTCACCTTAACTATATATAAATGAAGACTTTATGTCATGCCCTTCCCACGTTATTGATCATATTTTCTTGTCTTGATCAGATAATCAGGTAATCAGCCTCTTTTATCCTTATTGTACTTCGAAATCACAATTTTCCAATGCGGGCAGAACCCATGACCTAAGTCAAGAGCAAAGCAGAAACCACTGGATAATAGAGGCGTTAATTTATACAACATTATTTTCAATCCGCTTTTAGCAAAGCCTATATCATAACAGGCAATTGTGTGCGAACTTCAGCTGTATAGCTGATCCATACATCCATCCATCCTTTTGTTTAGTGGCGATGCATTGTGTTGCGCAAGCGCATAACATATAGCTCAAATGTAACGAGGATGCGCACGGCGCACGGCGCACGGCGCACGGCGCACCGCATGCACCCCGTAATGCCGACTTCGTGTATGTGCGCGCGCCCCGATCACGTCCGCGAAAACCTAAGGGGTCGTTCATAAGTTAGGAAAGGGCACAACTATTTAGGGGGCCAATTTATACCGAGTCTAATGTTGAAGAGGAAATTACGCGAGGTATTTACGAAGGGGGAGCTCATATAGAAGAGCGGTCTGAAAAAAATTATGAGCATAATTTGCGTAGTTTGTTTTTTCTGACATTTCCACTAATTTGCAGTGAGTAAACAATAGTATCTATTTATCAACTGTTTTGAGATAACTATTTGAATATTCGTTATCTGTTAATGTATTTTTGATAAACCTAACGCGAAATTATGTGAAAGAGTCAAGGCGAATCTCACGATATTTTACGATAGGGGCAGTAGTAAGTGGAGTAGGAGGATAAAAAAATTAATAACTCTCGCGCAATTTATGGACGGCCCCTAACGTTATTGTAAATAAATTGATGTTTACAAATTACAGACCTCCAAACCCGCAAAACACGATAGAGCATTATGGAAACTGGTAATCCCCGAATAATCACACTGTAATTAATCTTTTTACAATAACATAAGACTTTGATTACATTTGCGATGCTAAAAACTTCGATCAGCACGAGATTCTAGCTGCGAAATCCGCTTTTCATAAACCACACAATAAACCCTAATATTAACTAGTTAGAAAAAAGTTAAAGTGAAAAAACGATTAACGAAGCGCCTAAACAGAAAGCTCACTGGGTATGTTAGATGCGGTATGCCATGCTAGAGCAAGCTTTAAAAAGCGAAAACCTATAATAATAATATAATAATAATAATGATTTATTGCACAAGTGTGGTACAAAAAGGTCCTGCGATATTATTTAAATGGATCCAACATTCTGCCTATAAGTGGCGTGCAAAATAATTTAAAATTTTATGACATTAAATAATTATAAAAAGTAATAAATTTAAATATTATCTCATTACATTATACATATTCCATTATAAATAAGTATATGATTCCATTTCATTAAATTATTAAGAATTATATAAAGGCATTACATGAAATAAATTAAAAAAGAAGAAAAAAAATGTTAGCATCAGTCATGAGTTCATGACTCATGTGTCAGTGTCATACAAAGTTTGTAAACATAATATTTTATGCATAGACATAATATATGATTTTATGCATGGTCAAATACAATTTTCTATTTGTTTTGAGATATATATAGCATAATATTATGATTTTAAAAAATGACAGAAATATAAATAAGATGATTCTTAATTTTTGTTAGTATCGCTAAAACTTGAAAATCGCTGAACTTATTTGGTTTATTTGTCTTGAAATATTCGTGGAAGTACCTACTAGAAAGGTAAAATAATACTATATGCAAATAATACTAGGAAATATTAGGAGGAAAATGAATATACGAAGTTCACCGGGCCCCGGGGTCATCCAATTTTACAATAAATATTAAAACGTACTTTTAGGTATCATAACTTCTGGTATCCGACTTTATCAAAACAATTTTAACTAGGAATTACCAGGCTTTAACTTGTCACTTATTTATTCAACTGTTATGACTAACTGCGCATATTTAACTTTGACACGTTCGCTTATATTTGGGAAATTTTTAACACATTGTCGACATAACTCCACTATTCGTCACTTCGCTGAGTCTGACGTGATTGCGCTAAAAATTTCCCTTTTTGTACATCGTAGGTACTTGATACGATAATCATTATCATTGTTGCATGCATTGTCATAATTCGTAGCTAGTTATACAATGTGTCCCGACACCGGTGTCCGATCCTTTAATGTCGTGATCTATGGCGTATTTTATCGACAAATTGGCCCTCAAATTTTTTCTCTCTTTCATGGTTGTAAAATGGCAGCCATTTGAGTTTTTCTCGGGCTTTCACACTAATCTGACCAGAACTGCTCTTGTAAATATCCTATGAAGATAAAAAGGTCTCATTTGATAGCTAAATTTGTGGACTACGCTTACACAGGCAATATGTAATAAATTTCCTGGAATTAAACATAGAAAAACCCAAGTTTAAGAAAAAAAATGTGTATTTTTTATTAATGGCTTTTTGTAAAAAATCTAGCACATTAAACTGGTTCTTTTTTGTTTTCAAAAGATAGAGAAAGTTTTCATCTTCTAAAATTCTTTTACCTCAATGATTAGTATGAAGCCAGAGAAACAAATTTTTTTTCAAAAGTTGGAGAAAAAAATAATTTGAAAGCCAATTTATCACTAATATAAGCCATACATCATGAGTTCAAAAAAAAATTCTCCAACTTTTGAAAAAAAAATTTCCTCTGGCTTCATACTAATCTGACCACCTCATCATAAGAAAATCGTTATAACTTCTAAACTATCTGACTTAGATCATTGAAATAAAAGAATTTTAGAAGATGAAAACTTCCTCTATCTATTTAAAATAAAAAGGAACCAGTTTAATCTGCTAGATTTTCCACAAAAAGCCATTAATAAAAAATACACATATTTTTTTATCTTAAACTTGGGTTTTTCTATATTTAATTCCACGAAATTTATAACATATTGCCTATGTAAGCGTAGTCCACAAATTCAGCTATCAAATGACCCCTTTTTTTCTTCATAAGATATTTACATGTGAAGTACTGGTCAGATTAGTGTGAAAGCCTGAGAAAAATTAAAATGGCTGCCATTTTACAACCGTGAGAGAGAGAGAGAAAAAATTTTAGAGCCAATTTGTCGATAAAATATGCCATAGATCATGACATTAAAGGATCGGACACCGGTGTCGGGACACATTGTATAATTCGCCAGCTTAGGTCAATTTTTTTAGAAGGATTTACACATAAAAAAATGTTTTACATAAAAACATTTATTTTGAACCTTAGCGTACCTTTTAGTTTTATACAGCAGTACGTTTTGTGATTTATTATATTATGTAGATCAAATGGGTAAGAATTACTCTGCACTATGTGGACGATCGCTGATGAGTTGCGGTAGGTTCTATCGTACCCGCAACTCTGCCTTAAGTGGGGAGTGGAGCATCATGAGGTTTTAGTGGGTATAGAATATCCTACCGCCTACGCTAGGGGAGGCCCACATACCTCGGCCGATATGACCAATCCGCCGAGGATGCGTAAAGCATTTTGCCATGTAGGAAAAAAATAGACCTTAGAAATTAGAATTACGCTTTTTATTGAAGTAATTTGAAGATTTTTCTATGAGATCCCAGATCTCTTTTGCTAAGTACTTACATACGGTTTTACTCGATAGTTTTACTCCAAATCGAGTAAAAATAACCGTGTGGACCGCAAAACTCACAGCTCGAAGGCTCGCATCGAGCCGGCTCGATGGAATTAAATAAATCTAATTTCCTTCGAACTTCCTCGACGCGAGCCGTCGAGCTTTACTCGAGCCATACTCAAGCGTGTGAGTTTTGCGATCCACAAGATAATTTTTACTCGATTTGGAATAAAAGAATCGAGTAATGCTGAATGTGTGGACGAAAGCCCGAGCCGTAGTTTTTACTCTACGTCTATCGAGTAAAACCGTATGTGGGTACTTAGCAAAAGAGATCTGGGATCTCATATTACTGCATTCTTTGGTACACCTACAGGTTACAGCTCTACAGTTCCAGGTACATTCGATTTCTGGAACTGGAAACCACCATACATTAAAGCGTTCTCTACCAATTACATACAATTACAACGTGATTACGCTAATTAAATAAACCTGTAACTAATAGCACTATCGGTTTTCTACTAAATTATTCGTTAATTTGTTTTATTTAATTACTAAAATATATAAAATTAAACTAACATAATAGCTATCATTACATATCCTTATTATTTTACAGTCCTTAAGCCCAAGGTTCGGTAATTATGCCATACGAAACGAAAACTATTTCCGTTGTACACTTGCGAAATATTTATTCGAGTGTTAAAACACAAATTGACAATTTATAACCCTTCCTGGCAGTCGGTTAAAAAGGATGAAATTAAAATTTTCATATTATGGTGTAAATGTCCATGTGATTAGCTTCATGCTTTGGATTGTATTCACAGCAAGCAATGAATGAGCTTAATGATCCATTTACACTCTAAATTATTTTAATTCATTCTAATATTGTAAATCGAAAAATGTGTGTATGTCTGTCTGTTGCCCGTTTACGCTTGTTTAAGCGTGAACTGATTTTGATGAGATTCGGTAAAATAATAACTCCCACACCGATTTCGGTGACGGTAGTCGGTTACATTGAAACCAGGCCAGTTACACAGGAGTAATTTTATAGTGCCCAAGTGTGTGCGCAGTTCACAAGAGAATTCTCATAACCCAGTGGAACGGAAGACCGACATGACTGGCGAGAGATCAGTCGCAGGACCGAATTTTTGCATGCCCATCCGACGCATGGATCATCTTACTTGTCAGACAATCAGGTGATCAGCCTGCCTGTCCTAACTCCTAACCAAACTTGGAAATAACATGTTTCCAACGCGGGAATCGAACCCACGACCTCCGAGTCAAGAACCACGCCCTAAACCACTGGACCACGGAGACGATTCGGTATGGATATACTATGAGTCTCGGAAAAGGACATAGGATACTTTTATCTGGCAAAAATGTACGGTTTCCGAGCGATAAACTAATTTCGGCGCAACGGAGTCATCTAGTTATACACAAATACAAAGTTTAATATGATCGATCACAGCCTTGGTAGTAACGACTAACAACTGGTCTATGACCAAAGAATTTGTAAGTGTTGTATAACATTGCGTATGCGGTATGGCCGATATTGAGGTAATAGATACATCCTCTATTGGCAATTCTCACGGCTGGATGGAATGGACGGTATGCGCTGGCATTTCATCAGCTGGACCTTGCGAAGGTGCAATTCTGATTCTTTTATGTGACTGTACCTCGTATTAACTAGAGATCGCCCAATGGTCCAAATTCGACCCTAAAAATTATAAGTTTCAATGCTATTAATATTCTATTATCAAAATATTGACTTTCTTCTTCTTCTTTTGGCTCCCCGTTTAAAGTATTGACTATTTCAGATTTAATAAAAAAAAAACAATAATCAATTTATAATTTGACAAGACACTTCAACCGTAAATAAATGAGTATAATTCGTGTGTATAGGCTTGCCATTCAAAATATCGTAGTGTACACATTGTAGTGTGTGTAATGTTTTATTTATTAAATTATGGTATGATAAAAGCATAATTTTAAAACAATATTGGCTCGATGCACTCCTTCTCCGTATAAACTATAACCTTGGTTTAAATCTTTTCGATCTTATTATTATTGTAGTAATGTCGAAATGTACATTGGGTCTGTCGGAGTGTACCTCCCAAATATTTACAAGGCGCAGCCTGTAACAATTACACGTATACAGGGAGTAGGTACCATGTCACGATTTCTAGCTCCCACGTACAAGCCAGGGTTGTCATGAATAGAATAACCGTATCTTACAAGCAAAAATTTTTATTCCCTTCGTAGGACAATTATAAATCCCTGTTAATATAAAAACATATTTATTACTTACGTAGAATCTACATTTGAGATAGCAATTCGTGTAGTATTTATGTAAAAATGAAGTAAAATGAAAATGTATACTACAATAATTGACCCTTTTCGTTAGTGTATATCTTTTATTTCTCAATAGAGTTATCTACACATTATTTTAAATGCATATTTTAAAACCTTAACTTAGGTCCCTTGTGCCAACCCTAGGCCCAGTGGGTCAACGACTCGCGATGAACCTTGAAATATTTGTACAATACCACGTATAAACTTAACCCGATTCTTAATTTGAACGTTTACAGTAACATAATACTTTCACTAATTGTTTAGCTGAGGTCGTTGCTGTCGGTATGATATATTAATTATTATTAATGGTTGATATTAACTTTTAATTTTAGTCACTGTGTGATGCTGGAATTAAGATTCGAGTCGCATTTTCAAACTGACATCTTTTTAAATATGGAAAAAATCGTAAATGTCTCGGTAATGAAAACTCAGTTACAAAAAAAGGTCTACCTTTCATCTTAATCGATTCAACGGCTTTAGCGTGAAAAGTTACAGATTTTGCATCTATCTTCTATATAAATAAAAACTTATTTTAAATTTGGTTATTCCCGCTAAAACTCAAAAACAGCTAACCGATTTGGTTAATTTTAGTTTTGAAAATTTCGTGAAAATTCTGGAAAGATTCATATAAGGAGGAAAGTGATAAGTAGACATCGGATTATATGCATTTGCATACTTGTATATGCAAATGCATATAATGGCACTTTTTAGGCGATAGTGAATATTTTGGAAAATTTTCGTTGATAGTGCATATTTCGGTAGTTTTATGCCCTCGTAGTCCCAAAACGATAGATCAAAACACTCCAAATATACCACATATTTGAAGTCCATCCCCATTTAAAGAATGTGATGACCCTGATAAGTACAATATCTTTCTAGAAACAAAATGTTTGTTTGTAGTTGGCAACATTAGTAAAAAATTTGAATAAAGTAGTTACCGATTTATTAAACTTCCATGGGCATTATAATTGCAATCGGAAAATGTTGATGGAAAATTATTATTGGTGCTGTATAAAAAACGAAAAATCCTGATTTTGATGAAATTATAATAAAATTGACGCTTTTATTAACGGCACCACCGGAAATTTCTTAAAAAAAATAATGAATTTTAATAATAAGTGACTTTTGATTGTGCATATTTTGTTCATATTTCGGCCATTTTATCGTGCATACTTGCATGCATATTTCGGCACTTTGATCGTGCATATAATCCGATGTCTAGTGATAAGTGATACTTACCGGGTCATCTAGTTTATATTATTAGTATAGAGTATAGACTATATACTATAGTAACGATTTAAGGCACTTATAAACATTGCACATTAACAAACAAATTCTGAACGTTAAGATTATAATTATTATTATTATAGGTTAACCAGTTAAATTTGTATTCGAATTGCCAATCCACTCAGCCAAAGTTTCAGGTGATTAGCTATTCGCGTTTCAAAGTTCAATCCGACAAGGCGTAACCGCTTTATTATGCTAAACTCGAATCATTATCATCAATCAGCGAGAAAACGGCCGTTTCCTAGATATTATGTTTACGTACAGTATTGATTTAAGTGTAACAAATGGTATAGAAACTGTACTGATAAAATTACCATTTGCAATAATATTATAATTATGCATGTTTCTCTTTACTATATATAATTGGCTTGTATGATTTGTTTGGTTTACGCGAATATTGTTCGTAGTTTTTTTAACCAAAGCCGCTGGAAAGTAGGAATCAGAATAGTGGCCCGCGACAAAATCCGTTAGTGATGGAAAGTAAAGGTTTAATAGTGGTATCGGCTTCGAAAGCACTAGACCGAATTCGACTCAGTACCTACGTGGTACCTACAGATATACAACGTGGGACTTTAGAATAACGCGGGAAAAGTAAGGTTCTAACGGAATTGGGCACTGAAAAGTCACAGGAAAAGCCTTATACATGACGTAATATATCGCATACTAATGCAATGTATTATCATTTCTTGCGATATATCGGTCACAGCCGCTGACTTTAGATGCACTGTCCTTATAACACATCTTTATCTTAAGGTCAGTTTCCAATGACACTTGACGACCATCAACGTCTCTACTAGTAATTCTGGCTTTGGGTAAACAGGAAAAAATAACAGGAAAAAAAATTAGGAACAAAATATTCCTCTTTAATTTTATCGTACGAAATATAACATTTTAATTATAGCTTTACGAATACGTTGCAGTAATTTTTTCCAGCTCAGCTCTACTTAATATATTAAACCACAGATGGTTCAATATATTATGTAGAGTTAGTTCTACTTAATAATAGATGCCAGATTCTCTACATAATGCCAGCACACGCCAGCAGTGGCCAGCACATCGTCAAAAGCTCGAAAAATCAGAAAACTCTGGCATAATAAGAATTAAAATATTAAATCTCAAAAGCAAAACAAGCTCTGTTTCTAAACCGAGCTGTCTAGTCGGCCAAGGACAATGTGGAACAAAATATTTCTTAGGAAAAAGAAAATTATCTGGACACGAACAGCCTTAAGATAAACTATAATCAAAGTAACAAGTGGAACATTCTAGATCTACATAATTATCTGAACTGGTTTTTATCAACCTGACCATAATATATTCAAGTTAATTACTAATATTAATGATCACTGATCAGTATTGACATTACACCATGACACACAGACACACATTCAGCGTATCATTAATCGTTCATACCGACATTTCTGTTAGCCTATTCCGTATATATGGTCGATTCAATGTTGTTTTTCTTTGAAATTTTTAAAATTAATCTTTATAAATATTAGGTAAGTCGTTGGCATAATATAATTATTTCAAAGTTGAAACGTTTGCGAATAGACATTAAACATGTTTTTATTTTTTATAGTTAAGATTGATTATTATTTCAGTTTTTGTGATAATGTTTACAAAGTTACTAAGTTAAGAACATTGTACATCAGCTAAGTAGTCCGGTACAAAACTTCCTCATAATATTTTCTAAAGCAAACGTCAATGAACATAATACTATATTACCTCTATATAATGTATATTCTATTGTAAAGAAAGTGAACAATTAACATTCTGCAACAACTGTTTACAACTTACAATTCATTCATAATTAGCTAAAAGAAAAGCTTTTTGTTCTTAGCACGAAGGTTCTGTTTATAAATATCATAACGCCTCCATGGTCAAGAGGTTTAGACTAGCTATGACTCTGGGCTGACTCGGACAACGTAGGCTGATCACCTGATTGTCTGACAAAGAAAATGACATATGCGTCGCATATGCATGAAATATATCTTGTACCTGTTCTACCACTAGAGTTTAGAGTGTAGACAATCGTTCGTACCACGGTTAGGAAAGTAAAGATGCAGCACCACCATATTACAATAAGCCTCTGCCTAGCTGGGCTAGTTTTGCAAACAACGCCCGAATGTGTGCACACTGCACAGTACACAAGAGCTCTTTCTCTTCTTCTCTCATCCTAGTTTAAATTATACAAAGAACAAGGAAACCAGCAGGATTTCTAACTCTAAACTCTTTTCTAATCATTCCTTACATCTTGAAAACATTCCGTTACTTTATAACTGTTGAGCCATATTTGTTCAACAATGTACCTACAATCAGCATACCTCAAATCAAGTATGGACGCGTAATGTACATCGCTATAATCGCCGAAAGTGACCGGCGCACCTGGCCATACGGAGTCAAGAGCGGCGCGTGCGCATCCGCGGCCGCTGGTCAAGTTCACGGCGCATCTGGCGGTCCTTGCGTAAGGTTGGCGTGCCTTCACTTACACAGTTACACATCGCAACATAGTGCAAATATACACTAGCAAAATAAAGTGATAATACTTCAGCGTGTGTATGTGTCCTCTATATTATGTGTGTAGAGTTCCCAGAGAACGCAGCAGCGCTGGCTTGTATGGTTATTATTATATCTGAAATACAATAATTAAAAAATCAGCCGAGTGCGAGTTGGTCTCGCGGACGAAGGATTTCGTACCATTATACAGTAAAAAAAGTAAAGTGATTTTTGTATGGGAGCCCCCCTTAATTATTAATTTTATTTAAAACATAATTATAGCTGAGTATTTTCTGAACATTTCAGGTGCTAAAGCCCGGTACACATTGGGCGTTTGGAAGCGCGCGCTTCATAACGCCCAATGTGTACCAGCTCTAACAATCTGTTGTCATCATTGATATTTGATATATCCGAGGGACGGACGGACGATCGATTAAAATATTATAATATGTTACTGCTCTCTTCTTGCGCTTCATTAAAAAATGGTCTAGTCCACTTCAAGCTCAAAGTCGCGATAGAGCATTACAATCAAAACTATCCACGGCCAATCGATTGAAATCCAAGAGGACAATCAGATGGAGAAGAATCGCTCTTTTCCACGACCAAATTGAAGAAGACAATTAAACGAAGAATAAACGGAAGCAGGAGCAGAGACAGCGTGAGGCGTGGGCGGTGTGGGCGACCGCCCACGGCCTCGCGGTCCTAGGGGCCTCGCGCCCCTTGGACAGCGCGTTTTTTTTTTAGGATTTACGAGTATCAAAAAAATCTTTCAACAAAATCCGTCTTCTTGCATCATCCATGAGGGGGCCTCGCAAAATATATTTTGCCCACATAAAATTAAGGTCTTGCGCCGCCACTGAGAAGGAGATTCCTCTGCTGAAGTTCAAGGTGTAACCCTCGCTCCGCTGACCGCGTGTGACCGGGTCATCGCGGCCGACTTCGTATCGAGGACGACACCATTCCGCACATCTACAATTCGGCTATCTGACATCTATAGCAGCCTCTACACGTTAGCCGTGTTTGCCGAACAGAAGGGGAAGGCGCTATACTAAAAAAGAGATTGAATTATTTGCGTCTTTCTTTCTGGTATAGCGCCGTCCCTTTCTGTTCGGCAAACACGGCTAACGTGTAGAGGCCGCTTATGAAATAGAACATTCACTATCATCTATTGGTTCAGTGAAACACTAGCTATGAAACCCACCCACGTTGCGCCAAAACTCGTTTATCGCGCGGGAACCGTACATTTTTCCGGGACAAAAAGTATCCTATGTCCTTTCCCGGGACTCAAAGTATCTCCATACCAAATTTCAGTCAAATCAGGTAAGCAGTTTCGCCATGAAGAAGTAACAGAAGTAGGTAATGTAATGTTTAATTTTTGTTAGTCTCGCTGAAACGACAACGGCTGGCCCGATTTGGCTTGTTGGTCTTGGTATATTTGTGGAAGTCCAAAGAACGTTTCTGGGGGAAGTCATCAAGGGTCATCTAGTGTACTGTAAAACATGTCATAAACAAACGTTGTTTTTTTTTTTCAAAAGATTTTAATAAATTTTAAGGACACCCCAGGACTTGACTGGCAGAGAATGCTATGGCATAAAATCCGCACTTCATGTTTCAACAATCTCTGTCATGTAGTAAACAAATCTTAAAAGATCAATTTAGTGGGAAAATTTAACAGGTGCATTAAATATTAAAGGGACTTTGGGAATGTAATTAAGGACTGTAAAATGTTACTACTAATAGAGCTTTGTACTAATTAGTTCTCGATCAGCAATCACGTCAACTGTCTTTTCAATAACAATAAATCGATAAACGCGGCACAAACCAATTCGGTTTATTGGGGTCCTTGGCCCAGAAAGACAAAAGACTGTTAAACATTTGAGCACAATATAAATATATACAGTAGTGTAGCTCAACCATTATATCCGTCAAATATGACTCGCCTAACACAGAACATGTTTTACGCGCGTGCGATTATATAGCCACGATTAAACTACCATGGTCTTAACCAGACTAGTAGCTTAGACCCTTTCGAAAAAAAAGCGCGTGCGATGTGATTTTATATTGTTCTATTCTTTCAAGATACCTGAAATCGCGTTAATGTGTGCGTGCGCCGATTCGAGCTAACTAATATAAAGTTGTCCTACTGACTACCGTATGTTAAATTACTGTTATGATTTGAATTTCATTGCAATCAGATTTTATTATATTTTGGAACATAAAATTTCAAAATCGCCTTTGTTCAGTTTACCTCGGATTATCCCATAGGATTGATGCTAATGTAGGCGTAAAGGTAAATATGTCAGAGACAAAATGACTCTGAACTGAGCTTAGTTAGGTTCGGTTCACATTGCAGCGTGAATAAACCGCAATTATTCAATCGAAATAGAGCCAACACCGCATCTGTCATTTCAATGCGCATTGCCTCGTATCGTACTTAGAACTAAAAGTTACATACAGAGTACTTTTAGCTTTAACTTTTTAATAATAGACATCTCGATATTCGTGATTATGTTTACCATTATGGGAAACAATAATATAACCACAAGAGGACTTGTAATTGCCTTTTTTGCGCACAATTTGCCTGTAATCGTGACTATATCCCGCATGTGATAAAAAGTACATACTCTCAACACATTATGTATAAATGACGATCATCCTCGTGGGTTTTTGCGTATATTATACTAAGCATCTTTAGATTTACCTTTAGATATGATGAGCGGTACCGTTCAATACTAATAAGTATTGAACGGTACCGCTCATTATGTCATGTGATTTGTGATTTATTCCAAGAAATACTTGCTGTTAAATATTTTTCTCTAATTAAAAGCGATGGCTTGCATAGTATTTTTGTGTTGAAGAAATATCCCGGACTAGTCCTCTAGATGCATCATCATGTAACATGCCCAGCTACCACCAGGAACACCATCAAATCAGTTGCAATCGCAAACATCATAGGACCATGCCACCATCATAGGACATTATGCTTTAATCATACGTAATTTCGCTGTACAAAATATAGATGGGTAAGTGACGTAACCTGAGTCCTGACCAAGAGCTCTGTAGACTGCTGTCTAAAATAATGGATCCACTTTAATCATATTGAAGGTCACCAAATGGGCAATCCATATTACGCTGGATAAAGTTTTGAGGAAATCCAAAATTATGGACATGCTTTATTTTTCTTCGGACAAGTAACTCATTCAACATACTTACTATTAACTAATAGCAGGCAAGTTATAATCGGTTAAACAAAAGACGTGCGACCGTTTGTTCCAGTAGTATGTCTGAACAATGGATGGGAGTGTTTCTAATAAATTGTCTTCGCTCCGTTGCAACACTTCATATTTTGGTTCTACACAACGGTTCATGAATGTGCTTTGAAAATTAATTTTCTGAGCTACAATTAATCAATGTTTTAATGAACAAAGTGTACGGAATTTTTTGATTACACTTGGACCTTGGTTGATAGTAGTTTTAGACGCTTTATATTATGTTCTCACTTTGCGTGGAGCTCTTTTTAACCGACTTTCTAAAAGGAGGAGATTATAACATTATGTTCGTCTTGTTATTCCCGATGTTTCGGCTTCTTTCCAGCAACAGGAGTTATGGATAGATTGAGGTGACCGATGCTGAAATTGTTTAAAAGTACCCAAAGATTAACCATTACTACTTATAATCCGATCTACGCAGAACCCTCCCTCAGTATCTTAAAGCCGCGGTGTTTTCGATTTGGTTGATAAGATTTTATTCAGCCTCCAAAGTTTGAGAGCAGAATCTGTGTAGGTATTAAATTTTAGATGTGGAGTTTCGTTAGGTAGAGAACATTGTAAATCATACTTTAATACCTGAAATTATCCGTTATTAGAATCTACATTCCTCATAACAATTACAGACGCTAGTAGCTTTATATGGCGCAAAATTGAAGATAATTCGAGTGGAACTAAACGCCGAGATGGTATTTGAGTGTGCAGTGGAGTCTGACGGAGTAATTGGATGTGCCATATATGAGACAATAGTAGACGCCTTGAAGCTTCGCGGGTATTATTCTAAAGGTGGGCATTGACGGTACGTCCATCCAAGCAAATTGCCGATAAATACTTCTAAAACGTTCCGTTAATCTCGCTCACTTGAGACACGACGGACTTATGGCTGCCATATACACGCTACGGTCTACCGGAGAGGTCACCTGTGCAGGTATGCCTGCGCAGGTGTCAGTTGAAAGAATTGATTTTCGATTTTGCGCCGGTGGCCTGCGTAGGTTCAAAAAACTGCACAGGTCAATTCAAATACACATTCCGGTTTACCTGCGCAGGCATACCTGCACAGGTGGACCTCTCCGGTAGACAGTAGCGTGTATGGCAAGCATAAGGAACACATACACACCCTAAGGCCTAAAGTATTATTACTTAGTTTTGTTACACCCTGTAGAGTGCGTCCGTTCGAAAGTCTTCTAAACGGCTGTTCAGTGAATGCCCGGCTTTAAACGAGCAGCAAGTTAGGTCATCGTTATTCACGTATATGACTAACTACCACGTGGACTGACCTAATATGGACTTTGTATAACGTTTTCTACTGCACCTCTCAATGTCAAGTTTGTTTTGTTCAAAATATGTTCAAACTCCTAACCTGCAATTACGCAACGTATGACAAACGTTTTGCAACTTAGAATTAGATATAACAACGTACATGGTGATTACATGGCAAAACGTGAATACTAAAATATACTTACGGTACTATGATAAATGTGGGAAAAAATGTCACGTCAAGTCCAAGTTCGACACATAATCTTTACATACAAAGAAAAATATGATATAAAAATCATGTAGTTATAACCTAACTACATGATAATATAATATTAGGAGTTTAGGACTATTAGGTACATTTTATATAATATTTTAAAGAAAAAAGCACTGAAAGCAAGCCTCATGCAGCATTCTCACAGTATTTATGTCAATATTTTAAGAAACTCCATTACAATTATTTTAAGAAAACTTTACGACTTTATTCTCACACGCTAATGCGTTAACTTTATTATGATTGAATGTGCCAAAATAACGCGAACTATAAAATGATTAACGCGAAAACGTTGCCAAAGGATCAAATGGGAGCTAAATCTAAAGACGTAAGTATATATCTTGATTTTGGCAATGGCCTATGCTTCATCATACAGTTTTAGATCATCCTCAGATTAAAATCGAAATATATTTGGCGCCACGTTGCGTGCGTTTCGTTGAAATCTATTGTAGGGCGTGATTCAGGCAGCGGATTAGCAGTGTCACTCATTTATCGTAGAAATTACGTCTTTACGTTATAATAAACGTAAATACAAAATTAATAGTCCTGGTTTTTACGAATTTTGTTGATGGTACACAATTAAAAGAACTGAGACTGCGGCTTCAAGTCTTGGTATGGAAGTTAATGTGTGAGATTAATCTTATAAAGATATAAGATTATATATATATATATATATATATATATATATATATATATATATATATATATATATATATATATATATATATATATATATATATATATATATATATATATATATATATATATATATATATATATATATATATATATATATATATATATATATATACTTGGAATCGGCTCCAACGATTTTCATGAAATTTAGTATATAGGGGTTTCGGGGGCGATAAATTGATCTAGCTAGGAATCATTTTCAGAAAATGTCTTTTTATTCGTGTTTTATCGATAATCGATAAACTGAAAAATATGACTCTTCCTGACATCTATTGGCGAATAATAATACTATTTTGATAGCAACTAATTGTTTTAACGACCAGCAGATGGCGTTATTAAGTAACACGAAGTCAATGAGTGTTTGCTATACCGAGCAAAGCTCGGTCATCCAGGTACTTACAGGTAAACGAAAAATATGAAAGTGTCCTTTTATTTTCTGAGTGACAACTGACAACATGGCCGTATTCTGCTCATCTTATTGTACCGATAAAATATTTCTTTGCGCGTATCACATTAGTCGATGTCTCATCTTCAATTCGATTTCCATTGTAAAGACGGCATCGTGATAATATAACGTGGGCGTAGGTCGCTTTCTAGCTTTTCATAAAAATATCTATCGAATCGAAAAGGGTCGTCTGATGACAGTTTTTCCACATAAATATATTTTGTTGTGCATGTGGTTATGAAACCTAGAACGGTGACTTTCGTCCACGAAAAATGACGAAAGTATGTATTTTCCATTGACACCAAGTATTCAATCATAACATTCATATGCAATAGTGGCACGATATTTATCATTATCTATATGATTTTGTACATAATACTCTATCAAAGATTCTCCATTTGTTTATCATAGTAACACAATATAAACAAACGAGTAAACGAATTGCCTGACAGCCTCAGCCATGGCAAACATATTTTTTTTAATTTATTGGGAGCTGGAAACGAGTCCTTTTGGAAAACATATAGTGGCAAGTGTGTTGCCAACTTTAAAGGACAAAATATGCTCTTTTTAAAGGTTTGCGATTGTGCGGAAACCTCGTTGCAAGCAGCCCCCGTAGACAAGTGGCAAAACGCTGACGCTAACGCTACAAAATGTATGGATTTGACATTAGTATTCGCTAGCGAAGCGATGACTTATGTCAAATCGCATACATTTTGTAGAGCTAGCGTTAGCGTTAGCGCTTTGCCACTTGTCTACAGGCCCTGGTCACAGTTATTCCAACTTGCAAACCTTTGTTGTTGTAGCACATAATAAAATATGAAACTCAAACAATTTTTTTTTTTATTCAGAATAGATTTTTGCAAATATTCTCTGAACGTCGGGTCTACACTGGTGCCTACCACCGGTTCGGGTTTCACATCTTCACATCATATCTTATATCTTATATGTTTGACTTCATTCTTGTTTTCATTACCATACCACGAGAGTAGGGGTTAGTTTTTCCCGTGGTTTTTCTCGTCGTGGGAACGGGAAAGTGGAAAGTTGTGATTGTCAGTGAGGCCGTGTGTTCGGCTCTTTCTTTACAAAGCTATCAAGATTATAATAAAATTACGTGGTATTAGAGCAATTAAGTGTATCATCATCATTACCACGATATCATTATTATAGGCTCATAATATTATAGAAAAAAATAGAAGAATAATATTTTGATGATGTCTTGCATTGAGTACTGAGTAGGCTCCGAATTTACTTGATGTATTTCGGGATATCATATTTAGATATAATTTTGAAAAAGGATAATATTAACCTTAAATTTACCACTGGACCGATTTTGATAAATTTTGCACATATTTTGGTAAGGATAAATCACACTATTTTAAATACGTCTTCTGATTAACAGAGTAAAACCTTTGAAAATAAGTTTAAATAAAAAAATCTTTAAATGCATAATCCCTCAAAAAACCTCCAAACAGAAACAGATTAAAATTCTTCGAGGTAGATTATCTTAAGCCTCTATAAATACAACATTTAATTTCGCATTTTAATCCGACTTTAGTAAACCTCTTGAAAGTTCAATAACTTCAATCAGCTAACAGTCGAAAAAAAATAAACATTAGATTATTATCCTCATATTATTTCCACAAATTTTCCAGAATCATCTGGTAAATAAAGACTGGTTTTGAAGTGCAGGTTTAGGAAACGGCGTACAGGACCTAGGTGTCGCCTGGCGTCGTGGTGTCGGCTCGTTAAATCTTTATCTGTTCTATAAATTAATTATTGTAATGTATTCGGTATCCGCCGCCGAGCCCCAGCCTTTAGCCAAGACTTCTTTATCGCTTCTTTATAGAATCTCCGATCAAAATGTATGGAATTGACATAAGTGTTCGATAAAATAAAGTCGACTTATGTTATGTCAAGTCCATAGATTTTGATCGGCGATTCTATAAAGAAGCGATAAAGAAGACGTCTTGGCTAGAGGCTGAGGTCCGTTGTTTATAGTCGGCATCAGCGGCGGGCGCGATCCGGTCGCACAATATCATCCAAATCGGTAACACGAATCGTAAACGAGATTCCGCTTTTTGAACACGTTTTTGGCGCCAGCGGTGATTTATACAAAAATAGTTTAATGCCCAACCTAATAAGATTTACATTGGCGCAGCACAGTTGAATAACTAGTTTTTTGCGAGTGATAGCGTTGCGTTGGATTGTGAGTCATCTGCGGCGGGGAGAGAGGCGGTATTCGCTTGGCGGGCGCGGTGTTTTGGTCGGGATTTCCGCGGCGGCGTCGGCCGGCCGGCGGGCGGCGCGCGAGGAATGCGGAGATGACCCCAGCAGTTTGGCCATATTTTACTCGTCATTAGCATACGACCGCGACCCTCGTCACACCTCTGACGTCCGAACAGATGATGAGCCGGAGATGTGTACAGGCTTTATATTGTCTAGTTAGGGGCCGCCCATTAACCACGTAATCTTTTTTTAGCATCAGCTGAACCCCTCCCTCTTGGCGATACGTAGTGATATTTAAGACTACGTGATGTGTACTTTGGTAAGGTTTGTCAAATCCCTTACCCCCCTTTCAAGCCTCACGTGATTAGTGGACAACTCTTATTGCTATAGTGGGCGATATGCGCCTTAAAATACTTCGGCTTATTCCATAATGGGCTCATGGTTCACGGCCGTAGGTATTTTTGGTGTAGGCTAATCAAGAATCTAATCGATTCAAGCCTTATCGCGTTCATTGTATAGTAGGTTTCAAAACATCATTAATATTACCAATTTTACGAGCTCATAATATCGACGCCTTATTATAAATATACTCCTACGAATAATAAAAACTATTTATAAACAGTAACTATAAACAGTTTTTACTATTCGTAGATATACTTCTTGCTTCTAATAATTCAAAATGTTCGTGTTATCAAGTGTCTGTGGGTATTGGACTATTGGGGTGTCCTAAAAGTCTTGCTGTTTGGGAGTGAACTTAAAGTCGAGAAGGTAAAATATTTACCTCGCATATCCAACAGAAATGTAGAGTTCTACTATATTCAAATACCAGTGTGTAACTGTTCTAAATCAAGATACAGTCAAATTTCGTATATATTTGACTGTAAAGTGTAAAGCTCTACAATTCTGTTAATTTTTAAATATTAAGTACTGACTTTAAATTTTCTCTGAAACTGCAAGACTTTTTAGACAACTTATGCAGTACCTATATATCATACCACGGAGGTTCCGCGGGAGACTCCGGAATGAAGCGTCAAAATATGTAAGTATGTTAGTTTCAAGTTATTTTTATATAATTAATATATGTATGTTAGATTTAAGGTATTTGTTATATGGGCCTCTGATGCCCGAAATTAGGGTTGCCATCCGTCCGGATTTCCCCGGATTTGTCCTAGTTTGAAGGGCGTCCGGGGTGCGTCCGGCCGGGTTTTTGAAAAGTGTCCGGTTGAAATCCGGACACTTTTGCTGAGACTTTAAAAACTTTAAAAAGTTTTAAGTTGTAAGTGTTAGAAAACTCGCTAAGCATACACACTGTTTCTAGCACGGACTTGAGTTAGTCAGATTTTTACAAATTCTTGTTGGAAAAGCAAAAATTGGCAAGACGTAATCGTAATTTATACTGTTTAAGAGGTGTCCGGGGAAATAACCACATTTCGGCTAAATGTCCGAGAATTTTGTCGTGCCTGACCGGCCGGACGGAAGGGAATTTGGGTGATGGCAACTCTACCCGAAATAAATGATTTGATTTGATATCATAGACAAAGCTGTTGTAACGTTATCCGGCAATTAGTGAATAAAATACGGACGGACATTGCATGGTCCCTTTCTCACCGGCGCGGCGCGCGGGCGCGGCGCAGGCAGTAGGCACAGGGCCCATAAACTTATGATTTCCAGACCACTTTCTACACTGGCCGACGCAACGGGACCACTTATTAATATTGCGTAATATCCCTGCGTTTCTCGTAGCAGGGTACTTAGACAAATTGCAACCTATAGTTTAGCCAACACATCAAAATATGTGAGATTTGACATGGCTCATGAGGCATCGCAAGCGCCGTCATGGCGCCGCCATGTCATATAGAGATGCATTTTGCCAGATCGTACACACTTTTGATATCTAGCTTCGAATGTTATTTGACTAAATACCCTGTACAGATAATTAATTATTCTACTCATTAATTAATTATTCACAGATAAATATAAATTGGCGATCATTGCACCAACTTATGCAAACCGCAAACGAATCCAATATGGCCATGCATTTTCTGGCCAAACGGGAATTCCTGTAACTTGGCATCCGGGGTTCAAAATTGATGTATTTCAATGATAGTGGTCACATTATAAACGCTGATAAATAATTGGTTGTCTTAAAATAATAATTATAAAGATATAAAAAATATTCAAATAACAAAATATTATGAAGATCCGTGTGTTGATGTTTTTTTGGAACGTCGCGACAATTTGGAGACAAGAGGACGGAAAACAATAATTAACAAATATAATAAAAAATAATATATATTTTGGTAAAAAAAATATCTATATCCTTAATCCTTAATCCTTATCCACATTTTAATGCCAATCAAGAATGCCGTTTACAATCTTGCTTCCAAATCCCAAAATAAACCTTAGGGAAAACCTACCTCATTATTCGTGGCTTCTGTTGCCATGCGGATGTTAGCTCGACGAGAACTTTTTCTAAATCGGTCCAGCATCAGATAAGCGCACCTCTGACACCTGACGGAGCTGATGGTACGTGCATCCGCTACGAACATCCCGCTCGTTAAACACCAGGCTACACATACACTACGTAGCTCAAAAGTATTTAAAAACAGTAGTTTTACGAATAGGTAGGACCAGATTAATGCCACGGCTTCGCCGAAAACCAGCGCAAAACGACACATATGTTGAGTAACAGCGAGTTAGTCGAAGAGTTGAGGCATCTCAAAACACGCAAGGGTCCATGGCCAGCAATTACTATAGTTCTAGCGTTTACATGATACATGAGTAGAAGCTAGAACTTTAGATGCTGCTTGCTTGAATGATCCCCGATACATTTTATGAAAAGAAGTATTCTTATACTTCTTTTTATAAAATGAATGAAAAATGGGGAATGAGTAGACACTAAGTAAACAAATACATAAAGAGTAACGACGTGATCCAATACCTAACATAATAATATTTATCAGTAGGTACATCAACAGAATTGCTTTTCGGAGTAATTATGCAAAACGATATAGAAAAAGGCCGATTGAAAGATGACATAGCAAAAGGTAGACGATGATCCGGCGAAATATGAAGATTACAATAAATTTCTAGCTATTGTAAGTCGAGTCGAAGATCACATGGTAAGAGCTGGAACGATTGGGTTCAACGTCTTATTTAAAAAATAAATACAAAAAAAATTTGATAATAATAAATAAAATCTCGGCGCCAAATAGTGTAAGCGTGTCCTTACAAAAAGTCCAAAATCCGTGTCAGAATCCGCCATCCGCAAAAGTGCGACGACCTTGATATTCGCGGCTCCGTTATGAATACGCGGCGCCGGCGCACAGGGGAAGTCGGTAATGAACTTGTAGCTTGTCGCTTTATTGAACCAGTTCAAATGTAGAAAATGGGTAAAAGCGCCGGAAATATACAGAGAAATATCACTGGCAATGCTATCGAACAACATTTTCTAGTTATTATCGATAACGAGTTAATAATTAATTTTGCAATTAATTGTTTTCCAATGCCAAAGAATACAACGTCAAACTAAGGTGAAGAACCAGAAACAAAACATAGGTTACATTAATCCAATTAAAATTTACGCTACGCGTTCACGACACACCAAAACAAATAAGTGGATTTTACAATCACTGATCGCTAACAAACAAAATGTTCAAAGATTGCCTAAAAGCCTTAAACACAAGTAACAACATCAAAACAATTAAAAATTAATTTACAATTATCGTGTACATCAGCAAGGTTATCCTTACCGCCGATATAGTCAAACGCTTCAGTTCTGGCGTTAACAATGCTTGCATAACGCGGTTCACATCGACAAGTGCTAAAAGTTAAAATTCGTCTAATTAGAACGAGGTCCAGTATTGCAAAACGATACAAGAAATGGCCAGGCGCGATCTTATCGGAGTAATCGTACCATAAATCACGCATTTACATATTAAATTGTAAAAACATGAAGCAAGCTTGACCATCAGCTACCCAAATTACGGTGCACGTGTAACACTACTAAATCGAAAAGAACAAGAACATTTGAAAAATCAGAGAATTTATGCAGCGAATTTATGCAACGACACATGGGTTGACCAAAATTAAGCTACGATTCAAAGCTATAATATGCTGCCTGCTAAAATAACCCTTCCTAATAATAATATCCCAGATAAAGATAAAGAAGGGCGTAAAGCTGTTACCCGGAGCACCCATAAAGTGTTTCCCCGGCGTATAATAATAAGGCATAAAGCTACAAACCGACCGACAGAAATACAGAAGTTATTATTTGTAAGAAGTTTTTAGTTTATTACAACCAGCACTCACATTTAAATATACAAAGGTGAACAATTGCATTGCACACGAAAAATATCAACAAAATTAACACATTAATTATACATTAACAACGATTAAAATATAAATTTCATAATGGCCACTACTTAAAAACAGTTTAGGTTTGCATAAATTACTTTATACACCCAATTAAAACTAACTTTACATATTAAAATTCCAAGTTTTTTCCATTCAAAGGATGTTACTAAATAAAGCGAAAAGCAAAAAAAAACTCGTCGCATTTAACTTCTGAATACGGAGATGATATTTATACTGGTACACCTTGCTGGGTGAAAAATGGTTAAGTAGAGCTCTCGTGTAGGTACTGCGTATATTGTAAAAAATGAATACTGAAGAAGGGGAAAAAATTGAAGATATAATATAACGTTATGCAATTTTTAAGACTAAATGTTTCTGATAATAACATCTAGTAGGAACCTTACCCGCGATGAAAGAAAAGTCTAACCACGTGGTCTCTACGTCTGTGCCAACTGCCAAAGTCTATCAAAATCTCCCCAATAGTCTTAAAGTTCATTAGATGCTGATTAATTTAGTGCAAGGAAGATAAGACCAATTATATATTTATTTGTTATCGAAACCGAGAACACGTTGTTTAGGCGTGGTCGTAGAAAAACAAACAAAATTTTCCTCTTGTTGCCTAATCGAGGGTCACAAATCTAATTTGTCAGAGCTAATGCATAATAACTGTTTACATTACGTCAAAGTTCAGCTTTCGGAAGTTGAAGGTTCAAGCTTTGTACGACTCTACCCATAGTGCCTGAGAGTCCAATGTTTGCTATGAGTCCAAAGAAATAAAAAACATAAAATGCAACTCAAAATTGCGTGGCTTCCCAACTCAAAAGCATATTTTCCCAGGGATGAAACCTATAGTTACGTACTTTATTTTACCTTATATCATTAATTCTAAGTATATAAATATATGAGATGTCTTGTTTAAAGTATGACATGAGCGTGAGAGCAACGTTTAGAATTTTGGAGATAATCGTACAATAAAATGTTCCTAATTATATTTATTATAAGTGAGACAAGTTTAAAGCCAAGAGTCTGTCCTAAAAACCTATCAAGCGCATAACATGAAAAACACATTAATTTTTTACATGTTTTGATACTATGCTTATGAGCACAATATATAATATATAGTTATATATTAGGTAAAACGGTCACATATTATAAAAACAAATTCGAATCAAGTTTAGGAACCGGATATAATAGAAAATACGTCAAGAACATTAAGAAGAATCATCAAAAACTTATACGTGACCTTTGATTAATTAATTATAATGGATGTTATGTTCCCAAACGGCCTTTACATTACGTCATGAATCGAAGAATCTCTACAACACATAATATTATTGTTGTATATAAACGCCTCCATTTAGGTTTACTTTTGTACTGACAGTACTAAATACACAAAAATCTATCCCAGTTTGGGTTCAGCGAAAGACGAGTTTCATGGCGTAACTATGAGACGCTTGTTTGTAAAAAAAAGGTAGTAAGTAGTCCTTGTGTTTCTCTCAGAATAAGTTTAAAATAATTTTTGTCACGTTTTAGTTACTATTAAAGAAACATCATCTAACACGTCTTCATCATCTAAAATAGTAATTCGTTATTGTAATTATTATAACAAGATACTAAAATATGTATTATTCAGCGTTTACTTGCTTAGCGCCAAATTATAAACGAGATACCTATACGATTCCATAACACAGAACTACGAGGGCTGCTATTTATGTATCCGGAACTGGCCACTTACAAGAACAATATTTAAAAAGTAATTACAACATTTGAAAATAGAACTCTTTGGTTGAAGAATACATTTTGTTTTATGTGACTGTCAATTATTTTTCCATTGTGGCGTCATTTTGAAAATTGCGTGTCTTCATTTGCCATGGATTTAACGCGTGAACATTTTCGTGCAATGATTTACTACGATTTTCGGCGTGGGCTAAATCAACAACAGTGCTTTATTCAACTCACCGCAACTTTTGGAGATGAAGCACCATCAAAAACCACTGTTTATCACTGGTACAGTGAGTTTAATCGTGGGCGGTCTATGCTCACGGATGAAAATAAAGAAGGTCGCCCAAAAACAGCTGTTGTCCCACAAAATATAGATGCTGTGCGGGAACTAATAATGCGTGATCGTCATGTTACATATCGCGAGATAGAGGCGTCCTTAGGCATAAGTATGACGAGCATACATAAGATATTACACGAACATTTGGCTGTAAAAAAAATATGTTCGCGTTGGATTCCGCACAACTTGGCAATCGATCAAAAACGGGCTCGTGTCGATTGGTGCAAAAAAATGATAAAAAAATACAACCGTGGTACGTCAAAAGCCGTTTATAATATCTACACAGGTGATGAATCTTGGATCTATGCATATGACCCCGAAACTAAACAACAGTCAACGGTGTGGGTGTTCCAAGATGAGCCGAAACCAACAAAAGTTACTCGTGCAAAAAGTACTTTGAAGCAAATGGTCGCCTGTTTTTTTGGAATTAATGGACATGTGGCTACAGTGCCATTAGAGAATCGTAAAACGGTTAATTCTGAATGGTATACGACCATTTGTTTACCAGAAGTCTTTGAAGAAATAAGAAAGGACAACCGACAACGCAGAATCATATTACATCACGACAATGCTAGCTGTCACACTTCAGCTGAAACAACTCAGTTTTTGGAGGGTCAAAAGATCGAATTGACTGGTCATCCGCCGTACAGCCCTGATTTGGCACCTAACGATTTCTTTTTATTTCCATACGCGAAGAACAAATTACGTGGTCAACGTTTTTCGAGCCGCGAAGAGGCTGTTGATGCGTTCAAAATGCACGTTTTGGAGATACCTCAATCAGAATGGAAAAAGTGCTATGAAAATTGGTTCCAGCGTATGCAAAAGTGTGTCGATCATCGCGGCGAATATTTTGAAAAGCAATAAAACCATATTAAATGATATATGTTTGTTTCTTTTTTTAATTCCGGATACATAAATAGCAGCCCTCGTATAATAAGTACAACTGATATTTAAACGTGTTACGTAACAACATTGACTAAGGAAAACATATTTTCTCTATGGTAACAATAGTTTTCGATTCTACGGCAATATATTATTTAATATTTATATTATAATAAATCATACAATACGTTACGTATAGAGCTCCTCCTGTTTTCAATAAAATCATATAATTTATAATCATATAAAAGCAACTCTAAAACTTAGAATATTCGCAATTAAAAGAGGTTAGAGAGAGGCACTAATTAAATAATGGTAATTAAAGTTTAAAGTTAACGACCACTTTACACTCATGATTAAATCTGCGCAAGTTTCTAGTACTAATTATTATCAATACATAAGCTATACTCTCTAAGCTCACACAACCTAAAAGGTCCCTACATTTTCCCAAACATAATCCAAAAAACCTGGCATTAACAGAACCGATTTGCAGCTCAACGCGCTATCACATAACCACAACTTCTGACAAAAACATCTAACCAAGAACCGATTTGTATCTCAACGCGCTATCTCACAACCACATCTTCTAAAACATCGAACTTATCTTAAATATTAAAAATAAAATGCAAACGAACAACCTAGCGGCTAGCAGCAAGGACGCGGAGAGGCAGCCGAAATCCCAGCGCCGGCGCGGCGCGGAATGTGGCACATCCACAATATAATATACCGAGAATCGACCATCCGAATTACACCGAGCCGTTTGTCCACGCATATTTTTTTCTACCTAAAAGTTTATACGCATTATGTTGATGTTTACTGCGTATAAACTTTTAGGTAGAAAATAAAAAAAGATTCCTTAATAGATGTTGCCAAAACTTATGCAATATTTTGCATATTGACAACATTCTTTATTATTAGGACACCAGAGACATGAGACAGTACATACTACCTACATACAATAAAAATAAATTACTCACTATTTATACGTGGGAGAGCCATGCTTCGGCACGAATGGGCCTGCTCGACCGGAGAAACACCACGTTCTCACAGAAAACCGGCGTGAAACAGCGCTTGCGCTGTGTTTCACTGAGTGAGTGAGTTTACCGGAGGCCCAATTCCCTTTCCTATCCTCCCCTATTCCTTTCCCTTCCCATCCCTACCCTCCCCTATTACCCTATTCCCTCTTTTAAAAAGGCCGGCAACGCACCTGCAGCTCTTCTGATGCTGCGAGTGTCCATGGGCGACGGAAGTTGCTTTCCATCAGGTGACCCGTTTGCTCGTTTGCCCCCTTCTTTCATAAAAAAAAACTCATATTTCGTCGCTAAGTGATATAAATGGGCACTTGGCGCTTCCGATGCCTTATGTAGAAAAATCCTATACATTCCCGATTTCTGATGACCCCGTGCGAGTTTCTTACGCCGGTTCTTCTCGGCGGGGTAGTTCCCTAACCGGTGGTAGGCAACGTAGTTTCTTCGTTCGACTTTCAAAAAGTGTATCATGATACCCATTTTGAATAAAAAGATATTTTATTTATTTTATATTATTTATTTATTTTTATTTCATTTATTTATTTTCTAACTTCGACCTCACAATTATTATTGTCGAGTCCACCTTGAATCTATCTTTACTAAGTAACTAAGTTACGTTTTATCCTAGAATCACCTAAAATCAACAAAAAATGTTGCTATCTAAATCTGTAATCCATCATATTTACATACTTTCAGTACCAGATCAAGATAATCTAAATTCAATCATAATACGATGAAATATACAAGACGATAACACGTTCGAGGAATCGTCGACCATTAGAATCTGCAGCATTCCGCGCATACCGAGGCGTGTTCAATTAAAATAATTAAAATTATACGGCAAAAGGTTGAGAAATGATCCGGGATTATAATATTATTCTAAAGTGTTTTTTAATTTATAATTTATATATAAAAATATCTAGACAAGATATTAGTGTAAACACCGCAACCATCAAATGAGCCCGTCAAAATGAACAACTTTTTCTTTGAAGACAATGCTGGGAACTCAAAAAAATCCGTCTTCATACCCATACAAATTGCCGATCCGGGCATCTCATTCATTCCCCGAGGACTTAACACGACCCGAACGACAAACAGACAGACCGACCGAAATCCGATGCCGAGCTCGATCCCGGGTTCGAGTTCGCATGCGGATAGCATAGGAACACACCTAAATCATGACCGCGACCGCGACATTGTCGTAGAGAGCTCTACCAATTACTTTGACATTAGAACATACACGCGTATGTCACCCCAACCGGTCTCGGAAGGGGAGAGGGACGGCCCTCTTTTAAGCAATAACATTAATAACTTGAGCTCATCTACCGCGATAACTCGTACGCAGCTAGTTTGTGCTACCGCGCGCGAGCAGCCTCACTCGTCTGAGAGTGAGTAAGGGGTCGGACCCCTTAAGAGTAGGGGGGACCCGTGTCCCCACGTCAGATAAAAATAGCTTATTTTCGTAGCTCTCCCCAATATTGCCCGTCTAGAATGTCACACGTGTGACTTTAGGGGAGGGGGCCAGGCCCCCCTCATTGTTTATTTCCAAACCAACTAGCAACAGACTAGTTATAGCCACGATTAAACTACCATGGTCTTAACCAGACCAGTAGCTTAGACCCTTTCGAAAAAAAAAAAAAAAAAAAAAGGGCATCTCATCATGTTCTCATAGAAAAAGTTGTTTATTTTGACGGGCTCATTTGATTCTTTCAAGGATAACGGTTTTTACACTAACACATAGTATAAAATATAATCTATATAAATAAAAATAAAACTTCAGCTTTGTTAGTCTCTCTAAAACTCGAGAACGGCTAAACCGATTTGGCTAATTTTAGTCTTGAAATACATACATATTCATATAAGTCCAAGGAATGTTTATATTAAGAGGGAAATGATACGAAGCTCACCGGGTCTTCTAGTAAAATATTAAAAAGAAGGAATAAAGGATTGCTACGCCGGTGCTACGAAAATCGTAGGCGCGTAGCACGTCATAAAAGTGCATTTTTTTGTAATATAAAATAGGTTTTTTACGAAAATAAATTAAATTAAGCTATCCTTTCAATTGCATACCGACAAGATTTTTTTTTGTATTTAATTAATTACGAAAAAATACATGACCAATTCAGACAGACCACTGGGAAAGACAGACTCAGTTTCAATGCGATAAAATGTACGGTTCCCGACGGACTTAAATATACCGTGTTGCGGAAAACGTCACGTTTTGTAAATAAAAACTCGGCCAAGTGCGAGTCGGACTCGCGCACGAAGGGTCCCGTACCATTATAGAGAAAAATTAGAGCTAAACTTATGTTTTTTGTATGGGAGCCCCTCTTAATTTTTTATTTATGTTATTATTAAATATTTAAGTTAACATAAAGGTAAAGATTGTGTGAAAAAGTACCTACCTGTTGCTATTATTGATATAGAGCAAAAAAGGCCAAAAAATCACGTTTGTTGTAAGGGAGCCCCCCTTAAATATTAATTTAATTTTGTTTTTAGTATTTGTTGTTATGGCGGCAACGGATATACACAATCTGTGAAAATGTCAACTCTCTAGCTATTACCATCCTTGAGTTACAGCCTGGAGACAGACGGTAGATGGACAGACATCGAAGTCTCAGTAATAGGGTCCCGTTTTTACCCTTTGGGTACGGAACCCTAATAACAATTTGAATCATAGTTCCAGCAGATTAACCAAGTTCCGTTAACAAAATCTAGGTTTTTGAATATGATAAATGGGATTCAAAAATAACTTGGGATTACCGATTCCGGGTGAACCGTGAACATAATTGATATAATCCCGCTCTGAGCTCTCGGCGACCTTCCGAGGACGCGCCGGAGTCGATGACACGATATTAGGACTGACGCTCACTCGCGGATATCCAAAATATATTGTGAATCAGTCGCCAAATGAATGAAGTTTAATAAGAATGTACACATTCAAAATATATTGTGAATCAGTGAACGATTGAATGAATTTTTCAGGGAATTTTAAGTTTGAGATAGAATCATTCAAGAAGCCATAAAATTAGAAAATAGAAATGACTATAAAGACAAAAATTAAATTAAGAAATTTAAAAAACCCCCGCCAAACTACTTTAAAAAGTAATGAAATAATATTAACTGCCTTTAAGTTCAAATAATTCCTACGAGGGCTGCTATTTATGTATCCGGAACTGGCCACTTACAAGAACAATATTTAAAAAGTAATTACAACATTTGAAAATAGAACTCTTTGGTTGAAGAATACATTTTGTTTCATGTGACTGTCAATTATTTTTCCATTGTGGCGTCATTTTGAAAATTGCGTGTCTTCATTTGCCATGGATTTAACGCGTGAACATTTTCGTGCAATGATTTACTACGATTTTCGGCGTGGGCTAAATCAACAACAGTGCTTTATTCAACTCACCGCAACTTTTGGAGATGAAGCACCATCAAAAACCACTGTTTATCACTGGTACAGTGAGTTTAATCGTGGGCGGTCTATGCTCACGGATGAAAATAAAGAAGGTCGCCCAAAAACAGCTGTTGTCCCACAAAATATAGATGCTGTGCGGGAACTAATAATGCGTGATCGTCATGTTACATATCGCGAGATAGAGGCGTCCTTAGGCATAAGTATGACGAGCATACATAAGATATTACACGAACATTTGGCTGTAAAAAAAATATGTTCGCGTTGGATTCCGCACAACTTGACAATCGATCAAAAACGGGCTCGTGTCGATTGGTGCAAAAAAATGATAAAAAAATACAACCGTGGTACGTCAAAAGCCGTTTATAATATCTACACAGGTGATGAATCTTGGATCTATGCATATGACCCCGAAACTAAACAACAGTCAACGGTGTGGGTGTTCCAAGATGAGCCGAAACCAACAAAAGTTACTCGTGCAAAAAGTACTTTGAAGCAAATGGTCGCCTGTTTTTTTGGAATTAATGGACATGTGGCTACAGTGCCATTAGAGAATCGTAAAACGGTTAATTCTGAATGGTATACGACCATTTGTTTACCAGAAGTCTTTGAAGAAATAAGAAAGGACAACCGACAACGCAGAATCATATTACATCACGACAATGCTACGAGGGCTGCTATTTATGTATCCGGAACTGGCCACTTACAAGAACAATATTTAAAAAGTAATTACAACATTTGAAAATAGAACTCTTTGGTTGAAGAATACATTTTGTTTCATGTGACTGTCAATTATTTTTCCATTGTGGCGTCATTTTGAAAATTGCGTGTCTTCATTTGCCATGGATTTAACGCGTGAACATTTTCGTGCAATGATTTACTACGATTTTCGGCGTGGGCTAAATCAACAACAGTGCTTTATTCAACTCACCGCATCTTTTGGAGATGAAGCACCATCAAAAACCACTGTTTATCACTGGTACAGTGAGTTTAATCGTGGGCGGTCTATGCTCACGGATGAAAATAAAGAAGGTCGCCCAAAAACAGCTGTTGTCCCACAAAATATAGATGCTGTGCGGGAACTAATAATGCGTGATCGTCATGTTACATATCGCGAGATAGAGGCGTCCTTAGGCATAAGTATGACGAGCATACATAAGATATTACACGAACATTTGGCTGTAAAAAAAATATGTTCGCGTTGGATTCCGCACAACTTGACAATCGATCAAAAACGGGCTCGTGTCGATTGGTGCAAAAAAATGATAAAAAAATACAACCGTGGTACGTCAAAAGCCGTTTATAATATCTACACAGGTGATGAATCTTGGATCTATGCATATGACCCCGAAACTAAACAACAGTCAACGGTGTGGGTGTTCCAAGATGAGCCGAAACCAACAAAAGTTACTCGTGCAAAAAGTACTTTGAAGCAAATGGTCGCCTGTTTTTTTGGAATTAATGGACATGTGGCTACAGTGCCATTAGAGAATCGTAAAACGGTTAATTCTGAATGGTATACGACCATTTGTTTACCAGAAGTCTTTGAAGAAATAAGAAAGGACAACCGACAACGCAGAATCATATTACATCACGACAATGCTAGCTGTCACACCTCAGCTGAAACAACTCAGTTTTTGGAGGGTCAAAAGATCGAATTGACTGGTCATCCGCCGTACAGCCCTGATTTGGCACCTAACGATTTCTTTTTATTTCCATACGCGAAGAACAAATTACGTGGTCAACGTTTTTCGAGCCGCGAAGAGGCTGTTGATGCGTTCAAAATGCACGTTTTGGAGATACCTCAATCAGAATGGAAAAAGTGCTATGAAAATTGGTTCCAGCGTATGCAAAAGTGTGTCGATCATCGCGGCGAATATTTCGAAAAGCAATAAAACCATATTAAATGATATATGTTTGTTTCTTTTTTTAATTCCGGATACATAAATAGCAGCCCTCGTAGCTGTCACACCTCAGCTGAAACAACTCAGTTTTTGGAGGGTCAAAAGATCGAATTGACTGGTCATCCGCGGTACAGCCCTGATTTGGCACCTAACGATTTCTTTTTATTTCCATACGCGAAGAACAAATTATGTGGTCAACGTTTTTCGAGCCGCGAAGAGGCTGTTGATGCGTTCAAAATGCACGTTTTGGAGATACCTCAATCAGAATGGAAAAAGTGCTATGAAAATTGGTTCCAGCGTATGCAAAAGTGTGTCGATCATCGCGGCGAATATTTTGAAAAGCAATAAAACCATATTAAATGATATATGTTTGTTTCTTTTTTTAATTCCGGATACATAAATAGCAGCCCTCGTAATTTGTGTAAAGTAATATTTTAGTCCATAATTGTTGTCACGGTGTGTCGGGGGACCGCCAAGTAAACTACAACCTACAATTACTGCCAAGTCACTGATTATCTCGATTCAGTTCGCTGTGATGTGAAATCAAGCATCTACATAAGCGGTCCCCCGACACACCTTAACAACAATTATGGACTAAAATATTACTTTACACAAATTAGGAATTAATAATAATAATAATCTTTATTTCTCCTCACAATACAAGTTCAAGTAGTATCTAATATTAACATTATTTGAACTTAAAGGCAGTTAATATTATTTCATTACTTTTTAAAGTAGTTTGGCGGGGGTTTTTTAAATTTCTTAATTTAATTTTATTTCATACTTTTTAAACTTGTGTTGGTTTAAATAGTGCAGAATAATTCCTATCAACACAATCATATTCTCATAATTACCATATTCTATCAATGTCCTTTTCGATGAGGCCGTTAATATGAGCCCAAACATGAAACCTCCACTTTGGGTTCATACGAAGCTCGGTTCCTATAGAATCTAGGTGATGCTGCAGCAGCAGCATGTCAATATTTACTGTTTATCTACTTCTTACTGGTTGTCGCAATTAAAGTGAGCCCAGACACGAAACCTCTGCTCTAAGTTGGCGAGGAGTTGGATATCCTATTGATTACCAGGTGATGCTGCAGCACCAGGTCAACTTTCCATTATTATGTGTATACGTATATTGTATATTCACAAATGTCACGAACTAGAATGAAATATAAAACCCATCAAACGACTACAAGTTGCCAACGGCCTTTCATGAACCAGATAAACCCTGATTGTTCAGCACTGAACAGGCTGATGATGATGAATTATATCTAAGAACACTCTCGATCATGTCAGCTTTCAAACAAAAAAAACTAGATCAAAATCGGTCCACCCGTTTGGATGCTACGATGCCACGGACAGATACACACACAGACAAACAGACAGACAGACACGTCAAACTTATAACACCCCTCTTTTTTGTCGGGGGTTAAAAACTATGAAGGGAGAAGAGTGGTATATTAATTAGTATTGGCCAAAGCAAGACCCAATACTAAGAAAATTTTGGTCTCGGTCTTGGTCTTGCTTCTTGGCAAAACCGATACTTACCAAGACTTCAAGATCAAAACCAATTTTGCTCATCACTTATGATGTGTATTTAAATTTAGTTTGAGAGATATGTACTTTAGACTACAGAAAACTTATAAGGATACACAAATACACAATAATGTATTACGTATGCGCATCTATAAACATCCTCAATAATGAAAACAACAAAATCAAGATCACAAGAATCATCAAATCACATAACATGTAATACGTGAATCAGTTAAACGTTGCGCCGGTAGAATTATGAATATTACGATAAATATCTATATCCTTGTCTAGCGAACCGGATATCATTAGCGGATAATCGCAGCGCCCGACCCAACTGAGTGCATCTTAAGATGGACAATCAATATCAAAATGACAGTATGTGCACAACTGCCCAGTGCATCCGTCACGTAGATCCTTTGGATTGTTTGGAAGTTCCATCGCCGCATGTGACATGTGTGAGTGTGCGCGTGCGCCGGCGTCGGTGTGCGTGCGCGTCGCGCGCGGGCGCTGTCGCGGCGTATTTACTCTCGCGCCCCTACCACCGCCGCCACTCATGCTCAGCGCGCCCCGCCGGCCACACGCGCACCCCGGCGACACAGGACACAGTGATAACCGATACCGTGAAGTGAAGTGACTGCCCCGTGACATGTGCTGAGGAGTGTACCCCGACGTGATTTGTTATTGCAGCCTCTACCGTTTAATATAAAATGTAAGAGTGTTTCCTTTGCTAGCGATTAGTTTTTCCGAAATATAGGTTTCGGTGAATGATATTGTAGGTCGGATCCCGCCCCCGACATAAAACTCAATGACATTAGCGTATAGAAACACCTGTGAGAAAACGTAAACAAAAGCGACCGAGAGAACAATTTTGCCGCTATTATTGAGCCCTGTGAACACCGGCTCTGGGGAACCGCAGTTTGTTAAGCCCCGATTATAACTTGTGATAGACAGCTCAGTGTTGTAACTAGCATTAAAAAAAACTATAATGTTATTTCAAATGATACGGCAGAAATTGCATCTAAATCAAATTAAAATCCAAAAATGTTGTTTCAAACTACACGTCTAAAAAATTCATCTACATCTAATCGTAAAAACTAATCACAAAAATCTATTTAATTGTGATCAAAACAAACATGTTTGATGTTAGTGAAGATTACGTAAGTGCAATCCCCAAGTATATTGTGAAGTGTTTTATAGAAAACGCTAACTAAAGCCTTCAATTAGAATACACAAAGCGGCACTTACAACAAAATACTACAACCAAATAACTAGTAATCTCCGGCTAACGGGAACCGAACACACGCAAATACTAATTTGATGCTTCGTTAAAAACAAATTACGTGACTCCACAGATTCTTAGGGACTTCATCGTGAGCAATCGAAACACAAGAATAAAAAAATATAAACGAGTAAACAAGAATAAATTGAGGAAGCTCAATGCTGATGAGATAGGTCTTTTTGTGCTAGTAGATGTGAGTAAATCTAGGAGTAAAGCAACACTGAAATGTAAATTTGAATGCGTTTCTATTAGTCGTGTTTAGCAACAAAACCGGTGCACATTGTCCAAGTAGTGCATAGATCAGAATTACGATATCGGAGAGAATGATGAAAGCACACATGCAACAGTTACATAAAGCGTAAATAATTCCGCGCAGCCTTATCACATAGGAAACGACAACGATTCGTCGCACTGCAGGTAATACAGACTCCATCAAAGCATCAAACAGTCGTTTTGATAAATTCCGTAAAAATATCAAATCATTATCGCCATAATTCATTTTTTACGAAGCTACACATTATTTTGTCAAAAACACACATATACATACGTTAATAATATTTGAACATGCTAACAGGTTTTCGGAGACGCGGATGTTTTGTTTCCCCGCATTCCGATTATCGAGACGTCGATCGTGATATAACTCTCGAGACGGACGCATTACCGACGAGATGAACAACGATACAATTACATGCACCATCCGTAATTAGCGCCTATATACCTGAGATGTAAGACAAATCGTGAACCGTGCTAGGTGTGAAGTAGTTACGATGCATATTTATACGCGTGAAATCCTATTCGTAATTAATGTTATTAAAGTTTATGCTTTCAAAAAAGTTACTTTATGATGCTGTAAAATATTTAATTCGATTCATAATAAACGTCATAACCTTTTAATCTTCATCGAATTAAAGAATAATGTGTTGACGTTTCTCATAAAAGTGTTTACATGAATTTTCATAAAAAGTGTATCCATGACGCATATAACATACGTACGATTACGTCATTCGATATACGAGACGCGAACAAAAACCTAATCCAGCTTACGTCGTGATGACCATGTTATAGAATATAGACGACAAAGAAAACACGCGAAAAACCCGAGCTAGATAAACAATGAGAAAAATGCAAAGAATGTAAATACATCATGGGAGGAAAACTAAACAATGAGCACTTTCAACCGCTTCACACTTTGACAAGTCTAATTACGGTGAAAACGCTTATCATTGTTTAGAAATCATACGGCGGGCTAATGTAAATATCGCGGTTCAATGGTAATTGTGAAATAGCCCATGTTTAGCTTTCCTTGCTCGCGGGCGAAGGACTCGGGCGCAATACTACCTAGAGTCCGCCACGCTCCGAAAAACATCTAAAGGTAGCGCCCAGACCGGCGGAAAAATTTTGAAACCTCTTGCCCAAGACACTCATATTAAACAACATAATAGATAATAACTTATCGAGCTCGAATCGAATAATTACAGGGTACATGGCAACGTATACCTGTCGACCGGTGGATCCGGCGCGATGAGTCTTACCTGAAACAAAAACAGAAACGTTACAATCTCGATTATACATCTCAACTTGGCGTGTAATTCTTGTACTTTTGGTGAATAGTTTGAGAGATGAAAATGAGCTGTCGTAACAGGTGCGCCGTTACGAGATGAGAGCAATTGTGCATGTGAAAGATTACGTGCGTGGTGAGTTGTGACCATTGAAATTACGAAACAAATCAAGAAAGTCACAAAATAACAAAAGAAAGGAAAGCGTACTCGTTATGAGGCGGTCCACGTACTCCACAGTACGAGGGGAACGGACGAGCTCGTTACTTCCCCACAAAAATTACTAAATTAACCTAATTGGCTTACGTAATCTAGACTTCGTATGCGCCAGCGATCCTGAGATATTAGGTTTCCGTTTAGGGCAGGGTAGGGTGACGTTGGGAAACCGAATTCCGATTTCATTATTGATCCGTTTCGATACCCGATACCGTTGCGACATGCAACCTTGCAGGATACGGCTAATAAGAGCATAATAAATCATAAATTCGCTAACAATGAAACGCATGACAAAGAACAACGGAGCGACTCCGACTCTGACTCCGAAATGTTTCGTCGGCGGCCGGCCCCGAGCGGCCCGAGCGGCGCGTGCGCACTCACCATATTATCGGCAGTCACGACTCGCCACAATTGGACCATTTTTACTGACCTTAAACCAGCTCGTACTTACGAGAGTCTAAGTGAAAAAGCCGAATGCAAATATCGAGTTACAAATAAATAGGTTAAAATAGAGCGGTGTCGCAACTCGTTTACGGACATACTTCTCGGCTGCGCGGCGCAAACATACAATAAATCAGTTGAAGCTGATGAAATGAGTGCATCGTCTACCCTGTCAAAACGCTAATTAAATTAGGACGTGTTAAAATAATGTATTACAGAATTCATTATAAAACTCGTTTTACGATTTTCCAACGACCTAAATAATTTAGGCGGCCTTTACTCCCAGAGATTATTTTATTAAGCGCTTATTTTTTCAAAATCTCGTTGAAGCGTTGCACAATCGTTATCAAAGCTCCCAAGTAATTAACTCGACGAGATAAGAATAGTCATTCTCACATTAACTTCAAGATCACCGCTCGGCACAAACATAACCTACAGCTCGTTTAGAATTATTCTACATTTGACGAGACCTTTATGACGCTACCATAAAGGCCACTTATAGAAACTCCGAGGTAAATTAAATCTGAAAGAGGTTTAGATCCTACTGTATCGTGATAAATTGCACGTCGCTAGAGGCATTGCATATAGAAAACAGGTTGATCCTAGCGCCTTGACCGAAGTGCGACACTTAGATATAAGCCCATGACATTATTTAGAATGATCAGATATTCTATGTAAAAACATTCTCTTATTGAAAATGATTAAGACGATTAAAATAAACGATGTAATATAGAAAAGCCAGACGAAACAATTTGAAACAGTCAATATGCAATCAAACAGCATTATTTTGAACACAAAGCCTCAGATCAATCAGAGATCTAACGAGGCACGCGCTACAACTGCCGATTACAGAAATAAGACGATATAATAGTAAAGAAGCATTAGATTGGATTGTTGAAATAAATTTTAAACTACTCAGTTAACAAACTTATCAAAATCAGGAATACAGGAGCGATAAAAAAACTAATTTAAATAAAAAGGAAGTAGTTAACGTCGAGTCATAAAATTGTTTAACAATTCTTGGAATTAATTAAATCGATGATGAATATGGTTAAAATGACAAAGCCGATAAAAATTCAAAAGGAACTTTAGTTATTGATTCTGAGGAAACAAGTAATGATTTAAAAACGCGTCGTGACTCAGGCTCTATGACAACTATGGAATTAAATACAGTGAGAACGGAAGATGCGGTTTTGGCAATCGGCAATGGCCTTTAATAATTCCGTAAGAAGACAGAAAAGGATAGATTTAGCAAATTTAGTGGTAAGGAATAAGGATAAGTCCCCAAGATAACGACCTGTCAGACACGCATTCTTTTGAGTGCGGCTACTAAGTTGGCATGTCGAAACAATGTTTTAATAACATGTCTTGGGGACAAACGTAACAGCCGGTCCTCAATGCCAGCCCGCAGCCGATTCGCCACGGTTGCGCCACGATACTCTTGTAACACACTTTGTTGACGTATAAATTGTTATTACTCTAGTTAAGCCGTTTAAGATTTTATCGCTCGAGTTATTTCAATCGCGGGGCTCAGGAACAAAGCGGTTAAGGTAGATACGACTTTTAATATGAATGAAAAAGTAAAGAATTTATGCGGTGTAACGAATTAGGTAAATGTCGCACGTAGATTTCCGCGGTACGACTGGTGTTACTCGGAGCTATTACATACATAATGGACGCCTAAGTGTAGCGACATTCCGTTCCGCAATCTCAAGGAGATCGATACCTACAATTACTGGCATTAGCCGTTCAATATAAAGGGCTATTACGTTATGACGTCACTGTTTATATCATAAAACTAAAAACTAGACACGTAATAGTAACAATAGCTAATTAAAATCTAATCAATGATCACGTAAGATAAATCAACTTCATAAATTAACTTTAACTTTGGTAAGATTGTAAAGAGAATCGGATTGAATTTTGATATTTGGCAGGCGAACCGCAACATCTGCATACAGCCATCAATATGACGGGGAGGTCTGTGGTCGCGAACAAAGGCCGATGGAAAGTTGGCTGGCCAACAAACTCGAGCACCGCATACAAATTATCAACAATGAGCCGTGTTTCCCAACATTGTCACCGCAGAAAGAATGAAGAAAGCTGCCCATCTATCTAGCGAAGTGCGCTAATGTTATCAGTGTGACCTGTAATTAATGTGAAACGTATCTTCGCAGTGCATTTGAATATTCTAGACGTTGCGCAATAATTGCATAACAATTTCGCGATTAAAAACAAAAATGTCTAGTGAACAAAAAACACATACCGCAGAAACAATGGTCATCGAAAGCCGGGGCAAAAAACTACTATTTTGTTAACACTCCACGTTTCGCGTTCGACCGCAAAAAAAACGGGCACCTACCACAAGGCCGCCGTTGTCTCCGCGAATACCTCTCGAAGGAATCCTGCACCAAGAACGATCGTGAGTTTTTACGAAGGCAAACTGGTTCCGAAGGACAGGATTCAAGATGGCACCCGACTCCCGGCACTCCCGCAAATGTCAAAGCTCATTTAAAGCTCACACTGAACTTTACGTTACAAAACCGAGGCTTCGATTCATTACTGACATTATACAGGTATTCACCTCGCAAACACGAAATAAAACCACGAGGCAAATCTGCGGTGACTCAAGCGCATAGGAACCCGGTACTAAAGCTTCTAGAATCTAGAATCTAGAGAAAAACTACACCTTACAATGTTGAAGCTATAAACTTAATGCATCTGCGCTTATAGGTCCATAATAGTGTCTACAACAATTTCAATTTGCATTAAAGTAATATCACCTTAAAAGCATATACTAGTAAGTAAATATTGGCAATAATTTTTCTATTGACAAACGTTTAATTGAAATACATTACTGGTAAATTTTCGTATCATTAGTCATTGTGCAATAACATCCTTATAATAATTTATATATCGAAGGCGAGCGCGAGTTAAACGACTCCACCTTTCACTAATGCCTAGACACACCCTCCGGCTCCTATTGATCTTAGACTAGAATCTAGATACCCCGCTGAATCACCGGCCATTGTGAAATAGGCTACCTGCGGTAGCACACCTGTCCAGTTAAACTTTAAAAATAATTAATTACTCCAAAAGCTAACAATTTATTTACCTACTTCCGTGTCCATAATTAAGCACTCTAATCGCTAACGAGATTAATGATTGACATTTGGATGTAAAAAAGGTTTTAGTTGTAGAACGGCTGTCGCCTGCCCCGCGGCCTTCCCGCGGCCGTCATTACGCGCTAATTTCCAAATTAAACGGTCGATTCTCAATGCCAGCCGGTCCGGCGGTGGTCGAAATTAATAAAAGGCGGGAGGTAGCGCTCGACCCGCCAGTGTTTTACCGCAGCTCGTATTTATATCCGAACCTTTCACTCCGCGTTAATGACCGTAACTAAATAGGCGCAATTAATTCTTTTAGATGAGTTCGATTTTATTTCTTTTTGTCGTTTAACGCTCCGACGGTGGGACTGATCTCGTTTTTCTCTCGTTGCAGATGGTGAGAGGGGCGACGTCGGCGCTAGTGCTAGCGCTGGCATGGGCGTGCGTCGCGCGAGCCAGCGTGCTCGTGCCCACCTACGTGCTGCCGCCCGAGTCCTTCGTGCGCGATCAGAGGTCGCTCGGCCGGCCGCAGGACGCGGACGCCGGCGAATCTCAGCGAACGATCAAACGCCTCATCGGCGGACACATGAAAATCAAGTCCGAGAAGGACCACGGTAGCCCGAAAAACTCCATCGTCGTCGACGACAAGTCCGAGGGCGGAAAATTCGCCGGCGTGATAGCTCCGGAGCTATCCGGCAGCACCGTAGGGTGGAACCAGGGCATTTGGGATGACGGCATGCTCATGTCCAGCGCGGGGGAGGGCAAAGACGCCGGGAAGATGAAGGAGGACGACGAGGACAAAAAGACGTTATCCGATCAGGTGGCCGAGGGCAAGTATGGCCTGATACAGGATGAATTATTTTCGAAGACCCCCAAGCGACCCGGAATCGTGAGTTACCAGCCGAACTCCGAGACGAGAGCGAAAGATAACTTGCAGAACTTGGGAGGTCTGAAGAAGGAGGAGATATGGCTCGCGGAGGATCACCTGCTAGTGATTAAAGGAGGATCGTTCCCGGAGAGGACGAAGGAATCCGAGCAAAAGATATGGCCACCGATCGATAACTATGAGGCGCCCCGAAGGCAAGTAAAGCTCCCGCATAAACCCAAAGTTCCCCCGCCCTTTCCAGTACAACTCTCCGACGACGGACCGCTCGTCTTCCTCACGCCAAACGGTAGTGTCCCTGCGGCCGTTTTCCCTCCCTTCCCTGCAGGAGAAGGCGAAAGCCCTCTATATCCGCCGTCATTCCTTTTCCCACCGGGAGCGTTCGACGCCCAGGGTTATAATCAGGGAAACGCTTCTGCCGGGGGTGCGCCGATGCCAAATCCTCCGTTCCCATTCCTACCTGGGAATGCGAGCGAAGGACCCATGAACGGCTCTTTTCCAGAAGGCTTCCCTCCGGGCGCCGCATTTCTACCACCACCCAGCAACCAAACCGACCTGTACGACGAAGACGACCCTTCGATCTACTATCCGCCGCCATACAATTTTTCCTACCGCGCTGACTTCGACAGCAAAGTGCCGGCTGGACCTCTAGTACCTGGAATCATACTACCACCCCCACCCGATTTCTTTGCGCCTCTCGAAGAAAAGACGACTACGGAAGAAGTATCTACAACTTCGAGATCTAAAGCATACAGCAGGACGAAAGTGGACCCAAAGCCACCGGTGACAACTCCATCCTATAGAAATAAATTGAAGTCCAGACTGACCACCACCGATCCTACGACGACCACCGAACAGTTCACTACGGTGACAACACCGGAGGACGTCGAGACTACTACTAAATATAGAAAAACTCAGAGAATTGTCACTTCATCACCGAGAAACCAGGTCAAAGTGCACAACCTACCCGAGCAAGTCTCGACGAGACCTAAAGTCGAGAAGCCCGTATACAAAACGCGTGCGAAGCTCACATCCAAACCTCTCTCCGTTTCTGTGTTCTACGACTATCCAGAACAAACATACGAACGGAAGCCTACGACATCTGAGAAGCCTTACGTGCTGTACAACGTGCCCGCTAATGCTATCAACAGTATCGCTAAGGACGTTTCCTCTACGTCTGTACCAGTGAAATACTATACAAATGTACAAAACGATGAAGTTCCTACTACAAAATTGCAACCAATTTATAACCAGAAGCCTAGCGAAGACGGTCTCGCCTCTTTCTACTTCTTCGACGAGCAACCGAAGAGCTCGGCGGCACCAGATAATTATTACGATAACAGAAATTACTACAACACAAATCAACAAGCGTACGTGCCGAAACAAAGAGTAAACCCCCAGAACAGTTTCTCGCCGGCCTCGTACAGTTCGATCAGCCAGGCCGACGCTCTGTTCCTGTGGCCCCAGAAGCAGGGACCGCACACACTCACGCAAGAGTACTTCAGCATACAGAAGCCACGACAAAATGTATACGTCCAACAACCTAAGCAGCGACCGAACTCGTTCTACCAACAGATAGCTGACATCCAACAAACGATAGACTTGTTCACGACGAAGAAGCCGAAGTCTCACCGGCCCTACAACACCAAACCTAAACCTCTTCCGGGCCGACCGGTGTATCAGTTCAACTTCGAAACGCAGCCTAGACCCGACAAGTTCACCTTCCGTGCGCCGAAGCTGGACCCCGAGCCTTTCAGACCCATGGTCAGCTACAGCAAACCGTTCAACGCCGAGAACGAGTTCAATACGGCGTCACCCTCGTACCAGCCGGAGTATCAGCAATATCTGGTGGAGAACGTGCAGGTCACGACCGAGTCGCCGACCTCGTCCAGGTACTACCCTAAAAATAAACCGAGAGAGGAGGACTACGAGGACGTCGCGATCGGCAAGGCCGTGCCCGTCCAGAGCAACAGGAATCACATCCCGGTACAAACCGGAAAACCCGTCCAGCAGGTGAACAGATACCCCAGCACCACGCCCAACCCCATCAGCAACGGCTACTACACGAAGCACGACGAGAGGTACCTCGACGACATCACTAAGAACTCGTTCGACGTCTTCGGCCAGAAGCTGGAGGACGGCGGTCTGGCGGGCGTCACCCCGCCCATCGGCACGGTGAAAACGCCCATCGACAACGACATCAACATAAAGTACGCGTACGAGTACGAGAACACGCGCAACCCGCCGTCCCTGGCGAAGGACACTGAGGTGAACGACCGGTTCCCGCGGCCCCACATCAACCCGCTCAGCGAGTCCATCTACGCCGGCAACCCGAGCGCCCCCCTCATCCAGCGGCCGAACCCGCCGTCGCTGCTCCACGACACCCGGGTCAACGACAGGCTGCCGCGGCCGACGATAAACCCCGACAGCGAGTTCATACCGATCCCGAACCCCAACTTCAAGCCGTACCAGTACAGGATAGCGGCGCCGCTGCAGGCGCCGCCCGAGGCGAGCGAGCTGTACGACCTGAACGCGCCCTCGCTGGCCGGGGACACGGACGTCAACTACAGGCGGCCGCTGCCGACGCCGAACCCCGACGCGGAGTGGATCGGCGCGTACGGCGCGGGCGAGGGCCGCCCGGGCTCGTTGGTGTCGTACCGCCTGCCCGGGGACGGCGCGCACGTGTACTTCGTGACGCCGCAGGCCGCGCACGCACATGCGCACGCGCACAACTCGCGCCAGAGTTACCGCCCGCCCGGGTACGGCCGGTGAACCGAAGCTCTAGTCCGAACTGTAAGCCGTCGAGTGCGACGCAGTGTAAATAATACAAAGCGCAAATGTGATGTTTTAAAGTGTCCTAAGTAGTATTAGAACGAAAAGACTAGCGGGGCGACCCGCGCTGCCATAATATTTAACGCGTTAGATGTGCGACCGTCATGAACGCTCTAGTTTAACGACTATTTATTAAATTAATCGTAGAACGACTGTGGTGCGAGTGTAGTGATAGTTAATTTATTTATGTATGTCAGTATTTTAGTTGTGATAGTACTGTGAGAACGGACAATGTAAAATAGCGAATGAATGTACAAAGTTGTGTAAGTAATTTCAATGACATGAGTATATGTGATTTTGTAATATTTTTAGAACAAAAAATAAATATTTATAATAATATACGATTTGTTTTTCTTTAATTTGTAGCTTAACATTGTTTAATTATTTCATTATATCCTGATTTCAATCAAATTGCCTAGTGACCTTTTAATATATATTCAAAATATGTATCAAGGCTTTCCTTAGAGGCCGTATTTGAAAAATGTTATCACTAATTGATCATTTAAGCAGCCTACGCATAATGATATATTCTATAGTCATTAGAAAGTCTTAATATAGTTATCTTAATTACAATCAATAACAGCTTTATAAAGTTGGCCATTCGGTTGTCATTACTAAAACCTGCGGCACGCCCTGCAGTAATAACAGACTATGAAATATTCGACAGATAACCTGTTAGCTTATTTAGATCACTATTTAATTACTACTCTGATACACGATGGCCATACCAAATAACATTAGTATATTTAGCAATTAGCATTATGAATTATGTGCTAATTTGATATAATTTAATTATTTTTTTTTGGTTATTACATAAACGCACATAACGTAATATTAACAAATTGAAGGTCACGGGGAAAATTAGTTATGATCTGTTAATTTATCTGCTCAATCTAACCTGAGATATTAATAATTTTAATCAGATATCACATTCACAAGTTACAATACACATAAAAAGTGACGGATAAACAATATCATTAGAATATTATATTTACATTCCTCATACTAAGAATTGACACTTTTTTGAAATTGCATTATGACGTCATGTTGTTGCCTTTAACGTACGCAACACTACCTGTACCGTGTACATATAAACTGCAGTAGAACGACACACGCTGCGCCTGTCCTGATGTGCGCCTACCTGAACATAGCAGCAACCGCAGCTAGATGTTTTGCGTGCAATATTATGTAAGTTCTTACGTCCGCTGATTCAAATTCAGCGCGACACGCGCCGCAGCCTCCAAAACCAGCACAACGCACGACCGCAGCGCCATCTTGGGTCGTACAAACGTCTTAACATCGTTAAAGGTGCCGGTTGGCAGCAGACGACCTCGACATTAAGTAACAAGTGGCGACAGTACTGGTTTCTATAGTTATATGAAATTCCCTCCGTAGTTAGCAACATGAAGTTCTTATACAAATTCATACAAACTAGATGTGTCCGCCACCACCCGGGCCTTAATAGTAGGACTAGAGCATCGCTGAAATGTGACGCGCACCGCACGGATGTAAAAGGGGTAAGAGCGCAGAGTCACCTTGCGTCGTAGGAGCGTATTATAGTCACTACTTGATCTAGATCATTACTAACCTGTGTCAGGTTCTGTCGCCTGCGGCTCGTCCTGCAGCGGGCGCGCGTCTAACCGCAGATACACGCTGACGGCGACGCGCGCCGCACGGAAGTAGAAGGGGTGCGAGCGCAGCACGTCCTCGAGCCGCAGCAGACCCACGTACGACCGCAGCGTCATCTTGCGCATGCAGTAAGAGTGGAAGTCGAACTGGTCCTCCATTATCTCATAGAAGTGCTGGAATTTGAAAAGATAAATCATTTATTGTAGCATAACATAAGCACCTTATTGGTAGATTTATTTTTATTAGTATTTTGCAGACGAAGAAAATAGGTTAGTTGCGTGACCTAAGAGCATGATGATATGTAGACTTCCCGCGTTACGAACAAAGTGATTTTCAGAGAAAAGCATCAAAACTGATTAAGATAAGAATTTTATTAATGTGCTGATGATTCACTCTTATAATAACGCGAATAGACAAACATAATATGGCAAAACTACTAAAATTTAACAATAGTAAGCAGATTTCTGTAATAGATAAAGCTCTTTTATATCTACAATCTACATAGACGGACAAAGTATTTACCCTGTCGACTTCATGTGCCTTCTTTAGGGCTTCGCCCCATAGTTGCTGTCGTTGGTACGCCGCGGCCGCCTCAGTTTGGAACCACATGCACTGCATTTCGTTAAGGTTCTCTGTTGCCGGGACACCTGAAATGAAAAATCTATTTCTAAGTATCGCTGTCATATTCTGAAGTTTGACTTTTATAGAAAATCATTTGCCAGTAAATAATACGAGTACTGAAATTGTTTCATCGAACATCAAAACGAAACAACTCAAAAATTATTATTACTTTAGGCAAGATTAGACTGAATCGATCCCCTTTAGGTCTCAGAGAAAACTTAAACCACCTTACTATAGTTTGTGCATTTTAAGATGATATGGGTGACAGTTTTCATATTCCTTGCTACGGGGTTTTTTTTACAAGAAAAAAAAAATAAAAAACAAAATGTAATAAATTATATTCCATCTACAAAAACAAATGTTTCCTATAATTGTAAATGAATAAAAATGAAAAGTCGCTAAATGCTAACTTATTTATATAAAATTATAAATATTAACTGTGAAAGAGGAATATAAAATTATTGTTACGAAAACATTTGAAAAATGTTAGATGCATGAAACCTCAGAACAGGGAAATAAGGAGAAGTGTTATGTAGCGCCGTTTATATGGAAACCTATGTCGCCGACTTCAATGACACTATATTGTCAGAATAGTGTCAACGGTACACGGTCTAGTGATGTCCGGTCTATCTACGGTGTCGATTAATTATTATTACGACGATATCGATGTATTTTGGTAGGTATTTAAATACTATTAAAAAAATGAAAGTGATAAATGATTAATATTACAGAGTCTAACAAAAATAACTTAAAGGCCGAAAGGGGTTGAAATCATCCATGATTACCAAAAACTTTTACTATGGGACCAACTCAATTCGGCAAAATAATCAGCTGTTTGGCAAAATCGTAACTAGGCAATAGATAAACATTCATAATATTACATAACCAGATGTTAAGTTGGAAAAAGACAAATATCTCTGCGAAAACCGCATTCAAATCGGATCAGTAGTTTTGGTGTGATGCTGGAACAAACATACAGACAGACAGACACAAAAAACTAGCCACAGTTTTGGCTTCTATAGCGATGTAGTAACATCCCCCGCTTATTATTTTTTGAATATCTTTAAGAAGGAAAAAAGGGACGCTATTCCTAAGACTTCGATGTCTTATTGTCTGTCTCGGCTGTATATCTCAATAACCGCTACACTTCTGAAATTTTCACAGATTGTGTATGTCTGTTACCGATAAAATAACAGATACTAAAACAAATTAAATTTAATATTTAAAGGAACAACAAACGTGATTTTTTTGCTATTTTTGGCTCGATATCAATAATGGCAACAGGTACTAGGTAGGCACTTGAAAGTACAAAATACTCCATTGTACTTATACTTTAACAATTAATAATAAATTTAAAATAAACTAAATAATTAAGGATTCGTAAATAAACAATATTTGCCTAATTTTGCTCTATAAGGAACCTTTCGTGCGCGAGACCAACCGCACTTGGCCGATTTTTTTCATACATTTCTCTTTGAATTTTGCGCTTTTGGGAAAACTGAAATAGGACTAAAAGCGATGAAGGTAAACATTCTTAAAAGATGCACTAATTATTGTAAGTTATTATATGAGTAAGCATTAAGCACCACTTCTTTCGACTATAAAATAAAACTTGCGCATATTTATAATAAATTTAGACCTTCCGCGCGGCGTCACCCCCGTAAATTAGGAATTTCAAAGACAAATGAGCCCACAAAACTAGCCTTTGACATCATGTGGTCTACTTTTTATTTATGCCAAACAACATAAAAATTGCTGGCTGGTGCGTGAAATAAGCCCTTTCAAATAATTTTCCCCGTTTATTCCACATTTTCCTCTGTTTCTTGGCTATGAGCTATCTAACTCTGAAAGAATACTTCAAAATTTCAAATCGGACTAGTAGTTCCTGAGATTAGCGTAGGCAGCGCCAAGAGTATTAAGAATCGGAACTAAAAACTGTCAAAGAGGCGACTTATCTTTCGCTTTATTACATTATGGCTAGCTGTTTTGAAGAACGTATGGTGCCGAATACATTCCGGCGATATTTCATTCGGCCGCATTCAATCCGGCTAATCGATAAATCGTCGCATTACAAAATGGCCCAGTTTTTTAGCACAGCTAGCCGTAATGTAAAACGGCGCATTATATAATCCGCCTGCGACAGATACACTATACATATTATACAATGTTTTATCCTTATTTGATACATAGATCGTTCGAAGTCGCACGAAAGACAAGAACAAAACATTGATAAGCACTCAGTGTGTAACGTGTATCAATAATGATTTTAATTTATAGGTATAAAATTATAGTTTAAAAAAAAACTTAAAAAAAATTTTTCTTTGTCATTTCCAATACGTATGTAAAGTTTAGAATTAATCAGACTACTGGAGATAGGTAAAAATCGTGCTCAAATATTCCGTTACATACATACAGTTCAAGTTTAATACAAGTGCGTCGAAACACAATATATTGCCCATTTTTGCTCTATAATGTTAAGGAATCCTTTGTGCGCGAATCCGCGACAATCGATAGCAACATAAAAAGTTAAACCTCATGTTTTAGACACACAGCCCGAGCTAATAAAAGCGTGTTAAAAACTGTACCTTCTCTAGTGAACTTCGCGCACATCTCCTCCGCGCGCGCGACGTGTCCCGCCCGCAGCATGTACCGCGCGCACTTGCAGTTCACGTACCGGTCCGCCGTGTCCATCGCCTGGGCTTCCTCCAACCACTGGTAAGCGGAGATCGGATCGCCGGCGTGCTGAGAAATTATGTTTGTAAATTAAAATTGTACCATCGAAGAAATTGATTCATAGGCAGTTGACGGACATACGTCATTTGGTCGAGTTACACCTGGGCTTGACTTAACGCGACCAAATTACTTAGGTCCGCCATCCGCCGAGGTATAACTTCTCTGATAGTATATTGAATCTGATATAACTTCTCTGATAGTATATTCAAATATTTGTAAAAAAAAAACATTGCTTTGTGCTTGCAATTTGCACGAAATAGGAGACAAAAAAATAATACGTAAAATTAAATATTTTAAAACTTGATGGCGTCTTAAGATCTTTCGGCTTTCTGATTCAAAGTTAATAATTAACAATCTATGAATAGAGTATCTATTCATAACGTGCCACCGTCTGATCGCGATCTGCCAATAGGCGGGTCCGCACAGAGCGAGCAGCCTCGCTCCCTCCCTCTGTGGACGCGCCTCACGAACGAGCGCAGCAGCCTCGGAATCATTGCGATGTTGCCAGCAAACGACTGAGCAAATCAAAAGACCGACACTCGGTGGCTCGGGCACTCGGCCGCTCGCCCGCGGCAGCGCGCGCGTTTACCTCGGGCGAGGCACGTCCACACTAACCGAGCTGCTTCGCGCGGCGAATGCCTCGCGAGGCTGCTCGCTCTGTGTGGACGCGCCTAATAACGACCCGCTCGCTCCTCGCTCCATGGGACAGACTTCAAAACGAAACCTATATTCTAACATGCGAAGATTTGTTCCATCATTTACATAATATTTTAACGAAAATAAGTTCTCATTAACTATTTCTCCCAAAGAGAGCAATACTAACCTTATATATCCTGCCTTTAACTATAAACAGTTCTATTAACGTAGGCGTGTGTTCTATCGCCGCATCGATATAATGCAGAGCTCGATCCGTATCCTTCTTGAAATCAAAGTGTTGTGCGGCGAAATAGTACGCCCATAATAACGCACTAGCGGGCTGCTTCACTTCGTCCGGTTTAGAACTAAATACACCAGACTTTGATAAATTCTCTATATACTGTATAATTAATTTCTCTATCGTGTCCCCCTTCATCTTATCAGCGTATAGGGATCTGGAAATGAAAGAATTTTATGTTAGTAAGCACATGTGTAACACGGGGTATTAATAAAAAGTATCTACCGGGCCACGGCAGAACAAAGTTTGGGGAACACTGAACTAGTGAGTAATTTATCACCTCATGTCCACAAACAGCGGGGGGATGCCCTTCTGCAGGCCATGCCTGAGGTACTCATCCACCAGCCGTTCGAACACCGGCTGCGCCTGCGCCTCCGTCAGCTGCAGCCGCCGCGGCGCTATCGCCTTCGGGAACTCTTTCCTGGAATTACATAGAATACATTTAAAGTATCTACTGCCTGAAAGAATGCTTTAGTAGAATTACACATGTAATACCTCCATCGTGGGAATAGCAGACAAAATTGATTTTCAATTGTTACGCGACAGCCGGCTGCCGTTTGGGGATTGATGGGTTAAAGTATCTATTGCAGGGCCCGATCTAAGAAGGGGCGAGCCGGGCATTCGCCCAGAGCGGCGAAAATTCGGAGCGGCAAAATTGACTTATTCTTATCTTCCAAACCTAGCTATTAGCCATCCACCACTAAGTTCGAGAATTTTACCTTTCAACCTACTTCAAGTTGGATAATGGAACATTTAAATAGTTTACTTAAATATTTCCCCATCATGCCCCAACAAAACTTGTTCATGACTTATATTACGGTTTTCCGTATGTAGGGGGCGTCGAAAATTATCTTTGCCCGAAGCAGCTAAATAGCTAGATCGAGCCCTGATCTATTGCTTAAAATAACTTGTTACTGGGTCATATTTATTTCGTTGCTGGATAGCATTGATTTGGAGTATAGTATGTTAAAACTCCCATAGTATCGAAACATTGCAAATGAATCTCCACACCTGTGTTTGGGATGTTATTAAAGGAGTGGATATTTTAAATGCCTGTGTGTTGATGGCCCAAGCACACACAGCATTTCTAAACAGGTTGGCCTAGTCCAGAGGAATGAGTTGCCAATACAAGAACCCCCTTACTAATAAATGTTGTATATTTTAATTTTACATATTATTTTTAAAATCTCTGCGTGTAATTACTTATTGGTACATAATATATGCCTGAAATAAAGACTTTTTATTTGCCACATGCGGCCGCGATAACAATAGTTAAGCTATTGTGTCTGGTTTTCCACGATCGAGGGATTGAAAAAGAATAGGCATAGGCAATAAAATTATTAATACTCACTTAAACACATCATAAAAGGCCACTTTTTCATCTGGATTACTAAGTTGTTTAGATTCTATTAATTTTTGGTAATACATCACATTTTCTGGATTCCTTTTGATTAAGTCTTCATACACTGCTTCCGCTTCTTTGTATCTGAAATAGATATCTAAAAGTTAGTTCCTCTATAGTCTATACACTAACTTGTTGGCTTTTAATTTTCCAAAGAATTGTTTTTTTCTGCAGTTTAAGTTATAATGGCCAACGCTAAAACTCGCGGGGGCGCACGCTCGCGTGTGTATAATGAAAAATAGTATGAGCAGCGCAGGCGCGTGCGACGGAGCGCGGACGCGGGCGACGGACTGTCACACGCGCGGCGGACGGCGGGTACACGGCCCGGGCACACGGCGCGGGCGCACGCTTTTCGCAGTCGACGTTGTTTCCGTTGACGTCTTTTTGCCAAATAATAAATTAGTAAATAATACATGGTAATCTACTGGACACAACTGTACAGGCTCGAGATAAAAATTATACTAGCAGCGCTAAATGAGATGGCGCAAGCGACGGGTGCCCGCTCGCGATTCGTGGCCCGCGGCGGTCTTCCGACTCGTGCGCCCGCGTCCGCCCGTGTTTTAGCGTTAGCCCTAAATGTTTAAAGCATGGTTCAAGGGTACAACAAAAATTATATGAATTTTAGAGCTTGACTTTACGTATTTTTGATTCTACTATCAAGAAAACAGCAATTGTGGTTCTTATTTATTTTCTACAATCATAGTAAAAACTACTTATTAAATATACATATAATGGAAAAAGGAAAAATAATCTCAAATCTTAAATTGGAAATGGAATACTATAAAATTCCAACTTTAGCTGGAGGAATAAGGGCATTGCTTAAGGCCATCCCCTGAGTGTGGGCATACGACCTTGACCATACATTTGCCGCGTTGCCGAGATCGCGCCAAAATCCTATTTTTTACTTATTTTAAAATTGACCTTTATTTTTTTTGACCTAAAAAAATTCAAACGTCCAGTATGTAGTTAATGAAATTGTCGATCTATTTGCGTGTGTTTCAAATAACCGTAATTGCTAAATACTAGGGAGATACTGAATGTATGCTTCAATTTAACCCATCAAGCCCCTAAGCTCACCAGTGAGCGAGACACAATAGAATAACAATAGATTTCCGAGAATCCACGATCGAAGGATTAATAAATATGAAAGGAACATTCAATATACTGAAGATTATTGCTGTATTTTTATTATAATTTTGTAGCTTATATGATTAATTAAATAATTATGAGTAGGCTCTAAAAACGGTAAATCACGGCTTCTCCATAGGGGGAGCGTCTTAATATGCATAATCACATTAAGCAATGCCCTTACCCACACAAGGGTGGTACAATAAAAAACGGTAGATCAATCTATCTGGATTAAAATGTTTTGTAAGCATGAAAAACGGATGTTAATGCTAAATAGATATATTTCATTAACATTTTTGTATTAGAAAGTTATACTTTAATAAAATCATACTTTAACTATTTTTAATAACATTTTTATACAAATAAAAAAATTATTGTGTCCATGAGAACGACGAAAGTAAAATAAAACACATAATAAGCAGTCAAATAGCATGAAGCAATACAAAAATCTGTCTAATCCAATAATTGGATATTCTTTGTTGAGTCAATAACACACTAATGTGAGTGCTGAGCCTTATGAGTTATGTCTGACAATAAAGTGTTTTTTTTTATTTATCTCTTGACTACAACATGCAAGAATTTGCTTCAATATTAAAAAGCTTACTTCCACAGATGTGGGTTAAGAAGAGGCCAGGTTTTAATATAAAGCTATTTCTCTTTTATTTGCGTAAAAGACAGCTTGATTGTTAACTCTAGGGTGAATGAATGTTTTGAACATTTGTCTGAGAATTGTGTTGTTTGCATTTGAAAATACTATATAAACTATACCTTTTTAATTTTAAATAGTACTCCCCGGAGGTCTCTTTCACAGCCAACTTGTCAAGAATTTGCGCCTGGAACTTGTGGAGGTGCTGCAAGGCCCTCTCATATTGTTCCGACTCCGCCAACACCATATTCTGATAGAGCAACAGTTCTGAATGCTCGTAATCATAAGGTCCCTTCATTTGGTTAGTTCTAAACGCATCCAGAATGCTGTTAGCCATTTCATAGTCTCCGAGCAGATGGTAGCTCATAGCAAACCCAATCCATGACGCTCTTTGTGTTGGTCTTAGCATGAACAATTGATACCTTGTGTCCTGAAATTCAGATTTAAATGGTGACACTATTTGTAATTAAGATATCTCTCCAATCAGCCTATACCACTGCTGGACATAGGCCTCTTTTACTGAACACCATGATGACTAATCAAATAAATAAGTCTCAATACTTATACGTAAATAAATAAGTCTCAATACTTATACTTTTTTAGGCAATAAAATACAATTACTATAATACTCTGTAACACACAAGTGTTAAGATGCCATTAAGTCTTAACACATTCAGAATAGATAAATTAACCCATCAAGCTCCAAGCGGCCACCGGCGGAAGCGTAACAATTGAATATCTATTGTGTCTCTGATTCCCACGATCGAGGTATTAATGAAGTACAACAAAGCACATAGCTTATATCAACAATGTCCTAGAATCCTTTCCTAAACGGTTACACATCCAGAGTAAAGAAACATAGCTTATAGAACTTATTGTATCAATTGTTGTGTGAAATAATATTTAATGGCAACATGCTTGAAAAAGCCGTTTCACTAAATAAATAAAACAAAATATCTTTTTATTCAAAATGGGTATCATGATACACTTTTTGAAAGTCGAACTTACTTTGTATCCCTCTAAGTCCCTCATTTGGATTTGCAGCAAGGAGAGATCACGCAATATTTGTATATTCTCCTTCTCCCACTTGAGAGCATTTCTATAACACTTAATTGCTTCATCATATTTTTTATCTGAGCGCTGCAGCAGACCATACACATGCCAGCACACTGGGGACTTCAGGTCGTTCCGCAGACCGCGACGCACATACTCATATGCCTCATCCTTGCGTCCCAAACAATTTAATGTCAAACCTTTCATAGCCAAGGTTTCTGGAAAAATATATAAATGTTTAGTATTTTTTTAAATACATTTAAGTATTCACAACTAGTGCCTGGTAACTAAGAGCGACTGCTAAAGTTGCCATTAATATATTTTGTATAATTTATTTCACTGAAATGAATGCAGCTTACCTCCATGTTCTGCAAATTTTGGGTTCGACAATATTTGCTTCGCGAACTTCAACCCATTTTTATATTGTTTGTGTTCATAGCAACGCTGAAAATTAAATTATATTAGCCCTACCTGCTAACCTCTATCAGTATAGGGAGCATCTTTGAATGAAGTGCCAAAACAAATGCTTAGAACTTGGACACTAATAAGAACCGATGTGACATAATTTTCTTCACAGTTTTAAGAAAGAACTTCTTTAGATTACGATAATTCCTGTAAATGTTCTAATAAAGCGGCAAATAAATAATGCAATTTTAGGCAAAAGTGACAAGCAACTCGAAACCGAAATGTATGTTTACAATGACACTTACCAATATTCTCTTGAAAAGAGCATTCTCTTTCGGTGGCAATGGATTGCTTGGTGGCATTTTAGCAAACAAACACAAATTTTCTGTTTATTATTTCAATAATTTATTGAATAATTTGCTAAAAACCTCGTGGCTTTAAACCAAAGAAGTCGATGAAGGATTTCATCTATGGACAGTGAGGTCACGTGACCAATAGGCAATAAAAATTTAAAATTGCCATATCGCTTTTTAGGGGATATGTTGCCATATTTACAATATTATTTGAATATTATGGTTTATTTAAAATATAGCGTTTTCGGCATAGACATAATAATATATACTGTCGTAAAGACCACCTGACAACTCGAAAATGCGTGACCATTTTTGATCTGTCAATGTGTGCGTGTGCTAGTGATGTATATTTTACTATCGATAGTATAGTATTTTGCTATCGATAGTTTAGTCCGTTCGAGTTATTTTACCTGAGTTTCTATAAGAAATAAATAATATGCAACTTTGATAGATTTGTATTTCAAATTAGGTATCATAAATTTTAATTGGCAAAAAAAGGTGACGATTGAAAAGTAGATACACATTTTCTTTTGGAATGATTTCTCAATCGTGGGATATGTTATGACATGAGGTTCTTATAGGGGTAAATAATTTACACTTAACACATTATAAAGTTACTTATTTATTACTCAGGTAAAATCTGGTAAATCAGTCCTTACATTGAAAGTAAACGTTGAAAGTAAACAACACACATAGTATAATATTATATTTTATTCTTAAATTAAATACATATTATAAAATATCATAATATTTTATTACAATTATTTTGAACCGACTTCCAAACAGGAGGAGTCTAGACGTTCGCCTGTGGATATATTTTTATGTATGTTCAACGATTACTCCGCCGTTTATGAACCAATTATTATGTATCTATCTATGTTTACATTGTATAATTTTTAGTTACAGCATTGTAAATTTTGTTTTAAAAGATTATTTTTTTTCTCACTTTTTTTGGTAAAAAGTGGGCGTGCGAGTTTCTTACGCCGGTTCTTCTCGTCAGCTTAGTTACCGAACCGGTGGTAGGCACCATGTTTTCTGAAAATATATTTTATTTTAGATTTGTTCAGAAATAAAGCAATTTGGATTTTGATTTTTTAAAACACCAACTGTAAGTATAGAAAACGTTAAGGACAGCTAAAATGAGTAAAATTATTATTTTTAAACAAAAAATTAAAACCGACTTCCAAGGCAATGACAATAGTAATATTATATTATATACATATATTATATGATTATGATATATAAATATAAACCTTCCTCTACTTTTAGAGTCACTCTATATTATAGTAGTTATATTATATTAGCTATATTATACTATACTATATTATATTAGTTAAAATAAGATAATATGTCCTTTTTAGTCCGGCCGCACATTTTCCGAATTTTTGATCACAAAAATTCGGACGCCCCGCCCCGCTCATACATTTTGACACGTCAGAAATTCTTTTAGTATGATGGGTCTAGAACAAAATGTATGAACAGAGTGCGTTACGCCGGGCGTCCGAATTTTTCTGATCAGAAATTTCGGATAATGTGCGGCCGGGCTTAAGGTGATAAATATAAAGGTAAATGATTTTTATTTTAGATTTATGTTATTGTAAAATATCGATAAGCTTAACGATAAATTTGATTCAAGCACTAGCGTATATGTAAGAAATTTTGATGAAAAATTTTTCTTCAAAATTTGTGTAATATAGGAACAATAGTACCTTTAGTTACGCAAAATATGAAAGTAAAAGGGAGGATTTACAATATTTTATTTGAAATAGAGAACTAAAGACCAGAATATAGCAAAAATAAACACATCGTAGCAATTAGGACATAAAGATTAATTACGGGTGAAATGTATATTTTTCAGGATTATTCCTATGATTTACACTGCAATCACTCACAGCACAAGTTATATTGTTATATATAATAGTATTTGTTGAAAATAACATACGATTTAAATAATAAATTGCAAATACCGAAAGGGCATAAAAACGATTGACGACTTTTGACGACCTGTCAAATAAAAGTTGTTACAATTTTCATTAGACTGCCTCTCTCTTTTCATCTTGTTATAATTCCATAAAGGATTTTCTTCTCTCTCGCACTCTTTGTTGGTCTTTAGCATTATAGGTTTATGGTTTTCGGCATGTTTTTAACCGACTTCCAAAAAGGAGGAGGTTATATGTTCGGCTGTGGATATTTTTCGTAGAACTGCCCCGGGAGCAGAGTAGGCCGAATGGATACGAACATAGCTGAAGTTTAAAATTGCTACTAAAACATGTATTAAGTCTAAGGCAGCCATTACACAGTCGATCCAGATCGCAATCCGACCAAGGTCCGTGACCTTGGTCGGATTGCCAGGTGGCAGGCGGCGGCCACCGATTTCGACGAATGGTTGAGTTTTAAGATGCTTCTTACATTATACATTATTTTTATTATCAAGTATTTTGCCGCGCTTTAGTGTAAAATTAAGGTTTTTAGATTTAGTAAGGTTATAAACTTGGCTCTACATGATATCTCACTACTTTTTGACACCCCAAACCACCACGTACTATATTATGTTGTCACCTGAGGTTGTCACCTTGGCAACATTGATTGGTGGGATATTTTATATATTTTCCTGTTTTAACACTTTAGACGTATGGTAAATATACCAACAATCAGGGCCCCCGCCACCATATGTGCAATGTGTGCAATGCACATGGGCGCCATACTCTAGGGGCGCCAAATCGCCATCTTTAGGGGCACCAAAACCAAGGACCCAAAAAAATTGCCTAAAGGGTCATTTTTTTGCACACAGGCGCCAGTAGCCCTTACGGGGGCCCTGCCAACAATTACTTTTCATTTTCACCAAAAAGTGATACATATTATCATTAATTTGGTCTAGGTAGCAATATATGCATTTTTGGAAAAGTGCGGATTTAAAACAATAAGAACCAACACACTAACATTTTAATTTATTTATTATTAAAATACAATGAAAATCTCAAAAGAAATCCATTTCGGCATGAAAACTGTATGAAAATATCATTGGTAACGCGGTTGGTCACCTGGGGTCTTTAAAGACCCCAGCCTAAACGCATAGCTGTAACACCTAACATATGAACGGGAGCTCAGATATGAGGCGGTTATATCGAAATATAATTCCTTCTAGGAAGCAACCTAAAGAGCAGAGTTGCTGCGATTAATTTAAATAGAGTTTTTATCGTTTTTGAAAACTCCGGGCTTTTAAAGACCCCAGGTGACCAACCGCCGCTACCGCGGCGCCGCTAACAGAAGTAAATTCTTATCAGAAACACTATAAATTGTTGCAATAGTAAAGGGTGCTTTTTGGGATTTTTTTATCTTCTAGACTCATTAACTTTTTTCTCCCACGGTTTAGAGATTTTACGACGTACAATGAAATATTCAGCTTTTCAAGCCCTTTCATTTGATATATGTGTGGATGTGCTACAGCTTGGGTACGGCTTCCATACAAAAATGCCCCTTGTTCTTTACATTTTTTTAACATTGCATTGGTAGCAGGAGTTTTGCCGGGAATGTAAAAAGTGGCAACATCGTAGTGTCATCCCTTTTTCTAAATTGATTGGAAAGGGATGACACTACGATGTTGCCACTTTTTAATTTCTTCACTTTCTTGACAGGCTATACGTGGCAAAGTACACCACCTGTGTCAGTGCCAAAAGCGAACAAAAAAAAATATGCCAAATTGGCACTTTGGGTTTTGGCCAATGAATAAGGAAACAGATGAAAGCGACATAACTACAAAAAAGTGTGGCCGGCGCCATATTGCCAAGAACTAAACATGGCGGTCTATAGTGATGGGACACTCGGTTGATATTTGTCGAGGATATCGATAAACTAAGATGTTATAAGTGAGCGTCCTGTTATATTATATATTATTATATTGATATCAAAAATGATTTTTTTTATATTATATAAAAAAAAACATTTTTGCCTATTTTATCTCTATGTATTATAGTACATAGAGACAAAATAGGCAAATATGGTTTTTTTTTATATAGGAGCCTCCTTAATTTTAATAAAACTATTTAATTTATTTTTAGTTTATTAGGTATTATTTAAGTTGCCATTATTGATATCGGGCAAAAATTACCAAAAAATCGGACAAATATTACTATAGTTGTACTCGCGCACGAAGTGTTTACAGTTTATTTTAATTTTACCATCAATTATTATTATTATTAAAGTATGTATACAACTGAGTATTTTGCAAATTTTTTCGCGATATATCGAGACCGATATTGATATTTTTTCAAATATCGATGTATCGATATATCGATATTTTCTTTCAATTTCGACATCCCTATAATACGACACTTTGACAGTTTATGTACCTCGGAGCACCGGAACATAAAATGGCGGACCGGCCACAGTGACCATTATGCCGAACTTCCACTTAAAAAGGTCAATGGTTTTGGCAGTTGTCATCGTTGTCATTACTCATTTGTCAAATCACAAATGTCAATTGTCAACCAATTTGTCATTCGGAAAATCGAAAAGCGGCTTGAAGAAGAAGAGTTGTGTTGTTCTGTTCTATTTTTATTAAAATTTGCCACGGGATACGAGTTGTTTCGTTTTGGATATTAATTAATAAAATAGATTTTTTTCATCATTAGCTTATCCGATTGTGTTTGAATAATATGGGACTAGAAAACATGCGTCGCTGGCCTATGTATATTGTTTTTGCAGTATGCATTCTACTTACCCTTTCACTTTTTAACAGTTGGACTTTAGAGAATGAATTACAAAATCGAATAGCCGAGCTAAGAACGCAGCTAACGGAATGCTCCAGACAACAGACCACTTGTATGGAAGAATCGCTGCGGTACCAACAACAAATTGATACCTACAACACAAAAGTTGTTGACCTAGAAGGAAACAAAAAACAACTCGCCTCAGACATGAGGGAGTACAAAATCAAGTTAATGAAATCTGAAACCCAAGCGAACAGAACGTACGTAGATCTCGAAATATGCAAAACGGAGTTACAGTCTCTCAAAAACTTACAACTCAGTAAGGCGGCGACGTTAGAGACTCTGAGATTAGAGAAAGCGACCCTCACATCCCAACTCGACGAACGGAAGCAGAAGATTGAGGAGCTAGAGAAAGAAGTGACAAGACTGAAGTCAGCTTTGACAACCAAGAGTGCCCCCAATCCTCCTGCACCTTCCAAGATGACTCCGGCTGCGGAACCTCCGAGACTGAGCCCACCTCTGAACAATATTCCGATGAATGAACCCTTAGGCCCAGAGAATGATGCTAAGGAGGACATAGATGAGCCCAGTGCTATGAATGATGGCCCAGATTTTGAGTGAGCAAATAAAGACTTATTATATAAGCAATAAACCTGCTAGATATTGTTAAAATAAGTAGGTATTATTACAATTGTATTATGTAAACACATTATGTAATGGCATAGATAACATGACCACAGTGATACAAAAAAAAACAGACAGAGTGAAGGCACAAAATAATAATTTCTGTTCTGGTCATACTTAGCCTGCTAGTGTTTAAAAAATTAAGTTAAGTATACAAGAAATACAGAAATTAAAAAACTTGGTAAAATATTTGTATTAAATAGTACTAGTTTTTTTAATATGTAATTATTCCAGAAGTGATGAATACAAATTGATATAATTAAGATAAACGCAATAAGTAACATTTATTTACACATGACGTGAACTTTGTGTCATAACTCTTGCAGTATAAGTGACTGCAGTGTTTACGAGTTACATTATATCAAATAGATTAAGATTTTTTATAATTGAGTAGTGTTTTTAATTAAATAACTGTAAGAATGTATCCCAGTTAATTAATAAACTATGTAATGTCATTAGAGAGCATAAAATTTATGAAGAGTTTTGAAAGTAATGGAAAACAACATGGTTACTTATCTTAGCATAGCCAGGATTCTATTTATTCTATATCAGGAATTAATAAAATCCTAGACTTTGAATTCGTGACTTTTAACATAATATGTATGAGTATCTCACAATAGTAGAAATTAAAAACAAAATACTCGCAAGCGAACTGGGATTGAATGCAGGAGGCATCACCCCGCAACTCTTAACTCTTTCCGCTCCATGTTTAGGTATGAAACTTGTGTTTAACTTGATTTACGTTATTTGTTGTTTTAATCTACAAGACTAAATTGAATAATATATTTTGTAAACCAACTAAAAATGTTTGTATAAAATATGCAATTATAAAAATGTTCCTTTATTTTATTGTTATTTCAACAGACATTTGATATATTATTTTGTATACCATTTGAGTGCCACATTTTATCATAGATCTGAGACAAGTATTGTTTTGCTCAATTGTGATCAAGGTTCGTAGTCATTTGAAAGAGGAAAATATACATAATTAGAAATAGTAAATTTATTATTTCTTCCTAAATTTAATAATTACGTTTTCATTAAAATAATATATATTACAATGTTAAAAATTCTATTAGCCTAGTGATTGGTTACTCTTACTAGCTGTCAGCTAATCAATTCAGCATTTAAGATTTTTTTCTATAGAATTTTTCTCTTTAAAAACCACTGGAAACATCTAATAAATATGTTTATAGATCGAGCCTGTGGGTACAATAGAACCAATAAAAGAGACCATGTTAACAATAACTTTTATTTTATATTCAGATACTTACAAAATTGGTACATGTACCTAATATCACATAATCCTATCGTTTTCTAAACTTGAAGTCAAATTAGTAAACATACATAATAATATTACATGCCTAATGTAGAATTCTAGAAATAAAATCCACCTGTCTAATATAAAACCTATGTTAAAAAACTGAATTCATGTTGTTAAAATTATAAAGAAGAAACTGTTCGAAATTAAGAATTTCTTAAGAAACAGAATTCATGAAACTCAAAAATACAACTAATTCATATTCGAAAAGTACTATACTAAGTAATTAAAACTAAAAAAGATTAGTTCTTGCAATTCAGTTGAATATTTTCCCAAATTTTTAAAGGTATTTTACCTTAAAGGGCGTCACACACGGTGAAGATAATATAAAATGTATATTATCTTAGAGCATATTTTAGAATATCGCTCACCATAGAAATCATATGAACCATCACACACGAAGTGTTTGATGGTTCATAGGATGAACGACTGGTGACGAAGTTAATATGTTATCTTAAGATACGAAATATTACGCAGACTCGTAAGGAAATGAACCGATTTTTAATATTTAGGTAGTAGGAACTATGTAGGTAGGTATATGAAAAATGTCTTAACACAAAAGCTATGTTGTCTCTAACTAATAAAATATAATGCTATATTATGTAAGTATTTTAAATTAATAGTATTTAAACATTAACTGGACACCCGCATCATTAGAATAGTAACAAACGTACCTACGGTACTTAGAGTTGTAAATTGCAAGAAATAACCATAATAACTTAGATCATTTAACAATTTCGGTGGTAAGCAAATCACATAAACTTGTTTTGCATTAAATGCCCTTTAATGTTTATGCCAAATACTTGTGCAAACTATGAAGTCAAGTTTATGATTTATTTATGCCTGATGCATATATATAACACAGATCATAAAGCTTAGTAGGTACTTATAAAAATTAATCAATTACAAATATAAATACATATATCCATACTAATATATTATATATTACTTATATAATATATTAAGAGTCCGTATACGAAATTTTGCCGAAATTTTGAAGAAAACGACAGAAATAATCTATATATAGATAAAATTCTATCCAATTCGAGAAAAAAGAAAAAAAAACAAATTGTGCCAAAAACACGATTCAAAACAACCTAAATCTCACATTATATTACTCGCCGCAAGGCTAATGTGAGATTTAGGTTGTTTTGAATCGTGTTTTTTGGCACAACTTGCTTTTCTTTTTTTTTTCTTTTTTCTCGAATTGGATAGAATTTTATCTATAAATTATTTCTGTCGTTTTCTTTTTATGAATTACAGCTCAAAGTTGCCGAAATTAACAGCAATTCTTTGCCCATTTTCTCTAAAATTTTGCCGAGTTACATATTGTTTTTACTCAACTATTTCTAAAGTGGTAAAAAGTAATTTCAACATTGTATAGACGACTTTCTCAACAGTAGATTGTATTTTTTTCATACCGTTAAGACGTCAATACAATCCGTAAACAGGTGATATTCTAAACCCTTTACAGCAAAAATCACAAAACTGTCGAGCGTTTGAGTTGGATTATTTAAAAATACTTAAAAAAAACAAAAATCTAGCTCCAACATTAGATTATAATTGAAATGATCTTACATGTTGTGCATTAAAACTTATAGAAATACTGTATTTTAACTGTTAAATCACGTCTTTTAGTCAGCGAAATCGGCAAAATTTCGTATATGGACTCTTAATAAATAAGTATATTATACTAGACGTTCCGCGCGGCTTCGCCCGCGTAAATTAGGCACTTCACAGACAAATAATTAGTCCACAAAAAATAGCCTATGATCCTTCACGTGGTTTACTTCTTATCTGTGCCAAATAACAGAAAAATTGCTCCGTAGATCATGAGATAAGCCCTTTCAAATAATTTCCCCCGTTTTTTCGACATTTACCTCTATTTCTCCGCTCCTATTAGTCTTAGCGTAATAAAATATCGCATATATAGTCTTCCTCGATAAATGGGCTATCTAAAACTGAAAAAAAATTTGCAAATCGGACCAGTAGTTCCTGAGATTAGCGCGTTCAAACAAACTCTTCCGCTTTATAATTGTCACAATGTTAGGCCGCGTACTCCTCCGAAACGGCTTTACTGAATTTAAGCAAATTTTATATGCATATTCAGTGGGTCTGAGAATCGGCTACTGGGTACTTTTTATATTGATAAGTGCATAATGCATTTGTTGAATAAATAATAGTAAATTATTACAACTCGAGACTGACGGCGACCATTGTTTGTGCGACGGGATAGCGATGGACGTTACCACGGTGACATAGGTACTTATTTAGTCACTTCGATAAAATAATACGGGCAAAATACTTTATATTGCAAAGAAACGTTTGCTGGGACAGCTAGTATTAGTATAGATATACTTACCTAAATGCGAAAGTGTGTCTGTTGCTCCGTCTGTCTGTCTGTTACCTCTTCAAGCTTAAACCGCTGAACTGATTTTGCTGAAATTGGGCATGGAGATACTTTGAGTCCCGGGAAAGGACATAGGCTAGTTTTTATCTCGGTAAAATGTACGGCTCCGGCGCGATAAACAAACTTTGGCGCAACGGAGTTTCGGGCGTCCTCTACAAAAAATATAAATTCTACTGTTAAAATAATTATTACAGTGATACAGTTGGCACCTTTTATAGTGCCCATGCATAATTATATATTATATAGTCTGCTCTTGATACAGACTCTTCGAAACTTTCGGAATCCGAATGAGGCGTTCACTGCGGATGACGTCATCGGCATAAATACCGGTCTCAGGCGCAAAAATGCCGATCCAGTGGACGCAGTACCATAGAAATCAATACAAAGCAACAAATCCGTACGCTGCGTATGCTCCGATTCCGATCGGACGCGTAGCTTAAAGCATAATAGAGCATATATACCTAGCGGAATAGAGCAACAATCTCGAGCTGTCAAACGAAACCAAAATTGATATACAGTTTGACGAGGCTTTAATTGAATGTGTCAATGGGCTCTGCTAGTAAAGAACTGTCAAAAATGACGTTTTTGTATGATAGCAGCGTTAGTTCCTTTTCTCGCCACGTTCATAAAAAACCTTGTCGAACTGTACGTCTGTGTGTAAAAATTTGTTTACACTTACACAAGCATCTTTCTAAGGCTGGTTTTATCGTTAAGCGTTTCGCAGCGCCGTCGGAGCGAGCGCGTTCGAATCTGTAACAAACGTATGGACGAACGACGCTGCTCAAGCGCGCGACTTTAAAACGCTACTACTACCCCCATACATCTTCGAACGCGCGGCGCTCCAACGGCGCTGACGAAACGCTTAACGATAAAACCAGACTAATGCCGCGGCCGCACATGCGTCTACGTCACGAAGCTTCGTACTATGAGACGATACCATTGGACGATACACGCAGCTCGTCCAATGGTATCGTCTCAAGCACGAAGCAACCAGAATTTGATGGCAAAAAGTGAGAAAATAAATTGACTCTAGCAATACTGGGGTAATAGGAATCCTTTAGCGGCTTATTTTGTGTTAGCGCGGCCGCACATGCGTCTATCGTACGAAGCTTCGTGCTATGAGACGATACACGCAGATTGTCCAATGCTATCGTTTTAAGCCCGGGCTTGTGTGAACATGCAAATATAAAAATTTATCCAATGATCAAGGATATTTTTTGAAAATCTGCTGTCAAAGTTTGGCATCAGATTCTGGTAGACCTATATTTTAAATTACTGATGATGACACACCATGCCGAAATTACGTCGCGTTATTATTGTATGCGTAGTGCATTGCTTGCGTAATCATGCCGAACTTCGGCCGTATTTTCGGCCTAGTGTATTTAAGACACTTTAAGAACTCACGGAGCGGTTTTATCCCGCCCCCGCCGCCTTCGTAGAATACTGTTTTGTATGTAAAAAATGAAAGCAAAACTCACAGCGCGTCTTTCGCCCGCGACTCGCGCGGTTGTTTGCGGCTCCCGCTGGACCGGCGCGGCGGACGGCGGTCGTCCGCAGCCTCGGCGGTTTGCGCCCGCGCGCTTTGCGATAGTTTAGCGAGCGATCGCAGTAGCCGACGGCCATAGTAGGCGATCGTAGTAAAAACCTCCGCTCCGTGAGTTCTTAGCATTAGAGACTTATTTGTTTATTTGTAATACACATTCCATATTATGAATTACCTATGAATAGGTAGCTATCAATTTTAATTAACATTTCAGTAGTTGGCCCCTAATCATTAAATTATAAACATAATATTTTACTCAAAGTACCAGTTAACAGTTCACCAACACAATAAACTTAACATTCATCATCTTGCTTAGCTTCCTCGAATGCGGCCAACAGATTTCTCCTACATTTACTTCCATCATTATAACAAAGAGCCCAAATAATATATTCTCCTGGATTTAGGCAGTCTTCCGAGTAACTGATTTGTACTTTACACTTTCGGTCCCATTTGGCAGTGTCGACACTACTATTGTTTCTAGATCTAGTGAACTCCACATACCCATTACATTCCACTGCCAATTTTGGCAGTTGTGCATTCAATGCATCATGAGATCTGTCCGAGTCCGTGCCACTGGTGGACGGAATACAATCTCCTTGTCCACATTCTATATTTGTTGGAGTAATGGATGTTCTTTTTAGCTTGGTGCCTATTGTGGCATCATCACCTTTGTTACTTTCGTTATAATCACTGCAGGAAGATAAACTTTGCACTTTTTGGCGATCCTCATCGGTAGTATGGCTCCGCTTGAATCTTTTACTTTTGTAATTAGTAAATTCTACATTTACTGTTTGTGATGATTCTTCCCATTCTGGACTGCCAGACCTTAATTTTCTTTTGTTTGTAGGTTTTTCATCTTCTGGACTGAGTGGTGCAGCTAAATCCGATATATTTTGGCTGAAAATTAAAAATTTCAATGATTTAAAATATGACCAATAACTATCAAAAACATTATCAAGCCTTGAAAAATGTATCCCTTACCTGTCTACCCTTTGGTCTCTTTCATCTCGAGTTTGTATTTTTTCAATTTTTTCAGCAGATCTAAAATCATGTCTAGTACATTCCATGTCATATTTTAAGAATGCTGTAACTTTTTTCCTAGTTCTTATTGTTCGGCCAAACCAATCCAGAGTGATATTATCAGAGAGATACAAACACAAATTTGGCCTCTCATAATCTATCATGTGCTTATACCATGTTATGAATTTTTGTGTTGGATCATGTTTTACTACTGGCTGTATGGGATTGTTAATTCTTTTCATTTTGCGCTTCCTTCCACCACCACCTCCATTGTAAGTTTCATAATCTGTTGTTCTCGGAGTAGACATTTTGCTCTAAAAGGAAACACATTAAAATTATAATAATGAACTGTACAAAGTATCCTATGTCCTTTCCCAGGACTCAAAGCATGTCAAAGTAACTATATACCAAATTTCGGCAATGATTTTGGTGAAATTTGTTTGTTTGTTTGTTTTGTTCAGCAGTTTTGACACGAACAGTAATAAATATTATATTATGTATAGGTGTGCCCCAATGTTACCTTTTTACCATATTATGGTTTTCTGCTGACCCAATTTTGATAAAATCTGGTATGAAGATTGAAGATATTATTTGTCGCAGAAAAAATCGTTTCAGAGTTAAACGCATTTTGCGGACTAAGTTGCAGGCAAATTAGTCAACAAAAACAACAACTCATCTTCTATAAAAGAAACGTGTGTTCTCAGTGAGTATAACTTTAGTTTAAGCACTTTTAAAAACATACTTACATTTTTCATTCAAAACTGAAACCACGTCGTAAACACTTTTGGCTTCATGAGCCAAGTCCCGTCGTAAAAGATCTATACGAGTTTTACTTTCTTCAATGTAAGCTCGCAAAGACAAATTAAACTCCAAAAACTGCTTATGCAATAGGTTTAAGTTTTGTGTGTTCGCAGATATATTTTCTGTAAACAAAATATAAGTATGTTATTATTCACATTAAAACAAAAGAATGCATGATTGTTTTCCTTTTACAAATCATTATAACCTACTCAAGCACTTTACTGTTTCTAAAGCTAAATGCTCTCGATTCAAGTCTTCAGATATTATAGAATTCATTTTCTTTTATAATCACTTTATTTTAATTCATATCCGATAGCATTGACGGTCAAAATAATTATTTTAGCTCAGCATAAAAGTTTCTAACCACCAAACTTTTTTGAAGTTTTGACTGTTGACAGTTGATTTTTGAGTTTTTTTTTAATTATTATCATCCTTTAGGGTTGCCATTTGCCAATGCCAATTAATCCCATTCCCCAAAAAACCAGATATTTGTATACTTGTGGACAAAAATTGCTCTCAGATACATTTAGATATAGGTCTACCAGAATCTGATAACAATTTTTGACAGCAGATTTTCAAAAAATATACTTGATCATTGGATAAATTTTTATATTTTTCACACACAAAATAAGCCGCTAAAAGAATAAAAAAGGATGAAAATGTTTTATTCTTACTACCCCGGCATTGCTAGAGTCAATTTATTTTCTCACTTTTTGTCATCTGATTCTGGTAGACCTATAACTTTCATGATTTTTGATTCACGTTCCCTTGCAGTCATAAATTATGCGCAACAGTCAACACTATATTCTGTATTCTTTTAATTTGTAGTTAATTGTGGTTTTAAGGATGTATATGTCGCAGGCGGATCCACCGTTTTACATTGCGGCTAGCTGTTTTAAAAAACAGGGCTGTTTTGTAATGCGGCGATTTATCGATTAGTCGGATTGATAATAATATCAATCTTCAATCGATTTGAGAATCCCCAAAATTTGGGGAAATTTCCTTCAAACTGGTAACGACCAAGAAGCTTAATAAAAACACAACAACCTATCCGATCCACAGAACTTATTTGTAAAAATATGTAATAACTTCTCTTCATGCTCATGCCTCATGGCTATATTCATGGCTTCTGCTAAGTGCTAACCGCTATGGTTATAATTTTGACATTCAGTTTTTTTTGACGTTTAATTTAAGAAAATTAAACGTCAAAATTTTGACCATAAGCCATAAAGTTAGATTCATGAAAGTAGACTAGAAACATGTAATAATATGTATCGGACTTTAATACAATGGATTAAGGTTCATTTTACTTTGAACCTTATTAGTCGGAAGTGCGAAGTATTTTTACGATTGATTAATTTAATTTAACTGTAAAAATAAAATATGATATTTAAAATAAACCAGTGACTAATTTAAATAAAAAAAAACATAGTTACACAAATTAATCAACTTTGTTTTAATTATGAGAACGAGCATTGGATATTCGGTGTTCGATCTCCTCCGGGAGTGGTGATGTGTCGAACCAATCTACTGCGTTCGTGCGATCGGTGTCATCGGCCATTGGTCTATCTATTGTCAACCAATCATTGAAAAACCAGTGAGAAATATCCAATGTAAGTTTACATTATTTGATGAAAATAATTCGTAAAGTTGGGGTCGGTGCTTTTAATTATGAAAAGTTTTAGTGCTCGCAGAAAATATTTGTTACTGTACGACGATATTACTTGAATCGCAGCCATTTTGATTGCTCGGGCTTCGCTGTATTCCGCTGGCCTAGGCAGTGACGTAGAACATGTGTGAGAAATTTTATGATATTGGTATGAAAAGGAAGTAAAGTTTGAAGTATTTTACTTCAGGGCTCAGTTCAATAGTTGAACTTTTATCATCCCCTTATACTTTTACTAGATGTTACAAGGCAACTTCCGAGTACTTGTAGTGATTTACACAACTTCATACTTTGCAGTGAAGAATGGAGCACGCACAGCTGCAGACGTCAGACGGTGCCCAGGTGATGATCAATGGACAGCAGCTGCAAGTTCTGCAGATGAACAACAACCAAATAATTCAAGGTCCCAACGGGCAGCAGATTGTTATCCATACAATTCCATCAGCGGCAACTATACAGGTGTGAATTCTAAATATAGGCTTATTCTTTAATGTTAATCGGTATATTGTGGTACACAGGCTTGATAACCAACTAAGATACTCTTAAATTAAGCTCAAAACATTTCCTTTGCATTAGTAATACCCCAAACAATTTAAACACATTATAATACAGGATGTAACAAAAATAAGTGATAATACTTTAGGGCGTGTACATGTTCCTTGTAGAGAGTTCACTGTGAAAATAGCAGCGCTGAAAGACCAAAATTTTTTTTCGTGAACTTGTGATATTTATGAATACAAGCTTTTGCCCGCGGCTTCCCTCATGTTAAGAAGTATTATTATATACAAACTTTCATCCCCTTTTTTAACCCTCTTGGAGGTGGAGGTCATAATATCTACCTGCATGCCAAATTTCAGCCAATTTCATATATAAATGTGAAGCTTTCTTGGTAAATTCAAAGATGTAAAAGATAAATCAAGTCCTAATCAACTCACACCTGATGATGATTTTATCAATACTGGTTGTGTAAAACATAATTGTTTATTAATAAAAGTGGAAAAAGTGCATGAAAAGTGTATATTATTACTGTAAATCAAGTCCTGCCTTGTGATTACTGCCTATATTTACTTGATAGATTGAAACGTAAAATGTTAATGCAAATTGTTTTCACACATGCTATCAGATTGGGACACCGCAGGTTCAGGTGGTAATGTCAACTTTTTTATTATTTATCCATAGTTAATACTGTGAGACTGAATGAATATTAAAAAAAATGAAATGCAAGTTTGAGATCTCTTATCTTAGATAAATCTTATATAAGACCAACAATTTGATTTGAATAAGCAGAAATTATAAAATATGCAGCAAAACATGTTAGGAGTCTGTCCTTTTTTAGTGGTTTAATGTGGATGATATTGAACATTTTCAGGTGGGAGCGCCTGGGGGCCAGCAATTGCAACAACTGCAAGTGGTGCCATTGTCTAGTTTGCAAGGTTGGTATATAAACTATACTGATCCGATTTGAAAAATTCCTTCAGAGTTAGATGGCTCATTTTTGAGGAAGGCTATAGGCCAGGGGCCCCTGGTCCGAGCATGTTCGAAGATGAACTTCGTTAAAAATTAATATCATAGTCTTGACTTACTGATGAACATCTCCTGGAAATCAATAGCTTGCACCAATTTCACAATTTCACTCCAAACTTTAGATTGATATAAGCAACAAAAATTTACACTTTTCTTGTTGATATCTAAATTAATATCTCTGTTATATCTGTAATTTCCTTTGTTTAATAATTTTTTTTTTAATATGTGGGCTGTGAATGTCATTTAATTTCTTAAAATGGACCCCGAGTGAAACTAATTGGTGACTCCTGCTATATGCTATATTTTATCACGCCAAGACTAGGAGCGAAGTGGAAAAAATTATTAAAAAAAAAAACAAAAATTTTGAAAATCGGTTCACAAACGTAGTAGTGGTCGAACATACAAAAAAAAAATATCCACAGCCGAATATATAACCTCGTTTTTGGAAGTCGGTTAAAAACATTCTCTCACAAACTACTGGAGCAATTTTGGCATATTTGACACAATATAAAAAGAACCACAGACCACGTGAAGGATTATAGGCTATTTTGTGGATAATTTTTGTTGGTGGAATTTCTAATTTACGCGGCGAAGCTGCGTGGAATGTCTAGTTATTGATATCGAGCAAAATATGGCAGAATAATTTCGTTTGTTGTCTGTTTGCGTTACTTCCAGGCGTTCTACAGGCATCTATATATATAAAAATGGATTTTCAATTGTGTTAGTAACGCTAAAACTCGGAAACGGCTGAACGGATTGGGCTAATTTTAGTCTTAAAATATTCGCAGAAGTCCAGGGAAGGTTTTAAAGTGACACGAAGTTCACCGGGGCAGCTAGTTTCAACAATAAAAATACTTTTAAATTATTGTCATTTGGTCTGTTTGCAAAAGCGGCACAATTGGCCTCGCGGGGGACAGCGGGACAGACTGCCTGTAAGCGGGACTGTCCTGCCCAAAGCGGGACGTATGCTCACGTTAAACAAATATCACACAATATTATTTAATGCACTGTACAGAGAGCATTAAAGAAGTAAAGAAGACACATACAGATTACATAGAATTTTGAATAGACAGTGTATGTTAAATTTATGCACAAAGACAAAAAGTTTTGATTGCCATGGTGTTAAAATTTTTTCATATGCATTATCAACTTTATTTCAGGTGCAAGCAATAGCATACAGCCCATGCAAATTGTTCAGACAGCGGATGGTCAGACATTCCTGTATCAAGCATCGCCGTCCAACCCACCACAACCACAAATAGAACACCCTATTATTCACCAACCTGCTGGTAAGTTCTATTTCTTTAGGGTTCCGTAATCCGTACCCAAAGGGACACGCACATGAAGGGTTCCATACCATTATAGAGCGAAAGCAGGCAAAAAAATGTGTTTTTTTTTATGGGAGCAAACACATTTTTACACCCTGAAGATACAGCCTGAAGACAGACAGATAGATGGACAGACATTGACAGACGTCTCACTAATAGGTCCCTACTGAGACGTCTGTCAATGTCTGTCCATCTGTCTGTCTGTCTTCAGGCTGAATCTTCAGGGTGTAAAAATGTGTTTGCTCCCATACAAAAACACATTTTTTTGCCTGCTTTCGCTCTATAACGGTATGGAACCCTTCATGCGCGTGTCCGACTCGCACTTGGCCGATTTTCCTACTCTAAAAAGATGTATTAATAATACACTTGTTTATGTTCAACTACCATTTGCTTAAGGCTCAAGTGGAAACACCACTTATAACCGGTGGTAGGCATCATGTAGGACTTTCTGAAAACATTTATTTTAAATTTATTCAGAAATAAAACAATTTTGATTTTGATTTGATTTGATTGATATAATGAAAGTAGCATGTGTTAATCCAACTTGTAAACTAGTAGCATATAAAAATTCTTAAAACCTTTTCTGTAGTTTTTATGTGAGAGTGAATGTTTCTTTTATGGTTTCTTTACCAGTTATAAATGTGAATGGAAACCTCGTCCAAGTAGCCAATGTGGCTGGTGCAGTCCAACCCCAGCATATGGTCAACCCACAGAATATTGTTATGGTAAGCATTAGTTTAATCATTTTTATAATTCAAGATTCATAACTGCTTAACTAATATCTTAATATACAGGGTATAACAAAACTAAGTTATAATACTTTAGGGTGTGTATGTCTTCCTTGTAGAGAGTTTACTGTGGAAGTAGCAGCACTGTCTAATTGTGAAACGGAACGCACCTAGGGCGCTGATTAGTTGAACTGTATATGCCCCGTGTCACCTTATTCGTTTGTTGTTAAATGTAAACAAACAGTGTTTTGTTGATTATATGAATTAATGTCGAATGTGTAGTGTGTACTATTTGGTACACAATCTTACGGTGACAGATACAGAGTCCTTCAGTCATATACAATGTCGAATTAAAACTCTTTTCAGTGTTGTCAGTACAAGCAAGTTCCAATTTTTTTTGTTATTTCACTTTATTCATAGCAAAGCACATACCGGGCCCGGGGCCGCTAGTCATTAATATGCGAGCAAAGATTTATACTGAAACAATGCTTTCAGATGGTAAACAGTGGCCCTGGGGCTACAGCATCCACAAGCTCTGATGCAGCGGCTGCCGGCTCTGATGAGGAACCACTTCTGTATGTAAACGCTCGTCAGTACAAGAGGATATTGAAGAGGCGAGCTGCTCGCGCCAAACTACACGAACAGGGCAAAATACCTAAAGAACGACCTGTAAGTACTCTCATATAATAATAATAATGATTTATTGCATAAATGTGGTACAAAAAGGTCTTACAATATTATTTTATATATATGTCGTAGGATGATTTGATAAATCCGTGTTTTCGCGAAATCCCTAGAATTTTCGCGAAAATTCGATTTATCAAATCATCCTACGATGTCGTAGGATGATTTGATAAATCGAATTTTCGCGAAAATTCTAGGGATTTCGCGAAAACACGGATTTATCAAATCATCCTACGACATATATATATATATATATTTATTATTTTATTATTATTATTATATCATACAATATTTTCATTGCTAAGAGAGTTTGAATTGACTAATAGCAATCACTCAATAGTTTGCGATAAAGTGTGTGCAGTGAGCTATTAAGGCTGGCAGGGCTGGCAAAATGACACGGGCCCCCGACCCAAAAAGAGGCCGTGAGGTCAGAAATAGGGCCCCATCAATTTTGCCACTGCCTCGGATGTTACAGTTACGCCACTGAGTGTGTGATAAATAAAAAAAAAATAGTTAGTTCCTGTAAAATTAAACTTTGCACACCTAAAGTTCGAAATAAGAATATTACACATAATAGCTTACCAATAATTATGTATTGTTTGCAGAAATACCTACATGAGTCGAGGCACAGACATGCAATGAACAGAATTCGCGGCGAAGGAGGCAGATTCAACTCTGGAAGCAGAAAGTATGTATATTGTACTTTTTCCCATTATAAAATGTTTTTCATTATTTTTTTATTATTTGGCAAGGCACTTTTCTTAAGATTCTGATAAAGAAGGCTCGACAGAAAGGTACAAAACACCATATAACTATAACAACTGCATGCAAAGTGTAAGAAGGCTTCTATTGAATAAGTCATTTGGATCCATGTTGTTTTAATTCTGATTATTTGTTTTATTGATTTATTCAATTCAATGTTTGTAGGAATATGGGACACGGTGATCACAGTGATCACGGTGAACAGATGGATGAGATGGCGGAAATCAAAGTGTTGGAAGACATGAAGCCAGAAACTGTGTCCATCACTATCATACAGGTAATCCCTGGCCATTTAGCCGAAACTTTTTCGTTTTCGCTTCGTTGTAGAATCGCCGATCAAAATGTATGGAATTGACATTAGACGAGTCAAACGTCAATGTCATATTAACGAACGCTTATGCCATACATTTTCATAGGCGATTCTATAACGAAGCGAAAACGAAAAGATTTTGGCTCACCCCCCTGTTGTATTTTAAACATATTATTAGCATGATTATCACTTTATTCATTCGTGTCTATAGCACATCTATAATACTAATATTATAATCTATACTAATATTATAATTGGGACGAGTTTGTTTGTTTGTTTGAACGCGATAATCCCAGGAACTACTGGTCCGATTTGAAAAATTCTTTCAGTGTTAGATAGCCCATTTATCGAGGAAAGCTATAGGCTATATTTTATCACACTAATACTAATAGGAGCGAAGAAATAAAAGAAAAAAAAGAAAGAGGAAAGTGTGGAAAAAACGGAGGAAATTTTTTGAAATTGCTTATTAAGTATCTTAAGAAACTACTGGAGCAATTTTTATGTTATTTGGCACACATGAAGAATAGACCACGTGAATGGACATAGGTTTCTTTTTTTCCGGAAAAATATACGGTTTCCGTGACATTCCTAAATTACGCAGGCGAAGCCGCGCGGAACATCTAATTCAGTAATAAATGGTTTAGTTTGTTAAATTACCTGAGTAATATCTTGAGTAAACTTACTCATTTACTCAATCGTTTATTAATATTTACAAAACCCTGTTATAATATCGTCCACTGTATTCAAAATACGCAAAAAAGATTATGACTATACTTACTTAAAATATTTACAGGACGAAGAGTTACAAGACAACCAACAGAACCAGTGGCGACGGCTGGCGCCACAGCCCTGCGGCAGCCACCTCACTATAGATGCGTCCACATAGCCGCCGCCCGGGTCAGTGAAATGTGAACAGACTATTGCAGAGGATGACCCTCAGCACTTCAATAACATTATTTTTGTATAAATGAGACGTTAAGCCAAAAAGCAGTGTAGTGTAAGTGGTAGTGTTTCGGACTGAGTGATGATCGAGTGACGGTTTAAAGTTGTCGCGCCAAAATCAAGTAGAAACTGAATAAAGTTAAATTTCAAGTTTTAAACAAATCAATGACAACTTTTACCTTGGGCATGAGAAAGTTATTTAAAATTGTTATTATTTAAGGCAAAAATCACACCAAGTTATAATCCGGTTACAGTTGTTTTACTAATAAGTTTTTACTGTGTATTTGAGTAGTTTGTAAGCTATGTTGTTTCTTTTGTCTTTGGCCAGAGTTTTAGAGATAGGTTTTTGTTGGTATAAGCCAGTGCGCACCGTTTTAATATATATTTAATTTTAAAATACTTTTGAGTATACTGCCTATAATATGTTGTGACGTATGGCCGCAAAGACAGTACTTTGTACATACACCAATTCAAACTACAATCATCACAAATTGGAATGTTTATGTAAATATTATGTATAAGGACTAAGTATGTAATAATTTTTATATTGTAAAGTACAAAATATATACATTGCACATAAGTTTTATGACTTTTCTATTATTTATCTTAGATAAATAATAAGTTACCGTGAAAAAGATTCCAAAAAAGAAACTAAGATATATACAATAAAAAAATTTATTTAAAAAAACTTTATATGTATTAGTAATTAATCTAAATTTCTTAAATATTGCACTTAATTTTTTAGTTGGCATCTTAACTACATAAGTAACATAATATACTATTTTTAAGAATTTACTTAAATTAAAAAAGTTTTAAGTGCACTTAAAAAACCTTAGGTTATAAACTACGGAATAAAATGTTTTATAACATAAAAATTAGTAAAACATTTAAAAAATCACAACATAAAAGCGCTTAAAACCTGGCAGTAACCAATATCACCTACAATAACAGTTAAAAACAAATTAACAGCGGTAAACATAACCATTCAAAACAATTTTGGAAGCTATTCTGTAAAAGTCTTATTTATGAGGTTTCACATTATCTGATGATAATTTTGATATTATTCATGCAAAATATTTGCAATGATAGTACAAATAAAAATATATATTTGGTTAAACAAATTAAATAATAATTATTATATACATCAGTTACTGGCTAATTTGTTCTTACAATAATTACAAAGGTATCTTTGTAATAACGCGTTAACTGCTTACATTCTAGGTTCCTATATAATATAATGCTAAGTACTCACATACAGTTTTGCTCGATAGTTTTACTCCAAATCAAGTAATATTCTTCTTCTTTTTAAAAATTTGGCTCCTAACGGCCGTTCCCAATATTTGATCTATCTTTGGTTTTGCCCTACTAGAGATAGGAATAGCTCAGATTAGACATTAGAGACATATATTTTATGTCAATTGTAAGCTATTCCTATCTCTAGTAGGGCAAAACCAGAGATAGATCAAATATTGGGAACGGCCGTTAGTGAATCAGAGTGTGTTGATATTTACTGTGTGGACCGCAAAACTGACAGCTCCTGACAGCTCGAAGCATCGAGCCGCTTGAAGGATTGATGAGGTAAAAGTTTAGCCGATTGATGGAACCGGATCGAGCTGGATTGATGGAATGAAGTATATCGATTTAGAATAAAACTATCGAGCAATGCTGAATGTGTGGACGAAAGCCTGAGCCGCGGGTTTTGCTCGACGTTATTGCTCGATTGAGCAAAACCTAATGTGAGTACTAAGTACTTAGACTAAGCTTATATTACTATAAAATCTTACTTAAGCTATACTTGTTTACCACTTTTAAGTTTTAATACCCTACTACTTGCGTTTACTACATTTTGTTTTCATACAAAAAAATGACTCAAAACCGCAAGACGCGGCAGCGCAAAGGATGACGAATGCTGCGTAGCGTAGTTCTACTTTATGTTTTAGGCAATTTCACACAATGTCTGATATCCAATGTTACTTATATCAGAGATGCTTATACTATTTAAAAAAAGCCGTCTTCATACCCATACAAATTGTCCGAATCGGCAATTTGTATGGGTATGAGGTCGGTTTTTTTGAGTTCCCAGTAGGTTCCCAGCATTGCTCTCATAGAGTTGTTCATTTTGACGGGCTCATTTTATGGTTAATGACGGTGTTAAACCTAACCACAACCTGTATATAAAGAACATGCATAGCGATGAAGTTGCAGACTTTTGTCGCAAGTCCGAAATACAAAATTGATAATTATTGATAAACTATACAAGTGCTGCCACCTATAGTAACTTCATAATATTATTATCGTAGAAGTATGTATAAAAACAGACGCCACCAGGCGTCACCAATGGGAAACTTAAAATAGTTTATTTAGAGCGCTTGCAGACGAACGGCATTTATCGCCGGCACGCGTCGACGGCAGTCGACGGCACTCGGCAGCTGTCGACAAGTGCCATTCGTCTGTAAGAAGGCTTATTAACTATACTGCCACTTATAGTTCCTGCATGGTGTTTGTTGCAGCCTCATTGGTGTTTAGCGTTGTCTCTCACTCGCTGTATCTCTGTCTTGATGGCAGAGATGAGCGGTAGGGCGGGGTCGGAGGGCGGCAGGCGGCCCTGCGCCGTGACCAGCGCCGTGTCCACTACCGGCGCCGCGCTAGGGAGGGAATGCTGAGAAAATGGAAATTGTGGTTGGATTTTTGTTATGAATTTGAATGTTTGATTAGTTCAGTTTGCACACCAAAGCACCAATCGCAAAAATGTGATTAGAAACGCGCGCAACGACGGTGCTGCGAACTGGTGTTCAATCAAGAAATTTTATGACATGGTGGGTAGGTTATAGTTCCTGTACTGTCCCTATTGAGACTTAAGGGAGACGCAACAAAATGAATAGCTTTTTGACGTGTTTAAGGCTGTTTGTCAGTCATGGCTCCTTGATTTTTCCATGACATTTTCCATTGCATTTTCACTGGTCGATAGGGCCCGCATGCGGGGTGCGGGAGATTTCTGAAACGCATGCCACGACCAATGAAAATGCGCCATTCGTTGTTATAGACTCCCTTAACGACTAATGAAAATGCGCCCTTAACGGTGCTACATCTTTCTCACCCATTGATAAATTTATCAATATACTCTGAATGGGCACATGTTTATAGGTCCTCCTCCCTGTAGGAATAGCTATTAGGACCAAGGCTTTTCGCAAAGGCTAAGAGTAGCCAGCAGTCAGCAGTATTGTACAACTCACATGCGGCGAGGCGGGTCCCCAGGCACGCGTGGGCGGCGGTCGTGCGGGCGCGCGGTACAGCGCCGTGCGCGCGCGAACCGTTGACGCCTCTGATGACGACCCCAAACGGCTGGGAAAACGTACAATTACATTTTGGAACGAAGTTCCTTATCGCGCGTTGCGAAAGGGGACTAGACGGAAAAAGTTGTAACGACACGAGACTTTTTGCCACAGACATAGATCAAGATAGATACCGCATGTACTTCGCGGAACATACGGTATCTATCTTGATATGTCTACTGCTTTTTGTTATAGTTGTAAGCCGTGCGGCGTGCGCGTGTTTCTCTCTCCCTCTCTCTCTCATAGAAAGCAAGCCAGTTATATATTTTTATAGCTTCGTTCCATCCGGGTGTCCCTCTCAAGTTTTTTGTGGTAAAATTGCAAGAAATTATTAAATTTTAGTCGGCTGATACGGATCGTCGATCGACTAGAAACCGACTGTCCACGGGGGCTCGTAATGACTATATAATATGTGTACCTGGTTTCGGATTTTTTAATAATTTCACTAGCGCTTTTAAAACGTATAAACAATCGAAAACACTTGAAGTTTTAGCAGATCAGAAAGTACAGTCAAAAAATCTCAGAAACCGGGCAATGGGCATCAATGATTTATACTCTTGGTAAATGATGTTATTACACAAATAAGTAGGTAGTTTGTGATGTTTTGTTTGGTAATATTTAGTAACATTTACCTCGTGTCAGCGGAGCGGCCTCGCTCGGCGTGCGCAGCCGGTAAGCGCACGTTGTCGTTGCGGGCCTGCGCCAACGGCTCACTTCCTGAGAATGCAATAAACTATGACTTCCTAACTGCTAATTGTAATAAAAAATAAAAAAAATTGTAATCTACTTCACATTAATCAGCATCAATTTGAAACATCGGTGCGAACGATAGTGTTCTCCATGTTTCTTACAAAGAAAGCCATGCTATTTTACAAATGATTAATTGTCTCGGTGCCGGTTGGCAGCGGGCGACATGAAGCGGCAGCAGACGACGTGTCGTCGCGACACTACTGTTTCTATGTATTTCTATGAAAGTGTCGCTAGCTGTGCAGGGTATTTCATAGAAATACATAGAAACCAGTAGTGTCGCGACGACACGTCGTCTGCTGCCGCTTCATGTAGCCGGCTTCTAACTTGTACCTTTACTCCCTTTCTCCACGGTATAGGTATCCTGGGAGTGTCCGCTGCCGGCGCTGCCGAACAGACTGAACGCGTCGTCCATTAGCTCATTGAAGCGCTGCCGCATTCGCGTCTGATTGGGATCCTTGCCCAGCGACTTCGCGGGACTGGACGGTTTAGACGCTGAAAATGCGATCGAGATCAAGATGCAAGTCACAAAATGTTAACGGCAAAATTTGTATGAAAAGTGACTAGCCTTTAGGATTGTAATGACACGTAGCTAGGTGCACCGTGCACCGACGTGCACGGTGCACCTTTACCTTATAATACTTACCGAAATAAATGTGATAAATCAATCAACCCCACAAGGAGCTTCCATAAAACCATGGAAGCTTATACCATGAAACTTTCATGGCTTCAAGAACCTTACCCAGTCGCTGGCAGTGCAGGTCCCACACGCGAGGACCTATAACCCCAGGGTCTGCAGCAGCGCTGCCCAGCCGAACCAGCTGCGCCGCCTGCTGCCGCCGCGGCACCGCTATCCGGTCCTCGCTGCCTGACTCCACGTCCAAGTGCTTCACGGAGACGGGCTCGAGAATCTTCGATAGCGGTTCTACTGCGTTACCCCTGTGAAGACAGATGAGGATGAGGTAATATGATGGCAAGCCTATAGGAAGGTCTTACCACTACCCACCATTACCCACTAAAACCCCATGGTTACCCACCCGCTAAGGCATAGTTCCGAGCACGATCGACCTACCGCAACTGTACCAACGGAACAGGATACATATTAGTTTAACAACCAACGTTTAGATATCCGCATCTCTGAAACTCATCAAAGCGTGCAGGCTTTTCTAGGGTGGCCTCGAAAAGCCCACACGAGGGCCGCGATGCGCAGGAGCTCCATGCGTATCATGGCTCACCCGAGGTCTTCGACCCAGCAGGGTGCTGTACTTGGTCCGGCCATAGCCCACTGAAGTCGATGCGACATAATATGCGACATCAAAAACGATCAGTCACATCTATACTTATAATATTATAATTTATTATAATTGGGAAGAGTTTGTTTGTTTGTTTGAACGCCCTAATCTCAGGAACCACTGGTCCGATTTGAAAAATTCTTTCAGTGTTAGCTAGCCCATTTATCGAGGAAGGCTATAGGCTATATAACATCACGCTGTGACTTTTAGGAGCAAAGAAACAGAGGAAAGTGTGGAAAAAAAACGGGGGGAAATTATTTGAAAGGGCTTATTTGAACGCGCTAATCTCAGGAAGTACTGGTCCGATTTGAAAAATTATTTCAGTGTTAGATAGCCTACTTATCGGGGAAGGCTATAGGCTATATTTTATTACTCTAAGACTAATAGGAGCGAAGAAATAGAGGAAAATGTGGAAAAAACGGGGGAAATTATATGAAATTGCTTATTATCTTAAGAACTACAGGAGAAATATATAATTATGTTATTTGGCAAACATGAAGAATAGACCACGTGAAGGGACATAGGCTATTTTTTTGTAGAAAAATGTACGGTTACGTGAAATTCCTAAATTACGCGGGCGAAGCCGCGCTGAACATTTAAAATCGTAGGAAAGTCAATTCTGTACATTAAATATTTTTGTACAATAAATAATACTTGGGACGTGATCTACTATGCTAACGCGGACGAAGTCGCGAGCAACTGCTAGTAATATTATATTTGTATTGATCGGATAGTAGCGTCGACTTCTGAAACATTCATATCGCGATTCAGAAATGTGCTATGCTTACTGTCCCGGTCTCACTCCCCCGGTCTCCACAGCTTTTCCAAGATTAAAATAACTATAGCTATGCTATGATACAATATCTTTAGTGTACTGACCTTGGGAAAGCGCTAACAGAGGGCATGGAGAGGTAGGAAGTAGGCGTGAGAGGGCCGGAAGGCTGCCCGCTGTCCGAGCTCTCTACACCGGCTGCCTCTAACAAACTGTCCGTTGTCCCCACTGAAACAATCAACATGATGTTGATGGCAAGTCTATGTGTGGGCCGAAGCTACGCGTGCAATGACCAGGAGAGGGACCCCGTGCTCTGCTTGTTGACCGGTCGTTGTAGCCTATGGCTGCCCCGTTCAAGCCAGACACGGGTTCGACCGGCGTGGAAGCCTAACGCGGCTTATGGTCGAGGCGACCCGGTTATGCTTGATGTCTGCTGACGTGGTGCAGAGGGGCGGGGAGTGTTGATGATGATTGATGTCCAGAAGGATGCGTGTCCTTGTCGGTGGTCACCAATTTAACGTTGTTAGTGGCGGCCGAAAAGAGAGATAGCATGCTCGGTAAGGCCGAAGCCCACTGACGTCATTTCAGACGTTGTATAATATATCTTGCCGTTCTCCGAAACTTCCATAGCGCGATGCAGAATTGTTAGGCGAATTGTGGGTACCGCCACATTGGTAATAGTTTTTAATAATGTTAGGTATCTTAGAAATTATTGTTCATCTTACCTCTTTTCTTCTGTGGCATTCTCAAAGCATGCGGTTTTTTGTGTCTTCGCTTCAGAGCTGTTGCCACTTCTGAAATCCCTGATGAGGTTGTTGTAGAACTATGAAACGTAAAGTTTCATTAGCCACTATTCTAGCATTGTCAGCTATGTTAAAGCAATTACGTCATTAATGAATAGGTGAATTAAATGTGACCCCAAAACGTTACCTTGAGGCACTCCCAGTTCTATAAATCGGTAGTAAAACGCTACTCGGTCTTGTTTTGTTGGGCGATACAACACTGATCAGCTAGAATAAAATGAATAGAAATGTTACCTTTTTCAAGGATGTCAATAGTATTTGTAAGCAATGTACATAGTTTGTTTTAGTCTTGTCTTTACCTTAGAGTCCTTTTCATCATTTATCTGACGCATTTGATTCCGTTCGACTTCCCTCATTAGCTCATCCCTGTATGCTCTTAAAGACGTCGCTGATTTTAAAGTCTTCTTCCTGTTTACAAATTAAGTAAAAAATATTATTTTCAAACTCCCTATATCATGTAAATTTGTTTGAGACTTTAAGTTATTCGTACCTGCGAGCGATACACAGAAGAGTAAATAGGACTAGTATTGAGACTTTAAGTTATTCGTACCTGCGAGCGATACACAGAAGAGTAAATAGGACTAGTAGAAGTAGGACTGCTATTATAGAGCCAACGATGAGAGCCCATAGTTCAGTCCCATGAAATCCGCTGGCAGCCACTTCTCCTTCCAAGCCCTCAGCCGCTTTTAAAAACGCTGCTGAAAAGATAGATATGAAATTTTTGTTTATTTAACAAAGATTGGTAAACCATTGTTACCATCATTGCAATATAAACTTGGTATCTGCATGTGCTGTAAGTACAAATTTACATCCATTTGCAGCAGCATGTTTAATGATTTACTCACGTTCAGCCTTAGTCTTCACCACAGCCCCCAGCTCATTGGCAACTTCAGCGTCCCTCACCAGACGCATGTCTCGAGCCGCCACAGCAGCGGGCACGGCTCTACCTCCCACCAGTACCACGTACACTATTTGCACACTACCAGTGTCTGAAGACTGAAAATAGTTTATATCAATTATATCGTTTATAACTGCTATAAAAAGAACTTACTTATATCAAATTTAAAATTTCGAATAAACCTAAAAATATTTAGTAGACATAAGCTGTCGTTTTCTACCTCTGTTATATTCTGAATGTGAACTTGTACGGGCGGCTGCTGTTCCGGCTTTATGATTTCCCTTTTGAACAATAATGTCTCATTGCTTGAGTCGCTTTCTAATGGAATATCTATTAAATCTTCATTCCTGTCTTCACTTAGCACATCTTCTTCATCGCCTATAAATTCCTCTGGTAATACCTCTCTTTTATGAACAACAACGGTGGGATTAAGTAGTATCCAAGAATCTTCATTAACTTTCGTTGGTCCTATTTGCTCAGGAGCTATATTGTTCAATGGAAATATTTCGACGTCCTTTAAATTATCGGTGTCTAATTTGTAAAACGTTGTAGTAGTGTCCTTTTGATTGGCTAAATGAGTGTTAACAGCTATGTCGTTTAAATCAACTATGGAACTTTGTATATCGTAGTATTTCACAGGAGTCCAAGAGGAGTGGGAATTTATTGGGCTCAGAGCTTCTTTGTTAACGATAAACGATTGCACGTCATGCTTTTTCCGTGGAGTTGGGGCGTCTAGCGATTTTATTATGCCTAGATGTCGTTCTTGCTGTCTGCAATAAAATGGAGCAAGATAAAAGAACATAGTAAGTATCGAAATCTGAGACAAAAGTTTTCTAGACTGACTTTAAGGAATGGCTTTAGCCTTTACAAACCTTAAAAAGGCTTTTTGATATAGTCTAGCCAATCTAAGTTGTAGACTATCGGGTGTGGATCCCTGGATCACGGTCAGCAGCCAGTAACGTCTGTCTTCGGGGATGTCTGGCTCTAAACTATCTGGGTTAGCATCCCCGCAGTTCGAAATGCATTCACCACTTGTTTTATCTGTAACTGCCTGATTTTTTTTTTGGAAAAGGTTTGAAAAAAGCTAAAAAGTAGATATAATCAAGAGAAAAAGGCAAAGGATTTGGTACCTGTGGTGGATACGAATCCAAGTAGACTGTAGCAAGTACAGTCGTGGTGAGCACTACCGGACTAACTGGAGAGGGAAGTGGTTCCGATAAATCCGGTGGCGGAGGACCATCTCCAGAGCCGGTCCAAAAGAAATCTTCCAACCGGGGCGTGAGGGTGTGTTGATCGGGCGACACCAACATGTACACTGGAATTAATAAGCACATAGAGTAATTATGTACGTATGTATCAAATGTAGGCGATGTGGAATTGTACTCGATTAATAAATAAATAAGTATCTGCCATTATTATTCGAGATGTTTGTCTCTTAACGTTATCTAACCACAGTCTTAGGGAAGACTGATCAGAATTTGTTTTTATGTGCAAACTGCAAAGGCTTAAAAAGGGGATTGATAGACGATGGTCAACCCCATAAGCGAGTTTCGCCAATATTTTTTTACCTATAGTTACTCTGTGACTCATTAATCATTACCAAAATATGGTTCTAATAAATTCTGTTTCAATGCTCGGCTGTCATTTCAGGTAGTTCATAGACATCGTTATGATGGCATCGCGTGATGACCCGAAAAATGGGGCCTGAATTTTAGTGGCTTCACGGCGCGGCTTGGCCTGCTGAAAGTTATGGGAATCTTTGCGCCAAGCAGGAAGCGATAGCGATTTTGATTTCAACTTTACACAGATTTAGAGTAGACTAGGTGAAGGGTCATATTAAGCAATTTTTTTTCGGGAAAATGTAGGTACGGTTTGCGTAAAACTCCTAAATACGCGGGCGAAGCCGCGCGAATCATCTTATAAATATACATACCCGAATACCTTGAGACATACCTACATTTTTTCATTTATTTAAGTTAGGCATTTGACTATTGGTGTAGATACCCCTATACTTATATTTTTCTCATATTTATTATACCTAACCAATAACCATTCTAACAAGTGCGCAAAGGTAAAGCATTACATCGCTTTTAGCTCATCACATGACCCTCGATATAAACTTGAAGCCTGCGCAACCCCGTACCAAGCGGCGGTTTGTTCCAAAGAAACGCATTTCCGTAACTAATTCCGTTCAGCCATAGGCATCGCATCGTAAGCGACGACCCCTTGCGACTTCAGTCACGACTCACGACTCACGAATCACGATAACCTGAATAATCCCTGTGTAATCCATGTCAGTCATCCCGAATCCTATAAGTAATAATAATAATCTTTATTTAAAACTTTCAGCATCTGTTACAATGTGTAGTTATAATATGACCTAGGAGTACAATACAGTTGTATATGAACTTACGAAGACAATAAATAACAGACTTTACACATATTGTATAACTTTGGCGCCTGCATTAAGCTGAGCCTGTCCTGCAGATCACCAATATATTTTACTTCTTTTAGACATATAGTTTAGTTTAGTTATAGTACAAAGAAAGTTTTTCGGGTCATAATATTATTTATTACCTTGACCGTATACTTTGCTGACCGCGTCGGAACAACTCCGTAGGCTTGTAGCTACAGTTTTGGCTACGGACTGTGGTCCGTCACAAATGCTGATTATCTCCGATTTCTAATGGAGTAGGTCAAGTCGTAGGTGACGCAGCCTTTTTAAAAACCTCAACAATTTGAAGTACAAATTGTTTGTACCTATTCAAAGTAGGTACATTTAAAATCTAAAGCCAAACTCTGTTTGGTACTACTAACATATATTCTGTGACTCTGCTAAATATCTAGTAGACGTTGACGGCAAAAACTCAAAAGTCGACAATAGTGTTATTAAGTTTTATGGGCTACTCAACAAGAGTAAGGGCCGCGCTACACCGGAATGGCAGCGGCGAGGCGAGCCACGGGCGGCCGTAGATTTTTCAAGCGATACTATGGATTACAATAATGAAGATAAAGTTTAAAATCATATGACATTGAAAGTGCTCGCCTCGCCGCTGCCATTCCGGTGTAGCGCGGCCCTAAAGCTACCAATTAGTAATTAACTAATTACCAAAGCCCTACCCAACTTTAAAAATCATCTACAGTCTCTCCATCGACTTTTTATGGTGACGATAAAAAACAGCAAGTTCAACCACCAACAGGCAAGAACCCCACTGAGAACTCTACGAATGTTAGAAATAGAACTCGATATTATGTAAGGTAATGGGATAGTTATTAACGTGGGAGAGGCATGCTTCGGCACGAATGGGCCGGCTCGACCGGAGAAATACCACGTTCTCACAGAAAACCAGCGTGAAACAGCGCTTGCGCTGTGTTTCGCCGAGTGAGTGAGTTTACCGGAGGCCCAATTCCCTTCCCTATCCTCCCCTATTCCCTTCCCTTCCCATCCCTACCCTCCCCTATTACCCTATTCCCTCTTAAAAGGCCGGCAACGCACCTACAGCTCTTCTGATGCTGCGAGTGTCCATGAGCGACGGAAGTTGCTTTCCATCAGGTGACCCGTTTGCACGTTTGCCCCCTTATTTCATTTAAAAAAAATTAACAAAATTACAATTTGCAGCACATTGATTATGATGATGCTCAGACTGTGAGCTATGGATGCTGATACGAGGCATCCTTTTGTGCTGAACGGAAACAGGACAACGCGACGGTCCGGCGCGCGCGCACCTGTGCGTGACCATTTTAATTGCTCATTATAATGGGGAACCGATGTCGAAATCTGTATCAGCCCTATTGTGCCAAAATTGGAGGCAAATGACAAGTAGTTTGCGATACTCTAAAGTTATACTAAGATTATTTTATACTTAGTCAAAATAATCGCATCTAAGAATTTTCGTTATCAAACTAACTAAAGGAAAACAAATCAAATAGGTGCCTACGACTTATAAATTGTGGAATGGGCAAGTAGTTATGACAATATAGTTATTTATTAATAATACTCGCTCAATTATTAAGCAATGATAAAATAAGTATAATTAACTATAATTAGTATAAGTAGTAAGTACTTACTTTTTTCATCATGTTCTGCTACTGAAGATATAACGACAAATATACTTATGATACAGAATATATTTTGTAACATAATCAATTTATATTAACCGATCATTAAACGAAAAATATTATAATAAGACACTAAAAATATGTAAAACGTTTCAAAATTACACTTGAGTAAATTTTAAGTAACTAAAGTATAAAATATATTAAAATTCACTCGGAACAAGTGGTAAAAACTTTGTCTAAAGAGTGGAAAATTGAATTGTTATCAGGTTGCTTGGCAACTGCTTGAATCACGCGCGCATCTATTTTGACCAGTAAGCTAATGTCATTTGTCATATTGACATTTTTTTTTAAATAGACGTAACCACTAAAGTGGCCCATTCACTATCCTACATAAGCCGGCGGACTGCAAGGTGGCCTGCCGCGAATGGGCCCTTTAACGACGTATTGCAATTTGCAGTACAGATAATAGCGTTTTCGCACTGACATAATCATTGAGGTACTATCAGTATATATTATGTCTATGGGTACTATAGACTGGAGAGAGCCTTATATCGGTGTATAAGCGTCAAAAGCGTGTAATGTTATGTCCTACTTACTAGGACATAACAAAGGAGTCGGTCTGCATATTTCATGTAATAAAAGTGTCAATAAAGGTTTTTAGTGAACATTTTATGCTAGATATTGTTGAGTTTTGTGGTTCCGCTAAATAATAAACCATAAGAATGGTCAAAGAATGCCTCAAACACGTGGATTTAACATTAAATACGTAAGTTTTGAACAACGTTTTTTGGGCTTTTCAATCGGTATTTTTGTAAGCTAAATAGATAATTTATAAGTTTATTAATCCCTTAATAGTGCTATATAAGGCATTAGTGCTAAAAATATCACATCAATTAATAATTTGGCTATAAAAATTGCATAGCCTTTACGTGTGTTTACGGATTCTCATCACTTGAACTATAGTTAATCGATATCATGAACTAATTGACTTTCTTTCCTGTATCATAATGTGCTTCGAAATAATCGACAAATAGAAATATTCAAGAAAATAAACGCACACTACTTGTATGAAAATAAGCACAAAATGGCCACGCAATGACGGGCTAAGACTCCATCTATACTATAATACTTTATCTATGGATATAATAATAGGTCTTTGCGTTTTCGGCATCTGGAAATTACGTTACCGATTATTAAAAAAAATAATGTTACGTAGCGTTACTTTCGTAATAGGGACTATGCATTTTTTTTTATGACTTTAATTGGTCCCTAAATAGGCTTCAAAATATTCAAATTATTATTTAAATTGAAATTTAAAATATTGCTTAAATTTGTACCGTTCAAACATGCATTTAGCGCGCCATGTTGATGACGTCAGATGTTATGTCCCGTGTTTGTTTCCTTTAGTGATTCAGTTACTTCGTACTTATTTTTGGGTTTATTTGCTATTGAGATCATGGAAGAGGCTAAAAAAACCTTCTCACAAGTATTGTGTAATACTGAAGTGCAAAAGCATTACTAGAAACACACCTGACAAAGTATGTTTCGTTTTCCAAACGATGTTAAAATACGTGAGCCATGGTGTAAAATGATGAAAAGAGATAATGTATCTCCATTATTGTGTTTATTACTATTGTGATGATCATTTCAACGTAAGTATGCTATATGTATGTAGCATACTTATGTTACTGTTATACATCTTCATGCGATTTAGTCAAAAGTAAATTAATTTTACAATAGAAGATCTGAAACAAACAAGTAGCTACTTACGTAGGTACTCAACGTAAATTGTTCATAATAATTGGAATATCTAATATACAAAAATTCTCGTGTCACTGTTTGTGCGCGAACTCCTCCAAAACGGCCAAGCCGATTTTCTTGAAATTTTGTATACCTACTTACTTAAATACATTTGTTAGGTCTGAGAATAGGTTTTTATTCACTTTTAATACACTAAATTTATACCTACTAGAAATTATTTATATGGCAAAACAATGTTTGCCGGGTCAGCTAGTCTAATAATTAAATAATATCGTAAAATCAAGATTTGATGCAAAATATTCTAACATCATAAATGCATCTATTTTCGGTAGATAGTCCGATTGTGCTTTGATAAAATACTCATTTATAAAACCTAATATACTCATATAGATTCACTATAAATATAGATTTACTAAAAATCACCAGTTTTAAACTATTTTTCTAACAAATACTATAACCACAGTATGAATATCGACGCCGCAGAAAAATATATTTGAGATGGAATTATTTTTTTTGCATATTCCCTATTGTAGCCCGATATCGTTATTTTTTTAACGATATCTATAGTTTGTGCGTTTTAAGATGATATGGGTGACAGTTTTCATATTCCTTGCTACGGGTTTTTTTACAAGAAAACAAAAAAATCAAAATGTAATAAATTATATTCCATCTACATTAACAAATGTTTCTTATATATATCTTATATAGCAACTTTTTATTTTTATTTATAAATGAATAAAAATAAAAAGTTGCTAAATACTGACTTATTAATATAAAATTATAAATATTAAATGTGAAATCGAAAACATTTGAAAAATCTCAGATGCATGAAACGGAACTTATGTCAATAGAGATTGACTCTGTTGAGTCGAAATCAAATCGATAAAAAAGGGCGGCCATCTTAAATCGCCGGCACCACTGAAATGTTAGTACGAAATCGATAATTTCGATTGCAATTCCTTTACGAAGTGATTCGATATTTTTAAATTATCGATTAATTTTTGTCAGGTAACTTCCCTACTATTGTCAATTATAATGCGTCACGCATATCATCATAAAACGCACAAACTATAGTAACCTCACATTGAAATAATGTTACCTAGTTATTTTATTTTATTTTCTTTGGGTGACTTACAGCTAACAATATTATTTTAATGCTAAAAGATAGTAAAGAAAAGCCAATTACAAGCCTCCACAGATAACAATTACTTTGGAATATTAGGTGTAACTTGTAAGATAAGACTTATTAACAAATAACAAAGTGGTGACAATAAGACTATTTTAACTAATTATACCTTAATTAATATTATAACCAATTGTTTTTTTTTTTGCTTAATTATTGTTCATTTGACCACAATTATATGTCCTTATCTATATAATACAAACTGCAAACAATAGTAACACAGGAAGAAAGACAAATAAATACCTAATAAGTAATAGCATTTTTCATCTTTTTATGTCTGGGTGTTTGCCTAGAAAAGCGGTGAATTTATTAAATTTTAGTGAATTTATGTAAATGACGTTATTATTACCGATAAGTATAGCGTTATTTTCTGGTATGCGATTGGCACATTTCGTCAATGGTCATACAAGTCTGTGGGTAACATTTAAATATAGGTATAAAAAAACGTTCTTAATACAGCTTGACAAGGCTGTGTGAACGTAGTGAGAAAAGGAACTAACGCTTCTATCATTCATTCATTGTCAGTTCTCCTTTACCAGCAGCGCCCCGTCCACGTTCATTTAAAGCCTTGGAGCACTTTACTGATAATTTTATCATTATTTTTTTGTATGCAACGTTGCCAGTTCGACGCGACACCTTCCGCTCGTGTTCGTAGACGGACGAAATCTTACTCTCAGCCCAACTTCCGACTTCCGAGCACCAGAGTTATTTCGCCCATCTTTAAAAGCTGTTTAGTGACTTTCACCGTGATTATGCATGGTGTGATGATGATGATGAATGTAATTTACATAGTAGCATATGCTTTCAGTTCTTAAAACAACGCTGGTACCCCCAAACTTCTATCTATAACTACAATAAGGAATCCGGAGTTCTCTTGGAATCTTCGGAACCATAGCATACCTTGGTGCAAAATCTTACTTTTTGGTAGCATATACTCAGGATACTTTTCTTTAAATCAAAATCATAATATGCTTTCGATTATTCATGGATCCCATCATCAAGTCACCACTTTTGTGAACATGGTACCAATTTGGAGTAAAAACCTATACAACAAAAGGAAAATTTTGAAAATCGTTTCATAATCGTTGAACATACAAAAATAAAAATATCCACAACCGAACATATAACCTCCTCTTTTTTGGAAGTCAGTTAAAAAGCAAAATATTGTAAATAGATACTTCTATTTAATTCGCAATAGGTTGTTGTTGTAACGTTAACCGATTCCTTTATTTTTCGAGCCTATTCGCTCCGGCCCCATATTAAATTGATTGACGCGCGAGTCGCGTCATTGGCCATCCTAAATGATGACGCACCTAATTATGAGTTGTAAATATGTGGAAAAATCTTCGTTTTTTATATCAAAACTATTGATTGGTGACATAAAGATACAAGGTGATTATTTTATACATTTCCGGCTTAGATTGCCAGTAGGTTTGATTCCCGATTATTGATTAGAAAATTGATGTCACGGTTTCTAAGAACATGATCTTCGTATGTATTACAGTTTCAGACTCTGCCATACTATATATAATATGGCATATATGGAATAGAACGGTCAGTTCTAAATGGGCCTCCCGTTATATTTTTTCCAGTAATTAGAAAACAAAAATATATTCCATTACATTGGCATCCCAGGTCTAGCCCCCGTTTCGTGATAGGCTAAAGTAGGGAGCTGACCACCCGTGCACGGTGGTCTAAAGAGAAGTGTTCTCCATTTTATTAAAAAAATGGACAATAATTTAATAGACCTTTTTTGGGCAGGTAAAAATTATAGAACCCCGTTTATTAGTTCTTGACCTTGATGAGCTAAATATTATTGCATGCAGTAAATATTTTAGTAAATTAGTTACATTATTATTCACAAAAAATATTTAATATTTATGCATTTTGAATTAAAATAAATATGCATTATAAAGGAGCTCGGTAGATGGCATTTTATTAGACATTTTTTATATTTTATGTGAATAATTATGGATGAATAAACAATTATACCATAATATGGTTAAAGATACCTGACAATTTAACTTTCTAAAATAATCACGTGGCCACTGATGTTATTGTCTCTAATGTGTTATTTTTTATATAAAATAAAAGGATTTTTGGTTTAAATCGAATCAAAAGCATAATTACAATAATTTTGATATGACGTGTCTGTCGCGTCATTGGCCTCCCTAAAGGTTTCTTTATGACGCGCTGGGTGCGTCACAGGCAAGTAATCGGTTAACAAAAAATATAATGTATTTACCGTTATAACATATATAACGTTATTTGTATTATATCTGTTATCGGATAAATTTTCATACCGTTATATATACCCTGGAAGCTGTAACGTTACGAAAAATTACAGTATTTGAAAGGCAGGGCAGGCAGAATGGATACGAAAAAGGCCGAACAAAATTAATGATCAACGAAGCACAAAAACTTGGTACTAGTGCAAATTGCAATACGTATAGTCTGTCAAGAAAGTGAAGAAATTAAAAAGTGGCAACATCGTAGTGTCATCCCTTTCAAATCAATATAAAGTGGCCCATTCACTATCCTACATTGCAGTCCGCCCGCGCCGTGAATGGGCTCTTTAAGAAAAAAGGGATGACATTACGATGTTGCCACTTTTTAATTTATTTACTTTCTTGACGGACTATAGTTTATGTTTTTAATTTAAACTTCGGCTATTTTCGTATCCGTTCGGCAATCGGCCCGCCGCGGCCGCGCGCCCGTACCTGCCTGCCCTGCCCTGGGGCAGTTCTAGAATCTAGATGCCGAAAACGCAAGAAAACGCAGAAGGAAATTTAATTCAGAAGGTAACACAGGGAGTGAATATTTGTATTGGTAACATTTACCAGCTGTCATTCCGCCATTCGATTCGAAGGAAATTTTGATCCGCCATTCGTATGAGTTCGTCGCTTCCGTTTGACGGGTTTTGCGACGTGTACGGGTGTGTGCGAAAGTATGAAGTGAAATCGTACTAAAAGTGTGTGAAATGTTTAGTGTTAGTTTTTACTGTGCTATTTTACCAAAATGAGTGCAAACGGATAGTCAAGTTTCCTTATTTTGACTCAACGAATTTGTACATTCTTACAATACACGTAACATTTTCTACGAACGGTTTCAAAATGGCTGTGTTTTGAAGGACCCTTTGTCCGCTTGTTGTGTGCTTCTTCAGCATGGTAGTCGGATCGTACACACAAACATCTATATTTGAAAGGTAAGTCGTTGCTGGGATAAAGTAATTCGGGCAGGGCTTCGTGGAAAAGTACCGGTACTCAAGGAATGCTTTCTATACAAACGATGCATAGCGGTCGCTTGCTACGTGCAAGTTTCTAATCTCTCCGCTTTGTTTTATCAAGAACAGCTTCGTGACGAAATTACTGGTCGCTCCAGCCGTTAATATTATACGAGACGGATATCTGAGCATAAGAATACCAATTAAAGATGTTATCTCGTGCGCCCAAATGATTTGTTTACCTTTCAGTCATATGTTTTTATTGTTTTCATCGTTACCTAACCATACGTTATATTTTCGACATCCTCACTTTACTCGTACATGGATATTAACAAATTAAATTGGCTTCATAATAAGACCAATTATAAAACGTAAGTACTGATTTCGTGGTATTTTTAATGAAGATGTTTGATTTTGTTGGCGACTGGTGACACGTGCACATTGGCTTGTATCATTTCTCACCTTATGAGTTTTTAATGTAAATACAATATGTAGGTATTAAGATATTAATTTAGAGGTTTTGCTCTACAACTTGGGTTTCTCAACTTTTAATTCATACCATGTCATCTACCAATATAAAAGGTCAAAGAAAGGTGTACTTCTCCAGATTATTATTGTAGATAATTAAGTTTTAATAAGCATAATTTTCTGTGTAGCACCATGCCATGTGCCATTTTCATATAAACTTGAAATGGAAATACTCCCTTGATTATTTTAAAAAGTATCATGTAACAATGATACTTTTTGGTGAAAAAAAGTTGTTAACCCATCAATCCCCAAGCGGCACGCGGCTACCGCATAACAATTGAAAATCTATTGTGTCTGCGATTCCCATTATTGAGGTATTAAAGTGTGAATCGTGAATTGCTCTTAATGGTAATGATGGTATTTTTCAACAGAAATATCCTTCGTCCATCACATCTTATCTTATGAAGTAAAGTAGAAACTAAATTTTTTTCTTTAAATAAAATTAGGGGGTAAACAAGTAAACGGGTGACATGATGATGGAAAGCAACTACCGTCGCCCGTGGACCTCACAACATCAGAAGAGCTCCAGGTGCATTGCCTGCCTCTTTTATTGATAAAAGATCATGAGTAACTTTGGTTAGGGGTCCATTTTTTAATTAGTTACAGTTTTGAAGGTAATAAATTGAACTGATTTACTTTTATTATGTAAAATTATAGATTTGATATTAAATGAAACAAGTATTTGTAGAATATTTGGTTTTTATTAGTCTCTCTCTGACTTCCCCATTTCCTTCCAAAATTCAAGGAAATGGGAGGCCTTTGTCGAACAAACAACAGATATAATATACAGTGTGGAAATATCTTGGGCGATGACCAATAGAGGAGTAATTGTCTTTTCTGACATTGTATATTGATGGTGGAATGAAAAAAAGTTATCATAATATTGTTATTTGTACAACAGAACTGCTTAGGTCCACTTGCGCAGATCCAGGTTAAAGTTAATACCAGGTTAAATAGTGTGTTGTCTCTTATATTCTTCATATATTATATTTTACGAAAGAGATTTTATCCGGGGTTAACTTTAATCCAGATCTGCGCAAGTGGGCCTTAAAGATCTTTACTACTTTAAAAATCTTACAGTCAAATAAATTGGTCAATAAAATATTGTTCAATATTATTGTAGGTCTAGGGGTCCACTTAGACTAATCAATAAAGAAAAATTCGCTGATTCAGAATATAATATATAAAAAAAATATTTTGACCTCTAGTGTCGCTTGGTAACTTTTCAACGTCACAGTCATGATCTCGGAAACTTTGGATTGAGGATAGGACACTGTTTGACTTGTAGTTTTAAATAACATTAGGTTACAATTTTTTATTACATTGACAACATCTTTGGATTGGTCTCAGCCACGTCTCAGCTCTCAACTCAGCACGAAAACCCCAAATTATACAAGTGTCATGACTCATGAGTCTCCTATTGAAGCTAAGCTTTTGTGAGCCAACATAGAAGATGGTTGGATTTGAGTGTATTTGTTGGCTTAGTAAGCTCTTTGTTGTTCGTGCCTCTCAGTAAGAGTCTGTTTATGGCAAAACCTAGCACACTTTAGACAGTGATCAGTGATCACACCTTGTCTTTTTATTTAAGCCAAAGTATTTCTATACAGTCAATAGAACAGGGTCAGACGAAGGCACGTAATCGTGAGACAGGAGGTCGGACCTCGCTGCGATCGTGAAATGTCGCGGCCCAGGGCACCGTTACTCCACAATACAGGAACAGATAGTAGAATAACTGAGACATGTTATGATCAGACCCACTTAACACAGAGCCTCTCCACTTGGCTCATAATGGGCCATTAATAAACGAGTAAGTGGCAAAGTCGTCTACAATGGTTGCCTATGGTTGAAGTCGATTGTTCATTCTAAAGACAGCTTTGCAATCAAGGTTATATAATATATTATATTCTTCATGGCCTTAAATGTGGAGAGCGGCCTTTAATTACTTGCCTAAAATGATGTTAGCTGGGTGCGAATGAACATGTTCTACACTCTACTGTATTATCTTTATATTGTGGTTGCTTTACGGCAACGCTTTGTGCTGTACACCGCATTTTTTTTTTATTTATTCAGAGTAAATTAACATTTTACAATATACATTAAAATTTGCCAAACTGCGCAGCAGTTTGTTGGCGACAAATTACTAATTCGCTAAACATAAAAAAACGCAACATAAAAACTTAAAAAAGTAAAACATAAAATAAAATAAAAAAAACTTAAACTTCACAACTTTTCTATCTGATTCTATGAAACTTAGCACATTCAGAGTAGCTCTTCTTCTGTGAGTACCTTATGCCGACGACATAAGATGCATTCTGTTGTAAAATAATTCGAATAATAACACGCGGGCACGCACTGTGTCGAAAAACATCTTGTCATTTGTACCAACTACCAGGTTTCTTACCAGTTACCAGTATATTCGCGAAAGGTGAATATAGCCATACGTATGTTGTCAAATGGCCTATTGTTTTTTACCCGACTGCCAGGAGGGTTATGTGTTTGGCGCGTATCTTGTATGTTTGTAATATTCTTTATTACCTTGTATCTCCAGAACCGCTAAACGGATTTCCACAATTGAGGTATCGTTAGATTTGTCTTAATGACCCAAGTGTTCTTAGGTGACATTAAAAAAAAAACAAAATGGCAGATGTTTGACGCCATATTGTGAGGTAAAAAAAATAAAAATTCTACCAAGCATATCGAGTGGGGTATCAAAATAAAGGATTTTAAACACTGATTCTAAATATGTATATAACTTGCAGTTTTAATATTAAATGAAACGATAAATCTACACTAATAATATAAAGTGGAAAGATTTGATTTTTTGTTTGTTTGGCTTCGAAACTACTGGATCGATTTGAAACATTCTTTTACCATTGGATTTCTACATTATTTATGCTGAATATAGGCTGAATTTTAGTTTCGAAAAAAATAGGGTTTCGTAAGATATTTGGGTTCTTCAGACGCAAGGTATAAAATCAACCAGAAAAGTTACTTATTTTACGTACGCTGCCTAAACTATAAAAGATAGAACCATTATATGTTCTAAGTATTTGTAGAACTTATAAATATCTACAAAAAAGTCCGCGACACACTATACTTATCTATGTCGAGTGAGGCACAATAACCATGTTTTTATTTAAAAATCTCGAATTTTTTTGGACTACATTTAAACGCGTTTATTTTACTCATTCTTTTAATTCTTACCAAAATAAATTATTCCATCACTAACTAGTCAGTTTATGTAGATAACATTTGGTCTTTGAATGAATAAAATTGGACATTTGGTTTTGAAATTATGGCGAAATTAAAATATTACGATAGTGCGCGTGCGGGAGGAAGACAATCTGCAGGGTGCAGCCTGCACAGATTGTCTTATCAGCCTGCGTATAATGACTGCGTCGTCGATGTTAGTGTTGGAGTCTGTAAATTGACCTGGGAATCATTTTGCTGACGGAGTCTTTCCTGGGTTTGCTTTTTGCAGCGCTCACCGACATCCACGCGGGCGGAGCCGCGGCCAACCGCTAGTAATAAAATAAGAAAAAACCAAAATCCGCCTGCATGGATAAATACATAATAAAAAATTAACTGACATTACTGAAACAAGATGAAAATTCAATGACAAAGTATTAAAAAAAAACAATGATTTGGTACTTAAAACTAGAAACATACTTACATTGAAACAGTACCAAAATTATGTACCTATTATAACGTATTGTAGGTACACTAAGAAATATCAGCACGGTAGTTTTTCAATTTTGTATTAGATTGATTGTCGAAATGGTTAGAACTTAGATGGCTACAACTAAAAAGACAAAAATAAAATAAATTAATTAAAAATCAAAAAACCCGACTGCAAAAAATGTTAACTAAAAAGAACGAAACAAGACCTAATTCTGCCGGAGGCATCGAATCCATGTTTTAATTGATACGACTCTTGCTTACGAGTTGCATGCCAGGATAAATAGAATGTTACATAGAAAAATGTAGAAGAAGAAAGTGGATAATAAAATGCAGTCGGAGGCATGTCGCACCAAGTTTAACATTAATTCATAAATCATAAAATATGCCTCCGACTGCATTTTATAATCCACTTTCTTCTTCTACATTTTTCTATGTAACATTTTGTTTATCCTGGCATGAAACTCGTAAGCAAGAGTCGTATCAATTAAAACATGGATTCGATGCCTCCGGCAGAATTAGGTCTTGTTTCGTTCTTTTTAGTTAACATTTTTTGCAGTCGGGTTTTTTGATTTTTAACTAATTTATTTAAACTTATGCCCGAGGCTTAAGTAATACACATTATATAATACAAAAAAATACGAATATCGCATAACTATTGATAAAGATAACCCTAGCAAGAAGGCAGTGAGCAATCTTAGCTCGAATAGACTATTTAAATCGCTTTTTAAAGCTGCGCGTGCACTGGATCGGAATCGGAGCGTACGGAGCGTACGGATTTGTTGCTTTGTTTTGATTTGTATGGTACCTACTGCGTGCACTGGATCGGCATTTCTGCGCCTGAGACCGGGATTTATGCCGATGACGTCATCCGCAGCCGCGCCTATGGGTCAATTTATATATTTAGTGCAGAGTCAAAGCGCATCGAAACAAAGTATCAAAACTGAACATAGCAAATCCAACCTTAACTGCAAAGCGTTAATGCACACATTTCATATATACATTAATAACTAAATTGCCGATGCGGAATCCAAATGCAGTGGACGCACCCCATCGGCATTTCGTAAATGACGACGCTTTTCTTCAGCCTCTCTGAAGAAAAACCAGCCGTAGCTGTTCTAGCTATTTTTTATTGTGTATCACAGTATTCGCGTTCTATCCGCTTGCACTGTGTTAAAATTTAATTTAATGTCCTCTGAGCTAGCGATCTCTCCTGTGACAATGATAATAGTAACTTTTCCTGAGTCAAGAGCAGCAGTAAAATGCAGTCGAAATTAAATAATATACAATTTCATACTTGCACGATCAAGTAAGATAACTTTGTCCATTTGCACCAAGCCTTAGGTTGCTGTAGCATCCGTGATTTGTATTATCTCCATTCTCGATCTAAATTGTGTACAAGTCGGGTCACCTACGCAATCGTTTGGGGAGTTAGAAAGTAGTGGGCCTGGCCAGTGTATCACGACATACGTGGGCTCGACCGGCTTCTAAATTGATCAATGGTTATTGGTTATGGATAAAGTACACCATAATGTAACGAGGTAGAGTGTAGACGTTGTAGAATAACTGCTTAAAGTGTTACTTGCAACCTTTTAAGCAGTTATTCGTCTTTTGCGAGAACAGTCAAGTCAACAGTCAACTTTTTCGCAGTAAAACTGTCCTATGTACTAGAATCTAGAAATAAAAAAATATACATTATTTATATACTTTGAAGTAAGTATATTCATTCCAAATTGTTTCAGGGCCCCTATTCACAATGCGCAATTCGACTCGAATTCGGAAACTTCGTCATCCGACATCCAATAAACGTTCGCCGCGCTGGGCTTTCACCAATGACCGCACGGCAAAGTTTCCGAATCCGAGACGAATGGAAATCTTGAATCGCCCTACGAGGCTTAAGTGCGAAGATACAGACACAGAAACTGTCGCTTATATTATTAATTGTCCATCAATCAAATAAATGACGGTCTAATGTTGCTTCATCTAGCGACCCTAATTGAAGCTTGTGTGCGGCACAAATATGAAAGGGAATATGCTTCGTAAAGTTGTACACGTACTGTTTCAATTAAAATCATCAAGATGATATTCGAGTTGGTTGTAATTGAGGTTGCTAAAATAAACTTCTAGCATGCAATATACTTTTAGAAACATGCGTCTATAGATCCAGCATTACCATTTACCATACATAACACATTGCCTCCACTTTAGCTCCTGTGTACTTGCATCAATAGCGGTAACCAACCACGAAAACCCTTCAAGATCATGTCAGACGTGGGACAAGCTAAATCTGTCTCGGATCCGTAACGAAATTACTATTGGACGTATTAGGTATCCTAGTCCAATTTGGATGTGTTGGTGATAATGAAAATAAAAACTTGGTGGTGATGAATCATGACGATATCTGAAACGACGATGATAAGTCGCATTCCTTAAACAGTTTATAGCCTTTCACCGCGTAAAGTGATAATAAAATACGTTCTACTTAACAGAGTTGAAGTATTTTGTGAAACCATACAAAATAATAGACGTACGGTTTTATTGTATCACAAGATTATCACGGTTAGTTCGAATGGGCCGTTCTAGTGGAATCAGGTTTCAATGTAAGACTAGATTGTCCAGCTCCGCTCAGATTTCCGTAGCCTTTCTGGTTGCAGGCGGATAGTCTATTGCGTATCTACGTATCAGTTGGATACTTGGATACAGTTTTTAACTGTCATTGGTCACAACAATGTCGTATGTGAGAACCAATCAAAATATGTAGAAGCGGTATCTTCAGTCGTAGGGGGGATGTTCCTGCCATGCGTGTTGTCATCCGCGCGCGGATCGTCCACATACCTACGGGTGATAACACGCTCAAGAATGCGCGCGTGTTGCCCGCGTTACAGTAAAAACATCGAAGATAAAATAAAAGATAGATATTATATTTTATGCGGACTATATCCGCGCGCATGGCAGGAAAAGCGCCCTAAAATAATTCGGCCTTAAAAACAATGAAGGCTTCGACTATAGGGCTATGGCCACAGAATATATATTAGTAGTACCAACTATGGCCAATGTAGGACAGGAAAAGTCGTGTAGACTTTATAGCTAGTTTATAAGCCCATTACGCCAAAAAAAAATTTACGGTTCAAATAAAAATTAAAAACATTATGTTGAGTGTTGGTCTGAATTTTGCTGATTAATAAATACTTTTTTTTACAAATCATTATTATTTAAAATCAATTTAAAAGTAGTCACATTGAAAATAATTCATACTTTTGAATAGCTTATTTGCACGAATTAATAGCTATGTTGACATGAGAATATGCAAATGTGATTCATATAACTTGTTCGTAATAATATCCGAATATAACTGTTGATTTTTTTATAATGCTAATTAAAATACAGAATACTGACACTCGCTTTGTGTTTTTATTATACTTTCAAGTTTCATGTTAAACCTACGCCTTACATTATTACTACATACTTGCTGTTAGATTGCAAGAAAACACAAAAATATAGTATTTATTGTTAAATCATCAGCATATTTCAACAGTCGTGACTTACGGAATAGACAATTATGTCCTTATTTTAGTCGCTCAATAAGTCAATACCATGGCCTTGCGACCTAAGTTGCCTTAAACTGATAATCACCTTGCTAATAGTCTTATTTTAGGCTAGTACGGGACCACTAACAAGCATGGGCGTACCGGGGGGGGGCAGCTGCGCCCCCCCTGGATCATTTTGACGTCCCTACTAAGTATATTATGTAGTACTTTCATCTATAATAATTAAAAATAATAAAACGAATTTTTGCCATTTGTTTGCAATATAATATTTTTACAACTAAAAATTATAAATTTTTTATAAACACCTAGCTTATAAAAAATCTGATTTGCCCCCCCTTGCCCAGAATCTGTGGAATTTGCCCCCCCCCCTGGCCCAGAACCTGGGTAATTTGCCCCCCCCCTGGGTACGCCCATGCTAACAAGTAATAGAATTTTCTAATATGTAAATGTTTGTTTGTCTCTCTGCCATCTACTCTCTGACAAGTGACAACTACATATTATCTAACCGATTTCGATCTTTGGATGGAGGTACTTTGAGTCATGAGAAAGTACATAGGGTAGTTTTTCCCTCCGTAAAATGTACGGTTTTTCCCACGATAAATGAATTTCTGCTGCTAAACTGTGGACAACTATAATATATTATGTATTAATAAATGCATGTAATATAGTTAAGTATTATGTCTTGAATATAAATCTATATATATAAAATTCAAAGGTGACTGACTGACTGATTGACATAGTGATCTATCAACGCACAGCCCAAACCACTGGACGGATCGGGCTGAAATTTGGCATGCAGGTAGATGTTATGACGAAGGCATCCGCTAAGAAAGGATTTTGATAAATTCCAACCCCAAGGTGTTCAAATAGGGGATGAATTGATTGAATGAAATTTGTATATAATAATACTTCTTAACGCAAGCGAAGCCGCGGGCTAAAGCTCGTCTTATATCTTCAAACGAGCAATCTCGGAATCGACTCCAACGATTTTCATGAAATTTAATATATAGGGGGTTTCGGGGGCGATAAATCGATCTAGCTGGGAATCATTTTTAGAAAATGTCATTTTATTCGTGTTTTATCGAATACCGAGCAAAGCTTGGTCAAATAAAGCAAAAGCTAGTAATAATATTATATGAGATAGTGGCTAAGTGGCTTCCGTGTCGTGGCCTCTTGCAGTCCTCCGAGGAACACGGCTGGTCGTATAGTTCAAACTTCAAAGTAACATTACTTTGGAGCTTGTACGAAAATTATCCTTATGTCTTACTACATAAGGCTCCTGTCAGAGGTAAAACAAAGTCTCTTGACGGTGGCACACTCGATATTTTATGTCGCTTTTACCCAAATTACCTCATACCTACCTGATATTGATCGCCGAATACTGTTACTTGAAAGGCTTCTGGTACTCTATTTTTAGTCGATTGCTATTTTTGTTCTACTTATGACATTGCTTTGTTTAGTAGTCCGTAGACCGTAGGTGAGAGGTTCTTTTTGTAAGCAACCGCTGTTTATTGTGAGAAATGTTGCCCAGTATCCTTCAATACAAAGAATGCAGAAACTGCGGGAGCGACGGAGCGTCGTAAACGTTTGCGTCCGCTGTATAGGCTATATTTTACCGGGATACAATGCTAGCACAACTAGTCGCCATTACCAACGAAATGTACTTATGTACACTTTAAGAGCACTTTAAGAGTTGTTTACCTGGTGTCCGTTAGGTTGCGTTCTATCTCTATGCATACGGAATTTATGGAGATAGAGCGCAACCAGACGGCGCTGTAAGCAGCGCTGCCATGGAGTCCCAGTGAATAAAAGAGACCAAACAACCTTTACGTAGTACCTTATGATATAAGAATTGTTCGTAGTACTAATCGCCTTCTCCTTCCAGGGAATGCATGTCATGTGCGGTGAGCAGACGCTCTACCGCCCGCGCCAGTACAGTCAGCCAGCGCACCGACCGACCCAGTCGCCGGTGCCAGCCCACCACGTGCTGAACGAGATACACTCGACAACACTCAACGATACATATTTAAAGGTTAGAGCGACATACTATAAGCGGGCCCCTAGACGAGCAATATTATTGCGCAATAGGGTAAAATTGAAGAGTTATGTTGACAACACAATTTTGATTAACTTAAAATCTGTTGTTGCTTCCGTCGCGTATATATATTCCCCATAGTGTGTTTAGATATTATGGGCCTTAGACCAAATAAACTTACAAGTTATAACAATTTAGGTCTCTCTCTATGTTTATGCGCTATTTTCCTTAAAGCCTGTTAAAAAGTTATACAAAACCAAACCGCTCGACTTGAATATTTAAAGGTAACACACGTCAAGGTGAAAATAACCACTCCGTCATCGCGGTATTTCCGGACTATTACCTTCGAGGCTTAAAGAAAAGAGCAGACCCCTTTTAAAAGGCTAACAGTGCAATCGTGAATCAGCATGTTTCACTCCCTAGGCCCTATTCAATATATGACCTTCATTGCAATAAAATTGTCGACGATGTCATTCAGAACATAGCTATAGGCCTCAGTTCTGATACAAGAGAGAAACTCCCAAAATAACCCCTTTCTACAGAGCTTTTTGAGCGATCAAACCTATTTAACCTATTCTGTTACTAAATTGTTTCAAGAGGCACATCCAAAAAATGTTGGTAAAAATAGAATTGCCTAGTGACCATCAGTAATTTCAGTCATTACTCATTAGTCATTAGCTAATCGTCATTACTATGATATTTTGTCTTTCACTATTGTGACCTTATGCGTTTGTTATCACAGGTTAATTTTAATATATTTTTTGCCAATACGTACGGACATCGAGTCATGAACATAAATATTTATAATTTAAACTTTTAAAACTTTTTAAAGCTCTTTAAAACAAAATATTTTCCACTTTGTGAAGATGCACTTAGCTCGCTCTATCTATTTCTTTCACTTACCGTATTATAAAAAATAATAAACGAATAGTTCCCAGTTCCCACTCACGAGAAAGTGGAGTTGAAAAAGTTTTATTTCAAATAATAGCGGTGGATCAGTATTAGGTTGGTAAGTTTATAATACGAGGGTCAAACTGAAAGTTTTTAGAAAATCAAAAACTAATTACTTAAATTAGAAAGTTTTTACCGTTATTTTATCGTTCTAAAATAGTGTATCTAATACGTCAATACATCTCTGCATCCGATAGAACCGCTGAGAAAAGCACTATGCCCACTCGTCCTTAGGGGTCTCTTCGACGGCCTTTTGAAACGTAGCCACAGCTTCCTCGGCGTCCATAAAACGTTTTCCTCGAAGTTTTTTTTTTTTATTAATAAAAAATCACAAGGTGCGAGGTCGAGGCTATAAGGCGGATGACCCAGTAGTTCTAAGTCTGAGGTCGCCAAATAATCGATCGTTTGCCTGGCGGTTTGCGACGAAGCATTGTCGTGGTGAAGGAGGATCCTAATGCGAGGTCGTTTCTTACGCACTTTTTCCAAAGGACGTGACGAACTATTGTCACTGTAACACTCTACAGTCTACAGTAACTGCTTTTAGATCCTCTAAAACAATTGTCGCATTGACCTGTCCTTCCGAAGAACGAGGCCACCATCTTTTTTCCCACGCTTCGATCTCTCCTCACTTTAGTTGGCAACTCCTAGGAAAAAAGAGTGACTGTCTTTTAGTTTCGGGATCATAACAGTAAATCCAGCTTTCGTCTCCCGTAACTATGTCAAACACACAATTTGAGTCACCTTCGTTAAATCTTTCATGAATTTTAGGGCACCAATCAACACACGGGAGTTTTTGAGCCTCGGTCAAATTATGAGGTAACCACCGGGTACAAAGCTTCCAGAACGCCAAATGTTCATGGAGGATTTCGTACACTTGTCTCATATCAATCCCTAAGCTTGCCCGGATCTGCTGATAGGTCACTCTTTCGTCAGTCTCTATCATACGCCGCACACCACTGATGTTATCTTCAGTAGTCGTCGTAGAAGGCCGTCGCTCACGCAAATCATCGGTGAGATAGAGCGATCACGCTTAAACTCATTTTTTTTTGTATGGGAGGCCCCCCTTAATTATTTATTTTATTTAAATATTATTATTAATTAGTTAAGTACACATATATTTAGGGTCTTTGTGAAAATTTCAAGTGCCTACCTCTTATCATTATTGATTGCGAGCAAAAAAGGCCAAAAAATCACGTTTGTTGTATGGGATATTTTATATTTAGAATAGATAATAAATTTAATATTATTTAAATTAATAAATAATATTAAATATTAATATTATTTTGTTTTTAGTATTTGTTGTTGTAGCGCAACAGAATAATTATATATACACAATCTGTGAAAATTTCATAAGTCTAGCTATAGCGGTTCTTGAGATACAGGCATTGTTCCAGGAATATCTTTTTTGTAGCTCGAATTTCTTCTATTAAAAAATTCACCCAAATTCAAATAGTCCTGGTCCCCGGGTAGACCGCGGCATCTGTCGCGTGCTGGCTTACCGTTACCGACATCTGGGCCAGTTTCGAAAGTGTTCTGTTGCGACTTGCGACTTGCGAAGCCATCGAAATTGTCGCACTCCGCCGTCGCTGGGTGGTGGTGTACGAAACATAATACCTAGTGGGTCCATTGTTGTAACAATTTCACTTTTACACACTAGTTTCCTCAACAATAGGATGGATATCCTAACAAAACAGCTACACAAAGCTATATAATGACTTGCTCCCGACTCTCTGATGGCTGATGTTTTAAAAGGTTGTTTTTATTATCTTTGTGTTGTGGTCACCTAAATAAACAACACGAAAATGGTAGCCACTCTGTTTTGGACACTAGCAGATATCTTCTCTGATATCAAATTAAAAAAAATGTTTTTTTTTCATTTATAAATAATTTCATTAAATGAACTTCACAAAAATAAATTTCCGAGAATAAAAACTTGCTCTCAAAGGTTAAATACATGTTTCTAACATGTATTTAACCTTTGCAAACTGAAAGAGAGCTTCATTATCTTTTAGAGGGGGTCCATTATCACTTATCAGATTTGATTTTAAAATATAATATTGTCAATTTTTTTCGAAAATGTAATTAGGTGAATTATTAATAATAATTAGTAGAGTAATAGTACAGTTATAGGTTAAAAGGTATTTGAGTTGGATACTAGAATTGGAATGAAATCGTAGACGTAGAGTCAAATTATTAGTAGAGCTAGAGTCGAAGACTAGAGATAGAGTTTATGCCTCAAACGAAACTTTATTCATTACTAGCTGTTGCCCGCGACTTCGTCCGCGTGGACTTCAGTTTATAGCGCGCGGTGTCAATAAAATTAGTGTCAAAAGCTTTTTAAAACCCTGGTACCCCTTAATCAAAATACCCAAAACAGCCGTGTAGTGTGCACATAATATGTTTTTTTTTTTAATTAAACTTTTTTATACCTAAAGCTTATTTAGCGCTACACAACTTAGCTGCATAATGCATTACACAACTTTAGCTTTGCCCAATGCCCATAAACTATTTAGTATTTATTATTGGTAGACTGTTGTTTCTGATATCTATATTGGTACGTGAGTTAATTAATAACATGTATAACAATCGAAATATTAACTCAACATGGTACCACCTCTTATAGAAATACATAATATGAGCAAGCGATAGCGCGATCTAGGCGACTCTTGGCGCCATCTGTTCCAGTTTTTGGAACTAACTTAATTTGAACAAATTTACGCCTAAACACCCCCTTACAAACCCTTTTTCCAGTAAGAAGTAGCCTATGTCCTTTCTCAGGCTTTAGACTATCTGTGTACAAAATTTCATTACAATCGGTTCAGTAGTTTTGGCGCTGTTGTTTTTGAATTTGATATCTAAGTTGGTAGGTGAGTTATTAGTTAATAACGTGTATAACAATCGAAAGAATCGTAAAACATACCTTAACATGGTACCACCTCTTATAGAAATACGCATGAGCAAGCAATAGCGCGATCTAGGGGACTCTTGGCGCCATCTGTTTTTGAGTTTTTGGAACTAAGTTAATTTAACCAAATTTACGCATTTTCACCCCCTTACAACTCCTTTTTCCAGTTAAAAAGTAGCCTGTGTCCTTTCTCAGGCTTTAGACTATCTGTGTACAAAATTTCATTACAATCGGTTCAGTAGTTTTGGCGCTGTTGTTTTTGAATTTGATATCTAAGTTGGTAGGTGAGTTATTAGTTAATAACGTGTATAACAATCGAAAGAATCGAAAAACCTAGTTCAACATGGTACCACCTCTTATAGAAATACGTATGAGCAAGCAATAGCGCGATCTAGGGGACTCTTGGCGCCATCTGTTTTGAGTTTTTGGAACTAAGTTAATTTGACCAAATTAAGCATTTTCACCCCCTTACAACCCCTTTTTCCAGTTAAAAAGTAGCCTATGTCCTTTCTCAGGCTTTAGACTATCTGTGTACAAAATTTCATTACTATCGGTTCAGTAGTTTTTGCGTGAAAGCGAGACAGTAAGACAGACGGACAGAGATACTTTCGCATTTATAATATTAATTATATATTATATAATATTATATAGTATAGAAGTATAGATTGCATTGGCTTGCATCAACTCATGCAGATTGTAGTAGTTCCAGAACTATCGAGAACTGACCCAAAACCTACGTCCAAAGATCAATATTTTAACATATTTATTCTAGATCACGTGTCCCGCCAGCGGCCGCCGCGCCGGACCCCAGATACATGGTAAACGTGCGCCAATTTATTCTACATTTTGTAAGGCGTCCCGATACGGAGCACGTTTTCCGATTCAACAGAGGCCGACGTAATGAGCGCTCCTGTCACGTGGGCCCGTGGCGGAGTAACGTGACCGCGTGACGCCGGCACGGCGCGGTGGGACTCTCCAGGCACGTCACGTGGACGTAAGGATTTATATAAAAGGTCGCCCCGCTCGAATCGAAATGTCGCAACTCGCAAAATGCCACCCGCGATTTGAAAGTCCGATTCTCGAAAAAACCTTTAAAATCTCCGAAGGCTGCTTTGAAAGTGTAATGCGTAGTTGCGTGAAATTATTTTTTATTGTAGTCGAACGTCTAAATCGTGCTGGATTTTGGACGGCTCGAGGTGGGTGTGGCAACGTGAACTCTATTTTGTGAGCGGTAGAGCATATCGGTCGGGTGGGCCGTGACGCAACATTTTGTTTGCCTCGGAGCTGCTACGTGCATGCAAGTGTCGACGTTGCCAACTCGCTACAATTTTGTCTGGTTTAATGTCGGTCCAAATTAAAGCAACTTTTTAACCGATTTCTTAATGGAACTTGCTACCTTGTCCGCTGTGTTACTTGTTTTGGCGTCAAGCGTGATTTTCTGGGGACGGGCGGCTCCGAGCAGCTTTATAATATTTTTGCAGCTTACGTTTATCTTGTGGGATATTGTAACTTGTTTATTCAAACTTGTCCAGCGACTCGTTAAATTTTTGAGTTTTGACTTTTATTTTAGGTTCGTAAGCTGGTGCCAAGTTCACGTTATCTTAGACCAGGAAAAGAAAATGTTTGAGGTTGAAACTTGGAAGCTGGAAATAGGTACCTGATCCAAGGCTTTCCTCGGTAGGTTTCAATTGGCTACTACCGATTACCTATAACCTACTGGCGCGGGCGATTACCGCGTACTTGCCGTGGTTTGTCCGTTTCTTTAAATTTTTTAGTAGAGTACCTACCTATAACCTAACCTTTTATAGGTAGGTACTCTACTAAAATCCAGCTAATTACAACCAAGAAAATATCGCATTTCTAAGTTTCTTATTTTTTCTTTTTCCTCCAATGAACTCCTCTTAGAAAAATGGTGGTAAATGACACAGTACCATGCCGGTTATGAGTAGTTTGAGATCCGCTACATTACACACATTACAGAATACAGAGGGTGCAGGCGGACGTGCAGCGGCAGCCCAGGAACAAAACACATTTTTGTGCTGAGAGGACGTGTTTATGCAATAAAGTATAAACAACATTAAACGTGTGTCCGTTTCTTTCGTGGAAGGAATGCTCATCGGCATTCTGCGTGCAATTTACATTCATTACGTTCACGCTAGTAGGAATTTGTGTTTCCCGTTTAATTAACTAAAAACCGTATCAAAACAAACTTCAACAGCGCATGTTATATTTTTATTTACTAAACATAAAACACCAATCGTAAACAATATGAAGGTCGCTTTGAACTTTTGAATTCGTTGCCTAACCAATTGCGATACTGACATGCGTCGCTCGCGGGCTTGTTTGTTTAGACTTTTTCATTGTATTTTGTATAATATCTCACCTACGCCTAATGGTAGAAAAACTGAAATTAAAATTTTTGAGAGTCTTCTTTTAACCTCAAGGATTCCAGCTCAACGTGTTCAGATTGAGGGACACTGGCAGCACAGTTTGTGATGGGATGTACAAATTGGCAGGCGGACCATGCGGGTCATCAACCCCGTCCCGTCCCCCGCGCCCCGCCCTCGTCCCGCCGCGGCGCCGTTACGTAATCGCGCTGTTGCTACTTGCTACTCAGAACAACACTGCCAAACTGCTCGCTGTTTTTGCGCTCCTGGTAGTCGGTTTTCTATTACCTCGAAAGTTTTACAAGTTTTTGCAGTCTTTTAAAGTTATGGTTATTTTGTCGAAGTTAAGGCCGTAACTGTAGATACTAGATAGTTTACCTTGGCAAATGACAGTCCAGTCAGTTAACAACTTTGTTGACAATAACAAACCACATCAATATAGTTTAAAGCACCCACATCTGCGTATTTGCTCCTCCAAAGGTCGAAGCCGTCGTTAGTCATGTGATGTAATTGTGTTTTGCCCAATCATTACCGGCCGACCGCGGCCGTAGGATCGTGTTATTGAATTTTAACACTTCCGTCCTAATTCTGACTTCTCGCCTTGAAGTGAATCGAAGGTGCATTCAGTCTCTGCAACACATTTTCGAAACCTTGCATTCTGTTGCCGCTTGCCAGTCGAGCAATTTGGGATAAATACCGGTTAATCGCTGTACCGGTCTTTGTTTAATTTTTAGGGTTCCGTACCTCAAAAGGAAAAAACGGAACCCTTATAGGATCACTTTGTTGTCCGTCTGTCCGTCCGTCCGTCTGTCAAGACCCTTTTTCTCAGGAACGCGTGGAGGTATGAAGCTGAAATTTATATCAATTACTCAAGTCTACTGTCCCTTGAAGCTGTGAAAAAATCAAACTTCTAAGCCAACGCAATCAAAAGATACAGCCGTTTATGCCGCAAATTTTCGACACTTGCAAGGGAATCAAAACCTACAGGGTGCTTCCCGTGAACTCAGAATCTTGAAATTTGGTACGAAGCAACGTCTTATAGCATAGATAAAGGAAAAATTACGAAAACCATAAATTTTTAGTTACATCACATAATATATATTTTTTTAATAATTTTAAACTTACTACCCATTTCCTCATAAACGCGTAGAGGTATTAAATTGAAATTCATACCAAATACTCAGGTCTATAATACCTTTAAGCTGTCGGAACCCTCGGTGCGCGAGTCCGACTCGCACTTGGCCGGTTTTTTTGTCTGAGCCTAAGCGGACGAAGTACGTTTTGGCTTACGATTTTGGCTCGGGCGGAGCGCAGATAAATCGCAAACAAATCTTTTAGCGTACAACTTTATGACAAACAGTTAATCATCGGGCCCGAGGTTTTTGGCAGTTGCGCAGATTTACGGAGGAATGTGGCTCCCATTAGCGAGTCTGAACTTCCAGGACGCCACTTGTTTTTCGTCCGATGTTTGTTGGACTTTTATTGAGCTGAAATGATTTCATTACCGATTTTTACTAGTTTATTGATGTTTACGTCAGTTTTTCAGTTCAGGGTAATCCAAAACTGATTCTTGATTACTAACAACAAAAACGCTGTAGTTTTTCTAGGCAACAACTGGCCTCTTTCCGTCACTACTCACTACAATCTACAAAGAAATAGCCTTGGGTGATGAATCGCAATGAGCAAAATATTTTTTAAGGTCGTGTTAAAGTTGTCTGTCATATTGTGTGTGATGTGGGGTCACGAGCCGGCTCGATGAACAAGATGGCCGTAAGGGCACGCTCTCACTTTATAGGGCTACATGCTCTCTAAGACAAGTGACCCGATTTCATATACAGTCGCCCGTAGATAAAATGTTTTACTACTAAGTATATTTTGTATCACTGCTCGTGTTGTAATGTCTAGCTTCAATTGACTTATATGTTGGCTGGTTAAAAAAATCTGTTATTCAGTTAAACCTTCGTCTTACCCAAGGAGCTCATACAAAGAGGAGCTGGCCTAAGCAACTGTGCACTGTGATTTTCAACTAGGTCCTGACGTCATCATTGTGGGCGGGGCTTAAGTCAGTACACTTTCAGCGTTTGTCAGGTGCACACAGGTGCACACGTAACGAGACTCCCAATAAATTGGTGTTTTTTGCGTATTTAACAAGGAAAGGATAAAGTATTGTGTTTTACAATGTCGAAAACACTCAGACAGACGTTCTGATATTATAAATACCATCACATTTCATTTGGAAATAATTTTAAATGTAATTTAAATATAAAAATTCTAGAACATTTCAGCTTTCAGCGTTAATTATACTACTTGACTAGGTGGCCAAACCTTTGAAAGATAATACAGACGTAAATGCGTATAATTTTACATAAGTTTATTACAATAATCATACTTGAATACTGAAAACCGTTATACACTTAGTCTTAAACACATTTAGTAGCTAAAACCGTGATTATAAAGTAGCTTTTATTATGATATTACTTATAAACCGCCATCTGTCGTCACCTATGATAACTATTTGAAACGTAAAAAATATCCAGGGCCGTAGTATGTCCCATAATATTCAAGACAAAATGACATCTAGTGTAAGATAGTTGAACTACGTAGTAACATCAACATCGACTTAAGCTAGTAGTTTGGCTTTTAGCCGATAGATGAAATATTGAGAAGTGGGCGGAGCTTGACACCCCCTCACCCCGCAAATTGTCACGCGTCGTTTCATAAGGAAACTTGATTACAACACCTCCTCTTAGTATTAGCTCCGTGGTCTTACCTGAATCAGCTGAATGGATAATGCTTTTAAAGTTGTAACGGGCTTTGGCCTACCACACGTTCCACCACCGTATCTCCTGTCGTGTGTCGCCAGGATCGACATTGCTATTAAAGTTACATTTAAACAATTTAAGACTATTAAAAGCTCTCACCATGATTCCTTTTGAAATAGCAGAGACCTAACGCTTATTATTTACCAATTAAACATTGATTTAAATAATTGAGAGCAATTAAAATTGTGCACTGATGCTTGTGTAACAACTATTATGTTCGTTACATTTGTGAAATAAATTAATTACACAAGTAATTACGAAAATCAACATTCAATAATATTAATGAATGAAAATACGATACAAATGAAACGTGATTATTTGTTGTTATGGCAGCAATAGAAATACATAATCTGTGAAAATTTCAGAAGTCTAGCTATAGCGGTTCTTGAGATACAGCCTGGAGACAGACAGACATCGAAGTCTTAGTAATAGGGTCCCGTTTTTACCCTTTGGGCACGAAACCCTTAAAATGGTTAAACTAAAAGGCTACTGCGGTAGACCATAACATCTGCATCATGTGTGACGAGTTGACGACTGTTGTAATCGGGATTTTGTTAATACGTAATTATTTTGAATACGACGTACCGGGTGTGCCGGGAAATAACTTAGCAATACCAATCGCACTAAGAGAGTGTAACTTTTTCACTGTTTGTGTTTCCTTAGTATTTCGATGATCGAATGTTACATTCCGTTGGCATTATTAATGTTAGGCTCGTTTTGTAACCGACTGTACGTACATACAGGCTTGATAGGTTGTTACGGCAAAGTGTGTCACTTCACTTACCTGTCTATGTTACGTGCTTGTAGTGGCTAAAGTAGTACCAGTGTATGCACCGAGCTTGTCGGTAAAAACTGTGAAATAAAAACATTCAATCAATGTTTGCCCATGAATCATGATCGACGTGGATTGTGCATGCTATAAACAGCTTTGCAATAATGATTATCCATCCAGTCCCAAAGTGAAGCCTATTTATAACTAATAAACGCAAATGGTGAACAAATCTAGTATAATAACCTGCAACCTGCAATAGGTTGATGCCTCTCCTTAAATTAACACCCAGAACTCAGTTAAGAAAAGACCTTATGGCCTGAGTCGATAGATGGAGGAGTTGATAATAATAGAGACGATGAATTTAATACGTGGGAGAGCCATGCTTCGGCACGAATGGGCCGGCTCGACCGGAGAAATACCACGTTCTCACAGAAAACTGGCGTGAAACAGCGCTTACGCTGTGTTTCGCCGAGTGAGTGAGTTTACCGAAGGCCCAATCCCCTACCCTATTCCCTTCCCTACCCGCCCCTATTCCCTTCCCTATTCCCTTCCCTACCCGCCCCTATTCCCTTCCCTCCCCTCCCCTCCCCTCCCCTATTCCCTTCCCTTCCCTTCCCATCTCTACCCTCCCCTATTACCCTATTCCCTCTTAAAAGGCCGGCAACGCACCTGCAGCTCTTCTGATGCTGCGAGTGTCCATGGGCGACGGAAGTTGCTTTCCATCAGGTGACCCGTTTGCTCGCTTGCCCCCTTATTTCATAAAAAAAAAAAAAAGAATACACTTTATATATGGGAGTACATTAGTGGTGACGATCGTCTCGTTGGCCGGCCACGTGAGCTCGCCAACGTGACTCGATAAAAGCAGCTCATTGATTCCGAAGGTGGCCTGATTGCTTCATTAGTGCGCCTCGAAAACACTCCAATAAACAGTGAGACAACTGCAGTACCCCGATATTTTTAATTTACCATTAAAGATGTGTTCCGAGTTCTGACTTTTGAAGTAAAAAAATAGTTAAAGCTATGTAAAATGTAAATTAATTGCACAAAGTCTACGTATAATAAAAACTTACACAAAGTATATAATATCATTCTAAAGATAAGTAAGCAAGTTGTGATATCGTGTGTATGTGTTATGGTTATGTTATATTTTTGTATTTACTGGTATTTAATTTAATTTTTAAATTTTACCTTCTGAAAACAACGTAGTAGCTCATTTCTCATAATATTATCATTGCTGTAATTTTAGGTATCTTATACCACAATAACCACAAGTTCCCACAAAAGTTATTATTATTAGTGTAAATTATTATAATATTTATAATTTAGGTATATAAATTGCAGAAGAAACTAAATTGTTTTCATCAAGGTATTTTTCCATAGAGGATTGGCAATAAGTAATCTTCTCGAAAAGCTAGTAAGTAATGATTATTTTTATTAAGTACTGAATAGATTATTGAATAACGCTATCAGAATTTTTCTTGGTGCCTACAGGCCCTACAGCTACTGAGTACAACTGGTTCTTGCACTAACTCAACGTAAGATTACGAGGGCTGCTATTTATGTATCCGGAACTGGCCACTTACAAGAACAATATTTAAAAAGTAATTACAACATTTGAAAATATAACTCTTTGGTTGAAGAATACATTTTGTTTCATGTGACTGTCAATTATTTTTCCATTGTGGTGTCATTTTGAAAATTGCGTGTCTTCATTTGCCATGGATTTAACGCGTGAACATTTTCGTGCAATGATTTACTACGATTTTCGGCGTGGGCTAAATCAACAACAGTGCTTTATTCAACTCACCGCAACTTTTTGAGATGAAGCACCATCAAAAACCACTGTTTATCACTGGTACAGTGAGTTTAATCGTGGGCGGTCTATGCTCACGGATGAAAATAAAGAAGGTCGCCCAAAAACAGCTGTTGTCCCACAAAATATAGATGCTGTGCGGGAACTAATAATGCGTGATCGTCATGTTACTTATCGCGAGATAGAGGCGTCCTTAGGCATAAGTATGACGAGCATACATAAGATATTACACGAACATTTGGCTGTAAAAAAAATATGTTCGCGTTGGATTCCGCACAACTTGACAATCGATCAAAAACGGTCTCGTGTCGATTGGTGCAAAAAAATGATAAAAAAATACAACCGTGGTACGTCAAAAGCCGTTTATAATATCTACACAGGTGATGAATCTTGGATCTATGCATATGACCCCGAAACTAAACAACAGTCAACGGTGTGGGTGTTCCAAGATGAGCCGAAACCAACAAAAGTTACTCGTGCAAAAAGTACTTTGAAGCAAATGGTCGCCTGTTTTTTTGGAATTAATGGACATGTGGCTACAGTGCCATTAGAGAATCGTAAAACGGTTAATTCTGAATGGTATACGACCATTTGTTTACCAGAAGTCTTTGAAGAAATAAGAAAGGACAACCGACAACGCAGAATCATATTACATCACGACAATGCTAGCTGTCACACCTCAGCTGAAACAACTCAGTTTTTGGAGGGTCAAAAGATCGAATTGACTGGTCATCCGCCGTACAGCCCTGATTTGGCACCTAACGATTTCTTTTTATTTCCATACGCGAAGAACAAATTACGTGGTCAACGTTTTTCGAGCCGCGAAGAGGCTGTTGATGCGTTCAAAATGCACGTTTTGGAGATACCTCAATCAGAATGGAAAAAGTGCTATGAAAATTGGTTCCAGCGTATGCAAAAGTGTGTCGATCATCGCGGCGAATATTTTGAAAAACAATAAAACCATATTAAATGATATATGTTTGTTTCTTTTTTTAATTCCGGATACATAAATAGCAGCCCTCGTATCACTAAAATAAGTTTCATAATTCTTTCTGTCATAAAAGCAAACATAAATAGAGACCAAAATTATTTAAGACATAATTTCCCGACAAGAGTCAAATTATTTCTTCAAAGAGAATGACACTAGCACAATAGACATAACTACACTGGCATTGTGTTTTTCCTTTTTCAACTTTTTAGTTTCCTTTTCCTGACATTATTATTGTTATCAATATGGCAATAACGAGTGTCAAGTGAAGCTAACAGAAGACATGTCAGCCATCGCTGAACGTTGCTGTAGCTTCCAAGAATATTGGCTCGCGTCGGCTGTCTGTTGCAATTACTGTCCAAACCGAACACGCAACGTATTTCAGACTGGTTTCACATATTTTGACAGTATTACAAGGCTGAAAAGAAAACCTTTGAGGATATTCGGTCACAATCAGTATTGTAAAGGTAATGTAGAGCGCCTTAAAAAGGTAGAATTTAGTCTCTTCAAATGTAGCTGTACATATTAACATTTATCTCTTATGTTACAGAAAAAATATAGAGGGTTGAAATGCCAGCTTTAACTTCTATTATCCCTGAAACGAAAAGCCCCCTGAACTGGCGTCATTAAAAAGTTGCATTCCGTTTTACGTTGTCATTTTTAATCCGGCCTTATTTTTACCGGATTTCCAGTCCGGTCTGATCAGCCGATTATTCTGTCAACTGCCAACACCAGATCCGGCTTATTTGTGCCAGATCTGGAACACTTTTGTATTATATTATATACAAACGGAATTATGGATTACGTCCGTATCCCTTACAACAACACAAAACCAACTCACAAGATCTGAATGTAGTCGTGATTGTTCGTCAGTTTAAGACATGACTTGAGCGCCGCTATCCTTTTAGTAAACTTATGAGGCATTTAGAAACAGTTTATAGCCGTCGTGCTCGTCTTGAACTAATGCGTGGGTCGAACTAATTCGTATGCGGCTCACCACAGAGTGCACCACCACCACTTATCTACTCCGGCTGGTGAAAGTCACTGCGTGGGACGGCGGGTAGTTGGAAAGTTTATCTGTTTGAATTTCGAGCGCGGAGTTTCCATGTATCTTTTGTTCATTGTTCATTATGATCGATAAAGCGCTTACAATGTTACAATGTGTGGCGATCAAACACTGGAACACTTTGCATTTTCACGTTCGATTTTATCTCTCTGCTCTATTGAGAGCGTATTTAATGTGTGCAGATAATTCATATTATGAATATTCTATGCAATGATATTCTACTTATACAGGTATGTTACGTCCATACTATTTTCCGGCTTTAATCTCTTCCGAACAATTTTCAAATCCAAAATTGCAAACATTGACAAATTTGACAGATAAGTGAAACAAAAGATACGAAAAACCATTTACATAAAAGAGACAGTTCTATTTTTAAACGTCGAATCGTATCGCTGTCTCTTTTTTCCATTCGATTTTTTCCAGATTATTCGAAAAAATAATTGAAAATGTAAATAATCGAGGTATTTATTGCAATCAAGACATGTGGTAAGGTAAGAGATTCCATGTGTTTTGTTTACTTTCGAGTCATAATTGGTACATTTTCGATACACGTCATTTTCAATTTGTTTAGGTAAGACAAGACGCAGCACGTTCGTGACTGCGCTCGATGCAGACTAAACAACAGACGGCCCAATTGGGCCGTATTTGAATCTTCACAACGAGCGCGGTAGTAACATAATATCTGCTTTGAGTTTTTCATCATTGATTCTATGGTAATTTATCCTCATCATCTCTTCCATGAGACTGTTTTGGTATGTCTAGTCAGCAGGCTATAATTGGTCCGAAGCCATAATGTGCGAAGGCTGGGTCGTGCAGACTGCAGTGAATGAGCGCGATGACGCACGGCGCGGAGGCCGTCTCGGCTGCATTGAGGAGTGCATTGCTCCCTGCCTAGTTCTAGTCTATGCCGACGCCAGAGACAATTGACTGTGCAGATAGCCGTGACACCACACTGTTGGAACATGAAGTTATCTTGTATGCTATGCTTGGAAGTTGAGCTGTGTTAGTGTCGAGAATTTTGTGTTGAAGCTCGGATGGCATAAAAACTTTGGACGTTTTCCGACGTTCTTAGTTTCCTCGGAGACTAATAATAATTTTTTAAGTAATACAGTTAAGAAGTTCCACTGCACTAGTGCTGTCAGCTTTAACAGCTTTAGTGTTAGATGAAAGGTCTACGTGTTACAACAGATTATAGTTATTATCTAAGACTATGTTAACTCTATTTATTAGTATGTTTGTTAATCATATGACATACGAACGAGTTTACAAAAATTGCTCAAACACTTGATCCAATAATCTTTAAAGACGCTTGCGTCACTATTTTACAAATAAACGTTTCGCCGTATGAGAATAACAAGTTATTTACGTTTCAAATAAAGCGTTTACGACATGTCTCTTGCCAATATTATGTGTTACCAACTATATTATGTACACTTTACAGCGTAAGTACTTGTAAATTTTTGTGTCTAAGTAAGTTTAAAATTCAATAAAACAAAATATCAAATACTGTCTAAAACTCTTTCCTTACAGAGTCGAATTGGAAAGAAAATAATTTTAAATGAAGAAGATAATTCTGAATAAAATTTTCGTTAAAAAGTTAAGTCCTGTCAGAACATTGCCTAAGTTTGTATCAAAAAGAAAAGTTTCATGCAAAAAACTCTACTTGTATATTATTTCCTAATACGCTGATGGCTCAGATAATAATTTTCCTATGTAATGAATCGAGGTTAAATAATAGTTTAATTAGCTAATAGACTAATTTATTATTTCTTTTCCAGGTAAGTCGTCCGTGTCGCGGGGAAAATTAGTGTCGGTATTGAGGTCAGTAAACAACACGACTTCCTCGTTCAGCCCGAGCAGAAATTAATTAAAACTTCCTCGCGAGAGACGTGCATCCACACGAATGAACCGGTCAGCTTGATAAATGGCCCGCCAGGGCAGGGCAGAAAAGCGACAAGAATATCGGGGCTAAAATGGTCGCTTTGAAGAATCATGATATGAATCATAACATGATTCATTTTTCTAAAATCGCAAAATGCAACTCTGCTTGCAATTCATTTCTGTACTTTTGTACTGATTTGACATTTGTCAGTTTGACAGTTTTGACAGTTCATTTGCTGAATTGATTGAGAGGAATTGCTAAATGTGACCATTTTAGCCCCACAAGTGCTGTGTAGGGTTCCGAAGCCCAATATTGCTTTGGTAGGTTTTAAAGTTGGTGGGGACCGTAGCGTATGCCGATCACCAAGTACCAAAGGATATACTCTGGTATTGAGGATGTTTACGTGTTGTGGTTACCACCAGGCAGTTGGTTTTACGGTCCACTACATATACAACTGTCTGCTGGCTGCCGGTAGTAGAGCGACTGTCGTGATGCCGCTGCCGTAACTAATCGAATGCTATTGCCGGTTCAGAGCGCCGCGATAATTGGCTAATTAGTTGCTTGAATATTAATTTCGACAATCTCCTCGACCGGTTGATTAGTCCACTACCGTACTAGTCGAACTGGCTGTTCTGCGGCTGAACCCGCTTAACGCATAATCTAACGATTCTACAGATAGATATTGGCGACATGTTTCCTTAATTTGCAATCGAAGAAAACATCTTCAACTTCAATATTCTAATAACTTCAACTTCAATCTTAGTAGATCTTTTTAGTCCAGTTTTAGACAGTTGGCAGAAACTAATAAAATAAACAAGGGTCTCATTGAATCAATTCGGATAGCAGAAAATAAGGATAGAATTCTCATTCCTCGGATCCAAATTTAATTTTAATAAATTACGCTCCTCGGAGCCAATTGAAAACTAATTCTTCCAATTCAGTTGACGGAGTTAGCTGTAAACACATGTTCCCCCCTTTCAGTGAGAGCGAGAGGTGGGTTCGTGGGGGAGAGCGGGCGTGACGTCACGACCCCCTTCTCCCTGCTCCCTAAAATAGAACCGGGAGCGAGCTCAATGGAGGCTCGTGCTAAGGGAAGATTATGACGGATGCCGGGTGCGGGCTTGATCGATACTGTTCTGCGTATGTTGCGGGAGGCGATTGCTGGTACTAAAATGGGCCTAACACTAGATGATTGATGAGCATGAAGGTTTGCTAAAAGATTGTTCGAAGATTTGAAAAGAAGTACGTCATCTATAAATTGTACTTATGTGGGACTAGTATGCTGTAGGCAGCCGATTTTGGCGGGACATCCCGATTTTTTCATCAAAATTAAATGTCCCGCGCGGGACAGGCTCAGTCCCGCTTTTCGGGGATAGCCCGAACGTACGTGCAGCGTGCTGCGAAAGAAAGGAGCGTAATGAAGATAAGAGTGTGGGAGGTAGGAGGGGTGGATTTTCTTTGGCTACTATTGCTATCTATTGTCCCGTAAACGTTATTTAACGTAAATAAAATGATAAAAATTCAAAAAACTTTCGATTTTATACCTTTTTTACTTTGTCCCGCTTTTGACTGGAGAATCCCGCTTTTTCACTCAAAAAGTTCCAAAGTCCCGACTTGGCACAAAAAAAATCTGGCAACGCTGGCAGTAGGCCAGGGGTTCCTAAACTATGCGCCGCGGCGCCCTGGTGCGCCGTGGAAAGGCAAGAGGGGCGCCGTGAGTCATCCACCATCATTATCCGAAACCACAAATATTATAAAATTAAATTATAATATTTATAATGTTGTTACACCATCCTAACTACGATAAACGTCCATATAAGTGTATCCACACCTTTATTTTAATATTCAGTAACCCAAGTGTGCACACAGCTTTACCGCGCTGTACCGCACACGGTGCAAGATTTCAACATCAATTCAGGGGAATATCCAAGTCAGCAGAAGCGGCCACCACCATCGTGCGACCAGCGGGGGACCTCATTCTTTTACTTCACTTCAGTAGGGAATCACTCTTAGTTTGTAATTCGTAATTAGTAATTTTAATTTTAATTAATGTAAAAGTTATAATTAATAAAATATTATTTAAAATTTGCTTTTTTTGGCACCCACGGCTGCAGCTATCGTTACTATGTAAAGCAGGTAGATGATTAAATATTTGTTTATTACTTACTATTTACCTGCTTAACCTAACTATAATCATTAAATGCATTTATATGTATGTATCTTTTTCTAATAGCTAGGCAGAGTAGGGCGCCGTGATAAAATATTTTACGTGTAACTGCACCGCAGGCTGAAAAAGATTGGGAACCCCCGCTGTAGGCTAATCTGTAAACAAACCAGAAATATTGTCTAAATTTTAATACATTTACTGCATTTTTTTTTAAACGGGCTTTGGCCCACCACACATTTCCACCACTGTGTCACCAGGATCGACAGCGGTATCCAACCACGAAAACCCTTTGATATGATCTCAGGGACATTTACTGCAAATATAATATACGCTCTTGTTTACAGAATAAATTGTGAAATTATACGGGGCAACGTAAACAATCGCTTTAATAAGGCCAGAAGGCACCACGGGTTATTATTGATGCTAATTAACAGCTTTGAGCGTGATATATAACTTGACTTTCATGAAAAATAAAACGCTCTTTATCGCCCCCATTATATTAGTGCTGACTACGCCCCTTCTTTGATGCCTATTTGCCTTTTACGACTTGTTAATGTGACGGAGAAGATGAACTCCCATTTACTACAGCTGTGATCGTCTCCAGTCTTATATTGCAGTTTTATACAAAGTTGATGATTTGAGATTTGTAGGACTGATATTTTGTTAACTTAATTTTACTAACATTGACGACCTCTGTGGCTCAATTGGTTGAGTGTGCGGCAGCTCAAGCCGGGGGTCGCGGGTTCGTATCCCGCCGACGGAACAAAAAGTTTCCAATGTTCCCGGGTCTGGATGTGTATTAAATATGTGTATGATATAATAAAAATCTTAAATATATGCAAAGTATTAAATATATTTCCGTTGTCTGGTACCTGTAACACAAGTCCTTTAGGTACTTAGCACGGGGCCAGACTGACGTGGTGTGAAGCGTCCATAGATATTATTATTAACTTCGTTATTATTCTGCTGATTTGGCTTCGTACGGATGCAATTTTGGTAAATCAGAATAATCTACAAACTGCGCTAAAGCCTTTCAATAGAAAACTGCTAAATGAACAAACAGTGAAAACTTCATAAGTGAACAAACTTCCGTTGCAGAGTAATTATCTAAACTATATCAATTCACGTTTATCCCCATTGCATTAGCTCTTGTTGACCCAGCTAACGGCCCGGTATACCAGTATAAACACGGTGATTATCGCAAAACCCACTGTGATTAGCGAATAATGCGCCATTATCCTAAATATATTCCCCACAATACTTGCTCTTATAGCGGCTCTCGACTCCATCGAGGTTCACCTTAATCGATGTGATGCGCTGATTCTGTGGAAGAACTAGTTTAGAAAAGAAAATTAATGTTTTGCAGATTACACTGTTATGCTATGATCCATACAACAGTGACATGGCCCGTGGGGTTCCTAAAACATCATCCCTATGGGTTTTCCTCAATTCTTACATTTTAAAGACCATCATCCATATATTTTATGTCTATTCTAGCCACGTCTTCCTTCTGTAGAAAAAACCTCGCCACTGAAAACTATTTAATTGTTCTTTATTACTTGATTCCTGAAGAACCACTGCTATTTTCTCAAAACATTGCCAAGAAATTCCATATTCAAAGTGTTCTAGAAGAATTTGTTAGTCGGAGGAGCTTCATGTATTTATCCAAAGTCCACGCCCGCGATCAATTTAAAATTTAAAACGCGACGTTGATTTGTCGCTCGAGCGGAATCCAATTTCAGTCCCCCAGAGAAAATTCATAAAAGAATTGTAATTCTAGGCTCGGCCAGCACCAAGGTGAGGGTATCCGAGGAATATTCAATATTAAGGAAAACGGCCAGTGATTTATACGGTTTGCAATGTAGATTGAGGACACCTTGTTAGTATCTTGTTACTTTTAAAAGTCAATCTACTATCACTCAGACAACAACTTGAACGAATCTTGCGGCTTGACATATTTAGTATACAATGCCTGACTTGAAGTGTGCACAGCAGGGCACATGGTCACATTTAGCAATTCCTCTCAATCAATTCAGCAAATGAATTGTCAAAACTGTCAAACTGACAAATGTCAAATCAGTACAAAAATACAGAAATGAATTGCAAGCAGAGTTGCATTTTGCGATTTTAGAAAAATGAATCATATTATGATTCATATCATGATTCTTCAAAGCGACCATTTTAGCCCCGCAGGACTTGGATGCCCCTGTTCCAATTTCCAATATAAGAGCTGTTTAATGTCATCAAGTGCGATTCTGATGATCGTTATTTCAATCAGACTTTTTAGGACCGGTCCCTCGTAAAATAAGTCTTCGCAATGCACAGGTCACCTTTTGGCTTAAATGTCTGCTTCATGTCTACTCTCACATGAATTGTTTTTTGTCCCACATCGTAATATGCATTGTAATTCGTAAGTCGTAAAGGTCGTAACCTAATATTTAATTGGCGACCTCTAGGCAAAGTAAGACGATGCGGGCGTGCCAATATACTAAAATCATACAATTTATTGAATGACTTTGCTTGAAACTGTATCAATGACTATTGAGGCAAAGGTGAAACCGAGGCCTCGTCGATTCTTTCTCAATGATTCGTGCCGCTGTGGTACCGACTGGATCGCTGGAGGCTTGCCGAATTGTGCGCTTATTGTTGTATTATCGTTGATTTATGCGCAATTAAATAATCCGTATTTAGTTTTGAAGGTTTCACTTATTGATGGATGTGCCTCGTGTAATATGGCAATTTAAAACTTAATGTTTCGCGTTTTTTTCAACTTTTTTTCATAACATCTGCAATCAATTTTGTAAGCTTTTTAGATATTGTTTCTCAATTTTGCCATAATATTTATTTTCTTACGTTTTGTGATTACTGCGTCAAAGGTTTGAACGTATTTATGGCGGTATTCATCTTCATAGATTGCGAATATTACGGGTAAGTTACGACTTACGAGTTACGACTACCATAGATTTTGCCAGTCATATTATGATGAATCATTACAACAATTTTTTATAAATATTATTTAACAGTAAGTACGTAGAGTGATTTGAAGATAAATCAACGACAATGATATTAATATTGGCGGTCGTTCGCAGACGTTAGAAACTTGATATTGTTATTGTGAAATATACTAAAACGTAGAAACTAGACGAGCGAGGCAAACAGCGATCTATATAATATTATATCAATACCTGCTCTATTCATGTACAGGTGACCTTTGGGACCGAGCCGCCGATAAACAACTCTATTAACGTCTACATAGAGTTTATAATGTAATAAACGAACCTCCCCCCATCTTAGTAAACATAGTTATCGCTTATCATAATAATGTTTCCAAAAACGATCGGCCACGTGATGTTTAGAAGATGGTGAACGTGTGTCTACAATGTGATGCTTCTATAAGTGGTAGAGTTATAACGAGATAAAAAATGATACAGAGACAGTAGAAAATGTAGAGAAAAGCGTCTTTAAAAAAACAAAGGTGGAGTTTATTTTATTCAGGCAAATGTGCGTGAAATTGATTTTATTGTATTGTTATTTCCTCCAATGGGCCTCTTCCTGTTTGCGACCTTTGCTGCGACTACTCCGTTGCAAATCACATGTAATAAAGCAATCTTTGTTAGTTGTTACTGATGATAATGGTGACCTCTGCTTTAATCCTTTGATAATGCTATTCGCCGCCGAGATAATAAAGAAGAAATGTATTTTTAATTCCATTGTTTGCGGAAAAACAATGTTCTTTGAGAAAAATGCGCTCTCGAAACATATTTTGTACGGTAAATACAAGTAAAGGTGTATTATGAAAGTTTTAGAAGTGTGTAGGAGTTGGTGATTGAGGCATTTTAGGCTCTATGCCCCGGGAATAAGGCTCGTTTACAGTTTCCTAGGACCCCGCTATATCTGTAATGTGCGCACTGAATGAGTCTCGCTGTAGGCGTAGGGTCATCAAAATTTTCTTTTTGATGGTAATTCATAGTGTTACATAAAAGTAAATAGACGCGTTTAAATTATATTTTAAAGTGTTGTTGAAACTCTTATTGTTTGTACGATTGTTATTTCTTTATTAGGACAAGGACTAATCTTTGTCTTCATAACATCTTTGTTTTTTACTTTCGTATCTCAATTTGTTATCCTACTTATAGTATTTTTACGTATGTGGGCTTTCATTTTCATTTCATGAATGTTTACACAGTTTACATCAATCCATCTATATAGGCCTCGTTGTGCCCCTACTGGTTAGGTACGAATATTATGATCAATTTATTTTATCTCATTTCTTAATGCACTATAAAACATTGTTTTTTGAACATAATCGGACAGATTATAAACTTGTTATTGCCACATTTGAGCCGGCATTAATAATGTTTATGAACAATTGACGACATATTGTGATAACCCTGCGGGCGCGGGCTGGCGTAGAGCCGCTATTGACGCAGCCGGCGGGGGCGGGCGGGCGCGCGGGGAGGGACGGGGGGGAAGAGGGGAGCGGGGGACGGGCGCGACCGACCTTGGCCGTGACTCCCCGGCTCGGCTCCACGCACAGGCCCCAAATTGATTTTCGTTCCTCCCCGGGCCCCGACCACCACAACCTCCCGAGCGGACCTCCCGACTCCACCGCTGGAAAATATTCTGCGTGCCAGCCGTACACACGTACTCCGCAATAACATGCCTCGTTGTTATGCACTGTGCGTATGATGTTCTAACTTTCCCCGAAAAGGCTTCGTCTGGATAAACAAAAATGTCTGTCGCGAAGTATTTATGTCTTTATTCTTTTGAGTACGATTCAGCTTTCTATTGAGAAACATGTTGCAATGCAAATATGTAAAGTATTTTAAAATATGTTGTATCATAAAAATTTGGAATAACCAAATCTAAATGGTACAGACTACAAAGTGCTAAAGTCTATCCGTAAACAATTGTGTACTATTTCAAAATTGTCACTTGCCAATTCTGCGATATTTTGAATAGGCGAGATAGAGAGGATGTTATCAGCGTTTTGAACACTTATCTTTATCCAACTGCTAAGGCTTCGTATTCTATTTTTACAAAAAGAATTCAACTAAACTAGTATTCAGAGTCCTTCAGCTATTCATAATGTCGATTATTGACAAACATCTATTGCACAAGATGAAGAAATTCCGTCCCAGTCTATTTTGTGCCGTAAAACTAACACGCGATGTGCACCAAAATAGATGTAATCTGCGCTGGAGGCCGCTTTGAATAATTTTGTACTGAAAATAGATTAGCTGGTTACACCTCACATACTTATTGGAAAATATCGCGAATTATTATTTTTAACAAAAAATTAAAACCGACTTCCAAGGTAAAAACAATAATAATATGAACTAAAAAGTATTTAATAACTCTTACTCTATAATAGTGCCTTTTTCAGAATTCGTCTAAATCTCAACTATTTCTGTACATACAACAGTCTTTATTACTTTGAAGTCGGTACCAGCTAACTTTATCGTGAGTTCAGTCAATGTCAGAATATCTGAAGCTTTTGGGACTGGTACCGATCTAAGCGATGCTGCAATTTAAACACATTTATCTTTAAAGGTTCAGGAGTTCTGTTCAGTGCCTTTGGACCAAGAGACACCTTCGTATGAACTTTCTCTTATTCGTTACATATGTTTAAGTTACTAGAAACAACATTTTAGCCACTATGAGGCCCATATTTTTGGTCAGTACTTAAGAAGCGCTTCGGCCTCAAGACACGTTTAAGTTTCTGTGATTGGTTGGCTGTCAAAATTTGGACCAATCACACAGGCGAACCGCGCCTTGAGACCGAGGCGCTTCTTAAGTACTGACCAAAAATACGGGCCTGAGTCTTTTTGATAAATATCAAGGATTTTCCTCGATTGCTCGTAGATCCCATCATCAGCTCACCACTTTCGTAATTATTATACAAAATCAAGATTATATCCTATACAACAACACAAGAATTTTGAAAATAGGTCCACAAACAGCGAAATAATCATCAAAAACATCTGCTTCGATGCAAAATATCACGTAAAGCATCAATAATTGGGTCATAATGTGATGACCCATGGCATAATTATGATTGTGATGATGATGATCAATTAAATTGATGTGTTGGCTTTATGCTTTCAGTTGTTTAAACAACGCCGAAATCCCCGAATCTGTATCTATAAGGATTAAAAAGTTCTGTTGGATCCAGGGTATAACCTGGTGCAAAATCTTACTTTTTGGTAGCATTTACCTCGAATGCTTCAGAAAAAATCAAAATCACTATATGTTTCCATACAAATTTCAAGGAATCCCCTCGATTCCTCCAGGATCTCATCATCAGATCACCACTTTTGTGAACATGGTACCAAATTCTAGTTAAACCCTATACAACACAAACATCGTTGAACATACAAAAAAAAAGGAACATACAGCCGAACGTATAACCTCCTCCTTTTTGGAAGTCGGTAAAAATGTAGAATACCTCAAGCATCTATATTTTTCACGCAAATATACGCATTATAGTAATTTAGTATCAATAGGACTAAGAATTTTCGCAGTCTTTTTCCAGTCTCATAGCGTTAATATGAGATCAAAGAGACTGTCAGCTTTATATACGTGCGAATATCGCGATGAATATCTCATGCACCTTCGTCCTCCACGCAACAACCCTTAGGTATTTAATATTTTAGAATTTTAGTAAGTATCTTTAGGATTGAGAATTTCCGCTGTCTTGTGTTCATTAGCGGCAATAATGAGATCAGAGAGTCTGACAGCGTTATAGAGAATAAACGAGTAAACAACAGGGGGTCGTAGACGATAAATATTCATCGTTGCCACGGACGCATTATGTAGATTCTCGCGCTTCCACGTCAGACGGGATTAACGTTAATTGTTTATATTGCTGGCGAACGTCGTTTGCACATGGCGTTTTTCGCGGAACCACCGTAAGTGGGCTTCGGGTTATGCAACACGCATGTTTATTTCCGTTTTTTCTGGTTCATGAGAAACCAATCACTTTTGCTATTGTTTATTGTCATTGCTTATCAGATTGGCGCTAGATAATGTGTGTCCTTCAGCGAGGGATTCCCTGGATCCCGTTAGGTTAAGGTCCTCAATAGATAAATTTTGTTTTTTACTATTAATAATACCAGAGACTTGGTCGTATCTCGATTCTCGAAACACAAATGTGGAGTGTTATCTTAGCCTTGTTCGGCCGGATAGGGAACCGGTTGCATCGAGGCTGCCCACTTCCATTCTGTTGCGATCTCTCTCGGCAGCGGCCTGGTATCTTTCGACCGTTCTCGTTAAAGTGGTCACGTATATTCGTACTTCAGCCGGCCGGGCACGCACTGCTGAGACGGCATCGGCGTGTTCAGGTACTAAATCCATGTGGGTGGACTAGATTGCCATAGGAGTAATACGTCGTATAACTGTAAAATACTTATGGGTCGACAGCTACCGTATTTTTTTTTCTCTATTTAGTTACGGGAAAACTTGATAAATAGCATTTAAAATAAGTTTTTGCGCTGCTCTTTTCCAATAGATTCAATTTTCCTGAATCTTTCCATTGGATAGGATTTGAAATGGCGGTGAATGAAAGGACCTTTGAACATTGCAGCTGGACTGTTAAATTGGCAATTAATTGTATAGGCAAACTGCCAAATTTATATGTTGTGAGAGTAAATATTATTGTTTTTCCAAAATCATTTGGGATTCATGATTTTTTTCCTTCAAAGCTTAATTAGTGAGTGGAAATATTAGGCATATTTTCAGCACAAACAAACGTACTCAGCTGAGAATTTATACGTGGGAGAGCCATGCTTCGGCACGAATGGGCCGGCTCGACCGGATAAATACCACGTTCTCACAGAAAACCGGCGTGAAACAGCGCTTGCGTTGTGTTTCGCCGAGTGAGTGAGTTTACCGGAGGCCCAATCCTCTAACCCCTACCCTATTCCCTTCCCTACCCTCAACTATTCCCTTCCCTTCCCTTCCCTACCCTCCCCTATTACCCTATTCCCTCTTAAAAGGTCGGCAACGCACTTGCAGCTCTTCTGATGCTGCGAGTGTCCATGGGCGACGGAAATTGCTTTCCATCAGGTGACCCGTTTGCTCGTTTGCCCCCTTATTTCATAAAAAAAAAAAAAAAAAAAAGAATATCTTTAGTGCCAGCCAGGTTATCCAATTTTCTGAAGCCAAGGAAAACATTGCTCGTTATAACTTGAAAGCGGCAGGTGACGAGAACCGGTCTGAGTGCCCGAAGAACACTGATTGTTGGACACAACACGGCTCTTGAATCTCAAAATACAATTTCATGTTAGAAAAGCCGAGAATTGTTAGATAGAGAAATACTTGGCTGATTGTCGGATCGAATTTTATTATCGGGCAGCTAAAGTATCAGAAAGAAAATAACTTCCTCGCTTAGTTCAATCCATGTCCTCATATACTCGTAACTGCTTGCGAGTAACTGTAATTTATGTTGTGGTAGAAGTGTTGATAAGACGTGGCTAATGTAAAAATAAATTAACTTTTAGATTATTTCCTGCTAAGTGACGGCATGCGTCTAGAAAACTAGCCAAGCTGTAAAAAGCGGACGCAATCTTAGATTAGCAATTAACAGGTTCTTTATGTCATATATTATCTCAGAAGAATTATTGCTGCGACGCTTCTCCCCCCACAGTAATTTAGGGTCTACAAATCATGGAAACTTATTCCAGTATCACAGTTTACCATAAGTATCAAATTGTTTAACGCTTTAAATATTGACTGACTTTTCCTTCAGGACATTATATCGGAATTCGGATGACTGTAGATGATGTCACATAATGTTATTGTTTGTTTTCCTTGCTTTCAGCCCAACTGCATTTCAGACGAGATAATCCGCTGCGTTCCATGAGTCGCGCTGTTTTATTTGAGCGTGCTATTTCTAAACGTGCGCTGTCGCAACAGTAGCTCACGTGCGTTCCTGGTGCGTTCCAAATATAACGAGACCTCTCTCACTTGCTGCGTCAATTTCGTCGTAAGGTGCATCAGATTTTACTCGCCTTTTGCCCTTTTCATTGAGCAACCCAGTACTTGCAGTATTCTCAATATTTTATTTGAACTTATATGCAGTAAATCAGACATCTGACGCAATTGCTCGAAGAATTGTTTGCAGTAAATTTTATGTTCCCCCGTCTCGGGACAGCGCGACGCAACAAAGTTCCAACTCGTCAGAATATTTAGACAATTTATTCGGTGAAAATTGCACAATGCCGTTGTGAACGTGTTGCATGTCGGAGAAAGTCCGAAACAAAGTGTTTTATTTAAAGCGAAGACGTGAATTATTGCGGCCGCGAGAGACAAATACGTGAACTTTATGTTTTCCGTACTTCCATCTATACTTATAAAATTACATGTCCTGACTGACTGATTCATCATCGCTGAGCAAAAACTGTAAAAGTTACAGCCACGAAATTTGGTGAGTAGGGTTGTTTTATTAAGTAGACACCCACTAAGGAAGGAATTTTGAAAATTTTACCCCGAAGGGGGTGAAATAAGGGTTTAAAGTTTTAATGAAAGTCCGTCATTTCTTGAGTTAGAAACATGAAATTGGGTTACTGATTAAAAATGAATGGATACGTATTTAAGCGTTTTTGGAAATTCTACCCCCAAGGGGGTGAAATTGGGGTTGAAAGTTTGAATGAAACTCCGTTATTTCTTGAGTTAGAAACATGAAATTTTATGTTTGGGTTACTGATTAAAAATGATTGGATACGTGTTTAAGTGTTTCTGGTAATTCTACCCCCAAGGGGCCGAAATTGGGGTAGAAAGTTCCAATGAAAGTCCGTCATTTCTTGAGTTAGAAACCTGAAAGTTTATTGACGTTTGCGTTTGACGTTTGCTTAAATAGGATCCGTTTTTACCCTTTGTATAAGGAACCACAAAAACAGAAAGGAGAAAACTATCCATCTTTGTTATTATACTATGTTAACGCGGATGAAGTCGCGGGCAACAGCTAGTAATATTATATTCTTGTAGCCGTTTTCCTGCATCCACTAATTAAACGAGAACGACGTTCTATGGAAGTCATGAGATGCCAGATGGACGTCTAGTGATGATGCATTTAAAGACATGTCTAATATTAGGCGCGTCTTAGCCTCACGCTATTCTGAGCGCTCCCTTTCAAACGCAGAAATCTCATAATATAAAGCTCTCTAGAGTTCGCATAATGGGAACTGCACGTAATTGCTCCGGCAGGCTGCGAGTTTCATAAAGACATCCGTCTCACCTTTGTGAGTCCTAGCTTCGACAGCCCCGAGTGTCAAGTACCTATATGAGTTTCACGGGCTTTGAGTGAGCACAGAGGTGTGTGTGCATAGGATGCGATATAGGCACTTAACTTTAAAGCTAATGCCTTCCTGTTCGTGTTTTCTAAATCTACATGCTAGCGTTAAATTGGTTTTGTTTCGGAGGTAATATCTTTTGTCGAAGTAATGTCTCTTTTTCTTTTAATTGCTCTGTTTACATATTTTTATTTTTCTTTAAATATATTGGCATTTGCCAATTCTTTCCTTAGCGGTGCCAAACCAATGATTCGAGTCCAGGGAAATTAGGGTCGTTGTTTTAGCTTCGTTTTGGATAATATGTCATAAGTATGAGTCATATTTGCACAACTCTGGTTCCCGGTCAAAGCCCGTGATGAGCTGATCGGCCTTGGTGGTGACTGGCGAAGTTCAAGGTCACCCATTGTGGAGGCGCGCTAATTGTACTCATGTTTGTGGACTCTATGTAACTTCCATATTATACTAGTCACGACGATCTGCCGTGTACGCGTTTATCTACATGTTATATAAAATGTTATTTATGTTGTAATATATTTAGAGCAGGTAGTTTATTGCAAAAACACAATAAGGTAATCATAGGTGTTTGCCAGTTCTAGACGGTACAACTTATGTGTTAATAAAATTAATCGAAATAAAGTCATTTAAAAAAAATGAAATAGCTTAACATCCTAACTTTGGGTAAAGTTTTGGTAGATTTCCTTTATTACAAGAATCACGTTTAACAATTGCTATTTTCATCACCGCATTTATCTATTTAATTTTCTTTCTCACATCCTGAGTGCTATTGTAGAGGTTTTTGTCTCTATCAACAATAGTTGTATTGCGAGACGTGTGTTCGCGCGTTTTGTTTGTGCCGTGTTTTGAAACTATTTCCCATGTCCCGTGTATTGTGAATTTGTGACTGTCCACGTTGTGCACAATCGTGGACTGCGTGTTCAATAATAGCCGCACTAAGAGTCATTTGATGATCAGTGATCACTTAACTTCAATGAAGATATAGACTCTTGACAGAAATGGAATGAAGCGATCGAAGTCGATATTAGCTTGACTAATTAAAAATTGAGTAATCTTTTGTTCCCTCTGATAGAGGCCATAAAATAATAATTATTATTGCAGGCTCAAGTTATTGATGATCATTCAGGCAATGTTATTAATCCCCTCATATTAACTACGTTATGTGTGCATAATGTTCTGTATCTATATTCTAGTTAGGTACGTCTAAAATATAACGTACTGAACATGGAATAACAAAAAAACATTTCAGACATACGAGGACGCTTTAGGCAGGAAGCCAAAAGTTTTCGCTCCAAACTCTTGCAAAATAAGGGGTACTTTCTATTTCAATCTATCTTTACTGCCCGATTGCCCCGCTTGGTTCGAAATGCGACGGGCTTCTAATATATAAAATTATATTCTAAACGTATTGAAATTTTGCCAAAGTGTTGTCTCAGAAAGGATTTACTTGTTATTCGTGATAGCGAATACTCTGACGAAATTAAGGTGCTCCGAGCTAATATTTCTGTGGAAACTATTTGCTAGATAGTAGATAGTACAGATACCCACTCTCTATTCTAAGTAGGCAATAAAAGCCTATCTTCGTTTTAGTTCCACAATATTCTTATCTGTAATGTGCTCTATTTTGTACCGCGACGCGCTAGAGACAATAAACATGACACCGTAACGTACAGTAATTTATAGGAAGATTATTTCGTTGATTAATGTTCCTAGTTCCTACAATGTACGGAGTCCTCTCTGATAATAACAAATAGAGCTCAGTAAATGACAGCCTACAGAGTACTAAGAAAACGGAAGCTCCCAATTAACTATTATCTCTGACATACATTAGCTATGTCCACACTATGCGCTTTCGTCTTCAATTTTCGTCATCTTTTTTGTATTCAACTTTCGTTTGGCGCTTTCAATGGCACCGAGACAAACCCTTGTCGGGTTTAATGGTGCTGCCAGTCAATTTAAATATAACGTTTGTGTATCTTATGCGTAATAAATAAAAATAAATAAAATAAAAAAATGCGTTATCGAACGCAACGCCAACATTGTCATTTTTGTTCAGTTGCAGTTGCATCATGCATGTTACAAAACTGACAGACATGTCAGTTTTGTAACATGTGCGACGAGAACGTTTGGGTGGAATATGTGCGGCTATGTGCGGGAATTTCTTATGACCAAATGTTATAAGAATTTCCAGAAAAAATAGAACTAAACGAAGTTTTGGATATGGTCAGAGCGCATGCGTCGGGGGCATGCCTCACGTACGCTGTTGACTGCGCTATGACGCATGCCCTTGATGAACAAAAAAAGGCACAGTGTGGACAAAGCTATATATTGTTCAACTCGCCCTAATGAGGAACTATCGTTTCACATTCGTGTTCGTTGCGTTTTTAAATAGAGCACTGTTTAAATACTTTGCTGCCACGTCTTGTTTTTGTCAGAACTGATGAGAGACGTTTCTTAATATTTTCACATAAAATTTAATAAATCAATAAAAACCTGCTGAGATATCGTATCGAGTCCCTACTCGATTCCTCAAATGGGGTAATAAAGTCCCTACTACAGGCCTTTATTCCCCCATTTGAAGAATTATACAGACTACAGACCCCTATCTGCTCTTGGCGAAACGGAGATCATAATATCGGGTATTACCCACACTATGTGTAGGAGCTTGTAGAACTCATATCTGGGTACCTACTCTGCCTACGACTGAACACTTATGCCCTATGCCCTATGGCTATACATTCCGATACCCTCTCTTGTACTTCCAGTCCGTGGTTATTGGGTCAATGGCGCAGGTGCAATCGATATAGCAGTACGTGCTTGTGAAACTCGGCGTTACCCAATCGCGCCGGCCGCTGGTAGAGGCCGCAAATTAATTAAAAATAAACGCTGCGCCGCGCGCCGCAGACCCCCGACGTGTGTCAGCGTGCGCCTGGAGGAACAGTGGAGAAGAAAACGTGGGCCGTGGGGACCGAGCTCGATTCTCAAGCTTCGAATTACGTTTCGATCGCAGGCTGTCTTGTTCGCGTACATGCTGTCAAAAATAAGAGTGAGATAGCCTGCGATCGAAACGAAATTTATGTTTCGGGACTTGAGAATCGGACCCCAGGGGTCGATTTTTTCTATCTCTAAACCTGTGGTAAGGTGGGACGTGACGGTAGGACGGACAACTGCAGAGAAATTGCAATGCCTGCATTAGCAAAAGGCTCCAGCCTCCATGTTACTAGCAGATGCTAACTCTTGTAGGTTTAGTACTTAGGAAAACACTATACTAGCTATATACAATGTACATGTTAAACATAACTAAGCTGTTCTTATTAGTTATTAAATTATTGCAACATATTATTAAATGGAAAATAATAACTATATCAATTACTTACCACTTCCAGTTCATACTAAAAGTGAGACTGAAATAACTAGGTACTCATTGTTGATTTACCTCGTATTGACACGGAAAATTTGGGCTTGATGTGAAAACCTTGCGGCTCGTCCTCACACCCATGTAATGAACGATGACACGCAAGGATCGTGTTATGATATTATTTAATCATGTAAAAATCACTCAAATCGCCTTAGTCATGCCTTACTGACGTAGTTTTCGTAGTAAACGAATCTTTTTTTCTATTGATCGATCAATTAATGATGATTAATATTTGTTATCAAATCTTTGATAAATCTTTTTGAGTAATTCACCACGCAACTACCGAAATGGTAAATGTGTGGTTAATAGGTTACACATAACATCTCAAAAGGTTTTGGACTATCAGATTTTTTAAATTTCTTATAATTTTTTTAACATTCGTTTTCGCGGACGAAATAATAAAATAACGCACAATTCCGAATCGAGCTAACGAAGTTTGTCCAATTCCTTGTGCTGAAAATCATTCATTATTGTATGTTGTAATAGCAGTATTACATATTGACCATAATTATGTATATGTATGTAAATATTATAATTTAGATCGGGCATGGGCATCTGATAGCTCAAATATGGTTTGGAGTTTAGATTTTAGACTTTAGACTTTAAGCGCTAACGCTGCCAAAGTATTCTCTCATTTACATCTTGTCGACAATCTCGTTAGAAAGTTTACACTGAAAGTAGATAATGAAATTATGAAGAAAATAACATATTACTTTGTCACAAAAAGCTACTTTTCCCGAAACTCTGTTATCGATACCGTACGTCTTTACCATCGTCAAAATTATGAATTCAGAAAGTCAACAACATCCGCGACGTGATTAATTGTCGAATGTCTGTATCATACCTTAACATTTAAAAAAGTAGTATTTACATACTAGCCGCTACGAATAACATGTATCGCCTCTCGCGAATGTTTTTCGCAAGATATATTGCTCGGAATTGGCACAAATACAAATGACCTTGTAAAAATTGCTGCCGATTCCTATTTATAACCAATGCGTTCTAGATACTGTCGCCGTGATAACTGGGACCGTTATCGTGAATCTGATAAAATTCACCGCTACGAGAATTTGACTCGAATCCTCCATTTTTCCCAGTCTTCGGTGGGTTTTTTGCTGTTCCTCATCATAGAAATCTCATAATAAGAGAATATCGTGCTGCATGTGGTTTGATATTTTGCGGATTATTATACTTAATTTTTATCTTATTAAAACTTCGACTAACACAATAATAGTGATGATTGGAATGGTTGGAACTTGGATGGATGGATGGAATCCCCATAGATACGTTAGAAGTAGCGTATTTATGGGGATTCCATAAACAATTACACTCACAACACAAAAGCCTGTAGTATATACCGTAACTTCATTTTTTCCTACAGGCATTATCGGAATTCGAATGAGCTGTAGACACGTCTTTCGTAAAATCAGTTGATCTTGGCTTATGACCATGCTTCTTACCTTTGGAGCAGCACCTTTTGTATAGTCTACACTTCAAAGAAAAGTCGACACAGTATACTTAGTACTTCAGTGGAAAAGCACCCTGCGTTTCCACTGAAGCGCAGCGGAGAGGAGCTTAGCGGTGCCGAATTGACCAATCAAAATGCTCGAAATCTTCGCTGTCATTCCGCTTAAATAGCACGATTGGTCAATTCGGGCACCGCTAAGCTCCTCTCCGCTCCGTTCCGCGTCAGTGGAAACGCGGCCTAAGTGTATTATGCTGAGCGAAGGCTTTTAATATCGTACTTTGATAAATGAAAGCCTTTCCATAGCATAACATGTAAGTTGTAACTTGTAACATGCGTCGTTGCGGGGTGGCTGCGGCACTCGCGTCGCATTTCCCGGCGTAACTCAATCGGCAGCCAATCTGCGCCCGGCGCCGCGGTAATTACCGCCGATGCCGGCTGATGGAACTCGCTGGAAATGCCGTGCCAGCCGGCAAATTACATTTTTTCCCCATCTCCCGCCGGCTGATCGATATTGCTGGTGGTGTTTATCGGCATATTCTGCATAGGATTGCCTAATCTTATGGTTTATGTTTGGGGATTTTTCTTTTTTTTCATTATTATTTTTAACAAAAAATTAAAACCGACTTCCAAGGTAAAAACAATAATAATATGAACTAAAAAGTATTAAATAACGTAGTAAATAACTCTTATTCTATAATAGTGCCTTTTTCAGAATTCGTCTAAATCTCAACATTTCTGTACATACTACAGTCTTCATTACTTTGAAGTAAGAGTTATTAAATACTTTTTAGTTCATATTATTATTGTTTTTACCTTGGAAGTCGGTTTTAATTTTTTGTTAAAAATAATAATTTCACTCTTTTTAGTTATCTACAGGATAAGGCTTTATGCGTAAATAACCACTACGAATGTTAACTATTCACATTATGTTACTGTAAGCGAAATTGTGGTAAATGCTTGCAGTTATCTAAGCGATGCTGCAATTTAAAAACTTTTATCTTTAAAGGTTCAGGAGTTCTGTTCAGTGCCTTTGGACCAAGAGACACCTTCGTATGAACTTTCTCTTATACGTAACATATGTTTAAGTTACTAGAAACAACATTTTAACCACTATGAGTCTTTTGATAAATTTCAAGGATTTCCCTCGATTGCTCATAGATCCCATCATCAGCTCACCACTTTCGTAATTATTATACAAAATCAAGATTATATCCTATACAACAACACAAGAATTTTGAAAATCGGTACACAAACAGCGAAATAATCATCAAAAACATCTGCTTCGATGCAAAATATCACGAAAAGCATCAATAATTGGGTTATAATGTGATGACCCCTGGCATAATTATGATTTTGATGATGATGATCAAATAAATGTATGTGTTGGCTTATGCTTTCAGTTGTTTAAACAACGCCGAAAGCCCCGAACCTGTATCTATAAGGATTCAAAAGTTCTGTTGGGTACCTTCGGATCCAAGGTATAACCTGGTGCGAAATCTTACTTTTTGGTAGCATTTACCTCGAATGCTCCAGTAAAAATTGAAATCACTATATGTTTCTATACAAATTTCAAGGAGTCCCCTCGATTCCTCCAGGATCCCATCATTAGATCACCACATTTGTGAACATGGTACCAAATTCGAGTTAAACCCTGTACAACAGAAAAAGAATTTTGAAAATCGGTTCACAAACGGCTGAGTTATCGTTGAACATACAAAAAAAGAAGATACACACAGCCGAACGTATAACCTCCTCCTTTTTGGAAGTCGGTAAAAAGATGCCTGATTGTATGACTCTTATTTATTTATCTTATATCTTTAAACGAGCAATTCTTATATATATATATATATACAAGAATATATATATATATATATATATATATATATATATATATATATATATATATATATATAATTGGAATCTCGGAATCGGCTCCAACGATTTTCATGAAATTTAGTATATAGGGGGTTTGGGGGGCGATAAATCGATCTAGCTAGGAATCATTTTCAGAAAATGTCTTTTTATTCGTGTTTTATCGATAAACTGAAAAATATGACTCTTCCTGACGTCTATTGGCGAATAATAATACTATTTTGTAAGCAACTAATTGTTTTAACGACCAGCAGATGGCGTTATTAAGTAACACGAAGTCAATGAGTGTTTGCTATACCGAGCAAAGCTCGGTCATCCAGGTACTTTACTATTTATTGCACACATACATTTTTAACACGAAATATACACAGAAGAAAAACGACACAATAGGTACTGCTTATCTCTAACAGAAATTTCTTCCAGCAGTCCTACGGAGAGAAATGTGATGGAAAATATTAGATAGAGCGTGCACAGAATAAATTTTAGAAATCTACATAGTAATACACATACAATAAAAATCTTAATTCGTTTAAGTTATGTTTTTCCTGTTTACTCAGTATGGGTGTATCTCAGTACTCAGTGGTTAAGTTATGAATTCAAATCAATCCAAGCATAATCTAACATTACATAATATCTAAAAGATTGATAGGCTGAATCATAATAATTATTGTTCCGAAAAACCGTCCACGTGACACTGCCAATATTAATAAGCTATTTTCTTGAATGTTGGTATCAGTTGGAGCACGATATGCGATCAGTTGGAGCAACTGATCCGCGTGCCGTAAACGACGCATCGCTCTGGCTCCGGATTCCTTACCCCAGCCCGATAGCATCCCATTTCGATGTAATATAACGCTCCATAAGATTCATGTCGAATCTGATCGAGTTTAACCGTCGAGGTGTCGGGGGATATTGCGGTTTTTATGCTCGATGGATTTGTAATTGGAAGTCAGAAATTTTAGAACTGTTTACCTTATTTACTGTATGGATTAAATACTAATTATTGATTATTTCTTTCCAGGTAATAATGAGTCTCTCAGCACTTCGTGTGGGCTTGATTTAGAGGTGGTGGTGGTGAGTTTTAAATTAAGTATATAACTGGTCCTTTGTTCTTTGGACGGTCGCCATTGAGATTTTGCTTTTAATTTTGAATATCACAACAACGGTATGAGTCAATAGCGAAGCGTAACAGTTGCCGGACGAGCGTGGTAGCCCACTTATGCGGGTTTCGAAAGTTGTTGGCGCCTGCCAAATTTTGATGTGGGTCGCCCAAGCAGCCGCCGCGCCAGCCGTCTTCATACGCGTCTGTTGCACGTTCATAAGATATTAATAACAAAATTGATGAAAATTGTCATTACGATGCAATGGCATGAAGCTGTTTAAAAATGCAAGAGGTATAATATGTATGTGACCTAAGATTGAAAATTTGAAAAACGATAATTTCTGCCAATTTTAGATTCTTAAATACATTTTGCCAGCAGAGAATTTAGCTACTGACTACTGTGCAGTGTGCTCGCCGCTCGGCTATAACTTCAGCTGTGGATATCGGCTAATGTTAATATCTACAGCCTATTTATTATTCGTAGTCTACAGAGCCTAAAGTAACTTGACGAATACCGAAAGGCTGTAATTGACGCTGTATTCTCAATTTTCATAAATACCGTTTTCTGACGGCGATAAAGTTTTATGTCCTTACGCTTTCTTTTTTGTTTATTGGCAGACATAATATTGCTTTTAGTAGTCCGTGTCCCAAATGCAAAGCAGGAGCCTTATAAGGTTATCTTCGATGTCCAGTTTTTAGGGTTCCGTACCCAAAGGGTAAAAACGGGACCCTATTACTAAGACTTCGTTGTCTGTCCGTACGTCTATCTGTCTGTCTCCAGGCTGTAACTCAAGAACAGTAATAGCTAGAGTGATGAATTTTTTACAGATTATGTATATTTGTTGCCGCTATAATAACAAATACTTAAAACAAATTAAAATAATATTTAAGGGGTCTCCCATACAACAAACGTGATTTTTTTGGCCTTTTTTGCTCTATATCAATAATGGCAACAGGTAGGTTGATTTTTTTTTTCAAAGTCCTTAGTTATAACTTATATGTGTACTTTAATATTTAATAATAAATAATAATATTAAAATAAAATTAAAAATTAAGAGGGGCTCCCATACAAAAAACACAATTTTTGGCCTAATTTTGCTCTATAATGGTACGGAACCCTTCGTGCGCGAGTCCGACTCGCACTTGGCCGATTATTTTTTACTTTGGACATCGTTATGGTAATTGTCTGTGTTCCGTGAGAGATCTGATGGAGAGCCTTATTTGTAAGCAAAGATTCGCGACCCCAGCATCATGCTCATTGCTCAACATCCAGCATGTAGACTGTGGTGTTATTGTCAGTGATCTATGTTCAATACTTACTCCTTTAAACGAGGTCTGTCAATTTCTTAACAAAACCGAGGGTCTTCAATACCATTACATGCCATTTACCAAATTGTTACTGTACAAGTAAATTATCAATATTATTGTATTTGCAATTTTAATCGGTGAAACGTGTTCGAGGGTATCAAAGCGACCAACGTTCATACGTGCAACCTGCAAGTGACTCTCATAACACAGTTACAACTTACAGCTACACAATACCAGCACACGTCGCCAGTTGCTACATCACTTTCACAATAATATCGCTATTATTATGTGCATTGTGCGGCGCTAGCACAATTACAGAATAAACATTTGCAAAATCTCTTACCCATTTGCGGTCTTCCTCGATGATTCAATAACGAAATGATACAGACATTTACCGTTGCGTAAGATCTGCAAACGTACGTTGATAGCTCATTGTTAGTTAATAGTGATAGGGCTCTGTTGCAAATAGGGTTGCCAGGTGAGTCAAAAAAAAATACCGGACAACCCCAAATGGGGGGGGGGGGGTTTGTTTGTATGGTAGGTCGCAAAAATACAGTTTTTAGGGTTCCGTAGCCAAATGGCAAAAAACGGAACCCTTATAGATTCGTCATGTCTGTCTGTCTGTCCGTCCGTATGTCACAGCCGCTTTTCTCCGAAACTATAAGAGCTATACTATTGAAACTTGGTAAGTAGAAGTAGTCTGTGAACCGCAATAAGATTTGAATGAGAATGGTAAATCTTAAATTAACTTCCATTAAATCAACTGAAATATTAAAATAAATCAAAAACCTCTAAATTTCATAAAAATAAACCTTATTGCTGCTGCGGAACCCTTCATGGGCGAGTCCAACTCGCACTTGGCCGGTTTTTTATATTATTATTGCGGTTATAAAATTATTGTGGTTGCCATATACTATAACTTACATATCGAAATAAAGGTAGGAGCTTCTAAAAAAAATCAAAATCACCTAAAACTGGGTACCAGTAACACCGACGTTCCTCAAAATACCGGACATTGTTCTGTCCGGTATGACCGTTTATTTTTTACCGGACAAGCCTCGAAAATACCGGACTGTACGCTTAAATACCGGACATCTGGCAACCCTAGTTGCAAATCAAAATGACTGTTCATAAAGATATGAACCAATCAATCCTAATTACCCAATTACAAATGTAATATTCGAATTTCAGCCAGCGAAATGTTTGTACGAGTCGAGTTTTCGAAGTTTCTAAGCAAAACTAGTGCTAAGATTAAACTTTTTGACTGCTTAAACTTTGTGTGGAATAATTTTCCAAATTTTGATTTATGAAGTGAATCTTTTAGCACCAAGGTAGATTATTATTTAACACATATTTTAAATCTATTCATTAGCGCTCTAGATTGTATATTACAACGTGTTCTAATTCCTCAGATGTCGATAATTACTTTTTTTTTTTATATGAAATAAGGGGGCAAACGAGCAAACGGGTCACCTGATGGAAAGCAACTTCCGTCGCCCATGGACACTCGCAGCATCAGAAGAGCTGCATGTGCGTTGCCGGCTTTTTAAGAGGGAATAGGGTAATAGGGGAGGGTAGGGAAGGGAAGGGAAGGGAATAGGGGAGGGTAGGAAAGGGAATAGGGTAGGGGATTGGGCCTCCGGTAAACTCACTCACTCGGCGAAACACAGCGCAAGCGCTGTTTCACGCCGGTTTTCTGTGAGAACGTGGTATTTATCCGGTCGAGCCGGCCCATTCGCGCCGAAGCATGGCTCTCCCACGTATAATATAAACTATTCCATCGCATCTCTTTCTACATGCTTAGTACAACCACTACATAGTGGTTTGCTTCCTTCGATCAAGTATTTCAGAAATATTTGATCGAAGTTTCCTTCTATAAAGCAATAATCATAGTATGGAATAATATAGATTGAAATGAACATCTGTACCCTGTGGATCCAATACACTGTAACTGCCAAAACCTGATTTTGAGAAAAAGAAGCCAATGTTTTTTTTTTAAGTTTTTGAATGATTACCTAAATCGTTGGTTAGTAAATATTAATGTTTGATATCAATTTAAAGGTATTTAAATCAGCTATCGAGCCAAGTATGTTTTATATATGCATTTACATCAAATATATTGATTTATCATAGAAAACTTGTTTTGTCGTAATAAGCATAAGAATGCGAACGTAAAAAATTATAAAGCAAAACACTGTATCTCATAGTTACATGGTATTGACTTGGTAAGAGATTCATTATAGCAGACAGGTAATTATAAAAAGTATTATAAGTGATGGGTATAAAACTAAAAACAAACAAGTATTTATTTTTAATCGTATAATATTTTCATATTATAACTATAAAACAAATTAAGTAATTCAACTTAACAAAAATAACAAACTTGTTATAAATGAAATTATACTTTTACAGTAATTATTTAAATTATCTAAACAATGTCATATAACTCTTATCAGTAATAATCAGTCTTACGGGTTTTCAAAAGAATTAGAAAATACTAAAAAATCTCAAAACAAAACAAAGTAAGTTTCAGAAAACAAAAAACTCAACTTAGATTAATAGGAACTTTGAAAACAAAAAACTCAACTTAGCTTAATAGGAACTTTGAAAACAAAATTTAAGGCTTAAACGTAATATAGACTATATAATCGTAATAAATGATGACTCTGTGAACACGACATTAAGTATTTGGTTCATCGTTGTAATCGTCGAGGTCAGGCTCAGACGAAACAACGAGATTTTTATAGAATATTGACCTTGTCGGAGGCATAGATTTACAAAGCTCTAGTAATTCTTTTTTCTTAATGTCACTAACACCCCTGGCTTCACTTTCTCTTGCTAATGATTCAAATAGATCGGCCTTGCCAATTGAAATTTCATTAGATATTTTTTGCGCTTCTTTTCTTTTCAGAAAATGTATTTCTTTAAAATCTCCATCATAATCATTCTTAGCAAAAATAGAAAGATGCCCCCTTCTAAATTCTATGACTTTCAGGTTATGAATATTATACCCTTTTGGATATGACAGCTTCGAGTCATTTGAAAACATTATCATGTCTTTGTGAGTTAGTATAGCTACTTCCATATTTTTTCGCGAAGTCTTTATGTTGTGTACAAAGTCGTCAAAATCATAAATTTCTCCAGTCATTTTAAATTTTTTGGTAATAGCCGCATGCACAGTGTCAGCTGCCATAAATGTGTGACCACTTTCAAAATATTCTAATGTCACTGTTTCAATATCTGTTGTTTTATCGTTTATTAACCGTACCAAGGCTGATATTAGAACCTTATTCTTGTTTTGAGCGTTACAGTTATCAAGGAAAAAGTAAACATGTTTTTGATCACGACAATAATTTTTCAGAAAAAATATATAAGTCGTAGCCACATTATATGCTCTTCTGCCACTTTCACCCTCATGCCAAAGAATACATACGGCAGTCTTATTTTTTCCTGGCGGAACGAAAGATTCGTTAAAAAGTACGAGTTTGCGAGAGAAATAAAACTCTTTTGTTGTCAATAGGGGCATTTGAATAGCTTTCTGCATATCAACTGTATAAACTGAGTCCTTACTTCCACTGTTTTCACACTTTTCCTCCACCAGTTTGTAATCTCTTCGCGAATTCCTTTTGTTTTTTAAATGCTGACCCAAATCAATACATTCCACACAATTACAAGGAAGTGGCATTGACTTATGCGCCGTTTTATGATTTTTACATTTGGTGCATATGTCATGTACTGGCTCTGCAGTAGAAATGTTCATTTCTTTAATCACCTTATGGAAATGGGTCCAACTGCACGTTTTCATAGAATTTTCCTGACAGTAAGTTTTAAAATCATTATAAATCGAGGAAAAAGTAATTCCTATTGGAAGATAACGGCGATTAGGGGCATGTTGAATGTTATAATGTGAATGATAGTGAGGGTTTATATTTTAGGATGAATTTTTTTATCTCCTGTTGGTAATCACTAGAAAATGCAGTCGAAGGTGGATGATGCCCTCGAGGATCTGGTGCTGCCCCTACTTTTGGATGTACATTTCTTGTGATATAATTAGCTTTTAAGACTGCTTGACCAACTTCGTCATTTGAATAGCCTAACGTACTTAAGAAAAAGCGCTTACATACTTTTCTTTCATCAAGCATCCAGATTAATGTGTTATGCCTTCTAGAATTTGAACCAGCAGTTTTGATCGCAGTTGTTGTTTTTTCCACCTGTCTAGATATAAAATCACGACGCCTTTGCCGATCCATGTTCCAAAACTGTTTATATATTTCTTCTCTCTTCAAATCATTTATGTGTTCACTACATGACTTCTTACAGTTACTGCAAGATGGTCTCATGGGATGCTTCTGTTTCTGATTTTCTAGAATATCTTTCGGATTTCGCAGTCTTTTTAATTTTCTAGGTTGTAAAATTTCTACCTGTTCCTGATTTTCTATATCAACTGGCTCTTCATTACTTGTCATTTTACGTTTCATTGATAGTGAAGAGTTATATTCGGTTATTGGTGTGATCTCGTCATAATTAATGTTATCCATTACATTTGGTTTCCTTTTTTTAGTTTCAGTAGTGGGGATGAATGTAACTTCGTTACAATGTGGTTGTTGCTCTATAACAGCCTTCGTTGTTACTGTGACAAAATCATTATTTACTGGTAATTCAATATCGTCGTTTAGGTCAATCGGAATATGTTCTGTAATTTTAAAGCTATGCGTAATCGATGATGACCCAACGACATCGACAGTTTTTAATTCTGTGTAGTTTCTATGTTCTGTATCTTCAAAAAAACTCGGAAAGTACTCAGGGTTACTTACGGGTAGTACAGGTTTGATATGGTCATAAGGTATGCAAGTAGGCCGGTTCGTGTTTGTTTCCAGATCACGGTTTATATTAGACACCATTGTAGCGCAATTAGAGTTATTATAATGTTGTACACTGTTTTGAGATAACTTAATCAACAACTTGTTACGATTACTACTCATATTGAGAACTAATAATCACATAACCTCACTTATAACTTCAAGAACAAAAAACTGCAAGCGCATTACACGGCTTTCAATTTGTAAATAAACAAATATTACGCACCACAGTCAAAACCCACTCGATAAACCAATAATGATTAAGCTTGACTCCCGCCACTGCTCTGATTGGCGCGTTCGAGTCACGCGAGGCTCTTGCTAACCGTTATGACAAAACACTGTATCTTGGGACGCGTCGAAATTATTTCAGCAATACACTGCATCTTTGAATACCTTGTTTTGCCGTTTTAGACCTTAAGTTTTGAGTAAATACAGTGTAATTCATATAATAATATCTCAGTACTTTTCATACTGACTAGAAAAACTGTGATATTAGTAAGTTAAAACAGGCTGAAAGAAGTCCAATAAACGTTGTTAATTCAATACACTGTATCTTAAGATACAGTGTATTGGATTCACAGGGTACATCTGTCTTTGTATCTCTAAAATCTGGCAGTGTTTCTACTATTCTTTCTTATTATCTTCTGTGGCCATGTTACGCTGGGCATTTGTTTGCTCGTTTTTTACCGCGATTCCTCGGTATTTGGTAGTGTTGTGTAAAGCACTTCATCTTGGTTTCCCACGGCGAGAGCGTCCGTCACGTTTGTTTGCTGGCTCGTCGGTCCGCGCTCGTCGTCACGAGTTCACGACCGGTGATTGTTCACGCTTCCAGCGCTTGTGCCATCTGTCGCTTGTTGCTGGGTGGACGATGGACCGCGACACTTCGCTAGATGTATTTGCCTAGTTCGTCACTAGTTTTAGTAGTATGTATCTGTAAATGAATTTCGCTTACAGTTTGGACAAAGACTTTTGATGAAATTAACGGCTGGATTAATTTTGGTTAAGGTGGTTAAAAGTCTTATAACAAAACCGCTGGGTAATCAATACTCCTTGATGCGCCTTATTTTTCAAATGTTTAATGATTCATTGTTAATTAATAAAAGTTGTTACTTCCTCTTCTGAATAAAAATACCGTAAAATGAAATACTTAACGTTCGCTCGTTTCATAATTTATTTGAAAAACTAACATGCAACTAAAATCGTTTTACAGTGTTCAACTACCCATACGTCTCTCGTATAAGTTAGCGGATTATTTTGTTTAACGTTTTCTATTAATTAGTCACGCGAGCGTTTTGAATTGAAATCATAAGGCTTATTCGCGTTAGAAAATTGCAACAATCCATTCTCGATTTAGTACTATTGCAGTCAAAACTGTGACACGTCACACGGCTCACACATACAAAATATTGTCACGTTTTTATGGGGTTTTGTGCTTCGTACAGTTGTCCTCAAGTATTGTTCGAATACAATTAGAGTGCTATCGAGTATAGCACTCGAATCGTTATGATAATATGTTTTGAGAATTGAAAACTTTAAGAAACTGCATTTTAAACGTTTTCAGTTACAAGAATCGGGCTTCTGATAATAAATCTTTATCACGTGGTGGTACGGAGTTTTATTTTAATTCACCTCGCTCCACCGTTTGAATAATTAATTAGCGTTTAGAGGAGACGTGCTCGTTGAAGCCGAGAAAATAATTGGACATTTCAATATTAAAAGTAGAGGAAGACATATAAAAGGTAGAGGAAGGATGTAGACTGTAATAAAGGTAAATAATTTGATGCGTTCAGGTACATAAGGTCTGGAAACAGCATCAAAGCTAAGTTACACTAAACAGATTGCGCTAAGAGGTTCTAAAAATGTATCCCACAAAGAGTGGGTGTGAGTGATTGATCACAAGTAGAGACAAGGAGCTATTAGGAAGTGAATATAGGAACAGAAGTAAATAGTGCGTATTCTAATTGTTGTTGATTGCATAAAATAATTTATTGCATTAAAAATATAATTCTTGTTCCGTAATAAACGGTAACATCACGTTTTTTGTTGTAGGACACACAGTGCAAACTGCTAACCAAAGTACAAAATATACTTCTTCATTGAAATGCCTAGGGCCATACCTGATACCACGGAATCGTTTTGAGAAATTGAGACTGGTTTAATCGTACGAGAATGCCGCGTCTTACTCTAACAAACGAGAAATTACGTTGTTAGAGCAGGACGCGGCATTCTCATTCGATTGTTTGAGTCTCAAAACGGTTTTGTAGTAGGCCTACTGGTTGCAGATTTAGTGATAATGGAGTATGTAATGTGCCTCCAGTTAGAGAGAAATTCGGCTCTTGAAACATAGTTGCTTGTCTCTGTTGCAACTTGCAAGCTCAAAAAGTATTGGTATCTAGGTTCCAAAAACACTCTCTTTATCTGGCAACCGGACTTTAGTAATTATTACCCTTAATCGAAGTAAGTGCAGGCAGCAGTATAAAATAGCTCGTACAACGGTATGTTAACCTTCTGCTCTGCTAGTCGATTCAGAGCTACTTTACCCCTGCCAGCACCTTTATGGCAACAACGTAAGGGTCATTCTCGTAGAAACTCCATGGCAAAATGAACGATCTCTGAGTATACCGCAACCAGCCGCCCCACTGACCTGCCTGTCACGTGCTGGAGGTGAACATTTTCCCAAGCCGCTCTTCTACGCGATGAACAAACATAACCGTGTACTCTATTTCTCGTAGGTAGCTAGGTGCTGGTACAGTTATCTAGTGTCATATTGGATGTTATGGACATTATAGCTGCAGGAACCAGACGATTTTGGGACAAAACTGGTTTAAGGGCTAACTCTGAAATCTAAAACACATGCTGATAGGTTTTTTTAGATTTTCTAGTTAGCCTCTTTATGTGATAAGCTCTGAAGGAAAACCTCAACTGTTTAGGTAACTCTATCAGTTTAGAAGTTACATTGGTCGATTTGTTATTCTACGACACGATAATGATATAGTTCAGGTGCAAGCAAAGTAACACAGGGGCAGACGAGTCACCTTCACCTTCAAAGGCGTCTGTATCGAATTTACTTGTCGTAAACGGGATTTCGGTGCGTTGTTTGTGACAAATATTTAAACTGTCTCGTGTGCGATGTAGACATTCGGTTGGCCACATATTTGCGAGCGATCGTTTCGATTTATCGAAAATTGGCTTCATGGGGGTTTCTTATATCATTATGCTTTTAAAGAAACCTTAGGGGAAGAAGGGACTTAGCCAACATTTATCTCTTTATGAATCGGCGATCAAAATTTATATGGAATGGAAATGGAAATGAGTCGAATGACGAATTCATATTAACAAATGCTTATGTAAATTTGATAGGCGATTCTATAAAGAAGAGATAGAAAAGTATGTTAGCTAAGCCACCATTTATTTTGTGATAGATAGAAACGATCGATTGCAAATTAGCCGCTCAGACATCGATATCTGCCCAAGCTGCGCTTTATACGTGGGAAAGCCATGCTTCAGCACGAATGGGCCGGCTCGACCGGATAAATACCACGTTTTCACAGAAAACCGGCGTGAAACAGCGCTTGCGCTGTGTTTCGCCGAGTAAGTGAGTTTACCGTAGGCCCAATCCCCTAACCCCTACCCTATTCCCTTCCCTACCCTCAACTATTCCCTTCCCTTCCCTCCCCTATTACCCTATTACCTCTTAAAAGGTCGGCAACGCACTTGCAGCTCTTCTGATGCTGCGAGTGTCCATGGGCGACGGAAATTGCTTTCCATCAGGTGACCCGTTTGCTCGTTTGCCCCCTTATTTCATTAAAAAAAAAAGCTAGTGTCGGGCAGCGGGCGTTCAATGTCACCCCAGCAATTTCCATGTCGGAGCGCATGTAGGCGTTGCGCCGAAGCTCGGGCCTCGGCGGTGGAAGCTCCGTCTACACCTACGTGCGAAATATGAATAGAAAATATTGAAGTTCAAGATTCAAGTCTTAGGAATTTGAAGCTCAAATTATGGTTCAAATTTTGAACTATCATTTTCGCTAATGTAATTATTAATAATAAGGGAAGGATTTACCAGATCTTAGATAATTATCTAATTCTGGATTCATTTTTTGATAATGTGCTAAGTTATCTATTTTTAAATCTCTCTGTAAGTTGTGTACTATGTAACACTTCTTTAATGTTAATAAAGTCTTTCGCCGTCCCAGTAAAATTATATTAGTTATTCTCTACGGTTGTTCTGATCTCTCGCCAGTCCACAGTCGTGTCGGTCGTCTGTCCCACTGGGTTATGAGAGTAAAAGGAATAGAGAGTGCTCTTGTGTACTGCGCACACACTTGGGCACTATAAAATACTCCTGCGAAGCTGGCCTGGTTTCAATGAAACCGACCACCGTCACAGAAACCGGTGTGGGAGGTATTATTATTATTAGTTATTAACACATGCGTGATTTTTTGTGTTGTTTTACATCCAAAAATTTGGTCGTATAAGCATAGCTAAGCTGTAAAATTTTATAGCGATATTTGCGTGTCAAATATTTCGGGCTTAGCGGGCAGCTCGAATTAGAGACGTTTTGCCACCGATAAACATTTTATGCCTTAATAATTTTCGGCGAAGCACTGAAGTTCATTGGCTTATTACTACAAATTTCTCTCTTTTATTATGGTCGGTTTATTAAAATCAACGAAATTGAGTATCTTGGTGTTTGAGAATTATACTTATTTGAATCGGTTCGTTTATTGAACTTTTTAGCACTTCATATTTTTTAAACTGCCTTGATGAGTATGTTTGCAAATTAAAACCTCTACTTCTGCTAGTGATACCAGTGAATACAGCATAATGCCCTGTGTTTATCCTATGTATTGGCGTATTACGTGCTACCAGTATCTAGAATCTAGATTCTAGGCAGCAGTTCTAAATCTAGGTATCTTGACCCGCCGCTAACCGGCCTTATCCGCCGCGCGGAGGCCACCGGTCACAAACAATTGCACCATGCTCGCTGATCGGAATCACAATAGTCAAGGATGTATTTGCGTAATGTTTTGTCCTGTAACCTGTTTACTGGTGGTTTTCCTTCTCGATCGTGAATCTTGATCGTGGCCAGACTGTCTGGAGTTGAGCCAAGGATGGATGTTTGGGTAATGTTGGTAATGTCCTGTCACCTGTTTTCTAGTTTATTGATTTTTCTCCTTCAATTAGTTACAATAATGTTTTATTCCTCTTACTAGGCGCACAGAATGGAAAAAACTGAAACGTTCCTCAGAAGGTTGGGTCTTGAGTTTCTGAGGGATCAAGTGCAAACTGCATGTTGCTTTCGTTGTTTGGGAGAGAGAGTTTTTTACCGAGTAGAGAAAAGAGAGAAAAAAAGAGACTAAACTACATTGTAATACTTTGGGTTGGTCATTAGCATTACTCATTACGTGATTTTACGTGCGCCACATTAGATATGTTTCCTTATGGGTCCCACGTTCGTTCCAGTTAAGGTGTTATTTTATTTCTGAATTTCTACGAGCTTGGCCCTTATTTCTTTGCAATAAAGGTGGTGTCACAGGTAACATAATTCTGAACAGTAAAAAGCGTGGTTCAGTAGAATGGTGTCGTGTAATCGGTGTCATTAACAGCGAGTGCAACATTCCATAATAGTGCGCGACGCAGCGACACGCTGTGCCCGATACCCGTATTCATCTCGATAAAGTTATACTACTTTGTATACTTTTGCTTGTGTGTACTAATGTACGCCACACACGCCATGGTTAACCGGAGAGGACGCGTGTGGGAATAGACCTGCGCAGTCGGCCGGAGCAAAATCGAAAAATAATTCTTTCCACTGATACCTGCGCAGGCATAACTGCACTGGCCGCCTCTCCGGTAAACCGTAGCGTGTATGGCGTACATAACTTTCAAACTTGAGTGCGGCATGTTATCTTAAATACACATTTTTTGAATTCAGAACAATTATTATTATCTTATGCTCCCTTAAATTGTATTTAACTAAAGCTTCAACAGCGAATCGAGGCACTTTCGTGGTCACATCGAGATTGAAATTCTGTGCCCAGTCTCGTCATTTTCATTTTAGCTTTTTTTCGCGACTTCGCCCGTATGAAATGGTATTAGAACCTTATTGAGTTGGCACTATGTATCTAATATATTAGAATTTAGATCTGATATGCCCATAGCAAAATTACTTGAGCTACAATGGACCATAAAACCCACTCAAAAATCGAAACTTCTTCGTCTCAGTTTTGTTGCTATCTTCCTTTTCAAAATAGAGTTTCTAAAAGAGCATTAGTTCTAAGATATTTTATTTATAGCCGCCGTGTGGGCGGACGCGATGAGCACGTTATTCACTTTTTTAATATTGATTGTAGAGAAGACGTACATAATGCGATATAAGTTTAGAGCTTTTATTGTGAAAAATATCGAGATTTCTAAAGCGACGTTTTGTTGAGATAATATTATATTATTCAGTCCTTGATTATGTTTAGACCCTCAGGGAGTTAATTGACTATGATCGGCGTGGGTTTGGACAATCATGATTCATGAGTAGTTAAGTATCCATCATTGTATCAATCCTACTAATATTATAAAGGCGAAAGTTTGTTTGGATGTATAGATGTATGAATGTATGGATGTTTGTTACTCTTTCACGTAAAAACTTCTGAACGGATTTTAATGAAACTTTACAATAATATTATAGCTTATACATCAAAATAACACATAGGCTACAATTTAAACCGACTTTCAAAATGGGGGAGGTGTTATTTTCGTTTTCTTATATTCTACGATTACTCCGGCGTTTGTTAACCGATTTTCAAAATTTTTCTTTTGGTATATAGGGTATCATCCCAATTTAGTATTATATTCACAAAAGTGGTGATCTGATGAAGGTTCCATAAGTAATCGAGGGAACTCCTCAAAATTTATAGGGAAACATGTGGTGACTTCGGTTTCGTGAAAAGTATTCTAAGCATATTATGCTACCAACAAGTAAGATTTTGCACCGAGGCATACCTGGTATACCGTGGTTCGGAAGGTGCTGAGAGAACTCCTGATTCTTTATAAAGACACGTTTGGGAGTTTCAGCGTTGTTTTAAGAACGGAAAGCATATGCTACTATGCAAATTACATTCATCATCAACATCATCATCATCATCATCACTACCATATTATACCATGTTATTTGTACTTTTCATAGTCTTTTAGATCGAGACTCGAGTTTGTCAAGCGATAATTTAAAAAATCTATACCTACCTAATATTATAAACCTGAAGAGTATGTTTTCTTGAACGGAATCGGAGGAACTACAGGTCCGATTTAAAAACTTATTTCGGTGTTAGATAGCTCATTTATCGAGTAAGACTATAGGCTAAGACTAATACGACCGAAGAAACTCAGGAAAATGTGGGAAAAACGGGGGAAATATTAGAAATTACGAACTACTGGAGCAATTTTATGGGAATATTTGGCACCTGTAGATATTAGTGATGTAACGAATGTTGGATTTTTCACATTCGCGAATGCGAATGCGATTGCGAATATTTATCTTCAACATTCGCGACCGCGAATGCGAATATTTTAAAATTTCAAAAAAAGCGCTCGTAAAATGTTCGACAGGTTTGACGTTTCGTGTCGGCCATGTTTAAATTGAACATAGCCGAACATAACTAAACAATTACTTGAAACATAAAACATAAAACTAACCTCAAAACAAAATAAAACTTTTAGAATGAACTTTCTGTGACTAAATTCATTCAATTATATTATTCATTCTAAAAGTTTTATTTTGTTTTGAGGTTAGTTTTATGTTTTATGTTTCAAGTAATTATTGTTTAGTTTTTTAGTAAATAGAAATTATAAACTTTATTTAAAAATGATAGTAAAGTAATAATATACTACTAAATGAATGCAAACCTTACATAGTATACCAACAAGGCTGATTAATGTTAGATTTGATAAGATCTCTGAAGTTATTTTTTCATAAATGACTAATGAGGCTTTAATTAAGAATGTAGAAGTATGATTTAATAAAAAAATCTAAGTGTTATCTATTGTATTATTATATTATTTCAAATGCATGCATATAATAATTTCCTTTTTGATTATTAAAACATTCGCTAAATATTCGCATAATTTTTGCGAATGCGAATGCGAATATCCGTTACATCACTAGTAGATATAGAGTAGACCAAGTGAAGGGAGTAGGGACATAAGAGCTATTTTTATGGGAAAATGTACGGTTTCCGTGAAATTCCTAATTTACCTACGCGGGCGAAGCCGCGCGGGACATCTAGTAATCAATATCAGAAAACTTTTACCTGAGGAGTAAACGCCCATACTATAAGTATTTTTTTTTTATATTGTCATAACTCATAATGCCAAATTTATTTCTCAGATTCGATTGCGATGATTAAGAAATCAACCCTAATTATTATTGAAAATATTCCGATTGGTCTTGCGAGATCACACGATTCATGTCTGTAATTTGATAATTACTAATTGTTCTGTAATAACTAATAACCAATAACGACTTAATTGTTAGTTTAAGTATCGCGGTCGAGGCGGGCTGAGACGTGATCGGTGACCAGTTGGCACTTTCGACGTGTCAGTCTCGAATACCGTTCGTGAGAACACGAACGGTATTGTACGAAATTGTTTTGTAGGATGGTGGTAAAAAATTAGTCGTTTCTACTAGGACAAGTAGCAACCCAGCTACGGGTTAGGTTAAGCAAGTTTTAGTATTGTAGGACAAGGTTCAGTTGTAGTGTCTGCAGCAGTTTTAGTGTTTAGACTCCGTTTGTGTTGGGGAAGCTGGAGGTTCGAAATTTTCTTGTGTTAATTTTGAAATGCAATTGACATTGGCGGTAAATCTTTGAAAAAATAAAACTTTATTTAAGACTCCTAACATCCAAACCTCATTTGATTGAGCAGGGTGCAGTGAAGTAAGGTTCAATGAAGCATGATGACTTAATCAAAACATTATCGAAACCAAACGGCAAAATATATATTGACTATTGAGAGCTACCAAAAACTTTTGGTGTTCGCTACCCTTATTATAAGTAGAGTTATGGTTACCACTTACCACACTATCCGCCGAACGATTTAGAATTATGTATTAAGATTGTAAATTTTGTAAGGCAGTGTTTGGCACCGCGACGGAGCTAAGCCCGGGCTCGGTGACGTCACGCGCGGGGTTCCCTGAGCTGACTCACCGCGTGGGGAGCTCGGCCCTCGGGTAATGACTATCTCGCTGGCCGCTGCCTGCCCTTTAAAAGATCAACTTTGCCCTTTAAGATTGTGCCAGTAATTTGATGATAAGGGACGCTGGGTGGGAGTTGGAATCTATTATTCCATGGAAATTTGGGAAAGCTATTATCAAATTGAATACGACAGTTTCGGTAACGGAACTCTACTAACTCGTAGAACTTTTTCTCGAATTCGTGTGGTTTAGTTTGCCTGTACTAAGAAAACTGTGGTGCTGGTGAATCTACTTGAATTGAGAAATTATCACGATTATGCTATCCGATAAGAACCGGCAAGTCAGTCAAGTAGTATGTTGTCGCTAATAGAAAATGTATGGTTTTATAATAAGGCGCCAAAGAGATCATCAAAACTTTGATGTAAAGTAGTATTTAAACCGTCATACGGTTTGTGTAAAGTGTCGGTGTCGGCACGAGGAAATTTCACGGTAATTGGCCAACGGCTGTCGTGCGACGGCAATTCGGTATTGTATAACGCCGAGGTGTCGTTTCGTCAGCCTGTCCCGCTATTTGTGTATCGGGCCGTCGACGTGTCATATACAAGAACTCGCAGCTAGATAGTGGACGACAGCATGAAGATTCGAAGCTGCAGAGTTGATCATTAGCGGTTTAGACTTGGTTTTATTGTGGACGCGTTTTAGGCACATCATTTACAGAGCTATAACAGAAGGTTGATCGTTGACGGTTTATAGTGGACGCTTTTCATAGGCTCTTCTATGTCTTGGGCGATGATAGATAACAACGGTTGCCGCCATGATAATGAACTCGTCTATAGCATGTACGATAGACGTCGATCGTGGGTAATAATAGAAGAAGGTGCCCCTCTACATACATAGAAGAAGGTCCAAACCAAAAGAAAAGTCACAAAACTTCGTGTAAAAGATCAAAATTTGTATTTAATTTTGTGTGTCTCGTGGTTTGGACCAAATAATTGTACATATTATATCATATGGTACATCGATGTACCAGCCAGTTTTGTATGCCATGCAGTTGACTCACGGTCTGCCCACGAAACTTTATTTTCGGCCGAATGTAACTGCTTGACCGTTTTTGGACGTTTGCCCTAACGTCCCCCTTGTTTATGGTACTTGGTAGTTGCACAGAAGTAACATCTTGATGTGATGATTGCAGACTTTGTATGAGTCAGATATTCGAATATAATCTGTACTTCTAAGATGTTGGATTTATGACACGAGTTCATTACGAATTCGGGCAGAGGCGGACTAGTTTATGTGGAAGTGATGTATGTTTTATTAATGAATTGATGATACATGGAAAAAATTGGCTAAGATTGGACCAAATACGATACTTCCTACTCCTACATTGTTCTGATTAATTCTTTGCGTGTCCTAACTCGCAAGAAAATTTTAGTTTTTTTAGGCTACCTGAAATTATATCGAGTTGAGTTGCGGTGGACATGGTTTCTGATAAGTGGGCCAATGCCTGTTGAAAAAGGAACAAAAATATGCATAGCAATCTCGTTATTCAATCTGGCTTTATTGTATCATGACCACAGAATACATATTAGTACATCATGACTAAAGCAGTTATTTTTCAATCCAAAAAACCCAGCTCTAAACTTATGTAACACTTTTATACCCAGAAACATTAGACCCGCTTGCGCTAGTCTGGTTCAACCCTGCGTTAAAACTTATTTATCCCTCGATCATCGCATTTATGAAGAAAATGCGCGATATTTTAACACTGGGTATTGTACAAGTGGGCCTTACAAGTTTACAAGGATTCCCTTTGAAGCGGAAAGTTACATTTCATCCCCCGCTTGTGTATAAGTGCGAAGCGTACGGCCAAAGTACAATAGAGCGTCCTCCACTATTCATAGAACTTGTACAAGTGCCACCGTTCTACATCGATTACTGGTTTAACGGATTCACTCAATGCAAATTATTTGCACTCTGATCTCTTAATCTCGTAAGCAAGTGTGTATTTTGTATCGGGAGTTGGAATTTTTCATTACGTTTAGGCACCTATTGAAAATTCTTGCTTGTCCCAATGTTCAGAATGATGACTGACTGTTCAGAATGATAACTGACTTCAGAATAATTGCAATTTAATGCAGTATTGAAAGTAGATTAGAGTCGGGTTAAACAAACATTACGGACTAAACAACAACACGGGTTAAACAACAACAACAACAACAAACAACTCGTTGAAGAACATTTTTAATGGATTATACAATAGATACGCATTGTTTAAAGCTACATTGTGGCTGATATAACGTCAAAACAATACTTACCATCCTTTCCTAAGCTTTTATATAATGCTGTTATAAATGCGACGTAAACAACTCGCTAGCATTTATATAACGCTGTAAACAATACCGCCATTAGCAGAGGGCTGTCAGATGTGTCGGATGCAAGCGCCAAGTGGCGCAGGACAGGCGCCGCAGGAGTCCGACGGACGGAACGTGAGGCTGTGCTGGATATAGACAGGGTTCTATTACAATTTACCTTCGTAATACATAATGATATTGTGTATCGTTTAAGCCAGGGAATACCGTGTAAGCAAGCCAGACGTACAGAGAATGAAGAAGCAACATAGTAGAAACTTTGGAAAATAGGTGGTAAATAAAAAGTTTAGTATCTTTCTTACCAGTTGCTAAATATAATTTCATACTTCTTAAGTTGCTTTATATTATACTAGCGGCCCGCCCCGGCTTCGCACGGGTGGACATTGATTTTTAAATATTTTTTTTTCAATCTTTATTTCTTAGTCAATCTTTATGTTAAGCAGAACATAAAAATGGTTTACACTATTTAGCCTGTAACTACTATATTATAATTATTATACACATTTTTATTGTATTTTTTTTTATATTTTAAGTGTTATGTTTGATTTAGAAAATAATTATAATAGCAATCAAAAATAATAGTCATTCAAAACGTAATGAATTAATGAAGCACTATAATCCTGGTAAAAGAATCTTTTAAATCGGTCCAGTAGTTTCGGAGCCTATTCAAGACAAACAAACAATCAAATCTTTCCTCTTTATAATAGTAGTGTAGACATGGGACCTGGACTATGGCCCCGTCCACATGTCCACAATCCACATTAGTACGATGTAGTAACATTGTACGTCACCATGCCTTGTAAAACTGCTACATTCTTCAATTTAGATATGGACCGCAAAATACGTAATCTGCTTCTGCTATTGTTAAGAAGACGAAGAGATATTTAAGAAAAAAAAGACTTAAAATGTTGCTACACCGTGACGTGCATTTTCACGTTACGTTGACGTAAATTTTTACATCACATCAACGTACCGTGCCACTACTATATCTCCACTTTATCCTTATAGAAATGCGCACAAAATTCCTTGCAAATAACGTCGCATAAGTCCACATATTTGTACGCATATTTCCATTAATTACGATAACATCTACATCCTAGATTCTAGAATATCGCCGTCGTGTTGAGTGCGATTGGTTTATGGAAACTGGTATTCTAATCACTTCCGTGAGACAACTTGCTGGTTGCCTACCAGGCTACCACTTACCAGCTACAAAGTTGCGCATACTGTAAACATGGAAGTTAGATGGTGGAACCTATTGCTAGACTGTGGGACAAAGGCCAGCTAGAGGTTTTAAAAATATCTACTAGGGATGTCATGTTTTCTTTCTTCTTAGTTCTTAACCATGAATTTTCGTTTTAAGTTTAACTTAAACTTAATATGAAATGCTTCGTTAAAATAATATAATTATTTATTATACTAAAAGACGCCTGCAACTCCGTTGCGCCAAAATTCGTTTATCGCGCGGGAATCGTCAATTCGTCGGAAATGAAATGTATCCTATGGTCCTTTTTGGCCTCCAAGTATCTCCGTACAAAATTTCAGCATAATCGGTTCAGCGGTTTGGGCGTGAAAATGTAACAGACAGACAGACACACACTTTGGCATTAATAATATTAGTATGGATAACGCTGATTTTGGCATCTTATTCATCTTAGGCCCTATAAAAGTAAAAATATAGTCATTAATCAGGATGCAAACGTGCAAGCGCCACATTCTCCTGTAGCAAGTGAAAAAACCCAGAGGCCAGACATCCGCGGCGTGGGATGCTTTGCAGATGTGATACATGTGAGCGAGGAGCGAATCCCCTTTCCCCGGCTGAATTTAAAAGCGTGGGGACTGGGGATAGGGATTCGGTAGCTTACAGCGATTTCTGATGATTAATCTTCTTTATACAAGTCGCTTCTGCCCGGTAAGATTTGTTGGAATACTCGACTGTCGACGTATGGAGGTGTTAACACCTCCATCGTGGGTATCGCAGACACAATAGATTTTCAATTGTTATGCGGCAGCTGGCTGCTGCATGGGGATTGATAGGTTAGACGTAATTTTGTAGTTTAGACTTTAGAGTTATTCAACACTTTTTTCGAAAAGTACCACCGGTTTCACAAAAAAATAACAAGATATAATATATTTTGTCTTAATGTAACGTTATTTAACGTCAAAGTGTTGATAATGTGTTTCGTAGTCCTCGGGGCTAACCTTTTCCTGCGCGTAGGAGTCCAAATTACCGCCTCCCGACCTCGTGGAGCGGGGAGGTCGGCCTTGTGCGCGAAGGCTGTAATACGATGCCCTCACTTGTTTCCTCACTGTGGTAAGGACATTATTATCTACTCTAGGATCGAAGTGACAATTTACAAGGGTATATGATTAAGCTGGATCAATTGGAATAATGTAGACATCTCCAAGAAATAAACCTTTATGCCTTCAGCCTTATACAAATGGTTTGATATAAACATTCAACAGTCATAAAAACGTAGATAATAACTAATCTAATTACCAATTTCATACTTGTGAAGTCGCATCCCATAATAATTGGCTCATCAATTTTTATGAAGCACTCTTTATTATAGTTGATAGCTTTTCCATTAGTTGCAAACGAAATGATATCCGAATGTATTTTAAAGGGATGGTTCGCAGCGGTACGGACTACGGACTACGGGCGACCAAATGGATTACAGCACATAACAAAGTTAACGCTCAAATAGGATTTGCGGGAATTTATTCAGGAGGCTCCAGTGTTTACAGTTTTATTCTCGTATATAATATACAGTGTTGCCAGTAGGTAACTAATAAAATTGAGTTTGACAATACAATTTATACGTGGGAGAGCCATGCTTCGGCACGAATGGGCCGGCTCGACCGGAGAAATACCACGTTCTCACAGAAAACCGGCGTGAAACAGCGCTTGCTCTGTGTTTCGCCGAGTGAGTGAGTTTACCGGAGGCCCAATCCCCTACCCTATTTCCTTCCCTACCCACCGCTATTCCCTTTCCTTCCCATCCCTACCCTCCCCTATTACCCTATTCCCTCTTAAAAGGCCGGCAACGCACCTGCATCTCTTCTGATGCTGCAAGTGTCCATGGGCGACGGAAGTTGCTTTCCATCAGGTGACCCGTTTGCTCTTTTGCCCCCTTATTTCATTAAAAAAAAACATATTATAACACATGTACACATAACTTTCTACCTTTAATATGAGCACAAAGCAGAAAATCATGTACACGAACTCTGAAGGCTTTATACTACAGTTCCTGGAAAGGGTCCCGAAAAGGACCCCGATTCCTTTTTCGATCCAGTATTTATACTTGACCTTGTGTCTAGTATAAAACGAGATTATCTACAACTTTATAGTTTGATAGGACTCAAACTGGATAGAACAAGGTATGAGGATGCATTTAAATACTAGAACCGTGGTACACGATATAATGCGAAGTCATCTGCCAATAGATGCAAGCATAGATAAAGAGCGATTGTAGTCCACGATGAAGTTTCAAGTGGAAGGGCGATGGTCTATGGACAGTCTGCGGACCCTCCTATCCTTGACACGATAGCACGGAGTCAAGCTGTTAAAGTTTAAACCCTCGAGTCTCAAGCATCGATAAACAACCCTATCACTTGAAGTTAAGTATCATAATGCAATGCTAAGATGCAATGCAATGCTAAGAAGTTGATGAAAAGAAAATTGGTGTTTTGGTTCAAACAACATTTTCTCCGTGATGTTAAAGTTGCGAGTCGAATCACAATTTAAAAAACTTAGTATCTTCATACGATTGGGCAGAATTTTTTACCACTGGTTCTTTTTAGAATACCATGCATGAGTTAGAGTTTCATTTTGTTTAGTCGTATTTTCTCCTAAGTTTTGTTTACGTTACGTTCGAGTTTTCTCTAAGTGTTTTTTTTTTTCGTTGAAATCTGGATCTTTTGCTAGAATGTAGCATGCTGCATGTGATAATATTGTATGAAGTCTGGTTAACTGTACTGTGCATGAGTTGCGTCTATACTAGCTGTCCGCAGCGCACATCGCTGCGGGGAGATTCCAAGACGCGACATCGTTACTGAGCGGACAGAATGTGTCAGTGCAACCATCGCGCTGACCACAATGCTCACTCAGGACAAACGGACAATATCATTTATATTAATGCATATTATATCATACTTAGTAGTTACTTTTTTTTAGTACTCTATGCTGTCCCACTGCTGGGCAAAGGCCTTCCCCAGTCTTCCAGTTCTCTCGATCCAACGCAGCCGTAGGCCAATCTGGCTCGTATTTGTCTAGCTCATCGCGCCATCTTTCTCGAGGACGGCCACGGCGGCGCGGCGTCGTCCATCATCTGGTACCCATTCTGTGGTGATCTTTGCCCGGCGGTCAGGATGCATGCGATTTGTATTGACCGCCCAGTCCCATTTCAGCTTGGCAGCTTTTATGCCGACGTCTGCAATACCAGTTTTGGAGCGCAGTGTAGTAATTCTTGTTCGATCCGCTAGTCTGACCCCTAATATGCTGCGCTCTTTGACAAACCCCGAGCTGGGACCGTTGCGACTCGGTCAATGACCAGGTCTGAGCACCATAAGTTAGGACGGGCAAAATACACATTACACATGTCGACGAGTCTGCGTTTCAGGGAGATTGGTAAATCTCCCTTCATCAGCGTCTTCATGGACCAGTAGCTCTTCCAGGAGTTTTCGATTCGTCGATCGACTTCCTTCCCTAGTACCAATTTTTTTTCAATAGATAGTAGTTACTATCTATTGAAAAAAAAAATTATATGGGACGCTGCTTCCTAACTTAGTAAGTAGAATTTGAGGTTAACCGTATCAAATTATTCATTTTGTCATCAAAGCTAACATAAATTTCCTTTTGACGCAGATCTCGTTATTTTCCGACGAACATTTTACGCAAAAATGTCGCGCGGATTAGAAAAACAAGATTCAGAGCTGTGGTTATTTTCATGTTGCGACGTTTTCGTGTCACAGTTATAACTTATAATTACTGACGTGCGCGCCGACCGCCGAGTTCGTCACGCCGGGGTACGCTCACGATACTGAAATGCGTTATTTGTGTGACTTTAATATATATTGTAAGGTGATGAGGAGGAAAATTAAAAAATGTAGAGAAAGATTGTTTGCACTATAGGTCTGATTAGATGAGCACGGATACAAAACTGATACAGTACAAGTAAGACTACTTTTTATGACAGCCAGACGTACAGTTCCTGCAAGATACGGTTCTTGCAACCGATACCGTCTAACTGAACACCCAAACACAAAAACAGATGGTGCACAAAATAGAAACTTAGGACTTGCCATGCGCAGCTCATGCCTAAGATTTTAAAACCCGAATTTGAATGATGATGATGATGGTCCACACCACCTCATGGACCACAAGGGTTTTGTAGGATTCACAAGCTTTGATAGTTTCGATATCAACAAAAATTGGAGTATCAAAACTTTTTATAAATAGAAATTTGATTTCAAAAAATTCTTTCTCTCAACAAAATCTATCCTCTCTTGCGTCCATCAGGGGGCCTCGCAAAATTTATCTTGCCAGTTGCCCACGTCAAATTTAGATCTTGCCCCGCCACTGTAAAATTATTATGCTTTACTTTAGTGTTTTTTCCAACTCATCTTAAAATAGTGCGTGTAATGCGATGCATTCATAGTATTATGCTGACTAGATATGCAAAATCCTTGATGCGCCTGCACTTTGCCTTAGCCTACATGCGGAGTTTAGTGACCTGTGTAGAAATGTAGGTAAAATCGTACCGTGGTCGGACGGCGTCAATGTCGGACAGACGAAGTGGCACGAGGTAACGCCAGTCTCCACTCCAATCACGTTAATTGTGATTAGATTGTGTAAAGAAAAAAATATAATATAATGGAGAGATTTTTGTTGTTGTCCAAAGTCGAAGCAAGCCTCAAACTCTCTGCTCTACACTCTACCTGCACAGTGTTGACAAACATGTTTTAAGGGTAGTGTTGATAGTGATTACTTGATAAGCTTTCAGATGAAGTTGGTATAGTTGACTCTATAAACTCTATATTAGAATTTAGAATCGTACTTTTAAAACTACAAATATGCGTTTGTCATAGACCCATCTCTGTTGTTGAGGATCCTCGCATCGTTTGTAAAATAAAATTCTATATAATAAAAAACTCAAAGGTGACTGACTGACATGGTGATCTATCAACGCACAGCCCAAACCACTGGACCGATCGAGCTGAAATTTGGCACGCAGGTAGATGATATGACGTAGCCCGTAGGCATCCGCTAAGAAAGGGCTTCTTAACGCGAGCGAAGCCGCGGGCAAAAGCGCGTATTATATAACCATGACTGTTGCCTGTAGAACGTAGACGCAAGTGTCCGTAGACCTATAACATGAATATCATAAATCCATGTCTTACTCATGTAGGACGTAGGCCGTAGGTGAAAGAGTCTATAGGCATTTATAGCTTCAGGCAATCTAAAACGTTTGGGTGTTGTTTCAGGAGAGCTGGAGTACACACGGGGCGGAGCGCTGTGTGGTGGGCGAGGCGCGCGCGTGCGATGCGTGTCGGGCCCGCGTGTTGCTGTCTGCCCTTGTGCGCGCACCACGCTGCTCCCACACACTACACACTAAAGGTACATACTACGTGTCTACCTACCAGTCACCATGGACGAGAATTCAATGAGAATTCCTACCAGAAGTGAGAAACCCAATGGGGCACTGATGGTAACGACTTGCAGATTCTGGGAGGAAATGGACGAGACACCTCCCCACATTCTTCTTGATTGTAGCTTTTGTTTATGCTCTTGAAACGGTTTTTTTTTGGAGTCGGTTAAAAATTGGGAAGTATCTTCGTCGGCACTCGTGCGGTTTTTGAACTGATTACTGAAGTTAATTCTCATGTTCCTCAGTCGTCTTTAATTTGGTGGTTTACTCGTGTCTTGATGCAAATCACAGACTACCTAGAGTCCATGCAAATAAGGCTGTAGTTCGCTACGATAGAAATAATAGAACACATTACCACACAAGCTCTGTATCGAAATCCTAAACTCTACTACGAGTACATATTTTTGCAAGCAAACAGCGCTGGTGAGCCAAAATCTTTTCGTTTTCGCTTAGATAATAAGTTAAGTTAATATGACGTTGACGTTCGACTCGTCTTATGTCAGTCCATACATTTTGATCGGCGATTCTATGACGAAGCGAAAACGAAAAAGTTTCGGCTAAATGGCCAGGACTGTTTTCAAGTTGTTGTTTTGAGTAATGTACTCGTAATACTGTTATTTCGCAGTAGTGTCCGACCGAAGCTTCGGCTTCGGCGGCCGAAGCCTTCGGCCAAAAAAACTACCTTCGGCGAAACCTTCGGCTTCGGCCTAAAACCCGGCCGAAGCCGAAGCTTTGCCGAAGGTCCGAGCAACCGTCGAAATTGAACGAAAGACTAAGTGAGTCGTGAGAGAGCGACAGACCGGTCGTGTATGCGGAGGCCACTGGGAGTCACTGTCAAATACAATAAACAAACACTAACTTCTTAATAAATCATTTAATTTTTTATTAAGAAGTTAGGGTTTGTTTATTTTATTTTTTAGTCTAGTTTCGGTCTAGTCGAGAAAAACAAAGACTGATTGATTAGTCTAATTATTGTTATTTGTGAAATAATAAAGAAATTATTATTTTTTACAATAGTACAGTCAATAAAGTAGTTGTAGAATGCGTGAGCGGGAGGGAACCTCAGAGATTTCTGCTGGAACTTATTCAGGGTGCTTAGGAACAAAACATACTAAAAGTCCTTAAGTCTAGGAGGTGAGCAGGAGTGAGGGGGGGGGGGGGGTGACAAAAGTCTAAATTTTTGTTTTTTTTGGCTAATAACTAAAATACGATGCGTTGTAGCAAAAATGTTCTACAATGAAAAAAAAAACATATTAAATTCTCTATAATTTTGATTCTACACACATTTTCTGTATTCTCATCCTTTTTCGAACTACACGCTCAGAAAAAGTGAAAATAAAAAGTCTTTTATTTTTAAATATTCCTTTCTAATTCTGTTTGAATAGTAGCTTTACCGCTTCTATGCTTCGTTCAGTAAGTGAGAGGCCTGTAAGCACATCCCCCCATCCCCTCATTACACCCCTTGACGCGGCAACGCACCAGTAGCACCCCTAGTGTTTCAGACGACGCAAGGCATTACGGTAACCAGCTTCCATCATGAGGAACATACACTAATTGTTAGCCTGCTTAGTTAAATGTATAAAAAAACATTCGGGAATGGGCTGACCCCTCAAGAGTGCGGGTGGAAAATGTAGGTAATTTCTTGACGCCAAGGACAATAGGCGACTTACCAGCGCCTGAGGCTTCACTAAAACAATAATATATTTTGTCACTGTACCAGGGATTGTAGCAGCGGCTAATGTAGATAGATGCCTGAGAGCAATTCTGAAACTTCCAGCGCGTGTAGTTAAAAAAACGGATGTGAATTTGGAAAAACTATATAGAATCATAGTTATAGAGAATTGAATAAGCTTTTATTTCATTATAGAACTTTATTGCCACAACGCATCGTTTTTAAGGTATTAGCCAAAAACTAAAAATTGAGACTTGTCACCCTCCCTTCCCTACGGCTCACCTCCAAGACGTCAGGACCTTTGGTATGTGTTGTCCCTAAGCACCCTGAATAAGTTCCAGTAGAAATCGCTTAGGTTCCCGCTCACGCACTCTATGACTACAAATAATTAATAAATAAATCACAAAATCGTAAACTTTTATTATTATCTCTAAATCATCTTCTATATGAAACAGTCAATATAGAGGTAAACCAATATTGTCAATATTGAAATTTTAAATTAAATTTTAATATTCATTGTAGCTTATAGAAAATTTTGAACAAAATTAATTACTGAGAGTCGAGATTAAGATTATAAACCTTCGGCTTCGGCCGAAGGTTGTGGCGATTGCCGATTAATCGGCTTCGGCCAAAATTAGACCTTCGATCGGACACTATTTCGCAGTTACTGTGTAAACAGCTTAGGGCCCATTCAGGTATTTAGGGCATTATTGTAGCAAAATATGTTTTTGCATTTCGAAACCATGTTTTTTGTTGCAACACCTGGTAAAGATTAAGTCCTGTAGTTACTCAAAATGCAATAACAAAACTAAGTACTTTATGACAGTTTACAGTTAACAAACAAACATTTGACTTTCACTGCTCTCCATGTATTGTTCTTTACAACAAAGGTGTAACCTGTGATGGATAATTATTGTGATGTTTTTCAAAGCGGTGTTTTACCGAACCGTTACAATAGGTTAAGGTGACGCCGCGTTAAAGTAAAAAATCGTTCTGGATATGTTTTAGATCGCTTGTTTTCTATGAGAGCCCGGCTCTGCCTCTCATAGAAAACAAGAAATGGAAATAAAAGGGCGTAAGGGACAAAACCGTTTTTGTCGCATAATTTAAAAACCATAAATATATTTTATATAAGCTATGGGCAAATTATAGTGTATGCTTGGACTAATCTATGTACACATTTTGGAAGCTTAAATCACTCTCCCCTGTTGGCAAAATTAGTATCCCTGTTTTAATAGAGGTCTTTTTGATTAATAATTCTGTGTTATAAAAGTTGACCAATCGTGCTATGGGGTAATTCAAAGATAAAAATGATGAATACTGACAATGAACTTTAATTTCTTATCTTTGGTCATTGTTGAGAAAAATCGATATCGCTGCAGCCAAATCAAGGCGTCACCTTAAGAGGATACACCAGGGGCGAGAGAAATTGAAAATAGGTATTTGAAAATGTATTGCTGTCTCACCAATCTCAAGTCTCCCACCGCAGAGCGCGATAGAGACAACACGACAAAAGTTCTAATAAAAGAACAGAAAATCTTCGATTCGTTGTCCGCTGATTCCTTCTCCAAAACTTAACCGATTTAAGTAATTTTTTCATTAAGAATTAGAGCAAGGCTTGAGCTGTGTTCCTATGTTTTATTTCTTTTGTATATTCTAGCCAGTTTTGTTTTCTGGGTGTTTGAACACATAGGAAAATCTGGCCGTTTTTTCGGTATTTGGACGTTCTTATGTTTTTTAAAAATTAAATTATGAAAAAAAAGAAAACATAGGGACATGCTAATAGTGGCCATAGATATTCAGGAAAAAAATCATAACTCTACTGGCATTATCCAGGGAGGAAACAGGGGACAGCGTTTGTATGGAAAAACGGCGGTGTGGAATCCTCTTAATGGTGGATCTATTAGTTACATTACCGGGAAAGGTACCACTTTCGGTTGTTTGTTTATTTGTGGTAAGACAAATATTTAACTGCTCTATTTGTATACAAATGGTTTAATAAGTTCCGGGTTATTTGATCGTTAAAGATTGTGGTTGTATTCATTCACTTCACTTATTATTCATTCAGAATGGGCTGATGGATCTAAGTTTTAATTGAAGGAACGAAATTAGAAGTTTCATATACCGATGGTACGTTATTTTGTCGGGTTATTAAATCAAGGAAATGTTAGTCGTGATCTATTGGTTGGGTTGACATAACTAGACCAAATTACATAGGTCCGCCATCTGGCTATGAATCAATTTCTGTAGTAGCACAATATACTGATCTTTGAGCGTTGAGATCTTAATTGAAACGGAAAATAATATAAAAGGTGAAGGATCTTTATTGTCTTAAGTTCTAAATTTGTCCAAATTAAGGTCCCGATATCAGATTTGGTAGTCAATCAAAAAATAAGAACAAGCATTTTGATATGAGGATTAGGCTATCAGACGTCGACGTGCTCGCACATGGTGCACCGGTGCGTACCTCGATGTTCCTGTCGACGATACACTACATATTCTGTAGATCTCAATTCTTCTTGCTCAGGTTTTATTGGCACAAGACTGGGTGGATACCGTTTCATTCGTAAGTTGATTTTTCGTCTCCATATTTTTTGGCTTCTTTTATTTTACATCTAAATTGACATTGACCTAAGGTTTTGTTTTCTGCATCTATTTATTATTCATCTGCATTTGTTTTGTAGTTTACTGCGTTTGTGACACAAAATTCCCGTTAGGTTTGTTGTCCACAACATAGCTTGTGTCCAAATAACTCCGACTTTGCTAATCAGCGGCTACGTAAATATTGTATAAACAATGATAAGCGTGTGGTTATCGCCGCAGATAACTTGTATTATCAATGGTTATGGTTACGCGATAACCGTATCAGACAATTGAAAAAAACATGGCGACGATAACACATTTTGGGGCCCAGCGTCCGAAATTAATTTTAGGTATAAGCTTGTGAAAGTCAAAAACGCTTATATTATTATTAAATGTAAGTTGTAACAGAGTTGTAACGAAAGCAGTAATTTTAACATGCTAGTAAAATAATGTGCAAGTCCGAGATTTGAGGCACTGCCTTATAATTTAACTGTCGGTTCCTTACACCCTTTACGGTATTATGGAAAGGGTTTTTGTCCAGTCAAATAACATTGTATTTATTTCGGCGGGACTCTACTTAGCGAAAAGTTTTTACAAAACAACTTTTACTAGCTCCAAAATAAGAGTGTACCGAGAAATATTCACTCGTAGCTCATAGGTAAGCCGAAATTCCGTGTAACTGCGCGTACGCATTTCTTTTGTGAGCGGAACAATCAGTGCGAGGGGTTCGACGCGACCCTCGACTACCTGCAGGGGTGCGTCGGGGTGGGGAGGGCAGGTAGCCACAGTTGCAACCGAACTATGGAGGATCACACGCACTTCGAAAATATCACGCGAATTCTGATCCACATGAGAGCTCGAACACAGTTTATGTGCAGTTAAGGTGTTGTGATGTTACTGTATGTTATGTTTGTGATGCGAGTGTGTGTGCACAATGGACCTATCCCTGCCCAAGTATTACTACGACGATTCTCTAGACGGCGCCCTAGATGACTTTCCTGATCCGTGAGTACTTTGCTCTGAATCTGAGATAGGTACTCAGCGCGAAAAATGTCTCAATGTTAATGATTTGGATAACATAGAATATTATGCAAAGTGGACTCAATATTATGTCGGATTGTAATTATAGCAATGCGATAGCATTATTAGCTTTATATTTTTTTAATACTAGATATAGTATTAAAAAAATATAAAGCTAATAAGTGTAGGTAATACCTATTTTACAGTTTAGAAAAGGCCAATATCTATCTATTACTCTAAATCTAATGCTCTAGATTTAATATTGACTCTACCTGCGTCCTACCGTATACTGCTGTTATGTTTGGCAAGCGTCGGTATAAAATTCTAATAATTTCGTTCGGAATCGCTCCATCTGGAATTTCAGTGGAAGTGGAACGTTTTAATAAAGAGGGCAAACGGCTCATGCCGAGCGAATTCCTCGTAATTTTCCTCGGAATGACGCAAAAATAAAGAGGGTTTCCTAATATTGTAGGAACAGTTTTTGCGGTCTCGGCATAAAAGACTTTGGTCTTATCAATAAGACCAAAGTTTTCTATGACTAGATATGATCTGATGATAAATAACAGTAATGTACTCTTTAACCCATCAATCCCCAAGCGGCAGCCGGCAGCCGCATAACAATTGAAAATCTTATGCGTCTGCGATACCCACGATGGAGGTGCTACAGACGAATTCTACATGAGAACTATGTCCTATTTAATTGCTCTAAGGGCTCCACCGACCTCTATCAGACCTAGACTAAACTACAGAGCGTTCCACAGGGCTCGATGTTTGGGCCTCAGCTTATCTCTTCCTTTAGCAAAAAGCTTAAGCAATAAACATATAGCCTGTACTTAACTCTCTAATCTCCAGATTGAATTAGTCGATACGGTCGGGTTGTAGCAAAGTATTTTATGGAGGACGAGGCAATATGTCTTAATATCCCGTAAGCCGGGATCTATTTCACGATCGCATAAGCCGGCGCCGAGACCTTACGAGTTACGTACACGAAATGCCGCTCCATTTTACCAAAGATTACATGCTTTATTCGTCAGTGTAGCTTTAAACGATCATACGGAGTAATATCAGCTTAGCATGATGAGCATAGTAAAAAATCAATAGAAAAGTCAGTATTTCTATTGATTTTAGCTGTAAAGTGACATATTTCCTTTGACAATCTGTACCTCTGTCTACTGATGATACTCTAGTGCGAAGGAGTCACAATAGATCCTCATGGGTCGCAGTGACGACAGGGCTACAGTGACCTGCCTTCTTTAAAAAAAAAAAAAAAAAAACCTCTGTCTACTCTGCCGTAGAATGTGGCCGTTCTAACAGTGCAGGCATTCTCTGAGCTAGTATCGTTGAAAATCGCGACTGGATTCGAAGGTTGTCCCACTTGTTATGCAGATAGTAGAGCCATTTCACTGATGTCGTACTCGGTACTTACTTGTCGTACTAATACAACTAGTAACTAGTAGATCGTAGTGTAGTATAGATAGTAGAGATCTGAGATGACGGCAATAAATCCATCGACGATGTGATTGATGATCAGCACTCGTGGAAAGCCACATTCCTCCGTTGCGTTGCGGTGCGTTGCGTCGACGGAAAACGCATTGTAGGCTGGTTAGATCTGCGTTGCACCGACGCGACGTATCAATCTGAAGAGCTTTATCCACACTGTGCCTTTTTCTGTTCGTCAAAGGCATGCTTTATAGCGCAGTCAACAGCGAACGTGAGGCATGCCCGCGACGCATGCCCTCTGGGCTCTGACCGTATCCAAAACTTCAAAAATGACAATATTGGCTTTGCGTTCCTTGACGCATTCAATTATTTAATACGACAATATGAAAGTTGAAACGAAAATTGAAGATGAAAGTGCACAGTGTGGACATAGCTAATAGGATATATTACTCCAATTCTGTCACGCTAGATGGCTGCACCAATAGTTTGTTCGACGTTTGACATGACAACGTTTCTGTCTATATTCTGATATGACGTGTGCAACTCTGATTTTGGAGGGAAAATTCACTGTATATGTGCTAGTAGCGCCCTCTGCTCCTATTCTCTCACTACATCTTCTGTCCGTCGTTTTGTCAAAACATTGCTTTCGACGAACATCGTCGGAAACGACGTTTTTGTGCCAAAATTTCATAAAACGTGTACCTGTAAAACTTTGACGACACCGCACCGCAGTCCGCAACGCAGAGGAGCAATGTGGCCTCGCTTTTAATGCCGACTGTCATGCCGAAGCGTTTGTAACTTTGTAGCTTAAACGGTAAAGTGTGTCTTGTTCTTGTTTTCCCTGGAGTGAAAGTAGTCCTTATGTAGCCGGCATAAAGTCCCTCTAGGAGGCAAAATGATTCTGGACGCACTGGGACTTGGGAGGCTACATACTACACAGTACATATAACATCCTACATAGTTGCAGCTTATAGTGCCGTCGGAAGACATGTCGATGCGTACGGTCACCGACAAGTCGACATCTATAAATCTTATAGTACTTACAAAGTTATGTAGAAAGATTGAGTATCTTGCCAGAAAGTATGCGTTATGGTTCAAAACAGAGAATTTTGCAACTCCTCTCATGAATTAGATCATAAAAACTCGAAAAACAGATAATATAAAGTACTATGTGCTACTATGTGCTAGTAAGTACTGATCACATCGTAGATTTATAATACAAAGACAAAATATGCAACAAAATGTAAGTAAATACTGAACATTGTAAGCCGTTCAGATCCGTCGTTGGCTTTACTCCAGTATGCTGATGAGACTACACAGGGACTCAAATTGCGTTCTATAATTTCGACATTCAAGTTATAAATTAAAAATATATAATATGAGATTTGGCATCGCAAGCGCTAGACACTGTCTTAGCGATGCGTTATGTTTCGATCAATTTATGGTACCATTCCAAATAACGCGGCAAGCGACCGCGACCCACAAAAATTCAAATAAAATGTCACTTTTAAACACAGGCTATAATAGGTTTCATATTGCTTTACGCTACTATAGCTAGAGTCTAGACTCTAGAGCAGCCTTTCCCAAAGTGGGCGATAACACCCCCTTGTGGCCGTTGAAGGTCTGAAGGTGTGGGACCCAGAAGAAATAGGAGCGTTGCGTAAAGGCTTGGGGGTGATTTATTTCATCTGGATGCATTTTAAATTGAAACAAAACGGGCGCGGAAACATAATTTGTTCTCCAAGTAGGCAGTAGACAATAAGTTTGGGAACCTCTGCTCTAGAGTCTCTAGAGAGTCTAGAGACCTATCACCAATGTCGGTAGAAAATGAAATATTGCCATTATATTATTGCCATTAATAAAATGCCACTTTATGCCTATGGCATAAAGTGGCATTTTATTCGAATTTTTGTCAGTCGCGTTACTTCTAAAATCTGTGGTCGACTGCGGTAAAGATCGGAAAGTCACCTTTAATCTCGAAATTATCGAAGGCAAGTTGTCTAAGTGTACAATGATCGCTGCGACTGCTTAGTCCGTGGGAAGTGGGCTGTGCTGGCTGTGCAGCGCGCAACGTAACGAGTCGTTACATACTCATTACCATGCTCGCTTTGATGTTCACCGTACATGAGCAAGTCATTTGAATAAACTTGTAGTGCTAATGCTAGATGCTATTTGTTCAGAAAAAGCTACTGGCCTGAATTACTTGCTTCCTTAACTCCTTACAATGTCTCTAAGTGTTTTGAAAAGATTTATCATTTAGTTCACAATGTCCACTTTCTGAGAGTCTTAATCAGAAATTTTAGAAATCTATTCACCAGCGTGCAGCACGTTTGATTGAATTGGGTATGTCAAAACGTTAACCAATCGACAAGGCTATTGAGAAAACCTCAACAGTTGAATAAGATTTTATTTTACCTAAAAAATGATGACGTAATTAAAAGTAAATAGCTGTGCTGTTTTTAATGTCAGCCGGCAGGAAATATCAATTAAACGAGATGGCTTTTATTTATCATTTCAAGTTAATTAAATGTACGAAACCAGCTGCTATTTCTTGCAAAATCTTGCAGTATCTTATTTTTATTTGGGGCCCAGTTTTATCTTCATTTACATAGTATGGCAATTAACCTATCATTAAAATCTGTCCGGTTTTTTATCAGCCAGAATCTGGTTTGCAGATAATTGTGATGATAGCGTTGTTTTTGCTTCTAGAATATATGAAGTAGGTCTAAGTTAGTTGACGTTTGTATACAGACTCTATTTAGTAGAGTGACTCTAGGCATGAAATATATCAACCAAATATGTTTAATTTAATTGATATAGATAGATAGGTATTCACAACTTCCATGGCGACTTCCAATTATCAATTTGCATAATTATTGCAATTTGCAATTCACAAATTCATATCATACAAGATAGATAGTCCATCGTTTTGCTTGATACCTAATTGTTTAAACAAGTTATGGTTGAGGTTGACCCAAACAAAATGAACAATATAATTGGATCGAGTGGAAGTTGCAGCACGTACGAGAATGTATCAGCAAAGTTTCTGCTGAGTGCTGACTGCGGTGTGCTGACACTCCGGAGATTGGCCGGGGAGTTGGGGACTACGGCGTTTAGCATTAATGCTAAATGATGCGCTGTCCGAGACGAGTGTTTAAATATAAATGGGTTTTCTGGTGCATTGTGTTATGATGGTAAAAGAATGCACATTTTCAATATGAAAGCATAAGCCATCTCTCTTGAATATTGAAAGATCACCGAATGCAATAAACTAAACATTCCTGCACAAAAACTCGTCACAGTTAATTGCTGTTCGTCTGGCTGTCGGTCAATTCGCAAATCGCATAAAACTCCATATTATGGTGCGATGCCAAAAGTTAATCTCGAAGTGCCATTCGCTAGATAGCTAATTAAATTGATGTTGTTATTTGAGATGTATGTAATAATTAGGAATAACTTAACAGCAAATGAAGCAGGTGACTGTCGCGACTACATCCGTCGTTTTTTACACGTTTTTAGATCGTTCTATATCGAAGAATGGCGTCTTGAAAACGAGATACTCTGTATAAATTTCAAGTCTTTCATGTTTGTTTCAAAGTACCAAAGTTTTACAACAAAGAATGAGGTGATTTGGCAGTTGTCAGTGGTCGTATTTTCGACTAATCAATGATTATGAAATCTGGCACTACTCAATGTTGGCTTTAGTTGTACCATAAAATAACATGTTACCTTTTGGTCATGGTCATGGAATATAACATCCAGGTTACATTTTTAACTGACTTTCAAGAAGAAAGAGATTATTACGAATTTAAAATAGGAACAGTCTAGTGTGTGGTGCCAAGTCTGAAATTCTTATGAGTTTCATAAACTTGTTCTTTAACGAATCCAGTAACCCCCTTATATCCTCTTATAATAATAGCGACATTATTCTTACGAGTGCATTTGTTATTGCAGTGTGGAAGATAACGGAAGCGATAGCTCGGAGGAGGTGGCAGCGGTGGGCGGCGCTCGGCACAGGGCGGGCGGCGCGGGCGGCGCGACGACGGCGCACAGCAAGCAGCTGGCGGCGGCCGGGGCCAACCACCCGGCCCAGCCGCAAGGTAACAAACGTATGATCCGACCAATTGTTGTTGCCTCCTATACACACTACACACGCACACACACCAATCGCTGACACAAAGAGATAGAAATGCACCGCAGAAGGTGACGCCCCGTATACGCACGCAAACACACAGACACTATGGGTGCGTGTGCGTGTCGGTACTCGGTACACAAACTAAACAGCGTACGCCCGTACACATAACAACTGAAGACGCATGCGTTGCTTACACTCAGTGCGTACACACACTCCTTAGGTACACGCAAAATACACTCTACAATAACAGGCTAAGCATATTTCTCAAATTGTAGTGGTAAATTAGTGGTGCTTAGCCTGTGCCCAGTGCGCAGGCGCCGGGCGACGTGTGAGATTTCAACCAACCTACTAGGAGGTGGCAACGCCGACATCGGTACCAGTAGTTTGATTGAACTTGATGCACTCTCCTCAACCCTGATGCACTTAGATGTAAGGTTACCGGGGTCCCTGCATACACATTATACAGGAACTCTCATTTAGGAGATCTTTAGTGACATAGAACCAAGTTTCAACTTTTAAAGTTTTTTATTAGTTACAATTTTTCTAAATATTTTTATCTAAAAGAGTCTTTTTCTGCATACTTTAAGTACTTGAAAGTTAAAATTTAAAACTAAAGTAAATGTGTTGTAGTTGTGTTATTGTGTATGTTTAGTAGTCTATGTAATATACAACCAAAGTGCTATATTTGCAGTGGCCCCGGTTTAAATAAAACTGTTCTTATTACATTCACGTCATGGCAGTACCAAAATATTTATATCAAGTAAAAATAGTACAAGTAAATTATATTTTTATGAGATAAGAACAAATAAAATGTATAAAAAAGTATTTTTACTTAATATGTTTACTTTGCCAGTGCCAAGATGTAAAATAGGAAGGATGAATATAAAATATGTATTCCTTCCTTGTTCGTTATTTTATGATATTATTATTGTTATTATATCTCACTTTCTCATCATATTTTATACGGTATTTTCTTAATTAAAATATATTAAATTGTCCGTGAACTTTATAAATTTAAATAATTTTAACGTATATTTCACATTAAATAATATTATAGGTATGACAAAATAATACGCAAAAAAAGGAGTTTTAAATCCTAAACATCAAGGTTTCACATGATTTAATATTTTGTGATATTACATATAACATAATTAGGGAATGCAATCTCGTTCTCTCTAGATCTCGGCCTTTTTTAGCGAGATTGATCTCGGACGAAAAAAAGGCGAGATCTCGCGAGTTTGACGAGATTGCACTTGAACATAAAAACGTCTTATACGAAGAACGGACTGACACGGACGGAGTTCCGATCATGGAGTAAAAACAAAGAGGAGCTGGCTTAAGCAACTGTGCACTAGATCCTGAATTTTGACTTCAGGTTGTTTTGTTAGTTACAAAAGAACTGTTTTATTACTAAAAGATTCTGGACGTCACGTTATCGTGGACGCCGGCTTCCACGATAAAACGTTGGGTACGTACGTTCAATGCCCTTTTGATTTTACGCACCGCGAGCGTTTTGTGCGGTTCAGAAGTTATCGTCGACGGAAATTTGAGAACGTCTTCATAGATTTCCATACATTGTACTCCCCTATGTTATCGTTTTACCGCGGACGTCCACGATATTACCGCCACGTCCAAAATTATAAAAGCGAAAATTAGAAGAGTTTTAGTTTCTTTCATTAATTGTTATGTTATAGATAGTAGATACGTACTTATGTCAAAGTTTACTACTTAAAAATTATAGACAGATACGTCCAACAATGTTTGATGCATAAAATTAAATTAAAAAAATTCATTAAAATGAATGTTAATATTATAATGCTTACAATATTTATTACTTTTTTTTCGTAATTTATTCAAATATTGTGATTATTTGCAAAAAAAAAAAACCATCAAACTGCTAATCTCGCGAGATCTCTAAATTGGCGAGATCTCGCGGTATTGTATTCATAATTCAATTCAATTCAATTCAATTCATTTATTTATTTGCTCTAAAAGTGTAATACCACCTACTGTATTACACTTTTAGAGCAAATAAATAAATGAATTGAATTGAATAAACTCGCGGGATCTCGCTTAAGCCCCAATCTCGCGAGATTTACATTCCCTAAACATAATATAATAATTTTATTGTTTATACCTGTAAACTGGTTTACTTTTTCAAGTTATTATTCTATGGAAATCTTCACCTTTATAACTGCCATTATTGTTACAAATAATGCCTATTTCATGAGTTCATCAATGAGTTATCTTTAATGCAAACATAAAATTTATATTATGTGGTTATGCCAAGACTTGTAATACAACGTCATATTGTTATCTCTGCCTCCTTAAAAAAGTTATAAGATCTCATCTCGAACCAAGCTTCTAAGTTCTGTCCCTACATGCCCTAGCTCTTCAAAATATAAATTCTCAAACTATCTCGGTACATGCGGCCATTGCTTCGCTTTTCTAGTCTTGGCGTTAGTACTGCCGTGCCCCCACATAATTTGCTAACAATGAATGATAAATCACAGTCAAAATAGATTGTCGCATAATACAAGCGGTGTTCTATCAACGGACAAATGATAAATGACTCGCTAATCAGAATACTACATTTATTATTGTTTTGGGAAATTAATTACAGTTTCACAAATGTCATTGCAACATTCTAATAAATCAATACTAATTGTTTAGCTGAAAGTGAGCGTAAAAATGTATTTATAATTCAAATAGAAAAGTTTTAAATTATATACACTTCTGATATAATTACTTGGTAAAAAACGCCTCCGTGGTCTAGTGGTATAGAGCGCGGCCCTTGACTCGGAGGTCGTGGGTTCGATTCCCGCGTTGGATACATGTTATTTCCAAGTTTGGTTAGGACAGTGCAGGCTGATCACCTGATTGTCTGACAAGTAAGATGATCCATGCGTCGGATGGGCATGTAAAAAGTCGGTCCTGCGCCTGATCTCTCGCAGGTCGTGTCGGTCTTTCGTCCCACTGGGTTATGAGAGTAAAGGAATAGAGAGTGCTCTTGTGTACTGCGCACACACTTGGGCACTATAAAATTACTCCTGCGTAGCTGGCCTGGTTTCAATGAAACCGGCCACCGTCACCGAAACCGGTGTGGGAGCTATTATTATTATATAATTACTTGGTGGCGGATGGCTCAAATAACTTATATTCAAGACAAAAGAATATAAGTGTTTAAATTTTTAAACTCATTCTTGATACTAATAAAACACAATTTCCTTGCACTTTTTCCACTATATTAAGAAAAACACCAAAACACCTGAAGATGATTAATTTCGAAACCGGTCGTGTAATTTGTTAATAATTTTTTAATATAGTGGAAAGGAAATAGTGCACGGAAATTGTGTTTTATATGTGTTGAACATGAATTTCTACCAAGAACCAACAGTACAATCAATTACATATATCATTCTTGATAATTCACTCTAATGTTACTCATAAAGGTTGACTACAAATGCCTTGTAGTTTGCCTTGAATATGCATTCAGTTATCCTTCTTACATGAACCCAATAATATTATTATTGTGTATGTTTGTAGCGGCGGTATCTAAACGTGTAACGGGTTTTGTTTCCATATCTCCGCGGCCGCCACACGCCACGCCACGCGACGCGACGCTACGCGACCCGACGCCGCACACAGGATCCGGTTGTGGTGGCGACGGCGACTACCAACTGGTGCAACATGAGGTGCTCTACTCCTCGTCTAACAGGTGAGAAAACACTTGACACTTTTGACCTTAAGGATAGGTTACACAGTGTAAACAGCTGAAGTGACGGTAGGCAATTACTGTGCCTGTGTACTCGCACGAGAGACGACTCGCCTCCATGTGTCACACCATGCAAGCTGCTGACTTCGCAGTAGTCAGGTGAATTCGCCTTGTCGAGTTGTATCTATGGTGGGGGAAGGCAAGTAGCTAGTGAAAACATAAAATGTTTTAACGCGCACGCGACTCTCTCGCACATGAAAGTAACGTTTGATGCGGTCACATGGTGCATGTATGATGTAGCTGCACCTCAGTAACTGACTAGGCCAGCTCGCATGTCAGTTTGCACTGTGTAACCCAGGCATTTCGCACTTAGGTTCAAAATACTTTTTTGTTACTTGGTTCATAGTTAGGTTACTTGGCCACGCTTGGGCCTTGTAAAATCCGGGCATCGAACATTGTGAAATGTTGATAGAGGCCCATAACCCATCGCCACTTTTTCACTAGAACGCGAAAATCTTATTTACCCTTCGCGTCGGCGAATGAAAGGGACAAGAAGCGCTTATATCTCTACCAAAATTCCTCGATGTTTAATAACCCGAAGTATTGAAATGTAGAATCATACATTTTGTAAATTTAATCTGTCGTCAACGAACGCGGATCTTACAGAAGTAGAGTAAGCATCTTGATTCTTGACCAAAAATACTTTAAGTAAAAAAAAACTATGTAACGAAATAAACAATCTAAAAATATACATCGTGTATGACCTAAATACATGTAGTAAGGTGGTCGACATCTTCACGTGAAGTCGCGTGATAGCCCGTAGTAAATCTTGTTGTATATTTGCTGCCGAACCACAGCAGAAAAGTTACATAACATTACAGTCAACATAAACAATAGTACAGTGGGCTAGTGGACTTGGACGAATTGTAACTATGAGAAGAATGCCAGTCATAGGTTTAAGAGTAATCAGACACGTTTACTGGCCACGATAAACTTTGCTAGTCATAAATGGAGAGGAACAGTGTTACATTTTCAGTCATTATTGGTAGATATTAAGCTGTGTGCGGCCTCATTGAGTATTAACGTTACTAGCTATTTGACCGAGCTTTGAGATAAAACACGAATAAAATGACATTTTCTAAAAATGATTCCTACCTAGATCGATTTATCGCCCCCAAAACCCCCTATATACTAAATTTCATGAAAATCGTTGGTGCCGATTCCGAGATTCCAAATATATATTTATATACAAGAATTGCTCGTTTAAAGATATAAGATTGATTTCATATTTGGTACTTGCTATTTGCAACTAGTTTCGCCTAACGATCTCAAAGCTGAGCGCGACCTAGTTATAACATTGTCGATTCAATGCGTAGCGTACTGCGTAATTAAAGGGTGTCTCAGCGCCGATTTTCAACTTTGAAAACTTGTATAAAAAAAACAAATTGTATTTATAATATTTTTATTGTAGTAAATTAAAGTGTATTAGTGCGGATTTTATGTACGGAATATTACACCGAATGCACTCTTCAAATCGGACACGTGAATTTGCCGAGACGCGTCGAAGGATGTCCGCTGGTATGGCTCTCACTTCTGTCGTTATTTTAGTCTTCAGCTGCTTTTTGATGTTTTTGTTTTGGATTGCTGGATGATCAGTAACGGCAATTTTGACGGTTGACGTACCCTTCGAGGTGAAAATGTGACTAATCACTAAAATAAACGTTGTCCATCCCGTTTTCCTCCGAAAAAATCTCTAACATCTTCTGACAGAAATTTTTTCGCTTGTTGTAGTCTTCTTCTTTAATTTTTTGCACAATTTGGGTTTTATACGGATGAAATTTTAAATCTAAAGCCAAAATTCTTTGAGTGCTTGACCGATGGAGGCTTAAAGAGGCAGCATGTTTTCTAAGTGAGCGTCTTGGAAGCTCCGCGACTGCAGCGGCGACGCGGTTGATGTTTTCAACCGATCGCACAGGTCTATTTCGTGGTCCAATTGAATGATTTAGTAAACATCCTGTCGCTCTAAACTTCTCTACCCACGACTTAATTAATTGAGTACTCGGGGCATCACTCAAACGGTGGATTTCATAGCGACTACAAAATTTACGCCGTGCTTCACTCAACGAAAACCCATTGCATAAGTACGCTTCTACTGCGTACGCGCGGTGCGTACCAGACCACTCCGCCATGGCGATCAAAAAATCCGCACTCGTCACCTATCGAACGCTACCACTCCACTCCAGCTAACCCCGAAGGTTGCCGAGAAATTCGTGTTTAAAGTTGAAAATCGGCGCTGAGACACCCTTTATATTGACCGGTATTGTTTGTCGTTTCAGATACGAGGTGCTGGAGTTCCTGGGGCGGGGCACGTTCGGTCAGGTGGTGAAGTGCTGGAAGAAGGGCACCAATGAGATCGTCGCCATCAAGATACTCAAGAACCACCCCAGCTATGCCCGCCAAGGACAGATTGAGGTAACTGATTCATAGCGCTACTTCCTAAGCTCAGCTACTTAAGAGGGGTTTGTGAGTCCATCAGTCTGTCTTTCATCTAGTGCAGTCTTTCCCAAAGTGCGTTCCCAAAGGCGATGTAACGCCCCCTTGTGGGCGCTGAAGATCTAAAGGGGGGTTGGTGTGGGACCCAGAAAAAAATGGGGGCGTTGTGTAGAGGCTTGGGGTGATTTATTTCATCTGGATGCATTTTAAATTGAAACAATGGGAGCGCTAAAACATAATTTGTTCTCAAAGTTGGCAGTAGACAAAATAAGTTTGGGAACCCCTGATCTAGTGATCGTCGCCTAATCGCCAGCCCTTAAATTTTATGTGCCAAATAGTAGCCACGTTTGGTCACCAATATTTAAAGAAAATAATTGTACCTTACCGGCGACGTCCCTATGTCGTCATAGTGTGTTAAGATCTTAAATGTGGACCTTTTTATGACTTGAGAAAATCGGGACAAGATTAGTCGAGAATAGTGTGTAAAGTCTTATTTAGGCATCGTTTGTCACGTTACGTACTACGGATTGATAAGATCTGCCATCATTAGATTTTTAAAACACTGTATCGTACTCATACAACACGTATTCTTCTTTAGTCTACGTGCCTATAAAATTCACTTTCGAAATATCAAGTAGAAATGTTATGAATTTAAAATTTTCTCTTCGCATTCAACTACATTTAATACCCATTTTACGTCACATAAATCTAAAAAACAACGTTCCAAATGAAAGTTGCTAAAACATTTTTTGGAACGAGAATATTTTTCACAAAGGAAAACTTACGGTGACGCCGCGCTAAAAAAATAAAGAAATTTAATCCTCTTAAGTGTACAAATCTAACACAATCCCAGTTAGTTTTGGCGGCGCTCCAGCGGTTGTTTACAGCTAGTGCCTACTCGGCCCAGTGTATGTGGAGCTTACGTTTTACGCTAAATTAATGGACTCGTGTTGATGAATTTTATGACTTTGTTTTTGAAATTTTTTTTCTTCACGACTTTTTAGATGAATTACTGTCGCGTTTGGGTTATGTTATATTGAAACACTAAATTATGTAAGAGTGGTATTTACGTACGATCTCTTAAAACTTTAATACTTACTATTCTATGATCTTGTGCATAATTTAGTGGTAAGAGCAGCAGGAAGTAGTAATTTCAATACGAGCCTAACGGTCGTACTTAGACACTTTTAATGATGATGAAACTTCAATTTATTGAAGAGTTTGAAATATAATGAGACAAAAAAGTACCTACGGAGATCATGTCAATATTAAAGTTAGGTAATTAATTCTCTGAATGCAGTCGTAGTAACTGCAAGGCACACGGACACTAGACAGTTGTATATTCGGCCACGTGTTTTGAGTTACCTTTCTTTTCAGTACGAACACTGAACAGTCTCATATCTGTCTCGTGTTGCTGTTTCCAGGTGTCGATCCTGTCGCGGCTGTCGCAGGAGTCGGCGGACGAGTTCAACTTCGTCCGGGCGTACGAGTGCTTCCAGCACCGCTCGCACACGTGCCTCGTGTTCGAGATGCTCGAGCAGAACCTCTACGACTTCCTCAAGCAGAACAAGTTCTCGCCGCTCCCGCTCAAGTACATCCGCCCGATACTGCAGCAGGTGCTCACCGCGCTGCTTAAACTCAAGGTGAGATCATACACGCACGTACAGAGAATGAGAGAGTGTGAGTGTAGTGGCACGCAGAAAAATAAGATCTCAGTTTGTGGGGCTGAGCGTGTACACATAAAAGGTAATGCAACATCTTACATCTCAGTTACTGAGTGTAAATTACCTGCAGTAGAATCTCAAATAATCAACCAGCCAGTCTTACGGGCTATACGTATGAATTACTAGACGTGCCAAATAACATAAAAATTGCTCCAGTAGTTCGTGAGATAAGTCCTTTAAAATAATTTTCCCAGTTTTTTCACATTTTCCTCTGTTACTTTGCTCCTAAAAGTCTAAGCGTGATAACATATTATAACCTATAGCCTTCCTCGATGAATGAGCTATCTAACACTGAAAAAAAATATTCAAATCGGACCAGTTGTTCCTGAGAGTAGCGCGTTCAAATAAACAAACAAACTCTACAGCTTTATAATATTAGTATAGAAGTATAGATTCGTACTAGCCCTATCTCAAGCTAGCTCTATGTTCGTGAAGTTAGCTGAAAACGCAGTATGAATAGTAGACACACTTCGCCTCATGTCACGCTTTTCATAATTTGCGTTACTTACCGGTAACCTCTTCGGCCAATCGCAAGTTAATCTGGAAAAGGGAAAATAAATTTGGCGTAGGGACATTTTGTTGTAAAGTAAAATTCAACTGTGTCACCTGTATCTAAGGCCCATTTCCCTTGCAGCAACTGGGGCTGATCCACGCGGACCTCAAGCCGGAGAACATAATGCTGGTGGAGCCGGCGCGGCAGCCCTACCGCGTCAAGGTCATCGACTTCGGTAGCGCCAGCCACGTCAGCAAGGCCGTCTGCAATACCTACCTGCAGAGCAGATACTACAGGTATATAACAGATTTGACTACTAAGGGCCTTTGCCCACTGCGACTTTTAGTAGCGATGCGACGCGCGTTAAGTCGCATTTGCAACGCGATACAGGACACACAGCTAGCGACTGCATCGCGACTGCATCGCTACAAAAAGTCGCAATGGGCACGCGGCCTAAGGGGTTTGGGGATTATAAAAAGGAAAGTGACCAGGGAGTTACATGGGTAACTTATCTGATGATGTCTACTAAAGTCAGCTTTTTAAAACCAATTTTAGTAGCTTGCGTTCAAAACACTTCAGCACAATGAACGTGCACTACGATATTTTGTCTTTGTCTATGACCTATGTCTATCTTTTCTGATGTAACAGATGAGGACATGTTATTGTTTACATATTATTTTAATTGTAATGAATATCGTAATATTGCAGAGCACCCGAGATCATCCTGGGTCTGGCGTTCTGCGAGGCGATCGACATGTGGTCGCTGGGCTGCGTGGTCGCCGAGCTGTTCCTCGGCTGGCCGCTGTACCCTGGCTCCTCCGAGTATGACCAGATACGGTACATCTCGCAGACGCAGGGCCTGCCCACCGAGCATATGCTGAACAGGTGTGTTGCTGGAAAATATTTTTATAGTCTCACCGCCGTACTCAGAGATCAAATCGTATCAAAATTTTGCCATAACCCCCATACATTATCTGTCAATATCTTCATTAAGTTGAAGTTTAAAAAATTGTTTTAAAGCTATACAGGGTGTAACAAAAACAAGTGATAATAATTTAGGGTGTGTACGTGTTCCTTGTAGAGAGTTCACTGTGAAAGTAGCAGCGCTGAAAGACCAAAAAATTTTTTCACTTTTGTATGGGGAAACTCGTGACGCTCGGGCCCTTACCCATACAAAAATGAAAAAAATTTTTTGTCTTTCAGAGCTGCTATTTTCACAGTGAACTCTCTACAAGGAACACGTACGCACCCGAAAGTATTATCACTTATTTTTGTTACACACTGTATAGGTATGAGTACTATGCAGTTTTAATAATAATTTATGATGTTTTCTATCGTTTAATAAATAGAAAATTGTTCCAGTGCATCCAAAACAGCGAAGTTCTTCTACCGGGATGTGGACAGCACATATCCATTCTGGAGGCTGAAGACACCAGAAGAACATGAGCTGGAGACGGGCATCAAGAGCAAGGAGGCGAGGAAGTATATCTTCAACTGCCTCGATGATATAGGACAGGTAAGACAAAGTAATAGAATTAGTATCATTGTAGTTAGAATGTTATTGTCTGGATAATATCCGTATATTTTAGAAGCTGCAAATGCTTAGGCCAGAGGTTGGCGACAGTATGTTTTTCTGTACATCGTTAAAATTTTCGCACACTATTCAGACCTCACATAAAAATTCTTGTCAAGTCCTGCGGGGCTAAAATGGTCACATCTAGCAATTCCTCTCAATCAATTCAGCAAATGAATTGTCAAAACTGTCAAACTGACAAATGTCAAATCAGTACAAAAATACAGAAATGAATTGCAAGCAGAGTTGCATTTTGTGATTTTAGAAAAATGAATCATGTTATGATTCATATCATGATTCTTCAAAGCGACCATTTTAGCCCCGCTGGCTTAGGCTTAGCGTTTTTGACTGTAAAGAGTGATCTAAATTCAAAGTTTATTTTTCGTTGTGTAGCTATTAAACGTGGAAGTTTAAAAAAAATTGGTTTGTTTCTGATTTTCCTCGTATCATCGAAATGTTTTAATTCCAGGTGAATGTGCCCACTGATCTCGAAGGCGGTCAACTGTTAGCGGAGAAGGCCGACAGACGAGAGTTCATCGACCTATTGAAGAGGATGCTAACAATGGACCAGGTTAGTGCAGAACCATAGAAAATATAATTAAAAATTTTGTTTTTTTTATTTGAGTTTTCCGTGTTAAGCATAAAAAATTTTTAATTTGTTAAAATGAGTAGCAGTGTTAAGATTTTTTATTTTACGATGAAGTTAAAAGCCAAAGTTGAGCCTACCTGATCGTTCAAAATCGATCAATTAATAAATTTAAAAAGTAATTAAAGAACGTTTGTGTGCCAAAGACTATACGGTCAACAATTTCCTAAACGATGGCACATCTTGGGAGTAGGATGGCTGCTTGCAAGGCTGCTTATGTGACTTACAATTGTGTATTCATGTTGTATAGATTATGTTATTTACATTGTAAATTTTATTTTTTTAAAAGTCAAATTTTCCACCTTTTTACTAAAAAGTGGCCCCGTGCGAGTTTCTTACGCCGGTTCTTCTCGCCGGGTTAGTTCCCGAACCAGTGGTAGGCAACATGTAGTTCAACGTTCTGAAAACATTTGATTCATTTTTTTTTGTATTTTTACCTGACTGTTACGGAAATCAAAAGGAAGAGTTTTATTCCGTCACTGTTTGTATGCTACGTTTCATTGTAGTGCTCATAACTACACATCTAATTTTAAGAAAATTAAATAAGCTTTGTAATAATGACGTGTAAAAACGGTTTATCTGTTTTAGCGTAAAAAGGCAACCTGATTGTTACCTCTTCACGCCTAAACAACGTCAGAATTTCGTTTATAATTTATATGGATGAGCTTTACATGGTAATGTTTTCCCCAGGAGCGTCGCATCACACCGGGAGAAGCGTTACACCACGCGTTCGTGACGCTCGCTCACCTCGTCGACTACGCGCACTGCAACAACGTCAAGGCCTCCGTGCAGATGATGGAGGTAATTGTTCAGTGGTTTTAGCTGTCGAATATCGAAGAACAGACGTAGTGGATTCACGAAGGACATGTTGTCATTTTTTCCCAAAAATCTGTCAGTTTTTTATTTTGTGCTTTTCTAATGTGGTCATTTTTTTTATTAAACTAGAGACAATACACATAAAATGGATCAGAAATTTTTAAATATTTACATTATACCTTGTAAATGTATTGACCTTACAAATAAAGTTTAATGTAGTTACCGATTCTAAATGCGAGAATTGCGTTGCAGGTGTGCCGGCGATCGGGCAGCGGCGTGGGTGGCGTGGGCGGTGTGGGCGGCGGCGAGTACGTGGGGGGCGTGGTCGCGCCCGCCGCGCCCTCCGCCCACCACCTCGCGCTCACCATCAACCAGCAGCGGCTGCGGGCGGCGCCATACGACAACCTGGTCAGTGGACGGACTGATTATCTTATGCTGCGATGGATTATCTATGCTTGCCAAAGCTTGGCAAGCATAGATAATAATAATAAGGCATACTAATTGGCAAGCATCCACAAGGCACAAGCATCCACAAGGCACAAGCATCCACAAGGCACAAGCATCCACAAGGCACAAGCGTCCACAAACGCTTGGCATTTGGAAGTCGTTTACACGCTTGTGAATGCGTCAGTGTATTACGTACATCCAAGCAAGCACCCTTTGATCTGTGTCCAAAAACCGACACTACACCGGATCGGATACAAGCGTCCACAAGCTCAGGCACGCCAAGCCAAATATTTTCGCTTGTGCTTGTGGACGCTGGTCAAGCCTTGGCAAGCTTAGAAACGCAGCATTACACTTTGCAGTTGCCAATATTAGGCCCAATTTTATCGAAGTCTGATAAACTTAATGTTCGAATTAGTATGACATTACTTCTCTCGTTTTTCTTAATAGTGAAAGAGAAAACATGACATTTTAACTAGCAATTACGCTAACAGACGTTGGTGAAATTGGGCCTTAGTGTGGGTTTTAACAGTAGCATCTGCTTATACAATTCGTATAAGCAGAATTACGATGTTGAATTTATTGCTCATGATATAGCAGTTGAAACAATGGCAGCAGGGTTTTTTACGTATTGTATATCGTTATACTGCATCATCAAATTAAATTCCTGCTGCGTTTCAGTTCATTTCATTCCTTTTCGCTTTATATTATTATTTTAAAGTTCGTGTCCGAAACAATTTGATATTGTTTCAAATCTATACAAGTGTCAAAGTTCATTTAGTGAGACAGAGTTACATATTGAATTAATAAAATGTGCATTGGGGTATTAAGTATTAATAACACGTACAGGTATATTACATAATAAAATATTATCAAAATTCATCGAGTTATTTCATTGTCCCCTTGGTGTAGAATGCCTCCATTTTCATGTACTTACTTGATCATTTCGTTTCCAGTACCAGCTGTATCAAGGCGGTCGCGTGGCAGTGGGCGGGGCCAGGCAGTACGCCACGCGCGCGGCCGAGCCCTTTCCGCACCAGTTCGTCTCCTCCATACTGTGTCAGCCCGCCTACCAGGTATGTACGTCACGTACGTGTACGAGTTAAGATTTAACATTATGTAAGGGTGAGGCCAAACGAGCATAATTTTGTGAGTCGCAGAATTTCGGTCGCGTAAATATTTTTCATACAAATCATGACTCACAAAATTACGCTCGTATGAATGAAGTAGGAATTTTCTATGAAACTGAATGCAGCAGAATTTCTGCCAGCCGAAATTCTGCGACTCGCAACTCACAAATTACGCTCCCTTGGCTTCACCCTAAAGAAGAATAGGGACTGAAACTACGAAGGTTTAAATAAAATAATACATTATGTTTTATTGACGAATAACAATCTGTACATTGATAGTCTGCTAATGATTGTTTTTATTTATATCAACAATTATACCAACAAACGACAAGTCGTAAAATTGTATTTCACTGATGTTATTTACATGTCCGTATTTACTTATGTTTTAATGTTTCAAATAAAGTTTTTAAATGTCAGATTTTCGAAGTGCCTTCTAAGCAAGTTTTACATAAAATTTAAAATGCTAACTTTTTACTATGAACTCATTGCAGGTGCAGCAGCTTGCTGCGGCGGCGGCAGCAGCAGCGGCCGCCCACCACCAGCACGGTGTGGGCGGTGTGGGCGGCGTGGGCGCGGTGGGCGGGGTCGGCGACGTGGGCGAGTGGCGCGCGCCGCTCATCGTGGAGCCGGCGCCGCTGCCCGAGCCCGACGTGTGGGACTTCCATCCTCACCACCAGCATCACCATCCGCACAAGAGGTATGCTTCAGACGTTACATTCATCGCAAGAGATATTCTAGACCTTTAGAAATTGAGAATTCGGCGCGATTATATTGAGTCTAATGTATAAATATTTTAGAGTTGATGAATGTTGAAAGCTAGATATTATTTCGTGATATTTCGCTATCGAGATAAAATGCCGTCTAAATTCACCTCTATTTTAAATAGTCTAAGAATAGTCTAAAAATTACAAAAAAAAAACACATATTGTACTTACATTTTTGTTACGATTCGTTTAGATAACTACCCCGTCAATGAACCGTAACAAATTATACTATGATCTAACAAAGTAGCGAACCGTAGTAGTAAATGAATAAGCGACAATGTATTGGGAATGTATGAGTTGGGGTTGTCGACAGATCCACCAAGCAGCAGGCGAGCGGCGCGCCCCACTACCCACAGCATCACCAGCATCAATACAGGTGCTATGCCCGTGACGATACAATCACGACCGCTTTTACTCACTACTTCATATCCAGTAGGCTTACTACAAAACCGTTTTGAGACTCAAACAATCGGACGAGAATGCTGCGTCCTGCTCTAACAACTTCATTTCACGTTTGTTAGAGTAGGACGCAACATTCTCGTCCGATTGTTTGAGTCTCAAAACCGTTTCGTGGTACGGGCCCTGGCTCCTATAGACGTAGGTTACACGATCAGTTTTTCATAAAATATCTTATCCATCAATCTGGTGAAGATTGACGAAAAACTGATTCCACCGGAGGAACGGACTATATGTAATTATGTATTCCGTCAATCAGTTTTTTTTAATGAAATAAGGGGGCAAACGAGCAAACGGGTCACCTGATGGAAAGCAACTTTCGTCGCCCATGGACACTCGCAGCATCAGAAGAGCTGCAGGTGCGTTGCCGGCCTTTTAAGAGGGAATAGTGTAATAGGGGAGGGTAGGGATGGGAAGGGAAGGGAATAGAATAGGGGAGGGTAGGGAAGGGAATAGGGTAATTGGGCCTCCGGTAAGTTCACTCACTCGGCGAAACACAGCGCAAGCGCTGTTTCACGCCGGTTTTCTGTGAGAACGTGGTATTTCTTCGGTCGAGCCGGCCCATTCGTGCCGAAGCATGGCCCTCCCACGTCTAAAATGGATGGATGGATCAAATTGATGAAAAACTGATTGTGTAACCTATGTAATAGACTATTCCCCCTTTTTGTTTGATCAATGTTAGAAAATACATTTATTTATTATATTTTTGTATCGACACCATAATAAATTATGACAATAAAAAACAATGTAAACTTGCGAAGCCAAAGAGAAATATACTCTTTACTTCCGTACCTCCGTTCTTTGTTCGATTGTAAGGCTGCCACGCTTAACCTCTATTACAATCCTTCCCAAAGTCACTCAATCGATTTGAGATGTGGTATAAGGATTACCCCCTTGATGACTCCTGAGTCCTGTACTGTCAGTGTCATGTCCTGTATATTTTAAGACAAAAAAATTAAGAGCGGGCTGCCAAATTTTGCTGTGTTTTCTAATAAATATTACGATCCCGGAACACGATTGACTTAAATCAAATTGAGACTTATTTAATCATTGTATATTTATCTGATATTTGCTAAACGGAAAACACGATTCACTTATTTTGACTTTATAGTTATATTTTTCGGAATTATGATCTTTCTGGGCTTTTCAACAAATATCTGTTACACTTATTGATTTACTATCATTAAATAACTTGAACTACTACAATCACAAAATAATGGCAAAAGGTAATATTAGTATTGTATTTAATTTTTAAGTAATCATCAAAAACAGTTTTAGGACTTACGACCTTTACTTCCGTGCTATAATGCGGGAACCGTTGTTACGCGATATTGTTCACTATTAGCTGCAGCGTAAAGCACATTGCTCGGGAGCTCGATTCATGGAATCATTATATCACGATTGGAGGATAGCGGGGTGTGTAGGCGGGGCTAGCGTGCTTTGAAATTTTGGCAGCAGACTCTTAACTTTCAATTTAGTGTAGTTCGTAGGCTAGACTGTAGACACACCCTTAGACAGAACTTTATAACTATAAATTCTGTTCCCTAGATTATATAGAACCTGATAAAAATCTTATGTTCATTACTTCCTTTCTTCTAATTATCTAATATAATATGCACAGACTTTATCGTATCAGTTGCGTTTACTTAAATTCATGTAATGCTGAAGCTGACGCTGCTTAGACACACGTTGTATAAACACGTCGTAATTTAATTATTTCTCTCAAATAATATGCACCTCAATTGAGTGATTTGAAGACCTAATTTGGTCGAGTTGAGGCGAGCCCGACCAACATAGTCGACGCTGACATAATCCGACCAAATGAAACAGCCTACCCATAAAAAATCCTTAGTCATATTCTATCATATTTTATATATTTCTACAATACTGTTATACCTATTGGTTTGTTTGTAGTATGGCCAGCAGCGGGGGTAAGAAGGAGCCGACGCAGCTGTCGCCGGTCAAGAAACGGGTGAAAGAGGGCACACCACCATCGAGGCACAGGCATGATCACACGTGAGTTCTGTCAAATATTTCAACAAGGTTATTGAATGATAAGAACTGTAAAGGATATTAATTCTGAACGCAGTGAGAATTAGATAATAATTCGTACTATGTCCAATTTCATTTTTGCGTACAGCTCGTTTTCAAACAACTGCAACATCATTATGAAACGAACAGTCATGCTGACAAGAGACCTTTTAGCTTCCTATATAGTCAGCCTTACCTTGCCTTATGTGGTCTACCGTTAGTTATCGCCATACATAAATAGCAAATCATAGGTCCAAAATGTCAAACGATGTTAGACTTACATAACTACATAATATTTTAGTGCGCGTGCGTCCGGCGCCGCACCGGCGACTGGTTGGGACGCAGCGTGCGGCGGCGCGGCGACGATCACGATCCGCGACACGCCGTCGCCAGCCGTCTCCGTCATCACCATATCGGACTCCGACGACGATGCTGAGCCGCGCCCCGCGCAGCGCGCCGCCCCGGCCGCGGCCCCCGCAGCACCCCCCGTCCCCGCCGACACGCACAACAGAGGTAAGTAGAAAAAGTTTTACAAACAACATTGTCCCTTTTTAAATATTGTCCCTTTTCGCTTGTGACGGCGGGCGAAGCCGTCTCCGTCATACCATATCCGATTCCGATGAGCCCACCCCGTGCATCGAGCCGCCGAAACAGACAACGGATCTTACACTATAAATGATGAAGCTAAAGATCTAGATTCTAGAGTCTAGACTACTCAAAGAATCTGTTTTGCACAATGAGTAATTTTCTTTGCCTTATTTATAAAGACTTCATTATTTATATTTCGATTAATAAAATGTATACATTAAGTAATGTTTGCTGTTTCAGGCAGCGGTGAGTGCGTGGCGACGTCGGTCTCGAGCGGGCCGGCGGGCGCGAGCGGTGCGGGCGCAGCGCCGGCCGGCGTCATATGCTCCGTGCGTACGCCGCGCGACGAGCGGGTCAAGCACGAGCCGCCGATAGCGCATCAGCAATGTCACCACCACCAGGTACTATTTGGAATAAAAACAGAATATAGGGGAAATATATGGAAGGCCCGGCCTATTAGGGCCAGCTTTTCTAGTCCAAGTATCGGTGCAGTCTGACGTTTCGCAAAGACGATCGAATATCCTAAAATCAAAGTAGCCAGTTTCATAAAGATTAAGGTTTTTGGGAACATAACTTGCGTAGTTGTGATTGTTTTAAATTTTAATTTAAAGGCAGATATTGTAACAACAATAATACTTTTGGAATTTGAACACCTGTCCACTATCACAAGGATAACATGCATTTTTGCTTATAGCCTCAACAGCAGCAACAGCAGCCCCAACAACAACAGCAGCAGCAACAGCAGCCGCAGCTGCAGCAGGCGGTGCCGCAGCAGCCGCGCCAGGCCAGCAGCTCACAGGCTACGCCCCAGAGCCAGAAGAAGCGTCTCCTGGCCCTCGCGCAGCAGGAGGCCCAGGCCAAACTCGAGCCGAGCCACGACCACACCGCTCCCCATTATAATGTGAGTACATACTTTATAAACAAATTCAGATAGTATTTTGTTATCAAAGTTTAACGCAGCCCCGCCCGCTTAAAGACAGTATCGTTAAAGTTAATAAAAAGTATTTTATGTCCTTCCCTGTGGTGTGCTCTCTGTCTATGCAAAATTTCGTCAAAGTCGGCCTGATTTTGTTAAAAAAATATCATATATGGACCATTTTCCCGTTATAAAAAGTATCCTTTGTCCTTCCCCATGTTCCTCTTTGCCTTTGCTGATTTCACCAAAATTGGAACAGTTTCGGAGCCTATCCGTCATCCGATGCAAACTAAGAAGCTTTTCGTACATAATTATAAATTATAGTTTGTGCGTTTTAAGATGATATGGGTGACAGTTTTCAATATTCCTTGCTACGGGTTTTTTTTTACAAGAAAACAAAAAAAAAACAAAATGTAATAAATTAAATTCCATCTACAAAAACAAATGTTTCCTATAATTGTAAATGAATAAAAATGAAAAGTTGCTAAATGCTAACTTATTAATATAAAAATATAAATATTAACTGTGAAATAGAAGTATAAAATTATTGTTTCGAAAACATTTGTAAAATGTCATATACATGAAACGGAACTTATGCCAATAGAGATTGACTCTGTTGAATCGAAATCAAATCGATAAAAAAGGGCGGCCATCTTAAATCGCCGGCACCACTGAAATGTCAGTACGAAATCGATAATTTCGATTGCAATTCCTTTACGAAGTGATTCGATATTTTTAAACTATCGATTAATTTTTGTTAGGTAACTTCACTACTATTGTCAATTATAATGTGTCACGCATATCATCATAAAACGCACAAACTATAGTCTAGAATATAGATAGTCAACCACAGGGCGTCTTAGCAGTAAAATCTACAACAAAGCCATTCAAATGTGTCTTGGTTGGTCTCTAAAGATTATAATGAACAAAATATTCTTTACAGAGCGGTTCGAATGTGCGCCAGGGTTCAGATTATCAGTGCAATCAATATGTTCCACCGCAGCACAATAAAAGGGATAGTGTAAGTTATTTATAGTGTTGTATATGGGCCATAATTTCTAAATATTTTGTAACAAACTTATTTTCAAGCAAACACGATGGAACATCATGATTAACAAGTTAACATAAGGTTGTTTAATTGGTAATTTTACTATATTGACTTTTACAGAGCGGGGGCTCCCGAGAATATTTACCGGTCAGCAACGCGGTGAGCGGGGTGAGCGTGAGCGGCGTGGGCGGCGTGAGCGGGGTGGGCGTGGGCGTGGGTGGTGTGGGCATGGGCGGCGTGGGCGTGGGCGTGAGCGTGGGCCCGCCTGCCGCGCACAAACACCCGGCGCACGCGTGGCACCATCATCCACATTACAAGTGAGCGCACGATTACAAAAACTATATTCTAAAGTTTAAATAGCGAATCAGGCCACTAAAACTAAACTTTATATAAAGATTTTATATAAAGTTATTATATAAAATCTTTATATTTTATAGAAAGATATAAAAATACCTATTCTAGTAGTCGATATATTTGCATAATAGGAAATATATTTATTTGTATATTTATCTAGCAGAAGCGCACGCGGAGGTGTGTTGTCGCCGGGCGGCGGAGTGTCGCCGGGCTACCTGGCAGCGCCACCGCTGTACGTGCCCACGTATCACTACCACACGTGAGTATTGAAATTCTGTTCTGAAACGGCCTACTCCAAGCCAGCACCTAGACGATCTATTGTATTGTCAATATCACGCTTCAATTTTATTGAACAGTTAAAGGCGCGCGATGTTCAATATCAACCCTAGACAGTGAATGATATTAAGCAAATGTGATATTGTTCAATATTATTAGATCTAGGGGCCCGCTAACTGCTTACTCTTCGTTCTCGGAAATTCTTGTTCAGAACATGACACAATTTTTCAATAAACTTTTCCACTGTATTACAATTTACAATAGTTTCATACAGCCTGACTGATTTTGTTAAAAAAAATATCAGATCATTAGACAAGTGAGTACATTCGACCCAAACCACCGTCACCATCCAAATATATGTATCGACTGATATTTGACAAAGAAATTATAATTTTTTGCGCTTCTTATTGTTTACATCACATGATAGAAATTTAAAAATGGATTTCATAATTTATTATATGCGATATGGCGTCCACTACTTAAACAGATGAAATTACAGTTCCTCACATTAATATGATGGTACAAAAATACAAATAAATTAAAATTATACTGCCTTTATTTTATACACTTGATGTAGTAATGAACGGCTTATTTAGGAGTGTTCAGTAACGTGATTTAAGTTCGGTAGCATTAAATAATAAAAATGTTTGATTTTTCAGGGGCGGTGTAAGTGGCGTGGCGGGCGTGAGCGGCATGGGCGCGGTGGGTGGCGTGGGCGGTGTGGGCGGGCCGCCGCCGGCGCACCACGCGAGCGGCGGGCGGCTGGCGGGCTACCTGCAGCCCTACTCCCCCACCTACCTCGTGCCGCAGCACCACCAGCACCTCTGGTACACCGACTGAGTGCGATGACGCGACGAATCAATACGAAACTCCACGAGCGAAGACGGCAGAAGTGAAGGGACGGGAAGACGACGGAGTGTCGCATCGGATATTGTAGCAAGAGAAATGAAGTCGAAACGTACCCGTCGCTGACGTCCGTGCGTGCACGTTGTGAAGTTAGCCGCGCGTGCGTGTCGACTCGCTCGCTGTCCTTACCTGCGGCGCGGCGCATGGTTGGATGCGGCCCCCCGCGGGCATAAGGGCAGTCGAGCGAAAAACGCGTACTCTACTCACACTATAATTTTTTATTCAAAACTTTGACTAGTGTGTCCTGCGCGTCGCGTGGCTCGGACCGACCGGCCCCGCGCGGGCCGGCGGCGGGGCTCTGTATAGATAGTGTTAATACGGCAGAGAGATTTCTGTAAAATAACCTGCTATAGTATAATCGAAAGTCTAATTTAAATAGTGTTTTATGAGTTGATTTTATATGATCGATGTATCTAGTGCCGCATCCTTGACTACGATGTTCTTGTACAAATATGAGTGTTAAGTGTTACTCGGCGTAGAGTTCGCTGTATAGTGCGATGGCCGGCGCTCCGCGTCGGAGTTTAAATTAATTTTAATATGCGAATGAAGCGAGTAGTGCATTTACTAATGTTTTATCTTAGGTGTTAGTGTTTGTACCAAATCTACTAGTGGGGTGACTGCGGGGCCGAGGCGGCCGGTCCCGTGCGGGGTTTTAGTTACGATGTTCGTCAATTATTTGTTTTATATTTCCGTTAAGGCTGGGGTGTGAGATTTTACGTTCCATATCGAGTAGGGTAGGCGCCGCCATGGATTAACAAACATAATGCTGTGTTTTCTACGTGTATAATCGTATTAACCGACCTCTAGTAGTCCTACGTGTATAGGTGGTGGAACGAGTATATTTAAGAGTTTTATATAACACATAGCGCATATACGTTACTATAGTATGCATGTATATTGATTAGATAGAACAAAATTGTTGATCGCTAAACGTTGATAATAATTTACGACTGCAATTATTTTAGTTTGGTTGCTGACCTTACGTCGAACTAAGCCTGGGTACTCGGATACACGATATAATATTATAATTAGGCGGGCCCACGTTTTACTTTTTGTGTTTTACTAAATTATGATTTAAGGGTGTGCGTTCGACGAACATGCGTAACGTATTATTTGATGCACTTTGCTCATACAAATAAATTAACCTAATACTTTTAATCTACCTATAATATACCTACCTACCTTCATTGTATAACATTCAATATTATTTTAAGATATTATCTTATATCTATTCTATCTGACGGAAAGTTGTATATATTTATAATCAGACGAGTCTATTTATAAACTATGAAGACTGTCATAAAAACTGTGTTTTAGTTTTCATGATTTATTATTCAATTTCGAATAATACGCTACGCATATTTTTACAAGTTTTATTTTCTCCTTTGTATATTATGCGTGTATATTATAAAGTATATTAAACATGTGATTCCTAGTGCTACTGGCACTCAATATTATTGATTTAGCTTTAAGGGTTTTATTTTATTTATTAATAATAAATTGATTACGAAGATTTCGATATTATCGATTTTTAAAGGTTACTTTCGATCAAAATAAACTGCGTTGTGGACTGTCATGGTCGAAGACAACTTTTTGTTGTTAGCAAACTAAGTTTACTGTCAAGTAGCTATTATAAAGGAGCATACATATCTGCGTTTAGATAAAGCCCCTTTCACCCACGTGTAGCGTTTAACTTGCACAATATTCACGTGTACGACTTCACTATTGGGTGTTATTGTACATTATTTGTCGATGGTAAACAAATCTCTTTGTATATTTACTACATCTCTAGTAAATGTACGAAAAGACGATTTACTTGTTGGTTTCAACTTTTAGCGCAATTTTGTCGCCTCTGTCTTATTTCGAGTTCGATTATGCGATAGTTTACTTGACAGTTTTGATTCATTTGATTCTTAATTTTATGTTAATTCTTAGCCTGCTCATGTGAAAATTAAATAGTAGACTAGAGCATAATTTTTACCTATTTATGAGAATTCTTTTTTATAACTCATCAATACCGCTCACCATACTTAACTATTTCACCGGACCAGCATTTTAATATGATTTATTAATCCCAATATTTCCCCATCTTTTTCTACTTCATTACAAATTTTAATTTCGCATAATGTCCGAACACCAAATACTTAAGTTCTCTCGCTAGTGTTTTTTTTTAAATTTTAGAAATAGTTTTATTAGTTGAACGATGTACCTATTAATATATTTTAATCACTTTTTTTTAAATATAAATTATGTAACTTGGGCGACGTTACGAACGGCGTCGGTAACTTATCTAATAAGTGCTACTTGCTCGGGCTCATTAAATATTATAATCTAAAAACAAAAAATACAAAACAAAATAATATTTTTAATTTGTAATCTAATTTTGGAATATTTTTAGAAGGCAGTGGGGAAGTTAGTGTCATTTTGTATAGAACACACTTAACTAGTACGTGATAGTTTTAAAACGCGATAATACAATAACGTTAACTTTATTTAGCCCTAGTTTGGTGTTATCTCGTATGATATACACTCAGCGGTCTCGCTATGCTCGTGATCTCTACCCTGTAAGCGGATACGGCAGTATCGCGGTCAATTATAATGCTATTATGATTTAATGACATTTAATTTGCTTACTATTATTTTAGTTTAGTCGAAAATGGAATGTTACTAATGTAGGATAATTAGTTTAAAAAGTATTTAGTCATGGTTTTTATCGTCCTTCTGGGGTTTTCCACGTAGAATGTTTTTATTTAATGAAATATTGAGACGGGTCGGCACGAGCGTCTGTGAATTTGGGTTGTTGCAATAAATTGTGTATGCGAGCTGCAGACGCCGTGCGCCGCAGCCGACTGACTGAGCTCTGTCCGCTCCGAAATGTACAAAAAACCCTGTTAGCTGTACCGCGGCCGATAACCGTGTACGCGGCGACTGGCGCGCACGCCCCGTGCACGTCACGTCCACGTCACGCGCCCTCTGTGATTATGGAGCTCCTAGTTGTCCTTGTGACTGTTGTCGGTGGACGAGTCGGGTTGTTTTGGTTTTATCGATGTAACTCGGTACCTCGAGGTACCGTTCGTGCGTATTTTATGTTGCTAGTTTGTATTGTAAACGATTAACATAAATTGAGGGTGGGTGAGAGGGGGTGATGAGTTTTAAGTTTTTGTCTTGATTGATAAATAATAATCGACTAGTTTTATGCGAGGATTGTAAATAAATGTCCAAATACCCTTTTTTATTTTACTTTTATTTTTTCCCTTCTCCTTATTTTTTTTTTTGTTGTGGGCCCGCACCTAATGTTGCGGTTTTGGGCTTCGCTGTGGTACAAATTAGTGAATACAATTTTAGTGATCGTTATAATTGAACGAAATATTCGTAGATATAATTGTTTTAGTTGTTTAATTTTATATTATTTGACCACAGTATCGGTAGTTACGCGCGCCGCAGTGTCGTACCTTATCACATTGTTATAGAGGCGGCGTCCGCTCGGGCCGTGCGTGCGGGCCGGCGGGAACGCGTGCGAGCCGCGGACGCGACGCGGCCCGTACCCGGTAGTCAATAGAGTGGCGAGCGACGCCTGAGCTGCTGTCTCGACAATAACCCAGTGTCAGACAATAATCATTCATATTATTTGCCAATTAGATACCTTTCGTTCGCCCCTTAGTGTCTATAGTCGATTTATAGTCTAGAATATCGTTAACGTAACTCGTAAGACCCTAGGAACACAGCGTTTCATAGCTACGTACGTTTATGAAACCTCTCTCTGCGCACATTTTAATATTTTGAATGGTACCGTTCGTTAATCAGTAGAGACTTAACTGTTATTGATTCTTTTGTAACTTCGTAGAAATATTTTGTAAATGTTAGATTGGCAACGAGTTAACAAACGTATTTACTAAATATAGCGAGTAAAGACATTTTACGCGAAAACTTTGTACGTTAGTAGTACTAAGATAATTATTCTTAGCGTTGGATGTTTCAAAATATTAATGTCGTATTTATATTTTAACAAATGTAACGTTGACGTAAGGTTAATCAAATCACGTGGGCCACGGAACTCGATACACCTAAGTCCTAAGTAGTAAAATATCGAATCCCAAATTACCTCCTCGTAGAGTATAAAATAATATTATATGCTTTCTTATCGTTACTGCGAATCGAGCGAGCGTGGCGCGCAATCGAGAGGCAGTTAAGAATTTAGCGTGGACTGACGTAGTGTGAATGTAGTCGTGGCTTCGTTAGTTTGCACCTAGGTGACGGACGATGTGGACTAAATAGTTTTACGTTTTGTATGGAGTATTCGCACCTTCCCAGCGACTGGACGCCTGAGGGTAGTCGACAGGCAACGCGACTTCAGGCATCAAGCCGCACGATTGTCGTCTACCGAGTCTGATATCACTGAGCGCGAGGGTAGCGACTAGCGGATAGCGAGCGGGGGCTCCCGCACTAGATGTAACTTTTATATTCGTTCTATATCTACCTAATAGGTATGTCATATGTGTGATAATAAGGTTAAGCTTTCGACTAGTGTGAGTACAATGAATTCTAACGTTTAACTCATAGGCCAATGTTTACAAACATTATTTTTACACTATCTATAAAATATGAATGTGATTTTGTCTGTAGCTCGTAACTATTAGTACCGAGCCGTCCAGTTGGTTACTAAAACATCGCATTACCGAGTTTGAACTGAAGCGATGCTTGCATCGTACAAACTAAATTACGAAATCTGAGACTCCATGTTATGATTAGTCCCACAGTAGCGGAGTAAAGTAGCTTCACCGTACCGCTCTTGAGTATTAGTTTCGTCGAGCTTTCCACGTTGTTCCGAAAGGTTTTCACCAAAATGTTTTGCCGTCCAAATCTCGTAACCAACTGGGCCGCCGACTTATTTTTACTAAGATTCTTAATTCGACACCAACGGTCAGACTTTTTAACTATAAATGTTTGAGTATTTTAAATAAGTACAGTATTTACCTAGAGCTTATAGTATGAGTATGTTTAGGGCCGCGGTTGAGGTCGGAGCGCTGGATACGAGAGAATAGTCCAGACAAAAATGGCAGTGCGCGGCGAAGACGTCCGTAGACTGTACCGTACCCCAGATTACGAGCTACGATTTTGTAGCTAGCTACGAGCTACACCAACCCCGCGTTCTATTTGATGTTAAAAACGATCAAAACGCTTGCCTCCTATTTTGAGCGTTTTGAATCTTTTCATCGTTTTTAATATCAAATGGAACGCGGGGCAAATAATGTATTTTCAATTTTTTTTTCTCTCAATCGGAGTTAAAACTAGTGGCAAGACAAATAAATAATTTTTATAAGATCGTGTGGCTACTGGTTAGTAATAAGACCGGGCCGAAATATATTCCGTTAAAGTTGGTTTACCATTCGTTGTTTTGGGATATCACTTTCACTCGCGGGCTCCGAATGCTCCGATACCGATCAGGTTTCATCTTGCGAGTAGGTTCCATACGCGTTTGTTACGCAATTTATTTACGATTACGGCGAGAATTTTAAAACTAGAACGAAAATTATTTTTTAAAATTACTGTATGCACAAAGTACGATATAGAAACCGCCAATATTTTTATGAAATTACTTACTTACGTAGACTGTAGGGAACATATTGTAGGGAATGTTAGATAAGTAGAGTTCCTATAATGCATTCGTGAGAAGTTGCGTTCACACAATATGTAAGTTGTAACAATAAACAACAAGAAATTGCTACGTATCTTTAGTCTTTAGATTACGTACTTAACAGTGTGAATTATTTTCTCTTGTTTCTTTGTAATATTTTTTCTGGAAAGCCCATTTGTTTCTTAACTGATTCTAGCCACCACGCAAAATTTTCTAAAGGTAGCGACACCACAAAACGGGCAAATAAATACAAAACTATGATAAACCTGCGCGATTGAATTAAAAAGAAATTGGACTTTATGAGTAAGTATCTATAGAATATGGCGCCTGGTGGTCTCCCGTCTCTCGTATCCAGAGCTCGGCAACAGAATATCAGGGATGTACTGTAGTAACTAGTGAGGCTTATACTCTAGAGTCTAGACGTATCAGATATTTGTAACGCTATGGATGTAGTCGCGATGTAGTTGTTGTAGCGGTGGTGGTCGGCTGTTGGTATTATGACAGAAGTCTGCGTAAAAAAATCAAAATGTGTTCTATATTCAAAAATTGGAAATGGCGATGGCGTCTCTTTCAGTGTTCTATTTTCAAAACTATAGCGTCTGTGTTTATGCTGAAAGTATTGCAATTGTTGGTAATATTTTGTTTTATTTGTAGCTCATGGAATATGATTGACTATGAAATCGTTGTGTAAGAACTAAGAATGGTATTGTATCGAATTATGCAATACAGGTACATCTGAATAGGTTAGATGTATCACAAATCACAATGAACATTGTTTGGAGGCCCACGCGCAACTGAAGCAAAAGACGTGACGTTGGTACGCGTAAATTTTGAGAAAAGTAAAGTTGTTCTACCTAGTACGAGGGTAGGAGGGACGACATACCTAATATTATAAGCTGTCATTCGAAAAATGTTTGATGCAAATAGTAGAGAAAGCAAGCAGTCAAATCAAATCCGTCGTGACTTGTGCTGCTGTTGCATGCAGGCTCTGGCAACTAATTTGTAATTTAGGAACTTTATAACAAAGATCCAACAGTCGGTCGCCGCGAGTGTTTAGATCACGATATAATTTTTGAAATTTATAAAATATTTAAGTCCATTTCAATGTTCGCTGTCTATTACTATGTCCTATGTCCAGTGGGTTCGATGTTAGATGTGAGAGTGCAGTCGGCCGAATGAATATTATGTTAGATGCTGTAATATTATTTCCGTAAATCCATTCAATGCAACTGGGTTCTATCGATGACTGAAACTTAGAAGAGATATCTATCTCTATAAAACTTTGCAGTCTCAAAATGCACAATTTTTAAAATCTTTGTCCCTATTTTCTACCTACGGATGAAGCATTTTTGAACTCAAAAGGCATGCTAGAAAAATATGAGAAGCACTCACCTGATTCAGTACCTGATCGATTTCATATTTACATTTTAAAAACTATATTTACTCGTTAGTGACAATTGATAACCCTAATTAAAAAATAATAATACATAGGGTAATTTCTTAGTTAAAATCTTCGCATTTCTCTAAAGAGAATTTTCTTTACATGCTAATTTTTTATGAACGCAACACTCAATTTAAATACTTCTTATAATAAAAATCCGATATTCATACAGCCGACTCGACTAGTCCACGAATTTACTATTATGCTAGATTCAGTATGTAGGTCCTTGACCAATAATCGTTAACATTTGTAATATAATATCTTAATTCACAAAATATATTAACATAATACTTAACGCTACATTATAGCACTTATATTCAAGCGCGACGGAGGGTGAGCTGTGCCGAAAAAGAAAGTTAAAGTAAATTTTTAATTATTGCCTATCTAAATATGCCTAAGAAAAAATAGGGAATATTTTTTTCAAACACAATCTAATTTTCTGCATACCTCGTGACAAGCGGTACTTTTTTCTGCCCTCCTTGCCTAGCTATTTTTCTGCCCTTTGTGTTTATGACTTATGAACGTCACGCCTGAATCTTCTGAATTCAGAGCAGCTCAGTCTGTGTCGCCAGCTACGGCGAGGGGAAAATAAAAAGTACAAATTTATCAAACTTTTCTCTCGACCACGATGCTTGGAAACTCTTTTCTTATATACCTAGTACTATATAAGAATAAGAAGTTGCGTTGTAACGATTGTTTTACGTGTTTTAAAATATAAATGTTACTTACTAGAGAAATTCGTAAGATTCATCGATTGCGTGGTTTCAATGAGATTTTAATACTTTATATTTGGTAATCCACACTTTGATAAGACGTATAATCACCTGTGTGTACCTAATAGACGTGGTAGAGTATATACAGAGTACCGGCGACCAGATCGCCGTTTTCGAATTAAACGTAATTTTATAAAATTGATGTGCCTAAGTGTAATACTATCTATTATATAAATGTATATAAAATTGTATTTATTGCAAGTCCTTTTTGCGCGCGGGAGTATGTGTATTTACTACGTTATTATTCTGGCGCGTATCGGGTGAGACAATAACTTCTGATTTGCTATTCACTTTGTTCGGACCGAGGCTTATTACGTTCGTTGTATGCGTTGTGTATGCACTGATTTTCGTATCTACTTATCTAACAATTTCAGACTGGGGATTTCGTATTCGTTTGTCACTGAAATATCAATGTACTGATTAGCCGGTAGGTTTTCTATTCGAGTAGCGGTTATTTTCTCACGATATTATGGACACGTAGAGCCGTTAATGTTAGGTAAGGTTTAACAATTTTTTATAGCACGCCTACTGAACTACGCATCTCCATTTGTATGTCTAGTTTGTTTGTGCGTGGGAGCGCCACTGGCGCGCGGGCGGCGGGGGGCGGGGCTGCGGGCGTGCTGCCGGCTGCGTGCGCGCCGCACGGCCGCGCCGCGCCGCCAGCGCTGCCCGGAGGTGCCCGACTGTAACTGTATTTATCGTTCGTACTCGCCGTGTACACGAATAGTTGTGTAGACTTGATTGTGATATCAGTAAACATTTTCATACGAGCATCCAATGATTGTTTTATTTCCATCCCCCATCATTAGGTTGATAAATACAGAATACTTGTTCGATGACGCCCCACGTGCGGCATTGGCCACTGGTTGTGTTTTATGCACATTTAGACTAAGGAATTGTAATTACAGTATAATTAATTAGTTTTAACGTGTTTTTTTAACAATCCTTGTATGCCGCGCCTGGCGCGTCATCGGCCTCACTGAATCTTTTTATATGACGCGCTGGGCGCGGCAGTGGCCACGAAAAATAGAGGGTGTAACAAAACTAAGTGATAATACTTTAGAGTGCGTATATGTTCTTTATAGAGAGTTCACTGTGAAAGTAGCAGCGCTGAAAGACCAAAATTATTTTCACTTTTGTATGGGCAAGCGCCCCAGCGTCACGAGTTTCCCCATACAAACAGTGAACTCTCTACGAGGAATACGTACACACCCTAAAGTATTATCACTAAGTTTTGTTACACATGTAGCTCTACCATGAGTTTAAAGCTATAGTATTTATCGATACTCGATACCGACTACGTAAATATGTAGTATGGCAAATTTTACAGCGCCTCTAGCGGTCACTTGCGGTACTAAAATCACCATACTAAATAATATTAATTACGTAGTCGGTATCGAGTATCGATAAATACTATAGCTTTAAACTCATGGTAGAGCTACAGTATAGGTAGTATGTATTTAAAAGAATGAAAACACAACAACTATGATAACGACAGTAAAATAAGTTGGAAAAAGAAAACAACGTGTAGTGAAATAAGCTTTTTTATACTAATTTAAGTTTTACACATTACACAGTAAAAGATATGGTTCCGGATACACTAACAATGTACATCGAACAGACGAGTGAATTATGCAATAGTTTACCACAATTTACAGAATTTTCTTATAACCTTTGCCTCTGAAGCTATGCTCATATCCCTTGAATCGTACCGACAACAATAAATACACAGGGTGCACGTATGTACAGTGCGGCGCCGGTGATACTGACTCACACAATTTACAAGTACGCTATCATTATCAACAAAATTAAATATTTGATGTATTAAATTATTTCTCGTATACTTACTATATCGCTCTCTTACATAAATTGTTAATTTAAGATAAATTAGGACGTAAGGCAGAATCATTGAGGCTGGTTTATTCCTTGTTTAAACTCCAAATTTAACCTCGTCTTTGTAACGATCTAAGGCTGCGCTTCCACCAGAGATGTGTTGCGAGGAATGCGTTTTTGAAAACCAATAGAATCGCTGCGCTGAGCGATGTCACGTAATTATACGATTCTATTGGTTCTTAAAAACACATTCCTCGCAATACATCTCTGGTGGAAACGCAGCCTAACGTTGGGACTTGGGACAAGGTTCGGAAATTTAGGGGATGAACACGAAACAATCCAAAAGTTAAAGAAGTTTACCAGAATAGCTTAGAGTTTAGACATCATGTCGCCGTCTGATATAATAGGGACACTATTTCCAGTCACCGGCCAGTAACTATTTAAATAATATATGACATTGCATAGTATAATATCGTTGAGATCATATTTAATACATCACAGGTGTTAGAGATTAAAATTACTGCCTTCATGAATCGAGTTCCGAACATTTCACGATTTCAATCTCCGATACCCATCGGGACATAATATATTAACAAAGTCTGTAGAAATTTTCAAACAATAAAATTATAATTATATCAAACATTTCGAGTGATCTTCGCAACGGAAGTCGAGTGTAGAAGCTCGCAAATGTCCGTCCGAAAAGAATAGGTTTACGGGCAGCCATTAGAAAGCATCGGACAGAGCTACAGGTGGCGGAAAATTACAGATTTACAGTGTTTTACATTAAATTGAAAACTAAATTAATTACTAATCACATTGATTGTTTCCAGTGTATAATAACATCAAGTTGTGATAAACGTCTGTTGAAAAGACCACTCATAAACACAATTCATAAATTCAAGAACAAAGTCAATTCTCTAGAAACAAATCATAAAGTAAACGAACCCTCTAATGATAATAAGCTTGCGGGAGCTTACGAATAGTCAACTTCGTCAAACTTCAATTCATTTAATAATCTTTAGTCGGACCTATCAACTACTGAGTGCAAACTTTGGCAGATGCGTCGACTCGGTACGGGCCCATCGGAATCTTAGACGGACGCCGGTGCGAAACCCGCGACCGAACCCGACACGTTAAAATCTAAAAATGATAGTATGAACTATGAACATGTCTTTTAAGAGCGACCGCGGCCCGACCTAAACGGAGGCGAAATAATTTGTACTTTTAAAGGACCGCGGCCCCGGCTACCCTCCGATGACTCAAGTTTGCCCCGAATCATAACACGTCCAATGAAAACGATCATTAGTATAATTAAAAATATAAATCCATTAAAATATAATAACAAAACAAATATAGTCTAAGAATTTGTGAGTGTCAACTCTCAAACACAAATACTCAATGTGTGAAATGACATTCTTCATAATAATATTAAATTACATAATTGCAAATGGAGACGAAGTCGCCGAGGACCGAGAAGCTGGAGGAGCTTGAGTATTTGTATTTCGACAAAAGCTAACTCGACTTTACAGTAAATATGTAGATGCGGAAATAAAAGTTCTCCCGAGTATCGTTATCGTTCACCTCGCCGGGACGGAGTGAACGGAAGCGACCCTTGGACTCCTAGGTGAACAGTAAACGCATCAAAAATGCTCGAATGCGGATGAAAATTTTATTTTCGGGTCCGCAAATTAGCATTTTCGAGGCGGCAAGACTCGTGACCTTCCCCGGAACAAGAGCGGGACCGCCGAGAAAATTGATAAATTCTTAATTCTGTCTTAAACTTAACTACCGCTAATCTAATATAACTTAATTAAACTATTTGTCAAAGAGATCATTATACACTTACAATTAATTGTCACATTAAATTATGTATATCGCCCAGGACTGTAGGTAGTAAAGAATTTTGGAAACGAGTTCGAAACACGAATTATTGAGCAAAACGAAACTATAGAACGATCGGGAATTATTGTGATGCTTTAAGACGATACCGGAATAAGACTTTTAATTCGAACTATCTTACAAATTACTTAACATTATAATAAGATTGCTCCAGCGCACGCGCCATCTACAATAGAAATAAATTAGGAGATATAAAATAAATTTGCACGATTCCTGACTCAGCCCGCGTCGGAATTGAACATGATGTTACTCGCACATGATCTGGTACACGATATGGGTGAGCACCGCGTTCGACGCGACGCCTCGGGTTCCCTGGAGCTGCCTGACAGTCTGTTCATAGCGGGTCACGGGTGGTCGCCGGGGTCTAGCTGGCGCGCTTGAAGTGCGGCTGCGCGAGCCTCGCCACCTTCGGCGGGCGGATGTGCGCGCCGTGCCCGCACTCGTGCTTGTGCTTGTGCGCCGGCGACTTCTTGCCGCTGTTCGATAGCCGCTTGCGAGGCTTCAGGAAGTCTGGAAAGAGGAAAATTTACTCATTAGACATGGATAAATTGAAAATAGATAATTAATGCCTTAAAAAGTACCCTGCTTGAAGGGAATTACCGACTATGTCTTTAGTTACGTATTCAGAAATACCCATTTTAAGAACTTTACAGGTGATAAAATTACGTCTAATGATATTAAAAGCCATAAAAATTTAAAACGAGTGATTCTCGTGCCCGATAACAAAACACGAAAAGGGTGACGGGGTCCTAAAAATTGTGCTTGTAAAGTGTAATTTAAAGGCGGAGCTGCACTCGACTGCAGCAGTGTTGCTCGGTCGAGGTTTTACGACCAAAACTGGAAGTTCGTTAAAGTCCTGACCCTCGCAGTTGACAGCTTTACGATTCCATCCGAGGGAGAAGGCAAAAAAATGCGCTCTAGCGCACTCAAAAACACTAAACCTCGCTGATAAATTCTGGCGCGGCTCCGCCCTTTGGGCCCATTTCGAATTCGAAAAAATATCCTTCATGACCATAAAAGTTTTACGATCTTTTTACTACTGTTTAATCTGCGTATAATGGGAGAGCCTCGTGAGATACTGTTCCTGCTTAGCGTGTACGAGTCCTGTGAACTACATGGTGGAGCGGTAACGACGACAGTATAACTAAAGTCGATACAGTAAAAGATTAGGTTTTGAAAGACTGTCGAACTTTAGAAAGCCAACTTTATAATAAAAGCCGACACGATTTGTCAGATTACTTTAAGATTGAGTCATGGCCTCATAGGCATGAACATTTGAATGAGTAGGCTTAGTTACGAAATGATTTGCAAATGATGATAACCATCACAGGTAGTAAAAAACAAAGCTCTCGCCCGGAGTCGTTGCCACCCGAATGTGAGCCGTCAGCTTGTCACACTCCAAGCTCTATGTAGAGTACGACACGTGTTATTCTCCTAATTACGTTTTGCTCTACTAAACGTAATTAGATCCGCCAGTTTTGCTAACACCTCGGTTCATCTATTGCGTAAGCCGCAACGTTACGCGAAAAAGAGCAAAGCGTCGAATGGAAATAATGGCGCCAAAAGTATTCACGCTCTCAGGAACGAAGAATTTAAATGAATACCTATCGTAACGAGATTTATAAAAACATTCGGCGGTCGAAACGCAGAAAGGCCTTGAAGCGCGAGTCGCCAAGGAAACGAGACTCCTAAACCGCTGGAACCAGTATAATAACGATTCATGATCGTTTTCAAGTGAATCACAGTAAAAAGTTTTGGCGTCGGCTGTGACTTGTGCAGCCGGGAACTATGTCAGTGACGTAATACGCCAAGGTCGACTGGTGCTCGTTCATAGTCGCTTCCCGCCAAATTAGACCACGTGGACATCGCCATATTTATGCTAATATTATGTTAATCGACGCTAATATGATTAAAAGCTATTCGTATGACAATGTTGTAAATTCCCCAAGGGACTAGGGAGCCACACTGTCGTGTAAAATCTAGGCATCTAATAGAATCACGCTAGAATGCTACATGAGCTAAAATCCTCAAAAGGAGGAAAAAAGTAAAATACTAAATGTTTCCTCTTTGAGACATTTGAAGGTTTAGAATTTACTTAAATAATAAAAACTACTCAACATAGTACCAGCCTTGTATTAAAATCAATTGTTGAACCATTAATAGGCTAATGTACTTGACATGTAATGTAGAGAAACTTACAGTACGACTTAATAATTATTATAATACGCATTTAGTTTTCACATGTGAGTTTCCCGCCAAACATTCAATGAAGCGTTTCGCGCCATTTTCTGACGAGGTGTAACACGACGAAATCGCAGATATAGTTCGCGAGGTCGTGACTCTCGGCTGCTTGTCGTGTATTTAATTCGGCTGCGTTATCCTGGTTCTCTTGCGTAAACATGCGGGCGTACGCGTTAACAAAATGGCCTTGAGCTGTGAGCAAGCGCGTGCGGCTAGCGTGCTCTGTTCAAACAACGCGCTACTTATAATATTTTAGTGAGCACATTATTATCAATCTTTTATCACTACATTTAGCTCTAATACGAGTAACGTACGACAATTATACTAAACTGTTATTGTAATATTTTCGTCAATAATGATAATAAATCAATTTTATCACGTGCTATTAAGATTATTTTTATTGCATTACTGATTTTCTTAGGTAAAAAGATTCCAATAATAAATTATTCACGATCTCTACCTTTCTTCTAAGTTCTAACCTTTACATGCAGACTGCAGTAAAATCGAGATGTTACAAAAATATTTCGTCTCCCGCAGCTTGCAGCGCTAACGAGGTATAGTTTAGTTTATTGAGTTGCCAAAGTGGCTGGGTTATTTCGGGCGACCTAAATATTTCGTGACGATCCTCGGAACGTTCAACTTGCGAGCGACCGCTGAATACATGAATTATGTTTTCATTTCATGAATTTTGTTGCTCGAGTTCAACATTTGTTAGCTCGAGTTCAACATTTGTCGAAGCCAGGTGTGAACTGGATCAAAAACATTTAAAAGAAAGTTGAATGACTTGCGATCGTTTTACCGCGACTATCAATTTGCTCGATTGCATTACATTGCATTCGAAGCCTTCCCGAGAGTCCCGCCATGTATTCTTGAATACAAGTATACATATTTTTATCTGATGCCATCGATTCGATGATTATTAACTATGTTACTAAGGAAAATACTGGTCTCTGGTACCATCGATGAAACTAGGCAGTTGACAGACCTACGCCATTTGGTCGGACCAGAGCAAACAACAGAATACAGAACTAGCGAGGCCGACTCAGAAGTGATCTTGAAAATACGTTGTACGTAGTATTTCATATCAGCCGGCGCGCGGATTACTAATGCCTTACCCAGCATGATGAAACATGTTCAAATTGACTCTGGTCTGGTCGGCTCATGTCAATTCAATGTTAATTGTGATCTGTCGGCTAGGTTTGACGTAACGCGACCAAACTATGTACGTAGGTCCCCCATCTGACTAGGAATCAACTTCGCTGATAGTACATTGTACATCTTAATCATTGTTCCTTCGTTTTTATGCTGCCATGTTAAAATGCAATAGAACAATTTGCTGACTTCATTTGTATCTGCGACTCGAATGCAGTGCACGTCCGACGTAGCGAAGGCCGGGGCTGATAGACACGCATCCGCTGCACCCGAGCGGAATCTCTGATGCTCGGGGGTAAAAAACGTCGCAGGATAATGTAATTCGACAGGAGACGTGAAGGTCTCATCCAGGGATGCATCGAATTAAGGTTTTTAGTCACGCTTCCCGCACAACCCTCATTGCCGGCGGTCGTTTCCACCTTTCGGCAGATATTCAGTGTTTAGTTAAACGTCCAACCGGAATAAATAATGAGGACTCGAGAAGTTTATATACGAGTGCATTAACGTCGGCTATCGAAACCGCCGTGGACATAAATTATCTCTGGTAATTCCGAGAAAATTGTAGCAATCGCATACATTGTACGAAGAATGGAGCTAACCGCAGAGAAACGTTTCGTCAGGTCGGCGTGCACGGTGCACATGCCGCCCAAATGTCAGTAGCTCAAAACGTTCAGAATAAATTGCACAACATTTACTTACAAAAGTGAGTGCGATAATGAATGTAAAGGTTTCGTAATTGAACGTACTGCTGTCTGCTACACGACTGCGAGCGAGCCGCTGAGCCCACGCAATTCGCAAAAGAAAAGTTAACATCGTAAAGGATTTTAAAACGTATATTTCTAACGATCCGTCGGACTTGGGACTGGTTCCAATGACGTATAGCTTCCAAACAAGTCTAAACTTGATCGAGCGCGTCCCGTGCTGCACGTAATCTCGTTTGTATAGAGCACGGTGATGTGGGGGGAAGGGGGGGGGATAAAAAAAGACGGGCGCGGATTTATCGGGCGTGGGCGCGACCGCGCTCCGAAACAAACAGGTTACTCGCCTGTTGCTCTAGCGCAGCGCGGCGCATTTTATTTCTCGTGACTAGGGCTATACGATCGTTAGGTTCATTATAAACGAACTGCACTAGTAACTGTTCACCGTGGAAGGTGCATATTATAACTGTGATGAATTTCATAGTAAACTTGAATAGGTAAAAATTAAGAATCACATTTTCTCTACTTTTATATGAAAGAAGTTATCATTGTAACTTACATTGTAGTTGCAGCTGCCGCTAATCTTTCTTCAATATCGGATGCTAGTATAATTGCATTAGGTCACGCCATTCAGATTTCCCCTAAAGGAAACGAAGTGGTATCGCAAGTAGTAGTACTGCCGCTCGGACCTCGGTTGCATTGTCATTACGAACCAGTTCCCAAATATCTAGGTCAAGTGAAAGGCGATCTCATGTCAAAACGCTCGCCAATAGCGGATACTACGAAATATTACAAATGCCGCAACTGTTAGTATCGGAATTGTTGGTAACATTTTATAAATGTTCAATGAAAATATTACAAAACTATGCTGTTTAATACGACGTATAGTAGAGAAAATAGTATTTAATACTATTTATAGTCATAACAGGTCTAGCTCAAATGGACTCGCCTGAATAAGACAAAAAAAACACATCCTGCGAGAACGTATCCGTATAACTTGTACGTATGTTTCGCCCGGCTACTGGTTTTAGCCGTGGACGCCTAAACAAATAAGTGACAAGCAGGTAGCTTATTGTATCCCTCTTAGCGTTGTTCAATATTATCTGATATGGTTTATTCAAATTGCGGTCGATGTATTTTTTTATCCCTCTACTTGACTGAGATAAATTTTAGAGACAGGGTGATAGATTGTCATTTACATACAACAGAGTTTATGAAAATGAAAACAAAACTACTAAAATATGTAGATGTAGACCTTAGTATGTATTGTTTCAAAATTTTTGCTTTTTATGTTGGTTCTTCAAACTCAAGGTGATGAGTGTAGAGGTAAATGTATCAAAAATCGGCTCGAATTTCATACTTTACCTCGGGGTGAATCATTGCGACGGGAAATACTAAAGTCAGCTTTGTTTTTATTGTCTAGTGAGTCACGGGCTTCTTGTTGATAATCCAGGTTAGTTTATAAGCCTATTTAATCATTGTAGCGTTGTACACGCTCATATATCCGTACTCTATAATTCTATACATAACTTTCGGTTTCATATAGCTTAATACTTCTAGTTCAATCACATAACATTTTTAGTAGAATAATGTATTTTTCTTAATTAAATCTATGTATTAGTTTTATATACGGCTTAAGTACTTGAAGCGGTTTCAGGACGTTTTAATTTGGCTAAGATTTCACATCGCATATTCATTTGTAAATCAATTCGGTTTATAAGGCTACTAAAATATATTTCATGACTCTTGCAGTACTGTAGGAACTAGTAACATGTAATGTGCCAACTGAATTAGAACTCAGAACACGTTTGCCTGGGCTGAGTCTAGTGCACTTGACAAAAACCTTAAGAGTGATTGACGTATCCAGTGATAAGTTGCGCCAATGTTACCGCACGTCTGTTCCAATCGTTTTTGTGACTCCGAGTTGAAGATATAAAAAAAAATGCATGAGCAATAAGTGATTATGATAGAAACGTTATGATCGGCAACAATATATCAGAATGAAATACTTTATAATCTTAAAAAGTTAGCGATCGGTAAGAACTAAGAAAACACCTTCGTTGGAACAAAAAAGTAATAATTTATCGACGCAGAATTAATTATGTTCCAAGTGAATAAATACAAAGGTCGAAGTATACAGCATTTTACTTGGCAACAACGAGCCCGATCGTAGATAGCGTAGAAACTAGAAACTGTTGTCTGCGACGTAATTGTGAAAGTAAGTGAGAAGGAAACCATTGTTGCGTGTCCAACGAGCACAAATGCACTCGTGATTATGAGCTCGTGCGTTTTGCAATCACGCCCAAGCACTTCGGATGGATATCTATCAAGATTTTTAAAGTGGACACGCTTAGAAAATGAAACATCGAGCCTGTTTAACTACTCCGAAGAAGATACACGTAAGATATGAGGAAGACGTTAGAGGTAATAGAAATAGCTGTAACGCACAAGTCGCAACATATGGCTGATGCAATTCAACTAAAGATGGATTTGTAATAACATTTCCAAGTACAGCTCTATCTGTGGCAGTAAAATATGTTTTAACATAGAATGAAAGTCACGATAATTTTTATTTATTGACATCACTGATCTCATGATCCGATTCACCAAAACGATAATTAAAAATAGAGTACACGATAACTCATAAAAAGTGATACCATAAAAAACTTATTATGAGCTGATTCTGAAGTCATAGATAATAGTACACAGTTCAGTGACACTGGATTACCAGTATTATCTAACGTGGCCGATTACTAATCAAGTGGTGCTGGATTTGCATAATCAAGCCACTTTCCAATATTTGCAATCGGCATCAATAAAGTATTATCGTTGCGAGTTTTTACCACTTGGAAATTGACGCTCGTGTCCATTTGCATCAGCTCAAATAGAATCATCTTTAGGAGAAATTCTTATTAGAATCTCATAATGGTCATAATAATTCATGTTTTGACGCTGATCGATGGCTCCGATTTTAATTACTTCGACGATCCTTTAATCTCCGTTGAAGCTTGTCGCCTCTACGGCCAGTAGAGTAGTATGTATGTTTTTATCTAGACTTGTATGTTATGTGGTCTAAGCGGGTGTTCCTAGCTCCACAGTTCACTAACCCCATACTAGTTAGGACCAGCAGGTGTCGTCGATCTAGGATATGAAGCTCCGCCATCGGATGACCGATTAAAATTACTCGTTGCGATTGAAAAAGATGCAATACCGGTTGCTTAGTCGCTACGTAAGTTTTTACTGCTTATGAAATATTTTATTAGTTTCTTTCATTCTATTTATTTCTATGGCTTTAATTACGTTATTAATTTTTTACTCAAACAAGCGATATGATGGTCGGAATCAGCTACTGACTGCAATAAACAACAGTATAGGAAGGTTTTGCCTACGGATAAATTTATATTCTGTGCTACGAAGTTCACAGCGAGGTGCGAGGGTGTGAAAAAGAAAGTAATTTTTTATTATTCATATGTTTGAATTACTCGTTGGCGGGTGTATTAAAATAACCGAGTGCAAACAGAGGCTAATGAAGGAATAAAGTGCGGCGCGGCGAGTTCAAAGGACCATCCAGCCTCCATTATCGACCACTCGAGTGCAGATGGCTCTCGACAATCGGCTACCGGTTAAATATCTTTGTAATCTACATAGTGATATTTCGGCGTGCGTTTGATTTTTTCTCAATCCGAATTTATTTTACGGCCAACCGATTAGCTACCGTATCAATAAATACGGCTTTTCGGTATTTCGATGATAAATATCTCGGGACGTTCCTTTTGACCCTTTTATAGATATTTTTAATTGGATTCTTAAAATATACTCGGCTGCGGCAGTTTTCGGGCTAGGCATAATTTAGATAGGAGCACACAATAGCGAGCAGGTCCCCGTGATATTTCAACAACATGGGAATTAGAATGGAGCTAGATAATTTGATATCCAATTACAATGACAAACGAAATTTTTGCATATCAAGTAACAAGGCATGAAAGAGCCGGTGAATAGTCGTCGTATCTATGACAATCGCCGCGGCAACTGCTGCGAACGTCTAAATAGAGCGTTTAAGAGCGGGATTACACGAGACAATGTCCACCCCAAATATGCACGATTTAACTCGAAACGCGAATTCGTTATACACGTAGACTTATCTTGAGAAAGCTTCGTGAACCTGTTGTACTTATTAGCATAGCACCGGCTATTGTGCATCATAATCCACATTCATGGGTAAACACACACCATTCTTTGTGTCTATTGTTAGTGAAATACTTAGCAGCTTCGCCCCTCTGATCCCACCGCCTTTGTGCGAGATGAGCGGGAGCCGGGAGCTCTATGCGGAGGTCATCGCTGTACTCTCGGGTCATCGTAAACCGATGTTTACGCCGAAGCGGTCCAGCATCATCGCCGGACAATGGTAGAACAAACCTGAACAATATCTCGGACAATGGTCGGCATTGTTCTTGCGCTACCGTTTTATCCGTTATCAAAAGAGTTATTGATCTTATTGTGCCATCGATTTATGTTCAGACTCCCGTGCGGTAGCTCGGAGCTTGGGAACACAGCTTGCGTGTCGGTTTCGGACGGTTATTATCTTCAAATTTTTCTGTTGCTTAATCGCTCCAATCTAGTTTGTTCTTAGAACGGTATGCGATCGTGCGTTTCGAGCCTCGATCTTACTTTTTAATTAGACCTGCCGTGTCGTGATGCGTGGGAAACATACGCGATCAACTCGGGGATCGACGCTAAGCGGTTGTCATTTATTTATCATTGCTTAGACCGAATCGCCTCGCTCGCGTCTCTGATGAGCTGCTACTCCATAAATCAGTTCGTAACGGACGGACAATATAGAAAAGTGGTTGGGTAATTTAGTGACAGTCTTCTCCGGTGTGGTTCAGTAGCTGCTCGTTTGCGCTTGCGCGTCTGCTTCATGTTATGGTTGACATAAAGTGGTCTCGCTCCACGGAATCATATTATTGTCCCGTCTCGGGGACTGATTTCGCAAACATATTGCACCGAATGTGTTCTCTGATTGCCCTTTTATATTGTCCGCAATTTGAGTTGCTCTAAATATTCAACCACAACCGCGGGGGTAATGATTCGTTCGATATGGACTTTTCCTTAAACGTAGTTTGATTGCCGCAAATCAGCACTATCCGGTACTCTTTTTACTGTTTTATGGATAACACCGATTTATTTTTATTTGTATTTAGTATGCAATTTGTATCCTAGAAGGGTCGAATCCCCGCCATGAAGTTTTGGAAATTTCACGTGTTTCTGTGGTGAAGTGACACGAATAGAAACACGATACGCGAACATGATGTCACTGCTCTTCCAGATGGACGGCACCATTTGGCGCACGGTAATCGGTGTAGTGGTTTAGAAGTCCGGCACATCTGCTGTAGATGAGTATTGAGTTGCACCTCCCATGTTCTATTAGCTAACAAACACTACGTTTAACCTAGTTACAAACGAGGCCTTGTTACTGTGAGATGAATTTAGCAGATTAGTAAATAGAGCTTTAGATCTTTTTTTAGCTTTAGATCTTCTTTGAAAATACAAATCTTAAAATGCCTGTCTCGTTAAACAATGAACACATAAAATTTAAAATTGATGTTTTAGAATTCAGCAACAGCAAAAGTTAAAAGGAAAAAGTGGCACTTAAACGAATACTCAAGTCGCCACTTAAGGACTTTTTAAAGGTAAAGTGCGCGTTATCACCAGATTTAGGCGTTTCCAAAATGTAAGAGGCCGGATCACTTTTGATCTCGATATTTGTCGTCTTCAATCCTTAAACACTTATTTGTGATTTGTATTCTATAGGAATACATAATGAGTTGTTTTATGGTTCCCGATTATTCGGTAGTCCCAATAGATGCTATCGATTAAGGACCACCCAACGATACGATTTGAATTTTGAACCTTGGGTGACTCCGGACAAAAAATCTCAACACTGTTCATACTTGACCGAAGATGAATCTTTTACATGCGGTAGATGCAAAACATTATACCACTTCAAACAAAAAAATGTTATCAGAGTTAAATTTAACAGTTTAAACATTAAACATGAAAATAAATAAAAATAAAATAGGACATTACCAAACTATTTTATGCAATATATGCGTTGCATAAACGCATTAAATTTTTATGATTTTATTATTCGAATTGACGAGTAACGTTCATGAGAAAGGGGTAAGGATGGGGTAAGGAGTATCGACGGGGTCGTAAACTCGATTGGTCAAGCAGCGAAGTCCAAGGAACCTATGAATATGGGTCAGGAGGCCTTGGGAAAGGAAATGCGATTAGCCATTGTCTGAATAACGTTAGCCGTTTTATTGCTTTAACATTAAAATAAGGATTATGATTTTATTACCGGAGAACTTATGGGGCTTAATTTTGATTTACATTTTTGGGATATCGTAAAAAACCTACGTATAGGTCGCGCGTCGTGCGCTTAACAAAGAATTAGAGAGTCTTTACTTTCTAGTAGTTTTTCTACTAATTCGTCGATTTAGGACTTTAAAAAATCCACATTTCCACACAAGAATCTATATAAGTATATAAGAAAGCTGTTATAGAAGTAGGTGGCAACGGTAAAAGTACCTTCGCCGTACGTGAGTCGAACCTCAATCAACTAACGGCATCGACATTTTGGATGTACCTAGCAGCTGAACAGTAGATAGTAGCATTTCTAATAGCAAGAATTAATTTGCTACTTAGTAAAGGTGTTTTAACATACTTTACGATATTATGAAATAAATCTAACCCCTTTAACAATAAAAATATACACCAGGTGTTACGCAAGGTTTTTTTTTTTATAAAATTGTGGCCGTCTATGGACTGTTCATCCATATCCTTTTTTTGTTATTTTATTAATTTGATTTTTCGCACCAAGGATAATTGAAATAATATTATGAATTTTAATTAATTATGGTCCATCACGCCATGGACACTTTTTTTTTTATATAAGTAATATATTATACTTAGTAGAATAGACTATAATATATTATACATATAATAAATAAATATATATTTATTGTTTTATAAATTACATTCCCAGTCGGTGTGGCGGCCAGTAGGTCCGACATTTTCCGATTTCCTTAGATTTTATGCTGCTCCACCCTTTGCCTTTAGATGTTGTGACATTGGCTTGGTGGAGAGGGGTCACTCAAGCTGGGTGGAGTTTCTAGGGTGTTAAAGAGATATCGTTCTGTGTCGAATCTACCCGCCATGTGGCTTAGGACTTTATCGTTCCTGTCTTTTATAGCCATTTTTATGTTATAATCTTTTATGTGTTCGGTTGACACCTCCGTGGCTCTTTTTATGAAGCTTGCCACAGCGTCTCCATCAGTGTCAGTGTAATAGACACAGGTGTTAGTGTGCCGGGATATGGCTACAACTGCATGAGGAACGCTGTCATGGATTGCCATCTTTCGGGACTTGGTCTGTATGATGATCACCGAGGGACTCGTCAATCCCTGAGCTTCATGGATTGTGAGAACGCGAGAGTCCGTTCCCGATCCATAGCCTGTATTAGTGAGGGCTGCTTTCTCCTCTTGTGTGTGGACAAGATACAGGGTATTTAGATCGGTTTTAGGTATTCTCGCTCCTGTGTACTTCATTAGCTTTAGGGACCGCACAATTTCCTTCGATGAATATATGTTATTATAGACCAGGCGTATGCCACATCCATAGGGCTCCTGTGTGTGCAAGACAACTCCTGGGTGATGCTGGTTACCAGGTTTGGACGAGTGTAATTAAAGTTTAAAGAGGTTTTCACGCTCTATAAACGGGAGTTGGTTAATATCTCCAATGAGGATGACATCGTTGGCGCCTGTTAACTGATTCGCCATGACGATTGAGCCGAAATGGTTCATGAGGGCCTCGTCAACTATCAACCTTTTGTAGGTTTCTTTTGTCCCATTTACCAGCAAAGAGGCCATGGTACGAACTTTATATTTAACTTTGTTGCCAGTTCGTAGCGATAGCCTTTGCTTTAGATCCTCGGCTGCTTCGATTGTCGTTGTTATTATAACGTCTGTTTCCTCATTGAAGTTATTAATGATCCAAGTTGTCTTCCCACATCCATGGGTGGATGGTGGATGATGGATGTTACGCAAGGTTACTTTCTTGGCTTGATACTTCTCATCTTCTACGTAGTACGTACCTATGTGATTAATATTTTCATTATGTCAAACAAAATGTGATCATAAAAGTAAATAGCACAATAAACACACGTATAATGAGTGCTTTTCTAGGACTGTGACGAGTATGTTGTACATAAAATAATTTTGAATAAATTACAACAAATAACCATATTAAAATGTTTTTTTGTTGAAATACATAAATATTGTTTTTTTTTCATTTTTGGAAAATTCTTTAAAGGTCATAGCACTCGGTTTTATTAGCTTCAGACGTTTTTAATACCTAAGACCTAAATCCAATGACCTAATGAGTAGAGGATCAAGCGATATTTTGCTAATGAACACTTTTATGATCTACCCAACTGCCCACATAAAGTTTTTGTCGTAACTTTAAAGACGGTCAGACAGTTTTTAGAACTTAATTGTACTGTAGCTATAAAAACGATTGTGATTAAAGCGGCTTCTTATAAAGTGGCAAATTTGCATTCGTCACCCAAAAACCCGAAAGCATAATTTTGGTCGCAAAACACACCATTATCATAAGATATTCAAACAAATTTGAAGTTACTGTATCAATTAATCTATTTTGAAATTAGCATATTTATGAAAACGAACGCAAAATGCAACTCCGTGGGAAATCGGACTGCACTGACCTGTTTCGCGACTCGCGGCTTATGCAAATCTATGAAATCTCATCGGGGAACTCTAACATCTATCACACATCTGTTGCAGCTTGCAACTGTCTATCACATTTTTGTTGCAACTGTCCAACTCTTGTTGCAACTGTCTATGATACTTTTGTTGCATCTCGCACCTGTTTATCGATATTTATTGCAATTCCCGTTCCTGCAACCTTCTTCACTTAGGCATTTAATTCTTATTTTTTCAGGTTATAGAATAAATATCTTTTTTAAATTACTTGCCGCATTTTTATGTAAGTAAATTCATTAAAATGATTAAAAATATATTAATTCTTAGTCGCCTTGAGTTGTGACAACTATGTAGTCTCGTTGACATAATGGAGCGGTGAAATGTCAAGGTTTCCGAAGCTCCACATATTTACCAAATACGCATTTAAAATGGTACAAGGTTTTTAGTAAGAAATATTATATTATAACAAATAAGAGATAATACACATTACTATTTTGCGAATAAAAGGTGTCTTATTAAAGGTGACGTCTTGGAAAAGGACATCACACTAAGTCTTTCGAATATGAATGTAAACGACGTTCATAATATTTTATGTATGTCAGTTGCATTTTCAACAACAAAGCCACACGTTCACACACAATACAACAATAAAACAATAAACACAAAACTTTTGATATTCCCACAATATGCAGAATCATACGCGGCCGGCTGATTTAGCATACATTTGCATATGCACAGTGCCCACCGTTTTAAACTATCAAAACATTTTAGTTCACGTCAAAAATACACCTTACTTTGCAATGCATACGGTTCACAATTAAACCCCAGTGTCCCCGCTGAGCATACGCTTCGATTCCTAAACATAATTACGAGATTAAACATCTGTAATTATTTTCTATTTGCATAAGATGAAAGTTTCGAGCAACAATTGTAACCTGTGAAAATAATAATTAAACAAAACGGTTAACATTGTAACAATAAAAATTTAAAAGTTAAATTTTAACGTTTTATTGTAAGACAAAGAACTCTGCAAGTTTATAGCGGTTCTCAATGCTTCAATTTCTAATTTCCAGATCAGAATGCAATGCTTTAATTTTTCAGTTACTAAATTTTCACGACGAGTCATGCCCGATATTTTACGTAACATTTTTTGTCTAACTTGTGTTGTATTGTGCCGTATCAATAGTGTTGACTTTATCTCGTGCGCACAAGGTTGCTCCATCGATACCGTTATCTGCACCAGTGAAGTAATCAATTAGTTACATTAACGCTCCGTGTTTAAGTTTCGAATGTTACTTTTTTTTTTGGAAAGAGGCGATAGAGATATTAGAAAGTTTTGTAGCTGGTTCACCGACAGATTCGTTTAATAAATAAACTTTTAATTGAAATTGCCGGATATATGAATAAACAATAGAGCACGGCCGCTCGACAAAATCAGTGAGCGTGGCCCGTTCCCACAAATTAATGTCCAAATCTTTTCAACGTTTAGGGGAGGGTCGTCGGGGCTTAATTAGAATAGTCAAAATATGAGCTATAATCAACATGGGAACCACTTTCGTAGGCATGGATAGTTTCGAAAAACAAATAGTCCACTTCGTTGAGTTTTGGAAAGCGAATGGGTCCTTGTGAGTTCTCAAGGAATCCGAAAACGGTATGCAGACGTCGTCTGCGTTAGTTTCGAACACATAAATAATGCGCTAAAGCTTGCAGTTTTATCTTTAACAAATGGATTCCCACAAATATTTATGCCGTGAGTCAGGGGATGCACTGAAAATACATTTCGCCCGATGTTTGAACATCCGCAGCTGAGGATGACAGATTGTGTAAACAAGAGGAGCTGTCTGAAACTGTGCCAACTGCCAACATTATGCCAACTATTTTCTGATAAGTGTTTCACACAACCATAGCTCGAAAGCTGCATTGCCGACAAATAATTTCTGATGGTAGAGCTATTTGGTGGCAAAGATTGAATTTTTTTGGGTACATTTTAAGTCTTTGTTATTCACATCGTTGCGTTTTGAATTGTAGACTGTCAGTCGCCGTGACTACTTGTTTATCTTAAAAATAGTGTCAGTGATAACTACAGATAAAGAACGATTGCTGAGTACGTACATACTTCTGTTATGGCTTCATTCTTTATAAAATCTTCGGTACTTTCGAAGGAACTTAAGACGTCTTTGTCGAGAGATCTCGCAAAACCTCAACCCCACAAAAGAATTGACATCAATATTGATGTGATCTTTTTTGCACAATGCTCGAGCCGCAGGTCTGCAAAGGGTCCTGGGTCTTTGACCTTATCCCTCAGTGGGTCACTTGCAGAATCCTTTGTACGACCTGCAGCTCGCATTGTGCCGAGGTGAATGCGCCTTCCCCATCGATATATTGTTACTTTAAGATGCCTTGTAACTTCGAAGGATGTAATTGCTTTGATTTACATTGTGCTTTTAAATTGTCGTGGGATGGTTCAGCAGTTTTAGGGACTATGGTGTGATTACTTTTAGAGCTTTTGATGTCTCATTTTTTGGGATCAAATCTATGAACGCAAATTAATAAATAATTTCATCGTTTAAAAGGAAAAATACCGTTACTCCAGTGTTGAAATTGCGTAATGTGTACAAGGCCATTTGCTCTCCCTACAGGAACCGTATCTTGGGTAAATAAACTAAGGGCTAGAGCTCGCACGTGCGACGTGTTTACCCTAACTGTTCCCTAGCTTCCTCTCTCGACTTATTTATCTTAACACCACAGAGATAACTTATAAAAGGTACAAACGGCTTTTTCCATGATGTGCGCCTTTTCGTTTGTTACTGAATTGAGACGAAACAATCTTGGTGCCGCTTCACCGTGAAATCGCTATTGCAACATCATAATTTTAAGCCTGCTTAGTTCTGCTCTTGGATTTTAACTGTAAGTTTTCGGAGCATGCTTATTATTGCCGTCGTAAATTTTGCTCGGCTTCGGGTACTGTACGGTTAAACAATTGTGTAGCAACAGAAACCAGTGTTACGATTTGGATATTGCGATCGGCGAGTATCAGAATACAGCAAATGGTTAAATAAAAATGCAATTCGAGCTGACGTTTCTCGTAATACACGCTCGCGCCTCGCGCTATTATGAAACGTATACCCACAACCGTTGTATGTAATGTTATAGTAAATGGTAATGCTATGCTGGTTCTTATGTAAAGCTTTAATATAGCGCCACTATGGTGATGATTGTTGCGCGATGTATAATGACGAAAAAATATTCCAATTTCAAATTTTAAATAAAGCCGAGTCATTATCATTATCGCGCCTCCCCGACCAAAGAAATTCATCATTCTGCCCATTATAAACTCAATTAAATTTTGCCCATTATAAACTCATTTACATAACCTATGTCCAGCTGGGGTCTATTCTTTCTTAGATGTCACCACCTTTGTCCCCCCGTAACCTACTCCATAGTGCTCCTCGGGGCGACAATGGACGGTTTGACCCCACGACGACCATGGGACCTTATTTGTGTATTTTGAGCAATAAACAGTACGTTTTATGAGGATTTTTTGTATTTGAATAAGAATGGCTGAATGCACATTGTCCGTTGTGGCAGCTCGTGGATGCAGCGCGCGGGTACGGTTGCTGCATAATTATTGGAAATTATCGCGGCCTATGGGAATCGCAGCTCATGTTTGGCGGGAATGTTTTTTTTACAACAGCAATTTATGCCATAGAATATTTCGTTTGAAGCTTTATCCTCATTGAAAAATGTACCAAAACATCGATTTCCATATCAAAACCTATTGAACACCGATCTGAAACGACGGAGACGTGTCCGTTCGTCTGGAATTAGAATAAGAAACAGAACTTTAAACTAATCCCTTCCTTATTCAACTAAACACAGCGTTTATAAATAATGGCTCGAGCTCTGGAATCGGCCTCATTTATCGTTTGTTCCTATTGTGCAGGTCTGAATAGTTCCAGATTACCATTCTGTCTGTCTGTGCGTTCGTATTCGAACAATAACAAGCGTGTCAGGGTTAGACGCACACATCCACCACGCACTAAAAGGATTACAAACAATAATACAATATTTTCATTCCTTTTTGGTGCGTACGCGCATCCTTCCTGTCTCGCTCGCGCGTATAGCGTCGTCTCTCTCGGGGGTCGTTGACCGCACATCTCGGGCGAGATTGCATCTAGTGGCCGGCCAGCTTCCCCGCAGATAGAACAATTTCTGATCAATTAAATTTGTTATTTTTATACGAATTGTATTGTATTTGAGATAAGCGACTGCGAAACACGCTGACCCAAATACTGGCGATAACGAAAATAACATGTTTTGTATTTCGAATAACATATAATTGAATATTAAAATTTGAATATGAATCAAGAACACTGGTAGTTGCAAGCTCATTAGAAATTATATTTCAATTCAAAATTACATTTAATTTAATACTACTCAGATGATTTTTATTGACAAAGTTGGTCGCTATTAGATAGCTCTACATATTTTATGCGTCTCATCTCGTAGTTTACTCCAAAGCGTTGTATAATTTGTTAGTGATCAGTTAGAAAGTATAACAGCCAATAAAAAGCGTCACAAAAACGTAATCGAAGTGTAAATAAAAGCATTTATCACTTGTGAAATACTACGGAGCGTCGGCGTAGTACATTCTCTACTGTGCTCCCGTGACGAAAAAAGATCAAAACAACATTTTTTTGTCGGAACCGAAATCGGTTCAAGAGCGGGACGGAATATGTTTATCGTGTTGTCCCTTTCTGGCGTAAAAAAACTAATCCTTTTGAATTGCTGGGAACGTTAGCGTTGGCGTCACCTACTCGTATGATGAAGTATTTCAGGGAACTAAGTGGATGCAATTCTTGTCAAAACTAATAACACTTTGACCTCAGATCATGGAAATTGGAAGGTATTCAAAGAGATAATTTTAAACATAGAAGAGTCTGTTTCATTATTTTTCAAACATTACTTATTATGGACGCTATAAAGCTACTAATTTTAATGTCGCCTAAATACCATGGACACGTTTATTTTGTTGAATTCTTTGTTTAAAATAATATTAAAATTAATTGAAATAAAGTATTAGACAGTAGCACAATCAGAACAAATAAATCTCGTATGTAGAGTTCCTAAAAGATAGTGCCTCAAACATCCTACATTGTATGTAAGTCTTATATCATCAAAATAAAGATAAAAACGTATACTATGTAATCATAGCTATCAACGGAATTTCACAGCTCCAAATATATTCAGTACTTATCTGAACCTTGAAGTTTTAGATAGTAGTAGTATAATATTATTATCAGTAGTAGGATTTGTAATAGGGTTAGTATACCAATGACACAGTTCTCAGGGTGCCAGATAACCTCTGACGTCGTTTAAATCTATTGCGCTTTGTTTTTGTGCATTGATAACATTCTTACGAAATGTTTTTTGTCCCAGATGATAACGCAAGGACTTTACCATAGTCGTCTTATTCTCTAAACTTCTGTGTGTTTTTCTTATCTAATTTTTTAAGAACTATTCCAATCGTTTGAAATTTAAGTCTATGTTGAAAAATCATGTATTTTCTTCCATGGATAAAAGAGAGAAAAAATATATTTGACCCAGTGTTAAGTTAACTCAGACTGGCGAAATCGGTCCTAGATATAGTACAAACTTTAGACTCAGGGCATAAGAATATTTGAGACTCTACACCACGTAGCAGTCTACGTGAGCTTTAGAATCAGTGCATGCCCACATTGTGACACTTTCTACTGCATTCAGTTTACTGGGACTTGGGAGTATCATTAACATAGCGGTAACCGAACCACGATCTCGATTCAGTCATATCTATACAACGAATCTATTATAGTAATATTATTTAAATGCGAAAATTGACAGTTACTTTCTCATGCTCAAACCGCTTAATTTAGATGGGTATGTAACTTTGAGTCCCAGCAAAGGATATTTTTTATTGAAAAAAAGTATGGTTTCCCGCGTAACAAGAAAGTGTGTAGCATCTAGTCTAGATTTATTATAATTGCAAAATATTAAAATTCATTTTGAGTTTTATCGACGTTCTACAACATAAAGATACGTTTTAACGCCTCATAAAAGCTACACAAAGCTGTAACTGAAGTTAAAAGCGAAGTAACTAAAAGTTAAAAGCAGTAATTTTGTAATGAGTCCGTTAACAAGCTTGGTAGTTGTACTTGACCGAAAAGTCTAAACTAGCCTGTAATCGACGATGTAAATTCAATTCCATTTCTAAATTCTAACATAGCACAAAATGTTCTGTAACGATTTCTATAACAGGTATTCAGTTCAGACCTAACTTGTCTACGAAATTAAAGGCATATTTAAAATAACCCGAAACTTGGTTCTCGCAGAAATCAGATTAACCAGTATGCGATATTCCATCACGGGACTCACACACGAAATTTAATGTGAATCGGTTCAGACAGATGGACATACTTTACAATTTATTATAATGTATAATAGTATAAGTATACACTAGCTGTTTGACCGAGCTTTGCTCGGTATTCGATAAAACACGAATAAAATGACATTTTCTAAATAATATGATTCCTAGCTAGATCGATTTATCGCCCCCGAAACCCCCTATATACTAAATTTTATGAAAATCGGTGGAGCCGATTCCGAGATTCCAATTATCTATACTAATATTATAAATGCGAAAGTATCTCTGTCTGTCTGTCTGTCTGTCTGTCTGTCTGTCTGTCTGTCTGTCTCGCTTTCACGCCAAAACTACTGAACCGATTGCAATGAAATTTTGTACACAGTTATTCTAGAGTCTGAGAAAGGACATAGGCTACATTTTGATGTGGGAAAATATCTTATTTCCATGAAAATATCGATGAAAATTACTTCGCATTGCGCGTGGCCAGCGCTCATCCCGGGGGTCCTGGGTTCGAGTCCCGCAGGCGGAACAAAAAGTTTTCAATGTTCCTGGGTCTTGGATGTGTATTAAAATAATATTTCAAAAATCTTAAATATATTTTATGTATAATATTATAAAAAATCCAGAAATATATCGACGCGATGCAATGAACATTTTAGTTCTAATACGATTCAACAGATGGCGCTTTTTTTTTACTTCGTTGTAACATATAACTAATCATACTTATTAGTTATTATGTTTTTGTTTATAGTTTTTAATACGTTAGAATATTATGTTTAATAATATTATCACTTGCTATAATAATAATCAATCTATCTGATCTTATAGAACTCCTACTGCATTTCTAAGGAGTTCGAGTGTGTTGTGTTGGCCTATATTCCATCCAGAAAATATTTTTACATTTTAATTCTAATATATGAAAACAGATGGCGCTTTATTTTTTACTTCATTATTATAACAGAACTAATCATACCTACTTTATTATATATTATTGTTTTTATTCATAACTAGCTGTTGCCCGCGACTTCGTCCGCGTGGACTTTAGTTTATAGTGCGCGGTGTCAACAAAATTTGTGTCAAATTTAAAAACTTTTTAAAACCCTGGTAAGTGGTACCCCTCTTAGGGCCGCGCAGCGCGCTACACCGGAATGGCAGCGCTGAAAGTGCTCGCCTCGCCGCTGCCATTCCGGTGTAGCGCGGCCCTTAATTAATCAAAATACCCAAAAACAGCTGTGCAGTGTGCACATAATCTGTACTAATATTATGAATGCGAAAGTATCTCTGTCTGTCTGTCTGTCTGTCAGTCTCGCTTTCACGCCAAACGCCAAAACTACCGAACCGATTGTAATGAAATTTTGTATACTGATAGTCTAAAGCCTGAGAAAGGACACAGGCTACTTTTTTACTGGAAAAAAGGGTTGTAAGGGTCGTAAATTTGTTCAAAAAATTCATAATGGCGTTCATATGGCGCCGTGCGTCTTCTACATGGCGCTGACGCTTGCTCAAAAGTCTTTCTATAAGAGGTGGTATCATCTTACATTTAAGTCTCGATTTTTTTCGATTGTTATATCTATTCTACGGTATTAAATAACTCAGTACTTTATCTGTGCAGGCAGTGACGTAACCTTAAGACCAAATTTCACCAACGACTGTTAAAGTTAATGCTCGAATTAGTATCACGTTAGCTGTTTCGTTTTTCATATGAATGAAAGAGAAGACAGGATATTTTAACAAGCTGTTAACACTAACAGACGTTGGTGAAATTGGGGCTAAACCTATCAATGATAAATAGTTTATGGGTAAAGTTGTGTAATTGGGGGGCTAAATAAGCTTTAAAATTTGGCATAATATATAAAGTTTAACATACAAAAATGAAGTACTTATTGTTTGCACACTGCACAGCTGTATTGATTTAAGGGGTACCAGGGTTTTTTTATAAAAGCTTTTGACACCAACTTTGTTGACATCGCGCGCTATAAACTGAAGTCCACGCGGACGAAGTCGCGGGCAACAGCTAGTATATTTATATACAAGAATTGCTCGTTTAAAGATATATATATGATAACTGGTCTACATAAATTTACCCGTGGCAAGATATACAGCGATTAGAATACCTTCTAAATAGCCGTTCGTAGATAAGATACAAATTGCGGAACAAAATTATACGATGCAGTGAATAAATTTTGTGAGCCAAACCTTACATTAGCGTAGAAACGTAGGCAGCGGATTAAAATATTACCTGCAAAGAAAAAAAAAGTTAAACAAAAGTTTCTTTGAGCATAATTTATTCCTGCTTAAGTGAATGGTAACTGATAAATAAATTGAGGCGACGAAGAATTTCAAAATCTACATAGTCCCGGCATTAAAGGCACTTTAAGAGTAAAATTGAGTCGATTAAGTGTATTTTGTCCGAAGATATTTCCTCGCAATTATGTTCTAAACGAGCAATCATTAATGTAATAGTAGGTCCTCAGTCCTGCGGTCCATACTCCATATAATTATCTAAGATTCTAAATTGTACTTGCTTAATGCATCTAGCATGAAAAACCAAAATCGTCCACAGTTTTTTTAAAAAGCGATAAAGGGTTCACGAAATTTTTAAATCATCAAGTTTTTTTTTATATTTAAGAGATAGAACATTGTATGAAATGAACTGTAATAAATATTCGAACGACATGTTTAACCATCCATCACAAAGACGTGGGTGTTACGAGTTAATACACCATACAAAAATACCATTACGTTCTGACACTGTATGACAGGCGGAAATTTATTTCACCAGGCTCCATACGAGTACATCCATATCCGTAACTTGAATAAAAAAAAAATTAACTGTCTAGTCAAGGAGAGCTATTTTACAGCACCATCAAAAAAGGTTTTTTTCCACGCACCTTAAATTCTTAAAAACAGCTAATATAACGTCGTATATTTTGCTACGGACTTGAAGTGCAAAATATAAAAAATGTTCCGTCAAATTAATTAATTATTAGTTATTACAGTATTTCATTTTATTCATTGCTACTACATTATTAAACTTGATAGACGTTTTATTAGCGAGTGTAATTAAAAACTAACTTTCTAATTTAACCACTTAACTAATCACTCATGTCAATACTTTAGAATTCTTTTCGGTCGAATAATATTGGTATGGTGCTACGTTGATGATATTCTAGTTGTTTCTGATTGTTTGGAAGCTCACGAGGAAATATTTAAACAAGTGTTGAGACTTGAGTTAGCTTCGTTTGTTTTGATCACATAAATACCCTTCTGATTAATTATTTACTTTGCATACAAGGTTATTTCCCAAGGTTCCTTCTAAAGTCGAAACATAACTTTGAATTATGCTTTTAAAACTAATTCAATGTTTTCAAAGAGACTAGTTTTAAAGTTAACCAAAACATTGTAACGCGAACGGGATAACTGTGATTGTTAAAAGCGAATGTATGAAATAAACATCCAAAATTGCCAAGTTGAATAACCTCGGTGACCGTAGTATTCGCGTTTCATTAATTTCGGATACGCGCGAGAGAGACGCACAAACTTTGTTATTCAAGCAATATTTAAGGGCGCTACAAATATGGATTCATACATTTTGCATGTACACGTGTATTTATTTACTTAGGTGTGTATGATAAGTGTAGTGTTGTTGACCTATGTCAAGTATCGGATAACAGATACTCCTTTATATTCAGTGTTCTTTTGCCTGGATTCTGTAATATATTTATATTTTAACTTGGAAATAGATGGTACTTGTGTAACATTACGTTAATAGTCAAGCTACTGGCTTTACATAGTTACTACATGCAATTGATTATACAAAACTGTTACACGGTTCAAACACCCCACTATACTATTATACTCCTACACTCGCGTAAATTACTAAATAGCGGTTTACGAGTTCCGACGCGATTCGCGAGTCGCGACATGTAAATAAACAAATATTTTGTTTACATTCAGTAACAATTATGTTTCAATCGTTTCCGTGGTTTCATCAGATTAGTATATAATATGAGTGAGTCAATTATTATATTTCTAGAATTTAATAATGATTTTCACTTATTAACAGAATTGATTTGTCACCAAAGAAATAACTATTATCCTGAGTACCAAGATTAGGAATGTAACTGCCATACTTAGAGACGAATAAAATTATTCCTGAACTATAAAAAAATGAAGATTTTAACAGATAATGTCAAAATCTAAATTTAATTACAGTTAAGTAATTGATATTCGTCTCTGAGTGCGGCATTCGGAAATCTAGGCTTTGTAAGACCATCTATCTGTATTCTGTCAGAATCAAGATCATTTGAGTGCGTACTACTTCCAAATGACCTACGGCTGTACCGTTAGCTACTGCCTACTGTAAAGCTGCGTGCACACTGTGTAGTAACTAGTAATGGCCGGCTATGTCACGTCAGGTTAATTGACAATTGACATCAACAGGCAAACATAGAGCCTTCACACCGTTGAGTAACTTAGTCAACTTGCTTTCGATATTTTTGACAGAGCTAGAAATTTTCTTTACGTTACGTTGGCGACGCGTTATGTGATATGTCCTATACATTTTTATTTTCTTGCCAGTCGCCTAAGTGCTCAATAATAAAGCTAAAACGCATGAAAGTACTACAAATAACGCACGAAATATTAAGCAAGTACTAATTATAATATAATTAAATAATGAGTGTCAAAAGTTAATGAATATCTAATTAAAAAGTCGTGAGTCGTGACCGGCTAATAACCAGAACATCACGACTGTCAGACTTTAATAATGATTATAATATAACGAAATATAAATATGTATCTATAGTTTCACACCGAGTCAAACACCGGTGATAAAATTAATATTGAAGAAATATTTTTTACAATAAAATGTTTAAAACCGACAAAAAATTGAACAAGAATCTAAAAAAAATCTTCGGATTCGAACCAGCACTGACGAGAAAGTTGTAGATACCTCATACCTACACCTAAATATCCAAAGCAGGTCACGTTATGACATTGACACTTGCACTTTTTGTTTATATTTTGTTTTTCGGCAGTGGCCATAGGCCTTACGTTCAACAGCACCGAGTTCGTCGACCTCTAACGACATGGCGAATCTAACAGTTTCCCAAACTGTTACACTTCGCGTTGTTTCAAAATAGACGCGTTGTGACCGCGGCTTTTTCGCGGAAATATTTTACGCGACAAAATGTGTATAGTGTAGTTTTGAACTTAAAAGTGGTTTTTTAAGCAGCTTTGTTTTCAGTATTGAGCCGTAAGAGCCTTATTTGAGTTATGGCCAACTCTACCTTAAGACCCCTTTGTCCCCTTTCTACTCGAAGGACGTCTGTAGGCGCTATTATACAATTTCATGAAATTGTCAGATATTGTATAACTATACGTGTCTATACAGTGTATAGACACGTATAGTTATACAATATCAGTATATATAACTTTTATCTCTTTAGGGGTAGAACTTTAGTTCATTGCCCATATTAGCGGTATAACTAAGACGCACGTAGAAATATTATTGTTTCCTTGAAAGTAGACAACATTCAATCAGCAATTTTCCACCGATCGTCCACGCTTCGGCTTGCGGCAACTTCATAGTACTTATCCTAGCGGCTTTATACTTCCAAGTACTTTATAGTACAACTTACCTTTGTAGTTATTCATCTCGCGAATAGGGCTGGAAGTACCGTTAACGCTAACCTTGTAGGGCCTCATCTTAACGGTAACGACTCGCTAAATTACTACAGTACTACCGTAAGTTTTTTGCTTGTTTACTATAAAGACGGTAAGTACACGCGTAGCGTCATGTTTTATAGAAAATATTTTTTTAAACTCTGTTGCGCAAATATTTGTTTATCGCGCGGGAACCGTACATTTTTTGAGATAAAAAGCATCCCATGTTCTTCCCGGGACTAGCTGTATCTACATACCAAATTTCAGCAAAATCGTTTCAACGGGTTGGGCGTGAAGACGTAACAGACAGACACATTTTCGCATTTTATAATATTAAGTATGGATGTATAAGATTATATCACTGAGTTTACCGCGGATCTGATTAAGCAGGTCGTATATTACATTACTGATTAGTAATGTATAAATCATGTATTTTTTGCGGCGTACATAAAACATTAAACTGTATTACATTTTAATTTTAACAGTACAACGCAAATGCAAGCCGATTTTATATTTAAAATATATTTTGAGCAACTTAGCCAAACTTAAATGTTTTTTTTAATACTTATATTTATTTATTCAAAAGACTTTAACTAATATAAAATTATCTCACGAAACCAAATTTTATCGGCGAATGTATAATATACTATAATATTTACCTAGATTGTAGGTACATTTATTACTTCGACCTTATCATAGTAAGCTTAACATTTTGCAATTTGTTACAAATTACAATATATCAACCCAATATTTATTATTCAACGGTCAAGGGTCATTTCTACTTTAACAAAAAGATTATCGTCATCAAAATTCATATCGGCTACTCAAATCCGTTCACACACAATTAGATCTGTACAATACAATAAATTCAAAATGTAACCCAATATAACTCCTTATCTCCGAATATGAAATATTAATATTTCTCTCATACTTGAATCCTATTTTTATTGTAGCGGTTTTGAATGGGTTTTGATGGATGCAGCGATCCATCCATCAAACTGTGAGAAGAATTTCATTTATGACTTTTTATAAGCGACGCTGTGAAGCGTTATTTATAAAATTCACCTTCTATGGTTGGTTTATAAGTAAAATATATGTAACACTTTCTATAAGTATAAAATATAAGATTATTGTGATTCGTGTTTCTATTGGCTACTGTGAAGTCTGAACTCTCAAACAGATTTTATGATTAATTTTAATTTAATTAAGATACTGCCATGACCTCATTCGTCATTAAATTAAAGTTAAGCAATCAAGAAACATCTCCTACTGCGTTTTATAAAAAATATACACCAACTAAAATTCTTGGTAGAGTAAGAATTTTGGTTGGTATATATTTTTATATAAGTGTTTTATATATAAGTGTTTGTGGCAGCCCTAAGCCTAGGCCCTTGAAGTTCCGTGTTGACATTGTCACCTCAGGGTCGTGTTTGACTGAGACATTAGAGTGACGTGTGACATGACGTGTGGGAACATTTGATTACTTGACGAGGGCTGATAGTGCTGGTTTGACGTCGATTATGAAATAAAATCATTAAAATGTGTAGGTTCCAATAAAATTAGAAAACATTAGAATACTCTAGGTTTTAAAATGAAATTATCGCATACCTAGAGTGATACGCAATTTAATGTGAGAACTTTTAATCAACGTTAGTGGTCAATGTGGATCGTGGATGCAACGTAGCAAAGAAACATTAATACGGGCACTATAATTACGAGAATAATATTCTTTCTTCAAGTACACAAACAACAATACGATATTTATTCAGTTGTCCTACGAGAACAAGGAATTTACATTTGAATCCGTCATTACCATAAAAGGCCATTTATATCAATCCATCATATCTGGGGAACGCATTTGTGATACTTGAATCGTCACAAATAATATGGAATTGTTGATAAGTTGAGAGTTCACACATGTTCTTTAGTATTGGTGTCAACAATTTCAAGGGTCGAAGAGGGATTGACCCTACCGTGTAATTAAGATTGAAAAAGTTTAGAATTCCTGACGTTCGATTTTCAAAAAATGATCAAGATGTCGTCGAAAAAATTTATGAACCGCTCGTTTTTCGGAAATATGACATTCTTAAATCGAGAAAATGAATGATTGTAAAAGAAGTTTAAAATGTTGTCTCGTCATAGCCGGAAGCTTGTTTGACACGTGAAATATACCAGCACTCAGCAGTTAAATAAGCTACGAGCACACTACCCACTCGGGCAACTAAGTAATGTCCCTCACCAAACATGTCAACACCGGAGCTAAGAGCATGTACCTCATATTTACACGGTGTATAACGGAATATGAATATTGAATATTTTAAAAGCACTTAAAATGTAACTTTCTAAGCTTAGTATTCGTAAAATCACAGAGCTATTGCTGTAAATGCCGGGAAGGGACTTTTTACGGCGACTAAAAGTTGTATCAAAATCGCAGTACCTACTTAAATGTTCCTTCTTAAAAATTCCAGGTTCCGACACCACTAAAACCGTGCGTTTGAGACCCGTGCATTTATCAGCACACAAATTATTACAAAGGCGTTTACAACGTCCAGAACAAAACGGCGCGGTTTCTGCTGTACTTGAACTAGCTGCAAGATTTCTGGAATACATTTGGGATCACGCTATGGCCACTTATTAAAATGTAACGTATCCCTGGCTAATCCGACCGCCAGGATTGTCCTTTTCATTTCAAGTGGAATTGAATTGATTTATTCCTATTGACAAAGGACATCTTTCACGCCCTTTCGCTGTCGACAGCTAGAATATCATTACCATAATGATGGAAATAATGTTGATCCAAAATCCAACCACGTAGAAATGACCAGTAACGTAAATAGTTCTCTGTGGTGGGTTTTTATGGTGTTGACAGTTTTTGTTGGCTAAGACGAATTTTGTTAACTTTTTATGTTTGATGATGCCACTTTTTTAACCGACTTCCAAAAAGGAGGAGGTTATTTAAACTTTAACTCGTCGCTGGAACCACTCATCGCACAAGAGATATATTGTAGTTTATCAAAATAGAACCAATATTTTTGAACCTTCGATGCAAACAAACTTTTGCTCTTTATTATATTGGTATGGATCAGCCTAGATTCATTTACCTAACCGTCGACCGTTGCAACTCGTGAGTAACTTAATACCTGTGGTTACTCTCTAGTGTATCCTTTCGTGGTCAGATCGTATCGAGATCAACCCTTGGTCGTTAGGGCTAATTACAGGACTCAGGAGGTTCCCACGGGCCCACGACGGTTGACCAGGAAACGACCACGTGGGCGGGTGTTTGGAAGTGATCAACTTGTTAACTCACAAATTACATGCAAGTGTCGCAAGAGGGGTGAGGAGACATTAAAGGAAATTAGGACTACTTCAAGTTTTACAAAGAAACTCTTCTAAATCTTAAAGATTTCTAAGGTTTCCTCGTGTCTTAGTTTGGAAAGATGGGTAGGAAAAGGAATTTCGGACACCTTTCTGCTCTGAAGAGCTAATAATAACACTATATTTTAACTTAAGGTGCAAAATGAAGTATATAGAGAAAGCCAGATAAATCACACAAGTGCAATTATGTCGAAGATGATAGCATGTTATTTCCGTAATTATTGCCAGCCACTTGCCAGTTCAATTTCCCCTACGCGACGTTCCTAAGAAGTTGGACTTAGATTGTAACATTTCATCGTATACATAATACATTATACAAGCTAGGGCACATATAATTTTTTATGGCACACCTTAATTCGAGTAAATAATCAATGTTAATTACAAATGTTAATTGTTTATTTACAACTTCGATAATGTTTATTATCCGCTTTGTTACTCAAGAGTTCAAGACCTTAATGTAAGCGCCTACAATTAAACACCTGTATGTTGTCCTTTTGCCACCTGCATTTAAGGTTTGCCCGGTAAGGGTTACAAACCACAAAAGTCCGTTACCAACAGCTGACTTGCGCACTACCCGGAACATTACCGTTTTTATTTAAATACGTCTACAAAAACTTAAAACAATAACCTCGACGCGTGATATATTGATAATAAAAATATTCGGGGCGTCGCATTTGTTCTCAGCTGTCAAAATATAAAAATGGCGGCAAATGAAAATTGACGTCTACACAAAACATCAATTGAAAATAATGGAATCGGATTGTTTGTAAACGAGTTGTTTTAACTAGATTAACTGTGTTAGTTCCTGTTTTTTTATTGAGAGGAAATTGACGTCTACGGTTTTTGACAGAATGTGACTAATGTTTTTACTGAACAGACGTATAATACCTTTTATTATAAATAATATTTTATTGATTTACCCAACTGTTGCTCCCAGTGAAATCCACCCTCGTTTTATAATAGGCGACCACGGGTGATCTGTTACAGCAGCGTGGGGTTCGTTGTTAATTAGTAATTTATATCCTGTCCGTGAATTATGCTGTTTTGCCATTACATTGAAATTATAGCACAAAAATGATTGTCTAACCGGAAGCGTTATAGATACTGACGACGTTCGTAATCAGTACATTTTTACTGATTCCTCTGCCAATTTTGAGTATACTAGTCTGTTCTGCGATGTTTTAAAAACAGTTGGGAAATATAAAAACTTGCAAACTCTAAAATTGTTCTTGCACCAGAGGGTAAAAGTTATCAAGTGCCAATTCCCAAATTCGTAACACTGTCACAGAATATTCAGTAACACAGTCCCACTATCGGTATCGATTTGGAACAATGGCTTGTTTGTTTAAGTGTAACGGTCGCACGTGGGCCTGGGAACCGTTTAGCTGATAACCGATACCGGCAATTATCTCCCCTGCCCAATACCCAGCTAAATGCAGACATGGGAACTCCACTGATGTGTGAAATATTGGCCCATCACTGGACCAGCTGCAGACAGTCCAATGGTGTTATTAAGTTAATACCCTGTTAATATTCATCACGACATCGCATGCTGCACTGTTTATACCATTTACCTAACCTAGGTTCACATTGTCTTTCGGGAAATTTCGTGTAGAAACGCTGCCATAGCAATACGACGATTGCTCGAGGCATTAGGCATCCTGTACAGTTACTTGCAGTAAATCTCATGTCCTTCATCCCATTGTCATAATCGGGAAGTGTCGAAAGCGAGAGTACTTTCACTGGGGCAGGAATGACCCATAATTGATTTGACGCACAGAGACGTGCTCCCGAGAAACGCAGCCGCCGGAACGTCAGCTGGTTTTGGACGGGGTTTTTGTCCAATAGCAGTAATGTTTATCTTCATGAATAACCAATAAATATTTGCTTATGAAGTTGTAATGTCAAAAATGTTTGGAAAATAAAAGTTACCTAAGAAATCTAGAACAATATTTTGCAGGAAGAAGTGAAAAATTCGTAAAGATGTTCTAACAAGTTCCAGAGTTGTCTTGCAAGGTTGAGAGTTATAAAGATAAAATTATGTAGAGCAGTGCCACATTACAAGCAACAAGACCCTTCTTTTTCAGTGGCGCATTATGTCTAAGAAGAAAGTAAAAAGAAAGAAGGAATCAGTCCAGCATGCTGATGCTGTGATGCTGATGTACGGGCGGGGCCATTTAAATAAGTAACAAGTGCGTGCCGCCAGCCACTTTCATCAGCTCGGCAATTAGAAAGTGCGTGGTTGCCATTCCGTTTTGACGTTCTGCTTTTCGGATAACTGTTCCGTTATGTTGTTGTTAGTGTTGTAACATTTGTTGGAATTACCGTAAAAAATTTTGGCATACAACAAATGGTAGAGTTCGAAATAAACTTTTTGGGTGAGACCGACACTGGCTACAAATAACGTAAAAAAGTTAAAAGCATCAAAATAAAGTTAAAGAGGTTAAAGTTTATTATACAGCAATAACCTAGAATACAAGGAAAGTTAAAGAAAGTAATGTATTAATTTCAACTATACGGTCAGTGACTTTGATTCACAACATAGAAATTACAGGTAACCTAGCATTTCCAGCACTTTTTACAAGTTCTCAGCCATAAGTAACGTATGAGATTCCTTTGATTCGTGATGTAAATTCCAAAACTTATTAGTCTTCTAGGAATCAGTGATCAGGCAGTTTTTATCTTGCACGGGAAATCGCAATCTTAAATCCTTTAAAGCTGGTCTAATGAAAATTCTAGAACACTAGATCTACAATTTAAGACTTAAGTCTTCTAGGAATCAGAATTACATTCTACGGACAGTTTTTATCCTGCACAGGAAATCGCAATCTTAATTCCTTCTCAGTTAATCGTTCAAAAGAATTCCCTTAGAAAAAGGCATGTACATATCCGATACAAGGCCGCTTCTCCAATGGTCGTTGGGATCACTGAACCATACAGTCTCCTTCCTGAGGGTGCGTCCATCGTGTGAACTGGCGATACTCCTAATTGCATTTCTGCGTTAGTGCTTAATGCTTGAGTTCATATGGACAGGCCATTAGGACTGCATTTTATGGCCTCGACGTGGCCTCCAGATTTGCAAGTGGTTATCTCTTGCTTCAACCGACGGTCACGGTAGGCTATTTTAGAATGTTATCACTTATCACATAGCAGTGAATATTTTATAAAACATATTTCACTTAAAATGTCATCATGGCCCATGGGGGGGTTCAAAGAAAATAAAGACGCATCACGCAAATAATGCTACCAATTTAAACGTCGCAGACTTGTTTGGAACAAACAGAGTACCTACAGTCTGATGACATTGGTGCAAACAATTTTACAAAAGAGACAAAATGGGCAAAAAGCCCATAAATGATAAACCCAAATAACAGTCTAAAGATAAATTAAGTTTAGCATTGCATAAAGTATGTAAATCGATCTGCATAGTTGCATGGGGAGTGCCGTGTGGGCTGTGGGCTGTGGGGTGGCAGATGCCCACCGACCGTTATTCCCCTATCCGACAATATTTTGAATTTAGAACACGCGTTGACACTTTTTTTAACGCATCTACAGCATGTTCACAATCGTGTTAAGATAAAATCTGTCTTTTATTGGCAATAAAATAAAATGAAGTTTTGTTTTATCATTAATAACAAAATAAGCCTATTTAAGCCTATTAATCATTATTAATGTCATAATATTAATGTAATAAAAAATATTATTAATGTCTATGGTCCACTCCATAGAGTAGAAATAAAGTCCCAAACTTCTAATAACTAGCGTAAATTGGTCCTATTTTCTTAAAAGTTGTAGATATCGAAACTACGATATTAATGTTACTATACATACACAAAGTATCGACCTGATGTAGTTGTAGGGAAAGTACAAGGGGAAAGTGACAGTTAAAAAATCAATACTTAACCGTTAGCGAGGGCGAGACAAAGGGTGCGCACGCGACGCAATCACAATACGCGAGCCCGTATTACCCACAATAGATAATGCAATTATTATTACACCGACTTACCGGGGTATGCCGTATGACCCAGCTGAGCCAGCATATGCCATTGTTGGGGTCAAAGTGGAAAGCTGTTGCCAAAAATTTAGTTTGCTTTTGTTGTGAGTTGTGACCAAAGCATTTGAAAGTAATAAATATTTCTTCGTTTTTTGGAAGTCGGTTAAAAATACATAATTATTATCTAGGTATATAATTATGTGTGGACGCTTCGCACTAAATTAAAGTCTGGTGCCACGGTAAGTACAGGGTGTAACAAAACTAATTAGATTAATTTTTTTCTCACTTTTTTTGGTAAAAAAGTGGGCGCCATTCGAGATTCTTACGGCGGTTCTTCTCGCCGGGTTAGTTCCCGAACCAGTGGTAGGCACTAGTAGTATCAACATTCTGAAAGCATTTTCTTAAAATCTATTCAGAAATAAAACAAATTTTACTTTTGAAAAAACGCGATTTAGAACTTGCTGACGTTTCGGTTAGCTAATTTATTCAGTCAATGGCAGCGGCTGCGCTTGGACCTCGCTTGGTCAAAGATTACAAATCCAAAGAAATACACCCATTACCCATTAAAATAAACGGTCACCATGTAATTTGACCATTTCTATTACGAATGTAACACAATTCTAAGGTATTCGGTACCCCGCAGCTCGATTTTGTGAGTTCAACGACACTGGCGTAATTACATGATTGAAAAGGGATCTTAAGGAACCTTGGACCCCTTATTCGCTTGGTCAGTTTCAAACAAAGGGGCCCTTTCGCTCTGATTTACATCTGCCAATAATAACATGTTGAGTTTGACTTGAGATTTGTTACATTTAACGCCCGTTTTATAACATGGATTTAATGTTAGCCTACATAAAAATAAATTAGGACTCAGTGTGCGGTCGGCGCTCTCAGAAATGTTAATGATTACTTAACTAGCAAACTTTTCTTTTAATTAAAGTTAAGCATTCGTTCAATGTCTGAGAGATGCTGTACAGTTTTTGTAGTTTTTTTCAACAATAAAAATTGCATTTTAAAGTATGTATATTGAGTGTGATCACGGATTGTATAAGAGCACGTAATTAATGATGTTCCACATTTGTTACACAGATGCGGACGAGAATGGCACAGGCGTGGGAGGTTACTACTACTATAATCATAGTCACTAGCATCAAAACAAACTAAAGTGGGTCAAATTTGTTACACGTATTAGTTCTGTGCTGTGCTCGTGGTACTTTCAACTTTAGTGTAACATTCAAATTAGACAACATACGTTGAAGAATAATATGAATGGTGTTATGAACCTGTAGTTTATCTGTAAGTCAAATATTAGCTGGATCTCTACTTGATAGCATAACTAAATAATTGAGTGATTCGTTCAAAACATACAATATTTTGCCAAAATGAGCTCGTGAGACTATTAAATCATTAACTATTAAGTTACAAACGCAAAACTAATAAGCAGCTTAACACCCCTAACAAGAAATTCCTAATTTTTAATTGTGCCTCAGCAAATTATTTAATGCCTCTTTTAATAAAGTACTTAACACCTTAGTGGACAAAAAATCGCACGTCCGCTCTGAGAAAAGGCGGAGTTAGGGTTGAGTAATAAATAATAAGGAAATTAGAGTTACAGATAAAAAATACGACCCTTTGTTTGTTGTAATTATTTTCGAATTACGATTTTGAGATGCAGGGTTGGATTTTTTGCTACTGTATTTTGAAGCCATTACTTAAAGTGTTTCTTGCCCGCTATGATTTAGGGTTATTTATAAAGTACTTGGGTATGGTTTTACCATTTCTTTGAAATTTAGTTTGTAACACCAGAATTCTTAATATATGTTATTTATTGTAATAAATAAGTAATGTTTGTTACGAGGAACTTTACACAAACAGGTACGGTTTATCAGTATATTATTGTGTTATTGCCTAGGCTACTTTAATACTTTCAGATGACCTTACTCTCTCGAGAATGACCTCTGGTGTAAGGTGACTTCTGATTATCATTCGCAGTGATAAACAAGTTTGAAAGACTTTTGCAATACATCAAAAACATATTGATGTAAAAAATATTACTTTTTGCTAACTAGAAAAATGATATAAAATTAATTATTTTTACTTATTAATATATTTTGGCGTTATATTATCAAATATCAACTATGTGAGACAGAGTGTCTAACAATATTGATAATAATTATAGTTAAAATATGGAATTACTATATAATTAATTTATAGCGCCGTTTGATACTACTAGTACCTACTACGTAAGTAAATATGTGAACATTCTGAATGAGAATATTATTTTGGTACCTAATATTATCTCTGCCTTCTGTTTAGTTAGTAGCTACTAGTTAGAATTTACCAGTGTATTATATTTTAAAACACTGGTAAATATAATTTTAAAATATAATACACTGGTAAATTCTAGCTACTAGTAAAATCGACTTAGGTATATGTAATATTAGTACATAGTCTTAAATACAATATTATTATTATCATGGTCAGAAAATTCAGAACTTTTGCTAGCAACGAGAACAAAAATAATTGCGCCTAATGTTTGCGCTAAATGCGAGATTCAATTCAAAGACACTGGAAACTGGAAAGATTCAGACTTCGTGTAACTCGGTAAATACACTAATAATTAGTAAATTGACCTCGGCAAATAAACTCAGTGCAATCTGCACCAGCCACCAGCACGATATTTTATACCCAAGCCAAGATGACTTAAATAGGTAAACCTAAAACTTTGTTTCTTGATTTTTGGTAATTGGTTTGAAGTTTGTATGTAAGTACCTAAGTTGTACTAATAATACCTTTTAACTAAATTAAGTTTACTGTCTAATAGTTCTAATACATAGTTAGAAAAATGCCTCTTCTAGATAGGTGCTGCTGATTCATTAACGAAAGTCATTGAGATATATAAGTACTTTTATAACTCAATGACGAAAGTGAATAAGATTTCGTCATGAATCATGATTCATGAAATAAAGCGAAGTAGTATGTTTTACCGCGTAAATTAATAGGTAGCGTACCTAACGAGTAACGATGTACTCGTGTTCGGTGACTCGTCATTGCTCAAACATCGTTAACCACACCGATAAAGCAATGTTTACATAGATATTACACTATAGCGGAGTATTCTACGCTATCAGCTATCACGGTACGAGATAAGTGTTGCTATTGTAAACAAATAGGCGTCGCTTACCTGTTATTCTTTTCTGCGTTTTGCTGCTCTCGGGGCTGGACTTGGCCTCCTGCATCGGCGTGGGCTTCGGCTTGGGCGCGGGCACCGTGATGGGCGCCCGCCGCAGCGCCGCCGGGATCGAGGACGCCGGCACGAGCTGCCACGCGAACCTCTGCGCGCCGGGCAAGGGCTTCTCGTTCGCGAAGTCGAAACCCCATCTCTGACTGTCCAGCTCCAGCTGTCTCGCCAGCTCCCGCTCCACGAACCTTCTGTTCTCCTCTCTGTCCGTGCACCCGAACAGGTTCCTCCTGACGCCGTCCAGCGTCGTCACACTGCTCACTCGTAATGATCTACTGTCCAACATCGTCGCCTGGAAGCCAGGTGCTCTCACACTCAACGTAGACATCCTCGCGACAGTCCAATAGCAGCGGCGACGCACTCCAAGGTAGCACCCACACTCGGCCCTAACGAACGAATAGATAGCTTTAACGACACTCAAACTCGACGCATAATAATGTTTGTTGCATTACGTAATGTTATTTATACAGAATAATAGATAGTAAACAATTCGTATTGAAACACGAGGGACGCGGCGTAACGCAACACGTCCGCACGACACACGTACGTAATACGACTGCGATAAAATATAAAGTTGCGACTTGCGCCTGCGCGTGATCGGAGCGAAGCGGAACAACGCGGGTCGGCTCGGTCCCTTCGTACACGCCGCGCCGCGACCAGTCAGACGAGACAGCGACCCACACGTATATAGTTCGGCCGCTCGACACAGTGTGGCGCTGCTATAATGTTCTAATTACCAATTTTTTTTTTATGTCCCCGACGATTAGAATTTTGAACAAAATATAATAATTGAATAAATAAAAAAACAAAATAAATGCAATTAGTAATATTTTAAACGTCGTTAACGTTTGTATTGTAACGATAAAGGTAACGATATTCTTATTCATATAGGTAATAATAATTATTTAATAAGGTGGTATAAAGTTTTTGCGATAAGTGTGTATTATAAAATAGGTAATACATGAACGTAATAACTTCAAATTGTAAAATCGTTTGGAGTTTGGACATAATTATTAATTATCTATCATCGATTCAAGTACTTATTTCAAATAAAAAAATTAGATTTCGTATTATCTTATTTACACCCGCAACTCTATTGCGTCAAAATTCGTACATTAATTTTTCAGGATAAAAAGTATCCTTTCCCGGACTAGCAAAATCGTTTTAGCGGTTTGGACAGGAAGAGTTAACAGACAGACAGACAGACAGACAGACACACTTTCGTATTTATGTATGGATATCTTTCATTGGTTTTCATTGACTATAATTATTGTTACGTATTCGGTACGTGTGACGTCGCATGAGTAGTTCGTAATCTCAATCTACGTTGTGATACCTACATGGAGGGAGATGATTTACAATATTATGTAAGAAGATAAAATTCATTATTCTTTTAACTTGTAAAAACGTATTTTTTACTATGTTTTAGTAAAAAAATACGTTTTTACAAGTTTTAGTGCACTTTAAATTACATACTTAATACCGCCGCCGTACTCAGAGACATTTAATTATGATTAACCTCAAATTTAATGAAGAGTTTGACAGATAATGTATGGTGCGCTTGTGTCAAAATTTTGAATTAATTACATATTATTTGTTCCATGCTGCGTACGGCCGTTATAGTAGGGGAGGGTGCTAATTTTGTAGTCACTCCAGCGTCATGGAGACCTAGTAGGTTTTTAGGGTTCCGTACCCAAAGGATAAAAACGGGACCCTATTACTAAGATTTCGATGTCTGTCCGTCTGTCTGTCTGTGTGTCTCCAGGCTGTAACTCAAGAACGGTAATAGCTAGAGAGTTAAAATTTTCACAGATTATGTATATCTATTGCCGCTATAGCAACAAATACTAGAAACAAAATAAATTAAATATTTAAGGGGGCTCCCATACAACAAACGTGATTTTTCAAACATTTTTTGCTCGGTATCAATGATGACAACAGATAGGCACCTGAAATATTCACAAAATACTTAACTGTGTTTATACTTTAGTAATGAATAATAATATTAAAATAAAATAAAAATTTAAGGGGACTCCCATACAAAAAACACAATTTTTGGCCTAAATTTGCTCTATGTATAATGGTACGGAACCCTTCGTGCGCAAGTCCGACTCGCACTTGGCCGATTTTTTAAATAAGGTAAAACTGATACAAAAATAATAAGAGCGTTTTTTATTTTAGCGGGTTCAGAAACTGCAGCCATTTGAAAGTTTTGAAAAAGAAAATATATTCAGAAAATTGCTTATTTAGGTAAATTATAAATATATTTTACACAACAGGGACTAAATCATTTAGTTAAGTGCAAAATAAAATATCTGCGAAGCTTAGTTAGGAAAATATGAAGCTTTATTTTTTATATTTTAAAATGTACCTACAGGCTTACCTAACCTTCGAATCGTCAGTGCTTTATACGGAAGCTTCTTTGGGGTATACTAAACATCCCCTATATTAATCTGACAGATCCGATGACATTTCAATATTTAAAAAAAATATTTTTTAAACCACCACGTGAGAAATCTGATTTCTATACCATGATAACTAGACACATTTCGGAAGCCTATACAAGCTTAATCTGACACGCTCGAGCTTGTCCCGAAATCCCCTCTTCCCCTCCCCAACTATTAGAGTTAAATCAAGATTATTGTTGTTTATGATTTTTTAAATAAGTATTGCATTAATTGTTAGCATTTTTTAAAATTTAAGATAGTAAACTTGACCTTTACTTAGTTTTAAGAACAAAAATTATTTATAATTTAGGGGGCGTCCACAAATTACGTGAGGTTTTATTCAACCCCTCCCCCTCACAAATCTCACGTGAGATTTTTTCATAATGTGGGTTTCTTACGTAAAGTTTGGTTTGACAGTCAGTAGATTTTCTTTCGAACGAATTTGTCCGCCCCCTTATAGATTTTTACAAAAAACTTAATATTAAAAGAAAATGATGTTGTAAAAATACGTTTAGTATTATTTCTGTTTGGACTTAAGCATATTCTACTATTTACATAGTCTATATACTGCAAACATCAATAATGATGTTCAATAATTATGAAAAATACTACATAAATTGCAATTATTGAACAAAAATCCGCATATAAAAAAGAGAAAGACATCATGTCCAAAGTTTGATCACATAAAAATACGTCTTCAAGCAGGTCGACACCTAGTGATAAATCTCCCAATATCTGGAATTTGATTTAAGCGAGAGGCTGGCAACATTAATTCCGAACTTGTTTACGAAGAACGAAGACGTGTCTAGTTACGTGTGCAACAACTTTAAAGTTCTTATCAGAACTGTATCTGTCTCTGTCGAACTCATTATGAGTCAGTTCGCCCGAAAGAGACAGAAGATATATTAATAGCACACACAATATCGGCGCCATTTTGCTGATCAGAAATTTAGTTAAAATTAGTGGAAAATAGTTTTATTATTTTATATTTACTTCACACTTATTATAATATCTTTATTTTAATATCTAATTGGCTATACAGTTTTAATCAAATATAGTTTACGTTGGCAAGACGCAAGTTGTAACATTAAAAATAATAAAATAAAATTCTTCTCGCTTTAGGTATTGAATTTGGCGTCCAAAATGTACTGTAAAAAATGTATTTAATTATTTCAGATGTATGTCAATGCTTACCTATGTGATTTTGTTATTATTTTCACGGAAAATCTTCAATTTACCGTCGGGGTTCACTGCACCGTCGTACTAATTTTCGAGATATGACAGCGACGCTATGGCGCGAGCGCGGGCTTTGTTCTCATTGGTCCAAAATGGCGGCCAGCGCTTCCATTGGCTGATGCATTTTAGGCGCCAAATTTCGGTTGGTCGAGACGCCGGATGGCGGGAAATGAACGAGAGACTTTCCGGTCCGAGACTTTTGTTACGGAAAATTGTGTTTGGCGCGCTGATTCCGATTGTTTACTTTTTATTTCGGCGAACGTTTTCAGGAGTTTATTTATGTATGAGCTTCTAACTGCACCGCGAATGTGATGAATGAAAACTTGGTTTCGGGGATTCGCGTTATAAGTACGGTATTTTTGTAATTATAATATACTTAATTAATTATATTTACAGTCAAATTATGCGTCACTATTTTAATTAACTTCAAATAAAACAAATACTAAAATAATATTATATTCATATTAATATTTATTAATCAACATTTGGTTTTTATTTTATTTAATTTTAAGTTGTTAGGTAAGTATATCTTCTTTAGTAGAAGGTAGTTGCTTTAACTCAGAGAATTTTCTAGGTTAGTTAAGTAATAGGTAAAAAAAATATTTATTTATGCTAGGTATAATTTAATGTAGCCTTTCATGCAAATGTTTAGGTATAAGAAATATTATACTTAATACGTTAGATAACGCCCGCTATTACTCCGTTGCTCCAAAACTATATCTATCGCGCGGGAACCGTACATTTTTCCGGGACAAAAACTATCCTACGTCCTTTCCCGGGACTCAAAGTATCTCCATGCCAAATTTCAGCAAAATAGGTTCAGCGGTTTGGGCGTGAAGAGGTAACAGACAGACAGACAGACACACTTTCGCATCCATACTTCCATACTAATATTATAAATGCAAAAGTGTGTCTGTCTGTTACCTCTTCACGCCCAAACCGCTGAACCGATTTTGCTGAAAGGTATGGAGATACTTTTTATCCCAGGAATATGTACGGTTCCCGCGCGATAAACGAGTTTTGGCGCAATGGAGTCGCGGGCATCATATTTTATAACATTAATTAGTATGTAAATTAGTAATGGAAGTATGGATATGGATTATTTTATTAAATTTTTGTACATTTGAGTTCATAACAATTAAATATACATATTATTTATTTATTTATTTATTTAAATCATGCATCTTGATTCTTGGCCCATTAGGTTGGGGAAAAAGTTTCTCCGCATTTTATATAAAAATTCAAAAGGTTTTTGTATAAAGTTTATTTACAAATGACTAAGTATATAGGTACCATTTTGTGCCATAACTTTTTGTTGTCTTGTTGGTAGGGACATGATCCCATTGCTATAAAAATTTTGGGGCTTCTGATAAAAAAACTGCGACAAGTGGTTTTGGCAGTCCTCTTGTGATGTCAACCTGAAACTGCCTAAGGAATTCTGCAGCGACCGAATCAGGTGGAAATCTGAAGGTGCAAGGTCAGGACTCACTACTCAGGACTTTACGGCGGATGCATTAACACCTCCCAGCCAAACTTCCGTAATTTTTGCTGAGTGGATGAGTGTCTAGCGAAGTCTGGCGTTATCATGGTGAAAAACCACACCCCTTCTGTTGATTAATTCCGGCCGCTTTCTCTCAACTTATTGTTTTAATCTCATCAGTAACAACTGATGAGATTCAGAATCGATTCTGAATTACCGTACTGCGAACACGCAGTACGGTAATTCAGAATCGATGGTCCTGCCTGGCGGTAACAGCTCATAATGAATAATGCCCTTCTCCCACCATACACACAACATCACCTTGTTGCGAGTTAACCCGGGTTTCGCCACAGTCTGTGAAGCCTGACCGGCCTTTTGACCACGATCTGTGATCCACTTTTCATCACCAGTTATCAGCTTCTTCAAATATGGTTCGGTTTCATTACGTCGTAATAAAGAACACAAATAAGTACACGGTTCATTAGGTTTCTTTCAGTGAGCTCATGAGGCACCCAAATATCGAGCTTTTTTGTGTACCCAGCTTTTTTCAAAAGCGCCAATACCATTTTGTGGTCAATCTCCAGTTCTTCAGCTACATCGTAACTACTTATATGCCGATCTTGCTCCACTTTTTCAAATAGGCATCAGTTTTGTCCGTAACAGGGCGATCAGAGCGACGTGCATCCGTGTTCCAATTATTTTTGTTGTTCGTCCATATCTAATATTAAGCTCCTGAGGTTCCTCAGTGACATTTTCAGAACATCTGTGTCTGGGCGGATGCAGTTTTTGCTTCTCACCACAAACGTCTATATCCGTTAGAAATGGTTCACTGGGTCACAGTTTTTATCATACTTGATTAATGGTTTTCCAAAAATGTTGATATAACCTTATTAACCGCGAACAGATATTTTCAGGTAAGTAAATTTTTTTATTAATTTTTCTGCTCTCAGTTTAGTTTCGTATTTTGTTAAATAAGTAGGTACCTAGTACAAAAATTAATCATTCATTTTACTAGTTGACGTGTTAGTTAAGATAAAACATATTTTAAGAGTTCCGTACCTAATGGGTAAAAACCGGCCAAGTGCGTGTCGGGCCACGCCCAATATAGGGTTCCGTAGCACCGCTAGTTTTTTTAATTTTTTGTGTGGTCAATGAATGTACATTTATAACGTTTTTTAGGCTACTAACAACATCATTTCATTTACTTTCAAAGGAATTTGAACGAAAAGTTCCTTTATACTTCGCCGAATACATGTTTTTAGTTGATCGACTATTACTCAATAACTTATGACGTCTTGTTAGCCGTGATAGTTTTCCTTTTAAATGCATCATATTTCCTAGGTACTCCCGTGAATTTTTTAACATTTCCAGAAGCAACCGTTTAGCTGGTAGACTCTAACGATGTTTCCCACTTTAAAACTTAATATTTCACAAACGAATCCCTAAATCGGAAAATGATCTATGAATACTCATAACATACTCAACACTTTTACAAAACCTATCCAACGACACCCCACACGATGGGGTGGACGCGAAAAAAAAAATCATCCCCGCTTGATGTGTAGGGAAGGTACCATAAAAAAAATATTTTTTAAAGATTTCATGTAAGTACCATTTTGTCGGTTTCATTAATATGTGTATTGTGTATTCATGCCGTAATTTGGCAGCTTTGTAGGTCCGAGTAAAACTGCGGACAGACAGACAGAAAGACAGACGGACAGATAGACGGACAGACAGATGGACAGACGGACGGACAGACCGAAACTATAAGGGTTCCTTATTGACTACGGAACCCTAAAAACGGAGTAACTATAACTTCGCTGTCTGACCGTCCGTCTGTCTTCAGAACGTATCTCAAAAATCGCGATAGCTAAATTGTCAGCCTTATTATTGCAACTAGTAATTATTTAGTTGAATCCTGCAATTACTCCGTTGCGCAAAAAATCGTTTATCGCACGGGAGCCGTACATTTTTCCCGAATAAAAAGTATCCTATGTCCTTTCTTGGGACTCAAAGTATCTCCACACAAAATTTCAGGAAAATCGGTTCTGCGGTTTGGGCGTAAAGCGGTAACAGACAGATTATACATAATATAGACACACTTTCGCATCTACAGGGTGTAACAAAAATAAGTGATAATACTTTAGGGTGTGTACGTGTCCCTTGTAGAGAGTTCACTGTGAGAGTAGCAGCGCTGAAAGACCAAAATTTTTTTTTCACTTTTGTATGGGGAAACTGTGGCGCTGGGGGCGCTCTTGCCCCTAATAATAAATAATAATATTGGTGTTGAAGCACTTTCGCATTTGACCGAGCTTTGCTCGGTATTTGATAAGTAAAACACGAATATCATCGATATTCGTGTTTTACCTATCAAATATCAACATCGATAATAAAATGATCGATTTATCTCCCCCGAAACCCCCTATATACTAAATTTCATGAAAATCGTTGGAGCCGAATAATATAATATAAGTAATGATTTTATTCGTATTATATATATATAGTCTAGTAATATAATATTACAACTTACTTACTACTTGGTACTTTTTTAGACGGATGGTTGAAAAAAACAAGTAAATGAAATAGTTGAAAAAAACAAGTAAATGAAATAGTTAGAAAGGTTTTTGTAGCGAAGGAACCGTGCATCCCACCGCCGATTGATCCGTACCACATGCGCGACAAAAACTGAAAGCCAGCACCTGGTATTTCCGATTTCAGCTATTTATAGAACGCGGCCTTGCGCAAATGTGCCGTTACTTTGTTTAGTTGCAAGTTAGGTATAGTCTCATCTACTTTTTAAGGTACTCAAAGGATAGAAACGGAACATATGGAGTCTTTACTAAGGCTTCGCCGTCTGTCCGACGGACTGACGGACAGACAGACAGACACACTTTCGTATTTATAATATTAGTATGGATTTTAGGTACCTATATACCTATGCAGTATGAGTGTGGGTGGTAGTGGCGTGGTGTGAAGTATCATAATATGGATGGTCTTCAAAAATCATAATATTGTGGTTTCAAATATAATATTTTTCTAGCCTGAATAGTTCGCGAGAGAGACTCTTCCAAAGTTGTAAAATGTGTCCCCCCCCCCCTCTAACTTCTAAAGTACGGGCATGATAAGTTTAAATAAACGTCAATAATTCAGTGCGGTTTCGGGTTACATAAGACCTTACATATATATTTTTGAATGTATCTCTCAAGTAAAATATATTAGGATTCCAGGGCGAAGCCGGCACTATGAACACTAACTCTTTTACGATCGATATTGATAGGTAGATTTCCAAATAAGTTTTCGCGTAGTTACAGTACTTACAATCATTTATATTGATCGATAAATCAGTAGGCCAATAAGCCCCATACGCCGCGCCGCGGCGGAGAGTTTAAGTCCAGTTAACGCACCATACTATATAAAAAACCGTCAGTTTAAGTCCCGCAGCGAACGTGTTAAAAAAATATATGATGTACATTTGCTATAAAAACTACCAACGAAAATTGTTTTGAATGAGATCTTAAAAGTCGTTTTTTATACATCATAAACGGTTTACAGTAAACCTTAATTTATTTTTCATTAAATCAACTGTAATATAAAAATAAATCAAAAGCCTTTTAATTTCATAAAATAAACCTGCTGCTGCTGCTGAACCCTTCATGGGCGATTCTAACTCACACTTGGCCGATTTTTTTACATAATGGTTAGTTAAGAGGAGTCCACACCGCCCTTTTTTCCATACAAACGTTGTCCCCTGTTTCCTCCCTGGATAATGCTAGTAGAGTTATAATTTTTTTCCTGAATATCTACGGCCACTAATACGATGTCCCTATGTTTTCTTTTTTTTTCATAATTTAATTATTAAATAAGATATGAACGTTCAAAAACCCAAAAAAATGGCCAGATTTTCCGCTGTGTTCAAACGTCCAGAAAACAGATTTGGTTAGATTATACAAAAAAAGCAAAACATAGGAACACAGCTCAAGCCTTTTTTTAATCTTTAATGAAAAAAGTACTTAAATCGGTTAAGTTTTGGAGAAGGAATCAGGGGACAACGAATCGTTGATTTTCTGGATTTTCTGCAGTTGTCTCTATCGCGCTCTGCGGTATAGGCTTGAGGTAAGGGAGACAGCTATAGATATTACACGTGCTTTTTTTTCATTTCTCTAGCCCCTGGTGTATCCTCTCTATCTAGATGAAGGACAGAAGAGATGTGCCTGAAGTTCCGAACGTTCAAGTGAACGAATTAGCTACAAAACAAAAACAACTTATCTTGTGTATCAAAATATAATATGCATCATAGTGAGATAAGGGGACACTTTTAGAGGGTGCAAATGTTATTTCTAACTCAAAAAATAGTCACCCCTAAAACCCACCCTTATAATTCCAAGTCGATTTTCTTCCACCCCACAGTGATTGAAAATTCTAAAAAAATTCATGCTAGTATATTTATAGATCCTACATATGATGGTAATATTTTCAACTTGCGGACTCACCCCTAAAACTTACCCTTAAAATTCAAAGTCGATTTTCTCCCACACCACAGTGATTGAAAATTCTAAAAAAAATCATGCTAGTATACTTATAGATCCTACATACGATGGTAATATTTTCAACTTGCGGACTCACCCCTAAAACTTACCCTTAAAATTCAAAGCCGATTTTCTCCCACACCACAGTGATTGAAAATTCTAAAAAAATTCATGCTAGTATACTTATAGATCCTACATACGATGGTAATATTTTCAACTTGCGGACTCACCCCTAAAACTTACCCTTAAAATTCAAAGTCGATTTTCTACCATACCACAGTGATTGAAAATTCTAAAAAAAATCATGCTAGTATACTTATAGATCCTACATACGATGGTAATATTTTCAACTTGCGGACTCACCCCTAAAACTTACCCTTAAAATTCAAAGTCGATTTTCTACCATACCACAGTGATTGAAAATTCTAAAAAAATTCATGCTAGTATACTTATAGATCCTACATACGATGGTAATATTTTCAACTTGTGGACTCACCCCTAAAAATTACCCTTAAAATTCAAAGTCGCTTTTCTCCCACACCACAGTGATTGAAAATTCTTAAAAAATTCATGCTAGTATATTTTAAGATCCTACATACGATGGCAATATTTTCAACTTGCGGACTCACCCCTAAAACTTACCCTTAAAATTCAAAGTCGATTTTCTACCATACCACAGTGATTGAAAATTCTAAAAAAATTCATGCTAGTAAACTTATAGATTCTACATACCATGGTCATATTTTCAACTTGCGGACTCACCCCTAAAACTTACCCTTAAAATTCAAAGTCGATTTTCTCCCACAACACAGTGATTGAAAATTCTAAAAAAATTCATGCTAGTATACTTATAGATCCTAAGTAAGGGTAAGTATTTTTAATACCAAAATTGGGTATTAATTTTTTTAGTTTATGGTAGACTTTTACATGGAACTGCCCTGTTATCTATTAGTGACAAATATTTTTAACTATAAGGCATCTATTATTTAAACTTATATTATTACTTCCAATGAAATAAAATACGAAAAAGATGACTGATAAATGTATACTTACCGAATGACACAGAGATCCATTAGCAATCGATGAAAACGACACACCGTCGATGTTTTCTATATCTTTAATTAGTGTAGGTATTACTTCTGCGAGAGAAACTTTTTTTGCTGTGGGTTATTTTAAATAAATTAAACCAAGTAAAAAACCACAATGTCTCGAAATATCTCAAAGCGTTACGTCACAGATGGTCGAGCTTGAATGTAGTCGTGGAAAGTTCCATAAATTTTGAATTTTAAGGGTAAGTTTTAGGGGTGAGTCCGCAAGTTGAAAATATTACCATCGTATGTAGGATCTATAAGTATACTAGCATGAATTTTTTTAGAATTTTCAATCACTGTGGTGTGGGAGAAAATCGACTTTGAATTTTAAAGGTAATTTTTAGGGGTGAGTCCGCAAGTTGAAAATATTATCATCGTATGTAGGATCTATAAGTATACTAGCATGAATTTTTTTAGAATTTTCAATCACTGTGGTATGGTAGAAAATCGACTTTGAATTTTAAGGGTAAGTTTTAGGGGTGAGTCCGCAAGTTGAAAATATTACCATCGTATGTAGGATCTATAAGTATACTAGCATGAATTTTTTTAGAATTTTCAATCACTGTGGTGTGGGAGAAAATCGACTTTGAATTTTAAAGGTAATTTTTAGGGGTGAGTCCGCAAGTTGAAAATATTATCATCGTATGTAGGATCTATAAGTATACTAGCATGAATTTTTTTAGAATTTTCAATCACTGTGGTATGGTAGAAAATCGACTTTGAATTTTAAGGGTAAGTTTTAGGGGTGAGTCCGCAAGTTGAAAATATTACCATCGTATGTAGGATCTATAAGTATACTAGCATGAATTTTTTTAGAATTTTCAATCACTGTGGTGTGGGAGAAAATCGACTTTGAATTTTAAGGGTAATTTTTAGGGGTGAGTCCGCAAGTTGAAAATATTACCATCGTATGTAGGATCTATAAGTATACTAGCATGAATTTTTTTAGAATTTTCAATCACTGTGGTATGGTAGAAAATCGACTTTGAATTTTAAGGGTAAGTTTTAGGGGTGAGTCCGCAAGTTGAAAATATTACCATCGTATGTAGGATCTATAAGTATACTAGCATGATTTTTTTTAGAATTTTCAATCACTGTGGTATGGTAGAAAATCGACTTTGAATTTTAAGGGTAAGTTTTAGGGGTGAGTCTGCAAGTTGAAAATATTACCATCATATGTAGGATCTATAAATATACTAGCATGAATTTTTTTAGAATTTTCAATCACTGTGGGGTGGAAGAAAATCGACTTGGAATTATAAGGGTGGGTTTTAGGGGTGACTATTTTTTGAGTTAGAAATAACATTTGCACCCTCTAAAAGTGTCCCCTTATCTCACTATGATGCATATTATATTTTGATACACAAGATAAGTTGTTTTTGTTTTGTAGCTAATTCGTTCACTTGAACGTTCGGAACTTCAGGCACATCACAGATGTGCCTGAAGTTCCGAACGTTCAAGTGAACGAATTAGCTACAAAACAAAAACAACTTATCTTGTGTATCAAAATATAATATGCATCATAGTGAGATAAGGGGACACTTTTAGAGGGTGCAAATGTTATTTCTAACTCAAAAAATAGTCACCCCTAAAACCCACCCTTATAATTCCAAGTCGATTTTCTTCCACCCCACAGTGATTGAAAATTCTAAAAAAATTCATGCTAGTATATTTATAGATCCTACATATGATGGTAATATTTTCAACTTGCGGACTCACCCCTAAAACTTACCCTTAAAATTCAAAGTCGATTTTCTCCCACACCACAGTGATTGAAAATTCTAAAAAAAATCATGCTAGTATACTTATAGATCCTACATACGATGGTAATATTTTCAACTTGCGGACTCACCCCTAAAACTTACCCTTAAAATTCAAAGCCGATTTTCTCCCACACCACAGTGATTGAAAATTCTAAAAAAATTCATGCTAGTATACTTATAGATCCTACATACGATGGTAATATTTTCAACTTGCGGACTCACCCCTAAAACTTACCCTTAAAATTCAAAGTCGATTTTCTACCATACCACAGTGATTGAAAATTCTAAAAAAAATCATGCTAGTATACTTATAGATCCTACATACGATGGTAATATTTTCAACTTGCGGACTCACCCCTAAAACTTACCCTTAAAATTCAAAGTCGATTTTCTACCATACCACAGTGATTGAAAATTCTAAAAAAATTCATGCTAGTATACTTATAGATCCTACATACGATGGTAATATTTTCAACTTGTGGACTCACCCCTAAAAATTACCCTTAAAATTCAAAGTCGCTTTTCTCCCACACCACAGTGATTGAAAATTCTTAAAAAATTCATGCTAGTATATTTTAAGATCCTACATACGATGGCAATATTTTCAACTTGCGGACTCACCCCTAAAACTTACCCTTAAAATTCAAAGTCGATTTTCTACCATACCACAGTGATTGAAAATTCTAAAAAAATTCATGCTAGTAAACTTATAGATTCTACATACCATGGTCATATTTTCAACTTGCGGACTCACCCCTAAAACTTACCCTTAAAATTCAAAGTCGATTTTCTCCCACAACACAGTGATTGAAAATTCTAAAAAAATTCATGCTAGTATACTTATAGATCCTAAGTAAGGGTAAGTATTTTTAATACCAAAATTGGGTATTAATTTTTTTAGTTTATGGTAGACTTTTACATGGAACTGCCCTGTTATCTATTAGTGACAAATATTTTTAACTATAAGGCATCTATTATTTAAACTTATATTATTACTTCCAATGAAATAAAATACGAAAAAGATGACTGATAAATGTATACTTACCGAATGACACAGAGATCCATTAGCAATCGATGAAAACGACACACCGTCGATGTTTTCTATATCTTTAATTAGTGTAGGTATTACTTCTGCGAGAGAAACTTTTTTTGCTGTGGGTTATTTTAAATAAATTAAACCAAGTAAAAAACCACAATGTCTCGAAATATCTCAAAGCGTTACGTCACAGATGGTCGAGCTTGAATGTAGTCGTGGAAAGTTCCATAAATTTTGAATTTTAAGGGTAAGTTTTAGGGGTGAGTCCGCAAGTTGAAAATATTACCATCGTATGTAGGATCTATAAGTATACTAGCATGAATTTTTTTAGAATTTTCAATCACTGTGGTGTGGGAGAAAATCGACTTTGAATTTTAAAGGTAATTTTTAGGGGTGAGTCCGCAAGTTGAAAATATTATCATCGTATGTAGGATCTATAAGTATACTAGCATGAATTTTTTTAGAATTTTCAATCACTGTGGTATGGTAGAAAATCGACTTTGAATTTTAAGGGTAAGTTTTAGGGGTGAGTCCGCAAGTTGAAAATATTACCATCGTATGTAGGATCTATAAGTATACTAGCATGAATTTTTTTAGAATTTTCAATCACTGTGGTGTGGGAGAAAATCGACTTTGAATTTTAAAGGTAATTTTTAGGGGTGAGTCCGCAAGTTGAAAATATTATCATCGTATGTAGGATCTATAAGTATACTAGCATGAATTTTTTTAGAATTTTCAATCACTGTGGTATGGTAGAAAATCGACTTTGAATTTTAAGGGTAAGTTTTAGGGGTGAGTCCGCAAGTTGAAAATATTACCATCGTATGTAGGATCTATAAGTATACTAGCATGAATTTTTTTAGAATTTTCAATCACTGTGGTGTGGGAGAAAATCGACTTTGAATTTTAAGGGTAATTTTTAGGGGTGAGTCCGCAAGTTGAAAATATTACCATCGTATGTAGGATCTATAAGTATACTAGCATGAATTTTTTTAGAATTTTCAATCACTGTGGTATGGTAGAAAATCGACTTTGAATTTTAAGGGTAAGTTTTAGGGGTGAGTCCGCAAGTTGAAAATATTACCATCGTATGTAGGATCTATAAGTATACTAGCATGATTTTTTTTAGAATTTTCAATCACTGTGGTATGGTAGAAAATCGACTTTGAATTTTAAGGGTAAGTTTTAGGGGTGAGTCTGCAAGTTGAAAATATTACCATCATATGTAGGATCTATAAATATACTAGCATGAATTTTTTTAGAATTTTCAATCACTGTGGGGTGGAAGAAAATCGACTTGGAATTATAAGGGTGGGTTTTAGGGGTGACTATTTTTTGAGTTAGAAATAACATTTGCACCCTCTAAAAGTGTCCCCTTATCTCACTATGATGCATATTATATTTTGATACACAAGATAAGTTGTTTTTGTTTTGTAGCTAATTCGTTCACTTGAACGTTCGGAACTTCAGGCACATCAGAAGAGGAGCTATTTTGTCGTGAATTAGTTATGCGTTACAATTACACGGTGTAAAAGGATGCGCAATAAAAATTCTTCACATTATTGTCTCACCTTATCTAATGTCCTATTATGGGATTGTTTATGATCGGCAATCACGGAGGTCAATATAAAGGATATCAGGCTTAGGACGCGGGCTCGTCCGTGCCAAATCACCGTGGAATCATGTAAGGACCGCGTACTGGTGTGAAGAAAAGTGAATGAAAGTGAAACTAGACAAATTACATACTTAATATTATTAGATGCCTATTTCTTGGCGCCAAAAGGGGGGTTGTGATTTTGTTGCGAATATAATATCTTCCCTGTGCTCTAGTCTCTACTAGGTATATTAATTTATACCTGTGCCAAGTCTGTCAAGCGTCATAATTGATGAAGTGTTTTTCGAACCAATTTTAATCAATCAAATCTTTAATTATAATATATTAATTAAATAAGAACGCAGAAAAAATATTTACTATGTTCAGTTTAATAGTATTTACCATTATATATAGTAAATAGAATAATATTGTTATCAAAATAGTTGCCCCAAATTGCGAGAGGAAACGTTCACGGACATGGATGGGATGTGTCAAGTGATAAGTTGTTTTCAGTATTCAATTCAGGAAGGTCTGTCGGAATAATAATAATATTCAGGACATAGGAAATTAATTCTCTTAAATTCGATATCTTACCTAAAACTACATATTTTTAATTGCTATTTTTACTGCTTATTAGCTGTTATTACTTACTAATTTATAAGTTCTCACGTTCTCACAGAAAACCGTCGTGAAACAGCACTTTGTTTCGCCGAGTGAGTGAGTTTACCGGAGGCCCAATCCCCTTCTTTACCCTCCCCTATTCCCTTCCCTTCCCATCCCTACCCTCCCCTATTATCCTATTCCCTCTTAAAAGGCCGGCAACGCACCTGCAGCTGTTCTGATGCTGCGAGTGTCCATGGGCGACGGTAGTTGCTTTCCATCAGGTGACCCGTTTGCTCGTTTGCCCCCGTATTTCATTAAAAAAATAAAAAAAGTATTTATACCATGACTATGCTACTGTTATGTAGTAGCAATGATAATAAAATCAAATAAACCTTAGCAACATCACATTGTGGAATTATCACCAATGCTTACGCAAATAGTACCTCTCATAATATTTATGATTAAAAATTACTTTCTTATTCCCATTAGCACTTCTGCCCTCGACAGTACCGGGAGGTCCTTGGAAGGCCCTGTGATATGTTCACGGAAGATCGATTAGGGCAGTGGGTCAGGGATGAGGGTTGGTCACGCCAGTCATCCCGCCTGATGAGATCCCATGATGAAGGGGTTAAAAAACATATTTTTTTTTGTAATGTGGTTTGTATAGAAATCCCAAAATGTATCGGAAAATGTGTCTTCAGTGCTATTGATTTTTTCAGACGGAAGAGATATTATCTTATAACAACCGTACATTTTCCGGGATATACAAGTATCCTATGTCCTTTTTTTATGAAATAAGGGGGCAAACGAGCAAAGCAACTTCCTGATGGAAAGCAACTTCCGTCGCCCATGGACACTCGCAGCATCAGAAGAGCTGCAGGTGCGTTGCCGGCCTTTTAAGAGGGAATAGGGTGATAGGGGAGGGCAGGGATGGGAAGGGAAGGGAATAGGGGAGGGTGGGGAAGGGAATAGGGGAGGGTAGGAAAGGGAATAGGGTAGGGGATTGGGCCTCCGGTAAACTCTCTCACCGTGACGAAGCATGGCTCTCCCACGTATAAATACCACGTATAAGTCCTTTCTCGGGACTCAAAGTATTTCCATACCAGATTTCAGCAAAATCGGTTCAGCGGTTTGGGCGTGAAGAGGTAACAGACAGACAGACAGATAGTAGACAGACACACCTCGCATTTAAAATAATATTATTATGGATTCCCCTAAGTCACACTACAAAACGATACGTAGAGATTACACGCCCATCTGATTTGACTTTTAAGCTACGAAAGAGCTCCTACCTACTGCGTACACACTAATTGTGCACTATGAAATTCTCCAGTGTAGTTGTGCTGGTTTCAATGAATCTACTGCACCGAAACCGGTGTAGGAGACATTATTTCACTGTCCCTCTATTTAATATAGAATAACTTTTCGCCATCGCCCCACGCGAAAAATATACCATCGACCTCATCATTTTGATGAGTGGCAGTCTTCCAGGGTGCGTTTTACGCGTTACTTTCTGCCGCACACTGTAAAACTCTGGAAAGATCTGTCACCAGCAGTATTTCCGGACCTATACGATCTGCAAACCTTCAAGAAGAGAGCGTATTCCCCCTTAAAAGGTCAGCAACGCATCTGCAGCTCTTCTGATGTTGCGAGTGTCCATGGGCGACGGTATTTGCTTTCCATCAGGTGAACCGTTTGCTCGTTTGCCCCCTTTTTCATAAAAAAGAACACCTGAAATTGAATCAAATCTACCATGCGGGAGACATCATGTGAGAGAGCCATGCTTCGGGCACGAATGGGCCAGCTTGACCGGAGAAATACCACGGGCTCACAGAAAACCGGCGTGAAACAGCGCTTGGGCTGTGTTTCGCCGAGCGAGTGAGTGTACCGGAGGTCCAATCCTCTACCCTATTCCCTTCCCTACCCTCCCCCACCCTATTACCCTATTCCCCCTGAAAAGGCCGGCAACGCACCTGCAACTCTTCTGATGTTGCGAGTGTCCATGAGCGACGGAAGTTGCTTTCCATCAGGTGACCCGTTTGCTCGTTTGATAAAAAATCTGTATTGCATTACCACGAAGCGCCTTATCGCACCTACTTGAAGGAGTTACAAAAATACGATGGATCTGGTTTTTGTGAGTAAAAAGTTGTAATAGGTCTGTAGCACATTGGCTACGCTCCGAAATGTGCTCGGTAATTGTACTGGGAAAAAACTTTAAGTGGTCTTAGGGGTTCACTTGAAAAACACTAAATTACGATGGCGTATGGAGTGCAAGAACAACAAAATAGGCAGAGCTAGGAACGCGATGAGGCCATCTTGAGATATTTTTTTATTTGAAGTAGTGAGCATGTAATGTAATGTAATGTTTAAGTTCCTATAAATATCTTCTGTATTGGGTTATCCTGTAATAGTAGATAAGTTTGTTATAAATAAAAAAATAAAAAAACCTTAATGTGCATTTACAGGTCTTTCAGCCAACGAAGATGATTTTCAAATTTCTTATTACTATTCAAGCCATAGAATACGTTTTCTTTCTTCTTTTCTTAGTCTTTACTCTTTCGCTTTCGTAGTTATCATGTTTTATTTATATATTTATTATTTACAAATGACTAACACATGTAATAATTAATAAATATTATGAATGCGAAAGTGCGTCTGTCTCTCTGTCCTTCTGTCTGTCTGTCTGTCTGTCTGGCTGTCTATCTGTTACTTACCTCTTCACGCAACCACTGAATCGATTTGCCTGTTGGTGTGGAGATACTTTTTTATCCCGGAAAAATGTACGGTTTCCACGCGATAAACGAATTTTAGCGCAACGAAATGGGGATTGTCCATTTTTTTTTTAATTTTGCTCATTACAAAAATATTTCGAGGAATAAGGTCAGTGATCGTTTTTCTGTATATAAACGAAAAAAATACCCATTACTTACTTATATTTTTGAACAAATATGTTTAACCTTTGTTTGACCTTCAATGGCGTTAAATTAGCAATAAATTCGACCAACATTACGTTTCGAACTTTTGGTAAGCTTCGTATCAGCTTTCACATAACAAGAACTTGCATTTGACGAACCAGCCATTATAAAAAAGATTGAAAGGAAATTTAAAAATACTGCAGAGGTCAGTTGGCCGCCGATGATGACGTCAGAGCGAAATATTTATTGAGAAAAAAACTAGCCAATGAATTTCAAAATTATTTAATTTATATTCTTAAAATACCCTATTTTAACGAAAAAAAAATAGAGATGTGCCGATCATGACTTTGGCCAACTAGCCGACTAGCCGATTAGTCGGTTGCAAAGAAGCCGACTAATCGGCCGACTAGTCGGCCAAGCCGATCAAGGTTTCGGAAGTTTCCGTAACGCTTTTTTACTGCTGTTTCGCGGGTAAGACACACGCCTCCTGCAAACGTGTCGAATCGTGTAATGTTTATTTATACGTGGGAGAGCCATGCTTCGGCACGAATGGGCCGGCTCGATCGGAGAAATACCACGTTCTCACAGAAAACAGGCGTGAAACAGCGCTTGCGCTGTGTTTCGCCGAGTGAGTGAGTTTACCGGAGGCCCAATCCCCTACCCTATTCTCTTCCCTACCCTCCCCTATTCTCTTCCCTTCCCTTCTCTACTCTTCCCTATTCCCTTCCCTTTCCTTCCTTACCCTCCCCTATTACCCTGTTCCCTCTTAAAAGGCCGGCAACGCACTTACAGCTCTTCTGATGCTGCGAGTGTCCATGGGCGACGGAAGTTTCTTTCCATCAGGTGACCCGTTTGCTCGTTTGCCCCCTTTATTTCATTAAAAAAAAAAAAAGGTACTTCGCGTAAGTTACTTTATTTTGTTTCTATGATACAGTTGGTGATTTTCATTAAATACCTATTTCATGTACATGAAATCTCGATTTAATAATACATACTTACTTAATTTGTTGTTAAGATATTTACAAAAATAATTTCTTTACTAGCAAGTAATTTCAGAAATACTTCATTTAATTTTAAAATGTGTAACACTGATCGAGTGTGATATACTTCAACACATTATAAATAATAATCAAGGTTTTTCTTTAATGTAATTTCAATAATAGCAAAAAAAGTAAAGAGCCGATTAGTCGGCGCTTTTTGCCGACTATTCGCCGACTACAAAAGTGGCCGGATAGTCGGCTTTACCGACTAGTCGGCACATCTATAAAAAAAATATAAAAAGTACATGTGATTTTTTTTGGACAATGCCCATTGCGGGCGTCGAGTATTATGTAATATTTCCAGAACTGCCCAAAATCTTTAAAAATACTGCTATTTATTGATAACATTCTGTTCATAATGAATGGAAACAGAGTAGTAATAGTGAATCTTCTTACCATGGCAAGTAAAACACGGATAAATCAGTGCACATAGTGATTATCGGCAATTTGCCTGTCCGTTGGTCCTGCGAGCAGGACAATGTGGCCGTCCACCGTGACCGTGACCGCCTGATGGCTGACAGGTGCCAATCTTACGTGTTTGCCCTTGTACGTGTACTGGGTGAATTTGTATCTAGTGTGCAAAAGATGAGTGTGAGTGTAGATTCCACCTACGATACTGGATAATATGAGCTCCTTATAAAAATTAAGCCGATCGGACTGGATTAAAAAGTACTTAATATTGGCATCACAAAGCATTGAGTGGCAACTTTATACAGTCAAAGTCTTGTGCATATTTTTTAAATTTGGGAGAAATAGAATGGTTTAATTATGGTAGCTAACCTTAAACATAGAAATATAATATTAAATATTATGTGATTTACTCAATGAAATAAGAATATCTAAAACCTTGGACAAAGCAATTACAGTGCATTTTCTGTCTAGGTACTCTATCATATAACATTTTTATGATCACAAAAGTAAAATGGCATCATAATGGCATCAAATATTTTTACTGCCTAGAACGAACAATTTCATACACTGTGGCCAGCCTGATGTCTATTGTGACTAAGTTTACGCACCGAAAGCAGTGATTGCGGGAGGATGTGCCCATTACAGGACAGGGGTCCGACACAGGACGCAGGTAAATTGGAACGTTACAGTTCATGGTTATATTACCTCTGCTAACACCTTTATGTTATGTCGGTAAGGATTTATGGAAAATAAAAGCCAGTACGGTCTCTAGTTACGGTCAGTTACGTCTATTACCTGTTAAGTTAAAGGCATTAGGCAAATTGTTTTTTTTTTATCAATTGTTTCTAACGCAATCTTCGTGCGCTCTTGTGTAGCTGATGGATGTAGGCAACACCCAATTGTAATTGGCATTTCATATTATACTGACATAATATTATAATAATGAATATATTATAAAGTGCCAATAATTTGGTAAAGTATATGTATATATGACCGTTAGAATGCAGAATACGTTACTGTGCACATTAACTAGGTAATCTGCAGATTTCCTGATACCACACCACACACGTTAAAGTGTGTCCTAGAACCGCGAGGGGCCTCGCGCTCTTTTCTTTACTTTACGATATCAAAAAAATCTTTCAACAACATTCCGTCTTCTTGCATCAGCCATCAGGGGGCCTCGCAAAAATATATTTTGCCCACATATAAGGTCTTGCGCGGCCACTGAACACAGTCAATGTTCCTAACATTGTGTTCAGTGGCCGCAATATGAAAGAGTGATGTTGTATTAATACAAAAAATACAACGTCACTCTTTCATATTATTCCCAGCAAAACGCTTCCTTTGTAAGAACTAAGGAATCCTAAAAAACTTTGATTTAAACTTGTCAACCTGTCAGACTGTTGTTGTTTTTATTGCTTTTTTTTCTATACTGGCGAAACATAGCGGTAGCGAAATTCATTGTCAATTGCGGTTTATATAGAAAATGACAAGTTTTTGACAGGGAGTTAATGACCGCTACCACCATGTTTCGCTGAGTATAGTATTTTTGATTTGATCTGTTATATTTTATCAGTGGAGTCACATTTTAGTTAAAATTTAATAATTTATTCCTTTGTTTATGTCCTTAAAATTATATAAAATAATTTACTACAGCTACAAGAACCTGTTTTATGCAATTTACCGTGTGTATGGTCGTTAGACCGCAGATTACCTAGGTATTCTGCAAATTATCTCGTTGATGTAAGAATAATTTCAACTTTTTGCACTTTAACTGACTCACCCAGGTAAACTGCAGAATACCTTGTTAATCTGCAGTTCTGCACTCTAACTGGTTTACTTACATTAACGGTAACATAATAATGTTATATTACTAAAGAAAATCCTACTATTAACATTCCTATTTCCTAGTATACTTTTAAACAAAAATTTTAGGTACCAATAATGGAATGATTTTCAACGCTAGGGTAGTTTGCCATACGTTAGAGATAAGACTTGCCGGCCGGCCCGGCCTCTCATGGAAAATAAGTAATGGAACAGCAAAAAATGGAAAGGGCGTAAGCGACAAAATATGGTTTTTGTCGCGTAATTTAAAAACCATAAATACATTTTATATAAGCTATGGGAAAATTAAAGTGTATGCTTGAACCAGATTGGTTATATATATATATATATATATATATATATATATATATATATATATATATATATATATATATATATATATATATATATATATATATATATATATATATATATATATATATATATATATATATATATATATATGCTTGAACTAATCTAGGTACAAATTTTGGAAGCTTAAATCACTCTCCTCTGTTGGCAAAATAGGAATCCCTTTTTTACAGAGGTCTTTTTGATTGATTGTTCTGTGTTATAAAAGTTGACCAATCATGTTATGCTATGGGTAATTCAAAGACAAAGACATGATGAATTGATGAAACTGACAATTAACTTTAATTTCTTAACTTTAGTCATTGCTAAGAAAAATCGATATCGCTACAGCCAAATTATCAAGGCGTCGCCTTAAATTAAAAAAGTTATCGGGCCATTTCAGTATGTGAAGTACGCAGGTACTTATTGTACTCTACGTGGGTACTTGTCATGACTCATGGCTCGTAGCACGGCCCAGTAATTCTTGATTCTCAAAGTGTTAAAGTCCCAGTTCATTACTACATGAGGACTGCCAGATCGCGACTTACATTGACTTGAGATTACTCGATCGAACAAGGTCTGCTATCCGTTTAAATAAGTCAATTTCATTCATGGTCGTTCGATTCAACTTCGATATTAAAGGTCGTTTCCAACATGACCACAATAATACGATTAAGACCATCCAAATTGCGAGTTAGGGGAATGTAACACGTCCACTGGCAAGGGTAGCAATTGTGGTGAATTTCCATCAACAACAAGGACATGTGATTGCTTCTGTTTTTGTCCCTCCCCTGGTCGAAATTGGCGGTTTTTCGAAACACCTTGAGAGGTGAGGGTTAACTTTTGATTTCACTGTGGTTTAGATTAATTTTCGAAGGTGATGAGAAATTCAACCCCTTGATAAATGATCGACATTTATCAAGGGGTTGAATTGAAATTCTGGTCTGGTTAAAATCAACTGCAGATCCACTTCATACCTATAAAGTATGGACAGAAAACATAATTAATGTTATACCTACTTATGAAAATTATCTTCTTTCATAATGTTATGTAGGATTCTTTCGATATTTTTTTGTCTAAGCGTCTAATCATAACTCAGAATATTAGCCTTGTTATTATGCAGATCGTTTTCCCAAAATATCCAAAGTTGACGTAGGTAACTATATTTTATACAAAGTTAATAATGTTCTTGCCGCTTACGCCTTACTTGGAAGTTGAAAGTAAAAATATTCTTCTTTGTAGGTACTCTTATTTTTATTTAGGTCTGTAAAAACTTGTACAATCCCTGTATCTCACTTTTTCTATCACACTTCCATGAGATGACTAGCCACTTGAAAAAGGAAAATATAATAGTTTTGCAGAACTTGATCCTAAGTAAACATAAAAACTTGGTCGTACCAGCTTTCAATCTCGCTTCTGTTTTTCTGTTCCTTATAATATTTACAACAAAATATGCAATCTTGGTATTCATTAGAAGTACAAAAACTATTCGTAGGCGAGTATCAAAGCGATGAATATAATGAGTTTGATGGACATCTATGAGTAGAAATATATAAAATTGTAATTTGTAGTGTCTGTTTGTGATTTGACATTTTGTTTGTGATTGCTGTACCCAACGGTATCAAAATACTCTATAGCTGTACCTATTTCAAAATGTTTATTTCAGCTTAGTAAACTGTAAAGTAACATATTTAAAAGTACGGTAGCCAGTAGGCATTATAAGCAAATCGAATCAAAAAATAATAGGAAAATTCTGGTCAGGTAAAACTAGAGATTTTGACGGGATTTTCGGAGAAGTTAGAAGCCCAGTTCTAAACGGCTTAGGTCATGGAGCCATGACCTCCATGGTCCATGGAGAGCTCTGAAATAATTTAATCTAGAAGGCAATTTACAGTCTGTCAAAAAAGTCATGAAATTAAAAAGTGGTAACATCGTAGTGTCATCCCTTTTTTTTTCTTAGATTGATTTGAAAGGGATGACACTACGATGTTGCCACTTTTTAATTTCATGACTTTTTTGACAGACTGTACAGGATGGTATTGTATCATGTGAAAGCAGCGTTGTATTTGGTGGTGTTTAATATTATAAAGCTACTTTCATACCATAAAAAGCAGGAATTCTCCACAGACAGAGTCGCTGGGCACAATCGTAATATAATGAGCTAGGATCGCCATCAGTAATATGATCATGTGGCGGTGTGGAGGACAGCATATTAACGAGTTCTTTGTTGTTTATATCGAATGATACGGTCCGTGCTCAAACACAACACCGCCCAAATACCGCTAGTTTTGGAGGTAGTAGGTACATTGGACAATACAGGTTATGTACCCACATTGTTAAATAAAACTATGTTGTTTGAAGGGCTTTATGGTAATAATAGCTCCCACACCGGTTTCGGTGACGGTGGCCGGTTTCATTGAAACCAGGCCAGCTACGCAGGAGTAATTTTATAGTGCCCAAGTGTGTGCGCAGTACACAAGAGCACTCTCTATTCCTTTACTCTCATAACCCAGTGGGACGGACGACCGACACGACTGGCGAGAGATCAGGCGCAGGACCGACTTTTTACATGCCCATCCGACGCATGGATCATCTTACTTGTCAGACAATCAGGTGATCAGCCTGCATTGTCCTAACCAAACTTGGAAATAACATGTTTCCAACGCGGGAATCGAACCCACGACTTCCGAGTTAAGAGCCGCGCTCTATACCACTAGACCATGGAGGCGTTTATGGTATCATTGTTGTAAATTGATATGTCGGTTTGTTTTATATCCTTATGGTCTTATATTGAGCGTCAATTTCACTAAAGGCCGTTAGTGCCAATAACTTGGTTAAATGCATGGAGCTAATATAGAGTCATTAAATGACATGACGTTTTCTCTTCCGATATAACGAAAACGAAAGGTTAATAATATTACTTACAAAATATTATGAAATAGACAACTTTAGCAGACATTCGTGAAATTATTAACTTTGTTCATACACAATTAGTTAGGTTTTAAACAACTAGTTTCAGGTGTACAGTACATTCTAAAATATATTATTTTAATAATAATAAATTAAAATAATATGCTAGGAAAGTAGAGTTTTCGTGAAAATGGCATATCATTAATAATTATATTTCTTTATTGTTTTGGTATCTTTAATAGCATGTAATTTACTAAAATAATAAGTGAACATAAATGAATGTAATATAAAGCACAATAATTAATTAAAATTATAAAGGTCAGTAGCGAGTAAGTAATTGTGTATTTATTTTAACGGCTTTGTAGAAAGTGTAGTTTACTTTTGCCTGGTTTTCCGTTACACGCGTATTATATTGCATCTTTGATTATTGACAAATATTTAATTCAAACAAGCAATTTCACGGCAAATTAATGATGATCAATATGCAATCAGCCGCAGCTGCGTGTAAACAATATCTCAAATGAGCTTAAATCCCCTAATTTAATCAGCTTAATGGGAGCATATTGTTTTGGAGAACGTTGACCCTACCACGTGGTGTCCACACGTGCATAGCTTCCTTTGTCAAATCTTATCCTTTGAAACCCTTTTCTAAGTTCTAAATTTCGTGAGGAGGGCCTGAGAAAGGGAGTAAGAAAAGCAGTGGAGTCGCTACTTTGATTTGCTAATGATTCCGCGGTGTATAATCAGGGCCCCCGTAAGGTCTACTGGCGCCTGTGTGCAAAAAAAGGATTTTGGCGCCTCTTTAGGCAAATTTTTTGGGTCCTTGGTTTTGGCGCCCCTAAAGATGACGATTTGGCGCTCTTAGAGGATGGCGCCCGTGTGCATTGCACACATTGCACATATGGTAGCGGGGGCCCTTAGTGTGTTAAAAATTTGCACTTTCGCTGCTATAATTTCGATGTTTACGATGCAAATCTAGATAATAATCCTTCAGCTTCGCTGGCTAAGTGGTGACGGGGACAATAATTCTGGTATTTCAAGTGTCTGAAAATATATTAGCTATTATATTCAATATCAATTACAGTGGTTAATAATTTTGTCATTCGATAAACAAATTAATCAAGTGCTTTGATGACTTATCTCTAAAAATATAATATGTTACATTATCATTAATCATTATTATGACCTCTATCATTGACTATCTATTGACTAATACATTTCAGCCACATTGATTTTATGTGCTGATTTTCTTGACTACAAAAGCAGGCGTCGTTGTCTTCATTACTTCCGGATTTTTACACTGGATCAGCACTATGTCAATGTAAACAAGTACAGCGTCCGCAGTAGCTGGCCTGATAGAACTGTTTCAATGTGGTGGGAGAGTCATGCTTCGGCACGAACGTGCCGACTCGACCGGAGAAATACCACAGGTTCACAGAAAACCGGCCTGAAACAGTGCTTGCGCCACAGAAATATTATGTGGCTTGCGCTGTATTTCGCCGAGTGAGTGAGTTTACCGGAGGCCCAATCCCCTATCCTATTGGCTATTCCCTCTTAAGAGGCCGGCAACGCACCTGCAGCTTTTCTGATGTTGCGAGTGTCCATGGGCGACGGATGTTGCTTTCCATCAGGAGACTAGTTTGCTCGTTTGCCCTTGTATTTTATAAAAAAATAATGTAAATAACTACCGACACCTACTCAAAAATTGAAAAAAAAAATTGTCACCGTCTCCATGTCTTCCCCTGTGCCCCATCGTGCGACCAGCTCTTGTGAGGCTGCACTTGTATCACAACCCTCTTCCTCACCCATTCAAGTGTGACGTCACGTATATCCTCACACCTATATTGTGTTTTTGTGTGTCCATCCATTGTATTAACTAGTTTTGGAACGGATGACGTTGGATAGCTTTGAGGGTCGAATGTTAGCTACGAGTATCTAAAAGTTACATATTTTATCTGAGTACATTTTGAGTTTGTTCGTTGGTGGTTTTGGTTTTGGTACTTTGACTAAGTGAATATCTTAATAATATTGAAAGCAAGGCTAGCCATACAAATTTTATAAATGCGAAAGTGTGTCTGTCTGTTTGTCTGTTACCTCTTCACGTCCAAATCACATAACCAATTTTGATAAAATTGGGTATGGACTATGGAGACCCGGAAAAGGACATAGGATAATTTTGATCCTGGATCAGTTACGGTTTCCGCGCGATATAAAACGAATTTTGGCCAACGGAGCTGTGGGCTTAGGTCTTAATATTTAGGGCGAAGCCAAACGAGCGTAATTTGTAAGTTGTGACTTGTGAGTCGCAGAATTTCGGCTAGCAGAAATTCTGCTGCATTCAGTTTCATACAAAAGTCCTGTTTGATTCACACGAGCGTAATTTTGTGAGTCACGATTTGCATGAAAAGATATTAACGCGACCGAAATTCTGCGACTCACGACTCACAAAATTACGCTCGTTTGGCTTCATCCTTAAAGTTCGAAAGTCTGTCTGTCTGTCGATGTTGTATCCAGTGTCTGTAACCTCTTCCAGCCTTTCATCCGATTTTGATAATAGCATGGATGATGGTGATAGTTTTTGGCTCGACAAAGGACATAGCATTTTTTTATTTTGGATATATGCTTTTTGCGTTAAATTCTGCGCGTGATGATTTTGACAATAAATTTCAGCAGTCTTTCAAAAAAGGGATTACTTATTTCGAAACTATTTTATCCTGTACCATAAATCGGCCCCTATATTCTGTGAGTGACGAAACAGACAAACAAAAACACGGCAATTAACCTACTTGTGAAGTTACGGGCTGGTCGGTCAGGTGTTCCCTTCAGGTTGGTGGTTCGTCACTTGACGAGGTAATCATATTAAAGTTACAAGTTGTCTGTCTGTCTGTCCGTATGTCTATCTGTTACCTCTTCAAGCCCAAACCGCTGAACCGATTTTGCTGCAATTTGGTATGGAGATACTCTTGGCCCAAGATTAAAAGAAGTATTCTAGAACCTTTCCTGGGACCCAAGAGCCTTGGGTCCTAGGAAAGGTCCTAGAATACTTTTCTTAGGGCAAATGTACGGTTCCCGCACTAAACGAAACGAATTTTGGTGCAACGGGCGTTTAAATCTAGTTATATTCGTATACTAATCAAGTAAAGAAGAAGAATAATATTATACATTTATAGTGCTTTTGACTGATCATTGCTTTATGCAGTTAAAACTACTTTTGACGAAGAGTGTCTGTCATAAGTACTAATTACCAATAATTTTCCGTCGAAATCACTTTTGAACAACCTCTTCAGTCAAAAGTATTTTTGACTGATTTTGCTAGTCAATATTACTTTACACTGGTTGAGAATTTTGACTGCAACATATTATACTGTATCTATAAAGTCAGCAAAATTAGTATTTAAAACAAGCGATAGCTTTATACACTATATTTATGCTATTTTCTTGTTTAGTTTATATGGAGCAAATTGTTATACGGTAACAAATAACAATCGTTTCTCACCTCATTTCATCTCATCTGATTTTCATCACTAATTTCTTTGTCGCCATTACATGCTGTATTTCACCTGTCATTGGAAGTCATTTAACCTATAAGCGCAGTGTAACTACCTATAAGACTATTGTTTGTATTTTATTGAATGTTTCAGATGATATTCTATTGGTGAATCGAAATAAATAAATAAATAAATAGCTGCACGAACAAACAACTCACACTAAGTATTATACAGTACTTAATTATATGTTATTAAATATATCACAATAAAAAATGTTTTTAAAGGGCATTTTCTTCCCAAGGCTTAATAGTTATTACCTAATTTATTTAAAAAAACATGATAAAATCTACTTAAAGTTTTTTAAAACGGTAGACTTTATAATAAAAAATATTACTTGTTTTCTAACATGATCGTATTTTTTTAGAGATCGATTTTGACATGATTTTCAGGCATAGTAGGTACAGTAATTGACAAGTGTTCAGAACTAATAAAGGTCAATGACCTAAGACATATTTGGACCTTAAACAGCTGTCCCATTATAATTAATTATTACTATGTTGTTTTCTTGTTAATTATTTCGACGTGACCTACATTTAATAGTACTTAAATGTAGCAGGTGATAGCAGCATTGATTTTATTAATTGATAACAATAATTAAATTAATAAATAATATGGTAGAACGAAAAGTTCCTCCACACAAAATTTTGAGACAGCCACCAAGTGATAGTTCTTTCTTCGGAAGAAAATAAAGAGTGACTGGTTAACACAAAGAATCTGTCATTTTGTGCCTAATTCGTTAGTCCCTCTCTTCTTTCGTGTGTCTACTGTGATCTGTGCTTCATAAAGCCCCAGGCGGCCACATCCGGCTACGATAACAATAGATAAGCTATTGCGTCTCGTTTTTCGTTCGAAAGGAGCTGTATTTACCTAACGCCTAAAACTGTTAAGACAATAGTAGATGGCATATATCTCTTAACATCACTCATCTCATTTGCTGCTCTCTATAAAAAAGTACTACCAACTCATCTTACAGCCCGTTCTTAATTATTTTACCTTGAATTGTCTCAGTGTAGTCCTTATTTAGTCCATATTAAGATCCTGTATGTAAGTCAAAACGTACCGTAATAAAATATCCTTATCTAATTTCCCATGCATCTGACACATCCATGATCTATTTGTTGTTGTTTTTTACTAAAAAGAAGCAATGAACATACCGACGAGGTCTCACGATCCTGTCGAGTCCCGAATCCCGAATGTGAGGGCACTGACCCTCCATACACATACTATATAGTTATAGTCTTTGTTCGTTTTAAATGTTGAATAGGTAGTGGGTTCGTGTTATTGAATTGTGATTTGTGAAGGCAGTTTTCGGTAAAGTACCTTTGTGTAATAGATTACCTTAAAAAGTTAGTATTCAAATATATTTTTGTCTCCTGTCTGAAATTGGTCTCCAGGTCGATTAATTATAATCCAAAGAGGATATTAAACTACGTAACATTATTATAGATATTATAAGAACACGAAAATGCTTTTAACGATCGATGCTGTAAGTCCATGCTGTAAAACCATTTAATTAAAGTTTTAACTATATAATATCTACATATTTAGGTTAGTTTGATAGGAAACGATTAACAACTAAAACAATGAAATAAATATGGAGTATCAATTATTATCATCATAGCATTGCCAGATAACTGTAAGAATCCAGACACCCGTCTGATGGACTAATAGACAATAATTAATACATTTGATGGTATCAGGCAGGTGCTGACTGTTATTACTGATACACTAATTACAAGAGTATGCGCGCCGGAAAACATCATATTTTGGTTATCTCTAACTGTGCTTTAACTGGCTGGAGTTTGGTTTAAGCTGTGCTTTTAACCTGCAATTATCTTTCCAGTTGAGAAAACGGAGCACCGAAATTTAGACATAACGATTATGTTATTAGGAGATAAGTGCAGACTGCAGGTATAGGTGAAAGGCAACGCTATTGAGAATATAATATACCATGCTTTTATGAGAATTTTCAAAAGATTCTATTAGTTTCTTAAAAGTTATACAAGGATCTCCTCTTTCTGCCCAGTTTCAATACATTCAGCAACACTGCTGAAAAGATAAACTCAAATATAAACCCCTGAAACTAGGCATATTTGTGCTCTGTATTTTACATAATCTTATTAAAATTAGTACTTATCTGTTTTAATTGCTATGCTTACTTTATTTAAATAAGTAGTTTTACATGCTTTTATTCCCATTTATTCTCCTATGTCCTCACTCTCTTGTCGATTGATTTGATCGATTGTCATTTTCCAAAACTAGGAACTATATCTACTGCTATAATACCTATTACATCTTAAATGTGAATTCCTTACTTTTAGTTTTCTTTGTACGTCGTGTTCAATTAACACTATAAAAGCTAATAGTCGACACTAAGGAAGTTGCTACTGTATGTGTACAATCCTTTGTTTTCGTCATGCAGAGACCACCCGGTCGATGTGAATGAATGTGAATAATCTATGGCAGTATCATCGCCAACATCATTAGCCACGTAAAGTGTCCTTTCCAATTATTTTTCGTTTGATACTTTTCCAATCAATGTACAGACATTGTAAACATAGGTTTATGGAAGCCAAACCAAGATTTTGTCAGTCTGTGTTTAATACCTTTGTTTATTTCAGTTTTGTATTCACTTACGCATTTTTTTATATTATTATATATGCAAAATAAGATCTAAGTAAATTATTTTGCGTCTATGGTTATATCAGAGGATTGACTCGAATGCTAATAATTTACTATTAAATTCTAATAAAACGAAATGTTTAAAATTCAGTTTGCCAAATGTTAGGCAAGTACAAACCAATGTACTATTAAATGATGAGAAAATGAAATTAGTGGACACCACTGTTTTCCTAGGTATAACTTTAGACAGTAAATTACAGTGGAGTCCGCATATTGCAAATCTGGCGGATAGGCTCAGTTCTGCAGCATATGCTGTTAAAAAAATCAGAGAAATAACTGATGTAGAAACAGCGCGACTTGTTTACTTTAGTTACTTCCACAGCATTATGTCCTATGGAATCCTTCTATGGGGAAATGCTGCGGACATCGTGCTGCAGAAGCGAGCGATACGTTCTATTTATAAGATGTCATCGTGTGAGTCCTTAAGAGAAAAGTTTAAGGAAATAAATATTCTGACCGTCGCATCTCAATACGTCTTGGATAATGTACTGTATGTAAGAAAGAACTTAAATAATTTCAAAAAGAATAGCGACAATCATTGTTTTAACACTAGGAATAAGAACAAATTAGAAATACCAGTAATCAGACTTAGCAAAGTCAGCAAATATTTTAAAGGCCAGTGTATACGCCTGTACAATAGAATCCCAGTAAACGTTCAAAATCTCTCTATCAATAAATTTAAAAAAGTAGTAAAAGAACGTTTGTGTACTAAAGCCTATTATAAAATCAATGATTTCATCGACGACAACACACCTTGGGAATAGGGTGGTTCTTACAGGCTACTAGAATATTTTTTATAATTCCTGTTGTAAATAGCTCTAAGTCATAATATTGTTACAGTTCGACAAGGCTTTAAATGAACCTGGTAAGAGGGGGAACTAGCGCTGTTTTCATACAAAAACGTCATTTTTGACAGTTCTTCTTTACCAGCAGCGCCCATTGACATATTCATTTAAAGCCTTGGTGCACTATATAATATGTACAAATTGTAATTTTCCATCTTTTTAGTAAAAGATGGCCCCGTGCGAGTTTCTTACACCGGTTCTTCTCGCCGGGTTATTTCCCGAACCGGTGGTAGGCACCTTAGTTTCAACGTTCAGAAATATTTTTGTAAAAAAATTACTCTGAAAAAAAATATTTTGCTTTTGATTTTGAATTAATAATAATATTATTTATTCGGATAAAAGTTTTTTTTCGGAAACACTTTGTTACTTTGAGTAGAAGATGGCAAATTCAGAGGAAATTTAACAAAAAAAAACATCGGTTTAGACAATTCAGAGTGTCAAAAGAAGGAAGAGAGTCCTCGCTGCATTACACCTGATGGTAAGTGGTGTACCATGATGTACATCAGTGCGGTGACCTCTCTGATAAGAGTGCAATGACCCACCAGAGGTCAGCGATATCACTGTTTACAATACAATACCACGTTTCAGTGCATTAATTGTACAACATATTAATTAGTAATTTAGGTAATGTATTAGGACCTAAATAGATAGAAAATGTTTACATTTTGTAATGCTGTAAGTTATGAAATACTAATTTAATTTACAATTCGGTCGATAAAAACTGGGATTTTTTTCTTATATATAATATTAAAGGTTTTGTAAGTTCTAAGGGTTTTAGGTGATTAATTATTGATTTGAAGATTTTTATTGTTTTGAAGATATTAATATTGACTCAATTATAATTTAATTTTCAGGACATTAAACAATTTGGTTGGTCAATGATCGTCACGCTAGACGAGCGACAACAATACATAAATCTAAACCTAATTCTAGACTCTGACTCAGAATAATAATTGTAGGACATAAAATCGTCTTTCGTAATTATTATACAGTATACTATATCTCAAAAATCATTTTTGAGAGTAGTTTGATAAATTAATTAAAGATTTGTATGACTATTTACCTAGAAAGCGTGATTTGTGATTGTGGCACTTAAGATCAAATTAAGTTCTTCAAATCATAAAAGTTTGTAAAACTGCTGCATAGTAATTAAATTAATATTTAAAGAATGTCTAAAGCAAGGCTATATTAATTAAGCAAAAGAAAAGAAAAGGTAATTGCATTGCTGTAAGTAGGTCTTTAATATAGCTCTACATTTTCTCTTAGATGCTTTAATCCATAAAACGTATTGAAATCATTAAATCCTAGGAGATTTTCAAGCTTAATACAACGTTATAAGTAGCCATACTATTCGTTAATGCTTATTGTGTAGTATGCCCCGTATTATAAGGATATTTTCGGTAGGATCGTTCAAATTTTTCAGTCAATATCAGTGATAAGAACTTTTCTTTTTCAGATTTAAATTCGTGATAGCAACGTCCTGATCTTAAAAGTTATCACTTATCATGCAATTAACGTATTATTATGATGTGATAATGCACCGCGCTGCATATTTAGGATCAGCTGCTGCGTCTGCGCATCTGTCAGTCCGGTTGTGGCGCGCACTCTGCGCGGGCTTGCGCTGTCACTTTTCCCGCCCTTCCGAATTCGAAATTTAATTTGTGTTGTTCGAAGGAGTTTCTCGCTGTTTATGGTCAGTATTTTTTTATTTTTGTTGTAAATGATAATTTTATAAGCATAATATATTTGAAAAGTATAAAGAGTTTTCAGAATGTTTTTTGTTTTGTGTACATAGTGCACATTGTAAACAAAAGCATGTTTTCTTTGGAATTTTAGCTATGCATTTGCTACCAAAATATGAAAATATTAATATACCTCTTATCTATATAAAGTACTTTCTGAAAAAGCTGTAAATTGTGTGTTTTGAAACATTAATATTAATCGTGACTTCTTGTATTATTTGATATACAGTCATGGCGAATGAATTGACTGATTGATTCATTGACTCTCTTCAGTTAAAACTTTAACGATAATGCAGCAATAGTTAGGAAATTAAGGAAATAGAGTCATATTAATGATGTTCATTCTTATAAGCCTTAAATGGTAAGTAGAATAATATTATTATAATAATAACTTATAGATAAAACAGATAAAGAAATAAGTGTTATTAATTATAATAATAATTATCAGACAAAAGATAAAATGTCAATTTTATGAAATAAAAACTGCGACTATATTATACATTATTTTTAATAATTTTATAATAATCAGAGAGTAGCAAAAACTGCAAATTAGAAAAACAAGTCAGTATTCTTTCTATTCGTCAATAATGGAACAAAAAATTTTATAAGAGAAACATTAAATTTAATAAACAAAAATTGGCCAAGTGCGAGTTGAACTCGCGCACGAAGTTTTCCATTTTACCCTTTGGGTACGCAACCCTAAAAATGATGAAAAATACTAAATATCACGTTTGAATTTTATGTACTAACATATTTTTTGTATTGTAAATCGAATTGAAATCTAATTAATATTATCAAATCACAACTCAGTAGTGGGAACGAACCCTATCCCTCCAAAAGACCCCTTTTCACGTGAAGTTCCTTTGTTTAGTTTAGCACGAGTCGACATCTCACTTCAACCGACTGCCATCTTTATAACGATAAATGATTATTATTATACGTATAGTCTTCCTCTATTTTATAACATACAATACATAATTATATTATGTATTGTATGTTAATTATGTTAGTGTAATGCGCGAATGTGACGCGCGTTAGCAAATCAAAATGGCTGCGTGAAAATTTTATACTCCGTTTCCAATTTGATATTAAAACTAGCTGCAATATTTTTTGGAATTCAAAAAACACGACAGTTTTGTAATTCATATTATTATTTTTAACAAAAAATTAAAACCGACTACCAAGGTAAAAACAATAATAATATTATGAACTAAAAAGTATTAAATAACTCTTACTCTATAATAGTGCCTTTTTCTGAATTCGTCTAAATCTCAACTATTTCTGTACATACTACAGTCTTCATTATTTGAAGTCGGTACCAGCTAATTTTATCGTGAGTTCAGTCAATGTCAGAATATCTGAAGCTTTTGGGACTGGTACCGACTTCAAAGTAATGAAGACTGTAGTATGTACAGAAATAGTTGAGATTTAGACGAATTCTGAAAAAGGCACTATTATAGAGTAAGAGTTATTTAATACTTTTTAGTTCATAATATTATTATTGTTTTTATCTTGGAAGTCGGTTTTAATTTTTTGTTAAAAATAATAATTTCACTCTTTTTAGTTATCTATAAGATAAGGCTTTATGCGTAAATAACCACTACGAATGTTAACTATTCACAATATGTTACTGTAAGCGAAATTGTGGTAAATGCTTGCAGTTATCTAAGCGATGCTGCAATTTAAAAACTTTTATCTTTAAAGGTTCAGGAGTTCTGTTCAGTGCCTTTGGACCAAGAGACACCTTCATATGAACTTTCTCTTATTCGTAACATATGTTTAAGTTACTAGTAACAACATTTTAACCACTATGAGTCTTTTGATAAATTTCAAGGATTTCCCTCGATTGCTCATAGATCCCATCATCAGCTCACCACTTTCGTAATTATTATACAAAATCAAAATTATACCCTATACAATAACACAAGAATTTTGAAAATCGGTCCACAAACAGCAAAAAAATCATCAAAAACATCTGCTTCGATGCAAAATATCACGAAAAGCATCAATAATTGGATCATAATGGCATTCTTATGATTTTGATGATGATGATCAAATAAATTAATGTGTTGGCTTATGCTTTCAGTAGTTTAAACAACGCCGAAATCCCCGAACCTGTATCTATAAGGATTCAAAAGTTCTGTTGGGTACCTTCGGATCCAAGGTATAACCTGGTACGGAATCTTACTTTTTGGTAGCATTTACCTCGAATGCTTCAGAAAAAATCAAAATCACTATATGTTTCTATACAAATTTCAAGGAGTCCCGTCGATTCCTCTAGGATCCCATCATCAGATCACCACTTTTATGAACATGGTACCAAATTCGAGTTAAACCCTATATAACACAAAAAGAATTTTGAAAATCGGATCACAAACGGCTGAGTTATCGTTGAACATACAAAAAAAAAAGATACATACAGCCGAACGTATAACCTCCTCCTTTTTGGAAGTCGGTAATAAAAATTAAAGCAACATACATGATCTAACTACATCTGCAGCTTAGGTAGATAAGTGATAGATCGAGCTTATTTAAACTTTACATACAATTTTTTAACTAAATTCCTAATAAATGCACTCCCAGCGTAATCTGTTAAAAATAACTAAGTGCGAGACGTTAAGCTTGCTTACGAAAGGGTGAAAACTTTCAGTTTACCCTTCGGGAACGGAACCGAAACTACCAACCGAAAATTAATAAACAAGTGTAACATCCAGCTTAAAATGGTAATTAACAACCGAAAAGTTAAATGCTAATTAAAAAAACAAGTACCCAAAAACAACAACAATCACGTAGTAAATATGCAAATGGTATAATTTCGTTTCCACGTGTGCAATGTTATTGTTTGTAGTCGCATTCTCAATCAATTCTCAGTAGGTGATGTCATAAGTAGATCAAGGGCCTACTTAGTATGCGTGTAGCGAATTCAGAGTAATAAGTAATAACTAATATTACAGGACATAAAGAGATTTGAATAGAAATAAAAGGCTAAAAGTTCTAGTCTAGACCTTTTAGCCGAGACGTTTTCTCTCGCTTCTTTATATTGTAGAATCCCCAATCAATGAAGTAATTGATGTTCGACTCGTCTAATGTCAATTCCATTTCCATACATTTTGATTAGCGATTCTAATAAGAAGCGATAAAGAAAACGTCTTTGCTACAGCATCTGGACTCTACAGACTAATAACTCTGTACCGTGCATGCTTGTACAATTCTTTCTGGAGTACAGCTTTCAGACCTGAAAGGGAACCTCGGTACCCTTTCAGGCCTTCAAACTACTACTTTACCAAATAAAAAATCGGCCAAGTGCTTGTTGGACTCGCGCAAGAAGGGTTCCGTACCACAATTGAGCAAAAATAGGCCGAAAATTGTGTTTTTTGTATGGGCGTTCCCATTTATTTAACTTATATAAAATTTATTATTAATTATTAAAGTACAAAATATACAACTGAGTATTTCGTGAATAATTCAAGAGCCTATGTGTTGCCGTTATTGATAACGAGCAAATGGGAGTCCCCTTAAATATTTAATTTATTTTGTTTTTAGTGTTTGTTGTTATAGCTGCAACAGATATACACAATCTGTAAAAATTTCAGAAGTCCTCTAGACGGACAGACGGAAAGACATCGAAGTCTTAGTAATAGGGTCCCGTTTTTACCCTTTGGGTACGGAACCCCAAAAATGTACCAATATAAATAATGTTAAATTATGAAGTTTATAAACAACCGCTGACTTCAAACTCTAACTATGTCGGGCATGAGAATGGAAAACATTGAACCGATCAAACCACTGGAAGTTACTTACGACCTTTATTGAAATAGATAAACCCCAGATTCTCCAGCACTGAGACGGCTGATGATGAACTATTGATAAGAACAATCTCGAGCATATCATCTTTTAAACAGAAAAAAAATTAGCACAATTAATCGGAGAGACACATAATCACGTCAAACTCTTAACACCACTTTTTTGGTCGAGGGTTAAAAACACTAGAACGGTCAGTACTATTTGAGTGAAAGGACAACAAACATCAATCTCTACTAATATTATAAATATGTGAAAATGTGTCTGTGTTTCTGTTTGTCTGTTACCTGTTCACGCCCAAACCCCTGAACCGATTTTGCTTAAATTTGGTATGGAGATACTTTGAGTCCCGAGAAAGGACAGTTTCTAGGACATTTTTTATCCCAAAAAAATGTGCGTTTTCCGCGCGATTAACTAATTTTAGCGCAACGGAGTTGCGGGCGTCATGTAGTCTATTTATTCATTAAGATATATTTTTTGTGTACTAAGAGCGAATTGCAGCAAAGTATACCCTACTTTGCTGCAATTCGTTCTTAGTACAGAGCGAATTGCAGCAAAGTAGGGTACTGACCGCAGTCTGAAGGTCGAGGAAAGTCGAGATTAGGACAAATTTCTACAGATAGGATAAGATTAGATAAGTTTTTTTGTTAATTACCGACTTTATTTGTTTTTTTTTAATCAAAGGTTACGGATCAATTAAATATGAAAAGTGTGATGTGGCTGTCCCAATTCGCTATACAAGATGTAAAAAAAAATAAGTGATAATACTTTAGGGTTTGTATGTGGCCTTATAAATTATAATTATAATTTATACAGCATGACTGGTGAGACATGAGAGTACTCGGTACTCAATTCTCATTATATTTATATAATAAAATTAGGTACTTACTTTTTGACCAAATTTCCCTTTAAATAAATGAATCATGGACACTTAGTGAATTACTATGCGGCCGGCGCGGCTGCATGCGCCCCGCGCTTCGCGCTACACTTGTACATCTTGATAATTTATTATATTGTGTTCATGTCATACTTAATCAGTCTTACACATTTTAAAATTTAATGAAACTACATAATATCATGTTTCTGAAATTACTTGCTAGTACCTCGATCGTGGGAATCGCAGACACAATAGATTTTGAAATGTTATGCGACAGCCGGGTGCCGCTTGAGGATTGATGGGCTAGTAAATAAATATATTTTTTAATTATATTTTTAACAACAAATTAAGTACATATTATATATTATTAAATCAAAATTGCAAAGTACATTAAATATTATTGAAAACCATCAACTGTATCATAAAAACAAAATAAAAGTTAGCAACGCAAGTACGTGGAGTAAACATGACACGTTGACTTTCCGAATCAGCAGCAAAAAAGCGTTACGGAAACTTCCGAAACCATGATTTGGCCGACTAGTCGGCTTTTTTGCAGCCGACTAATCGGCTAGTCGGCTAGTCGGCCAAAATCATGATCGGCACATCTCTAATCAACACCAACTCATCGTGTATAAGAAACCCTGAAAAATTATTGACTATATTGTCCAGAGTCCAGACCTTACGTCAATCATACTTCATCTAAGTTACTTAGAATTGAGAGCACCGTTGTGTGGCAGTCGGTCAGAGGGGCGTCCTTAAGGATAAGTGGTTCAGGGTCCTCGTAAATCCATTGGGACCAATCCTGACCCTAGTTGAGGTGGATTGATTTATGTAAAGACGTATGATTGTTGGTCACGTCAACGTAGGGCCTTTCCACACGACGTATTTTTTGCGCACTGACGACGCGCGTTTCTGATGCGCTCGTCTTCTGCGTGTTTTCATCGCATTTTGGCAGATATAAAGTTTAAAACGTGTCGGCTTCCTTGCGTTTGCTAGGCGTTCAACTTGCGTTTGTATCGATACAAACGAGCGTAAAAAACGTCGTGTCACGTGTGGAAGGGCCCTCAGGTGAATCATCGTTGCAATCACTACTGAGACAGTGGCGTTGGAAATGCAATCTTCTTTGGTAGCGTTGTGCAGTACCTACTTTTTGGGATGAAAAGTCAATTCGCACCAGCACACGTAACCCTGATTGAAAATTCGTAAGTCGAAGGGAGAGTAGGCCGCCAGATCCTACCGACCTATGGCTGTTGTTTGTGTCCTGAATTTATAAGAGAGGAAGATATACTGCAGATTCTCAAAACATTCTTGTCCTAGCTTAGGTCATATTTATCTGTGTTTTTCTTAACAAATATATTTTCCAATTCATTACTAGAAATAAATAGTGTTTCTTAAGCATACGTCGTAACTTCAGTCTTCAGAAGTGTCTACTGTTAGACAGAATAGTTTAAGAAACCGCAAAACCACAATGCTATCTACAAGGACGTGTTGTGGGCACACTGATAGTAATGTATAATCAGATACTAGATACAAAAATATATAATGTACCATCAAAGAAATTGATTCATAGGAAGGACCTACGGCATTTGGTCGAATTATGTCAATTCAATGTACGTTGTAGTAATCTGTCGGCTGGGTTTGATATAACACGATCAAATTACTTAGGTCCCTCATCTGCCTAGGAATCAACTTGTCTGATAGTACCTACTTCACTTCCTCGTACCTAGGTTTAGGTACCAAAGCCTAGCCTGTCAACTTAGGGCTTAGTTAGGCCCTAGGCCATTCATAGGAGAGCTAGTTAACCTAGATATTATTGTGGATTTACTCTTTGATAGTGTTATTATTAGACATCGGATTATATTATGCACAATCAAAGTGCCGAAATATGCATGCAAGTATGCACGAAAAAGTGGCTGAAATATGCACAATCAAAAGTCACTTCATATTAAAATATTATTATTTTTTGAAGAGTTTTCCTGTAGTCCCGTTAATAAAAGCGCCAATTTTTATAATTTCCTCAAATCCAGGATTTTTCATTTCTTATACAGCACCAATGATAATTTTCTAACTTATAATAATTTTCCATTAAATCGTTAACTACTTTATTCAAAATTTTTACTAATGTTGAAACTTGAACCAAAAAACTACAAAGAAAAATTTCGTTTCTGGAAAGATATTGTACTTACCTATTGTGTGTATTGCATTTATGAAATGGGGATGGAGCTACATATTATTTGAAGTGTTTTGATCTATCATACCTCTGTTTTGTGGCCTTGGGCATAGGGCATAAAACTATCAAAATATGCACTATCAACGAAAAATTGCCAAAATATGCACTATCGCCTAAAAAGTGCCATTATATGCATTTGCATATGCAAGTATGCAAATGCATATAATCCTATGTCTAGTAATTATTATACAATTAATGCATTTTTTTCAAGTTTAAAAATATTTTTACAGTCAACGTAAAAGTTACAACAGAAGATTCGTTAGTCCCTAATAAAACATCTTTCTTAAGCTTTAATTACTCAGATGCATTCTTCAAAGCTCTGTTTGCCCACAGGTGAAAGCTCCCAAAGCTAAGCTCATCTCAAACCGGACATCTGGCAGGATAGGTCAACGACCGGGTTCGGCTTAGCTCTGGTTGCGCAACCGTTCTAGGAAGCTCTATTTGGAGCTTTTGGTAACCAAACATGGTTTTCATTTAGACACGGTTTTCACTGCGTCTAATTATTCTGTCCGTTGACGCGTTGTTAATATTTACTAATATTTCTTTGTTTGGAAATGTTTTGTTTTGTTTTTTAAGTTATGGTATTTTGCTCAGATACTTGGGAAGCAGAAGTGTGGAGTAGAAATTAGGAAGTTGCTGAATGATCTCTGGTAAATATTTTGGTTATTGAACTGTTATTTTACTAGTTTAATTAATTTGTTTTAAGAAAAATATTAGAATAAACTTGAGATCTTTTTAGCACAATCTAAATGGAGGTAATGTTCGACATCTAGTTTTAAACATTATATGAAAATTAAAAACTAAGCATGAACACTCTCTACAATTGATTAAAATCTAAATCCAACTGCAAATTCCAAACAAACTCGTAGACTAACTATATTATAACAATGTATTTGGTCAGTGAATTACAATCGATGCTCATTTGTCATTTGCATTCTAATAGTCAGTTCACGAACCCATTAGGGCATGCATTAGTCTAGAATACCTAAGTAAGTACTAACTAGAGACCTATGATTCCAACGTATTAATTTGTCAAGCTGCGTGCGTCTGTATTGTAGTCGGTTAAAAACAGAGTAATGAGGTAGCAATTTAGTATAGTTAGCTGTGATTTTAAATTGTATTGTTCTTTACCTTATTTTCTTTTCTTTATAAAGTTAATCATGGTATGGGCTCTAGTCTAGCGGATTAGAGAAAAAAAAGGTACAGCCTTAGTCATTCGCAAAAAAAGTAAGGTATAAAGCTACAAAATATAGTCTACGAGCTTTTGCCCGCGGCTTTGCTCGCGTTAAGAAGTATTATTATATACAAACTTTCATCCCCTATCTTAACCCCTTGGGGTTGGAATTTATCAAAATCCTTTCTTAGCGGATGCCTACGTCATAACATCTACCTGCATGCAAAATTTCAGCCTGATCCGTCCAGTGGTTTGGACTGTGCGTTGATAGATCACCATATCAGTCAGTCACCTTTGAGTTTTATATATTATATAGATATAGATATCCTACTGAAATTGGTCTAGTAGTTTAGAATTCTTCAAAGAAGCAAACAAAATCTTCTTTCTTGATGATACAATTACCAAAAGTGTAGATAATATTTAATTGTTACCTAAGGGTCGATACAGACCGCAACGCGACGCGTAGATGCATTTCTAAATTTATATGGATTTGACGAAATATGTCAAATCCATACAAAATGCCGCGCCGCGCCTCGCCTCGCCTCGTCGTGTTGCGGTCTGAATTGACCCTAAGTATTACATACTTACAAGAACGAGATGCGTTTATAACCACGTAGCCACGCGGGTCTATCCAGCCGTTGCCGACATAAGTACAGTAACATTAGAAGATTAAAAGGCGTCTAAATAGATAGTGGCGCGTAAATTTTTGTGGTCAAAGAATTAGAGCAGTGTAACAGCAGCCATGAGCATGGTCACGTTATGACGGGTTAAATCAGACCGCAACGCGACGCGTAGATGCATTTCTAAATTTGTATGGATTTGACAGATTTCAATTGCTAATGGAATCAGGCGTTACTTTGCGGAAATCCATAGCTTAAAATTTAATTTGTTATTATTTTTAGCAATATTCCGCGAAATAAACTTCCACCTTTAAGTAAATGAGTGAGTGTACGCATAGGCATGTGTACAGCACCTCCCTCCTCCCACACTGCCTATGCGTACACTCGCATGCAAGAACTTGCAAACATCACCACCACACAAGCAATAATGTTGGCAAATCCGTGCAAGGCCACTGTGGACACTACGAACAACGTCCGTTAAGACTTAACGGACGTTGTTCGTAGAGTCCACATCCTGAGGATGCTCCGGTGTTGGGGCGAAACGCGCGTCGAGGTTTTCAACCTGCATGGTGGTGAGGGGCCTTGCACGGATTTGCCAACATTATTGCTTGTGTGGTGGTGGCGTTTGCAGGTTCTTGCATGCGAGTGTACGCATAGGCAGTGTGGGAGGAGGGAGGTGCTGTACGCATGCCTATGCGTACACTCACTCATTTACTTAAAGGTGGAAGTTTATTTCGCGGAATATTGCTAAAATAATCACAAATTATTTTTTTTTTGATTTCAATTGCGTCAGACGTCTTGCGAATCTGTCAAATCCATACAAATTTAGAAATGCATCTACGCATCGCGTTGCGGTCTGAATTGACCCTTATGAGTAGTAATTAATGTAGCCTTAGTTAAGAACAGACTAAAAAAATGTGTGGCACTCGGGGACTGCATGCCGTGGTAAAGTTATTGCATAGCATTTTATATCGAATTAATAAATGCATTATGTAACTATAATTCACGTACGTCTAGTCGCAAACAAACACCGCGCCGAAGTCTGCCGAACTGAAACGACGCACCGGAGTGGGGGTGTTAAGTTTATTTTCGTTACGGAATTACTTCATTCGCATGCACACAAACACCTTGCCGAAGTCTGCCGAACTCAAACGACGCATCGGAGTGGGGGTGTTAGGTTTATTTTCGTTACGGAATTACTTCATTCGCATGCACACAAACACCTTGCCGAAGTCTGCCGAACTCAAACGACGCATCGGAGTGGGGGTGTTAGGTTTATTTTCGTTACGGAATTACTTGATTCGGTTGCCGCGCTCAAAGGCGTCAAAGCAATAGGTTAAGAAAGTGTATGATTCATTAGTGTTTAAAACGAATTCTACATTATCGTACCATTTCAATGATGAATCATGATTGAAAGTGAAAATGAAAACATGGCTTACTATTTACTAACGTTATACATGAAGTGGAATTTATCAATGGTTACAAATGGATCGGATGTGACGATGTTTTAAAAACAAAACATCGTCACATCCGATCGGCAATATTTTGTAATAATTATTTTATTATACTTAATAAATATTATTTTTTAAACAGCCTAATTTTTTTTTATTAAATAAGGGGAAAAACGAGCAAACGGGTCACCTGATGGAAAGCAACTCCGGTAAACTCACTCACTCGGCGAAACACAGCGCAAGCGCTGTTTCACGCCGGTTTTCTGTGAGAACGTGGTATTTATCCGGTCGAGCCGGCCCATTCGTGCCGAAGCATGGCTCTCCCACGTATAAACGCGTTAGGTATTTGTACTTAACGCGTTTTTTGTAAGTCGTATCGACTAAAGATCTCGATATAGAGAGCCGATCGCTCCGGTCGAACTGATCGCAGGTCGACTAGGCTCTTTAGCCTAGTCGACCTGCGATCCTGTCGACCTTTTCTTTATCGCTTCTTTATACTAGAATCGCCGATCAAAATGTATGAAATAACATGTATTAAATATGACGTTGACCTTCGACTCGTCTAATGTCAATTCCATGCATATTGATCGGTGATTCTAGAGATATAAAGAAGCGAGGCTCTGATATTTTTGTGCATTTCAGTCAGTTCAGCCACAGTCAGGTCGATCTGCGATCATTCCTATTAGAACAATCGGCCTTCCCGTACCTATATATGTTCTTCTTTGGAGCTTTCCATGAATTTAAAAGAATACGTTTTTCAAGCCTCGTATCAAAGAATTAAGTGTAAGAAAACGTTGCCGAGTCTCGTGTCGGAAGCGAGGAAATTAACAATTGGCTAGCTGTTGCTAGCATGATGCAATTCCCGCGCGCATGCCGCCAAGGCCGCCCTGCAGTCGCGACCTTGCTGATAAGGCACGCAGTCTCGCTGATGTTGTTACAGTTAATGCATTTAGATCTAAATATGGCTTATGGCTCTAGTCTAAAACGTAGCGTATAGTTATAATCAGAACTAATCTTGTTAAGTGTCACAATATTATGTTCCTTAAACGCCTCCGTGGTCTAGTGGTATCTGTACCACGCGGCTCTTGACTCGGGGGTCGTGGGTTCGATTCCCGCGTTGGAAACATGTTATTTCCAAGTTTGGTTAGGACAATGTAGGCCGATCGCCTGATTGTCTGATATGTAAGATGATCCATGCGTCGGATGGGCATGTTAAAAGTCCGTCCTGCGCCTCATCTCTCACCGGTCGTGTTCGGTCTTCCGTCCCACTGGGTTATGATAGTAAAGGAATAGAGAGTGCTCTTGTGTACTGCGCACATACTTGGGCACTATAAAATTACTCCTGCGTAGCTGGCCTGGTTTCAATGAAACCGGCCACCGTCACCGAAACCGAAATGATACTTAGATGTTAGAAGTTCATCCAAGTTATACCAATAAATTAGGCATTTAATGTTTGGCTACAATGAACGTCCAAAAAGTATCGCTCTGTTACATTTTCAAGTATCGCTCTGTTAGATTTTCAAGTAAAGACTTCTAAAATTTTTAAGTAGCTCTGTTAGATTGTAAGTTCTGATTCTAGTTGTCGTTCAATTAGGAGAAATGAAAGAATGCATGTTGTAACGCATCGCGTGCTCTACATAGATGAGTCGTATGGAGTCATTTAACATTGCGACCTTCCAAGAAGCTTGTCTCAGATAAGACCAAATGACCACCCATAACCCATTTGTACTATAGACGAGTGGTTCCGAAACTTTTAAGGTAATGGAACCCCAAACAAATACAAATAGAATTCTTTCTGATGTTTAAAATATGTAAGATTTGCTCGATGATTTTCACAAATAACTCTAGTTCAAAATATTAACACTAACCGTGGTATAATTCAAAACTGTAATATGGGCGAAACCTCCAGGAGTACGCCACGGAACCCTTTGGGAATCCCTGGCCTAGACTAATCGCCAGGGTTAAGATTGAGGTGTCATGAACGCACTTAACTCGATTTTAAATGGACTCCCACATTCCTGCCGAGTTTTTTCTGTCATTAGGCCACTTTCGATTTGTACAGTTTTTGTTTCGGCCGCAATCTGGGATAAAGTATAATTGGCCTGCGCGAGTGACAGTTTATTTCGAGCCAATGGAGCCTAGATCGAAATTTTTTACCCAACCGTAATGGGTCTTTTTCTTTAATTTTGAAGTTAAATTATGTGGAACGAATTGAGCATAGATATAAATAAAACACATATTTTTGTTAAACCTGAGTAACAGATTGCTCTGTTTTAATTCAGATCAGTGTGGAGTATGGACAAGTAAAAAACTACCGATTAAAAAAGCGTACGGTTATCTATATATATAAAACTCAAACTGACATGGTGATCTATCAACGCACGGCCCAAACCACTGGACGGATCGGGCTGAAATTTGGCATGCAGGTAGATGTTATGACGTAGGCATCCGCTAAGAAAGGATTTTGATAAATTTCAACCCCAAGGGGTTAAAATAGGTGATGAAACTTTGTATATAATAATACTTCTTAACGCAAGCGAAGCCGCGGGCAAAAGCTCGTCACTTATGTAATTGTTTTGCTGTATGGTACAGGTGCAGTGTTGCCCGTGTTGCAGTTGGCAGCTTTTTTTTATTTGGTTATTTCAGTTTAAAAAATGCAGACTTTGATTGAACAGCTGAATCTGGGTGCACGGTAGTGCACACGCCGAGACGAGCCAAGCGAAGAGCAAGGGCACTACCTACCTTTTCTCGAAGTGTTTCGTCGTTTTTATGAACCTTCATAAAGTTGGTTTATGATGTCAATAACAGACCAATTAAATATACAAAGTTTCAATCGAATAGCTTTAATACTTTAGATTTTATTGCTATCTAAAATACTCCGATTTCGTCACTGACTCACTGACTCACTCATACACTGACACACAGCTGATGATCATCAAAATGTTTGGCTACTTCCTAAAGTGCTAGAAAGCTGGGTATGTAATCTATGTTTAGTATACAACCAACAAAAAAAAATCATAAACTGGAGGTCTATAATAATATGACACTTTCGCCAATTTTATGAATTAGGACATAAGAGTTCACACGGTACTGTAGAGTGTAGACAGTTACTAAATACCTTTAAATGAGTTCTTATAAGAACCAACTTACAAAAAGAACTGAAATCCCACCCAAAACATTTCTTGTAAAATGTTGCCGAGACGACCACATAAAAAGGTTTACCCTGTGAAAAAGATATGAGATCTCATGTAGAGCCAAGCTTCTGAATCTACACGGCCTAACTCTACTGAACTTAAACAAATTCTACATAATATCAGTAAATATGTATGGCTCAGCTGTTTTGTTACTTACTTCAGATCAGAAACTAAATATTCGCATCACCTCCACGACGGTAGCGAAACGGCGAAGCCATATATATTTACTGGTATGTAGAATTTGGTTAACTAACTTAAACAAATTCTAGGTCTGTAGAGTTAGGCCGTGTAGATTCAGAAGCTTAGCTCTACATGAGATCTCATATCTTTTTCACAGGGTAAACCTTATGTGGTCGTCTCGGCAACATTTTACAAGAAATGTTTTTGGGATTAATAGTTATCCTAGATATTCTTTGTTGTGTTTGTACTCAATAAAGTTAACTTGATAAATCAGCTGATTTTCCCGTCACAACATCGACATCACAGCGTCACAATAATACTAACCAGTACGCATGCGCGGTGTTCAATCAAGTGCACAAGTCTTATAAATCACAAAAGTAGTTAAATTACTATAGTGATTAAGAAATATTCCAACATTTCTAATAATATAACACATTTAAAATAATTTTTGACAAGAAGCAAGGACATTATTATCTAATAATTCTAACCCGACGAATAATAACTTACCTCTAACCTCTTCGCATGTCGGTTGTCATGACGACCGCGTGACAGCGGTATTGATTGATCTTGCTTCTCTCTCGCACTAGTTATTTTCTACAATTTGCCATCATTTCTTATAAAGCTGTCATTCTATGAACATTTCATCAGTTTTGTTTACAATTTACAAGCGTTTTGTAATAAAAGGTTTCGTTTGTGAGTGTTTTTACAATAATTGAGTAAGTTATTAACTTTATTACCTAGTAAGTTTCTCGTTATCGCTAGTGTGGAGCTTAATATAATTATTGTAGTTAGACATTCAAACGACAAATTTTGTCACGATTTTAGGTTGTTATATCCAATCAATCATCATTCATTCTTTAACATTTTCACATAATAATTTACCGTAATTAGGTCAACATAATATTGACAGAGGTTAACGTTTTATGTATTTTTAATAGTAATCGTAATAATAGTAATAATTATAATCAGCAATATCTTTATTAATTTTCGGAAATCGAGTTCTATTCTACAGGGTGTAACAAAAATAAGTGATAATACTTTAGGGTGTGTACGTGTTCCTTGTAGAGAGTTCACTGTGAAAGTAGCAGCGCTGAAAGACCAACACTTTTTTTCACTTTTGTATGGGGAAACTCGTGACGCTCGGACCCTTGCCCATGCAAAAGTGAAAATTTTTTTTCGTCTTTCAGAGCTGCTACTTTCACAGTGAGCTCTCTACAAGGAATACGTACACACCCTAAAGTATTATCACTTATTTTTGTTACACCCTGTATAGCACCTTTTCTCTCTTCTTTAAATGTTTTTCTCTTCGTCATTATACCAAACTCTACTTTTGTTTAACCTATTCACCAAAACTTGACTATATTTAAAAATCTAGAAATACTTGAGCACTATAAACTAGGGCTAACTTGAGACCGTGTACACTCCACATAATGAAGGAATTACACGAGTTAATAAGGAAGTGCGATATGGTTATAAAACACCCAAGTGCAGGGTTGTCGTCTACAAAAATAATTCATAATTGATATTATTCAGTAAGTACATACAATATTATATTTTTGGATTCAGTAGAGCTATCTCATCTCATGGCCCATGGAAAACATTACGATTTACGTCTGATTATATAAAATGTTTTCTTTTTCTTGTAAGGCGGAGTAGTTTTTAAATAAAAAAACTCTAACATTATTTTGCATTTGATCGGAAAAAACCTTTTTTTTTTCCTTTTTTTACCATCGTAGCATAAAATTAATTTTAAGCAAAATTTTGGCCAGCCAGACGAAGTATGCATCGAGAGGCGCACTTCTACCATGACGTGTATTCTGTCATAAACAATAAGTATCCTTACATCGACAACTCCAAGATGACACCCCTGAGTCCCGGGTGTCGAGTGACAGGTGCGGTGCGCGTGCGCATACGCCACCTGCTGCGGCCCTTAAGGGACTATTAATATACTGTACTTATGGCTGTACTTAGGGCTGACTTAGGGCTGAACTTAGGGCTTCTAAGCTCTTTTACCAATGCGTAGTGCGTATGTAATGATTTTCCAAGATCAGTAAGGTTACCTATGTATCTTGCGACAGGTAAGCATTTACAGGCGTTTGACAGCAAATATTCCAAAATATCTGCTGTCGAAAATACAAATACAAATATTTATTGACCGAAAAATTTTAACATAATAATGTATTATACTTTGACGGAATTAGTAGAATTATTTGCTTGACGGATAGTAAATACCCATACCCGTACAGATGCAAAGTTGTTACAATCTTTAATAACAACAGTTGTATGTTATAATAAAAATATACTACTAATCTACTATGGGATGGCTGCTGTTCGCTGGGGGAGTTCTACGTTCAGTATGGGTCGGCTGGCGGCCAGTCCCACATACCCCCGGGTGCTCCAACACACCTCTGACCCAGGGCACGCATAGAGCGTTTCCCCTGAGAATAAAAAAAACCTGCGTTCAGTAGTGGATGGCGAATGGCGATATGATACCCGAATAAATGAAAATAAAAATAAAATAAAATGATGATGATGATGTAAAAATTAGGTACTTCCGCTTAGGTAGCGGAACCTAATTTTAATTTTCAAAATCAGCACACAAAATTAAATCAGTCTCAATTATACTTGATTGTATCAAGTCACATTAATATTTATAAGAATTTTAATTATCACTCTCTTGTAGATCGTTAAAAGGGACGATGCGAATTAAATTAGCAGCTCTACCGTTGCGTACCAGTTAGAGACAGACTGACTTACTTTTTTTATTTAAATTATATACTTAGATATAATCTTTACGCAGCGTACGCAGGAACGGTGAAAATTGCAGGATTTCTTACTTATTACCCGACTGCGCAAAAGGAGTGTTATTTTATGCACATGCAAGTGATTTTTTATCGTCTGTGAAAGGAAATTATTCCTGATTTAAACACAGATTATATTGAAATGCATTGGTAATGTATCTTTAACTACAAAAATGTTATCACGATTGTACAAAGTTGTACGTAATTTAAAAAATCATTTAGGTTTTAACAAGCGTTTGGAGCAGGTGATTCATTAAGATAAAGTTCGAATGTATTAGATATATAATCTAGGTACATTCATAAGCAAGGAATACTTAACTTTTGTGGAAATAATGCCTGTTTTCAAAAACCGCCGCCTAACGCTAAGTGGTCCCCTAGCGGCCATTAAGGGTACATATCCTTCAAGATTTTATGAATGTTTGTGTGTCACGTTCGTCCTTAGGGCGTAAGAACTTTTTCAAAACATTTTTTTAATGTGTTTCTTAAAAGAGAAAGAGATATTTGACCCGTAAAGATCGCTAGGGAACACTTAGCGTTAGGAGACCGTTGGTGAAAACAGGCATTACCCTGCTTTACAATTTAAAGTCAGCGCATAAAGGTTCAGTAGAAAAGATTTTGTTAAGGCACTCCGAAATTCACTTTAAAATTATTCCATATAAAATCCACGGTTCTCAAGCTTTCCCTATCGAGAAACTCAGAACAATAACTCAAGAAGTCTGTAGTTAGGATATGTTCACACCAATCGTATTGTTAGCCGCTAAACTTGAGGTTCGTTAGCTCAATAGCAAAGTGCAATGAAAATTATCTTTTCGGTATGAACATACGGTATATAATATAAACTTAAAATGTATGGAAAACAAAGAAATGTGAACTGTGAACTGTGAGCTTTAGCCTCACGTTCCTATACATAATCATGAGACAATGAACTCCTGATCAAAAGCTCTACCTGTCAAAAGCTAAGCCACTGACCGATAAGAGATGAGGCGAGTGAGCCGCAATCTCGCGCAAACTTCCGGGCGCGCGTCCTCCACTATTATTGGGGAGTGATAACAGTGTGTATCAGGGTCTTAATGGGGCACGGGCTGTGTACACTAGATAGGGGGTCTGGGAAAGTGGGGAAATTCAGGTGTTGAATCTAAAAATTCAGGTCTTGAAGATAAAAATTCAGTAGGCCTACCACAACCTTTCCTTAAACCATCATGTTTCCATACAACAACATTACTTTGATTCGTACCACGAGCTTTTAATAGTGTATGAAAACAATATTATTTTATTCCTGCTTAGTGATGATGAAAAAGAACGAACGATCTATCAAATTTTGTTTATATTATGATATGGTTGGAATCGAGATAGCAGCAGGTAATTAGTAATTACAAAGTGCTTTGTCCCTCTCGCACGAATGTCATAAATACGATAGTCGATTAGAGGTGGTGGTAGGCCTCCAGGTCTTGAAACTATTAAGGTAATGACAATCCATCTTTTCGGTAGTTTAGTAGAGCTAACGTTCTGGGCAACTTCCGAAATATAAACCAGTATACTGGCCCGTTCAGAGCCAGGGAAAGTATTGAGGATAGTTTTATTTATGAGAAAATGTAAGGCTTAAGCTTAAGGCCTTAGATTGTAATGCTATTAGATTACATTATTATGAATTGGCTTAAGGAATTTAGCAGCTAATAGCTATGATAAATTACCTTACAAGAAATTAGCAATAAATATACATAAAACGTGTCGGGTGGTCTTAACAAAATATTATCTAAAGGCAAGCGTGGGAGGGAATGCAGTATATTTTGCATGCGTATAACGTCTAATGTAACGAAATTTACTTTGGTTGTTAGGCTGGATAGTAGAGCTAATAGTGTTTCTTAATCTACCGGAGCAGAGCTAAGCTGTGTTCTGTGTTACTTCCTAAGGGCCAAAGTATGGTATTAAGTAAATGATATAATATATAACTATGTACTATGACTTACGTTGGTATTGTTACCAAGCAGCGATATGGTAAGAATAAATGTTCAGAACGCGTTGTGGTCTTTTTGTGATTTCTAGAACGCGTCGTGGGCGTTTTCATTAGAGCCACAACGCAAATTTCGCGTTGTGGCTGTTTTACTGTGACCACAACGCGATGTGAGCTATTATTCCGCTCATTGGTACATAGGTACAGTCTGCCAACGCGTCGCTGAACATAAACACAATTTTCAAAGCTCGTGAAGATCCGTCGAAAAGTAGTCGGCTTGATGTCAGAATTCTTGTTGATTTTTCTATTGTTCACATTGCGTTCTAGCTGTTCTTCCGTGTTACTAGATATATCATTAAGGAAAGGCAACGAGCTAGTTACACGATATGATTGCAGGCTGCGGTCGGCCAGCAGGTATTGCGTTACTTGCGATTCCTTGAGAACAGAAACGCTAGACTAAACTTAATATCCAGTTGCAGTAGTGAGAAAATATAAAAATAAAAATTTAAATGTTTTTTAAAATAAGTGATTAGTGAACAGATTAGTGAACTTTTGAAAGGGTTTCTTCCTACTAAAGAATATACAAAGTGCGAATTGACGAAGGAATACTTCAATTTTTTCTAAGAATATTGCGTCACGTCACGCAGCAATTAAGCTGATCGCGCATGATCCAGTTTTTTCCGTCATAATCCATACTAATATTATAAATGCGAAACTTTGTCTGTCTGTCTGTCTGTTACCTCTTCACGCCCAAACGGCTGAACCGATTTTGCTGAAATTTGGCATGGAGATACTTTGGATCCCGGGAAAGGACATAGGATAGTTTTTGCCACGGAAAAATGAACGGTACCAGCGCGATAAACGAGTTTTGGCACAACGGAGTTGCGGGCGTCATCTAGTACGTCTTAAACATCTACGAGTACCTATGTCGTTTCTCGAGACACGAATCTTCATGCACGACGCCCGTTGGATCAGCGTTAATCTCTACAATAATTAATTCGACACTAAATTTAATCGAAAGAACGAAAGGTGCTAATAGTTTGTTATGGGTTTTCCTAACAGCTTAGTTGGACTATAGGCTGTAGTTCCAGCAAACCGCCCCATTAAAATTATATCCAAAAGATGCGCAGTCAGTAAAATTAATGATAAAAACGAATCTGTTTAAATACTTGTAGAAACAATCGTTGGAATATCCTGTTTCGCCCCTGTCTATTTCTGGTGGTGGGGGCGCAGACATGGGGCGGTGTTTTTACAGTCCGCATGTGCGTTTACGCTTCCGCCGCTTTGTCTTGTACAATTTGATGATTTGTTTGTTTTGAGAGAGACTCTTTGTCTTTTCAAATGGCGGCTTTTCAGTCTGTCGTGTGTAATGGGTTCCTATTCTTCGAGAAGTTTGTAGGAAAGGTCTCTGGTACTTGTTCAAATAAGCCGAATAATAATTTGAATCCAGCCTTGCTGAAATAACAAAATGTGCGTTTTGAGCACAGAGTACTTACATATTATTAGCGTTAATTGTTAAACATTTCGGTTCGTTCGTTCCTTTAGTGGTTTTAATTAATTCAGTCTGTAACTGTCCAAATAAATATTATGTATTATTACCAGAAAGCGATTATTTTCAGGCTCTTGACCATTCTATGCCGAAAATATTCGTTATAAAGTAAACTTAATAGGAATTTTAAACGATTTGTGGGGCAAAATGAGAAAATATTTAATTTATCCCTCTATGAGATTGATCAGCTGTTGCATGCATATGCAGGGGTGTGGGGTGCGAACAGATGCGAGGGTGAAAGACAATATCGATCTTATATTGATTGCAGGGGTTGAGAGTTGGGGTTGCAGTGTTCTATTGATTTTCCCTGTCAACGTCGATTCTGTTTGGTTTGCGATGTCCGATTTATTTATTCGTAAATGCGGATCGGGTTGCGCAGGGTTCGAATTTTGATCGTCGCGAATATCTTTCATAGAATTATTTCTAGTTACAGCTTGTTTACTTTTCTTCTTTTGATCGCCAGCTAACCAACTTTGTTCGATAAGAAAAGAGAGCGCAAAAAGTAATGTTACCTTTTCCGGGGCTCAAGCTTTCAGGAACTGAAATCGGTTCCGCCGTTTGAGTGTAAAGAGATAACTGGCAAGTAGTAGTGGCAAAAGACTTTGCATATTTAGTATTATTTAGTTTACATAATATATTGTATTTAATAAAATAAATAAAACTACGGAACCTTAAAAACGCTAAATCGCTATTTACAAAAAATATAATCAAATATTATGTTCTATTCCTATAATTACACGGCTAACTTATCGATTTATTGTAATTTACGATGTTACCTCCTATGCAGGTTGCGACATTGACACAGATTCTTGACAAGTGCCGAGTGACGACTGACGGGCGACGAGTTATCGACTTGTGGGACGGAGGCGACGTAAATGTCGAGTTATCTTAGTAAATTAAACAGACAGACATGGTCATTATATGGATATTTTTCACATAATTCACTGAGCCCGGTTTCTGAAGTGTTTTGAGTGGAGTTTATATATTGTATTCAACAGCGTTGTTGATCGGTTCCATACCTAAAGGGTAAAAACGGGACCCTATTACCATAGGGCTATTACTAAGACTTCATTGCCTGTCCGTCTGTCAAAGCCTTAGAAACCGAGCTTTACAAAATTGTTAAATACTGCAAAAGTTGTCTAACATCATTTAAATTTCTAAAATAAAATATTGTTCTACATAATGTTATGCAGTTTTCTATGATAAGTTATGACCTATTCAATCTTTACTATGTCGGTCATTATCTGTGATGACTGATGACTGATAACCTAATATCAAGGAATAGACCGTTTGTTCTTAACGCAACGCATAAATTAAAAAAAAATCCCCCACTTTTTTCTTTGTCCAAACTTTCCTTCCTATACCATCCATAGCGGATGCTTTCCTCGCTAAACGGCCGAGTCATCAATGAAGTGGATCAATCACCGTAGTACAGAGGTCGTAGGTTCCACTCCTGTGTCACATCCTGGGCATTGTGCGTGCCTGGTGGAGCGTTCAGGCCGATCACCCACAACGGGGTCGGAGACAATGGTATTGGACACTAAGTTAAGTAAGCGGAACGGAGAAATTGCTATTGTATACTTGATTTTTGGCGAAATATGGCAAAATTTAGATTTTTCAAAGCAGATGAAGCCCGCGACTTCGTTCACGCAGTTAATTTGGCTCGATTGATATGTGTCCTCGCGACATAATGATTTGGCCGCTACATAACGAGATTACAAGCAATCGTATGTAACGATATATATATGCAAAGTGGCGCAGTCGCGTCGCAATATACTTACAATTGTTATTGCTTGTGATTTTGTTGTGTAGCGGCCAAACCACTCTGTCGCATGGACGCATATAATTCGAACCTCTATCGTAGGATACCGTATAGGTATTGTAAACATTCCCTATGTCCTGGCCGGCCCTTGTTTTATTTACATACTCATTCAAATCAGTTCAACAGTTTTATCGAGAAGAGGTACTGACGCACTTTCGATCATATTCGTACGGTTGTCACAAATTCTTTAGTATTTTAACACACTTCGAATACAAGCATTTTTTTTTAATTCACCCAATGGTTGAAATTATACCTTAAAAATGGTTGAAATTAAACCTTGAAATTATACTATTTCAGATATAATAAAAAACAACAATCCATTTTTAATTTGACAACAGATTTCAACCACGAACAAAGGAGTATAATTATTATTCGTGTGTATAGGCTTGTCAGTCAAAACATGTAGTGTGCACGTTGTAGTGTGTGTAATGTTTTATTTATTAAAATAATGTATGATAAAAGCATAATTTGCTCTGTAATAATAATGTATGATAAAGAATAAAAAGCTCGATGGATCTCCTTCTCCATATAAACTACAACTGTGCGACATTTCATGCTCCTACGTTTCTGCATTTTTCGTAAAAATTGTTCCAAAGTTTTTCGATTGCGTATTATTATACAGTGTGTAACAAAAATAAGTGATAATACTTTAGGGTGTGTATGTGTTTCTTATAGAGAGTTCACTGTGAAAGTAGCAGCTCTCAAAGACGAACATTTTTTTTCACTTTTGTATGGGCAAGGGCCCGAGCGTCAAGAGTTTAACCATACAAAAGTGAAAAAAATTTTTGGTCTTTCAGCGCTGCTACTTTCACAGTGAACTCTCTACAAGGAACACGTACACAGCCTAAAGTATTATCACTTATTTTTGTTACACCCTGTATAGATATATAGATTAGCCGTTTTATAAAAAGCCATTACTGTGACTTAACCAGTGTAAGTAAACAAAGAGCTGGTGTAGCTAGTTAGACAACTTGGTGACCGCTGGTAAGCGACACCACTGCATGGGAGTAGGAACAATTAACGGGATGTAGACCGTACCAACTATTGTTAGTATATAATTATACATATAATTATGTTAGTGGTTATATACTTAATTTAATATTGTGAGTATACTTTGTATCCTGATATTTCAGGTACATATTATATGACTTTTGTTTAAATCATCTACATGATATTATTCTTATTGTTGCGGTTTATTATTATACGAGTAACGTCAAGTTGTTTTGTTGTTATGGGACGTTTTTAAGTAGTTTGAATTTTAGTATCTATTTTTCGTAGCACAGTGCTACGCGCTACGGCCTACGCCAGAATTTCGCAAAAATACATGGTTTTGTTTCAGGCATATCACATAACTTAAAATTCAAACAAGCGAGCAAGTTGTTGTTAACCAAGAACTTAATGAATTAAGATTAAGTATAAAACATATTTTTTTTTCTAATGCATTTTTACTTAGTCTTCAAAAGATTTAAACAAACTTGATATACACCACAAAATAATTAAAATAAAGGATATTGCATTATGTACTATATAATAATTTTAGGCGTTAACGGCGCGTAGCGATCCCGTTACTGTTTATAAATAAATCTATACTTACTTCCTGAAACACTCGATCCATAAGTTATAATCATCTGAGAGTCGTAAGTCTGTTTCAGGACAGATAATAATCTAAACATAAATAAATGCAACTAAATAATAAATTTGTAATATTTCAGTTACTTACAACTTGCATTATGGCATGTTCTATTGTTCTTTTCATTTACGTTTTGGTCACTCTGAACTAAATTAAAATACTTAATCCAAGTATAAAAACCTAAGAACTCCTACAAAAACTATGTCTAGATAAATAAGTGACACTTAAGATTAGGTATACTTTTTCACTTTTCGATCGTATTACTGTGGCATAAGGTTTAAAATTTGTAACCTGAATCTGCCAGTGAGTGTACCACAGGGATCGTATGGCGTGAGGATGTGGTACCGCTTCCTCTAGGGGAGAGTGTGAGAACCCCTGATCTATTCCTGGCCCGACAGATTTAGTGTTGCCAGAACCCAAGTAGACGTTAAGATGGCCCTTAATTGGTGCAGTTAGTTTTATAATTGTCAGGGGTTGGTGTACGAGATACGACCATCTGTGGGACATTTACTCATGGATATTTCCCATCCTTCTTTAAACCGATATTAAAGGAAGTGGTGATATAAATAGTATTTTTAAAAGGTGCTATGATTTAATATGGTAACAATACCAGCCACATGCATCCTGATTCCTGACCGTTGGGCAAAGGTCACTACAGAGTCGGCACCAGATGATGGACGACGCCACCAGGGAAGGTCTCGAAAAAGATGGCGAAATGAACTATGATGCCTACTTTGATTATAATATACTACACATATAATCAAAGGATGCCTACAAGCCAGGCTGGCTTACCGCCACCGGCGTTAGAACGATACCGATGGAAGACCTTGGGGGAGGCTTTTGCCCAGGAGTGGGATAGTATGGACACTTAAAAAAACAAGTTGTGACTAGTGTTATCATTATATGAAGTAGCCTAAGTACCACCGTATATCGCCAAAGACTTATCCTGCAAACTCGTGTAATCAAACGTCTTCAGACCTTTTCTTTCTGTGCAGATATTTTCAGGTATAAGCAAAGTTTTGAACTTCCACTTCCCAAATTGGGGTCAAGCTTGAACCGAATTTGGGAAGTGGGCTCCGCGATGAGTTAGTCCAGATCTCAGGGTTGTCGTATGCTAACGAGAGATGAGAGGGATGCTGCATGCGGGCCACCGATCTCCGAATTGAACACCAATTTATCTGTTAAGCGCCATTAGTGACGATTTGTCGAACGAGTTAATTGTATCAAACACCAATAATGTAGTTAATCGAATGAAAATAATCGATTTCTTCTGATGCGGGCTCGAAGTGCGTCAGCTTGGTCAAGTGTCCTCTTGTGGAAGAACTCTTGATTTGCTTCCAAGGAGGATTATTTTCTGTTAGTAAGGAAATTCGCAACAATAGCAATAATCAACATGTGATCTCCTTAGTCAGTCGTGGTCCGTATCTGGTTCGTAAAAAAATAAATCTTGTCTACGGTTAACCACAGTCTGTGGCGAGATTTAAAATAGGAACAAGGGCTAAGTTATATCGAGCCGGTCCAGGTGACGCTTACCGCTAAATTGGGACTTTACGACTGCACTTGTTAACCCCACCACAAGCCATGGTGTCTATTTGTGTCGTCTCCCGCCGAGGATCAATAAATATCTGAAGTACGTTTGGTACCTTTGGAACCATAGCAACTCGTTACTAGTTGTAAAGTGCAAAATTTGCTGAAACAATGACGATGAAAGTTTACTTTCAAAATGCTTCGGATATCAAGTTTTACTACAATGCAGACAATGAAGGCAGAAACAATACAGCTTTGTTAGAAGTTCAGTTTCAAATATCGCGTAAATGTTTTCCTTACACAATATGGGTATCGGATTGCCGACAATCAATTGATGAGTTGCACTTAAATGAAGCTGATCCTGATGGTTATTACTTTACTATTCATAATAAGTAACTATAACTTGACATTAGGTATATATATATATACTTAAGCACTAAAGACTAATAACGAATCCTTATCTTTTTGGCTACAATTGCCAAAAATCGTTGGCTAAAAAGCTGACAGGTTTTATCAATGTGTGAAGTCCTAACGAGATGCTGCGAATTGCATGAGTCAGTGGCTGATTAAAGAGCATCGAATGCGTCGAGCGACGACGCGGGCGCAAAGGGAACCGTTCTAAATTTAAACGGGGGCGCGGGAGTGGCTAATTGCGCCGCGCACGTTCCAAAATGGCGACCAACGAACCTCTTCCGGCGAGCCCGGACAAGTGCCGATATTGATACATGGGATGTCTCGGTGTTGGGTTACCCGCGGCCGATGGTTGCATCATGCGGTTACGGTTGCCAACTGTGGGGTCATGCGTCCTTTCACTCCTTTTAATACTACAACTCAGGCTTAGGGTACATTTCACTGGGACACCATGGCGACGCAAAGTAATGTAAGTATAGAACACAACTGAATGGACAGATTAAGCTGAGTAGGTTCTTCTATCTATAGAGCTGTATGCTCGTTATCGGTAGCGGCGACTGGTTGCGCAGTCATGGTGTCCCAAAGAAATATAGAACTAAAAACTTTTTAGTCATAACAACTCGCACATAATATCATGATTTTGTCAGGTTCTGTTTAATTGTATTCTGCAAAGCCCTTTCGATTGCAGTAATTACGTCTGGCAGAACTTACAATGACATTACAAAAGTTGGTCGGTTGGATTTTTTGGGTCGGTAATTCCCCTCCCTAAAATCTGTAGACTGTGACGATGCATACATTCAGATGTGATCCTTGACTGCTGATTTGTGAAACTGCATTTTGTCGTCGGCCACGATTTGTGGTTGAAAAGATTTATTTTATTTAGCAATGAATACGTAGAAAGGTTTTCTGTTGGCGTAGCATGATCACGTCGCGTCGTGATAGTAGCAATGCAAAAGAATAAAAACTGACAGATTAATCAGATTTTATGGACACACCAACAGACTTCGTGAATCTATCTCTTTGTTCATAAGAAAGAACAGCCATAAAGTATAAAATTATAGAATATAACCTTAGGGAACAGGCAATTTTCCGCTTTGAGTAACTAGGGACGATCCATACGATAGAGAACCAATCTCAGTCATAATGCACTTCTTGCTGATTACCATGTTAACGACGCTGGCTCGATGGTGTTAAATATGCTGTGCATAAACAAATGGCCACAACGTTCATTGTTCTCGCCCATTGTGACGCGACGTGAAGGAAAGATTTACGGATACGTCGGCCCTATTCGGTGAAGTCTAGTAAGGTGGAACGGTTTTCATGGTAGCTTAGCCGGTAATTGAAGGGTGGCCGTCTAAAATTACTTTTGCTTTGCTTTAAAGATGTGTAAGGAAATGAAGTGTCCTTTGAATAATGTCTGTGTGTAACTCAGAACACTTCTAAAATCTCTGGTTTGGAAGCTATTGATTTATTGAGTTTTTTGTGTGATATTACGATTTTGGAAATTGTGCAGTTGGTAAAAGTCTGGCTGGTATTATAATATTCTGTTGACGATATTTCATATACGTACGAATAAAATACAAAAATACATAAATCTTTACATAAAATAATATTTACATAGGTACTTGTAAAATGTTCGTTTTTGACGTCGATCTCGTGATAATATCGTTTTATTCTTACAGAATAGGTGTGAATTAAGCGAATCTCGTACTAGAATTGTTCCAGTAATAAGCATCGCGTACTGGCGTAACTGCTGGACGTTACTCGTTAGAACCATCATGTCCATCATCTGTGGAATAATGCGAATAAATTATCACCACCCAGTGATGCTTTGTTTGTACTAAGCGGCTTGTGACATTATAATTGCTATAATAGTTTAAATCATTACAATGACAATACAAAGTTAGCAAAATAATCGTTGAACATACAAAAAAAAACCACAGCAGAACATATAACCTCCTCGTTTTTTGGAAGTCGGTTAATAAGAGGATATGGAAATAAACCGCCAATATCGAAGCCGCCAATTGACAGGCGTTTCAACTTTCATGGCACTTAAGTAGGAAATCAAAAATGTATGAGATTTAACATATTTTTAGCTTTATCCAGATACGAGTACGTACTCCTTAAATACCGTTTTCAGATAGCTTTGCATATTTTGTATCTGCTACCCGAAATTAAGCAGTAATACCTCTTACTGGACATCGCATATTACACCGACTCCACTCCAATCCAACTCACAGAATGGCATTGAATTCTCAGCTTTATATAGTGTCAGTTAGGAGTTAATTTACTAACAAGCGAACAACTAGCTGACGACTCGTCGCCATGTCGCTCAACAGTTAACTGTGTGTTATATGAAAAGCTTGCAGAATATGGGTCTGGAAACAGTATATTGTACTTAAGTTGAAACTAGAATTAAACGATTCTAAGTAACCTGTCTAATATCTGCCTGTGCGTTATGAAAATTCAAAGAAAGTAGGAACTAACACAGAGTCACGACTGGCACAAAATTAGCGTATGTTGTACTGTTGTACAGTCTGTTTAGTTGTTCCTAATTAGTGAGTCCCCGCGAGCCTCGCGCGGCTTTGTGGGGCCGACACCATACGCTAACCTATGGTTAACTATAACTAACTACAGTTAAGTAAGCTAACCATTGTTAAGCCTATCGTTATTGTGATAATAAGATGTTGCTTCCGTGAACGCTGAAGGATTCGTCTTATTAAGTTTTGAAGGATATTGTTGAGGAATAGGATTGAAAAGTGATAACGGATTTGTCGAGTGCACAATTACTTGTAATGCTAAGTACTCACATACGGTTTTGCTCGAGAGTTTTACTCCAAAGCCGGCTCGAAGCGAGCCTTCGAGCTGTCAGTTTTGCGGTCCACACGGTGGTTATTGCTCGATTTGGAGTAAAACTATCAAGCAAAACCGTATGTGAGTACTTAGCATAACACTGAAATTGGAAATATCTTGGGAATATTAAGTTAAACTAACTGACTCGGCGATCGTTATTTTGCCATATTTTCGGATATCAAAGATAGATGTTGGCTTATCCTCAGAACTACTGTAACATTAATATTTAAATTGGTCCAACCTTTTAAGAGGAATTTTGCGACAATTACCTCGACTCGATAATGATGCTTGTTTGGTATTCGTTGAAATTGGCTCTTTTTTTTCTTTAACTATGTAGGTACTGAAGTCTGAAATGTTGTAGCATTTCAGTGACCTCATTCATCAGTATCGTCAAGTTTCCTAAAGTAATAGATCCGTCGTCGCACCACTTGAACTGTTTACGTTCGGTTACCGTCCGTCGGCGGTTCCGGTCATCGTATTTATATATCAGTTTATCTGACGGTCGGTCCGACGAGGCCATCCGACGAGACCGCCCGACGAGGCCTTCCGACGAAACCACCCGACGAGGCTGTCCCACGAAATGATAGTTTAGACTTTAGAACTTATGCGACGACACAATGTTTTCCAAACATCCGATACTCCGGTGTCAATCGATAAAGCACGTGCTACACTACTGACTGAAGTATCTAAAGATCGATCCCATTAAATAATTATACAGTGATACAGTTTTGATACGGTTTCGAATTTCGATGAAGTCTCGGTGAAATAAAACTACACTCTTAAAACATAAAATGACAAAATTTAATTAGAATATTTGATATTACGAGGTTCGGGGCTCTGGATTCATAAAGTCTGTGAATATTTCTGTTAGATTTAATGTAAAATAATAAGTATGATTTCGTCTTTTCGTTTTAATGTAAAATTAATAAGGATGATTTCGTCTTTTCGTAACTAGGTAAGATTTAAATAATAATTTTTCGCCTATATTGTACGCACGTCTTTAGAAGATATTGAGTGTTAGTACTTGTACTAATATAATATTGTAATTTGTATTCTGTGGTGTTGGTTAACAAAGAGCCCTCGATGACTTCTCAATACAAATCGAGCGGTGAAAGACAAGTGGGCTCGCTTACACAGTACACACTACACACATAATGTTAATATATTAACTTTATGCTAACACACCTCAATTTTTGTGCTAGCATGCCAGCAACTGGTACGAGTAACGTTATATTTTCAAGTAAATTAGAACATGTAAATGATGAATATAATATTGTAAATAATAAAAAATTACGTAAAAATAACTCCACTATGAAATGTTTCGTTCTCATTAAATAATTTATTTAAACTTATTGTTCCGTTCCATAACTTTTATTTCAAGACTATTCTAATATAAATTTCTCTTTGTTCACAGATACATAGAGAACGATGGCGAGAATACTGAAAAACAGTTCCGTTAGAAGGCGATTGTTCGCTGAGGCCGATGACGTCACAGACCAAGCCAAGAACGACAACCTCTCCAACCTGCTGCAAGAGTCCATAGCAGCTGACGTCGAAGAGAAAAAGAAAAAGTGGAACTTTGACTTCGAAAACGAGGAACCTCTAGAAGGCGTGTACGAGTGGTACAAAACTGACACAAAATACGACTGGATCGGTGTCAAAACAGTGGTCAAAGAAGATTCTTGCTACATCAAGAAGAGAGAGAATGAGTACACACCGACAGCGAAAGAACAGACGCAGCAGATAGCTAGAGTTTTAAAGAAGAGAAAATTGAATTCCGAAGTAGAGTCAGCTAAGAGTATAAGGAGGAAAATTACTTTCGATTAATTTTAATATCAGACCAACTATATTTTTTGGATATTGAGAAATATGATAAACCTAAAAAAATTAAAAAATCCAATCCATAAAATAAAAATCACTTTATAAATAATAATCAAATTATAGTATTAAAGTACTCTACATGGAAAATTAAGAAGGTATTGTTTACAAAAAAGGAGAAAAAAGTCATGAACACAAGCTATTAAGCGTAATATTTTCAGATTTTTTTCTGAAAATGTAGTCTTCAACGTGCCACGTTTACTAAATTACTTTAATTTATTATTCAATCTAGATTTACATTAATTTTATAATCATATTTTAGTTTTAGATTTAACTGTTTAGGTAATAATTTGATATTCGTCTATGATTTTAGAACATAATATTTATAAATTATACATAGGTTTGTTTAATTAATTTTAAAATTTTCTAAAGGCATATTATCACGACTGTTATTTTTAAGAGGCTCTTTTTAACACAAAACCATCAAAATGTGCTACAATAGGGGGTTTTATTATTCCAATCCAGTAATCTTATATAGCGCTGGAATAATACGGGCACTGGAATGTAATTCATTCATACCAGTGTCCGTTTACATTATTCCAGAATCCAGTAGCAATCCAGTGCTGAATTGGGTCACTGGATTGCAATTATTACCTACAACTGTTCATATTTTATAATAGCATAATAGTAACAATAATTTCAGTTAAATGTAATAGTTAATACAAGATTGTTTTGAAATGAGGTCGAGAGATGATCTCAGTGCATGTGGCGTAGTACTATGCCCTTTTTTCAACCAGTCTTATCAGGGACCGAGTACCGACTAAACACAGATAACCCTAAAACCAGCCATTACAATTACACAACCTCGTCTGCGTAAAAATGCTGTTTTTTGCCTTACCACCTTTTGCGTTTGTTTTTGTGCGTGTCACAGTTTATCCCAATTTGATATAATATATTGATGATATAATTTATTTATTTATGTAAATAATTAAATATTCTTCACATAATATCCACAAAACCGGGCATTATGGTCATTTTTTTGGGAACTTTAGCTGTAGAAGCTTGTTTATTAATTACATAATATTTCAAAACACCTGTATTATTTAAGTCCATATTTTACATTACCTAGAATATATTTTAAATACGAATGTGATAACTTACTAGTAGCAAGATTCTGTGCCACATTTTTTGTTTAATTGTTTGATATATTTTAAATATTTTTGGCAGTACGCTTGTATTTGGTAACTTTTTGTTAGGACGAAAATGATCACCGATTGTTTTAAAAATTATTAATTTTAGATATATGATAGTGTATTTTGTACTTTTTAGAAAAGTTTGCGTACGTAAATTAAATCATAGTTTTGACATTTATTTTTTGTACCACACAATCCGTTAAGAAAGTTTTTCTTTCTCTATCTAGTCTTAAAATTCCATTAACCCGTTAAATAAATATATGTTTTGAACAACGTTTAGGTACGCAAATATTCTTGTAAAGTAGCTTAAATCTTCTTTATAAAAAGACAGTTGAAATTTAATGTGTGTTAAGTAACTTAAGGGTATCCTAAATTAACATAATTATATCTATATCCTAAAGTTTGTTTCTGTACGCGTTAAACTCAAGGTAACTTATTATTGTACTCTTGCAAAATTTAAAGATACTTATTTTATTCGGCGTATTAACTGATCATGGTTCTGTCTATGCTTGTCGTGTGACTTTTTTTATATGCCAGATGAAGAAAAGCAAACTTTGTATAGCTAATATTTTTATTAGAAACAACATCTAAGCCCCTAGCCACCACGATTTATTTATCGCTTCTTTGTATCGCCAATCAAAATTAATGGAATTGAAATAACATGTCGACTTGATATTATCGAACTCCTATGTCAATCCCATACATTTTTATCGGTGATTCAATAAGAAGCGATAAAGTAATTATGTTGGCTAAAGCAAAATATAAGAGAGTAAGGGCCTGTTACACCACTTTCTGATAAAGTGCCGAATAGGCTATTCATAACTTTTTTGACAGATTCTCCATACTTGATTTATCAAGTTAAGTGGTGAATAGCCTATTCGGCACTTATCAGGAAATGGAGAAACCCTTAAGAGGATACACCAGGGGCGAGAGAAATTGAAAATAGGTATTTGAAAATGTGTTGCTGTCTCACCAATCTCAAGTCTCCCACCGCAGAGCGCGATAGAGACAATACGACAAAAGTTCTAATAAAAGAACAGAAAATCTTCGATTCGTTGTCCGCTGATTCCTTTTCCAAAACATAACTACTTTTTAAGTACTTTTTTTATTAAGAATTAATGCAAGGCTTGAACTGTGTTCCTATGTTTTACTTTTTTTGTATATTGTAGCCAGTTTTGTTTTCTGGGTGTTTGAACACAGAAGCAAATCTGGTCATTTTTTTGGATTTTTAGATCTTCTTATCTTTTTTAATAATAAAATTATGAATAAAAAGAAAACATAGGGACATGCTTATAGTGGCCATAGATATTCAGGAAAAAAAATCATAGCTCTACCGGCATCATCCAGGGAGGAAACAGGGGACAACGTTTGTATGGAAAAATGGCGGTGTGGAAGCTGTGGACTCCTCTTAATGTTTTCGCCATTTCGCTTCGATCTACGGAGTGCTACGCGCGCTACGTGATTTTATCGTAGAGGCACTCTACCAGTATCTACATGAAATGTTACTGGTGCATTATAATTTTAACTTATCAAGTAGATAAATGTTTAGTTATTTATATTATTACTACTACATAATTTGACAATTAAATAATACAATTTGAAATCTTTTAAAATACGAAAAAATCACAATTTGTATGAAAGTTAAAGAAAAGCGTATAGTATACCTAATTTTTAAGATGCTTTATAAAATAATCGCATGAGTCAGGACAGAACTGAGGTAAGAAATATTAACAAAATATTAACTCTGTACCTATGAAGCAGCTGTATCCAAAGTCCTTGTAGGAGTTGTAGGGTTTTAGTGGTTAATTTTATTAAACGTAAAAAAAAAAACAAAACCAGAAGTTTTGTGATAGATAGTTTATCGCGAGAACTTTCTGCGAGAACTTTCATTAGAATTTTCTGTATGAAAGCGTTCAGCTTTCATACAGAAAATTCTAATGAGAAAAAAGTTCACGTGCAAATTTCTCGAACCTTCTCGACGAGAATCTTTTAAAGCCAATAGAGGCAAGCAAATTATCACAATGTGTATTGTAATTATTGCTTTAAATATAGACATATTATATACGTACTTACTTCCTCAACGGAGAAAAATCTGTGTAATATAGCAATAATAAGTTTGTGGATTTTATTTATTTTAAATTTATTTAAAGATCTTAATTATTGGAATAAATTTTAGTGTAAACACTGTGTTGTTGTTTTATTTTGCTTCTGTAATTAGTCAAGTTAATCTATGTGGTTGTCTTTGTCTGATAGGAAGAAAAGGAAACTGTTTTCTGATGTATCAACTTTGGAATGTAAAATGTTTTCTCATTAGAAATGTGTCGGACATAGACTGCAACATCGATGTTGAGTTTAGATTGGAGCGTGAAGTTAATATTTTTATCAATAGGTAGGTGTTAGTTTTTCCTTTGGTAAGCCCTAGTACACTCTCATAGCGCACAGCATCTTAAGGTGACGCCGCGTTAAAGTTAAAAACCGTGTTGGCTATGTTTTAGATTGCTAGAGGCCGAGCCGGCCTCTCATAGAAAACAAGAAATGGAACAGCAACAAATGGAAAGACGTAAGCGACAAAATGGTTTTTGTCGCGTAATTTAAAAACCATGAATATATTTCATATACCCTTTTTTATAGAGGTCTTTTTGACTGATTACTCTGTGTTATAAAAGTTGACCAATCATGTTATGCTATGGGCAATTCAAAGACAAGGACATGATGGATACTGACAATGAACTTTAATTTCATAGCTTTAGTCATTGCTGAGAAAAATCGATATCGCTACAGCCAAATTATCAAGGCGTTGCCTTAAACAAAATCTTACTGCTAAGATTGTACTCAAGATAATTCTTGGGATGACAAAACTTAAGAGCCTGTTTCTTAGGCATGTGTAGTCAAACCTTGAAGTGCTACACGATCTTGATATAAAAATTATAATTAAACAACCAAACCTATAAATTAATTTCTTTGCACAGAGACAATAGGTAATACTGACTACATGATTAGCTGTGATGTTGCCGGAAGTGACATGGATCGCAACTCCCTGTCGGAATGCTCCCCCCTGCTCCTGGCTCCAGTCAGACCCCAAGCCGTCAATTGCTAGTAATAAAATTAATAACAACAAATTGTGCAGTTCCTCACACTATTTAAAATAGACCAGAAATCCCGAATTGAAAAATATGGCCCCTCAACAACCAATTTACGTTTTGGGGATTTGATTTAATTTCTTGAATTGTTACAAGTGGAGAGGTCCTGGGGGAAACGAAGTCGTGGGTATCAATTAATATAATGTTACTATCGAGAATCCGTGCCTCAAGCGAAATGTCTGTATTTTATTGTTCTTGTCAGATGACCTCTTGTGAATGCTTAATCCACCAACGTTGGGTTCTGGGAAGGAAATAGTGTAGTTTTCATCTCGCCAAACTGTAGGGATTAAACCTATTTTCCTTACGTCAGAAAATAGTTGCGGACTACATCTAGTACTTAATAACATATTTTGCAAAAATATCATAGTTTGTAAAGAAGAAAAAAATACACTTAGCATGTTAAGTTACTAGCTTTTTGGTGGTAGTAACTAGTAGTTAGTATTTAGTGATGCCAACATACGAAAAAATAGCGCACACGTTTAAGCAAACCGTGCGTAAAATAGTGCGGTTCCCACGATTAATTTCGAATTTAATTTAACACGTACCTGTCGCGTGCCCATATACATACATACATATTAATTCGGCTAGTATTTCACATACAAATACATACATATTAATTTCGGTGGCGGCCCAAGCAGCAAAACAGTCGAATAAGGATTTTTTTACTCAGCCTTTAATCGTATAAGAGCCGGGTAACCGTTCATAAAACACCTATTTATCGTATAATAGCGGTTATCTCGACTATTTGGCAATATTTGCTAATGTGTGCTTTAAGGACGTCGAATAAACGTTTACAGCACTATGTTTTAGCCCTTTTACTCCACCTTTTAGCAGATGCTGAATTAATATGGCTAAAATACTCATTATTCGATCGTTTGATCTCTAACAGTCGTATAATAGCTGTAGAATAGATGATTCGCTGAATTGGGTGCTTTTATACAGCCGTTACTCAGCTATCTTTTATGTTTCTATAAAAGCTCTATAAACGCAATCGAATTGCTTATGGCAACATTGCTGCTGTTACTGCACGCTTACAGACTAACTCTTATAGTAGAATTAAAAACGTTCGTATAGGAGCTGTAGTGTAATTAAGAGCTGTTATACGATATTTACGAAGCGAACCCTAAATCCTGTTATCATGGCGACACCTTGTGCTATAAATGTGGTGACCAGCACTCTTACTCGACTTTTAATGGAATAAGTTAGCTGTAACTGCAACTAGATTATCAATGTGGACAATGGCAGTAAAAAAATATATTTTAAGTAAATTTAATTATATTAATTAGTCTTCAAATTTAAGAAAATAGGCAGCGCATGAATGTTTATGTAAAAATGCCTTTGGGTTTATCAATAAAGCTTGTTGCGCATGATGTTTTGGAGTAGCTACACGAACAGTAAAAATAATCACATATTGATTTCTCAAAAACTTGATAATATAAATAAGGATTGAGATGTAGTTTAATAACTATAATTTTTTTACATTAAATTTATGTAGCACACAAGCTCGCACTCTTTACAGCACTAATTTGTCGAGTAAAAGCATTCTATTCGCTGTTATAGAACTAAAAAGGAGAATAAAAGCAATTCGTCTGCTATTATAGCACACTTTATCTGTATAATAGCAAATCAATTGCGTTTATTGAACTAAATATCCTATATACGCATTTTGGTTACTCTTAAAACTCTTTTAGTGTTTTCTACCACTTTTACTCAAATCTTACAGCATCTTTTTGTTGCTTACTCAGCGCTTATTCCACTTTAATAGGACTTTAGTCTGAATAATTTGCGCCTTTTTCGCGTCGAGTAAACGTTTACAGCACTTTTACTCGACTGTTTTAAGAACTTTTATAGAACTTAAAGCGAAAACAAGAACGTGCTCTCGACCATTATAGCACGTCCATTTGCTGCTTGGGGGATATACAAATCCCGTGGGAACGGAATCTGCACGCGAACTGATAGTATCGTCACGGGCGGTGGGTAACTGGGCTAACTCCGCCACCGAGTACTGCCTTCACACTAAATAAATCACACTAAAGACAGTCTGACGAATTTGAGACACGGATTTAAAATTTTAAGCATCACTTTGCTTGTACAGTACATATTATTGTATAATATGTATAACTTAGTATAGATGGTAATACGTAGACCGTAGTATGCTTACGCGCGGTAGCCTTTAAAACTATCCTAGGGTGTAGGGACCTATATCGAAATCTGTTCAGTGGTTTCGGCGTGATATGAAGAAACAGACACAGAGGCAGACATATTAACCTGTCTTTAAATATCGATGGCATTAAATTGTTTAATAATTTATATTTTACTTTAACAGCTGACCCAAAATATTTTTTTTATATACCTATTATTACTAGTGACCCGCCCCGGCGTCACCCGTGTATAAAATATATAGCCACTGAAAAAATGATTAAAATCGATAGCCTTGATCCTTCAGGTGGTCTACTTCTTAATATCTGTGCCAAACATAAAAATTGCTCCAGTAGTTCGCGACATAAGCCCTTCCAAATAATTTCCCGCGTTTTTCCACATTCTCCTATTAGTTTTAGCGCGATAAAATATAGCCTATATCCTTCCTCAATAAATGGGATATCAAACACTGAAAGAATCATCAAAATCCGTTGCGTAGTTTTAAAGATTAAAGGGAACAAAGGGACATGCGGGAAAAAAAGCGACTTTGTTTTATAATATTATGTATAGAATAGATATAGATCTTGTGATATGCAACAATATACATTAAAACATAATTTAATAGTGACTCCCCATCTATTAAAAACTGCATCAAAGTCATAAAAATATTGGGACAGACAGCAGGAAGCGACTTTTTTCGTCTACGTAGTGATTTTTCCCTGACTCAGTGGCTCCTAAATATATCCACCTCAGTGTAAACCTGCATAATTTAAGATTGAATATTTTCGTCCATCCCTTGGAGATGTACCGGAGCGTGCGCAGGATTTCCTCCTCATTACTATGTATGAGATGGGGGTGGGGACTGAGGATTGGGGAGTTGCGGAGGTGCCAAACAATAGAAGGAATTTTGGCTGTTTACTGGAATATTTTTTTACGTTCCGGTTGCAATGATAAAATGTGCCGTAAAATTTGAAACTAGCCTACGAATTGCATTTTTATTTCAAGCTATAGGTGTAGATCTAGGTATTTTTGGAGATAGCGTTATCAAAAAACTTTCTAAATAGTGCTAGTTTGCGAAAAACTATGGCTATAGCCAGCAATTCTACAACATTAAAGCTACAATATTTTCTCTCTTTCTGAATATGAATAACGAGATAACTTGGTGTTTAACTCTGTTAGTTAAACGCTTATTCCATAGTAAGCCTTATTTAGTATGATATAATATAGTATTAATTATTATGTACTTTATATTCATAATTAGGTACTACATTTTGCTATTTTATTTCCGTTCAAAGAAATCTTATCTGTTACGTGATCTCGACAATCTACATCGTAGATAATATAACTATAAAGGGACACAAAATAACCCTTAACTACGTAAGCTCATATTGTATTTTAAGAGGATACACCAGGGGCGAGAGAAATTGAAAATAGGTATTTGAAAATGTATTGCTGTCTCACCAATCTCAAGTCTCCCACCGCAGAGCGCGATAGAGACAATACGACAAAAGTTCTAATAAAAGAACAGAAAATCTTCGATTCGTTGTCCGCTGATTCCTTTTTCAAAACTAAACCGATTTAAGTACTTTTTTCAGTAAGAATTAAAGCAAGGCGTGAGCTGTGTTTCTATGTTTTTTTTTTTTTTTTGTTTATTTTAGCCAGTTTTGTTTTCTGGATGTTTGAACACAGAGGAAAATCTGGCCATTTTTTTGGGTTTTTGGACTTATCTTTTTTAATAATAAAATTATGAAAAAAAAAGGAAACATAGGGACATGCTAATAGTGGCCATAGATATTCAGGAAAAAAATCATAACTCTACCGGCCGGCATTATCCAGGGAGGAAACAGGGGACAACGTTTGTATGGAAAAACGGCGGTGTGGACTCCTCTTAAATTGAGTTGACTTCAAACCTCTTGAAGCCAACGAAGCACTAAATAAGATCCATCAGCAACAATGTGTTATTTTATTATCTAATACGTATGTAAATGAGACAATCTTCATACATCCATCAACGTCAAGCTCTAAATACATTAATTTAGGAAAGCATTGTCTATCCTTACATCTATTTTTTTAATTTATACTAATTGTCTTAATTTACAGTAGCTTATATTATAGTTATCTATATAATATTATTCTATTAAGCCAAATAAAACTAATTGCGCTTTTACTTTTCGCGAAAATATAAGTAAGTACTTAATTAAATTTTCTTTAGCTAACCTATTACAACTCACAAGCGGCAAGCTTTCACATTTACAACTTTTTTTTATTAATTTAAATACGATATTATTGATATAAGTTGACATTTTGTTAAGAAACCTTAGGAGCGTGAAGGAAATGCGAAGATCCGTCGCAGATGGCTCGTGGACTTTTCCGAAATACAATACTTCCTGTGTCTGCTGGCAGGGATATCCTACGTCCTACGTCCTACAGGATATTACATCGCACAAAAAATTCTTGCCATATTGACAGGTTGTGGTTAACGGATAGATTAGGAATAAAACATATACACAGGTAGCTTGAAAGTTATTCTACAGTTATTATGCCAAAAATGACACTGGCTGTATGAGTTACAAAGCCAGTGGCATTATCAGGGCGAGCGAAGCGAGCTCTAGTATATCCCATAACCTTACCATTTTGTGGTACACTTTACGGAAAAACTATCACGCCTATTGGTTTGTGCTTTAGCATAGTAATTTTTATTTATATGTAGATGTGTTATCATCAGTCAGTCAAGGTGTGACGACGCGAGCTGTCACAAACCTCAACTTTTAGCTAGTTATACAGTATAATTTACAATCATTAAAATATTTTTATCCCGTAAAATGCACTGTCCGGTATTCAGATAATATTGTATTTTCTACGTTAATCTCTTTAGTACCAGAGATATAAATCTATAAAAAGAACTTGTTCTACGCAACGTAAAACTGACCTATGCCACAGTATATTGTATAGATGAGAATTGTGACTGTATGTACTGTGTTTATGATAATTGATGGGTGGAAGTAACAAAATATATCGGCGTTTGATCTAATTAAATTTGAAGTGCCCATAAAAATGATATTTTATTCGTTTTACATTGAACGGGACGTGAGCGGGCTTCAATCACACTCCCCTTTTGTTTGGTTTGTGACTATTAGATATAGACATTTTTAAAACGGGCTTGGACCCACCACACGTATCCACCACTCTATCTCCTGTGTCGCCAGGATCGACAGCGGTATCCAACCACGAAAACCCTTTGATATGATCTCAGGGAGCCAGAGGGACATACTAAAGCTGCCTTGGGACCCGCAACGAAATTAGTCAGAAGAAAATAGGAGTAGTAGCCGGAAGTACCAGTTTTCCTTTCCCATACAAAGCGGGAGACAGCACAAAGTTGCAATGACCGAAAGACAAAGAACTAAGTTACAATATTTTTTCATATGATTGGCGAGAGAGCAAATTGGCAATTGCCTGATGATAAGCGATAATCAACTTAAAACCTGTATCAGCAGTTCCTATCACAGTATTTTTCGCTCGACAAACGGCAGAGGTAATCTTGCAACTTGCAACTTGCAAGATACAAAACCATAATTAACACTGCCGGTTACCAAAGAAAGTAATTATATTTTTAAATTTTTCATACACAACATTTCCACACATCATAGGTAGAAATTGTAAAACGCATACACCTAAGAACATCATTATTCGTTGTAAATTGTAATCAATTTCTTGGAAATAAAGGATATATGAATATGAATAGGTACATATTATGCACTGTGCACATGAGCGTTAATTTCATGAAACTGCATTGGTCTATTTAATGTTTTGTATTACTAGATAATATTATACCAGTAGACATGCAGTCTGCTATCTTATCACTAAGCTGCATGGTGCGGGCGCCGCGTCGTAGGTAATATTTTTTGCTCGTTCGCTCGTAAATATACCACAATCTGCAAACTCGACGATATCCTAATGATTTAAAACAGGACATCGGTTTTTGTGACTTTTTGGGTTTTGTTGATTGATAAATGAAGTTCTAAAATAGAAAATCTATGATGTGAAATAATATTATGTATGCAACAAAATAATAATTAATAATGTTATGTGCTTATTTTAATCGCTGATACAATTATTTATAATTAAATCTTATGCAGTAATGTGACCTAAATAATGAATTTTAATCACATTTTGATAATGGTCCGCCCGCACTCTGCAGTTTGCAACAGCAATATTTTGTTTGGACTTACGTACTACCGTATTTCAATATTTTAACTATATTAATACTTTTATAATTTTAATGATAAATAATTATAGTAACAAATTTTAAACCTTCTTTATTAACAGACCTCAAAGTCTTAATTAATAGTACATTGTATGATGAATTAACTTTTTTTAGCACGGTAGGTATTTCATTCCCACTCACAACTCTTTTATTCGCAACTTCTCTGACTCCACAGTGTCAGAGAAGTTGTGAACACAATATTACAAATCGACAATAGCTTATCGCACCAAAATGTCGTCATCACCGATTGTTAACATCAACATTATCTCTCAATACGTGTGAATTAAAAAAATCTATATCGATCTTAATCGATCATGGGTTTCTGAACGTGACCGAGGGGGTAGCGCGATTCGCTACGCCTCACATTCTGGGATAAAAACCATACGGGAGTGAAAAAATCCAATTTCGAGATGTAAAGACCACTCTAATTTTTTATTATACATGGACCGTGGTTGATTTTAAAGTGGTGAAAGATTTTTTTAATGTGTTAAAAATGTTGTTCGTGTACGGCGTGCCTCTCAGCGCCATCTAGTTTCTGGATGAGTAAAATAGTTTTAAACAAAGTATCCGCTGAAGCCTTCTCAAAACTTATCTAAGTAGTAAGTATGATAATATTATTTAATATTATAATAAAATTATATTAGAGGTTATTTCTTTTCATCATTCTAAATTCTAAATTGCAAGCTGAAGTTTCAGTTCCGAGTTGCGACTTGCGATACACAAAAAATCCTATAAGAAAGTAAAATAAATATACAAGTACATACTTACTTATTTTCTGTTTAAGTTTAGCAAAGTAAACTATGCAAAAACAATAATAATTATAGTATCGAGCCCTTTATCAGCAGTACCCACGGTATATAATTTATGTATTACTAGCTGTTGCCCGCGACTTCGTCCGCGTGGACTTCAGTTTATAGCGCGCGATGTCAACAAAATTGGTGTCAAAAGCTTTTATAAAAAAACCCTGGTACCCCTTAAATCAATACAGCTGTGTAGTGTGCACACAATAAGTACTTTATTTTTTATATTAAACTTTATATTTTATGCCAAATTTCAAAGCATATTTAGCCCCCCAATTACACAACTTTACCCATAAACTATTTATCATTGATAGGTTTAGCCCCAATTTCACCAACGTCTGTTAGTGTTAACAGCTTGTTAAAATGTCCTGTCTTCTCTTTCATTCATATGAAAAACGAAACAGCTAACGTGATACTAATTCGATCATTAACTTTAACAGTCGTTGGTGAAATTTGGTCTTAAGGTTACGTCACTGCCTGCACAGATAAAGTATTAAGTTATTTAATACCGCAGAATAGATATAACAATCGAAAAAAATCGAGACTTAAATGTAAGATGATACCACCTCTTATAGAAAGACTTTTGAGCAAGCGTCAGCGCGATGTAGAAGACGCACGGCGCCATCTATTATGAATTTTTTGAACAAATTTACGACCCTTACAACCCTTTTTTCCAGTAAAAAAGTAGCCTATGTCCTTTCTCAGGCTTTAGACTATCTGTATACGAAATTTCATTACAATCGGTTCGGTAGTTTTGGCGTTTGGCGTGAAAGCGAGACTGACAGACAGACAGAGATACTTTCGCATTTATAATATTAGTATAGATTATGTGCACACTGCACAGCTGTTTTTGGGTATTTTGATTAATTAAGGGCCGCGCTACACCGGAATGGCAGCGGCGAGGCGAGCACTTTCAGCGCTGCCATTCCGGTGTAGCGCGGCCCTAAGAGGGGTACCACTTACCAGGGTTTTAAAAAGTTTTTAAATTTGACACAAATTTTGTTGACACCGCGCGCTATAAACTAAAGTCCACGCGGACGAAGTCGCGGGCAACAGCTAGTATATATATAATATTATTATAATATTATTAAACATCATATTCTAACGTATTAAAAACTATAAACAAAAACATACTAACTAATAAGTATGATTAGTTCTATGTTACAATAAACTAAAAAATAAAACGCCATCTGTTGAATCGTATTAGAACTAAAATGTTCATTCCATCGATATATTTCTGGATTTTTTATAATATTATACATAAAATATGTTTAAGATTTTTGAAATTTTATTTTAATACACATCCAAGACCCAGGAAAATTGAAAACTTTTTGTTCCGCCTGTGGGACTCGAACCCAGGACCCCCGGGATGAGCGCTGGCCACGCGCAATGCGAATTAATTTTCATCGAAATTTTCATGGAAATAAGATATTTTCCCACATCAAAATGTAGCCTATGTCCTTTCTCAGACTCTAGAATAACTGTATACAAAATTTCATTGCAATCGGTTCAGTAGTTTTGGCGTGAAAGCAAGACAGACAGACAGACAGAGATACTTTCGCATTTATAATATTAGTATGGATTATAATATTATTAAACATCATATTCTAACGTATTAAAAACTATAAACAAAAACATACTAACTAATAAGTATGATTAGTTCTATGTTACAATAAAGTAAAAAATAAAACGCCATCTGTTGAATCGTATTAGAACTAAAATGTACATTCCATTGATATATTTCTGGATTTTTTATAATATTATACATAAAATATGTTTAAGATTTTTGAAATTTTATTTTAATACACATCCAAGACCCAGGAAAATTGAAAACTTTTTGTTCCGCCTGCGGGACTCGAACCCAGGACCCCCGGGATGAGCGCTGGCCACGCGCAATGCGAATTCATTTTCATCGAAATTTTCATGGAAATAAGATATTTTCCCACATCAAAATGTAGCCTATGTCCTTTCTCAGACTCTAGAATAACTGTGTACAAAATTTCGTTGCAATCGGTTCAGTAGTTTTGGCGTGAAAGCAAGACAGACAGACAGACAGACAGAGATACTTTCGCATTTATAATATTAGTATGGATTAAACATCATATTCTAACGTATTAAAAACTATAAACAAAAACATACTAACTAATAAGTATGATTAGTTCTATGTTACAATAAAGTAAAAAATAAAACGCCATCTGTTGAATCGTATTAGAGCTAAAATGTACATTTCATTGATATATTTCTGGATTTTTTATAATATTATACATAAAATATGTTTAAGATTTTTGAAATTTTATTTTAATACACATCCAAGACCCAGGAAAATTGAAAACTTTTTGTTCCGCCTGCGGGACTCGAACCCAGGACCCCCGGGATGAGCGCTGGCCACGCGCAATCCGAATTCATTTTCATCGAAATTTTCATGGAAATAAGATATTTTCCCACATCAAAATGTAGCCTATGTCCTTTCTCAGACTCTAGAATAACTGTATACAAAATTTCATTGCAATCGGTTCAGTAGTTTTGGCGTGAAAGCAAGACAGACAGACAGACAGACAGACAGACAGACAGACAGAGATACTTTCGCATTTATAATATTAGTATGGATTAATATCAATTACAATAAAAACAACTTTTTAGGTTGTGCAAATAAACAAAGTTTACAATTAATGTTGTTTAGGTTTAGCGAATACGACTGTGGTTAGTTAACGTAAACCAGATGGGGCGAAATCCGAGCCAGTGGCATGAGGCAGCTTTTTGCCCTGTGCCTTTTTGTTCTATGATTAATGTTTGGCAAAATGGGCAAGCCGTGTGCAGGGTTCGAAAACGTTATTTTAAATAACGGTTTCAAATCGTTCGAAACATTTCCTTGCAATAACGTTTTTTGGGAAAGAAAACGAAATGAGAACGTTATTTAATTAAAGGTTTCAAATCGTTCGGAACAGGTCTTTGCAATAACGTTTTTGGGAACGAAAACAAAATGAGAACGTTTTGAAAACCGAAATAAAACGGTTAAATCCACACAGCGGGACCGCTGAATGCTGACTTGGCCGGATCGCATCGCATTGACGGATTTTGAGTACTTTGGATATAGTGCAGCACGAGTCGGCGCATGAGTACCGGAAACTATTCCACCTCAATTTTTTATGCCATCCTCTTCAAATTGCCCTCCTGATGATATAAATGCATGGCAATCCGGTGTTATATTGTTTAAACAATTACAAGGAATTGTTATTTTTCAACCGGACATTTTTTTTGTATTTTCTTTATTGAAATACCAATAAAAAAGGTCCTATGACTTTTCACTGTAAAGTTACAGTCTGTCAAAAAAGTCATGAAATTAAAAAGTGGCAACATCGTAGTGTCATCCCTTTCAAATAATCTAAGAAAAAAGGGATGACACTATGATGTTGCCACTTTTTAATTTCATGACTTTTTTGACAGACTAATATTTTTAAAGATAACATGAAATTTTAAAGGTTCGAAAAATTGCAAATTTGGGTACTTTCGACCCATGAAAAATATATTTAAAAAAATAATAATGTCTAAGTAGTATAGCTATAGCGGTTCTTGAGATACAGCCTGGAGACATATAGACAAACAGACAGACGGACAGACAACGAAGTCTTAGTAAACCCTATTATTAAGACTTCTGAAATTTTCACAGATTGTGTATATCTGTTGCCGCTATAAGAATAAGTACTAAAAATAAAATGAAATTAATATTTAAGGGGGGATCCCATACAAGAAACGTGATTTTTTTGGCCTTTGTTGCTCGTAATCAATAATGATAATAGCGAGGCACTTGAAATTTTCACAAAATTCTTAATTATATTTGTAGTTCAATAATTAATAATAAAATTAAAATAAAGTAAATGTTTAAAGGGGCTCTCATACAAAAAAAAATTGTCTACTTTTGCTAAGATAAAAAAAAGATATAAACAATGATTTTTTTAAAATCTCTATTATCAATATTATTAACTACTAGACGTTCCGCGCGGCTTCGCCCGCGTAAATTAGATATATCTAATATAGTGCAAAAAAAAGCCTATAATCCTTCACGTGGTCTACTTCTTATCTGATCCAAATAACAGAAAAAATGCTCTAGTAGTTCGTGAGATAAGCCCTTTCAAATAATTTCCCCCGTTTTTTACACATTTTCCTCTATTTCTTGGCTCCTATTAGTCTTAGCGTAATAAAATATAGCCTATAGCCTTTCTCGATAACTGGGCTATCTAACACTGAAATCATTTTTCAAATCGGACCAGTAGTTCCTGAGATTAGCACGTTCAAATAAGCCCTTTCAAATAATTTCCCCCGTTTTTTCCACATTTCCCCATATTTCTTCGCTCTTATTAGTCTTAGCGTGATTAAATGTAACCTATAGCCTTTCTCGATAACTGGGCTATCTAACACTAAAATAATTTTTTAAATCGGACCAGTAGTTCCTGAGATTAGCGCGTTTAAATAAGCCCTTTCAAATAACTTTCCCCGTTTTTTCCACATTTTCCTCTATTTCTTAGCTACTTTTAGTTTTAGCGTAATAAAATATAGCCTTTAGCCTTTTTTAATAACTGGGCTATCTAACACTGAAAGAATTTTTCAAATCGGACCAGTAGTTCCTGAAAGTAGCGCGTTCAAATATGCCCTTTCAAATAATTTCCCCCCGTTTTTTCCACATTTTCCTCTATTTTCTCGCTCCTATTAGTCTTAGCGAGACAAAATAAAGCCTATAGCCTTCCTCGATAAATGGACTACCTAACACTGAAAGAATTTTTCAAATCGGACCAGTAGTTCCTGAGATTAGCGCGTTCAAACAAACAAACTAACTAACAAACTTTTCCGCTTTATGATATTAGTATAGATTGTAAAGAGAATTTAAAAAATATATTACTTAGATATTTATTTTTATATGTTTTTCATGGGTCGAAAGTACCCAAATTTGAAATTTTTCGAACCTTTAAAAGATGAATGCATTATTTGCGCAGTGACATCGATCATAAAATTATTTCCGCTTCGCCTAGTAGATACTCTGGTTCCGTTGAATACCTTTGTGTTGAAGTCACTCTACATCATAAAACTATTTTGCTTTGTGTGGTCTACAGCTCTTCTATACGTATAGATTACTTTAGCATCCTTGAGTCTGAGCTCGCCACACATTGTCCGAACTATCAACACACTGTGATTACGGGTGACTTTAATACTTGCCTCCTGAAACCCGACTCGCGCTCCTTTAAGCTCCGTTCCTTGTTGTCGTCCCTCAACCTGAGCATCCTCCCGCTTGCTGCAACCTATCACGTCCCAAATTGCACTGCTTCCCTTTTAGATCTTCTCATAACCTCCTCTCCTGACCTCATTGCGTCCCACGGCCAATTTCCTTCCAACCTTTCCTTTCACGATTTGGTTTTTCTTTCTTTTAAAATTAAACCTCCCCGCCGAAAACCTACATTTATTTTCCTGCGTAGTTTTAACAACATAGATTTGGAGGCACTTAAACGTGATTTAAGTGATACTGACTGGTCGACTGTCTACTCTGCTAGTGACATTGATCTTAAGGTAAGGCTGCTAACTGAACTTTTAACTAACATCTTTAATAAGCATGCCCCTCTCAAGAGAGTCAAAATTAAACACGCACCAGCACCTTGGCTATCGTCTGATATCAGAACTATGATGGCCAAGCGTAATCGAGCTTGGTATCGTTATAGAAAACGACCGTCTGACGAAAACTTAGCAAAGTACAAGTATCTCCGGAATCTCTGCAGTCGTCTGTGTAGGGATGCCAAAGACGCCACATACATTCATCCATAGATCAAACCAACCCTTCCCAACTTTGGAAATTTCTTTCTACACTCGGAGTAGGAAAGACTTCATCATATTTAGACAACACCTTAGACCTAAATTCTCTTAATTCTCTCTTCTCTCGGCCTCCTGTAGTCATAGATCGGGTTACTAAAGAGCGCACCGTATCCCATCTCTCTTCCTCTCCTCTCCCTCCATGCACTGCGTTCTCATTTACACCTGTTACTGAGGACGACGTTATTAAACATATGGCAGCTATTAAATCTACTGCTGTAGGTAATGATGATCTCAGCTCCCGTATGTTTTCCCTTTCCCTTCCCGAACTCTTGCCAGTTCTCACTCACATATTTAATTACTCCCTGGCAACGAGCTGCTTTCCTTCGGCATGGAAACGTGCCGACGTCATTCCCTTGCCCAAAACCCCTAATCCCTCTTCCTTATCCCATTACAGACCCATCTCCATATTACCTTACCTTTCCAAAGTACTTGAACATATTGTGCATAAACAGCTTTCCCATTTTTTATCATCCAACCATTTGCTTTCCCCTTTCCAATCCGGCTTCCGTCCTGGTCACAGTACTGTGACAGCACTGCTTAAAGTTACTGATGACCTACGCCTTGCTTTAGAAAATAAATGTATCTCCATACTAGTGTTACTTGACTTTAGCAATGCGTTTAATTCTGTTGACTTCGACATCCTTCTTTCAGTCCTTCGCTCCCTTAACCTCTCCTCTACCGTGATAAACTGGCTAGATTCATATCTCCGGGGACGATCACAGCGAGTCCGCTTTGGTTAGGCTGTCTCTGACTGGTCCGATCTTGATGCAGGAGTGCCTCAAGGTGGCGTTCTCTCTCCTCTCCTTTTTTCAATATTTATAAATAATATCACTCTAATAATAACATCTTACTTCCATCTCTACGCGGACGACTTGCAGATTTATCGTCATTCTCACATTCTGGATATTGACTCTACGGTTGGCGACATCAACTCAGATCTCGAACGCATAGCAGATTGGGCTAAGTCATTCGGCTTGTTAGTCAATCCTGGCAAATCACAAACAATAATTATTGGCAGCAGGTATATGACACAACGGCTTAGTAACGTGCCTAGTGTCATTTACAATGGTACCATAATTAATTACACAGATTCGGCCAAAAACCTAGGTATAATTCTAGACTGTAACCTATCGTGGATTCATCAGGTCACTGAAGTGAGCAGGAAAGTGCATTACTCACTGCACACGTTGAGGTGCCTCCAAAACTTTTTACCCATACAGACCAAAATTTTCCTTGTCCAAGCACTCATATTTCCCATCCTCGACTACGCCGATTCCTGCTACCTAGACGTCACTGAAGAGCAGTTAACGAGGTTGGAGCGCTTACAGAACCTCTGTATCCGTTTCATATTTGGTCTGAGAAAGTATGATCATATCTCGGCCTACCGCTCCAAACTCAAGTGGCTTCCTATTCGTCTCCGTCGCAACTCCCATATCCTTTCCATGCTTTACAACATCCTTTATAATCCTCTCTCTCCTCCATACCTCCTTGACCGCTTCAACTTCTCTTGCCCTCCCGATATCCCATGCAGGTCCAACGTCCGGTCAAACCTCTCCCTCCCCTCCCATCGTTCCAATTTCTACTCCTATTCCTTTACTGTTCATGCTGTCAGATTGTGGAACTCGCTTCCTCACACAGTCCGTGACAGCCATTGCTGTCTTTAAACGTCGATTGAAAGAGCACTACCTTGAATCTCTATCCATATTATTATATGTACATATAGTACTTATTTATTATAGTTATATTATTATATCTTATAAATATAGCATTTTGTATTATATTGATATTTATTATTTATTTGTTTTGTCATTTTCATATATATTATCATTTGTCGTTTTAGTATTATAGTAAGTATTAGTTTTACTTTTAACGAGCATATATTATTATTGTAAATTTATTGTAATCATATTCGTGCACGTCCTATCTGCTGTTTTAATCCTATCTCTCTCCGTAGGGCTGCTGGAAGAGATTTCTTTTAGAAATAAGCAGATCCTTTGTGTCGTCTTTCTGTGTAAACTGTTATATTGTTATATTTCCTGTGCACAATAAATTATAAATAAAAAAAATGCACAAAAAAAACCCATAGTCGATTAATTATAAAAGATAATTTATATACAGCAAAGTAGACAATTAATAGTAGATTGTAAATATGTATTTTATTAAAAACCATAACCGAAACGGATAATTTGAAAAAATAAATCTGGGATTTTGAGACAGCGCTTTGAATCAGCTATGTGTTTTCTTCCCTTGTTTTTGTGTTTTCCTCGTAAACGATGGTGACACGTTTAAGAATATACAATTTAGAGAAAATAAAGTCAAAACCGGCCAAGTGCGTGTCGGGCCACGCGCAATATAAGGTTCCGTAGTACCGCAAGTTTTTGATATTTTTTGAATGGTCAATGAATGTACATATATTTTTATAACATGTTATACATTACTAACAACATCATCTCAGTTACGTTTTTAATACTTCTTCGAATAGTTAATTTTTTTAGTTGATCGACTATTAATTACTCTATAACTTATGAAGTCTTCTTAGCCGTGATAGTTTTTCTTTTATATTCAGCATATTTCCGTTTTCCGTGAATATTTTTCCAGAAGCAACCGTTTAGCTGGTAGAAGGTGGGACACTGCAGGACTTTTTTTCCACTTTAAAAATTAATATTTCACATCTCTAAATCGGAAAATGATAATATGTTATACTCATAATATTTTTAAAAAACATATCCAGCGACACCTCACACGTAGTCGCTGGATATGTTTTTTAAACGGTGGGGTGGACGCGAAAAAAAAATTCATCCCCGCTAAAATATGTGTAGGGGAGGTACTTACCTTAAACATTTTTTTTAAAGATCTAATATACCATTTGGTCGGCATCATTAATATGTGCATTCATGCCGAATTACAGCTTTGTAGGTCCTATAGTCTCTGAGCAAAACCGCGGACAAACAGACGGACAGACAGACGGGCGGACGGACAGACGGACTGACAGACAGAAACTATAAGAGTTCCTTGTTGACTACGGAACCCTAAAAAGAGATGTCTTATATTATATATTTTATAAGTAAACTAAATCACACGTCGCTTTTCACTGTATTCTGTACCGGTTGTATCGCGGGGAGTGCTCTGAGGAATTGTTCGGAATAATACCACCTGCAACTTTTCGCACTCGTTCCACGCATAAAATATACCATCCTCATCACTTTGATGAGTGCCAGTCTTCCACAGTACGTTTTTCGGAAGAAAGCGTTTTCCCTCTTAAACGCACCTGTAGCTCTACTAATGTTGCGAGTGTCCATGAGTGACGGTAATTGCTTTACTATCAGGTGACCCGTTTGCTCGTTTGCCCTTTTATTGTCGAAAAGACGTAGATAGTTAAGTTATAACATGTAATAATCGTAAAAAATACATTGTACGGATTATACCATTTCTATATCAAACTGACATTCTATACTTTCAGATATAAAAGTGATAAATATTTGAATATTAAATACATGAATATAAGAATCAGTAGACAAATATAAATGTGTTTTTACTACGTACCTACTAATCGTCACAATATCGTTTGTAGCATCATGTCGTCCTCAAAATGTGTCGTCGTAAATATCATAAATCTCTAATCTCCGAATAGTCAGGTTGCGAGCTGATTATGATAATTTCAAAATAAGAACATCACTTAGATAAAATGATTGGTCTCGGCGCTACGCCGCGCCGTAGCGCCGAGCGCGAGACCAATCATATTTTATCTAAGCCCTATTAAGTATATCATCTACATTTTCAAATGTAGATACACTTTACAATACAATATGATATTTATTTGGCAGGAACTTAAAATGATAACATATTTTATTCAATTATGAAATCCATTAGCTTCATTTAGTGTCAATTAAGAACCAGCTTTGTGATACTTTTATTAGTCGATTACATTTTTACGATCTAGCCCATAAAAGTCAATCTTAATAGTGTCAGATTGAAGTACCGTACTGTGGGAGTGAAAAGACATACAAACTTACAGATTTCCGGGATAAAAAGTAGGTATCCTATGCCGGGACTCAAAGTATCTCTATACGAAATTTCAGCAAAATCGGTTTATCAGTTTAAGACTTTTAACAGTGAAGAGGTAACAGTCAGACAGACACACTTTCGCATTTATAATTTTAGTAAGGGCTAGAATTTTAATGATGCTAGCAACTCCGATGCGAAGCAATTGAGGACTTGAGTTGAAGAACACAATAAGTTCAGTAAAAAATTGCTTTTTTTTTGCATATATTATGGCCGAGGCTTTAGGGCCGGAAATAACGATTTGAAATTAAAAAAAAAAAGATCATTTTATGTGTAGCCAGATATATTATCCAGGTGATGGAGTATCTAAGTTACAAGGATTGTTCAAATTTTATAATTTAGTTTTAGGGAAAAAATTAGTCCGTATGTTACAAAATGTTAAGTAATCGTGTTCTTCAACTCACGTCTTCAATTCTTATAGTTCAATATTTGTCTTATAATTGGGGTTTGTCAATACAAATCCTTCCTCTAATTGCACGCCGGTTTTCTGTAAGGCCATTCGGTCTATCAAAATGTAAATGTTGTAAATTGTAATGTTATAAATTATAATGTACCTAACATACAGAGACATCTATCAGGCGGTAGGAAAAGCTTGAATATAATTTTTGCCCAAATAGCGAACTAATCAAAAGAAAACTTATAAAATAATTATTATTATGTATTTGTCGTTATAACTATGTAAATAGAAATTAATTTTAAGTTTTGTTAGTCTCGATAAAACTCGAGAGCGGCTGAACGGATTTGGCTGTCTTAAAATAATATTCGTGGAAGCCCAGGGAAGGATTATATTATTATTAGAAGGGTAGTGATACGAGATCATCTATGTATATTAAATTGATTAAAGTAGAATACAACATCTAGTTGCATGTAGGTAGCTCTATTATAGAGCTTCGTAGCTGTTCGTAGCTCTCCGTAGCTGACGTTTTAAAATGCAATTATTATAGAGTAAAGAAGTGTATTCAGTTTGGTAAAATCAGTGATGACAAAAGAATTTTTAAGAAGCACGCATTTTTTGGTCCTAATGGCCAGTTTCCATTATTCCAATCCAGCTGGTGGCTGGAATAAAGTAAACAGGCACTGGAATGCAATTCAGTATGTTCCAGGGCATTCCAGTACTCGTTTTCAGTAACAATCCAGCGCTAAATAGGATTGAAATAAAATTTAATATTATTTTAAATCAATAATATTTTTCATTCAACCGATCAGTGATCAAATCTCGAAATGGTGTTATCTTCATCTTAGTTTGTACGTGTCTATCAAAGACATGGGTTTCGTAAACCGCGATTAAATCGTCCCTTTGTCTTGTAGACAATGGGCTGCAAAGGTCAGTCACAACAAAACGAGACGACGCGACATAATATTATTATGAAATGTTTGAAATATAATGTACGTAACGCACTTGATTAAAATATGAATTTCGAGACTTTGCAGAATAAATAGAGAGTTAATCAGAAGAATGTAAGTAAGAGAAGGTGCTGGGTGCTGGCATGCTGGCATAGAAAATGTTACTCATAATATGGAGTGAACACAGGGCAACAAACATTATCTTTGACGGCATGTTTCCTTTTCAAATTCTGCAACATCTCAAAATGGTATAAATCTTACGCCGTAACTGTATAATTAATATCGTTGACAAATTTTGATAAACGAAGTTACAATTTACAACTTACTCTAAATTCTGCTAATATGCATCGACTTCTCGAGTACTTGCTACTAAGTAAAGTTTTTAATTGCCTAATTTTAAACATCGCAGCGCCACGTATCGTTTTGGTGTACCCTAACCCTAATGCGAGTGTATTGTCTAATGTAGACAGTGTATTGTCTAACACTAACACTTTCGGCCCGTATGGCGGAGAATGGGCCCGTATCCTTATGGGACGCAGGTCCTGGATAGTGGATACTATTGATTTAAATAATTTTAATAAAAAAGTGCATGGGGGTAGGCCCTTGGCAAAAGTTGGTAAGTGCTCTCAGACGCTCAAGTAATGACATTTTGTAAAATATAAGTTGTAACTCATTCGCGTTCTATTCTTAAGAAGAGTGTAAATCGTTAAAATATAATGTCGACGAGTGCTGGGCCATTAATAGCCAATTTTTAGCAATCTGTTTTCTAAACCTCCGAGGTGGTCTATTCTTTTTATTATTAAGGCTATGATCATGCTGCTCAAGTTAAGACTAAGTATCTGGGTAGTGGGTCCTGGAAGATAGGGATTTACTCGGATTAAAAAAAATCTGGATCGTTTTTTCTCCCCAAAATCAGGAAAAACAAATTATTACCATTTTTTTAAATTACCAATTACAGTACAATATTTATAATTTAAGGCCTCGTTAGCCTTTAACAATTAATGCCGATGATGTGCTGATTGATGAAGAGTATCAGCAATGCTTATCAAGCTGATCAGTCTGCGCCGGGATGAGGAATTGATATTTAAACAGAACCATTAATATCAATCGTCGTGTTGAGTAATTAATATTAGGTATGGAATAATGACAACTGCCAAGGAAATTGTTAATTATTTCACGAAGTTTATTAAAAGGAAGAAAACATTGTAAGTTTTTATTTTTATTCTTGGAGAATATTGACTCTACAATTAAGTACTGCGGGGTTAAAATGGTCACTTTAAAGAATCATGATATGAATCATAATATGATTCATTTTTCTAAAATCGCAAAATGCAACTCTGCTTGCAATTCATTTCTGTATTTTTGTACTGATTTGACATTTGTCAGTTTGACAGTTTTGACAATTCATTTTTGAATTGATTGAGAGGAATTGCTAAATGTGACTATTTTAGCCCCGCTGGGCTAATTTTATCAATAAATTTAGTAAATAATATTATGTAGAGTAGAGTGTAGACTATAGAGATGGGGGCATGCATAGAAATATATACAGGGTGCAATTAAACCTTCCTGCCAAAATTTTTCCAGGGCTTAGGTATTATTAGGAGAGTACATTTAAACAAAAAAAAAATTGGGTGTTATATTTTTTTATTAACATATTTTATCCCATTTTAAATCGTTGCAGAACGGTCACTCGCGGCGCGAGGGAATGAGAGGGGGTAATGCAGGGGGAGGCGCGCGCGCGGGGTCAATCACGCGCGGGCGACGCGTTGTGTCCATTAATTGTAGTGTTTTAGGATAACTTTCGGAAGCTATTTGTCAACATTTTAGTACTGACTGATTATAAAAGAAAAAAATACGTGTATTTTTATTTTTAACAAGGATCAGTATATCAAAATTTGGCAGGAAGGTTTGATTGCACCCTGTATACAGTACGAATGTTTCCATTACGAAGTGGCGAAAATGTTACCAAAATAAGATTGTTGGTAAATTAATAAATTAGTTAATGTTGTATTGTCAATTAAGGTGTATTACAAGTATTATAATGCAAATGGAAAAAATATGAAAGCAAAAATACCTTTTTTTACCATAACAGTTTTGTTTGTAATTTAGAGGTTACTATCTTAACATGATCACGGCATTGACAATTGTGGTAATTTCGTTATCTGTGTGTTGTGTTATGGTGCATGTGGTGTGGGGGCGGCAGATGTCGATGGTATCAGCGCCCTTCGCGATGCGCACGCGCCGACTGTCAATACGCTCTTAAGGTGACACCGCGTTAAATTAAAAAAAACCGTGTTTTCAATGAGAGGCCGGCCCGGCCTCTCATTGAAAACAAGAAATGGAACAGCATTAAATGGAAAGGGCGTAAGCAACAAAATGGTTCTTGTTGCGTAATTTAAAAACCATAAATATATTATTTCATATAAGCTATGTGCAAATTAAAGTGTATGATTGAACCAATCTATGTACTTACAAATTTTGGAAGCTTTTAAATCACTCTCCACTGTTGGCAAAATTAGAATCCCTTTTACACAGAGGTCTTTTTGATCGATTACTCTGTGTTATAAAAGTTGAACAATCGTGTTATGCTATGGGTAATTCAAAAACAAAGACATGATGAATACTGACAATGAATTTTAATTTCTTAGCTTTAGTCATTGCTGAGAAAAATCGATATCGCTACAGCCAAATTATCAAGGCGTCGCCTTAAGGCGAAGGCTGCGCTGGTGAAACGACTGAGGGAAGTAATATCTAAGAAGTTGATTTCAGATCGCGGACCTATGTAATATTGGTTACGTTTTGTCAAACCCAGCCTACTTACATTGAATTAACACGTCATATCCGTTCTTCAATGGTACTTAACATAATCTTAAAAACGCAAAAGTAGTAGGTAAAATATTGAATATTTGAATTTATAAACTGTTTGTTAATGCCAGTATGTAATTTTACTTTTTTTGTAATATTTCGAAATTTGTTTTGCACTTTTCTTTCAAATCATATCATCAAATCTTAATGTCATGAATAGACCCAAAATTAATATCTTTTAATAGTTCTTTATCTATAGCAGCTACTAAAGGAAGTTGTGAAATATGCTTCACGCTGAAATCGGTGTCGCTAATCGGGTACCCGAGACATTCCACAATCCACAATTAAACCACGCTTTCTAATTTTTCTTTGTCAATTTCGTAGCTTTGCACTCCATGCATAATTCTTTGATATTTCAGACTCAGTCAGAATTTCAACTGTAGATATCTATGAACAGAAAATATTTAATGTGTTAGAATAAGATTCACATGTATGCTATGCAGAGTTAAATCGCATTATGTATGCGTTTACGAGTAAATGTGTGTTTTAATATAATATTATATATAAAGTGATATGCATAATGCATTACATAATTAGGCACAAAAAATTAAAAAGTTATTTACTCTATCCTACGAGATTAATAACATCGACGGTCCCTACGTATAAAGCGACATGTCAAAAGTAGTGGTTTTCAGGAGAGCGTTTTTAAGATTCAAACTGTTACTGTAGATTATCATAAAACATTATCACAATGTTTTTGGTTGATTTGTAAAGCTTAATGTAGGCCGTTTCTAATGATATAACACAATTTTAAATATTTTCAATATTTTCGCCAAAATTACAAGATGACCGTTTTTACGCTGAAAATTCAAGACAAATTCAGTCTTGAATTGTCTGCGTAAAAACGGTTAAGTCGTACATGTCCGTTTTTACGTTGAAAAAATAAAAATATTATATTAGGTCCTAAATTCATTCAGCACTTTATAAAATGATTCTTATTGTCATAATTTATAAGTTTACAATGTATGAGTAATATAAATTCTGGCTCTTCAGTAAGAAAAACTAAAAATACAGACATATATTTTTATACGCTGCTAATTTAAGAAGTTTTTTCTATGTAATAATGAACGAATAAAAGGACATGTCATCAATAACTATAGGTCTAAAATGAAAAATTCTAATGAAATGTGACTATTTGATAAGTTCAACTGTATAGATTTCAAAAGTCTACAAATTTTAGTATCAATGCATTAATTAATTCTGTTTTCACTAAAGGGTAAAACGAAAACATCATTTCTTCTTCTTGGTCTTTTCGGATACGTCTTGAGCAAGGTCAATTTCTTTTCCAATTTCCCTTCCCTAGGTGACCATTGACGACCTTAGACTTTTATTGCATCTTACATGAATAAATTCTTTGAGGCTTCGTTATAACTTCTACAGTGGACAAGTCTGGACCGTAAAATATAATTCTGAGTCTATTATTATATTCAGCTTTTACTGACTCTTGAGAATATAATCATGAAGGTCGTAATTTTGAGCATTACCATTAAATACAGAGCTGCATCGATATAACCATCTTACACGTTCCTCACAGGAACAAAATAGTGTTTCATTCCAATTGACGACTACCAAATTGACCGCAGAACATCTTATCTATTCTAATATTATTGAGCTGAAGAGTTTGTTTGTTTGAACGCCCTAATCGCAGGAATTACTAGTCCGATTTTGAAAATTCTTTTAGTGTTAGATAGCTCATTTATCGAGGAAGGTTATAGGCTATAAATTATCACGCTAAAATAAATACGAGCAAGGAAACAGAAGAAAATGGAAAAAACGGAGAAGATTATTTGAAAGGGCTTATTTACCGTCGTTAGTTTGTCTATCGATCGAACAAGGAGTGTTCTTTATAGTTTTTAATTAATGTTACATTATTTATTAACTGTTTTAAATAAAATAAACAATATTTCATTTAATACAAAAACAATCTAACGCCTTTTGTTCGCAAAACAAATATGCAGTCAATGTTCTTGCAAAGCCGCAAACATAATGATATTTTATTTAGTTTTTTAAATAAAGTAACATAATATAATATTTATAAGCTTTTAGTTTTCCGTGATTAATAATTGAAAATGGGAACCTATCAGAATTCGCTTTCTATATGTGGTCCGTCCGTCTATCGCCGAGGTTCATCTCAAAAACCGCAATAGCAGAAATGTTCACCAAATTACGTTTTTTTGTTGGCGCTTTAAGAAATATATTTAAATCAAAATAAAACAATGATTATTGTGGGGCTTCGAACAACAAACGAGATCTTTTTGCTCCATGTCCATACCGGTAAGGCCCTAATGGTTGTTAATCATGAAAAGAAGCCTCAGCTTCCGTTGCAGCCATTATTTAACGTCACTGATTATTTATAACACTTAAATATTCATATTGGTTAAAATTTGATTGAATGTGTGGCACTAGTCCCACTAAAAACAAACAAAAATCTCATAATAACTGAACGTAAATGATAACAAGTCTATAAATAATTCTCTACCTTAGAGGTATAAACGGACATGTACGACATGTCGCGGGACGGTGCGTAATTTCCAACGCGGTACAAGACGGTAAGTATAGATGTCCGCATCTACCACAGCAAAATCTAATAAAACACCCAACTTGTCGTCATTTACGTCTTTTTATCTTTGAAATTACTTGTGATAGAAAAAAAAATAATGTAGGAATATGCGTCTCATTGTATGGAAGTGTATGATGCATTAAAATTTTTTTGCTATTTGGACATGACCTTTTATACGTAGGGACCGTCGACATGTATGCGTCCCCTTAAGTAACATTAAGCATGTTGTGGGTAATGCATCGCGAAGAGGTGACGCTAGTCTATTACCGCTACATGGCGGTATTGGGGAATTTTTGCAATACCGGTATAATACCAGTATTGATATTTCAAAAACCGGTTTTCCGGTTTTTCAGTATTTTTGCGGTATTTATCAAAAAAGCGCTAAATCCTTTTTAATTTAATCGAATAAACAAAAAAAAACATTAAATCAACTTGTTTATTTAAAGTTTAACAGTTAAATATTGTTTTGTTCCTTACACTAAACAAATAAGTAAAAAAAACTTCTTATACTTAACCAACAATTTAAACATTAAAAAAACGACTATCATTTACATATAAGTTTCCAGTGATGGAATCCAGACAGACCCGGAGAAACTGGAAGCAGTTCAAAATTGGCCAACCCCGTAAGAACAAAACCGAAGTACGGGCATTCTTCGGCCAATGCTCATGCTGGCATTTTGTTAAGGGATTCTCGGAGACAGCCAAACCATTACATCGGCTGACATAAGATAAATAACAATTTAGTTAGGATAAGACTTCTGAAGATTCTTTTCAGAAACTGAAGAAACATCTGTGTGAAACACCAATCCTGGAGTATCCACAAACTGAAGGTCAGTTTATAGTCAACACGGATGCAAGCAACACGGCCATCGGAGGGGTGTTAGGTATCTCAAAAACAGGGTGAAAGAGAAGTTGTTATTGCATATTTCAGCAAATCATTCATTATCTAAGCCCTCTGGCTTCTCTCTAGAAACTTGTGTGTGACAAGAAGGGAACTCTTGGCTGTCGTAAAGACGCTACAACATTTTAACAAATATCTTATCGGCAGACAGTTTTTACGGTGAACTGATCATGCAGCCTTGAAGTGGCAACTGCAATTCAAGAATCCAGAAGGTCAAGTAGCTCGATGGATTGAACATGAACAGCTCCAGGAGTTTGACTTCAAGACGGAACAGCAGCGGAAAGACGCATGGGAATGCACTTACACGAAGGCCGTGTTCGGAAGACTGCAAACATTGTGTTAAGCAGGAATCTAACGAAGTAACATTAAAGTTAACGAGAACAAGTCCTTTGGGTCTCTGGGAGAATAATGCTATGAGGGAGGCTCAAGAAAGAAATGACGACCATCGGCACATCATCACATGGAAGAAAACTCGAGTGTACTGGGCGCAATGGGATAGTCTGATACTTCGAAACGGAATACTCTACCGAAAATGGGAGAAGACTAACGGCAGAGAGTTCTATCTTCAGATAGTTGTCCCAAGAACGAGAGTACCAGATGTTCTTCATGAAATACACAGCATAAGAGTCAGCAGGTCTTTCTCTCCAAATCCTTCGAAACCTAGCATATAACATTATTATAATAATAATTAGTGTAACTAAGAAATATGCCAATTGCCAACACAGGACTCACACACACACAGCAAAACTATTATTTTACTAGCAGTTGATTTTGAGTGTATTGGTATACTTTCAATTGTTTCATAAATCATAATATTGTGTTGAAAACACTTGTGCGTATACAAAAATACATTAAAGCTAAAATACCGAAAAACCGGTATTTTTCTCTTTAGCACCGGTATTTAAAAATGGTCTAAATGGTGCGGTATTACCGGTTTTCCGGTAATACCAATTACCGGTATCCATGCCCTAATCACCACACAGACAGACAAACAAACATGTTATTTTTACTCTAAGCAAAATATACCTCCATGGTTATAAATAATAGGTATGTACTTATAGTAGGTAGGTACTCTAGTTTTACTGTCTTAATTAACTTAAAAGAAAATAATTTCAAAGTCAATTTCAAGTATATTCTTGTAAAATTTAAATTTGTAAATCAATGAAGAAATCTTGGCTAAGCTATATTGCAGTTGCAGTACTAAATATTGCAGTTTTAATGCCATAATAGTTATAATATCTACTTTACACTAAGTTATATAATATTATGATAATATTATATCCAATAATTCACTCAAAAATGTAACCAAAATGCAGATGGTCGATGCACATGCCATCCTATTTTACATGCAAATCGGGGTATTAATAAAAATGCAAAAGAAGCATTATGAGTGTATAATTTTTTTATTACCGAATATAGTAACGTACCTACTCAGGCACTTATTCGAGCTAAAAAGTTTAATGCATTTTTATTAAGCCAGTAATAAAATTTACACAATACTTTTTACCCGACTGCCAGGAAGGGTTATGTTTTTAGCTCGTATCTTGTATGTATGTAACTAGGTATGTATGTATATATTGTAATATTCTTTATTACCTTGTATCTAGAGAACCGCTAAACGTATTTTCACATTTGAGGTAGGCAAGTATCGTTATTGTTGAATTAGTTTAATGTAAAGTTGCGACAAAATAAAACAGAGACCCATGACAGGCCACAATTTACTATATTCCAAAATATAAAACGTTAAAATTATAAGTTATACACTTATAATAATAGTTATAAGTAGACATCGGATTATATGCACGATCAAAGTGCCGAAATATGCATGCAAATATGCACGAAAAAATGGCCGAAATATGCACAAAATATGCACAATCAAAAGTCACTTATTATAAAAATAACCCGTTTGCTCGTTATTTAAAAAAAAATATTTATTTTTGTAAGTGTTTTCCGGTGTTGCTCATAATAAATGCACTAATTTTCGTAATTTCATTAAATCCAGGACTTTTTCTTCTTTCCTTACTTACAATCTTAGTGCCCATGGAAGTTAATTACCGACTTTATTCAATTTTTTTTCAAATGTGGCCAACTACAAAGAAACATTTTGTTTCTAGAAAGATGTTGTACTTCGGGTGTTTTGCGGAAGTCTTTAAACAAGGGTGGGCTACATATTTGAAGGATTTTGATCTATCATACCTCTGTTTCGTGGCCTCGGTGTGTATTATGATAGCTAGTTTGGAGACAACGAGGGCATAATATGGCCGAAATATGCACTATCAACGAAAAAATGCCAAAATATGCACTATCGCCTAAAAAGCCCCATTATATGCATTTGCATATGCAAGTATGCAAATGCATATAATCCGATGTCTAGTTATAAGTAATTTGAATTTTTAAAACGTGATAATATGACCAAAATCTAAAATATCCAAATTCAAGAATTTGGCCACAAAAACGAAATTTCACGCGTGGGCCCAATTTTCTTCGCCTAATGAAGTAATTTTACGTTAGGTTGTAACCTTTGAGTTAAATTAATAATTGTCATTATTTTAATTAGCATGACAACGAGCATATGGCTGCAAGGCGGAGGTAACCCTTAGGGTTTGATAACTGTGAAATCATAATTGTCCCTTATATTACCGTACCTTCTTGGCCATATGTCACTCGAAATATTTGGGTCACTATAAAGATTGTTTTATGGGTTAATGTTGTAAAAATAATAATGGTTTTCATTAATTTTTATCTTTAAATTAGAATTATAGTTAGTTTCACAGTTAGATCACTGATTACTAAATAAATAATAATAATTACTACGTTAGGTGGTGTTCAAAATTTTTGCGTATTATGTACCTACTTGATCTAAATATTTTATTTTAACCTCTCGAATACCGGGATGTCAAAATTCTATTGAGCCGCAATGCTCGAGTTCTATGCCGCCATTTTTTTTTTAAATTTTACACCAATCAGCAACGAATTTAGGGCATACTTTTTGTAGCCAACTTCATACTCTTAAAAATAATGCATTGAACAAACAAAATTAAACCTTATACGCACTAAAATAAGTTAAAAAACTGCGTGAGGTCGAGTGCTGTCAGGTGGCTCGATAGCGAGTCAGTGGTACACGGAGTTATTTTACGGGTGGCTCGATATGGTGTCAAGGTTCAAGAAGTTAATAGTTATGTAGTTATTTAATCTTATGATAAGGCAAAATTTAGGTAACATACAGATTTATTTATTTAAGTATTTATTTTGTTCAATATTACAATAATATTACAAAATACAAGAAATGTTGCCGCAAAAACTACAAAGCATTGAGGTACTATAATACTTTATCTATGCTACAAAGAGTTTATCTGGACAAGATGTGGTCAAATATCAAGATAATATTGCCAAAGTGGGAAACATAACGATTGAAAGTGATAAGAACAGTTTTTTTAATAATTAAAGATTTTTCTTCCTCATATTCTTATTAAAAAAAACACTGCAACGCCAAGAACTCTACAGCAATGATACTTTTAACTGTGTGAAAAGTTAGTGACAACTGACAGGGGAGTGTGATCCCGTAGGCCGTAGGCCGTAGCACATCAATTGGTTTATCTGAGTTATCTGTAATCGGTGATTATCCTATCAAACAATAATTACAGTAGCTCTTTGGTCTTTCTCATGCGGGCCATTACATGTGCTAATGACTTTTCTAATTTGTAGCCGACCTTTCTTAAAAAAATTAACTCACCGAAAAAAGGGCTTAAAAGCAGCAGTAGTTAGTATATCGACGAAGTTGGACCGGCGTACATTGCGCCTCAAAATATTTGATCAGTAAGTAAGTAATTGCAACGACTGAACATAATATTATAGTCCATACAATTAGCGGCTGTTAGCAGAAGTCTTTTTCAACTTTATTTTGCCAATGTCTGCCGCCTCAATGCCTTACCGATGTCAGAGTTATAACGCCTCCGTGGTATAGTGGTATAGAGTGGCTCTTGACTCGGAGGTCGTGGGTTCGATTCCCGCGTTGGAAACATGGTATTTCCAAGTTTGGTTAGGACAATGCAGGCTGTCGGTTTTCCGTCCCACTGGGTTATGAGAGTAAAGGAATAGAGAGTGCTCTTGTATACACTTGGGCACCATAAAATTACTCCTGCGTAGCTGGCCTGGTTTCAATGAAACCTGCCACCGTCACCGAAACCGGTGTGGGAGCTATTAGATATTATTATAATGTCAGAGTGGCTCAATTTAAGACGTCTTTACCCTACCTCATAAGAGTTCTCTACTACCCTTGGCCATAAAATCCCAATAATAAAACCATAGTGGACGCTCACCAAAAACAACACCACAGTTTATCGATGAGCAGATAGCTGACCGCATCTGTATGGTAATGCCCATATATGGTAATGTCCATATGCCGCGCCACCTGGTGAATTAATTAGATCATTACGTCGGCGCGTGCGCAGCGACATCCCTGCTCGATGGTAATCTATGATGGGGTGGACTCATCACGTAAAACCAACGATTTGGCAGATGTAAATTCATCACTTTGACCATATTATTATTAATGAATAGTCTAAAGATTTTGCAAAAGCGCTGAAAGATCAATTTTTATTAATATTTATATGACCAAGGGTGCATACAGCAGCGTCATGAATTTTACCATACAAAAGTTAAAAAGACACTTTGAGCGCTGCTACTTTCACAGCAAAGTCTGCATAGGGGACCCATTCACATCCTAAATTATTACATCTAAGATATAACGTAGGTAGTTTTGTTACACCCTGTAAAATATTAACGAAGGTAATGCAATGTTGATATTTTTGCGTAAATTATACGATTTCAAAACCAAGAGCCACACGAAGAAATAATAACTCAAAATATAGTTATTGTTAATCATACCTTTTTATGGTTTACCGTTTCATGATCAAGGCTATAACGTAACTCTTGTACTATTGTAACCTTCTCAAAAGTAAAAGCAGTCGTATTATACCTAGTAACATGCTATAGTAACCTAATATTGTTCGTATCGGTAACTAGAGAGCGTAGCGGATACAGTAATGGTAGGTTTGCTGTGCATGTCAATCTAGGAAACATCATTGACGCCTATCTATAATCAGTGTCCGTATCATGATTTATAACAGTAGCTAATAGATAACGGCCGCTAGTCTATCTGTACTAAAACTATCCTATGTCCTTTCTCGGGACTCAAATTATCTCAATACCAAATTTCAGGAAAAACGGTTCAGCGTTTTGGACGTGAAGAGGTAACAGATAGACAGACACACTTTCGCATTTATAATATTAAAGTTTAGAAAGGTTTGATTTCTAGAAGATGTTCTTACTTGTTTTCCTCTTAGTTTCTATGAGCGAGATGGTTATGGCGTTAGATCCTTTAGGGCAGCATCATTTTTGTGGCGGAAGTCAGAATCCTTTTTCCTGTTCTTGAGATACAGCCTAATGAGTGAGTAACAGACATACGGACAGACAGAGAGACGGACAGACAGACAACGAAGTCTCAGTAATAGGGACCCGTTTTTACCCCTTGGCTCCCGCTACCATATGTGCAATGTGTGCAATACACACGGGCGCCATCCTCTAGGGGCACCAAATCGCCATCTTTAGGGGCGCCAAAACCAAGGATCCGAAAAATTTGCCTAAAGCAGGCCTGTCCCACTCGCGCCTTTAGGTATCGAACTGTAAGTATCCCTTTAAAGGGGCAGATCACAAGGGACTCACAAGCGAGCGGTGACGCGCGCGCAAGATTTTTTCGTCGCATATATCTATGTACTGATTTAACCGCTGTGACAGAATCATTATTAATCTGATAAATATGAACAATTGAAAAAAATCAAAGAAATATTTCAATAAAGTCATTTAAGACTTTAAAATACAAAAAAAGATAAAATAATACACAAACATAGCAAATAAACCAATTTGTTACAAACAAACCGCATACTACACATAAATAAACACAAGTTACTATGTTTAAGTTGTAAAAAAATCCTGACCAGCTCCTACACTATAATCGAATATAAAACTATTATAAAATATACGTTGGGTTACTAAAATTTGATTATTACTATAAAAAAGTTTGCTATTAGTAGCTATAGTAATTAAAAGAAGATTATTTTATTTTCTAAAAGGTGACAATCTTGATTTCGTCAGAAAGGGTACCTCTTACGCGATAGAAAGAGAGCATGTGCATGTAGGCAAATATAATTGTAGGCACCTAGCACTGCGCGGTCGGAATTTGAACTTTATAGTATCACAGCAAGAGTTGTTATTTTTTTAAACGGGTTTCACGAGTTGGACTTCTGTTGGTACTACTAATATATATTCTGTGCCTTAAGGGGCGCCAAAATCCTTTTTTTGCACACAGGCGATAGTAGCCCTTACGGGGGCCCTGCTGGCGGCATCGGCGGGCTTTGCAGGCTCCACTAAGCAAACTTTGAGATTGGCCATTCTAGGGGTTTTAACGCCTATCCGTCAGTAACTAGTCCGCGACTTCTAGTATGCAAAATCATGACATTCAGTACAACTACAAGTCACAATAGCAGCAAATAGTCTGTATTCACTACGAGTATTCTGTAATATTCTACACGGTGTACTCTTATTTTATCAACATTCATCTAGTTAGTAATTTCGAAGTTCAATTATTATAAACAACAATCAATTTAATTATTATTTGTTTCTGGTTTCTGCTCTTGTTTTGTAAAAAACATTAATTTTACAAATCGACAAAATAAATAAAGTTTTTAAAGGGGCCGGATTAGCAAAAGTTTACTGTAACCTTTGCTAATCCGGCTCCTGGCTAGCCCGGCGGCGCACCTTGAAATGCGACATGCCAATCACTGGTTAATTTAGGTACTTACATAAACATTATATTGCCCAATATTTTTGTAGATACTTTTTTTTTTAATTACTGATAAGTGCCTATTCTTTAGGAAAATCATTTTTGTAGTTCAGATAAAACGATTTGATTTTAAGGTATTGTAATATGTAAAAATCTAGGCAGTAGGTACTCTATAATCCGATAAATTCGCTCATCCGACACGGTCATGCAAAACGTTTGTCAGATTAACGGGGGTCTACTGTATATTTAGAAATAATTTTTGAGAGAACATTATTAAATCTCTGTTGTTCCCACTTATTGAATTTAAAAACAGCTTTGGCTTAGTCATCGCCACCCTTTAATCCCTATATCGGAAAGTAATATAAATCATTTTCGTTACAACCAGATGTACCAGGGCCGGTAAGGGATCCACCTGGAGGACCGGGGGCCGAACCCTTTGTCTTAGATGCCCCGGCAAGATATAGGGCCCTTTAAGGAGCGGAAAAAATAATTAGTCTGTCCCTGCAATTATGTATATTTAGTAGAAATTATAATGCCCTCGCACACTAAAGACGAGTTGCATAATGATATACTACAAAGAAAAATATTTTTGAGTGTAAATACTCTAAACCAGCTAAAGAAACATCCTAATTTTATGTACTCTTTAATATTGGTCGTATGGGTCCAATGAACAAACATAATATACTTTTAAAAATTATGTCTTTTATGTAAGTACTTACACAAGAACTTTTAATCATCATATCAATAAGTGCGGTTTTATCTTAAAGTTTAAATCAATAATTAAAAAAAGCTACAAAATATGCAATCATCAACTAACGCCTATAATGTGCGCTACATCTCCCTAAGGAGTGTGGTTTACTGAAGTATCCAATTTGCCGGGCACCTGGACACGTCTAGGGGTTGGGGGATGATCGTTATTAACGACTAACGGCACCTTGACGATGGATTAAAAAAAGTCAAGAAAAAGCCTTAGTGCCTTGTGCCTTATCACACTGGCGATTGGCGAGCGATTTGAAAGCGACGCGACTGCGCAGCGCACAAGCCGCGCGCGCGATTCCGCGGCGTGCACGTCGCGATAGCGCAGCGTCGTCGCGGCGTGGCATGGACGCCATTTTGTACACTCGTCTACACAGATTATTATTATATTTAGTAGACTCGTCTAGGGAGTGACGTCAGAATCCATTTTGCTGCTGCTGCGTGCACGCCGCGCAATCGCGGCGTCATCGCGGCGTGTGCGCTGCGCAGTCGCGTCGCTTTCAAATCGCTCGCTAATCGCCAGTGTGATAAGGCCCTTAAAGTAAGCTAGTATGTTTTCTCTTGTTAGTAGACTCCAGTATATGAAGAGCATGTACGAAAGTAATTCATATCTATCTGTAATTTGAAATCAATAAAGTAAAATATTTTGGTGAAAACATTTTATGTTTAATTAAATAATGCAGGAAAAAAGGAAAGAAAACCTGCATTTAGACAGATATTGTATTTACTTATTCATATTAACAATAAAGAAATACATAAGTACATAAGTTATGTTTTACACTTATTGGTTAACTGAAAGGGATAACTAGCTGTGCGCAGTCGATAAGGCCGCCATTTTTATTCTTTTTTTTTTATTTTTTTTAAATTGCACTTTTAATATTGTCATCAAATAAAGAGTTTATTAAAGGCTTAAATCGTGTTTAGTTTTTTATTGTTTTCTGATCTATTCAATTTTGATAAACCTAAAATATTTGTGGCTGCATTTTTAATGGGATTTTACCCATAATCATCCTATCCTGGTTCCTCGATTTTATGGTAATATCTAATTTGTAACTCACAGGAAGGATGTGCGTAAAAAAGTAGCCGCGCGTTAAATTTATGCGACAAGCTTTCACTGATGCCTATAATGTATTCGTGGGGTAAAGGCAAATTTTTGTACCTTAGGTAGGTACTATTTATATTATTAGATAGATACCACCTAGACCTGTATCAGCTGTCAGACATTTTATGTAGGTTACACGCTAAAACCTACATAAAAATGTTCCTACTTCCTATTGGGTTTCTAATCTCTGTGTTGCGATAAACTAAAAAGTTTTTGTTATATACGTTTCAGCCATCAGTTTAAATTGGCAAAAATGACTACAGTCTACTCGTTAGAGTAGACTGTAGTCATTTTTGCCAATTTTTTGCCAAAAAAAACGCTATAATAATTTAACCTGAGTAGGTTCGGCGTCTATTCGATGAGAACGAGAGTTCGTTCTCATCGAATAGACGCCGAAACTAGAGTGAAACTTTGTATCTGACTACCTGTAGCTCTACCATGAGTGTTTTTATCGATTCTCGATTATATGGCAAATTTTACAGCTCCTCTAGCGGTCACTTGCGGAACTAAAATCGCCATACTAAATATTTACGTAGTCGGTATCGAGTATCGATAAATACTACAGCTAAACTCATGGTAGAGCTACTGGAGGTTGTACAATTTGCGACAAATTGTAAGCTCTCTCAGAATTACCTCAAACTTCAAAGTTACATCACCGCCACCACTATATCTAGATATTTATACCGTTACCTGTCACCACTGTCTTATTGTCTAAAACCTAATAAGTATAATGTAACTAATATGTGTTATAATATAACCAATCATCTTTTTATAAGCTGCACAGTGCACGTATGGTTTGCACACAATGCACCAGTGACCAGATGTGGCTTACAAGCTGCGATTAGACAATATCCAATCACGCGCCATCCATCCACAATCCACATCTACCCCTATCCAATTAAAGCTCTTGTGTAATAAAAAACATCATTTATACTCATTTACATACAAATGTTTTATAAATGTCCTTAATTTGGTCATTGTTGGGACTTTTTTGCGTAATATCGGGGACCTGTTTTTTTGGGCGCGAGCCTTTTAAAAAAAGTTTTTATTGATGGCCTGCATAATTTTGATCGCGTGCGCGGAACCTGTATTTCATTAGGCATTCAATGGTTTCTTTTGTTATTTAAGATCACGAGCTTGATCCTCAGAAGCAGATAAATTATAATATTCTTGACAATATATTGCATGATAAACGCGTGTTTTATAAGAGCCAAGAACCGGTATTGAAATAAATCGTCTAAAAAGTCTTGTCATCAAAGTTTTACGAGTTACGACATATCTACTTATAATATTATTTTAGAGCCAAAAGACACAAGAGAGACCTTTAGATATCGCATGAATCCGTTGTAATAATATTATATATTATATTTTTTTAATATACTTTTTTTTATTTTTTATTTATTTACCATTTAAAACAATACATATTACAAAACATATAATATATCATCGAGAAACCACGAAGGTTTATTAAGACGACTTACCTTCATATTTGATTTGAGTTGATCTGAGTTCAGCCAATGTTCTAGAATCTAGCCTAATCTTTTTTAGATTTAATCAAAAGTCACAGAAACAATAAAACTTATCAAGTAAGCTAAGAATTTTAAGAAATGCCTGATCAAGTCCTCAACATGTTTTTAATTTCTTAAGACGTTGCTCTTTTTAATTTTAAGGCGTAACCAATAAGAATACAAATCAAGCAACTGCTGCAATAGTTTTCTCATATTATTATTGTATTTTATTAAAAATTATATAGGAAATATTGAATAAATAGATAATAATTATTATCTATTTATTTATATTATAAATTTTTTTATGAAATTAAATTTTTTATTTAAGTACGGTATATTAACGTTTTTATTTATGAAAATCTTCTACTTATTGAGGTTTATTTATGACATAAAAAAATATTCAGTAAGTATATAAAAAATGTTTTAATAATAATAATTAATAATTAAAATTATTCTTTCCCGCCTAGTTGAAGTAAAAGAAAATGCGTACCTTGCAATTTGCCTAACAATAAAAACTAAAAAGTTAAAAACTACTGATAGCGCCTTGAAATAAATATAAGCAACATCTATTGACATGTTCCCTCAAGATTTTCTCAGGAAATCAGAAAGTTACTCAACAAAGAGTCACAGATAGAACCTTCTTATTGTCTGCTGTTCTAAGAACTTGGTAATAATTTAATAATAATAAGCTTTATTTGCCACTACAAATATTAGGTATAGTTTTCCTCAAACGTCTCCGTGGTCCAGTGGTTCAGACTTCAGAGCGTGGATCTAGTGAGTCTAGAGCCACGCTCTGAACCACTGGTCGTGGTCGAGATCGTGGGTTCGATTCCCGCGTTGGAATCATGCTATTTTCAAGTTTGGTTTGGACAATGCAAGCTGATCACCTGATTATCTGATAAGTAAGATGATCCATGCGTCGGACCACGGATGGGCATGTAAAAGTCGGTCCTGCGCCTGATCTCTCGCCAGTCGTGTCGGTCTTCCGTCCCACTGGGTTATGAGAGTAAAAGGAATAGAGAGTGTTCTTGTGTACTGCGCATACACTTGGGCACTATAAAATTACTCCTGCGTAACGGGTCTGGTTTCAATACAACCGGCCACCGTCACCGCAACCGGTGTGGGGAGTTATTATAGTTTTCCTACACACAGGCCAATGCCAGCCTTTGATAATATGATTTTAGTTATCCCTGAATGAAACATGCAGCACCTACATACAGTAAAAAATTTAATAATACCAATTACTAAATACTGTTGGTGCTTATTCTTACAATCTATACTAATATTTTAAAGCGGAAGAGTTTGTTTGTTCGTTTGTTTGTTTGAACGTGTTAATCTCAGGAACCGATTTGAAAAATTATTTCAGTGTTAGACAGCCCATTTATCGAGGAAGGCTATAGGCTATTATTTATCACGCTAAGACTAATAGGAGCATAGAAATAGAGGAAAATGTGGAAAAAACGGGGGGAAGTTATTTGCAAGGGCTTACCCTTTCAAATTATTTCCCCCCGTCTTTTCCACATTCAACGCGCTAATCTCAGGAACTACTAGTCCGATTTGAAAAATTCTTTCAGTGTTAGATAGCCCATTTAACAAGGAAGGCTATAAGTATCTAATAGGCTATATTTAATCACGCTAAGACTAGTAGGAGCGAAGAAATAAAGTAAAATGTGGAAAAAACGGGGGAAATTATTTGAAAGGGCTTATCTCACGAACTACTGGAGCAATTTTTCTGTTATTTGGCAGAGATTAGAAGTAGACTTTTTTTGTGGAATAATTTGTCTGAGAAATATTTAATTTGTATTTCACAGATATGGCACCCGCTGTGCCACAACGAAGTGGCACAGCAGGTGGATCTGTTCCATTGCACTCTCAGTGAATTTACACATAATTGCCTGTTTGTCATTTGTTATGGGAAGATAAGTGATTATATACAAAAGTAATAATAGTTTGGTTTGTATTAATTTATTAAGATTTATTTACCAAGGATAGATTTTACTTACAATTTTTTACTTAAATTAATTATTGATGGATTAGATATTATATAATATACTGGTTATGGTTTTATAATTATTGTTATTAATTTTATCGTTTTAATAGTGGATACTGATGAACTCATTATTTTAATTTTTTAACTAAATTTGTAATACAATTTTATGTACACTACTATCGCATTAGGTAAACCCTATAATGATAGTTTAAGTGTGTGATGATGAAATAAATAAATAAATAAATTTACGCGGGCGAAGCCGTGCGAAACGTCTAGTCTAGTACATAATAATAAGTGTGATAATATTATAGGCATATCTTGAACATCTGTTCAAGATATGCTGGTACATAATAATATATTTTTTGATTTACTATTTTTGAGCTAAGTACCCAATTTAACATGCGAGAATAATTACTTGGCGTAAGAAATATTATTCTTAATTAATATTATAATTAATATATTATATAATTAAGTAAGGTAAGTTTTTTAATTTCTTACCTTACAATAAATATAATCACTTATTATTAACTTTTTATGAACCTTACCTTCTTCTATAAATTGTAACTGTGTGTCACTCATGAGTCATGACTCATTCATGCATTGGTAATTTTATTAAAAAAAAACAAGGTGCACACACAGACGATGGACCTGCCAATAAAAAAAAACTCAAATATGTTACCAGTTCCTGGTACAACGGGAGTTGTAGCCCGTGAGACCCCGTGACTCACCGGGAGAGGAATCTCCGGTGACTCACACTTTTACTCTGAGTCTGACCCCTCACATCACGCCACCAAAAATGGATCTGCCGAGCTTAAATTACATTTTAAATATATTTTTCTGATTTATTTCGTTGCCGGTCCCAAGGCAGCTTTAGCATGTCCCTCGCTCCCTGAGATCATATCAAAGGGTTTTCGTGGTTGGAAACCGCTGTCGATCCTGGTGACACAGGAGATACAGAGGTGTTTACATGTTTGGTGGGCCAAAACCGGTTAAAAAATCATAAATTACATGATATTTCAATGATTGCCATGTTTCCTGGTTATTAAATTGGTATAATGCTTTAACCTCCTGAATCATTCGGACGAGTTTTTTTTTTAATGAAATAAGGGGGCAAACGAGCAAACGGGTCACCTGATGGAAAGCAACTACCGTCGCATATGTACACTCGCAACATTAGAAGAGCTGCAGGTGCGTTGCCAGCCTTTTAAGGGGTAACAGGGGAGGGTAGGGAAGGGAATTAAAGGGTAAGGGATTGGGCCTCCGGTAAACTCACTCACTCGGCGAAACACAGACGCCGGTTTTCTGTGAGGACGTGGTATTTCTCCGGTCGAGCCGGCCCATTCGTGCCGAAGCATGGCTCTCCCACGTCAGTTGTCACGTCACGAGTTGATCAGTTTTTGCAGTAGCATCTTAGCATTAAGTAAACTTATGCTGCGAATCATTTTTCCGTTTGCTAATCTTTGATGCCATATTGTAATATATTATTATCTTTTATTATTCAAATAATAATAAGCATACTTAATTAATAATTACCCATTATAATAATTTGATGAATGGTTATTCAAAGTCGGTGTTTGGCTCTATCTACTTTACATAGACAAACTTTTTTTTTTTTTAAGGTGGACGCTTCACACCACGTCAGTCTGGCCCCGTGCTAAGTACCTGAAGGACTTGTGTTACAGACAACGGAAATATATTTAATACTTTTATACTATACATATATTTAAGATTTTTATTATAATATCATACACATATTTAATACACATCCAGACCCGGGAACATTGAAAAACTTTTTGTTCCGTCGGCGGGATTCGAACCCGCGACCCCCGGCTTGAGTTGCCAACTTGCCACACACTCTAACCACTGAACCACGGAGGTCGTCAAAAAACTCCCAAAAGGTTCCCATGTTACAGTCCGAAACAGGATTTTGAAGGAAATGAGCAAAATTCCCACATCAACATATTGATGCATCGACCATCGTGAGAAGTGTGCAGGCTTTGGTGTTCGGCATTAGACGGAAGCACAGCCGGTTTTGGCGAAGGAAGTGATATCATTTAATTATTTCCTTTCTCGTGCTTATTATGAGAAAATAAGATGCATTATTAATTTACATGGCGCCAAATATGTCAATGTCCGACAAATTAGTAGGGGGAAGTAGGGGGAAGGGGGTATCTTAGGCACAAAATTGTATAATTCTAAATACGAGAAAATTTATACGTGGGAGAGCCATGCTTCGGCACGAATGGGCCGGCTCGACCGGAGAAATACCACGTTCTCACAGAAAACCAGCGTGAAACAACGCTTGCGCTGCATTTCGCCGAGTGAGTGAGTTTACCGGAGGCCCAATCCCCTACCCTATTCGCTTCCCTGCCCTCAACTATTCCCTTCCCTTCCCCACCTTCCCCTATTCCCCCCTTCCCTACCCTCCCCTATTACCCTATTCCCTCTTAAAAGGCCGGCAACGCACTTGCAGCTCTTCTGATGCTGCGAGTGTCCATGGGCGACGGATGTTGCTTTCCATCAGGTCACCGATTTGCTCGTTTGCCCCCTTATTTCTTAAAAAAAAAAAAACGAATTATTACGCTAGTGTTTAGTGAGACTACTTGTAGTCGAGGTTGTTATTTTTTTAGAGTTCCGTACCCAAAGGGTAAAAACGGGACCCTATTACTAACACTTCGTTGTCCGTCCGTCTGTCTGTCTCCAGGCTGTATCTCAAGAACCGCTATAGCTAGACTTCTGAAATTTTTACAGATTGTGTATAATATAATATCTGTTGCCGCTATAACAACAAATACTTACTGAAAACAAAATAAAATTAATATTTAAGGGGGGCTCCCATACAACAAACGTGTATTTTTCGTCCTTTTTCGCTCTATATCAATAATGGCAAGAGGTAGGCACTTGAATTTTTCACACATTCTTTTGTTATATGTGTATTTTAATATTAATAATGTAAAATTAAATAAAAATTTAAGGAGGGTCCATACAAAAAAGTAAAAACACAATTGTTATCTAGCCTATTTTTGGTCTGTATCGGTACGGAACTTCGTGCGCGAGTCCGATTCGCACTTGGCCGATTTTTTATAATTCAGCCATTAGATTACTCATATTCATCTTGAACTTAGGTACTACTTACAGAAATTAAATTAAACTTAACTTAGGTAGGTACTGTTTGAAATAAAAAAAAACTGTCATTTTAAAATTATTTATTATAGCTTACAAAACAATAAAACATAATATATTTTATATTATTGGTTTGTTTTAAGTATGTACATATTATTAGATTTAATGAAAAATAAATTCATTCATCTATTGTAAAAAGAAGTCATTGTAACTACAGAAAACTTACTGCATAGTTTCTTTTCTAAAACAACCTTTTGGGAGTATTGAGACAGCTTGTACGTATATTAAATAGTTATTATTTTTAACTTGAATTTAAGTTCTGAAAATATACTGATAAAGAATTACTTAATGCCTTCTGGATTGGACCTTTATACTTAAATCTAGCTGGTAGGAAGCTTAAATATACAAAATTCATTATTGCAGAGATCATAGACTAGATTCTACAGTTTAGTATTCAATAAACCATGGAAAGAAAACGGTAAAATTAATGTACTTAGGCACAAACTAGTAAGTAAACGTATTTTAAATTCGAAATCATAGACTTTATATCTTTTCGCAAAAATAATACTGTATAATCGCTCAAAGTTTTTGTAACTTACTTTTTTATACACACATCTATGGATATTTTCGAACTCAGTGGGCAAATGAAAATATAAATGTTTGAAAATTATCAAAGATCGTTACAATTTGCAATAACATATTTTTTTCATAAAAAATCATTACTTATATTATTCGTTACTTATTTTTAATAATATTGTTTATTTTGTGGCAACTGGCACTATTTGAAATACAATATTATTAATAACTACAATTTCCCGTAGTCGCTGCTGCTAACATTAAAAAATAAGATGTTGAATTTTGAAATGATCTAGCCTCAATTTTCTGATATCCAAAAATAGCGTTCATTTGCTTTAATCTTAATTACTTATCACTAATATAAAGGTTTCTCTGTAATAACTTATTATTAATTATTATTTATCACGATGAGATACTTCTAGTTCTCTTTATCACTTGACGCAGACTCCGAATGCTTCCTCAGCGTCCAATAATCTGAAACAAAGAAAAAAATAATTATAAAAAACAAGCAAAAAGTCAGCAGATTTTTGTGTTCGAGTCAGGGAATATATTATAATATACTTATTGTATAATATAACGATATCACCTAGGGTGGGGGAGGGGCTCAATTTTAAATATTTAGTTTTTTGCTTATATCGCTAAAACGGTGCATTGTAGAGAAAAAATGTCCGGTACATAATGAAAGCTCATAAAATTTCCTACAAATTTGTCTTTTACACTTTCTATCTATCTCCACTCCTTGCCTTGCTATGAGCTCTTATCTATCTCATCTATACAGATTTCGAGTATCGTTTGATTAACATGCGGGGAGCTTCGGCACCGGACGTTTCTGTCACTTATAACGAAACGTTTCTATTGCGTCTTATTTCTCCTTTTTAGGAACAAACTAAGTCATCTATACATAATATAATAAAATCGTAGGAAAGTGAATTCTGTAAGTACATTGAATATTTTTGAAAAATAATACTTGGGACGTGATCTACTATGCTAACGCGGACGAAGTCGCGGGCACCAGCTAGTATTAAAATAAAATTAAAATTTAAGTGGGGCTCTCATACAAAAAACATATTTTTTTGCCTATTTTTGCTCTGTATCGGTTCGGAACCCTTCGTGCGCGAGTCCGACTCGCACTTGGCCGATTTTATTAAATTACGCGACAAAAACCATTTTGTCGCTTACGCCCTTTCCATTTTTTGTTGTTACAAAACAAGCAATCTAAAACATATCTAACACGGTTTTTTTACTTTAACTTGGTACTACTATTATATATTCTGTGCTTTAACGCGGCGTCACCTTAAAGCAACTTTGAAAAAAAAAACCAATAACATTTTCGGTTTCCGTTTACTGAGTAAGTATAATATCAGTCCCACGGGTGAGAAAACAAGTTAGGTTATAGGTACTTTGTTATCTGATATAAGCGGCCAAAAGAGATCTTTACGTATTACTATTGTTCAAACACAATAGAATATAGAATTTCTAACTACATAAGTAACACTTTGTTATAAATAAGCAATACGGCATGAAATAGGTTGGGGAAAAGTCTTTTCGCATTAAACAGTAGATATGTATGAATTTGTCATAAAATCTCTTGGGCTATATACTTACTACTTATACTGGCAATTGTATCCGATTGATTTTGGTATTGTATCAAAAAGTTTTAATTTTACAGCTAAGACAATAGGCATGATGACTAATTTTTTTCTTATCGGTAATTGAAAGACACTTAAAAAATAGAAACATCATTGAAAAAATGACTCTGATAGCTTAAAAATTCACCAAGATATGACAATTCAAATATCTTATAAAAAAGACCTGCCCGAAACGCTCCATACAAAGTGCTACGAAAGTATGACGTCAGTCTTTCGTAGTTTGTACGCATCGGGAGACAACTTTGTTCGACAGGTATATTAAATATTGCGTTTATGAAAGTGGTTTCATAACAAAAGTTGCTTTTAATTGCATAAGTTATCGAATTGTATACAAATATTAAAAAATTTAATTGAAAAAAAATTCGACTTGAAGGCGCATAACAAAAAAAATACAAATTGCTATCAAGCTGAAATTTTGGGAACACTTTTTTTTTACCGTGATTTCTTTATTAAAATAAAGAAATCACGGTAATAAATGTTAATAAATTAACAAAATTCGCTAATCTTTGACCTTGTCATCATCCCTATTCCAAATTCAAATTAGGTAAATGTAAGATTTTACATTGTTTTTCTTATTAATAAAATTAGTGATTCTAAAGAAGAAATTCGATACCTTTTAAAGTTTTATTACAAAAAAGGTATGTAAAAATGAAACACAAGCCTCGAAAAAAATTTGTGATGAACTTATGGACCTAATGCAGTATATCTGTGAGAGTAGCGCGAATTTGGTTTAAGCGTTTTCAATCTGGAAATTTTGATATCAAAGATGCACGTCGCTCTGGTCGCCCTGTTACGGACAAATTACAAAACTGATGCCATTTTTGAAAAAGTGGAGCAAGATCGGCATATTATTAGTAGTTACGAATTAGGATGTAGCTGAAGAACTGGGGATTGACCACAAATTAACGGTTTTAGCGCTTTTAAAAAAAGCTCGGTACACAAAAAAGCTCGATATTTGGGTGCCTCATGAGCTCACTGAAAGAAACCTAATGAACCGTGTACTCATTTGTGATTCTTTATTATGACATAATGAAACCGAACCATTTTTGAAGAAGCTGATAACTGGTGATGAAAAGTGGATCACGTACGACAAGAAGTGCGAAAAAAATCGTGGTCAAAGGCCGGTCAGGATTCACAGACTGTGGCGAAACCCGGGTTAATCGGGGAATGAACAAGGTGATGCTGTGTGTGTGGTGGGATTGGAAGGGCATTATCAACTCTGAACTGTATTGTGAACAACTGATGAGATTAAGAGGAGTCCACACCGACGTTTTTCCATACAAACGCTGTCCCCTGTTTCCTCCCTGGATAATGCCGGTAGAGTTATGATTTTTTTCCTGAATATCTTATTAGCATGTCGCTATGTTTTCTTTTTTTTCATAATTTTATTATTAAAAAAGATAAGAACGTCCAAAACCCCAAAAAAATGGCAAGATTTTCCTCTGTGTTCAAACACCCAGAAAACAAAACTGGCTAAAATATAAAAAAAAAAACATAGGAACATAGATCAAACCTTGCTTTAATTCTTAATGAAAAAAGTACTTAAATCGGTTAAGTTTTGGAGAAGGAAACAGCGGACAACGAATCGAAGATTTTCTGTTCTTTTATTAGAAATTTTGTCGTGTTGTCTCTATCGCGCTCTGCGGTGGGAGACTTGAGATTGGTGAGACAGAAACCTATTTTCAATTTCTCTCGCCCCTGGTGTATCCTCTTAAAGCAAGAAGTTAAGAGAAAGAGGCCGGAATTAATCAACAGAAGGGGTGTGGTTTTTCACCATGATAACGCCAGACTTCGCTAGACACTCATCCACTCAGCAAAAATTACGGAAGTTTGGCTGGGAGGTGTTAATGCATCCGCCGTAAAGTCCTGAGTAGTGAGTCCTGACCTTGCACCTTCAGATTTCCACCTGTTTCGGTCGCTGCAGAATTCCTTAGGCAGTGTCAGGTTGACATTACAAGAAGACTGCCAAAACTACTAGTCGCAGTTTTTTTATCAGAAGCCCCAACATTTTTATAGCAATGGGATCATGTTCCTACCAACAAGATGGCAAAAAGTTATCGAACAAAATGGCACCTATATACTTTAGTCAATTGTAAATAAACTTTATAAAAAACCTTTTGAATTTTTGTATAAAATGCGAAGAAACTTTTTCCCCAACCTAATATTTCTAAGGTTGGGTTGCACCAGAGAGGCGTGGTTTAAGTTAAAGTTATGGTTATAGGCTAAATTTAACTTTAACTTTAACCTTAACTTTGACCGGAGAAATTGACAGATGACTGCTGGTCCAACAAGGTTATAAATGAACGTGGGCGGGGGCGCTGCTGGTAAAGGAGAACTGCCAAAAATGGCGTTTTTGTATGATGATGAGTTCCTTTTTTCGCCACGTGCATTTAACACCTTGTCGAGCTCTATAGTTATGGTTAAATATGGCGTCTTGATGGCGTCCATTTTTAACTTTTTTTTTATGAAATAAGGGGGCAAACGAGCAAACGGGTCACCTGATGGAAAGCAACTTCCGTCGCCCATGGACACTCGCAGCATCAGAAGAGCTGCAGGTACGTTGCCGGCCTTTTAAGAGGGAATAGGATAATAGGGGAGGGTAGGGATGGGAAGGGAAGAGAAAAGGGGAGGATAGGGAATGGAATTGGGCCTCCGGTAAACTCACTCACTCGGCGAAACACAGCGCAAGCACTGTTTCACGCCGGTTTTCTGTGAGAACGTGGTATTTCTCCGGTCGAGCCGGCCCATTCGTGCCGAAGCATGGCTCTCCCACGTATAAACCAAACTTTAACCAAAGATTTGACATTTTGCATTGTAGTTAAAGTTAAAGTAACAGTTATAGTTAAAGTTAGTTGGTGCACCCAACCTAAGTCATTTCGAACATAAAACACACAAGTCTGCACTCTGCAGAATAATGCGTCCGAGCGAAATTTAATCGCGCAGTGCAGTAGTGTTAATACTAGCACTTTAGCAGGCTTGTTATTTCACGCAGTGCACGCAATTACAATACGATATTTTTGCTATAAACCTGGGAAATCACTTTCATAAAGCACTGGTAATTCTGTCAAGTCAAGACTCTGGTACGACTTACGAGGAAATACGAAACTATACCTGGTTAAAATATAAAACGTTGAACTGGTTTTTTATAGACTTTTTTTAATAATAGGGATGCCGGCTTAAAACTTATTTTTAAGCCTCCATTCGATGATATAATATGAAAAAATATAATATCATTGCCTCCATCCCTATTATTAAGTGTTATTTACCAGCAGCCATCAATTTATCTCAAAAATAAAAATTACATGCAAAATATCTAAATCAAATCCAGCCAAGCAAAAGGTTATCTAACCCGAAGCGAGCGAGACGGCAACAAAACCTGTTTGCGAGCGGAGTCTGACAGGAGCAAAAAAAAAAGAAAAAATACACCGACTTTATTGAAGCTACCTGAGTTACGCGGTAACATTGTTGGTAAAATCGTTTTTTTTCATATGAAATGACGAATTGTGTTCAACTTCATTTTTGTAAATTTTAAGACTGGCTTCATACTCGCCGCTTTTATTAGCGAGCAGGTTATTTTGGTTATTTTATGTAAAATGTTTTTTTTGTTTATTTGTGTTTGCAATGTTTTCTTTGCAAGCTTTAAAGTTCAAAGTCCGAGAAAAAATATTGTCAGATGGACATTATTAAGAGGATACCACAGCGGCTAGAGAAATGAAAAAAAAGTACGTGTAATATCTATAGCTGTCTCCCTTACCTCAAGCCTATACCGCAGAACGCGATAGAGACAACTGCAGAAAATCCAGAAAATCAACGATTCGTTGTCCCCTGATTCCTTCTCCAAAACTTAACCGATTTAAGTACTTTTTTCATTAAAGATTAAAAAAAGGCTTGAGCTGTGTTCCTATGTTTTGCTTTTTTTGTATAATCTATCCAAATCTGTTTTCTGGACGTTTGAACACAGTGGAAAATCTGGCCATTTTTTTGGGTTTTTGAACGTTCATATCTTATTTAATAATTAAATTATGAAAAAAAGGAAAACATAGGGACATTGTATTAGTGGCCGTAGATATTCAGGAAAAAAATTATAACTCTACTAGCATTATCCAGGGAGGAAACAGGGGACAACGTTTGTATGGAAAAAATGGCGGTGTGGAATCCTCTTAAACCCTCAATGAAAGTGAAGGCGATTTGGTCGGCAAAAGGAAATTCTAAGAACTTGCCCACCGATGGATCGGTTACGAAACGATTAAACAGAATAAGTTTTTTTCGTCGAAGACAAAGACCACGTGTGGTTTTATTGCATTAATTTCTCTGTCTAATTGATATTATTTACTATATTGATGATTTTTTTTATAATTTTAATTCGTCACCTTTACGAATTACGATTGTACTGTTCATTCGTAAAATCACGTAACTTAACTTCTTTATTCCAAGCAGGTCATGTTACGATCTATGATCAAACACAGCGCAAGCGCTGTTTCACGCCGGTTTTCTGAGAGAACGTGGTATTTCTCCGGTCGAGCCGGCCCATTCGTGCCGAAGTATGGCTCTCCCACGTTTATTAGTATGTAACAGATGTTCATAATTCATTAAAAATCTTATATTCATCTAATTAAATCAACATCTGGCTCCTAATATTACTCAGTTGTAAATTTTTTACAACCTTGCCAACCAGCTGCTGTTTACTATGTAAAAATATTTTCACATTTTAAGATTTATAGTTCTAAATATGTAGGTAAACTTAGATAGGTATTATATTTATTTATTTAAATAAGGACCTAAATGGATACATAACCATCTGTACTAGCATCCCGCTTACTAAAGTACTTCGTACACTAAAGCCCACGTGTATTTCAACAAGATTGATTATTTTCCAACAATGTAATCCGACTTCCAAGGTAAAAATAATAAGAATATTAATTAAAAATAAGTATTAAATAATTCTTACTCTTTAATAATTTTAATCCATTCAAAATCCCAACTATTTCTGCACATTACACATAGTCTTCAGTATTTTGAAGTCGGTACCAGCTAACTTAGTTCAGTCGATGTCAGAATATCTAAAATCTTTAGGACTGGTACCAAAGTGGAAGTCGGCTTAAAATGTTTGTTAAAAAGTCATAATTTCACTCTTTTTAGTTATTTAAATATTATGGCTAACACATAAGTTGTCAGTAATTATTGCAGATGGATAGGATTTAGGTATGAAACTATCACATCCCTGTACTTAACTTGAATTACGTTGAATAGATTTTACATAGTAATTAGTACCATAATATCATACATAATCCCCTACCCTAATCCCTTCCGTACCCTCCCTTATTCCCTTCCCTTCCCTACCCTCCCCTATTACCCTATTCCCTCTCAAAAGGCCGGCAACGCACCTGCAGGCTGCAGCTCTTATGATGCTGCGAGTGTCCATGGGCGACGGAAGTTGCTTTCCATCAGGTGACCCGTTAGCTCGTTTGCCCCCTTATTTCATAAAAAAAAAATATTATATGCTTTCAGTTCTTAAAACAACGATGAAACCCGCAAACTAGCACCCGGCCCGTAGCACCCGTTTTAGGACTATAATTATTATAGTCTACCTATGTCATAAAGTTTAGTGGCATTATATTTGATTTTTTGACTTTTGTTGATCGCGGCTAGCCGATGTAAAGATCGGAACGGCACCTTCAGTTTATCTCCGCTGTTTGTCTATACTTTCGTATTTCTACTGTAGCCATGCTACGGGTGCTAGAGTAGATGATGCGCGTGGCTAGATGCCGATGTTCTTGTAAGTCATCGTTGAAGATTAATTTAAAATCATCTTCCATTTAGCAGTTTCTTCCTAGCGTTATTAAAAATTCAAAAAATCGTCGTAAAAAAATTTAAGAAAAAAGTTATACTTAATGCTAAGTACGTAAAGGTGTCTTGTCGTGTACTTTACCCTACACTTTTTTTTTATAAAATACCAGAGTGTATGAGATTGGTATTCAGTCGAATCGTTCCCGAGTGAACAAAAAAGTCATAAAGAATTAGGAGCATTACAAAAGAAGAATTTCACTGGCTCCGTTCACGCTGCATTGTTTCCAAGTGGAGCAAATCATGATACTGATACAGGATGCTGGAGTGCTGTCATGTGCGACTAATCTGCTATCTGAAAATATTACTTGAACTAAATATCAAATAACATCCTTACTAATATTATAAATGCGAAAGTGTGTCTGTCTGTCCTCTTTACGCTCAAACGGCTGAACCGATTTTAATGTTTGGTATGGAGATATGTACTTTGAGTCCTGGAAAATGACATAGGATATTTTTTTTCCAGAAAAACGTACGGAAACCTCGAGATAAAGGAATTTTGGCGCAGCGGAGTTGCAACTAGCGGGCGACATCTAGTACGTGAAGATGAATTTAACAAGCAGGCAGCTGGCAGGCAGCAAGAAAATAACAACTAATAATTCAGCTATCTCTGTAAACTGTAAAGTAAATATTATCTATTAACTGTGCAGTAATATTATCACAAATTACAATTAGTAATCGATTATAGCAATTATTATTTTTAACAAAAAATTAAAACCGACTTCCAAGGTAAAAACAATAATAACATCCTTACAATATGAACTAAAAAGTATTAAATAATTTGCTTATCTAATAGTGCCTTTTTCCGAATTCGGCTAAACCTCTACAACCTAACCTAAATTTTGAAGTCGGTACCAGATATAGCTGAGTCTTCAGTTCTCTGACAGATTATTTGTAACTTTTGGAACTGGCACCGACTTCAAAATTATGAAGATTGAGTACAGAAATAGTTGAGGTTTAGCCGAATTCCGAAAAAGGCACTATAAGATAAGCAAATTACTTAATAGTTTTTAGTTCATATTGTCAAGATGTTATTATTGTTTTTACCTTGGAAGTCAGTTTTAATTTTTTGTTAAAAATAATAATTTCACTCTTTTTAGTTACTTGGTAAACTATCGCGTATATATTCTACGTATCTTATTATAATTTATTAAGAGTAGAGAGATATACAAATATCTGTAGTGTTAGCACGGCGACCAGCGGAAATGCGAAAGTATGGACAAACTGTGGAAATAAACCTAAGGTGCCGTTCCGATCTTTTTTCGTTCCGAAAAATTCAATTAAAATGCCACTTTATGACACACTATAGTATATGTGATAATGTAGGATATTATTTGAATTTTTAGAACTATAGTCTGTCATAAAGTGGCTTTTTAATTGAATTATTCGGAACTAAAAAAGATCGGAACGGCACCTTAAGTTTATCTCCACAGTTTGTGACTATAGTCTGTCATAAAGTGGCATTTTAATTGAATTTTTCGGAACGAAAAAAGATCGGAACGGCACCTTAGGTTTATTTCCACAGTTTGTCCATACTTTCGCATTTCCGCTGGTCGCCGTGCTAGCACTACAGGTAGGTAGATAATTTTAAACAATACTAATGTATTGTTAAAATTATCTACCTACCTGTAATTACTAATGGTTGGGTTGCACCAACTAACTTTAACTATAACTTTAACTACAATGCAAAATGTCAAATCTTTGGTTAACGTTAGAAATGTACGCCATCAAGACGCCATAATTATTTAACCATAACCATAGAGCTCGACAAGGTTTTAAATGCACGTGGCGAAAAAAGGAACTAACGCTGTCATAATACAAAAACGACATTTTTGACCGTTCTCCTTTACCAGCAGCGCCCCCGCCCACGTTCGTTTATTAACCTTGTTGGGCCAGCAGCTGTCATCTGTCAATTTCTCCGGTCAAAGTTAAAGTTAAATTTAGGCTTAACTATAACCATAACTGTAACTTTAACCACGCCTCTGGTGCAACCCCACCTAAAAAAAATCAAAGTGAACACGTGCTAGGTAATTTAACAATTTAAATATTGTATCCATAATCCATATACTTAAGTACACTAAACATTCACATGGTTGTTTAGTGTATTGTACATTGTAGTGTAATGTACATTGGTGACACTGATGTGGTAATGCTGATGATGATGATGATGATCATGATCATGATGAATATTATTTGCAAATTGCATAGTAGCATATGCTTTCAGTTCTTAAAACAGCGCCTAAATCCTCAAACTTGTATCTGAGTATCTAATATTAGGTTCTCTTAGTACCTTCGGAACCATTGTATACCTTGGTGCAAAATCTTGCGTTTTGGTAGCATTTGCGTAGGATGCTTCTCATAAAATCAAAATCACCATATTATGTTTCCATATAAATTTTGAGGAGTTCCCTCGATTACTCATGGATCCCATCATCAGATCACCACTTTTGTGAACATGGTACCAAATTGGAGTGAAACCTAATACAACAAAACAAACATTTTGAAAATCAGTTCACAAACGGCGGAGTAATCGTTGAACATACACAAATAAAAAAATAAAAAAAATATCCACAGCCGAACATATAACCTCCTCCTTTTTGGAAGTCGGTTAAAAAAAGAGATATGTTGATCGAATTGGATTTTATTTTTTAATAAAAAATGTGATGCGCATTGAGAATTGAGAATATTTGAGACACTTACATGAATCCCTCTCAATAAAAGCCATTAATAAAAAAGTAAGCAATTAAAAAAAGAACAGGAATTCGATTTTCGAAAGTTTTGTTTACCAACATTCGCGAGTTGTCGATTTCGCTTGCGTACCGTACCGTTACGGTGGGGTTGTTGACCGTATTATCATAACATAGTAGGATCATGGGCTACGTTTCTCACATTATAAAGGAGTAAATCCCATACACGTGATTCACATAGAAAATTATCTTTAGGCAATAGACATCTCTGTTGTTGTAAACGTCCACACTCGTAAATTATAATATGTATTAAAAATACGCAAGTTTCTGTCTATCTGTTTGTTACCTCTTCACGCTCAAACTGCTGAATCGATTTTGCTGTGATATGGAGGTAATACATGAAAATAGGATACTTTTTAGTTTTTTATCCGGGAAAAATATAACAAAAAGTTGTCAAAATATGTAGTTTATTTGAAAAATAATAAAGAAATAATAATAATAATTAATTATATTAACTTCAAAAATAGATTAAAAAATTAGCTCAAAAATAGTGTCTTAGTTTTTTATAGAATCCACAAATATTTAAAAAACATTTTTGCGAAAATGTGCTGTTAAATGAAAGATAAGTTTTTTTTATTGAACCTTGATTTTAATGTTACCAGGTGTATAAACTAGTTTTTTATAATTAAAATAAAAATAAAATGTAAAAATGTGCACTTAATTACTTTAATTAGGTAAAGTCTTTGTTAAAAAAGCAAAAAAAAAAGTTTCAATCAGCCTTCTGATGGGTGAGTAATAAGTTATGCCAGTTTTCTACAGCCTCACTACTAAGGGACAAAGTAGATACTGAAGAGCAGCCAGCAGGGGTCACCAATAATTGGTTTCGCTCGGGGTCCGTTTTACGACATGAAATGACCTTCGCGGTCCACACATTTCATTAAAAAAATTATTAAACAAAGGTAATTACGGAAATTACATTTTATTTAGGTATTTTTTAGATATCAATGAGAAAAGTAACCATTTTTTGTAGCTAATTATCTCTCTCAAGTTTGGATATTTCACTATTGGTGCAAGCTATAGCTGATATTGACATTAAATCCTGGAGATGTTGAAGTACTAAAATGAACGAAGATCATCTTCGAACATGCTTGGTCCGCACACAAGAGGTCGCGCGGTCCGCCATTTGGCGACCCCTGCTGTAGAGTGTAGATGCTGAAGTATGCATTGAATTAACTTTTTAATTAAAAGTAGTTATGTTTTAACCTTTTTGTTTTTCTCTTGCTTTTGTGCTCAGTTCTTGCTTCTTTAAAATAATTACAATATTCCATTAAGTTCATTGTGCATATAATTTATTTTATAACGCCTCAGCTCCGTGGTCCAGTGGTTAAGAGCGTGATTCTTGACTAATTTTAACTCTGACTCGTGGTCGTGGGTTCGATCCCCCCATTGGAAACATATTATTTCCAAGTTTGGTTAGGACAATACAGGCTGATCACCAGATTGTCTGACAAGTAAGATGATCCATGCGTCGGATGGGCATGTAAAAAGTCGGTCATGCGCCTGATCTCTCGCCGGTCGTGTCAGTCTTCCGTCCCAACTCCCACTGGGTTATGAGAGTAAAGGAATAGAGAGTGCTCTTGTGTACTGCGCTCACACTTGGGCATTATAAAATTACTCCTGCGTACCTGGCCTGGTTTCAATGAAACCGGCCACAACGTATTATTAATGTTTACAAATAGGCACTTGTTCTACTAGAGAAGAAATTATTTGACAATGTTTTACATTATATTTTATTTTAACGAAATTATTTCATTATAAGTAGTAACATACTATGAACTTGTAAGGTTTGGCTTGTTATTGTTTCCTACACTAGTAGTAGTAGCAGCTTATCAGCTGAGTTCAACGACATTGAAAGACCCTTGCCTCGCTTATATAACGCGTTATCAGTATTACATAATAATTTAATTGTATTTATAACAGTTTTATAATTGGAAGGTGGTAAAATACTTAGGGCAAGTGGAGTAGCAAAACAGTGCAAACAGAGTATTTGATTGGCTGAGAGAAGTGAGAACTGTCTCGCCCACGCCACTCTGCTCGTGTGTAACGTGGGCCGTGGCCCTTATGAGTTTAAATGGTAAACAAGACAGCTTAACTAGTAAACTTTAGATACTTAAATACTCAAATTGAATTTTATAGGTTATGATAATGTGCGATAATTCCTTCGGCTTGTAGGTTAATCCTGTCCAAAAAACATTGTGCATTTTACATTTTATATTTCTACTCATTCTAGCCGACTACAGCGATATTTTAGCAGTCTATTTATAGAAGTAAACAGATGTAAAAATTGAATAATTATAAGGATCGTCTGAAGGACGGCCAATTTTAAATGGTAATTACCAGTGTTTACAATGTAATTCACCACGATTTGACATTCATATCTAAAGGTCACGAATTTATAAACGTGAGTCAGAACTTGCCTTGCTGTGTCAAATATCTTTGGCTTCATATTTGTTAAAAAAGAAATCTCACCTTTTTTGGTGACAAGTGTAACTAACCGAGCAAAGTTCGTCGTTAATTATTGTCTCATGTCCATTAACATTAAAGTTATGTCTACAGATAGAGAAATATCATTTTATTTTAATGAAATAAGGGGGCAAACGAGCAAACGGGTCACCTGATGGAAAGCAACATCCGTCGCCCATGGACACTCGCAGCATAAGAAGAGCTGCAAGTGCGTTGCCGGCCTTTTAAGAGGGAAATGGGGTAATAGGGGAGGGAAGGGAAGGGACCAGGGGAAGGGAATAGGTTAGGGGATTGGGCCTCCGGTAAACTCACTCACTCTGCGAAACACAGCGCAAGCGCTGTTTCACGCCGGTTTTCTGTGAGAACGTGGTATTTCTCCGGTCGAGCCGGCCCATTCGTGCCGAAGCATGGCTCTCCCACGTATAATCATGTATAGCTATTAGCTATACTAATTAGTAATTACTATACATGTAGACAGTAGAGCCTATACATATTTCTCTATTTTCTCTATCAAATTGATAATGATAACTATGATTCTACTAATACGATATTAATAAGCATGCACAAGATGACATGGCACACGTATACTTGTAGACTGTACTAGTTACCTAAATCCTAATGCTACCATAACCTAATGCTCACTATACTACATAATATAATTTACTCTGTGGTTGTCTCAATTTGGTCTCAATCCGTTCACAGTTATACTACATCTCACCGCATTTTATGCCCACCACATAAGATCTATTTTACACAAAATATGACAATACAGTGGTAAAATAACTAAGTATATTCTCTTGCCTAGCAACAGTCCCCCTCCCCGGAAGGCAGGGACATAGACCACGGTGGTCACGCTGCTGCCCGTTCCGCTTCGGTTCCCAACGGAATTTTAATGGGAACTTTTTTCCCATGGACGCAGGAATGTTTAAGTACGTCGATCATTGCAGTGTTGAATATTTTAATTTTATGTGTATGAGATTTCATCAACTTAACCCTTTGGTAGACACGCAAAAAATACTCTAAGTACACTATGTAGTTATCGTAGAAGGATTTGTTTAATACTTACAGTAAAAAAGTATTGTGTAAATCTTTAATATTTATAGTTCCAACTTCCAAGTATACGTTACCGTATCTCGTTTGTAATGACACCGATACAAGAGAAAGTAACATTATTCTAGAACGAAAATCCTTTTGATCGGAAATCGAATCACCTTTTTCTGTATCTCACGACAGGATATTTTGCCTTCCTAACGATCGTCTTTTTTCTGGACGTCTGTTATCCGGCGGAGGTGGACGGAACAAAAAAGGGTCGAGGAACACCTGTCCATTCTAACGGATCTAGACCGGAATCGCGTTTACAATGCTCTGCTGAAGAAATGCGTTTTGACCCTTGCTTAGATATTTTTACAATCTCACATAATAATTTGAACGTTAAAATCACCCATTTATGGCCAACATGAGTAGCTCAAATACTTCTATTTAAACTGATGATAGAATTCTTTGGAGTAGCTTAGTAGCTTAATATGTAAAACTAGATGGTGCCCGCAGCTCCGTTGCGCTAAAATTCGTTTATTTCGAAGTAACCGTAAATTTTTCGCGAATAAAAATAGGTCCTTTCCCGGGACTAAAGTATTACCATAACAAATTTCAGCAAAATCGGTTCAGCGGTTTGAGCGTGACGAGGTAACAGACAGACACACTTTCGCATATTTACAATTTTAGCATAGTAAATAGTAATACAGTAGGTACACCTAAGAGCAAGCTTGGATATTCTTAAACCCTTAACAAAGTCAAAGAGAGTCAATACTCAAGGTAGGGCCTAAGCGGTATATTTGACTAATATTGACTAAGACACTCAAAACTTTTTACAGGAAATGTAGTTTTTTGTTTACTGAGCTCCGGGCCCAGTAGCGTGTGACGGTGGTGATCGTCAGTTGGTCGCACCTGCTCGTTCCGTACCGTTGCGACTTACATTTTACCAATAAATTAATACTACTGTTCAAAGCCTAAGTACCGATAACCAGATAACCAGGGTGGACTTTTGAAAAATTTGAAATAAGAACATTTTTTTTTTTATGTGCCAGTCTGAAACTTTGCAGAGGTTTTGCCATGGCCAAAAATATAAGGTTTTCTTTCTGGAAATCTTATATGCCCTTAGATATATTCTATCAATAATGGAACAATCAGCTGTATATTTAACGCCGGAACTCCGTATATGCCATAGCTGTAAGCGGGTAACGGGAACAATAGAACAATATAAGGAAGTGTCTGTCTGGCTGTCGAACATCTACCGACCATTGACCCGCACCCTAAAACGAGGATTACTAATCCTACAAATAACGCTTTACCTATTTACCCATTTTATTTTGCCTATTATGCCAAGTTACCTCATAAACATTTCCATATTAGTAGAAACAACAAAGTAGTCAACTCTCATGCATGATTCATGAAACATGATACCCAGTGGCGGATTTAAAATTTGCCGCCTGTAAGCTATTCAATTTTTGCCGCCCCTATAACTGACCTTTAAAATTCATTACGTTAGTTTAGTTCAGAATCATATCCCACCTAAAACATTTTTTGAAAATTTTTGCTGAGATAACCACACAAGGTTTTACCCTGTGCGGTAGCGAAACGGCGATGCCATACATTATTTCCTGGTATGTAGAATTTGTTTAAGTTAGGGTCAGTAGAGTTAGGCCGTGTAGATTCAGAAGCTAATTGGCTCTACATGAGATCTATAAACCTTATGTGGTCGTCTCGCCAATATTTTACAAGAAATGTTTTTGGTGGGATATGATTCTGAACTAAACTAACGTAATGAATTTTAAAGGTCAGTCATAGGGGCGGCAAAAATTGAATAGCTTACAGGCGGCAAATTTAAAATTTCTGTAGGATAAAAAAATGGGGCTAAATTTGCCGCCCCTCTAAATCTGCCGCCCTAGGCTCCAACTTAATTAGCCTATTGGTACATCCGCCACTGATGATACCTAAAACATTAACCTTAGATTGAGTCATGTGGTGACTCATAAACGGTCAGGAGGCACCAGAGGTGTGCCATGTGGTCAACCTGACCATTATTAGGTGGTTACGTCACGTTATGTTGGGGTCAAGAAATGTAGAGACTAGAGAATATGCTTGCTATGTAGAGAATACATATTGTAATAAGTAATAACTGTAGTGGACACGATGCATGTCCTTGTCGATAGAACATTTTGACTAATTATTAAACATGGAACAAATGGACAAATAACAATAATAGAAAAATTTTAAGAGGAAGATTCCGAAAGGAGACCGAATGGACCGATTTTGACGATACCACGAAATCTCCTAGTTTCCGAGGTATTTTGTTTTATCGTTGATAAAGGGCTTTACAGGCAAAGAAAGGAAAGGGATTTCCGTGTGGGAAAGTGTTCTCCGTGTGAACTGGCCACTTCAGGTGCATTCGCCACCAATAAAAATTCCTTAAACACAGTGTGAGGGGATATATTATACGTGGGAGAGCCATGCTTCGGCACGAATGGGCCGGCTCGACCGGAGAAATACCACGTTCTCACTGAAAACCGGCGTGAAACAGCGCAAGCGCGAATGAGTGAGTTTACCGGAGGCCCAATCCCCTACCTTATTCCCTTCTTTACCCTCCCCTATTCCCTTCCCTTCCCATCCCTACCCTTCCCTATTATCCTATTCCCTCTTAAAAGGCCAACAACGCACCTGCAGCTCTTCTGATGCTGCGAGTGTCCATGGGCGACGGTAGTTGCTTTCCATCAGGTGACCCGTTTGCTCGTTTGCCCCCTTATTTCATAAAAAAAACATAGATTAAAATGCTTACATTATAATATTACTAAATAAAATAAATATAACATTAGGAAATATTATAATAGAAACTTAATTTTGTCGACACTCAAGTTTAAACTTTTCGTTAAACGCTCTGTCCATTTTCTTATATCGTATTTTCTCTTCGTAGGGCTGCTGTAAGAAATTTCTATAGAAATAATCAGTGCCTTTGTGTCGTCTTTCCATGTAAATTGTTTTAGAATAAGTGTACAATTAATGTTAAATAAATAAATAAACAACTTTTCTTATCTATGTGACTAAGGGAAAAAACATGGGAACATGCAATATTATTGCGAAATGTTGATTTGGAAAATTTCTGTTTATTTTTGACATCGACCTAAAATACAGTAGATAAATCTCTGTATGTAATGCACGATAACGATGTTTGCGATCCGCATCACAACAAGGTTATTGGTGTCAAGTGGACGCACCTTCATGTACTCGATGTAGGATATAGATTAATCTAGTTAAAGCTTACGAAAGCTTATAAAGTTTTTAAAACCCTGTTATAAGTAATTTACTGTGTGTATGTATGAGTGTTAGATTTTTGAATTCGGATATTTCAAGCATGTATAATAAAACAGTTCGACAAAAAAACCAAAACCCTATAAACAAAAGAAATCCCCCATTATCAAATTTACTCACAATTAAGATTTGATTGACCAGGGTCCAGGCCTAATGACCCTAATTTTTTTACTAACCCGGTGCAAAGACCTTTTTGCTATCCCTTAAAAGCCACACATGGTATTCTCTATTGGATTCTCTCAAATAATAAAATCACTTTACTTTATTTAAAAAAAACTTGGCTTTAAGTCGATCAATATTATTATACAGAAGATTGTAATCAACACTCAAGTATGGTTACTTGTACTATTATATTAAGTAAGTATAGAATAGACATTCTGTGGTATGGTAGGTACATAATTTAATTATTGCCTCTTATTTTTTATTAATTTAAATAAGTGATGCCACACTTATTTAAAGAAAAAAAATATAAGAATATCCACAGACGAACATATTATAACCTCCTCCTTTTTGGAAGTCGGTTAAAAATACACAACAGTATATTATACTGTTATTATGCCGAATAGCAGCAAAACAATGTTAGTTTCTTTGTCTGCTAAACGACTTTTACAAGGTTCACAAAGTAGCAACTTTGTGAACAAGCCGTGTAATCGATCTAGAAATTTTATATCAATGAGAAATTGGAATTTTAAGTTGTCGAGGTGTAAATACAAACTTAACGCGATAAATATGTTTTTATTCGATAAGGAATCGCGTTAGGTGACAGCAGTATATGGGAAACTGGGTCAGATGTGGCGTCCGCTGGACTAGCCTGGACGGAGAGAGGTATTCTAGGCAGTAGGGATGCACTAAAAGAAAATATTTTAAACTGCCTCGGTCAGTAAACTTTGAAGATATCGGTTAGTGTGATATGTAAGGAAGTTTAAGAATATTTTTGAAGTTGATAAAAGTTCTTTGCGACTTTCTTAAATTATGTTTTTAATATGTAGACATTAATGCATTGTAATATCACAATGTTGCGGATTTACAGTTATTCAATAAATTGGTCTAGATCGAATATTCTTGCATTAAATATCTAGATCCTAGCAGGTCATGGACCCCAAAATGTGGCATTGGAAATAGCCACTCCGAATATTTTGATATTTAAGAAAAAAGTGCATTGCAAAAAACTAGGGTTGTCAAAAGACATAATTTAAACAATAAATCGAATTACTTACATAATACAATATTATTATCAAAGTTCAAACTGCAACATGTTCAGTTCTTTCTTCTTTTGTTAATTCGTTTATTTACATAATATTTAGTCAGTTCGGCTTAGTAACCTATCGAAACATAATCGACAGCAAGTACTTTTTGTAACGTTTTGGAATTTAATTTTCAATTTAAAATTAAATTTGAATTTAATTATGAAAATCACGACGCGACAGTGCCTATTTCCTAAGCCTTCGGAGGAATATTTGATCGAAGGCCTAAGCTATGCTATAGTGATACTGTGCGCTGTGTGAATGTTCGCTCTTTAATAATAAAGAAACTTCACAGCTGTTGTCTGCTTAAATTTAATAAAAAAGATGTCACACATGCATGAAGAATAATTATACTTCGTCGACATCCCTAAAACGTCAGCACTCAGCACGCGCGCGCATCTTTGAATATTTTTATTCCTTTATTGATATTCTAATTTCAAATAATATAGCTGAATTATTACAATCTCCAGCTTTTATTACTGAGCATATTAATATTAATAAACAATTATATTCACTTTGTAACTAATTGGCCACAATAAATATGCAAATCTTAGTGCAACGAACTCGGTCTAGACTGAGCTAAATCTAAGTTTTTTTGGTACGCGTGTGCCAACAAAGTTGATTTTTTGATTTATTATTTAGGTAGCTCAGGCATGTAACATGTTAATTAAATTAATTATCTACAAATTCTAGAATCTATGTATGTACTTATGTACATAATATGTATTTGCATGTCATGTAAGTTGTAACAGTACATAATAGTGGTCATATTTCTACATGGAAAGCCCGTGCATGTGTCAAAAAATAAAAAATAAGGAGGCGGCAACCCCATCAAGGAATAAACGGAAAAGAACTAAATAACTAATCTATGTGGCTGTCTTCGTCTTATGTGTTGAAGAATCTAGCCAGATAATAACAACCACAGTAATTAGGGCCTGTTTCACCACTTCCTGATAAGGTGCCGGATTAGCTATCCTGCACAACTCATTTCACAGATGCTCCATACTCAATCTGTCAAGTAAGTTGTGGATAGCCTATCCGACACTTATCAGGGAGTGGTGAAACAGGCCCTTAGTCTTCTTATTTTTCGTTTAGTAATACCAGTTTATAGTTATTTTTTTAAGTTTATCCCGGGTATTAAAAAGTGATCAATCTCATTTTATCGTCCACGTGATGCTCCCACGCCCATCAAAATTACAACTCGGCTCCAGTCACGACTTATTGACAAGCGTGATTTTTTAAACTTTCTTACAGTTTCTTATCTTTACAAGAATAAAATATTTTTGTAAAATATTAAAATTACTACTTAGATGACGGGGGCTAGTTGCAAATCCGTTGCACCAAAATTTTGTTTGCGAATCGTACATTTTTCCTGGATAAAAGTGTCTCTATAGAGAGAGTGGGTATACCCAACAAAATCGGTTCGGCGCGTTTGGGCGTGAAAAGGTTAAATAGACAGAAAGACAAAAAACACAGACAGGCAGACACATCTTTACGCATTTATAAATTTATATTAGTAGGGGCATGCAGCTTCAGCAGCGTTGTCCATTTGCGGTGGGCAAAAAAATGTTAAGTTTGCGTTAATGAAAAAAAAATGTTTACTATTTGAATAATCAATAAGTACTAATAATTATTGTTATTCTTTATTAATAAACTCTTCCAAAGTTTTGCCACACCTCTGTAATATATTTTTATAGTTCTCAACTTTGGTTCTCAAGTACCTACTCAAAAGTTCATCAACCGAACGAACATTATCTCTGGTTCATGGTTTTTTGTTACCACAGGCTCATGGTGTTGGTAATAGAAAGGCTATAAAAATAAGGAAGTGTACTGACTATAGACATATTAAAAAAATATTATTATTGTGCTACGAATTGTGTTTTAAATTTTAAATATACGAGCCATTCGATTAAACTTCAAAGAAAAATGATGGGCGCTTCCAAAAATCTGATATCGATAAAATTAAATTCCGAATTTAGTTTACTTTTTTGACCTGATTTTATATCCATGTTTATTTTAAATAACTGGCCAAGTGCGAGTCGGAGCCCCCCACCAAATTTTTTATTTTATTTTAATACATATTATTATTAATAATTATTGTTCAAGTGCACATATATTTAAGGACTTTGTGAAAATTTTAAGTGCCTACCTGTTGCTATTATTGATATTGAGCAAAAAAGGACAAAAAACCACGTTAGTTGTATGGGAAAAACCCATAAATATTAATATTATTTTGTTTTTAGTATTTGCTGTTATAACGGCAACAGATATACATAATCTGTGAAAATTTCAGAAGTCTAGCTGTAGCGGTTCTTGAGATACAGCCTGGCGACATACAGAGAGAAAGAAAGACAGACTTACAGACAACGAAGTCTTAGTAATAGGATCCCGTTTTTACCCTTTGGGTACGGAACCCTTTAAAAGATTAATTTTTTTCTCACTTTTTTTGGTAAAAAAGTGGGCCCCGTGCGAGTTTCTTACGCCGGTTCTTCTCGCCGGGTTAGTTCTCGAACCGGTGGTAGGCATCATGTAGGACTTTCTGAAAACATTTATTTTAAATTTATTCAGAAATAAAACAATTTTGATTTGATTATATAATAAGTTAACAAATAATGTTGACAGCTGGTAGTAAAAAAATATTTAATTTACAGAGTTAGGATACAATTTCGTATTTTTTGTTACTTCTCCCAAGAATTCATTTTGTATTGAAATTGAATTAGCTTTGATTATATGAAATGAGTATAATAATGTAAATACAATAACAAGTAACTAATGTAAAATGTGACTACATCTTACCCAACAAATTACGAAAGATGAACTCATAAATAAAGTTAGGAGTCAAGGGGTCTATAACATCCTATAATTATTATTGTAGATGGTAAAAACTAAAAAGTGATGTTAAATAGTGTAGCAAAAAACTTCGTGGACGATGACGTAACAGAGCGTCGACCCGGTGGCTGGGGCTCAGATTTGTTCATGACATGCATTACTCATCGCCATACTAATAAAAAGTACCAACTAATAGAAAATAGGCATGAAGATGTACTTATTGCCCGACATCGGGTATTAAGATTTACTGTATATATGTAACAGGTATTTAGGGAAAGGGTGCTAAAACTTGTGGCTTTGCTCTATTTCTTATTATCATTTCTTTTTAATGTTGTGCTAATATATTTTTTGGTGTCGTACTTAAATCTGAATTAGGTATATGCTTTATTATGCTGTGGTATATTATGTGTCTGGACCTTGATGTAGATGATATTAATGTAAAAAATAATAAATTGTTTTTTGCTTTTTTTTTGTTATCGGGCTTTGGCCCACCACACATTCCCACAGCTGTATCTCCTGTGTCGCCAGGATCGACAGCGGTATCCAACCACGAAAACCCTTCGATATGATCTCAGGGAGCCCGAGAGCCGAGGGACATGCTAAAGCTGTCTTGGGTGCCGCAACGAACTTAATCAGAAGAAGATAGGAGGAGTAGGAAGTATTCAGTTTTTCCTCCCCATAAAAAGCGGGAGAAAGCACAAAGTTTACCAAAAGTCAAAGAACTAAAGTGAAAGCAGCACGTGAATAAATGTTAATTATGACTACTAAGCTAGACTAAGTTAATAAATAATAATACATAATATGTATTACGATGATCTCGAGGACAGCGCTAGGAACTTCCGTGCCTTTTTGTCACAATCATTACTGGAAACAGTGTAACACAACAAATTCCTTCTTTTTTGCTTATTAAAACATCACTTTTAAATTTATTTTTATTTATGTGATTACTCCCGAAGTACTTTTGATAGTTCATATTCGTATAACAATAAGGTTATTTTTATTTCTTATGCCAACTGCCGAGATCAATGAACTTTAAATTTAGAGATGTACTTCGAAAATAAAACCATCATTATCTGTCAGTGTAAATTTATGAAGGGTTTTCTTAATGTTACAATATTTATTACGTGTCTGGTAAATACGTATGTACTTTTATCGATATTTTAATTTATAGGCCTTTAGGATTTAAGAGCACGACAGGTGCATCACGTCTAAAAAAGCTTTACGACCAATGTTTACGATCTGAATAGTACTGTATGATAATAATATTGTGTATTGAAAAACAAAAAAAAAACTCAAACAAAAAAATATTTTTTAAAACTTTGGTTCTACTTTGACGAATGCCTTTTCAAATTTTTCTAAAATGTATATAAAAACTAACCTGTCATCTGCAGTTGCCTCCTTGACGCCGGTGTTCGCGGTGTCCGCGGTGTTCGGGACGCTTTTGGTGTTTTTGGAGTTCGAGGCGTTCGAGTAGGAGTCCGCGGCGAGCTACCAGCACTTCTCCTCGACGGCGACCCTAACATTCGCAAGTCTGTATTCTCAACACAAGCCAAAGCCTCCGTTCCAGTCCTTGGACTATTCTCCTTATCCTCATCACAAAATTTCACCGGTGAGTCCAGTATCGAGGGCCGATACGAGCACTCCGTATCCACGTCGAAGTTGAATCGCCTGATGAAGCGCTTCCTATCCCTGTCGTACTGCTCCGCTACCAAACGTTTCGTTTCATCTCTGTCCGGTGCGCCGAATAAACATTTACAGCTTCCTCGTCTCCTTCTCTGAGCGTTCAGGTTCCTCAGCGCCATGCTCGAGGTGATGTCGAATCTTCTCTGCTTAGGTGTACGTCCGCCGGCGGCCATGGTCACGAGTCAGGTGAGCTTCGACTGGTTCAAAGAAACATCTGACTAATAATCTCCCGAGAGAAAACAGCTGTCAGGTAGCGGGAAAGGGACGGAATGTGCAGCGAGGGCGGCAAACGCGGAACACCTGGCCGGCGAAAACGCGCCAATTCTAACCTATAAGGTTCGGTTGTAGGCGAGCGCACGCGCTTATCGACTACGTTCGACTGACGCTTTCTTCGTTTCCCGCGCAACGCGCATCGCCTCATGCGCCGATTTTGGCAGTCACTTGGCGCGCAAACCCTTGAAACAACAATAGTCCCAAGGTCGTTTTTTGTTCGTCTCGGGATACAGGTGTACCTACTTACAAAGGGTTGAAATTGTTTACTAAAAATATCAAAGTGGTATATTATTATGACATACTAAAGTATTTTATGACATTATTTTATTAGTTGATAGTTTTAGTTTATGAGTAGCGTCAGAAAAATATTAAGTTACTTCGAGATATTATATTTAAGTACTTAAGTATAATAAGTACCTATGTATTTATTAAGTAAGTATAATATGTAAGTATTTATTATTCATAATTTTTCTTTTTTTGGGCTGAATATTAATTAAAAGTTTAAGTCTTTATGAAGCTATGTATGACTTCAGAGCTCATATTACGAACGAGTGATAAGAAATAACTGTAGATTAGTCTTGACTCTTAACTAATTCATTTCACTATCTTAGCTTTATCTACCGATTATACCTACAGTAATAATAATATTATATTTAAAAAGTAATGAGTAGGTAAGTCAACTTAAAAAACATCGATATAAATTATCGACTATTCGCATCCCTAATGTCACTGTCAAAATGTCAATGTAAAAAACTATTCCCTGCTATTTGCTAGCTTCTGCTTTTGTCCATAAATATAAAACAGCCATATAGTTTAGTAGGTATAATTTGAAACTACCAGTTGAAATTAAAACCGGCCAAGTGCGTGTCGGGTCACGCGCAATATAGGGTTCCGTTATCCTTAGTGCCGCTAGTTTTTAATATTTTTGTATGGTCAATGAATGTACATTTATAACGTGCTTTACACTACTAACAACATCATCTCAGTTACGTTCAAAGGGATTTGAACCAAAAGTTCCTTTAGGGGAAGGTGAGGTAAAATGATCCCCTTAAGGGAAAAATCTTAAGTATGGCTATAGTTGAAGGAAAAATCGCAATATTTGTATGGCTGGATGTAGTGAGTTTACCAAACTTCGTGATAGCATACTTATTTTTTATCATATGTACGTACTTATTTTGTACTAGAGGTTTTTGTAAAAGTTTAACTAAAGGATCATTTTATACACCCCTATGTATAAAATGATCCCTTGAGTTGGGGTAAAATAATCCCAGAGATAATATTTATTATTGATAACCAATTTAAGCATATAAGTAAGAAACACGCATCTTTTAGTTTATTAGCAAGTTTTTTAGGCTTCGGTAGCCGAAGGATAAAAAGGGGAGCAAATTTATTAAGATCTTGCTGTCTGTCAGTTTATCGGTCCGTCTCAAGGCAAAACACGATAGTTGTGACTTCTGAAATCGATATCTTTGATAATAAATTTGTTCTTTAATAATAAGATTAAAATAAAATAACAATTTCATCAAAAGAAAAATATTCGCCAATTTCTACTTTATATCCAGGGATCATTTTATACACACAAATAGGGATCATTTCACCCCATATACCAAATTCCAAGAAATCGATCAAAACACAACCATCAAATACCACGTGGGGTGATCTAAAACTGTTTAAATATTAGGTAACGGCTATTAATACCCTATAACAAAATAATATTTGAATTATTTAATAACAAAAACCGGCTTAATTAAGATCAGAGCGAAACTTTAAAAAAAAATTAAATAAAATTTCGCCAAGCGCTCTGATCGCCATGATACTATAAGTGACAACTGGCAGGGTTATGGGCAACCCGTTTCACGTGCATTTGGAAAGATGCCTCTGGTTTAATCTGATTTAAGAGGAGGGATCATTTGACCCGTAGGGATCGTTTTACCTCACATTCCCCTATATAGGTACCATAAAAGAAAATATTTTTTAAGATTTTATTCTCCGAGTAAAACCGCGGACAGACAGACGGACAGACAGACGCTACTACAGACCGAAACTATAAGGGTTCCTTCTCCTTGTAACGGACTTGTAACTACGGAACCCTAAAAAAGGTTTCATGTAGTCAGTATGGTCCATTGTGTTCAAAACGATGTCTTTACGGGGCCGGGTAATGTCGTGTACCTAATTGGTGTCGTAAAATGTAGGTCTGTAGCTTATAATCAAAGGTCTGTAGATAGCGTCCTACCACTCGGGCTACCGACTTTACCGTCTATTGTTCCAAACATGAATGGTAGTAAAAAATGTGCAACAAATTAAATAATTGACCTATACTCAATTTAATTGAAGAAATGCATATTATGTCTAGTAGAACTTGGCCTTGGAAATCGTATTTCACCCTTATCATCAAAAGCTTATGAATTATGAGTTATGACTAAGGGTGGGTTCCACCAACTTATTTTAACTAATAATTCTAACTTTAACGATAACTTTAACTTTAACTACAATGCAAAATGTCAAATCTTTGGTTAAAGTTAAAAATGGACGCCATCAAGATGCCATATTTAACCATAACCATAGAGCTCGACAAGGCTTTAAATGCACGTGGCGAAAAAAGGAACTAACGCTGTCATAATACAAAAACGACATTTTTGACCGTTCTCCTTTACCAGCAGCGCCCCCGCCCACGTTCTTATAAAGCCTTAGGGGGCGCCCGCAAATTACGTGAGGTGTTTTTTTGAATTTTTTGACCCCCCTCCCCCTTTGGTGAGATTTCGTGAGATTTTATTCAACCCCTCCTCTCCCCCACAAATCGTACGTGAGATTTTTCAAAATGTGGGATTCTTACGTAAACGTTTGGTTTGGTTTGACAATCAGTAGATTTTCTTTCGAACGAATTTGTGAATGATCTTAATCGTATAACGATTACACGCTTACGATTAAATCAGCATTTTAATGAAATAAGGGGGCAAACGAGCAAACGGGTCACCTGATGGAAAGCAACTTCCGTCGCCCATGGACACTCGCAGCATCAGTAGAGCTGCAGGTGCGTTGCCGGCCTTTTAAGAGGGAATAGGGTAATAGGGGAGGGTAGGGATGTGAAGGGAAGGGAATAGGGGAGGGTAGGGGATTGGACCTCCGGTAAACTCACTCACTCGGCGAAACACAGCGCAAGCGCTGTTTAATAATAATAATATCTATGGATGCTTCACACCACGTCAGTCTGGCCCCGTGCTAAGTACCTGAAGGACTTGTGTTACAGGTACCAGACAACGGAAATATATTTAATACTTTTATGCTATACATAATATATTTAAGATTTTTATTATATCATACACATATTTAATACACATCCAGACCCGGGAACATTAAAAACTTTTTGTTCCGTTGGCGGGATTCGAACCCGCGACCCCCGGCTTGAGCTGCCACACACTCAACCAATGGGCATTGTCCAAAAAAATCACATTTACTTTTTATATTTTTTTTTCGTTAAAATAGGGTATTTTAAGAATATAAAAATAATTTTGAATTTCATTGGCTAGTTTTTTCTCAATAAATTTTTAAAGTTTCGCTCTGACGTCATCATCGGCGGCCAATTGACCTCTGCAGTATGTTTTAAATTTCCTTTCAATCTTATTTATAATGGCTGGTTCATCAAATGCAAGTTCTCATTATGTGAAAGCTGATACGAGAAGCTTACCAAAAGTTAGAAACGTAAAGTTGGTCAAATTTATTGCTAATTTAACGCCATTGAAGGTCAAACTAAGGTTAAGCATATTTGTTCAAAAATATAAGTAACTAATGGGTATTTTTTTCGTTTATGTACAGAAAAACGATCACTGACCTTATTCCTCGAAATGTTTTTGTAATGAGCAAAATTAAAAAAAAATTAGAGGTCGTCACACGCCGGTTTTCTGTGAGAACGTGGTATTTCTTCGGTCGAGCCGGCCCATTCGTGCCGAAGCATGGCTCTCCCACGTATACGAACATTCTGGATGAAATGGACCAAAATAGTATTATTGTTGAGAAAAAAATTACGTGAGATTTGCCGAGACCCCCCCTCTTCCCAACGTGATATTAGATGAGATTTGACTCGACCCCCTCCCCCCCCTAAACACCTCACGTAATTTGTGGACGCCCCCTTGTCGGACCAGCAACGTCTTCTGTCAAATTCTGTGGTCAAGGTTAAAGTTAAATTAGCCTTAACTATAACCATAACTTTGACCATAACCTTAACTTTAACCACGCCTCTAGTGCAACCAACCTAAGATGATCTGTCAATTTTTATGACAGTGAATTCAACAATTATTCGATAGTCCAGTCCATTAGTTCAGCCATATTGTATGGAAACCTGAAAAATTATAGTCAGTTTTTTTTTTGCACCAATGTTTAATGGGGGGGGGGGGGGGGCATGAATGACTTAAATTCAAAAAATTCGACCAAATCCGACGGGTGCGTTAGCTGCCATATTGGTTTGAAGGTCAGATATTTTTAGGGATCCGTACCCAAATACTACTAATATATTATATTCTGTGCCCAAAGCGTAAAAACGGGACCCTATTTCAGTCTGTCTCCAAGGCTGTATCTCAAGAACCGCTATAGCTAGACTCCTGCCTGCCTAGCATACGCCAACGAGATATCTCACTCTCGAGATAATTAAAAACTACTCGTCTCATAATGTCAAAATCTCGACATTATCGCGACAAAACTCTATAAAAATGTGTTATTCCGATGATAGATCTACGCGAGAAAAAATGTTTGTCAAGCTAGGGTCAATAGAGATTCAGAAGAGACAAACCATCAAACATCGAGAAAACATGTAGAGTGAGATATCTCGTTGGCGTATGCTAGGCAGGCTAAAATTTTTCACAGATTGTATTTCTGGTGCCGCTATAACAACAAATACTAAAAACAATAAAAATTAATATTTAAGGGGGGGCTCCCATACGACAAACGTGATTTTTGAATTGTATTAAATTTTATTTTTACATAATGTTATGTAAAAATAAAATTTAATTTTATATAACATTATGATTATGGACGCTTCACACCACCTCAGACTGGAAGAAAATTTATTCGTTGGTAGGCAACATTTATTGTAGTTCAACGTTCTGAAAATATTTGATTCAAAATTCAGAAATAAAACAATTTTTATTTTATTTATTTATTCGTTTTTTTGCCGACTGTACATGGCAAAGTTCATTAGACGAAAAATTGTTGGTTATCCTAGTCTATTTGAATTTTGAAGTGAACTTTTGTTTTGACAAGCAATACACAAGTTGATGAGCAGCGCTCACGAGTTGAGTTTTTTTAAATAGAGCACTATTAATAGACAGGACTAATATTTATCTTTACTATTTCCTCCTGTGAGTACCTTTAAGGTTGTGTATGTGTTATATGTGTCCGACGCGCACTTGGCCGATAATTTTTTCCCTTAAGAGGAGTCCACACCGCCCTTTTTTCCATACAAACGTTGTCCCCTGTTTCCTCCCTGGATAATGCTAGTTGAGTTATATTTTTTTTTCTGAATATCTACGGACACTAATACAATGTCCCTATGTTTTCTTTTTTTTCATAATTTAATTATTAAATAAGATAATATGAAAGTTCAAAAACCCAAAAATAATGGCCAGATTTTCCGTTGTGTTCAAACATCCAGAAAACTTTGGCTAGATTATACAAAAAAAATAAAACAATGGAACACAGCTCAAGCCTTTCTTTAATATTTAATGATGAAAAAAGTACTTAAATCAGTTAAGTTTTGGAGAAGGAATCAAGGGACAACAAATCGTTGATTTTCTGCAGTTGTCTCTATCGCGTTCTGCGGTATAGGCTTGAGGTAAGGGAGACTAGATATTACACGTACTTTTTTCCATTTCTCTAGCCCCTGGTGTATTTTCTTATAAACAAACTAACTCGTTCATCATCTAGCTATTCTCTATATCTTTTTTTATTTCAAAACATTTTCCCGGTCCTAAAGCCTCCATTTATGCAGCAAACGACAGTTTGCAAATTGTTAGTTATCCACTTGTCTTCAAATGCGAAAGTGTGTCTGTCTGTCTGTCTACATCGAAAATAATGCGCAGTTTCTGCAATAACATTATTCAATTGAGGGGGTGACTAACCCTTAAGTGTCGATTTTATAATTCATTTTTATACTTGAAAATAAGCTCCGAATTGTTTCATTTTCTAAAATCAGATACTAAATTATATTTCCGAGAATTCGATCTGAGCAAAAACACGATATCTTAAAATTTTCTCGATAGAAAAAAATCACAAAGATGCATCTGATTTTCACGAATTTTTCATTTATTGCCATAACCGTGCATTGAACTAAGTTAATATTTTAACACATTGTATAAAATTCTATCATTGAGAGATCGACCTAGCGGATTTTTAAAATGGTGTATATTTATCGAGTTATTGAGAAAAAACTAATTTGGCGATGAATCCGCGACGTTCTTTTTCACCTGGCATATGAAAGATGGGGCGTGAGTGTGAAGAGAGAAGGACGATGTTTGATTTTTGGGGTTAGTCTTAAAAGCGGTAGTGAATTACATATAATCGGCCAAGTGCGAGTTGGACTCGCGCACGAAGGGTTCCGTAGGTACCGTTATAGAGGAAAAATAGGCGAAAAATTAAAAAAACTTATGTATGGAAGCCCCCCTTATATATTTATTTTATTTTAATTTTATTGAGTAGGTACAGATAAAATCAAGGATATTGTGAAAATATCACGTGCCCAGCTGTAGCCATTATTGATTACAAGCCAAAAAGGTAAAAAAAATATGTTTGTTGTACGGGAGCCCCCCTTAAATATTTATTTTATTTTGTTTTTAGTGTTTGTTGTTATAGCGGCAACAGAAATACACAATCTGTGAAAATTTCAGAAGTCTAGCTATAGCGGTTATTGAGTTACAGCCTGGAGACAGACAGACAGACGGACAGATAGACGGACAGACAGACGGACAGACATCGAAGTCTCAGTATTGTCAGTAATAGTGTCCCGTTTTTACCCTTTGGGTACGGAACCCTAAAACTGCCAAAAACATCAAATACTGGAGCAACTAGGGCCATCAGTCACGTTTTTAGTCCGCGGAAGCGAACGGAATAAAATCGAACATGTCTGACGTATCACGTAGCACTCGCAGCCATTTTGTTCGACCGACTTTCACGAAGGTCATTGTACGTCAGCTGAGTGTTACTAGCCTAAAGTTATTTCCCACCACTTCGTCTATACTCTATTAGTCTATTTGATGATAATCTTATATTGTAGTCTGAACTCCGACAAGTGACCAGGATATTTAGGAAACAAGGATAAACTGAGAAATTATGCGGATAATAATTAAAATAAAAGTTTTTTTACTTAAATAGACGTGGGAGAGCCATGCTTCGGCACGAATGGGCCGGCTCGACTGGATAAATACCACGTTCTCACAGAAAACCGGCGTGAAACAGCGCTTGCTCTGTGTTTCGCCGAGTAAGTTTACCGGAGACCCAATCCCCTAACCCCTAACCTATTCCCTTCCCTACCCTCAACTATTCCCTTCCCTTCCCTTCCCTACCCTCCCGTATTACCCTATTCCCTCTTAAAAGGCCGGCAACGCACTTGCAGCTGCTGCGAGTGTCCATGGGCGACGGAAGTTGCTTTCCATCAGGTGACCCGTTTGCTCGTTTGCCCCCTTATTTTATAAAAAAAAAACAGTATTGTGAAATAAGTAATAATGTGTTAGAAGTAGGCATAAAAATATTTATTTTATCATATTATAAGTAGATACAATTATTTCCGGAAATAAGTGAAAATAAGTTCTAACAATTTAGCGAAAATTACAATCACATTAAGTACTACATTTTATTATATATTATAATTTTTACCCAGCTGTCATGTTTACATGGTAAACATGACAGCTGGGTAAAAGTTAGAAAAATACTTTTCCATTAATGTTAAATTATTGAAATAATGTAACTAAAATATTTTCATTGTTTATTGAAAGAAACAAACAAAACAAAATATTATTTGAGTGTAATATCAGTTCTTCGAGCTGGCCACACCGACCGGAAATTACATTCAGTACCGATCGAGTTGTGAGGGAGAGTACACGCGTTTATTTTCATGGATTTAGACAAAAAAGATGATTTCTAGAACTAAAATCCAACTTAAAGATAAATTCGATACGGAACTTTTTATTAAGACCGTCGAAAAATTTCCGGAAATATGGGATACCAATCACCAGGCCTACCTGAATGCGAAGCGGCGGGAAAGAGCTTGGGAAAAGATTTGCGCGACTCTCGTGTCTGACTGGGACGTCCATAAGGACAAACACAAAATATGTAAGTACATTTTTAACCGACTTCCAAAAAGGAGGAGTTTATATGTTCGTCCGTATATTTTTTGTATTGTAGCGTACATTCCTTGTAACCTCTATAATGATAACGTTTGATTCGCCATTGATCAACTAACATTCACAAATTCCGTAGCTCAGAACTCGGTTTGCTTCAAATGAAAGGTTAGGCAGTTATAGCCTAGCTAATTTTATCCGGTCGCGTCGTGGAATTTCCGTCCGAGTTTTTCTTCCGTCAGCAGCTTGTCTAATCAGACAAGCTGCGGACGGAAAAAAAATTGCTGCCTGCATATTCACTAATCAGTGATTATGCAGGTAGCAGGGTTTATGCCCCAGTTTAAATAGAATTCTTTGGGTTTATGTTGGGTATCGGTGTGACGTGTGTCAGACGATGCCGCTTTAGTGTATTTAGGATTATAAATTATAATATTTTCTACTCTTTGTCGATACGATCGGCGCTCATACAGTGCGGTCTACTATCAGTAGAAGGTGACGGCGCTACTTGCAAACTCTATCATCGGACTGTTCTGTACGAAATCGTAGTTACTTCTTTTTATGGCGTCCAATAAGATTCATAAGCCAAGTTGCACAAGAACGGTTTTAGATTGAATCTCATCGTAATACGGTAATACGGTAAAGTAATCACATCATAATAAGGCGCACTGCTGGCGCTCCATTTAAAGCACGTAACAAAATAATATATTTATATTTCAATTAATATGCTATTTCAATTGTTACAGTATATGAACTGAAGAAAAAATGGACCCACATTAGGGATTACTGTCGCAAAAGGACCCTGACGGAAAAAAATTCGACTGATAACGCCGATCAATACAGAAAAAGATACATTTACGACCACCTCCTTCATTTCCTGAAACCCATCATCGCACCGGGCCAAGACGACGAGAGCACGGAGCAGGAGGTCTACGTCACCGAGGGAGACTCGGCCGATCAGTTCCGGGAGAGGTCCCCATCAGCAGACCGATCACAAGACCCGTCACTGACTCAAACCCCAAAGAGGATTAAGACTGAGCACAGTTACAGTGATATCAATTTCGTTTTAACGGATCTCGGCCCACACCACAACCCCACCACTGCGTCTCCAGAACCAGATGTCAGCGTCAGAGATGTTAGTGTCAGTTTCGACAATCCTCTCCACCTGGAGCCTCGAGCCGAAGCCCAGGATAAGACAGACGATGACTCCAAGTTCCTGCTGAGCTTCCGAGGGTACATGCGGAAGATGACCGACGAACAGAAGGTCGAGTTCCAGATTGGCATGTTGAAGTTAGTGAAGAAAACGTTGTGGGAAGGGTCTTAGCGAATTATTGAGTGATTTTATTTCTTTAGTATCGACATTCGGGTTAAATCAGACCGCAACGTGACGCGTAGATGCATACATTCTAAAGTATGGATTTGACAGATTCGTAAGAGGTCTCACGCTATTGAGATCTGTCAAATCAGGGCCTGTACCACGAAATGGTTTTGAGACTCAAACAATCGTAAGAGAATTTTGCGTCCTACTCTAACAAATGTGAAATGCCGTTAGAGCAGGACGTGGCATTCTCGTCCGATTGTTTGAGTCTCAATACCGTTTCGTGGTACGGGCCCTGTACAAATTAAATGCATCTACGCGTCACGTGGCGGTCTGAATTGACCCTTAGTAGTAAAGTGACGTCAATAAGGTATTGTACCATCGAAGAAATTGATTCATAGACAGATGGCGGACCCACGTCATTTGGTCGGTTTATGTGTTCAATTTTAGTCGTACTTTGTCGGCTGGGTTTGATATGCAGGTAACGTACAACGACCATAATATTACGTATTGTCTTCCATCTGCCTATGAATCAACTTCTCAAGACGTACCTAACTATTATAAAAATAACATTTTTGAAGAAAATTGGAGAAGTCGCGATTAAGAGTGCAATGGACAATATTTTCTTTAATTGACTATTTTACTGGTAAAAAATGTAGTTGGAAAGCTCTATAAAATGTAGCTGGAGACTGAAGTGTTTTTAAGTTTTAATAAATATTTAATTGTTTTTTTTAATACCACATATTTTTACTTTGCCTCCACTGTAACAGGCAGGCGCGGTCGCAGCCTAAAATTTTGGAGGGGGTCACTCCCTATATAAAAATTTATTGGCAAAAATTTCCTTTTATTATTTGGCAAGATTTTGAGATTTTTCAATTTGACCTGAGATTTTGGGGGGGTTATGTCCCCTGTGATCCCCCCCCCCCCCCCCTTCGGACCGCGCCTGGTAACAGGTATGAGTTATTCTAGCTTATAGCGATACCATTAGGCGATACATCTGCTCGTTCGGTACGTGTCGCCGGTGATTAGCTGGTGATTACGTGAGGACGCCTCCCGGGCAGCCCGGCCTGGCCCGGCTGCGCGGTAATTCGCCATAACGCACGCACGTCCACGCTCCAGTATACAGCGAACTATTACAATAGATGCTGCAAAAATATTTGCTATTCTTTACTGGTTGAGGATTGAGGAACATTTAATTTAGTTTGCTCGAAGCAAGGAAGACTCTTCGATTAAACAATAGTGCAGCCATTCTCAAAGTGTGCTCCGCAGAGCCTCCGTAAAGCCTTTGGAGGGCCTCCGCGAGAATACAAGTATTCGTTTTTTATGAATTTAATTACACTTAAATCACAGCGAAAATATTCAAGTAAACAATTTTGGAGTTCCGTCTGAAAATTCGCTTTTCAAAAAAGTTCCGCCAGGCGCCAGCAAAAATGTTTGAGAAAAGCTGCAACAGTGGATGTTTGATTTTTGAAACTCCCATGAATCTGAGCGCCGAGAGCAGTTAAACATTCTCAGCAGTCACAACTAGTCTATACTCTAGAGCAGGGGTTCCCAAACCCATTTTGTCTACTGCCCACTTTGAGAACAAATTATGTTTTAGCGTCCCCATTGTTTCCATTTGAAATGCATCCGGATAAAATAAATCACCCCCCAAGCCTCTACACAACGCCCCTATTTTTGCCTGGTTCCCACAGGGGGGCGGCTCCTTTAGACCTTCAGCGCCCACAAGGGGGTGTTATCGTCCATTTTGGGAAAGGCTGCTCTAGAGAGAAGACTGGTAATATTGGAATACGAATTATTACTTATTAGAGAATAAGACATCAAAGACTCCCAGGGGCATTGAGCCTACAATGCAGGCAAGTATTCTTTGCCGTTGAAGCATCTTGAGATCTTAAATAATAATCATCATAGCAATTTTAAAGGCAGATTTAATATGTAACATTTTTTTTTCGATGTAGAGTTCGACAAACTGTACATTGTTGTAGACCAGTAAACTCTGTGTAAACCAAACGACTTGTTTGCTTTGTCTGATATGAACATTTACAATAAATACATGCAAATTATGTTTAGTCGAAAAATTATGTATACTTATGCATATTAAAATTAATACGTCTTTTAGGTCTCGAATCTCGCCATCGCAGGTAAAATATTATAATAAAATTCTTTAAATGCAGCCCTATCTACATTTCGGTTCCTCAATATTATTTTAATAAGATTATTGCACACCTGTATAAAAAGATGTATAAAGGCGTTTATCTATTTAAGTATTACGTCGATGGCACATCATAGATATCGTGCGAGCTTCGCATTGCTTCTTGAGACGAAATCCGACAGACTCCTGTAACTACAGAGAAAATTGTGTCCGTTCACGCCAACTTTGTGCTGGGGCGTTTTTAGAATATTATTTTAATCAACATAATATAACGTTCCAGAGAATTCGGCATCCGTCTACAATTTGTTTAAATTTTTGAATAAATAATAATCCACATTCCTAAGCACAAAACCTTACCTTGGTCACAGAACTCACAGACGTTCTTTTTTAAAAATTCTTGAATAATTTGAAATTCAAGTAGAAGTTTCCATAAAAACTTATGCATGGGTACTTGATGCATACAATCGTAATCACGTGCACATTTTTTTCCTATAATTCTAGTCATTCTGGTCTCCAAAATTGGCGACAGACGACACATCCATTAAATTCAGCAAAATAAAGGCGCCAATAACAATTTGCTTGTAGTGAATCATTAAGTTTTTGCCAAAATTCATGCGTGTCAAGTCCCAAAGCTGTCCTAATCTATTTATAATTTCATACAATTTGGGCACAGCCGCACAGACCCATATTGTCTGTGCGGCTGTGGCCAAATTGTATGAAATTGGTCCCTTAATCGCATGGTTTATGAATATGTTGAAATGAATAAATTTTTACACATTAAATTTTTCGGATTGTGCTGTTTTTACCACAAAATCAGTCTTAAATTATACTGAGCTTACATCTATAACTAAAATAATATGACAGGTATCTTTTTAATTCATTAATTACAGTATTGATTACAGCAAATTTTATAAATAATATTTGAAATCAGTTTTCATCAAAAACCGGCACAGCAGCTGACAAAACACAGACGTCATTTAACGTTCGAATTTCAAAATAACAGGTGAATTAATTTACAAGCTTCCAATCGGAAATCATTACCAACAAAATTAATAATCGAAAAATGCAAGCCAATATTTTGTGGGCAAAAGCGTGAAATTGGTCAAAACCAATCAGGGGGATATTTTTGACTTTTATATTAATACCAATAAGAGCTGTAATATAACCATTGCAATGACAAATAATTAGGTATCTAACGACAGACCGCCGGCAACAAATCATAATTCAATTGTTTGTGGCATATGGCAACATGGCATTGGCACGCGACGGGGCAAGTAATTGCCATACAAATTGTCGTAACAAATTGTCCACGTGCATATTAATTATATGTATTGAATGATGAAAGGAAATTGTCACTACATCCTGGTGGTGGAAATGAGAAAGGGATGTAGTTAATTTACTTGCTGCAGGAAATAGTTTAGGCGCCAAAAATGTAGAGCAAATTTTCCTACTTACTTACATTTTTGTGTTCAACATATTATACATGTGCCAAAGGATTTAATAATATAATATTTTAAATAATATTCATATCTAATTGTAATAGTCCTTTTAACCGATATACAAAAACACGGTCCTACGTTCTATGGTCTGCTGCTTGTTTTTTTCGACGAATAGAAAAAAATAGAGCATAAAATTTTGATTATTGGATTTTTTAAAACGCAGTTCCAAGTTACATTTTAAAAAGTTAAAACGTCTAAATTGTTACCAAGCCATGAAGGTTACGTAACTACTTACCTTGAACCTGGAGCTCTACATTCCATTCCTTGCAATACTACTTCCTCCACCTTCTACTAACTCCACCTTCTTTCTTCTCCTTACAACATTACCCACATTTATCTTCCAGAAGACAGGCGTTGAAAATTATTAGCAACATTTGGAGCATTTAGAGTGGCGTGTAAAGCAACCACTATACTCATTCATCTCGAGACGGAAACGGTCTCAAAGAGCACTCACACCGCTCCGACTTCCGGTACAGTCGCGTGCACTGCTCAATCGCAAGGAATTGCAATGATGCAGAGTTTCAGAATCAAACCTGGATCTCTGTATGACTATTGTAACACCTATTGTAACCATATTGTAACGGTACTTTCTGCAAATAAACAATTCTTATTCTTATTCAAAAGCGTGTAAATCTTCAAAAATACAATCAAATTGGCAAAAGTTTGTACAAAGGTAGAATCAGAAATTATACAGGCGGTGGTGGAGAAAAAAAATATTATTTACTATACATATTATAATTTTGAATTAATTATTATTGTGAATAGAATCAGGCGTTACTTTGCTGAAATCCATAGCTTAAAATTTAGTTTCTTATTATTTTTAGCAATAATCCGCGAAATAAATTTATTTCCCGGATTATTGCTAAAAATAATAACAATTATTAAACTAAATTTTATTATTGTGAAGTAAAAATATAAAAAAATAGATAGTGTCTAAGAATTATGTTATTTAATAACATTATGATAATAGTAACTGACAAACTTAACTATTAATATATTTTTACTATTTATTTGACAGCACCCATTTCTATCCTTTTCCCTGTAGCTCGTGTAAAGTCCATACTATTAACATAAATATTAAATGCGAAAGTTTGTTTGTTACCTCGAAACCACTAAACCGATTTAGCTGAAAGGTATGGAGATAGTTTGAGTTCCGGTAAAGGGCATAGGATACTTTTTATCACAAGAAAAATTTACGGTTCCCGCGTGATAAACAACTTTTGGCGCAAGTCCGAAGTCGCAACAGAGCGTCAATATTAAAATCTACTTCTTATATTTTTCATAAGCCCTTGTCTACAAAACTGTACAGTGGTGTAAGGTGTACCTGTGGGAGTTGTGGGACTCGGAAGTGGTATTGTCTCACGCCCCGGCCGCCATTTTTTCATTCTACCTGTGTATTGTACGTATTGCACATTTTAATTATTATTTATATTGCAAATTCTATACTTATACTGCGAAACTAGGTGAATCGTCTTGTTTCGAGAAAAAAATGTTGTTCGTTCATTTTTGTCAGTGAAAAAGTCTTCTGTCTTCTCGGAAACTCCGACAATGATAGAAAGTAAACTTTTAATTAAGACAAGCTATTGTTTGTTCTTTCATTTATCCTGCTATTGTTTGTGGGATGTCCATTGACACTTAGACATGGTCTTGGTCTTTCATGTGTATCACCCACTTTATATTGCCTTTTGTACCGAGAGTCGCCTATTTCTGCAAAATAATAATTCCAGGATAAAAACTTTTTTGGAACTTGAGAAGGGACTGGAATTATCTACCTCCAGTTTATTCTCTCCATCCAGATTTCATAAAAATTGTTGGACCATAAGGAACTAAAAGTAGGTAGGCCTAGTCTGTACCAGGCCAACTAGCACTAGTTTCCAGCTACTACTTACTAGGCTCTTCCTTATGTAAGTATAGTGCTAGACCAGCCATTCTCAAAGTGTCCTCGGAGGCAGGAGCACACTTTGAGAATGGCTGGTCTAGCACTATACTTACATAAGGAAGAGCCTAGTAAGTAGTAACTGGAAACTAGTGCTAGTTGGTACTACTAACATAATATATTCTGTGGTGCTAGTAACTCGAGACTTAGAAAATGTGCTTAGTTACTAGTTTGAACAGGTTTTGCATCTAGTATCTAAAATCTAGACGAGATCACACACTGAGCCTTACTTTTTAAGTTACATACTTCTCCGCATTCATTTTGCTTCACAGAATAAGGTCGAATCGGTCAGTCCGACATTCGGCCCCCAGTTTCCACGTGTAGTGTGTACCGAGGCTAGGGTTGCCAAAAATAAGTGATAATAAACGAAAATTTTTTTTCACTTTTGTATGGGCAAGGGCCCGAGCGTCATGAGGTTCCCAATACAAAAGTGAAAAAATTTTTTCGTCTTTCAGCGCTGCTACTTTCACAGTGAACTCTCTACAAGGAACACGTACACACCCTAAAGTATTATCACTTATTTTTATTACACCCTGTATATCGAATAAAGGTAGGAGCTTCTAAAAAAATCAAAATCACCTTAAACTAGGTACAAGTAACACCGACGTTCCTCAAAATACCGGACATTGTTCTGTCCGGTACGACCGTTTATTTTTTACCGGACAGGCCTCGAAAATACCGGACTGTACGCTTAAATACCTCTGGCAACTCTAACCGAGGCCCATAAACATTTTATCGCAAAAAGTTTTCCTGCGAATAGTGTAATTTTTAAGAAAATCTTGTGATACATCACAGTAACCGATAGACTTATCTATAGGTACTTTCGCATAATAACTTAGGAACGATAATACTTTTTTAATTTCCGGTGGTAGGACAATAGCCGACACTCGAGATACGAAGTTTTTTGCCATCTGCCGTCATAATATCCTGAAGAGCCTCTATACACGATGTATTAGATTTTGTAATTTATTGCTCATACTTAGGTACCTTTAATAGCCTTTCAACGGGTCAAAATGGAGTAACCATTCTAACGAACTTGGTAAGACTGACTTTGCAAAAATCTTATTAAAATAATGACAATATTGATTCTTGAGTCTTGAATAATATTTTTTGGGATGAGATGAGCGAATCGACCACGTCATGGATTATTATGGCATTACACTTTCTTGGCTAATTGAGAGGCGTATATTATTCGTCTATGATTGCCCATGAATCCTGAATCATGAATTCATGATCGATATCGATTGTGCATGCTTAGATAGAGCGCTTACAATCGTGGTGGCATCACAATATCATGATTCATGAATCATGGCCCAACGTGGAAAATACACCACCACCACTGACAGGACAACCACTAATAATATTATTTAAACTATATAGATAACTAGCTGTCCCGGTGAACTTCGTGTCACTTTAAAACCTTCCCTGGACTTCTACGAATATTTTAAGACTAAAATCAGCCCAATCCGTTTAGCCGTTTTCGAGTTTTAGCGTGACTAACACATTTGTAAATCCATTTTTATATATAAGAAGATAGATATATTATGTAATTTTCAGACAGGATTTTTAAAATTAGAATCTAATTTCAATTAAGTCCTGTTGTGCCATAACATGACGGTCACCGTACACGGGATTACACTGTACACATAACACAGATGCGATACACACCTTGCGAAAGGTGTACGTGATTCGGCGCTACAAACATCCATACAAATTAATTGTCATACACACAATCACCGAACTTATTGTGATTCAGGAGTGGCGGTTCCGGCAGACATTGTCTCCAAACTGTCCTAATATGGGCACCGCTAGTTCAAGGATAGGAAGTGAAGGTAGTAGAAAGGAATATTAATAGTGTTTGGTCGGTTGGGTTGTGATTTTTGTAGTAACACCGCTGGATTTATTGTTATTAGAAGTATTAGAATTTAGAAGTCTCTACCTCTATTTAGCTGTGATGTTTTTGAGTTTAAAGTACCTATGAAAAAAATTTAACTTAAGCACCTTTTAGGCACATGATCTTCTGTTAGTATTCGAAGTACATAATTATTTAAAGCAGTAGCTCGAAAAAGAATTAAAGCGCCAGTTTGCAGTTGGCGGAAAGTCGAGCATACCTACATGAGATTTTATTTTTTCTTCGAGCATGTAAATATTTACTTATCTGCCTAATCGTCTTCATATAATCTGCAGTATATTATGCCATATATGCCATGAGAATTTTTCACTTAATATTAACGAACCCTTGCACTCTACCTCTAGAGTCTCCAAAACGATTGAAAAAAATCATAAATACAATCGAATATCCTTCTCCCTTTTGGAGTTGGTAAGAAAATAAACTGCAATAGTTATGTACTTTATTGCTTATCGCTCAAAAGTTATCACAGGAGCACTTGTTCCTGACGCAGATGCCTCCCTTGAGGAACAGGCTGCGGCAGCGCTGGTCGCACTCCCGGTTGTCGCAGCTCTCCCGCGCAACACGCGACACCAGGGGTTGGAACTCTCCTTCTGCAACCTCTGGAATACATTTTTTATGGAATAAATCTGGATTTCATGAAACAAAGTGAAAAGAGAAGAAAAGAGATACTTGTGCCTTAAATGGGCGTGAGCCTGTATTTCTGGATACCAGTCCTCTATCCCAGGTTAGGGAGCTCTACAATATGAAGTAGAATAGAATATGAAGTAGCTAGATGAGTTTTAGCCAGGGCCCTTTGAAAAGCTGGATCTAACTATATAATAGGTAGTTCTAATTGCTTCGATAGTTTTTTCTATCTCTTTAGGAACTACTGGCTACTGTAGGGAGTAGGGACCTAAATAACCCAATAATAGCGAACATAGTCAGTTGTAAAAAAAAATTGAGTCTTGATTGCTTGTCAATTGAATTATTTGAATATTACAATTTGAGGGAGGTAGGTATTAATTTATTATACCCTACATTAGGATTAGAATTATTTTTTTAATATTTTTAACAGACAAATTAATATCTTCTGTTAACTTGTCTAATAAAAATAAAATACAGACCTGAACTATGCTGCACCATGGCGCTGGTGAGCGCCAACAGCGCGAAGAAAGCGGCGAAAATCACCAAAAAGCTCTTCATTTTGAGATACGTATTCAGCTTCGATACTCTGTAGTGATCTGTGCAAATCCCATAATTTCATTCTCTTATATACTTATCTAATGATTTGTTTATAAAATAAGAAGACGCAGCTTCCGTACGAATTTGAATCTTGCTGTATTTAGAGATATAATTTAATTTACAATAATACGATCTCGGGGCAGTACCTCGGTTTTGTATGATAAGAAGGAAATTAATATGTCTGGTACGTGGAATAAAAAGGGTAAACTACCGATGACATTTGGCTTTTGTTTACATTAGAGGTAAATATTATGTTACGATTATACCTAAGTACATACTTTTATATACCTACATACCTACTTTTTGCTTTTCAACCGTAGGTACTGAAAATTTTATGTAGCGGTAGTAGTCTAGTGTACATACCTCTAGTATTTTGTATTTCAAACTAAGAAGTACTAAAAACGCAAGGTGCTGGATGCTGCACTGAATTGAAATAAGTTTACGTAGGTATAGCCTATGGTGCCTAATGCAGTGCACCCTGCAGCATCAGCAATCAGCAATATTAGCATTCTGCCCGCTAGGTACTTACTACCTACTCGTATAACGACGAAAAGTCAAAAATATTTTGCAATATTATGACCTATGGGCTAAATCTAACAACTAGTTACTGGGTACCTAGACTATAGTACGGGTTCCCAATCTTTTTTAGCCTGCGGCGCAAATGCACGTCACAATATATTGTCACGGCGCGCGTCGCACTACTGTACCTAGCTAGTAGAAAAAGACACATAAACAAACACCTTTAATGATTTATAGTTACGTTATGCAGGTAAATAACAAGTATTTAATCATCTACCTGTTTCCCCCAATTTTTTTTAAACATTTGTGGTTTTGGATAATGATGGAGGATCGACTCACGGCGCCCATTTTGCCATTCCACGCCGCGGCACACAGTTTGGGAACCCCAGCACTATACAGTAATCTACACTACTATTATAAAGAGGAAAGATTTGATTGTTTGTTTGTCTTGAATAGGCTCCGAAACTACTGGACCGATTTGAAAGATTCTTTTACCATTGGAATCCTACATTAATTCTGCTGAACATAGGCTAAATTTTATTTTGGAAAAAAATAGGGTTCCGTAAGATATTTGGGATTTTTGGACACAAGGTGTAAAAAATCAACCAGAAATGTTACTTTTTTCGCGTACGCTGCCTAAACTATAAAAGATAGAACCATAAAATGTTCTAAGTAATTGTAGATCTTTTAAATATCTACAAAAAAGTCCACGACACACTATACCTATATATGTTGAGTGAGGCACAATAACCATTTTTTAATTAAAAAATCTTGAAATGTTTTTGGACTACATTTAAATGCCTTTATTTTACTCATGGCATTAATTCTCATATCAAAATAAATTATTTCATTACTAAGTACAGTTAATGTAGATATTTGGTCTGTGAATGATTAAAATTGGACGTTTGGTTTTAATGTTATGGCGAAATTAAAATATTACGATTTCTGCTGCACGTTGCGAATTGGGCGTCGTCAAGATTGGGCGTCGTCAAGGCGCGCCGCGCGGGTGTGCTCTCCCGGAGAGTCCACGTAAATATTAATTATTATTACCTCGATCATGGGAATCGCAGACACAATAGATTTATAATATAATAGTTATGCGACAGCCGGGTGCCGCTTCATTGATGGGATAATATTATAGTACTTCATTAATTCATTACGTTTTGAATGACTATTATTTTTGATTGCTATTATAATTATTTTCTATAACTATAAATCTCCAATGCAATTTAGAGTATCTTCTGTAGGTAAGGATAAAATAATCAAACATAACACTTAAAATATAAAAAAAAATACAATAAAAATGTGTATAATAATTATAATATAGTAGTTACAGGCTAAATAGTGTAAACCATTTTTATGTTCTGCTTAACATAAAGATTGACTAAGAAATAAAGATTGAAAAAAAATTATTTAAAAATCAATGTCCACCCGTGCGAAGCCGGGGCGGGCCGCTAGTAGACTATACAGTAGTTTTACACATAAGTTTTGGTATTCGAAAACCGTTAAAATTTCAAATAAAATATACTAGTATTTTTTACGTTATATCAATCATAAGGAAAGGTAACATTTGGCAAAACATATGGCGTTACCCACCGACCTATTATTGACAGCAAAAAAAGAAAGATTCTCAGAAAAAAAATACGTGCAAAAACCGCAAATCATGCACATTTCACAAGATGTTCCGAATTTGTATCAGCCGGGGCCCGGGTCAGAGTGGTCAGACAACAACCCTTTTGCGTAGGTACCTGACGCACCTATTGTGTATTATGTATATACGCAGAATGCAGATGTTATAGTGAAGTGTGGACAGCGTTGCCAGACGTCCCGATTTTTTAATAAAAATTAAATGTCCCGCGCGGGACAGTCTCAGTCCCGCTTTTCGGGGATAGCCCGAACGTACGTGCAGCGTGCTGAGAAAGAAAGGTGCGTAATGAAGATAAGAGTGTGGGAGGTAGAAGGGGTGGATTTTGGCTACTTTTGCTACTTTTGCTATCTATCGTATCTAGCAACGTTATTTTAACGCAAATAAAAAAATGAAAATTTTTAGAGCCAAGTCAAAAAAGGTGGCTTGGCCATTTTGTTATTCGCCAGGGCTTTGAACTTAATATACTTACAGTAACTAATGATAAATGACCAGGCCACCGATTTTGACTAATGTGTAGAGTTTTTAGATTCTCCTCGTGCGGCTGACACATTATAATATTATTATCAAATATTTTGCCGCGCTTTAGTGTAAAATTAAGATTTTTAGATTTAGGGCTGAGTATGTAAGGTTAGAAACTTGGCTCTACATGAGATCTCACTACTTTTTGACACGACGAACTATAATATTATGTTCTCATCTTGGCAACATTTTTATATGAAAATGTTTTTGGTGGGATTAATAATTCTGCTAGGACAGTTCGCTGCGATGGACAACCGAGCGAAAGATTGCCTAAAGGAAGGATCACAGTCCACTGATTACAATATTATCATCCCTAGGCCAGGGACAACCTTTTCGCATGTGCCCTTATTCTGAAGAAATTTTCAGGTCATAAACGTGCCATTTAATTATTTTTTTTGTGATCCGATGCATATTTCAAAATTTGCCTAATTTGGTGGATCTATAACCTTCATAACCTAACCAACAGTTAAAGTAATTTCGATACTACGAGTAGTTTTGTGACCAGTGGCGTGCTCTACATTTTATGTCGCGTGCCAATAGTTGTACGCGTGCTATTGGTTCGCCATCTCTGCCCTAGGCCCTAGAAGTCGCAGAAGGTCTAGTTTAAAGAGGTTTACTGACAATATATTATTATAGTCTGATAACAATAGGTATACTTATTGTCAGTAGGTAAACCTCTACAATCTACATACTAGTAACTAGACCTAAATCGGGCGCGTGATCTTATACGTGGGAGAGCCATGCTTCGTCACGAATGGGCCGGCTCGACCGGAGAAATACCACGCTCTCACAGAAAACCGGCGTGAAACAGCGCTTGCGCTGTGTTACGCTGAGTGAGTGAGTTTACCGGAGGCCCAATCCCCTACCCTATTCCCTTCCCTACCCTCCCCTATTCCCTTCCCTTTCCTACCCTCCCCTATTCCCTTCCCTTCCCTACCCTCCCCTATTACCCTATTACCTCTTAAAAGGCCGGCAAAGCACTTCTGATGCTGCGAGTGTCGACGGAAGTTGCTTTCCATCAGGTGACCCGTTTGTTCGTTTGCCCCCTTATTTCATAAAAAAAAGATGGGTTTTAGCCTTAGGAAATGCAATCCCGCAGGATAATTTCAATCCCGGTATTTGCGGGACTGAACCATCACAACCCCGCTGGGCAGCTGGATCCCGGTATTTGCGGGTGGACAAACTTTTAGAATAAATCGATATAATGACATGACTTGATAGACTCCGTTTTATTCTTAGAAAATCAAATAAAACAAACTTTATTGGACACGTCTTTTTTACAAGTATTTATTGATATTTTAGACTTTAGATATAAATACATATTAAAAAACTAAACATTTTTTAAAATGGCTACATTATATAAGTAATAATAGTAATAGTTAAAAAAAACTTACAAAAACACAAATTATACATTTGTTTTTTCGAAAGCAAATGAATAATTTAGATATGTAAAAATCCGTTACATACATGCAGCCCAAGCTTATCAAATTATGTTAAAAAAGTTTAGGTATTAATTGTGTCGAATATCAGGAGCCGTTTGGTAGACGAAACGGCTCCAGATATTCGACACAACTCACAAGGTAGCAGCTGAAATAGTTCCCTCAGCTTCCACGCCGGTTCGTACAACTGTCATTAAAAAATTTAAATGTGATGTAATGAAAAAATAGATGAATTTAACACAGATTAATTAATATAAATTATTATGTATGGAATTGAAGGAAAATTGATTAGCGGGCTGCAGCCTGCATGTAGCTCGTTCACGCACCCCTGCGCGCAGAGTACACATATGAATCACGCTTCTTTATAATCCCGCCAGTCCCGCAGGATCCCGCTAAATATTCGACCGGATTAATCCCGCAAAATGCATGCGGGATCCCGCTATCCCGCCATAGCATTCCCTCTGTTTTAGGTAACTCGTAGGGAATGCAATCCCGCAAGATAATTTCAATCCCGGTATTTGCGGGACTGAACCATCACAATAACGCTGGATCCCGGAATTTGCGGGATCCCGCAGGGTAGACATAAACTTGTAAAATAAATCGTTCTAATGACTGTACTTGAAAGAACTCGTTTCATTCTTAGAAACTCAAATAAAACACATTTTGTCGCTTTTTTACAAGGGTTTATTAATACTTCATTCTTTAGAAAAAATAAAAAAATAAACTTTTTGTTTGGAAATGGCTACGTAATAACAATAGTTAAAAAAATAAAATTATTTATTTTCAGCTTTTATAAAAATTATTATTTTTTCCAAACATACGGAAAATTTTGCTAAAAGACTCCGTTACATACATACAGCCCAAGCTTATAAAAAAGTTGTGTGTATGTTAAAAAAGTTGTGTCTGCCAAACGACTCCTGATATTCGACACAAGGTAGCCAGCAGCTGAAAAAGTTGGCTCAGCTTCAACGCTGGTTGAAGGTAAATTGTTTAGTGGGCTGCCTGTAGCCAGTTCACACGCCCCCGCGCGCAGAGTTACACGTATGAATCACGCTTCTTTGTAATCCCGCCAGTCCCGCGGGATCCCGCTAAATTTTCGACCGGGATTAGTCCCGCAAAATGCATGCGGGATCCCGGTGTTTCGGGATCCCGGTATCCCGGTATTGCATTCCCTAGTAACTCGTATCACGTTATGCCGTCGCCCGCGTCCGCGCTCCGTCGCACGCGCCTGCGCTGCCCATACTATTTTTCACACGCGAGCGTGCGCCCGCGCGAGTTTTAGCGTTGGCCCTTAAAATTCCATGTATCTTTAAAATAAAGCATTCCAGTACCATACTACTTGGTTAACAGGTGGGCTATATTATGTTGGGGACATCTCCACGACGCGGGATTTGCCATCTCGTCAGCAGTTTTGTTTTATGCCAAAATAGGGCTCCGCCGCCCATTGTATACGGAATCAAGATCCAAATTGATGGTCAGTTATTTGCATTGGGCATTCGTTATTCGACATGTGACTTGTGAGATGCAAACTCTGATCTGTGCCCTCCAAAATCTCTTGACAATTTACAGAATAAATTTTTATTCAGTTTTGAGATTTTGCAGGAGTACCTCTACCTAGTACCTACACAGTGAACACACGCACTTCTGGACATAAGCAACTTTCCTACTGGAAAAAATGTTCTTTCTTACTCATGAAACGAATGGATTAATTTTATAAAACGAAACCTTATAAAACTTGTACCATTTATAATATTATATGATATTTTGTAATCAATAATCATCAATAAAATATGTTTTCTACTTCCAAGTGAGTACCTACATAATTAGTCGAGAATATATTGACATAGCTTAGAATGCAGTTCATTCCGCTGTTTTTTTTCGTTGCGTATATATTATTACTAGCTATTTGACGAGTTTTGCTCGGTATTCGATAAAACACGAATAAAATGACATTTTCTAAAAATGATTCCTGGCTAGTTAAAAAATGTATGATAAAAGCATAATTTCAAAATAATATTAGTTCGATGCACTCCTTCACCATATAAACTATAACTGTGCAAAATTTCATGCACCTACATTTCCCCATTTTTCGTAAAAAGGGTTACAAAGTTTTTCGTTCGCGTTTTAATATTATGATGATTCAGTTATTAGCGATACTGTATAGATATTTAAGAGGAAAGTTTACATAGCTATAACAGGGAAGTCCCTAGTTACCTAGTTACAGATAAAATAGAAACGCGGAGTACTATACAACATTTATTATAAACATTTATGATAGAATATATAAAATTATAATACACGAATATTGTACATTATCACAAGCGCGCGCGGCAGATACTTCATACTGCGCCGATCTGAATGATGGGAAGCGTAAGTTGGAATGCGTTTTCAATATACTTGGAGCTGTTGCCGGCCTGAAATACAATACAAATTTTGTTTATAGTATAGTATATAGCCGTATCTACTCTATCTAGCTTTGGAGTTTAACGCTCCGTTTCCACCAGAGATGTGTTGCGAGGAATGTGTTAAGAGGAGTCCACACCGCCGTTTTTCCATACAAACGCTGTCCCCTGTTTCCTCCCTGGATAATGCCGGTAGAGTTATGATTTTTTCCTGAATATCTATGGCCACTATTAGCATATCCCTATGTTTTCTTTTTCTTCATAATTTTATTATTAAAAAAGTTAAGAACGTCCAAAAACCCAAAAAAATGGCCAGATTTTCCTCTGTGTTCAAACACCCAGAAAACAAAACTGGCTAGAATATACACAAAAAATAAAACATAGGAACACAGTTCAAGTCTTGCTTTAATTCTTAATGAAAAAAGTACTTAAATAGGTTAAGTTTTGGAGAAGGAATCAGCGGACAACGAATCGAAGATTTTCTGTTCTTTTATTAGAACTTTTGTCGTATTGTCTCTATCGCGCTCTGCGGTGGGAGACTTGAGATTGGTGAGACAGCAATACATTTTCAAATACCTATTTTCAATTTCTCTCGCCCCTGGTGTATCCTCTTAATAGAATCGCTGAGCGAGGTCACATCAATGAAGCGATTCTATTGTTTGATGGTTCTCAAAAACACATTCCTCGCAAACACATCTCTGGTGGAAACGCAGCCTTAGGCTGGATTTATATACCTACCTCCACGCGAACGCGCGGTTTGACCGCTACACCTCAAAATCACAAGCAGATGTATGTAACGATTTATTTAAACAGCGCGGCGGCCGCTCGCGCTATCATTTACATACAACTTCTTGTGATCTCGTGAATCGTAATGTAGCCGCCAAACCGCGCGTTTGGGCAGAAAATAAATAAAAAAAGCCGAAAGAAAAAACTCAAAATTGCGCAATTTTCCACGAATGAAACCTAGCTAGATCCTTTTTTCCCACGAAAGTCCAGAAAAAAATCTCCTGGAAACAAAACTTTGTTAAAATCGATATAAGTATACAAGATTTTCTTGTTTAATAAAAATACCAAAAAAAAATCACGCAGTCAAAGTATTTAAGACCATTTGTCGACGTCGCAACATACAAAAAGAAGGCAGCGTAATTACTTTGGTGTCAAACTTTTTAAGTTAAGACCTAAGTCTAATGTTTCTATTTCTTAGTTTCAACAAAATAAATGTTGTGTCGGCAGTAAATGCCATTTCCATGTTTTTATTTTTATTTTGTCTCAGTGGCAATCAGTAACCAACCTTTACACTTTTATTATTATGGGCAATCACAGAATGCGACATGTTAGCTCCACTATCGGTCAATCGAAGCCGATATTATATTGATTCTCTATACTACCCCCGAATAAAAATATTCAAACAGTGCATGAGCTATTCAATGTTTTATCCTTGTCTGATAAATTGGAAAAGGCGCTTAATATACAAGGACATTGTATAGTGTATTCATTGCGTATCTATTTTTATTAGTTACAGCGACCTGCGGGCCGCCGGGTCTTTATCAGTGGCCCGCGTGAAGTTAAAACGTTTTGAAAACGCCCACCGGCAAAATAGTGCAGTCGTCGTCAAAGCCGTGAAAATGTGTCCACTTTTAAATCGCTAATTTAATTTTTTTTAACCCTAAAAAATTTGGTTAGGGCTGACTCCAAGACAAAAACGTGTTTTTGTCTTGGTGTCGTAAAAAAACGTCAAGTACCACTGACCTATAGTGTAGAGGACGCATTATATTATATATACTGACCTCTAAGAACACGTTGGTGATGTAATTGTTGACTTGCTGCTGATCCTCCTCGGTGCAGGCGTTGAGCTTCTCCGTGAACAGAGTCGCCAGCTCGCTGATGTGTTTCGTCAGGACCACTGTCATCCTGGGAATAAAAGTTGTATCTTGTAACGTAAATAATAAAAAGGGTATAACAACATAAGTGACGACGAACGAGTAATTAAGGTGAGACCGCAGAAGGCGATACTCGCAAGCGGACCGACGCGCACACTGGTCCCAAAGTAAAATAAATGGGACATTAAGAATTTTCGGATCGAAGGTCAACGGATCAGGCTGATTTTTTTTTGGAGACAGCTGATGCAATTACAAGTCACTTTTATAGATGTTATTTTTTTCAAATATGCCGTATCTACAGAGATAAAAAATAATAATAATTTTTTTGTATGGATGAAATCATAATTTTGTCATTTTATTCCAAGATTCAAACGTATTCAAAATAAATCATAGCACAGGTTATAGAGGGACTCATGTCGTACATTTTTTTCATAGACACTCAACTGCGATTTTTGCGCCTTTTAGAGCTACAGGCACTTTATTTATTTTTTTTGGTCAGCGGATGAAGCTGATTTTTTTTGTAGCATCTGATGCAATTACAAGCAACTTTTATAGATGTTGTTTTTTTCAAATACGGAGAAAAAAAAATATGAATTATTTTTTGTATATACAAATTTTGTAATTTTCTTCCAAGATTCAAAGATATTCAACATAAATCATAGCACAGCTTATAGAGGGACTCTTGTCGTACATTTGTGTTATAGACACTCAACTGCGATTTTTGCGCCTTTAGGAGCTACAGGTACTTTCATTTTTATGGAAGAAAATGACAAAATTATGATTTTGTCTATACAAAAAATGATTCATATTTTTTTTTTTGTAGATAAGGCATATTTGAAAAAAACAACTTCTATAAAAGTTGCTTATAATTGCATCAGATGCTACAAAAAAAACCAGCTTCATCTGCTGACCAAAAATAAATAAAGTGCCTGTAACTCTAAAAGGCGCAAAAATCGCAGTTGAGGGTCTATGACAAAAATGTACGACAAGAGTCCCTCTATAACCTGTGCTATGATTTATTTTCAATACGTTTGAATCTTGGAATAAAATGACGAAATTATGATTTCGTCCATACAAAAAATAATTAATTATTTTTTATCTCTGTAGATACGGCATATTTGAAAAGGACGACATCTATAAAAGTGACTTGTAATTGCATCAGCTGTCTACAAAAAAAATCAGCCTGATCCGTTGACCTTCGTTCCGAAAATTCTTAATGTCCCATTTATTTTACTTTGGGACCAGTGTGCGACGCGACACGTCACGGCCAAAATATTATATTCTTTGCATGATTAAAAATGACATGTGCTGCCACCTATAGCAGGGTTTCCCAAACTATTATATTCTTTGGATGAAAATGACATGTGCTACCACCTACAGCAGGGTTTCCCAAACTATTATATTCTTTGGATGAAAATGACATGTGCTACCACCTATAGCAGGGTTTCCCAAACTATTATATTCTTTGCATGAAAATGACATGTGCTGCCACCTATAGCAGGGTTTCCCAAACTATTATATTCTTTGCATGAAAATGACATGTGCTGCCACCTATAGCACGGTTTCCCAAACTTATTTTGTGTACTGCCCACTTTGAGAAATTATTATGTTTTAGCGCCCCCCTTGTTTTAATATAAAATGCATCCAGATGAAATAAATCCCCCTCCAAGCCTCTACACAATGCTCACTTTTTTCCCCTCCCTCCCTTTAAAATAAATAAAATAAAAAATGATTTATTTCTGAGTAAATTTGAATCAAATTTTTTCAGAATGTCTACCTGATGCCTACCACCGGTTCGGGAACTACCCCGGCGAGAAGATCTGGCGTAAGAAACTCGCACGACTTTAGACCTTCCACCACTTTTAGACCCACAAGGGGGCGTTATCGCCCACTTTGGGAAAGGCTGACCTATAGTATAGTTCCCGTACAGTCATTAAAGTGTAAATATGAGTCACTCTCCCACTTGCGTAGCTAGGAAGGACCATTGAGTTCGGGCGCCTTAGGGCACCGCCCTACCTTGCCCCTCGGTAGCTACGTTACTGCACTCACTGCGTCAGCGCGTCTGCCTCGTCGGCGGTGGAGCGGCGCGGCTTGACGAGCAGCATCTCCCCGGTCTTGTGGTACAGCTGCACGCCGAGCGCGGTGCACGCCGCCAGCGAGCCCACCGCGCGCTTGTACACGCCGCGAGCGGGCAGGTCCGTACCCGCTGCGTCTAGCACGTCAGAGTAGTGCCTGAAAAATGAAAAGGACATAAAAATAACTCTCACACCGGTTTCTTTGGCGGTGGCCGGTTTAATTGAAAACCAGGCTAGTTACGCAAGAGTAATTTTAAAGTGCCCAAGTGTGTGCGCAGTACATAAGAGCAATTTCTCTTGCTTTTACTGTCATAAACCAGTGGGACGAACAACGACCCACGACGAATCAAGGGGCATCGCATGCGCAAAAAAGACATGTACTTAAAGTTGGTGGACAACCACAACTGGAATGACTTGGGCGAGATATTTAAGCCACCTAATAGAAAAACATAATATCGTCACCTCCTTGTCCCAATTTGTTTGACATTGTTTCTACTGTTTTGTATAAAACCAATATTATGATGGTTATTAGTTAGCGTGTTTAAACACGCGCCGCCGGCCGGCGGCGAAAAACGCTGCCGCTGCGGCGCCCTGTGTAAACACGCTTAGACTAGCTAATCCGGTAAACGTTGTAAGCCATATAAGGTGTGTGCAATGCTTGGGCCCACTATTAGTGGCGAGGTTGTTAAATATGTCATGCCGATCTGAGAAAAACATCGATAGCGCGATTTAGGATTGTAAGGCGTTTGGTGTGGCTACAAGATTTAATTATAACATTTTTATTAATTTTTTTTTAAATAAGGGGGCAAACGAGCAAACGGGTCACCTGATGGAAAGCAACTTCCGTCGCCCATGGACACTCGCAGCATCAGAAGAGCTGCAGGTGCGTTGCCGGCCTTTTAGAGGGAATAGGGTAATAGGGGAGGGTAGGGAAGGGAATAGGGGAGGGAAGGAAAGGGAATAGGGTAGGGGATTGGGCCTCCGGTAAACTCACTCACTCGGCGAAACACAGCGCTTGGCTGTTTCACGCCGGTTTTCTGTGAGAACGTGGTATTTCTCCGGTCAAGCCAGCCCATTCGTGCCGAAGCATGGCTCTCCCACGTATGAATTATAATTATAATTAAGTAGTATGAATTATTATTATAATGCAGTAACCCAATCTTCAAAAATCCAATTCAAAATGCTACTGAAATAAAAACAGGTGCTGACAGCACTGAAATACATTCTGCATTCCAATCGAGTATGGATTGGAATAATCTAAATAAACCGGCTAAAATAGATGCTGGTCGATTCCCAGACCCTCATAATAAGCATACAACATTTAAACACAATCGGTCTAGCAAATTAGGACTAGTTTGGCAACGAAAACCGAGTCATGAGAATTTTTAATAAAAGATATAATCGACGGATGATCCTTACTTGATCAAAGGCTGGAATTGTAGTTTGAGACCAATATCTTTTGTGGCCTTCTGCAGTTTCTCGTGGAAGGCTTCTGGTTTGGGTGTGTCGAGCGAAGTCTCATCGTCTTCATCATCATCATCCTCGTCTTCTTCTGGCATTTCACAGAGTTCTGTAAATCATTAATAAAATTATAGTTCAAATTTTAACATACCTGAGAATGTCAGTTTAGTAGAATTTACGTGAAAGAGAACCAAATGTCCATTAATGATCATAACCTTTCACATTTATTACAGAAATTTTAGAGATAGCAACACTGGAATAAAAAAAAGACTTGCACTCCAAGAAGGCCGGCAGAAGTGAAACCGAAACGGCAGATCAGAGATACCTTTTCGCCGCGCGGTAGAAAAACATGTCGTGTGCCGCGCCAGCAGTCTCATTTTCGGTTTTACCCAACCCAAAAAAATGCACTACAGTACAATAAAGAACTTTTTACTTCAAAAACTTGTGTACTAACCGGCTACTTGCTGTAAAGTCTCCTTCATGTCTTGCCGTTTCTCTACAGGCGTGCTCCGCAACCGCTCCTCTATCCTCATACTCACTTGTTTGGACAACATCTCTAGGGCTTCCAAATGTATTAGACCTGCAATATGATATGAAAAACTAAGTTAAACGATATCCAAATTATCATTCTCAAACCAACTTATAGGTATAATATTGGGTATAAACCTGGCTGCACAGCTATCCAGGCGCCGGTATTGTCAGCCTGTATTGCCAGTCTTGGATAGCTGTGAAGCCAGCCTAACCAAACACAAACTCTAGTGTTAGGAAAACATACAATTTTTAAACTTTACTGACTTTCGGGATGAATGTAACCGCAAACAAGAGACAAGTAAATTATTGTATGTACAAGTGGCTACAATGGCTCCAACAGACATACACATAACACCAATCTCGCCGGAATGTACTGACCCTATTATTATTACTAGAGATCGCCCAATGGTCGAAGCTCTTTTGGCTCTTTTGGCTCCCAGTTTATAGTACTATTTCAGATAACACCCATCAAGCCCTATAAGCTCAACGGTGAGCAAGACACAATAGAATAACAATAGATTTCCAATAATCCACGATTGAAGGATTAATAAAAAAACAACAATCCATTTTTAATTTGACAACAGACTTCAACCATGAACAAAAAAGTATAATTTGTATGTATAGGCTTGTCATTCAAAAAGATGGTAATGTGCACATTGTGCAATGTTTTATTTGTTAAAAAATGTAAGATAAAATCATAATTTCAAAATATTATTAGCTCGATGCACTCCTTCACCACATAAACTATAACTGTGCAAAATTTAATTCACCTACGTTTCCGCATTCTTCGTCAAAAGGGTCGTTTTTCGCTCGCGTATTAATATAAGTATATGACACAGACATAGATCAAGATAGATACCGCATGTGTATGTACTTCACGTGCCATATCGCGTTCCCAAACTACGAGCAATGCTCGTCTTTCGAAAGTCTGTTATCAGAATCAGACGTCAATCGGAATTTTAAAAATGCCTAAATGTGCCCGTTGGCCATGATAATGAACACGATTCTTATCATCGGTACGTCACAGTAGGTAGGAAAAGTGGCACACTCGTTTTCATACAAATGGAGCGCCATGCGGTATCTATCTTGATCTATGTCTGTGGTATATGATATTAAACTATTACTACCTTCATAGTCATCAAACAGAGTTTCATAGTGGACTTCTTTCGCCTCTCGTTTCGCTTCTTTCACCTTGTCTTCCTCGTCGGCTTTTTCTTTCGCCTCTCTAAGTAACTGAGACAGAACTGGTTTATCTCCTGCATCCAGCCCCAGCATTGCTCGCTTCTTGGCCAGCAATGGATCTCCCTCTTGGAGAACTTCCATTGTCTTCTTTCCTATAGTTTCTAAGGTATCTAGACCACCTGATATCACTTTTGTACCTGAAATTTTGGAATAAAAATAGTTGAATTTAGTGTTTCAAAAGACTTTATTACAATATAATGTCAATATTGCTGAACCTTTTTAAAGAATTATTTTGGTAAGTTTCTAAATAAAATACAATAAGTAATATTATTTTTAATATCACTTATGAAAATATTGTGCAACTAAAAAAAAAAGAATGTCAAATGTGTTAACCGTTAAGTCATTCTTGTTTCAAATACGAAAAATGTTTACCCGTATTTTCCACAAACTTTGTCACCCCCGAGAATAGACTACCAAATGGAAATGAGGCTTCGTTAGGAGTTGTGGCATTAGTACTCTCCTCTGTTTTAGGCTCCACCTCCTTACTCTCACTTTCCTTATTTTGATGTGCTCTTCGAGCTAACTCTTCAGGGTCAGGAGCACCGATACCAGTTTCTACAGTTTCTAGTACAGTTGAAATGCCCTAAAAGTTTAAACAAAATATTGTTTTATAATAATTATAAAATAAGTCCTATATGCTGCTGCTGCTGTCCATAAGCTGAAAAATAGCAGTTATTATAGAATATGATGGTATTAAACTATATCAGAGTATAAAAACTTTAGGGGTATAGATTTTTTTTTATGAAATAAGGAGGCAAACGAGCAAACGGGTCACCAGATGGAAGGCAACTTCCGTCGCCCATGGATACTCGCAGCATCAGAAGAGCTGCAGGTGCGTTGCCGGCCTTTTAAGAGGAGATAGGGTAATAGGGGAGGGTAGGGGATTGGGCCTCCGGTAAACTTACTCACTCAGCTAAACACAGCGCAAGCGCTGTTTCACACCGGTTTTCTGTGAGAAAGTGGTATTTCTCCAGTCGAGCCGGCCCATTCGTGCCGAAGCATGGCTCTCCCACATATAAGTTTTATAAGTTAAAACTTTTGAATTGGATGGGAATTGTTAAAACTTTAAATGAATTGGAACAAAATCAAAGCAGATGGCATGGCATACTCTGTCAACAGCTGATCTAGAATATCATGATCACAACTAATGTACAGAAATAAGTTTATGCCCAGTGGAACACCAATGGCTAGTAATACTAACCTGTGACACTTGACTTGTGATTGTGCTCAAGCCAGCTGTGGCAGTGCTGAGGCCTGCCGATGCTGTGCTCAGAAGAGAGTCTACTCCCCAGCCCCAACCCCAGCCATCACTCTTGGTGGTGGTAGCAGCCAGGCGGTCTGTCACCGATTTTATGTCCTGCTCCTGATTATGTGACTCCAATGGTTGTTTTTGTGCTTGGGGTTTTTGTGTGGAATGTTGTGATTGGTTTGTATTTGTTGGTGGCTGTAATTAATAAAATACTTTGTTTGATTAAATAAGCTTTGGAATTAAATACAATACATTTTGGATATTTATTTAACAATGATTTTAAACTACAAAAAATTTCAGGCATTAACAAAATATTTTAAGCTAGCTCAATTGGTATAAATGGTAGGTTTTATTAGTCTAATGTCTATTTAAATATTTGTTTGTTTGCCTAAGCTATACTGATCAAATTTTAGTAATGCTTAAATTTATTTGTATTTAATGGCCTAGGTCAGGGGTTCCCAATCTCTTTAAGCCTGCGGCGCAGTTACACGTAAAATATTTTATCATGGCGCCGAGTCGGGCGTAGCTACCTAGCTGTTAGAAAAATATACATAAATAAATAACTTTAATGATTATAGCTGGGTTAAGCAGGTAAATAGTAATAAACAAATATATTTTAATCATCTACCTGCTTTACATAATTAGTATTATAATTTAATTTTATATTATTTGTGGTTTTGGATAATGAGGAGGAGCGACTCACGGCTCCCCTCTTACCTTTCCACGGCGCACAGTTTGGGAACCCCTGGCCTAGGTTATAATAATTGGACTTGTTTAAAGCATTTGTCATTGTCATTTGTAAGTCATCACTGTCATTCCAAACATATTATGTATTGAATAATTATGAATGCAGTCATGTTCTTTAGATCATATTTTAGAACAAGACTGCATTCATAACTCAACACCATGTGGGTTAATACACAAATGCCTAACAGCAACCGTATATAAACTTCATAAATCATGATTTTAATAGATGCATGGTAAATACATTATTATAACTAAACTTCTTACCTTATCTGTACTTATAACATCAGTGTCTCCCCAGTCGTCAAAGTCATCCCAGCCAGAGTTTTCAACATCCTGAGTTTTGGATATTGCTTCAACCTTCTCTTTAGTAGCTACTGGTTCTGATGCATCATCACCCCAGTTGTCCCAACCATCTGTTGCTTGTGACTATAAATGAGTTATTTAACCATTAATGTATTAAATTGCACAGATATAAGTGTATTTTTTTTAATCATTAACTGTATTGAATTGCACAGAAATAAGTGTAATTAGAATTGTATACAAGTAGTTATAATATAGCTCAATATTTATGCAAGGTTTGGTGCAAATTGCAATAGATTTGCATTTTACTAAGTTACATGTCTGAATAATTAGACTTTTAAAGTTTTGTCTAATCATTAGACAAAACTGATCGTGTAACTATATCATACATTAGACTCTAATGTATGATATAGTTACACGATCAGTTTCTCATCATTCTGATCATCAATCTGGTAAATATTGACGGAAAACTGATCGTCTAGCCCACGGATTGATGGACTGATGACTGATTTTTATAACCATCAGTATACCATCAATCACAGATTGATGGATGAAATTAAAAAGAAACTGATCGTGTAACCTATGTCTACGTGTCGACTGTTGAGTATTATAATGCGCTGTATAGTGTATACGTAAAAAAGCTGAACTTAGAACATAAAAACCCTATTTTATCCAAGTGACTTGTGACACGATATTTTACATTTGACAAATCATACATTTCAGTGGTTTTTGGCTAAAACGTTTTGTATGAAATTAGTTAAGACATATTTTACCTGGTTGCCTGCTGAGTTCGAGACAGCCTTTTCAGTGTTTTTTTTAGTTTCGTAGTCCGAAATATTGTCGCTGTAATTAGACGACGATAAACGTTTTTTTCTTTCTCGTTTTATAGGAGTGTTATTCCCTTCATCTGCACTTTCAAAACCTTCGCTATCACTAGAACTCATATTAGCTATTAGGATATTTGAACCGTTTTAACAATATCTAAAATGAATATTTATTTACGTGCAGAACTCGTGAAACGTCTTGTCTACGTGTTTGACAAATATGTCAAATTCAGAAATGACGTTGACGTCTGCGTGCTACCAATGTTTTTTTTCTTATTATGGCACTTCGGCTATTTAGCCATGGCCAGTGTCGCATATATTATGGCGGGAAAACAATATTCTTTTAATACAATTTTCAGCATCGTTTTTCTATATATTGTCAGGTCTAAACTCTAAAGTCTAGTCAAAGTCTTAGTAAAAGTCAATACAGTCAAGAAGTCAAGTCGGTCGATTCAGTAAAATGGTAGACGCTTTACTGAAAACTTTCGATGGAGTTTTGGAGGGAACAAAAATAGCACGTTTTTCAACATTCTGGATATTGCATCACTTTCCTACACTTGTGCACGATAACGAATGTCTAATGCAGGGGTTCCCAAACTTATTTTGGCTACCGCCCACTTTGAGAAAAAAAAATTCAGCGCCCCCATTGTTTCATATCCACTTTCAAATCTGTATTTGAATTAAGGGGCTTTGGCCATAAAGTCGCTAATAATAATATTATTATAGTTTGAAAAATACACACTACTCAAATTGCATGGGGAACTATAAGCAAACTTCAAGTCAGGGGGACCATATGTGGTAGGTTCCTGCCATTTTGGCAGGATTGACGTCTTATTTTGGCCTGTGGCATGATCGGTTGACGTTTTAAAAACTTGGCAGGTTTTGGCAGGATTGGGGTATGAAAAATAAATGTTATTTTTGCAGCAAAGAATTTTTTATTAGAATCTGGTGGTAGTAATTCAAATTAATATTACCAAATAAAAATTTTTTTTTCTTTCTTTCTTTCTTTCAAATTCTGTTTTAGTGTAGATAATTTTTGGGGTGCAATAGGCAAAATGCGAAATTCTAATAGGCATACATAATTTTAAATGTTTCAAAGGGATTGTTATGCTTACCAACGCTTCATGCGAAATAATGTTCTCCCAAATCAATACGAAAACTCGGAACCGTTCTAGGGTTCCGTACCCAAAGGGTAAAAACGGGACCCTGTTCATGAGACTTCGATGTCTGTCTGTCCGCCTGTCTGTCCGTCGGTCTGTCCGTCTGTCTGTCTCCAGGCTGTATCTCAAGAACCGCTATAGCTAGAGTTCTGAAATTTTCACAGATTGTGTATTTCCGGTGCCGCTAAACCAAGCAACCGGAGCAACAAATACTGAAATCAAAATAAAATTAATATTCAAGGGGGGCTCCCATACAACAAACGTGATTTTTTTGCTCGTAATCAATAATGGCAACAGCTAAACACATACCCCCTTACTAATAAAAAATATAAGCTATAAATAGTTATACAGTGTTTAAATTTTCACAAAATCCTTAATTATATTTGTAATTTAATTATTAATAATAATAAAATTTTAATAAAATAAATATTTGATCCCATAAAAAAAACACAATTTTTTTGCCTAAGTACTTTCTGATTTCTCTCTGTAACGGACAACGGTACGGAACCCTTCGTGAGCGAGCCCGACTCGCACTTGGCTGATTTTATAAACAAACATGTTGCATCTATGTTGCATGAATGGTGAGCATAGTGATTGCAAATTTTCCTCCAAACCTACAAAATAAATTTTGAATCGCATGAACAAATCTATGTGTAAAGGTGAAGAAATGGAAGAAGACGATGCGAAAAAATGCAATATATTATATGTGTATTTTTACTTTTCTTACTTTAAAACAACAGTAAATAAAGATGGCAGTATTTGGGCATAGTGATTGGAAATTTTCCTCCAAACCTACAAAATAAATTTTGAATCGCATGAACAAATCTATGTATAAAGATGAAGAAATGGAAGAAGACGATGCGAAAAAATGCAATATATTATATGTGTATTTTTACTTTTCTTACTTTAAAACAACAGTAAATAAAGATGGCAGTATTTGGGCATTTTTTACTATTGGCTTGGCAGGATTTGACAGTTTTTGACCAAAGTTTGGCAGGATCTGTAATTTAAATATGGTCACCCTGCTTCAAGTACTTAAATTATACGTCAGACTTTTGCGTGCTTTGAAGAACTAATGTGAGGGAATTTAAAATTTCAAAAGCATCCAGACAACAATATGAAATTACAAATCACCCCCCACCAAGCCTCTAAACAACGCCCCCATTTTTTTTTTGGGTCTCACACCGCCCCCTTTTAGGACTTCAGCGCCCATAACCCACTTGTTTTTGAAGTTTATAGCGTAAAATAAGAATGAAGCGCTGCAAGTTGCAAGTTGTAACACTTGTATGTTGTAATTTTAACTAATTAATTATTGTAAGTCCAACTTTAAAGCCAAAAAATACTAATTTTATTAAAATGGCAATATTTAATTTAAAAAAAAAGTTAACTCAAAGTCAAAATCGTCAAAATTCAAATTTCAAAATTCTCTACTTTATTTATATCCATTTTAAATCGCAGTTTATTTAATTTTCTTGGAATTTTTACCACTCTTTTTTTCCTGCTATGTACACATGCATGAGAGCATCATGGGAATGAAGAATCCTTGAAACTGCAAAGAAAACGAGAGGAGAAAAGAAGTTCGTTTCGTCTAAGTTCTAACACCAACTAGAAAACACCAACAAAGGTATGAAAAATACATCTGGTTTAGGCTATTCCGTTTTAATGTAAGACTTTAAAGTGTCTAAATATACCATGCCGAAGATACGCGGCCGAAGTTCGGCAAGATTACGCCTGAAATGTATTTTAAATTACCGATGACACACCATGCCGAAATTACGTCGCGATATACTAGCGTACAGCCGAACTTCGGTCTAGCGTAAGTTCGGCAGCGATTCGACGGCAATCATTGAGATGTATGTACTACGCGGTAATGTTTTTTTTTTCGGCGTCAATTCGGCGGCGGTCTGAATACTCGGACAAAGTTACGCAACTGAATTTCGGCTCTCGTGTGTCAAATCAGCCGAATGCGTCGGAACGTACATATTATCGGCGTAACTTCGGCCGCGTAACTTCGGCATGGTGTGTTTAGACTTAGACACAAAAAGTAATTTCGCGTAACTTTCTACCACGCACAGTAAAACTCTAAAACGAACTGTCACCACCAGTATTTTTGGAACAATACAACCAGCAAATTTTCAGATTCAGAAGAATTGACAAAAAGAATAAAAAGATGTTGGTGGTGAACCGTTTGATTATCTGTCCCCTAATCTTGTACAAAATATTTATTTTATATTATATCAGGACACTGGTAAGGTTTTATCGCTGCTATAGTTATTAAAATTAGTGTACCTAAAGAGGCTGTAGGTAGTATTTGCTGATCTGATTTTTAAACAATTAACACCTCCATTGTAGGTATCGCAGACACAATATATTTTCAATTGTTATGCGGCAGCCGGCTGACGCTTGGGGATTGATGGGTTAAGGCATAAACCCCAATGCCTACTATTAAAAACTATTTACATAGGGAACAGCAGCTATTCTTGGTCTGCTTGTCTTTGTCAGGAACATTGGATAAGCCATGTGAGAGATAAAGACAGCAAACCTATATTATTATGTAATATACTGTCTTATATTATCTTTGTAAGAGTTTAAGTTTAGGTTATGTTTAGGGACTATGGTAATTATCCTAGGCCGCAGTAGTATCAAACATTTAAAATTAAAAATATATTACTGTATATTAAGTAATGTATATACATACCTAATGTATATTATTATTAAGTATCTATATAAATCTTCCATTAATAGTATTGTTAAACAAAACGCTGCTTTGATGCAATAAATAATAATATTGTATAATTTTATCACAATATTTTAACTTAGAATAACTAACCCTAAAATAAAATAAAAGGTACAGGTGTACCCCTTACTAATATTGTGTAGCCATCTGACTTGTTAACACTTTTGCTTTACTTTTTGTCAAGGAATCAAGTTAATGCAATATATATTATCTTATATATAAAATTCTCATGTCACAATGTTAGTATGGTACTCCTCCCAAACAGCTTTACTGATACAGGTAAAAAGCGATTTGACGTAAGATTATTTTTTTTACTTCAGTTTGTAGTAATTAGTCTTTAATCTTTATACCATTCTGTCAATATTACATCGACTATTGCCAAAACATTTCTTGAATATACAGGCTGTAACAAAACAAGGTGATAATATTTTAAGGTGTGTATAAGGAGTTCCGCTTTAAGAAAGAAGAAGGGGCATTTGGTATGGTACGTACCCAAGCTGTAGCACGTTGAGACATAATATATCAAATGAAAGGGCTTGAAAAGTTGTACATTTTCTTGTATGACATAAAATCTCTAAACCATGGGAGAAAAAAGTTATCGAGGGTAGAAGGTAAGAAAAAGTCACAAAAAAACATCATGAACTCATTAACTTTTTTCTCCCATGGTTTAGAGATTTTTCGTCATACAATAAAATGTTCAACTTCTCAAGCTCTTTAATTTGGTGCTACATTGGAGGGTACGAAGTGCCCCTCCCTCCTTCTTTACTGTGTATCACTTTTTTTGCGATTTTATGGGCAAGCGCCCCAGCGTCATTTTCCCATAAAAAACTAAAAAAAAAACTCTTTCAGCACTGCTGTTTTCACAGTGAATTCTATACAATGTGTCCCGACACCGGTGTCCGAACCTTTAATGTCATGATTTATGGCATATTTATCGACAAATTGGCTCTCAATTTTTTTCTCTCTCTCACGGTTGTAAAATCGCAGCCATTTTAGTTTTTCTCGGGCTTTCACACTTATCTGACCAGTACTTCTTATGTAAATATCCTATGAAGATAAAAAGGTCTCATTTGATAGTTAAACTTGTGGACTACGCTTACACAGGCAATATGTTATAAATTTCGTGGAATTAAACATAGAAAAACCAAAGTTTAAGATAAAAAATTGTGTATTTTTTAATTCATGGCTTTTTGTGAAAAACCTAGCGCATTAAACTGGTTCTTTTTTGTTTTAAAAAGATAGAGGTGGTTTTCATCTTAAATAAATTATTTACTTTAATGCTCTAAGTCAGATAGTTTAGAAGTTATAATGATTTTCCTGTTAAGTATAGGTCAGATTAGTATGAAGTCAGAGAATTTTTTTTTTCAAAAGTTGACGACCTCTGTGGCTCAGTGGTGAGCGCGTCGGTAGCTCAAGCCGGGGGTCGCGGGTTCGAATCCCGCCGACGGAACAAAAAGTTTTCAATGTTCCCGGGTCTGGATGTGTATTAAATATGTGTATGATATAATAAAAATCTTGAATATATGTAGGTATAGTATAAAAGTATTTAATATATTTCCGTTGTCTGGTACCTGTAACACAAGTCCTTCAGGTACTTAGCACGGGGCCAGACAGACGACGATGCTATGTACAGTGTACACACACGCTAAAATATTATCACTTAGTTTTGTTACACAATGTAAAGTAATGCTTCTATAGTATATTTTTAATAATTTTGCTTTTCACATTGCTTTTTGCTTTTTGCATAACTTCGGAAAAAGAGGTATGTAGTTTGATTTGCTTTGTTTCTACGCTTGCTTGCTATATTTACTATTGCTTATTCAGAAAGATTACCAAATTTCTATGTTTATGTTACTATTTAAATTGCTGTTTATAGTAGCCGTGTTCGTTACTTATGTCCTTTACGTAGTAGGCCCTTAGTCGACTATACTACTTCTACTACCACCACAGAATACATATTAGTACAAGTACTAATATGTACCTATTCTGTGGTGGTAGTAGAAGTAGTATAGTCGACTAAGGGCCTGTATTCACTTTGAGTAGTGCGAGTGCAGGTGATTAGTGATTAGGAGAAAATAAAGGAGTTGCACTAATCAGTCGCGCTCCACACTTTCTTCTGATTACTAACAAGTAACAGCCTGCAATAATCATCTGCACTTATAAGTTATCACTAATCCAGGTGAATTCAGGCCATAAGTCGCACACCCACACAATGACCATATTGTGAGCAGCTCTAAGTGTCTAAACATACTAGGCCGAAGTTACGCGGCGTAAATTCCGCTTGATTACGTCCGCAATGTCAAACGCATACAAAATACGGATGGAACGCGACGGTATAGTGTGTCATCGGTGAACGGTAATATAAAATACCTACATTGCGGGCGTAATCATGCAGAATTTACGCCGCGTAACTTCAGCCTAGTGTGTTTAGACACTAACTCTAGCAGGCAAGAACTAGATATACAAGAAAATGTAGTTCTCTCGTGTGTGTATGTACGTTTTTTGGCTCTCTCTAACTATAGAGATAGAGAGATAGATTATACTATATTTTAAAATCACTGTTGGTCTCTGTTATTATTCGGAGCAAAAATAGTAAAAAGCGATTAGTGATTAATAGTTACTTATTATGAAAATGTGGCACCTACCTGCGTGCCATAGTATCAATCATAATCTTATGTGTATGCAGTGTATGCTGTGTATGCTTTTCTTTAGTAAAATATCGGAAAAGCAATACTTATTCATTCTTATCCAATCCTACAAATGTCTTTTAGTAAAGGTACTTATATCTCAAACCAAATAAAAATGTTTATTTGTTCTGAGAGGTATATTTTATTGCGAGCGAATGTGTACATAGTTACAATATCTGTAATGTGTCTACTTGTGCGTTGGAATGCGCTCTACGCAGATATAGCTAAGTAGGTATAGAGGAATCGTAAATAGATTGAATGGGTATATACCAACATACTTTTTGCTTACATATGGATGATTACTTTGCAGCATAACGCCGTACGCGGCACGAGGTGTATTCACATCGTCGACGTATGTGCCAGGACAACGCGTTTAATGTAAACATTGTGGCCAAAAGGAATGCATTTAGACATTAGATGCTCGAGGATATTATTATCATGAACTGTGATAACGTGGCGGTTAGGCCGAGCGCCTCAGTCAGCGACGCGGGTTCGCGCCGAGCGGTCGCGTGTACGACGTGTTTTTCGATTGACGAGTGGAACTGTGTTCGTGATCGCGTACGCGCCGCATTCCATCGTGGGGGCCCTTTACTGCCATTGGCTGATCCCGCGTGACGTCACTCATCGTAATGAGGTATTCAACATGGCCGTGTAGCTAGTTCGCGAGTGTGCTTCGTTATTCGTTTGAATGGATTTAATCAGTGAAATATGCCAAGGAGACGAAACGGTGAGATACCCTTGCCCGACGGATGGGATTATGCGAGGGACTTTGACGGAAAACTGTATTTCATCGACCATAACAATAGAAAAACGACGTGGATCGACCCGCGAGACAGGTAAGTTTTCCGAGAGAAGTGTTAACCCGTATAGAGCCCCATGTCAAAACTTCACATTCCAATGCAATTTCAAATGTATTCCTATTGAATTTCCTACGTTTGATGGGAGTTATCGACGGAACGAGTTCACTGTAGGTTTTGATAGCGTTACAAACATGTAAACACATTTTGAAAATAGAATAAATTGCGAAAAACAAATTATTCTCCTCGCGATAGTATCGCCCTCTATCCAAAAGCATCCGCAACTGTTTCGATTTCACACGACATTCCACAATTGACTAACAACAAATGACCTAAACACAAATTATGGTTATCATATTGTTATCCTTTGGAATGCGAGTCGTGTTCAGTTTTCTCGTTAATAATGGCTCTGTTTATTTAGTGAACGGCGTTTGAACGGGCATAATGAGGCCACGGAACTGGTTCATAGTAATGTTCTAGCGTTATATTATGATCTCGCGCAGAAATCTGATGGAACATTTCATGTCGTATATTGGCGTATTGACGACTTCATGTAGCTTTCGGGTGTGTGCGTGCGTATGTAGTTAGATATGTGGAGAAGGCGGTGGGAGATGGAATGCAATGCATAGGCAAGTTGTGCGGTGTGAATGACAAGCCGTAGAATGCGGCCCGGGCCTGAGGCGATGGTCGCGCCTTTCTAAAGCGGCGCACGCGCCCCCGCCCTCGCCCCGCACACCCGCTGCCATCACACCTCGTCAAAGTGCAGGTGCTCCACGACACATCCCTATTAAATACCGATCATGTCTAGCTGTATCTGCTTACTAGAGTTTAACCGGCACCTGTATTGTCCTAAAAAGTTGGCCTTATCTCCACCTGCACTCTATAATTTACAGTTAAATGCTAAATGACTTCATTCCATTAATTCCATTTGTTTCCACTTTATTATTTGACACACATTTAAAATCACACATTTAAAATCAAAATAGTATTTGTTGTACTATTTTGATTTTAACTCATGCATCTAACTTTTTATGTATCATGTACAAAACGTATTATTGGCTGTGCAAAGGAAAGCTTGATGTCTTAGCAAAACGTTGGTTGATAACTATAAACGGCTACCTTGTTACTGAGACTCACACGTTCCACGTTCCCATTTTGACTTGGAAATATTCAAACTTTCGCATTTAGAATCTGATCGAGTTGATAAAACAGTAAGAAATCCGTATCTGATTCCATTACATTGTCGACATATCACATAATAAAATTGGACGGAGAGGAAACATAAATTGGTATTTTTATCGAGCCTTTTGGCGAACTGCATTCCATACGATCATGGTATGGGTCTCGATACTCGGTAATTAATACGATCGTGATTATATAATGAAATTAAATGTTAAAGTCTCTCCGGAAACATGTTTACGATCGTGCCATACAAAATAGTTGTTTATTTTTAAGTGATTGTAGCTATCAGTAATTGTCTCTCTTACTTTAAGCAACGATTGTAGAAGTTATTATTATATGTAATTAAAATTATAGTTTTGTATAAACTACATTATAGTAAGTAAGTATATAATTATTATTTTACTGGTGGAACACATTTGTTACTTCAATATATTCTTCTCTATGTCTTAAAAAAAATAAGAAAATATTTCACGAAGAAAGAGTCCTACGTAGGTATACTGAATTGAAAATAGTAGCTGAAAAAGAGTTTACAGGATGGCTTCAATTTTTAAGTGATATTTTATAGAACCTAACAATTGACATTTTTACGAGGCTTACTATTATGAATAAATTCGCATAGCAATCCGTACGGAATACGAATAAATATTATATGTATAATACGAATGCTAATACGCACACAATAAACTGAGTCTAAGCCAATTTATTTACGCTAAAAATAGCACTCCATGTCTCCAGTTCATACGATGATATTAACCTTTTAAAGGGGAGCTTCATCGAAAACTGTGCTAATCATTTGCCAAGCTGTAAATAATACAAAATTGTGTCTAATACGTTGCAACGACGCGATTAATAATATTTGTAACAAAACTTTTCGTACAAAAATAAACAATAGTAAAGCCAGTGACCGGTTAAAACTGAACTGCGTACAAATTATTATCAAACAGCTCTGATTTTGCTTACAATTTCTATCAATTTACGAATTTCGGAATTTTGGTTCTTTATGTTCCAATTACCAAATCTACCTCCGAAATTAGATGTAATAATATCATCTCATATATATATATTTATTTGATAAAATCCGATACATGCTTTTAATCATTATTAACGGATAGTTTATTATTTTAAAGTTTACAAGCTAATTTTTGAAGCCATAATGACGAAAGACGTAGGTGTTTTGTAATCTCTTTAGCATTGGAATGTAAATAATGACAAGATTATTTTCGTCTAAAGTATAGCGATTTCATTGTAATGATTGGATGAATTACCATTTAAATTAATGAATGTCGCCCAAGATAGAATTTTTGTAATTTTCGTCCGTATTCGACGCGGTATTTATAGCGAACTGCGAAGAACAATTTAAATGGACAATCTAATTATTTTTGGATACACAATTTAAAACTCTGCTAAATTTTAAATTGGTTAAACAAACGAAATATGCAAAGGGCTTAGGTTTTATGGAAAACTAGATGACCCGCGCGTTTTCGCCCGCGTAAATTAGGAATTTTACGGAAACCGTACATTTTCTTATAAAAAATAGCTTATGTCCCTACTCTCTTCACTCGGTCTACACTCTACTCTATATCTGTGTCAAATATTGCCTTAAAAATTGCTCCAGTAGTTAGTAATTTCTAATATTTCCCCCGTTTTTCCCACATTTTCCTGAGTTTCTTCGGTTGTATTAGTCTTAGTCTATAGTCTTACTTAATAAAAGAGCTATCTAACACTGAAATAAGTTTTTAAATCGGACCTGTAGTTCCTGGGATTAACGCGTTCAAGCAAACATGCTCTTCAGGTTTATAATATCAGGTAGGTACCTATAGATTTTTTTTAATTATCGCTTGACATTTGACAAACTCGAGTCTCGATCTAAAAGACTCTGAAAAGTACCAATAACATGGTATAAATTATAATATGGTAGTGATGATGATGTTCCGTTCTTAAAACAACGCCGAAACTCCCAAACTTGTATCTATAAAGAATCAGGAGTTCTCTCAGCATCTTCCGAACCACGGTATACCAGGTATACCTCGGTGCAAAATCTTACTTGTTGGTAGTATATCTTAGAATACTTCTCACGAAACCGAAGTCACCCCATGTTTCTCTATAAATTTTGAGGAGTTCCCTCGATTACTTATGGATCCTTATACCAAAAGAAAAAATTTGAAAATCGGTTAACAAACGGCGGAGTAATCGTTGAACATAAGAAAACGAACATAACACCTCCCCCATTTCGAAAGTCGGTTAAAATTGTAGCCTATGTGTTATTCTGATGTATAAGCTATATTATTGTAAAGTTTCATTAAAATCCGTTCAGTAGTTTTTGCGTGAAAGTGTAACAAGCATCCATACATCCATACATCTATACATCCAAACAAACTTTCGCCTTTATAATATTAGTAGTATTAACTTCAGTACATAGTCTTTTCAGCGTTTAGAAAAAAATAATGCATTCAGCTACGCATTAAAAAGGTACTCATTGCCTTGTATGTATAGCAAGTCGAAGACAATGCTCCAAACGATGAACCAGTGGGAATTTCTACGTGATGCTAGCCTTTATTACTTTAATTATATCATACGCATTTTCACTCAGCGTTCGAATCCTCTAATGCATAATTCCATACGAGTGAAAATATCCACGGATGCCTACGCGTATGCGCATTTTATAATAGCAAAATGTGGGAACCGCAGTTGATATCTGCATGTAATGGAATGCGTCGATATGAATTTGCATTTTTATGCCCGTGAGATTTAATACCTGATGCACGTCACATTATAATTTCTAACAAAATGTGTATATTGATTTCATTTTTGCATAAGTGGCTGCAAATCGTAAATGATACGTTACGATCCAGAGTAAATGGTAAATTGTCAAAGTTAATATATTTTATAGCGAAGATAGCTAAAATACTTAAGAATGTATGTATATTTGAGACCAGATGCCGTGTGTAAGTTTTATATCTTTTTGGGGGACAACTTGTATGCCGCTATTGTTTTTAAGTATGATTTTAACTTCCCCTTATTTTAATTGGTTACCCTACGAACCGAAAAAATCGAGCACCGTTCCGTTTTAGGGTTCTGTAATCAACAAAACTTGGTTGACTACGGGAGCCTAAAACGAAACCCTAACCAGCAGATTTTTTTGTATTTTGATTACATAACATTGTGCTGCAAATGGAACAATCCATATGAAGTAATTATTTATTTTTTGGACCATAAAATCAAAATCTTAAATCCTTTCTATGTCTGTTAGGTACCCCTTTTGAGAATATTTCCAGAGGAAATTGTTGTTCGTTTTATTAAAATGAAGCTACTCCCGAAAAATTAGCTTGATAGTAATCAAAAAAGAAATTTGTTCTAGGGAATCTGTACTATACGTGGGAGAGCCATGCTTCGGCACGAATGGGCCGGCTCGACCGGATAAATACCACGTTCTCACAGAAAACCGGCGTGAAACAGCGCTAGCGCTGTGTTTCGCCGAGTGAGTGAGTTTACCGGAGGCCCAATCCCCTACCCTATTCCTTCCCTACCCTCCCCTATTCCCTTCCCATCCCTACCCTCCCCTATTCCCTCTTAAAAAGGCAGGCAACGCACCTGCAGCTCTTCTGATGCTGCGAGTGTCCATGGGCGACGGAAGTTGCTTTCCATCAGGTGACCCGTTTGCTCGTTTGCCCCCTTATTTCATAAAAAAAAAAAAAAAAACTATTTGTTTTTATTATATCGGTAATATTGATTGAGCCAGCCAGTAGCTCTACCTTATGAATATTGTGTAACTTAAGTACGTGTAAAGCATCTTTATTATTCCCACGCACTCCGGACGCTTTCAACCGTAAAGTTAGGGGCTGGACAATTTACAGAGTTCCTTGATCCAAATGACTCAATAGTAGATTCACATGATAGAAAATCAGACGTAATTATAAATTCCACTCCTATATTATTAGGGAACATGCTTTTGTTTCTTTAGAATTTGAGTTTGTGTAAAGTATCCCGAGAAAGAAGCTAAATCGTTTTTTCTTGTGGAGTAATATATAGTGAAGTTCTACTCTTTAGTTCGGATGTAACGCAGAGTATGTCTCCATAGATATTTACTTCGACGCTTTAAAATATTTCTTACCGCTTCAAAGTAATTGAATCAGTAACAAATATTTTAAGACGAGATCGGCTAGAAACTTGGATAATTGCAGGATTTGCAGGGCGCGGTCTGTTTGAAGCAAAGCGTTCAACATTGTTTACTTTGCGCATACCGTTCAGATAAAGATGTCCTTGGCGATTTTGTGCCAGACGCGTTTCGTATATTCTTTTATTTCTATTACTATGTTAATTAATTCAAATAATTTGTTAAAACACAAACAAGTTTTGAAAAATATAAATAATTAATATTTTGTTTACTTAAACAAAAAGGTATGATGCTATAATATTTATAATACATTTTATTTTATGAAGATGTTATATAATATTATTGTTTTAAGGAACTTTTTAGTTCGATGCCTATATACAATCAAAGGCAATCATACAACAAAAGTGTTTTTTTGGCCTTTTTTGCTTGTAATCAATAATAGCAACAGTTAGACTGGGTTGCACCAACTAACTTTGACTTTAACCTTAACTATAACCGGAAAAATTGACAGATGTCGTATGAGAATATGGGGTGTTTGGACGCCATATTTAACTTTAACTATAACCACGCCTCTGGTGCAACCCAACCTTAGGCACTTGATATTCTCTGGCAGAGTCGCGGTTGTGAATTCCGCGTATCCCGTGGCTCTGCCTTAAGCGGAAGAGCAGGAACACCGTTGGGGTTTTAGTGGGTATGCCCGGGCGCGGCCCTCCGCCCCCAGAGAGTCCCACATACCCCGGTAGCCCTCCCCAGACTGCCGGGGATGCGCAAACACATTTCCCCAACAAAAAAAAAGGCACTTGATATTCTCACAAAATCTTTAATTAAATTTGTACTTCTATAATTAATAATAAAATTAAAATAATGTAAATATTAGGAGGCCTTTGCCCAGCAGTGGGATAGCATAGGCTAATAAAAAAAATAAAAAAAAAAATTTAAGGGGGCTCCCATACAAAAAAACAATTTTCGGCCTATTTTTGCTCTGTAATTATAGTACGGAACTCCTCGTGCGCGAGTCCGACTCGCACTTGGCCGATTATTAATTTGACAACAGACTTTAACCATGAACAAACGAGTAGGTACCTATAATTCGTATGTATAGGCTTGACATTAAAAAAGATGGTAGTGTGCACATTGTAGTGTGTCAAACTTATAACACCTCTCTTTTTTGTCGGGGGTTAAAAAATGTATATGATTTAAAAGCATAATTTCAAATTAATATTAGCTCAATTACACATTGCACTCCTTCACCATATAAATTATAACTGCAAAATTTCATTCACCTACGTTTCCGCATTTTTCGTCAAAAGCGATCCAAAGTTTTCGCTCGCGTATTAGTATACTCATAAATAATCTGGATTACATATACATTTATGTTTTAAATTATTCTTGGTTTCTTATTTTAATAAACGTCATAGAATCAGATACTTATAAAGTTCCTGTAAGTTTCGACAATTTATGTTATATGTACGAGTATTCAACTTATTTAGGCTGTAACGTTAAAATATGAGGTACAGTTACGTTTTGACGAGTATTTCCACTTATCTATGCAATTATGATAACGATACTGTTACTCCTGTTTCTAATCTGAAATGGCATTCCATTCTTATCATGTTGTCACATTGCTGTTGTTTACTCAACTGTGACGACTATATTATTTTGTTCCATTATTGTTGATAATTTAACTGCTCTGTATTTGGCGTTTTACAACATTAAAATAGGAACTGTTGACTTTTTTAGACTACAGGCCAATTGTAAATTTTCATTATTCTTTTACATTTCGTCAATTTAAACCTTTTATTGCCTTTAAATTATATCTCCACATCAATGTATTCTCTTGTGTTTTATTAATAAAAAGTCTAAATTTTATTATTCTTGACGCACTAAGAGGACACTATACACCTTATTTGCATAATATTTACTAGTAGAGGACAAGTCAGGAATGCCGCCCATACAAGTTTCCGCAATTTGATAAGTTGTTTGCGGTCCGTTGGCGTTTCTAAAAACTAAAATGGCGTCATTGTATCGGAATTGTAGAAAAAGCACAAATATATTATTGGTTCTACTTATTACGAGTATCCATTCATCACAACATATTTTGGTTTAATAAAATTAACATACCGCAATCATTGCATTAGGTACTCTCTAAAAGTTTTTGCTTTTACTTTTGTTTATAATATAGCTGCATTAATTATTTTTATAATCTTTATAACTTTAAATTTTGTTAGCCTCGCTAAAACTCGAGAACGGCTGACTGATTTGGCTGATAATTATTTTTGTCTTGAAAATATATTAGTGGAAGTCCAGTGAAGTTTTATATTAGGATTTAAGAGGGGATCGACGCGAAGTTCACCGGATCATCTAGTAGAAAAAAGTTTAATAGTTAAGACTTATGATCAATACATAGTTCCACAATTTATAAATAAAATCGGCCAAGTGCGAGCCGGACTCGCGCACGAAGGGTTCCGTACCATTATAGAGCAAAATTAGGCCAAAAATTGTGTTATTTGTATGGGAGCCCCCTTAATTTTTCATTTTATTTTAATATTATTATTAAACATTAAAGTACACATAATATAACTAAGTAATATAACTTTGTAAAAAATTCAAGTTCCTACCTGTTGCCATTATTGATTACGAGCAAAAAAGTCTGAAAAATAACGTTTGTTGTATGGGAGCCCCCTTAAATAAAATTTTATTTTGTTTTTAGTATTTGTTGTTATAGCAGCAACAGAAATACACAATCTTATTTAAGAGTTATACAGCCTGGAGACCGACAGACAGACGGACAGACATCGAAGTCTCAGTAATAGGGTCCCGTTTTACCCTTTGGGTACGGAACCCTAAAAAAATAGAAGGAATACAGTTACAGTTTTCAGAATCAGTAGTTAGAAGTTAAATTGTATCAATAGAATGTCAATCTACAAGGTCCCCGAAAAGGCAACACAGCAATTTGTCTCTAATACTTACTTCTGAATAAATCATAAACTACTATTGAAGCGTGGGCGAAATATCTTTCCATATCTGGCACCATTCTATTAAGCACCTTGTTTCTATAAGGCATTGTTAGTTATTTGTGTGTTAAAAGGTACCCGTTGCGGAATTCAAACACCTGTAATCGTTTTGATATTTAAATGGTTATGTTAAATATATTGTTAAAACTGTTTTATCTTTTGTAAATGTATAATTATGGTCATGAGCATTAGCCAATTTTTTTTCCAAAAACAAAAATATTAAGTACTTATGTATAATAATAAGGACGCTGTAAACATTAATTGTGTTTTATAATCCCACAAAAAATTACATAATATTAAGTTATGAATGCAGCCATGTTCTGTAGATCATTTAAAAGAAGACTGCATTCATAATAAAAAAATGTGGTTTAATACTTAATACTTAATATACAAATTCTCTACAGCGACCATAATATTATTATTTTTTATAAAAATTTACTTTAAAATAAAACTAAAATTAACCTTTAACGTCACGGGCGGGGTCTACGCAGACCCCATGCGCTGTTTTTGACGGTATTTTTTTAAATTGGCAAGTTACGATCGCACGATTTCGGCTAATCTCAATGCAACGCGATGTCTTTCAGTGAGTAAAAGTCCTCCGCTAATCTGCTAAGAGAAGTTACATTTTTACATATGTGGGGATACCTGCAGACCCCACCCGTGATTTAACTGTATACTTTTTTCACATTGGTTATGTGTTTATTTGTTTGTTTTTTTTTGAATTCACTTTGTATAAATAGAAAAAATCGTTGCCGACTAAAAGAAAATCAAATTGCACAAATCATAATATACAATTTTAATGACTCTGAAAGTTTTTGAAAACATTTTGGAAGAGTTAGAGGTAGCTAGACCTAGTGCATCAAAAATGAAGCGAAGATGCTATTATTGCCCCAGAACTAATTATTATTGTCCGTAACCCTTGCTGTAAAACTATTTGCAAGCCTTATTCAGTAAAATAATTTATTACTTACTTTGCCTACTCATGAAATAATTTTAGTTTAGGGTAGTACTTTTCAAGGTTTGTAATTTTTTTTTGTCTGTAATGTTGAGTGTGTTTTTTTCTTTTGATTACTTATTTCAAAGTCTTATTTTATTAGAAAAAATAATAAGTTAGAAGTATAAATTTTTGTTGAATTTTAGTACATTAAACATGTGCCCGAAAAATACCTTGCACGAAATTGGTTAGTTCACAAAAATGTTCTTTACTGTCTAAATAATGGTTAGTTTATTATTTATAAGCGCTTTTCATAAATAAAATAATATATTTTCTTATAATATAAAACGGGTTTTAAAAATTAGTAAAAATCTGAATATATATGTATATTTATATTGGGGTACTTCTAGACCCCGCGCGTGACGGAACGTTACCCAAAACAACGCGTGTACTTTAAGGCACGACTTTATAATAATAGATTGGGGAAAAAGTCTTTTCGCATCATAGTACGTATGAATTAAATGAACTTGTCATAAAATCTCTTGGGAGTTGGGCTATACCAATAATAATTGTATCTGGCTGATTTTGGTATAATAAAAAAGTTTTAATTTTACAGAAGACAATTCCAAATTCAAATTAGGTAAATTGTGAGATTTTCATTATTTTTTCTTATTGTTAAAATGAGTAAATCTAATGAAGAAATTCGATACATTTTAAAATTTTATTACAAAAAAGGTAAAAACACAAGCCGCGAAATAAATGTGTGATGTTTATGGGATCCGTTTTCAATCCGGATATCAAAGATGCACGTCGTTCTGGTCGCCCTGTTACGGACAAAACTGATGCCATTTTTGAAAAAGTGGAGCAAGATCGGCATATTAGTAGTCACGATATAGCTGAAGAACTGGGGATTGACCACAAAACAGTTTTGGTGCATTTGAAAAAAGCTGGGTACACAAAAAAGTGCGATATTTGGGTGCTTCATGAGCTCACCGAAAGAAACCTAATGAACCGTGTACTCATTTGTGATTATTTATTATGACATAATGAAACCGAACCATTTTTGAAGAAGCTGATAACTGGTGATGAAAATTGGATCACGTACGACAAGTACGTGTGAAAAAGATCGTGGTCAAAGGCCGGTCAGGCTTCATAGACTGGGGAAACCCGGGTTAACTCGCAACAAGGTGATGCTGCGTGTGTGTGGTGCGATTGGAAGGACATTATTCATTATGAGCTGTTACCGCCAGGCAGGACCATCGATTCTGAACTTTACTGCGAACAACTGATGAGATTAAGAATAAGAAAAGTTTATTTTGCACATCACATAATACAATATTTACAGAGGACGAGAGAACCAGGACACAGTACAATACTTAATTTACATTATATTGTGTGATCTCACAAAAATTGACCCCAGCTCAGCATAAGCAGCAAGTTGCTGCACTCATTTTCTTTACTGCTGCACTGATTAAAGCAAGAAGTTGAGAGATAGCGGCCGGAATTAATCAACAAAAGAGGTGTGGTTTTTCACCATGACAACGCTAGACCTCACACATCTTTAGCCACTCAGCAAAAATTACGGGAGTTTGGCTGGGAGGTGTTAATGCATCCGCCGTATAGTCCTGTCCTTGTACCTTCAGATTTTTACCTGTTTCGGTCGCTGCAGAATTCCTTACGGCCATTCCCAATATTTGATCTATCTCTGGTTTTGCCCTACTAGAGATAGGAATAGCTCACAATTGACATAAAATATATGTCTCTTATGTCTAATGTGAGCTATTCCTATCTCTAGTAGGGCAAAACCAGAGATAGATCAAATATTGGGAACGGCCGTAAGGCAGTGTTAGGTTGACATTACTAGAGGACTGCCAAAACCACTTGTCGCAGTTTTTTCATCAGAAGCCCCAAAATTTTTATAGCAATGGGATCATGCCCCTACAAGTTGGCAAACTAACAAGTTGGCAAAACGTTATCGAACAAAATGGCACCTATATACTTTAGTCAATTCTAATTAATAAGCTTTATAAAAAATCGTTTTGAATTTATATATGTCGCAGCCGACTGGTTTAAATGGCCGTTCAATCAAACAGCTAGCCCTTTGACTGGACAACGCCATTCAATCATATGTCTAGCTTTTATATTGAATATTTTAGTCGCTCAAAACGTTCAACACTACAGCTGATTCAAAAGCCGCCGTCTAATTGAAGTAGTTCAGCACGCACCGCTGCGGCGCTAGGTGCGTTTTATTTACAATATGGCGTCAACTAGCAGGTGTTTGTTGGTGTTTGTGGTTGTTTTTCGGAAAGAAAGTAGTTAATAAAAGTTACAAGTGTTATTAAAGAGACAAAAATTGTGGAGGCACATACGAGTGAATTAAAATTTCAACAAATATTCGAGGAGAAATTACGGGATTATGAAATGGATGGACGCAGCCACCCTGAAAGGGGGTTCGGGGGGCACAGCCCCCCGTCAAAACAAAAACAAACACAATCCAGAATGTCCAAAAGTTGGTTAGGTTAGGTTAGAACTTAGACCACAACACAGAGGGAGCCGAGCGAGCGCAGCGAGCGTGCTGCGGCAGCAGCCGGCGACCGTCGTCAAGCAAAAGGGGGGCTCGGGGGGCGCAGCCCCCCGCCGAAACAAAAACAAACACAATCCAGAAAGTCCAAAAGTAGGTTAGGTTAGAACTGTGACTGTGCTGCGGCAGCAGCCGGCGACCGCCCTAGTTAATTTGCCATTAAACCAGTTGACTAAGCGTCGTCTAGCTGTAGTGTTGAACGTTGTAGTCAACAAGTCGGCTAAACGACGTATAGCCGTGTGATTGAATGGCGTTGTTCAGTCAAAGGGCTAGCTGTTTGATTGAACGGCTATTTAAACCAGTTGGCTGCGACATATATATAAAATGCGAAGAAACTTTTTCCCCTTACCTAATATAATCCGCACGCGATCATAATGGGATTCGACTTTATGGAACTGAGACGCGCGTTGACGCGGCTAGCCAACCGTAGTGTCGAAAAACGTAAAAAAATAGTAGGTATTGCAAAAAGTAATTTTCTATTTATTTCGACAAGGTTCCATCCCATTCTGATTTTATTTTCAGACTTTTTTTTAATTACTCAATTACTCTATAAGGCAATTACTCTTCAATCTTGTAGAAGTGACAGACAATGTCACTTCTATAAGATTGAGAGTAATTGCCCGTGTTTTAATTAACTACGATGTATAACTAAATTGTTAATGACCGAAATGATGTTAGGAAGATATACAAAAGAATTGCTTTCGGAACATAGATTGATCGCTAAGATCGGCCTGCTGCGCCATGTGAACTTTCTTAGATGTGGATCTAACAAATAACAATATGTTCTTATTCCCTTTGATTATAATACAGGAATTATTTATTTCTGAACAAACGGAATTTCAAAGGGGAATTGTTTCAGAAGCTTTCTTTAAATAAGTTTTTCACTTTGAAAACCTATTTTGTATAATTTATTAATTTATCGTTTATACTTAATCAGTTTGAAAAAAACTTGCAGAAGTTATTGGGTTTTTAGGTTTTTTTAACCATTACCATAAAACTAGTTTATGAAACCCTAGAAAATGATACACAACACTGAATATTTACAACAATTTCTTGGATAATTTCCATTTCACTTAACCACTTTACTGAACTCTGAATGCTTGAGTTTAATTTCCCGTATTTACAGTCATTGCTCTAATAACGTCGTCATACGAACGATTTGACTTTGGATAAACCTAATGTTTAACTTTCTATGAGAAAGTTCTGGTGCTATCAGCTTAGTGTATACATGGATCATGAGTTTCATGACACTAATCAAAGTAGTTCGATAAGCTTTTATTAGATACATAATATCAATGGTTAGTAATAAAACTTAAAAAAAAGATACATACAGCCGAACGTATTACCTCCTCCTTTTTGGAAGTCCGTCAAAAACCTGTCTCTTTAAAATCTAGTCTTATGACTACAAGGGTTACAAAACTTTACCTCTTTATTCATATTTTGTGAATAGCTTTTAGACCACAACTGCTTTAGAAAATTCTATTAACTACATAAACATGACAATAACTACTTATTAAAAAAACTGTATTATAATAATATGATACAATAAAAAATTATTGAATCTATGGGATCTCGATCGTGATGTTCATGATATTGTGTCGCACGCGTCGACGGGCGCCGTGACGAAGCTGACTGGTATGCATCATGATTCAGACGGAAACCCTATACATTCAATGTTTATGTAATCCGTTGCCTGTCCGTCACTTTTAAACTGCAACATTCTAACCGAAATTCAACATGGCAACCGTTGAAACGCAATTATTATGGTCGTTTATTTTAATGTCAGTTCTATTGATTCAGCACATCTATTCGTTTCATATCTTTTTCTTGTAAAAAGTGATTATAAATAATAATAATAATAATAACTCCAACACCGGTTTCGGTGACGGTGGCCGGTTTCATTGAAACCTGGCCAGTTACGCAGGAGTAATTTTATAATGCCCAAGCGTGTGCGCAGTACACAAGAGCACTCTTTATTCCTTTTACTCTCATAACCCAGTGGGACGGAAGACCGACACGACTGGCGAGAGTTTAGGCGTCGGACCGACTTTTCACATGCCATCCGACGTATGGACTATGGATCATCTTACTTGACAGACAATCAGGTGATCAGCCTGCATTGTCCTAACTCCTAACCAAACTCGGAAATAATATGTTTCTAACGCGGGAATCGAAACCACGACCTCCGAGTCAAGAGCCACGCTCTTAACCACAGAGGCGTTCAAGTGATTATAACTAGTATTGCAGTAACCCCTGGTTGCTTCTTTGAACGTCGTTTTCGCTTAGTAGCAGTATGTAACTATGTTATATTTATAAGGAAGGGTATTCCAATTGAAGAAAGTGCTTCCCAGAAATTGTGCCAAAAACGGCCAGCTCTAAAGGCTTAAGTTATTCGCTCCAAATTTTATTCTCCCAAATAATGGATTCCGGTGCATGAGATGACCCGGTAGTGTTCCTCGAACTGCAAGATGTTTAATTCGTTTATAATTAGTCGGAGCTTGTGTCAACGTTTCGGAATGCGAGAGGAAATCACGTTGACCCTAACACGCTTCCTTTTTCGGAACAAAGTATGATGTGTCCGTCCCTGAGCTTCGCTCGGCGCCTAAACTGAATACGTATGACAATTAACGAGCAAATATTTAAATATAGCCGCAACGGTCGTGGACTAGTTCAATGTTCTGAAAAGTAAATGTGTTTCTGTTGAGCCTAATGGTATGTGCATAAAACGGGCTATTTCGATTAAAATATTTGTTGGCCGGTATTAATAGAACATAAGTAGGTGTGCGTGTCCGTCTGTCGGTGGGCCGATATGTATGAGACGGCGTGGCACCGCCTTCATCCAGACGGGAGCGGAGTTTACACGTAATCCAGGATTTGGCAATGTTCAAAACTAAAAGCTGCAGTAGGTGTACCTTAGAATTCATAAATAGAAAAAGACAACTTGCCAGAGGACCATTAATCTTTTGGATTTGGACTAGAATAGTGTACACTTGCGTTTTCATGTTTAGTTCGCTGACAAATAGCTTGATGTTCAGGACAAGTTGGGCTGGCATTTCATGAATCGTAGATTTTGTGATTGCAATGGTATTTAGTATTTACTATTACTTATTAGGTACCTATACAATCTGACACTGATATTTTTTTAAAATTAATTTGCAATTATTTTCGAGAACGTTTTTTTAGCTTATACGATTGAAGCATATCCTTATTTTTTTTAACCGACTTCAAAAAAGGAGGAGGTATGTTCGGCTGTGGATATATTTTTTTATATTTTTGTATGTTCAACGATTACTCCACCGTTTGTGAACCGATTTTCAAAATTTTTGTTTTGTTATATTAGGTTTCACTCCAGTTTGGTCCCATTTTCACAAAGGTGGATCTGATGATGGGCTCCATGAGTAATCGAGGGAACTCCTCAAAATTTATATGGAAACATATTATGGTGATTTTAGTTTTATGAGAAGACGTATCCTAAGCATATACTACCAAAACGCAAGATTTTGCACCAAGGTATGCTATACTATGGTTTCGAAGATACTAAGAGAGGACGGCATTATCGTTTTACGATAAAGTCCTTTAATTAGAATTAAAAAAAAAAAGATACTAAGAGAACTCCTTATAGATAGTATGCACTGTTTTAAGAACTGAAAGCATATCTTATCTTATATCTTTAAACGAGCAATTCTTATGAGCAACTAATTGTTTTAACGACCAGCAGATGGCGTTATTAAGTAACACGAAGTCAATGAGTGTTTGCTATACCGAGCAAAGCTCGGTCATCCAGGTACTTATGCTACTTATATATGCAAATTACAATCATCATTATCATTACCACGTCAGTTTCACCAATGTCACATGGTTGTATATGGATAATTTTGAAGTCGGTGCCAGTTCAAAAAGTTTCAAATATTCTGGCAGAGAATTGAAGATACAGCTATCTAGTACCGACTTCAAAATGATGAAGATTGAGTACAGAAATTGCTGAGGTTTAGCCGAATTTGGAATAAGGCACTATTAGATAGGAAAAATTATTTAATACTTTTTAGTTCATATTATACGATTAAGGGTGTTAACAATTATTGTTTTTACCTTGGAAGTCGGTTTTAAATTTTTTTAATTTAAAAGATATCGGATGCACACAACATGTAATTTTGTCATTCTAATATGTTATTTTAAAAGTTTCATCAAAGAATTCTCTGAATATATTATTACAGAAAGAATTCTCTGAATATACTATTAAAATAACTTATACAGCAATATACTTACTATAAATTTCGAAATGCGCGTGTATCACATTTGACATTGCATACCATTTATAATAATATAATTATTCAACTTATCGTATGACTTATGCGATCGTAATTATCAATAAAATAATTTGATAACATCTGAAGAATGCAATGGCTAACTAGAGACAATTATCAGTATAATAACATTTAACTTTATTACGATTCTGAATGTATCGTGTACGCAAGATCGTTGTGTAACCCTGTATCATGGTAACATTTACAATTTGTTTAAACTTTGCCTCTTTCCACTGCAATCGATAGTCTTGTGAACGTTCGGTGCGTGGCTGTGTGCGTGTAAAAGTGTGCATGTGTGCGATTAGGGATTCCATGACACGGGTCACCGTTTCCAAGAACGCGACTCGTCTTGATGTCCCGCTGACAGGACTGGTTTTGCCATTCTACCACGATGCAGTGACTTTGTAAATATTACCTATCTCGCTCTGCCGCACGGCTGCGACAATAATTGTTTCTTTTTCACGCGACACATTGTATATGTGCATTGCGCACACGCACGCGCTCCCCATACTCTCGCCTCGATACATGCGATCTGAAACGAACGCCCGCGCCGCACTTTCGGTAGCTTTACGGAAGTTACGAATTTCCATTGAGGACTCGACTAAAATCGGCTCACAATATACCCATATTGTGTAAGATCGTAGGATTCACAAATGTAAATAAACCTGTTCTTGAACGGTCTCTCAGTAATAAATAGAATTTAGTAACGTTACAATGAATTCTAAGTTATGATTGAAATAGTATTCAAGTTTTGAAAACTTTAAATGTAAATGGCGTTACCATTTCTTCTTATCTTACAAATCTTGAAGTTTCTGCATTACTCTATGGTACCTGCCGATGTAAATTCTCAAGTTCTCAATATAGTAGTGAAATACGAAATGAACACTCGCTTGACGTGAGCCTAATTAAATGGGAATTCGTTAATATACCAGTAATAAATTGCGAATTAAGCGCCACGAGAACCGTTAAATGGTTTTGGCATCCGATGGCGGCCGACTTAAGCGCGACTGAAACTTGCTGCATGTAGAATTGTGGAGCGGGTCGCTGGCGCCTGCCGACCACGCCCTGCCTGCTAGCTCCCGGGTACCCGCCAGCATTAATTGCTGCTGCTATTATCTGCACCTAGCCCGACCACATGCTTGCACTTCGAATACGCCCTTTAATTTATCTCAGGAATGCCTTCAGCTTTCTATAGCGGGAATGCCTATTTGTTTTTGCCCGGCAAAAGATTGCCTACGGATTAATCCTTTATGTTCACAATGTAGATTCTATACTTATTCATGATGGTATCAACCAGACGACATATCTTTTATATTTTTATGCTTATCTCGGCTTATCCAGGAAGTCTTTCCATGACGTGTAAGACATCTAATAACGTTTTCTAAGTATTATAAGTCTCCATAACCTTTAGGTATATATGGGTAATAGAAATGGAAATCTTTAAAACGAATATTGTGAATAAGGCATTTAACACCGAGCACGTCGTATTCGTACATACTAGTACCACTGCATGAAGAAAGTACCTATTAAAAATACACAATACTTACTTATTAAAGTTTATTGAAGCTAAAATTACACCATTCCAGTTTCCAAGTAAGATTTAGTAAATTCCGAACGATTCACGAACAATACGTTGGTCGTTGGCTCTACTGTTCGCTTCTCATATATCATTAAATAACTAGTCAAAATTATCCAGTCGAGAGGTTCGAAGTAATAACGGGGTCACGCTATTTTTATTTAACTTTAATGATAGTAATTTAAATAGATCTGGTTTCTTTGGTTTCTTTGTGCCGTGAGAGCTCGAAGGGCTAGCAGAAAACCTTTTACATACTGATTACAAATTATATTTTATGCAATGATCCTCGAGAAAAGGCGACAACAGGCTTTCTTCGGACTTTCATAATAAGTTGAATTGCGTCAGATATTCTGTTGAAGGTTCCACATACTAAACGAGTTATTCCCTAGGAAAGTAAAACTCAATGTTTGGAAATTATGCAGATAATAAAATACCCAGTAAAGCATTTAGGTTCACGATCGGTGATGCTCAAAATGAGTACTTTTTAAAAATTATTGGAAAAAACCAAAACGTCGACCAAGGACATAGTCGCTTCTTACGACACACATTCGTTAGGGTATATAATTCTACTCTCGATATCATATAAACAAGATTTGTTGCGCAGTCTGAGTAACAGGAAATTCTTAAAATAGTCACGTAATAAAAATTAAACGTTTAAACTGACTTCTCGGTTAAAAAATAGTCAATTACTTATATAACTAAGTTTTCAGCATATTATATGGAATTCTCCATAGCCGATCTAACGATCGAGATAATCAGATATTTTAATATTTTAAATGATTTACAATCGATAGGTGATAACTTCTTTAATTATTGCGTTATCGACATTCGAATGTTTCTAAATGCTTCAATTATGATATTTCTTTTGATGTTGATATAAAATTCATGTCATCAAACATAGAACTGTGGTTCAGCAAGTGATGAAGGTTAACCAACAGGCGATAACCAAACGCGTCTGTGTAGTATCATTTCAATTGAGTGTTCTCGGTAGTGACAAGAAATAATCATTGTTTCAGATACACAAAGCCGCAATCGTTCGCGGACTGCATCGGCAATGAGCTGCCGCTGGGCTGGGAGGAGGCCTACGATCCACAGATCGGACCGTATTATATCAATCATGTCAATCGTAAGTACACTTTGTAATCTTCTGAATTCTGATCACCACTGAAATGTGTTAGACTTTGCTACTTTTCCTTTTGAAGGAAATTAAAAAAAATCTTATCATGAAACGTCTGTGTTTCCTATGTAATGCAAAAAATGTCAAAAGATGCAGCTGTAAGCTTTGATAACTGATTCGCAGGTGAATTTATACTTGCTGTAGATAATAATTATAATTTAAAATTCCTTTGTCATCATGTATTTTACTTGGCAAGTGTGGGAACCGAGTAATGTAGAGGGATAAAAACGCGAAGTGCTTTTAATGCGATAATGTACGCCGAGTATTACCAGCTATTAAACTTTCTCGTATGCAATATTGGTAAGTAAAAGTACAAGCTCGCGTTAAATTGTTTTACTCTCAATCAATTATTTTATTGCCCAATTATAATGAGTAAAATTTTTCAATGCCATTTTATATTTTACTGGTTTTGGGACCAGCGGTTGAGTCAGGTTGATTTAGCATTAAGCGGATATATCTTGTACATTATTAAAGATCTGAAAAACATACAGAATTCTTAAAGAGTGTAATGATGACCGAACCGCCTAATACTCACCATTAAATGATATTTAACGACGACTTTTTATTGTCCACTCACGTAATCACTGCTAAATCGATTTCAATGGAGGTTTCACCCATGTTAAGTGAAACTTTGGCAAGCGTTCGCATGCTCGTAGCAGGCCAGTATCCTACTAATCGTAAATAAATTATCAACGAGTCGATACTTCAAAAATAGCAGGAACAAAATTTATCATTACTGTGTATTTTAGTTTAGTTTAGTATTAAGTTCAAAGCCCTGGCGAATAACAAAATGGCCAAGCCACCGATTTTGACTAATGTGTATCTAGAGTTTTTTGATTCTTCTCGTGCGGCTGACACATTATAATATTATTATCAAATATTTTGCCGTGCTTTAGGGTAAAATTAAGGTTTTTAGATTTAGGGTTGAGTATGTAAGGTTAGAAACTTGGCTCTACATGAAATCTCACTACTTTTTGACGACGAACTATAATATTATGTTCTCATCTTGGCAACATTTTTACATGAAAATGTTTTTAGTGGGATCCTACTAATCGTAAATAAATTATCAACGAGTCGATACTTCAATAATAGCAGGAACAAAATCATAGACTAGTAACAAAATATTCGACGTTAAAATATAAGTACCTGGATATAGCAAACACTCATTGACTTCATGTTACTTAATAACGCCATCTGCTGGTCGTTAAAACAATTAGTTGCTGACAAAATAGTATTTTTATTATTCGCCAATAGATGTCAGGAAGAGTCATATTTTTCAGTTTATCGATAAAACACGAATAAAAAGACATTTTCTGAAAACGATTCCTAGCTAGATCGATTTATCGCCCCCGAAACCCCCTATATACAAAATTTTATGAAAATCGTTGGAGCCGATTCCGAGATATAACATAAAATTCCGCGGTTAGCAGTATAGCAGTAGGTAGTACTAGCGAAATGTGACTGTTAATGCGCTCTTAACTCATTGTAACACAAGAGTTCCATCGTTTGCGGTAAAGCTTATTTATGCCTCTTGGATAATTCAGTAAGGTGAAAAATGCTCTATGCGGGGGGCTCATGAAGCCTTCGATGTTTTAGTTATTCTCTATAAATTATGGAACACTTTGATTCATGTCTGGTGCAAGTACCTCCATGAATCTTATTGGCTTGCGCTACAATAGTTCCATAAAGTTATCAAAAGATGGCGTTATTGCTGTGCGTCGGTTCATTGATTTTGATATACGTATTTGAAACTAAACGAACGAGCTGATGGACTACGTAGGGTTGATTTAGCAGTAGTAATCTAAGCTTCATCAGATATATATTATAATAATTATGAATTTATGCATATCGGTTAGATCTTACATTTACTTACTAAAATGGCTTCATGGTCTCCATTTAGATCGTGTACATATAGTTAACGTTTAAGCCATAATATTGTAAGGTCCCGATTCCACCGTGAGCCTAAAGCCTACAAATAGTTGCAAAACAAACACGATTCAGAAACTGCGCCCGAGAACAGTAACGGTTGCGCATAACATTTCGCACGACACGCACAAGAATTCCTATACATTATTTATAAGCGTGCTTTTCCGTCTTTTCTGTCTTTTCAGCATTTTTTTGTCCAGACCACCCAATTTATTTTATTTATCGCCGGTTCACAAAGTTATACCTGCAACAATGTTTTCCAATAAAATACAACCTACACTCCTTCGTTCTTGCCATCTTGCTTTTCATAGGCTTAGGGTAGTTCTAATTCGTAAATGGTTCTAAACAAAATTAGTGGTAAAATATTTTAACAATAATTGCCTAATTAAGTATCTCATGATAACTCTGACTGCCAATTCAGACGCGAATATTAATCGCTTAACTGTACATAAAAATTAAATGAAGATTTTTTGACGAAAGTTTCATACACTATCTGTCAAACTCTCCATTAAATTTAAGTATAGTCATAATTAAATTACTAGTTATAATAATTATCTAACTACAAAACATTTTTTTAGGATTTTCTTTACATTGCCTGTAAGATCACTGGCGTGAAACAGCGCTTGCGCTGTGTTTCGCCGAGTGAGTGAGTTTACCGGAGGCCCAATCCCCTAACCCCTACCCTATTCACTTCCCTACCCTCAACTATTCCCTTCCCTTCCCTTCCCTACCCTCCCCTATTACCTTATTCCCTCTTAAAAGGTCGGCAACGCACTTGCAGCTCTTCTGATGCTGCGAGTGTCCATGGGCGACGGAAGTCGCTTTCCATCAGGTGACCCGTTTGCTCGTTTGCCCCCTTATTTCATAAAAAAAAAAAGATCTAAACCTGTCTTCTCATTAGGCAGAACACTGTGAAGCTACAACAAGAGAATGCTATTCTCAATGTATTGGGGTAAATTAACTCCTTATTTACGGCACTGGCTCTGCGTGCAGTCCTCATAACTCAGACTGTAACGTGCGTGTGCGCAGGTTACATTTGCGTTCTCGGTATATGGTATATCCAGCAGAATCATTCTTGTTCAGAAAACGCAATTATTGGCGGTATTGGCGTCTGCAACGCCTATTATAATAATCTGAAATAATCTTTCAAAAATTCAATTTTCTTCACTGAACTTGATTGATTTATCCAGAACATAGTACTCTTCATAATAGGCAAACCTTTCTCTTTAAAACCAAACTAAAAGGATGTTACTTTTCTTACCTTCAGGTAGTATTTATTGGCAAAAACAGGCACACTATATATATTGCTACCACTTACACAGTTAAATGGCGGTGTAAACAGAGTTTAATTATTTGAATTCATTAACAGCGCATGTAGAGGTTCTGTTTAGGCTTTAACGGGCCAATAACTAACAATCAAAGCGCAATTTACTTGTCCGACAGTGTATTTTGTGGACGCACTACACGGGTAATAGAATGTTACATTCTACTGCATCTCTGGAATACCTAAATGGCTTTGCATAGTATAGTTTACTAAAAAAATATCAACTATCGCAGGAACTGCAGAACATTGATTTTCTCGACTCTCCGAACACTGCATGCCTATTTTTGCTTGATACAAAAAAGCACTCACAGGACATGTCTGCCATTTTGTAGAGGCGTGGAATTATAAGAGCGTTTTGAGACGGCTCATTATTTATCCCGGCACAGCTAGTCGTTAGCGTAATTATAAGGCCTATCTCATAGGCAGATACCTCCGGCGAATTTTTTGCATAAGCTCATGCCCAGTTTCACAGTTTCCAACTTTAGATTTAATCTTGATTGTTTCCATTCAAATACGCTTTGTGCTCTGATGAGAGAAACTCGGACGCGTCTTCGTGATAAATGTTTTTAACTTTTATATTTAACGAACGTCTTCTTTAATCTTTTTATAAATGTTGTTTTTATAAAACTGCGTATTATTTAGGTGGAGCAAAATAAATATATTACGTCATATGCAAGTGAAAATGTAAGTTTTTGCGGTTATAGGTAAAGTTTGCTTTAGCCATATTTTGTATTTTGGGCAATTTATAATAAATTAAATGAATGCTCACTGGCCTCGAAGACGCCAAGTTTGGCGAATGAAAGTAAATTCAAATATGTTACAGTAGGACGACTGTTAGTAAACGCTTCAGTTGGTCTATTAGCATACGGATAGTTTAATGATTCTGTCCTTTACGGTAATTCATCGTTGAGGTCTATCACCCGATCATCTCGGAGATTGGGGCCATCGTAAAGGTTGAAATGTTTATTTGTCTCCGTCCGATGTAAATTAGTCTGTGCCCATATATTAGTAAGATTTAATCTCTTTTATTGCAATTCAAAACCTTACGTAAGGATTTTATTACTGTGGTTCTTCGGAATGTGAAATGATTTTACGACATGCAGCTTCGCAGGTATTCTGATGGTGATTCAAAAGAATTTTCAACGTTGCTGTACGAAGTGGCTTTAAATGGCACGTCCATTTTGCATAGTTTACAACATTCACGTTGCGTTATCTAGCTATGCAATCTCCCCCATACCTATTTTCTGCATACGCCTGCGATATTTATGCGTTTTGCCTTTTGGTCTTATTTTACGTGATTCTATAGGAGAATGCAGTTTCGTAAGCAATTTAATATTATAACTTAAAATAATATATGAGAAAATTACGTAGTACTTACAGTTCGTTTTCTAACAAATTTTTAAGGTAAATTCTATTTTTTTGTCTTAAGCGCGATTTGGCACGTCAATCGTCCCTTACCTATGCCCTTACCCCTGAGGTTATTATACTTAGTACGATCAGAGTGTTTTTGTGGTTTATACCTTTGAATGTTGATCCTGGCGAAACAGAATTCCAATAGTGGGAATATGTGGTGGCCAGTGAGTCAGTTACCTGTTAAAACAGTAGGAACTAAATCAACGTTATTATCAGACAACTTTTCAGTCCATCGATCAGAGGCTTTAGTGTATAACGGAAGTCGGTACAAAATAAATAATTAAAAAGAAAAAATCTCGATGATTCATTTGTCAAGAATCTGGCTGTTTGAGGCCCGCGAAAAGGTTTTTAGCGTATTTGTTCCTAATACCTACATACCAATAATTATTGTGTCCTTTTAAATTCTTAAAAATATGTACGTTCTCTGTAAAAAATTTAAACATGACGTTATTAGTAGCATCAAAATATAGGTTCTGAAACAATTGAGCATTTAATATTTGACACAAATGGAGCGTAGATCACAGATTTCAGATATCAACTGACCTCCATTATACAAGTACGCTGGACTTATGATACCCTTTGAAATGACTGCTGTTTTTGTGCCTATTTGAAGCGGAATCAGCGCCCCCAATGCGGGGGAAGAGAACTAAATCTGACGTAACCACAACCAATAACAACAGTTGTCATCACTAGTATTAGTTCCAAGTACTCTCACTACTGCTATCAGCGCCAATATGGCGACTTTCAAACGTCATTTTTACGTCAGATTTAGTTCTCTTCCCCCGCATTGGGGGCGCTGATTCCGCTTCAAATAGGCACAAAAAACAGGTGGGTATCTTAAGTCCAGCGTACTTGTTTAATGGAGGTCAGTGCAGATATCAGATTTCAGATAATCTAAAAGTTGCTGGCAACCTCTAGTTTTATAAAAATAATAAGGTTAAACTAAGATATTTTTTGATAGCTTGTAGATTAAATATCTGGGCGCATGTAAGCGGTAACTTAGTTAGGTACAAGTAAAATATGTTGGTAAGCAGGTTGCACAAGAATTCACTTTGCATACACTAAACGGCTTGCTCGCTCTGCATTCTAGCACTCCGGCTCTTATTTATATAAAACGTTTATGTCTATATGAAATGTTTATTTAGTATGTTAATTATTACATGTTTTAATAAAAATATACTTACATTAATGTTAAGCAGTATAAATTAACATATTTTTGAAGAGACGTCTAGACGAACAAAAATAATGAAATTTAAGAATTAATAAATTTTCCATAACCCTTGCCCTTTCTAAATTATGGTAATGAGATGTCTGATTATAATGTTACTGTTACTGTCTGAACACCAAAAATTCTTGAGATTAACTAGTAAAGTCTGGTATTGATGTTTGAAGAATGTTATAATTGTTATACTCCTTTTAAGACCTTTAACCAAATCCTTTTTAGAAATCTTTCATCTTGCATAAACAAATTCTGATATGATGACGTCCGGTCCTATTCAGCTACTATAGTCTATAACCCTCAAGGATTTGAAATTTTCTGATTCCTGCAAGCATCTTTTGCATTCCTGTGGCACTCACACAGCGCGTGACAGCCAAAGTGCGCGTGCGCCGATCTTTCAATTATTATTCTCAATTCTGGATGCGCAAGGCCGACCCGAGTCAAGAGACAATGGCAATTGAATGATCGTATATAGATTACGTTATACGTACCACCTATCTAGATTCTAGACTCGTTGGGTCTACTAAAACTTTTTCAATTCCGAAGCCAAAAAAGGGGTGAGGAAAAGTAGTATTCATAATACGTTTACAATTCTCTAATGTTACACAGAATGCCACAGAAGACATTCCCTTTAACTTCCTTTCTTATCAAATATTTTTTGCATATTTTTTCTAGATTTCTCTATACAATTCATGAGGCATATGGCTCTTAGAATGTTGACCATTCAGTTTTATTACAAATTGGATGCTAGTGGAAACTTAATAGCCTGTGTTTTTAAATAGATGCTGACGGCAATTTTTGAAGAGTTAGCCATTGTATGGTTAATTGAATCTAACATAGCCACTGTCGTAACATTTATTTATGACGTAAAATGCGGTGTTACGTTTCTTTGACGTAAAAATTCTCAATTCGTTTACAAAGGAGTGTTATCAATATTTATTATTTACGGATTACTATCAACTATTATCGTAACGAATGCATTGATGGAGCTGGAACCCGGTAATAATTAAATACCTAATACACCAATTTTTTTATTATTTTAATTATTATTATACATAATATCAATTTTAACACAACACAATATAATACAAAATAAAGAATAATACAAGAAATATAATATAATAAATAATATGACATTTGTATACATATAATTGTCATATTATATATTATATAACGCATACACACACACACACACACACACACACACACACACACAAACTAGATTAAAAAAAAATATCTTTTCTGTTTTGTTTTTCACATTCTTGTTTAAATTAAGCTATAAGTACCTATTGTTATTTGTTAATTGTGCTAACTGGTTCGAAGGTGGGCGTTGACACTTGTGCCACAGCCCTTATGGGCTACTATAAGTGTCATCTCGAGTAAATGTTTTTGTCTATTTTGTTATTCTGTTTGGAAAAATAAAATTTCATTTCATTTCATTTATATCAATTATTGTTTATCGAGCGTGTTTCCGTTTGAGACTTTCTGCGTGACTCTTTTTTTGAGTGCATGTTGGCTATATTTATTTCTTGTATTAAACCTTATCCTATAATATGCAAAAATAAACTAGGATTAGGTATTAATTTAGCCTCAATGAGGTATTTTTTATGTGACATTATGTAATCGAACATTTGCAATGGCAATCCATTGCAAAGAGTTGCGCGGTGATTATTTCAATTGTTTCATTCGCATCTTATCGTCCAATAATCCAGTCGGCGATGCAATTCATTTATCATTTAACTGCACAATAAGTCGATAAACTCTATAAACGCCTTTAGAGCTATGCTAAATTACCACCATTGTTCCAAAGGTCTTCACGGATTTACTGCCATCTAGCGGTGCTAGCTGTGAAGGATTGTGTTCCACTGTACTAAACCTTCGTAATGAATACGTTATAAAACTTTTTTATAATGGCTGATTTTATGCAGCCTGGATTTCATTCATCTGTGAGAGACCTGAAATTGGCATAGATATACATTTACAAGATGCCTCTATGCCAATTTCAGGTCTTTACATACCTGCCAGGTTGAGCATTGGTCCTGGCCAGGAACGTGTCAAATGAAAACTCTTGGGAGAGATTGCCCATTGCTGGAACACAGGCTGTATGCAAATTTCGCCTTTTTTAAATTATATTGAATATATTTTTAATGAGTATTCTATCTTATTGCAGAGGTGACGCAGATAGAAGACCCGCGGTTAGAATGGATGAGCATACAGGAGGCGATGCTGCGGGACTACCTTCACACCGCGCAGGAGGCTTTGGAGGTGAGTCGAATTTCTTTGTCAATGACAAAACCACCTTAGACGAACTTAGCCTAATGATTTAAAAAATGTCTGATAAAACATTGAAATAAGTAAGTACATAAAATTCTGTTCGTGCTCTGAAATAAACCCTTCAAAAATACCAGAGACAAAGATCTGGATGCACAGATAGGAGCATTCCCGTAGTTATACCATTAGGGGAGATAAAAGGCGAAGTTTTAATAATTAAATCGAGATGATATCAATCGAATATGGTATCTACAGTTCTCAGAGGCACATTAGCGTTAGCCCGACAGATAAGAAAGGAATGCGATCGCCGTGATAACGACAGATAAGAATAAGTGGCCGCTTATTGTATCTAATTGTGAAAGATATGAAAATCATATTTGAATTACTAAAAATAGTTTGTGACTTTCAGTCGTGTAAAGGTTGGGCTTGTAATGCTTGCATTTTTATTGCAACCAAAAAACGACTTTAGATCATTCCACTTCCACCTAACCTTTGAGAATGTTATTGTACAAGGAACGCAACGTTACATACGAATGCTAGTCGGAAATGTCTTCTTGTCAATTACATTTACACATTTCTCTGACTTGACGGACGTCTAACACGTGTTCTGACACCAGGCGAGGGTCAAGCCTGATCACTAGGATTACGACCCGACCCCGTTCCATCGGATTGACGTCAACTGTCAGATAGCTGAGGTAAACAAAAATACCAGATCAACTGTCACCTCCGACCTCTAGATAAGTCGATAGCGAATGGAATTTGTTACAATCAATCTCCGTCCACATTATAGAACTTGCGTCTGTATAATGCTTAGGATAGGTACTTGTAGCATTCGCCCTATGCTAGTATATCTATGGAAAATAAGTTTCGACATTTAGAATTTGTAACTCAAAAAGTTCCAAAATGAGACAGTACGTTAGATGAAGCTATCAGAACAGAGTATACGTTTCTAAATGTTCATGTTTAACATTAAACTCACGAATTATTAATTTAACGATTATGTTAGAAATTGGAATCATAAACAACACCATAACACCAGTGGGATATCAAACGGCCGAAAACACGCATCACACAAATTAGTGGCTATCATCTTTTATTGTTGATAAGTGCCAGCTCGGCAGACATGTAAATATGGAATTTTCGACCGGAAATTTGCGCATACTTGCATCGCTACAGTTAATTGTGAGTCATAGACCAATAAAAATGTGTAAATATTTGTACTAACATCGGCTCAATAGGCGGTGACCTCGCGGGCTCCACACACCGTGACCGTAAGTTGAAGCCAGGACATAGCATTGTTTCTATCAGGATATCATTAACGTTATTAAATACGAATCAAGTAGTCAACTCAAACTCAAAATTTGTCTCAGTATCATTAAATTGCGGGTCATTTACTGAAATGTACAAAATATTTGAGGTTTTTCTATCCTCATAATGCCAGAAAAGTCTTTGTAAGGAACAAAAATTATACTTATGATTCAGATTTTTGCTATTCTTCATATTATTGTATTTTGATTTCAAGATTCACGTTCAAATCACATTCCCTCTTTAGCGCCAGAAGATCCGCTACAGGGGATTGTTGGAAAAAGCGTTTGGTGTTCAATTGAATATAGAAATGAGTTCATAACCATAGGCAAAATCGTGGGTACGAACTACGAACCATTATAAAATAAACACCGATATGCCGTTGGCCTTCGTAACCGATAAAAGTTGTTACCGTGGACCTGTTTAGGTTACTGAGTGACAATCTGCGTGCTATTTACAAAACAAATGAATACAAAATGATACATAACAGACAGTTTGTTCGCGAAAGCCCGCTGTTTTGAATTGCGAGAAAATTCAGTTCCGCCTGCGAAATCAAACGCAGCAACTTTAGATGCGAGAAATATTTTTCTTGAATGAATGTAAGCAGTTTACAAAAACTGTAACATGGAAAACATCGTAGTTTATTTTTCCATTTCCAACTTTGTAGAACTTAATAGGCTGTATATACTTTTAAAGACGACGCATTTAAGAATATCATAGGCTCACAGTTTTTGCGGGATCATCGTCAGCCTAATTGCTGACAAACATGTGGAAAGAAATCGTTAATATCAATAGTTTCTCTGTGGAAACACATATTTCCCTACCCGTTACGGGTGCGAGCCGAATTCCAGTCGGTTTCAACTATGTAGTTTGTAAACTCTGTCGGATATTGCGTTCCGTTGCGTGATCGAATCACTCGATCGCCGATCCAGTTCCCCGTAGTGCGGATTCCGCGAATAGATGCCGTCTGCACTCCTCGAATATCTTGACTTTAGTGGATTGCGGGTAATCTTAGTAATAGGTCAGGTTTCGTTGAAAAAATTACCTCATGATACCCTTATTGCGATGGGATTGTTAACGGACGTTCCTAGTACATGACGTGATGTTTCTTTTATTTTTCCTTTTGTACTTTCAGTTGGATTGTGGTCATCCTATGGAATGCCCTTAATGTCTGGTTATATTTCCATCTACTTTGCTAACAATTTCAATTCTAAAACGAAATTCAGCTAAGTCCAGTTCCGTTATGAGTGTTGTATGATTCATATTTCATATTGCATGTGTATTACTTGTAAGTTGTAGATGATATTAGCAATTTTATTGCGGGCGTCTGCACGTCTGCGCACCCGCGGTGTTATTTAAAAACCACTTATAGCATTAGAATTCCTGCATGTATAAACTATAACTGACACATTTACTGTGAACGCGTCACTAAGAAAGCGGAATTTTATTGAAATAATTTAAAACTTGATACAGTTAAAGTCAAGCGAACTAACCTAGTTATGGTTAGACTACTTTAATCAGACGACAGACCTCTTCAATACATGCCTATACCATACTTGTAATAATTAATTAGAGCTACGTCTTCATAGTTTAATGTAAAGTTGATAACATGTTTCTCATAAGAACTTAAAACTTATTTTATCTATTTGAGGACGGAATGAAAATCTATAATATGATCTATTGTGAGCTCGTATGAAAATTATGGTATAGGATGATATAATAAGGTTTTCACTTGACCCAGCGACATCGCATAACGAATGCAAATAGAATAATTTAGTTTTATTGTTACGTAATCAGGCGCAGTGTACTGACCTGTCCAATGAATTTGCAGTAATGGCCATTACCGCTGCGCCAAAGGGCAGAGATCTCGCAGACATTGCTCTGTGGGAGGCGGCTGATGTACCTTGTTATCCAAATGATCATTTAATATGTCGTGCATCACAGTAAATATCATGTTAATGCTCCAAACGAGTGAGCACTTAGCAGAATTATGTCGGTATTAGCATAAAATATTTTTACTACCAACAACTGCGGCACGGCAACTTTGTTCAAATATACAGCGAAGATATAATACATTATGTGTACCCTACATAATGTTGCGCTGGCTGCTTATTATGCTAGTGGCATATCAGAGGCAGCGTGTTATCTCTGCGTCTAGGACATTGTTGCACGCTGGTACCATCAATACGTGATGGCACGCGTGCATGCAGCATTAAAAATTGTTCTCGAGCAATAATCACTCTTATCTCTACTATGACGTATGGACTATTTGTCTGTGATTCTGCGAGCATTCTGTTTGCGCAAAGATCCTTGTGCTGGTCTGTGACGAAAATATTTGAACGCGGTTGACGAAATAGCATTGTTAATTTAACAATAATCTGATATGGGTTTCGATAGTCGATTCCGATAGTTAAGAATTCTTTGCGTCACATCACACATCTAATGTCTTCTTCAGACAAGACAAAAGGATACAAACTTTATCGTCAGATCATTATACAGTTGTCTGATCATATTTATATTTTATCGTGTCTATTTTAGATTATAAAATCAAAAGGTTTTTTTACGTGCATGTGTTATTCGCGGAAGGTTTGCTTACAACTCCATCTCTCGCGTTTCGTGGAAAGGCGCGTGCGACAACGGGTGAGCTCTACCGGTTGCGACGAACTAATTTTTTTGCTTGAGGTAACCTGAACAGTGAACACATCTATTGCTTTGCTTTGCCCCAGCCAGCTGTGTCAGAAGTTACATTTTACGATGATCAGTGTTTGAATCAACTAGTGCTTTGAGTACTTTGTTTTGTTTTCAATTTGTGACACAGTCACTCGGTACAAGTTGTTTTTGCTGTTGTTTGCATTTTCAAATCACTATTTCCTTTGAAGTGCTCACTGATTATGCTCTTACCAGAGGGCTCCTTAGTTTTGCTGTCCTTACATAAGCAATTTTTCCATTACGGCTGTCTCGCATGTTACATATCGCCTGTATTAAGTATCGCTGGGTTTTGTTTAGTGAACACTGTTTGCACATCAGACAGTAGGCAGCGGCTAGAGTTACGTCGGTAATTCGACCCGCTCGCCTCACATTCGGCCTAATGTTGACATTATGATGTCACCGTGTTTTAATGTTCACAATCGAGCCTTTATTTTTCTCGTTCCATGTGTGTGCGTCATCTGAACATTACTTTGCTAGGATTGGAGCTATTACATTAGTGTGGAGAAATTTTTATGACGTGTGTCTCATATGTTTGTAATTATATTTCTCATCCGGCTCAGCGGTTCAATCTGTGCTTTTTGCTGCTGATTTCGTAATAAAATCTTATACACAAGCTTATGTACATTTACATTATGGAATATGTGACTTGGAAATTACCTTATGACTAGTTAAGATTCCAGTATATTTTAGCTACATGAAACCATTTGTTTTAACATTAATTCTAACGTTTCTAATACTTAAGAAAAGAAAGTGGACTTTTGAATCTACGTTTTTTGGCAGCCGTTCGAGCCGAGCTCCGTTTATCCTTGATTCAAAGATGCAATTATTCAAATGTAAGCCACAACAAACGCTTAATACATATTTGATTGCACACACCCTGAATATTTAAAGCAGTTAACGACTGGTTCACTGTGTATATTGATATCTAGAAACTGTGACTTATCTACTAGTACATATTATATATTATGTATTCATAGAATTGGTCGAAATTTATTGTAAAATAATAAAATTCATTTCTTTATTTACAAGGTTTCTAAAGGTTTTACTTGTCCAAATTAGAAACGGAATCAGATAAAAATTAATACGCTTATAGCTGAAGAGGCGAATGCTACATTTACATGGTTTTTTAATCATTTGTTGTTGATTTTACGTTGCCTCGTCATCAATCGTTACGCTTACACCTATAATATGATACGTTTTACAGTCATTTTGTTAATCACATTAACCTTAATAGCCTGAAAATAAGCATGTTAAGTTTAATAATCCTCTTAATATTTATAATATTATGTAATATGATTTTCGATTGCATAGTTATAAAAGAGCAGTAAATGTTGCATGCATTAGAGTTTTTTTAGACAGCTACAGAGCTTCACCTGAGTTTCCAGCAGGAAATAAAAATAATTTAGTAACATCCAGAACATGACGTAACGCATTAATTCAGGATGCCCAAACATCTATAATCTCAAGTTTCTGGAACGACCCAAGGATCCCGAAAAGGGTAGCAATTTGAGTTTTTGTGGGCTCCTCTTAAATTGAGGGCCGGAGGATGTGTGGAAGGTCGCGCTGGGCCCCGGGCCTTCGGAGAACCGGCTTCAGCTTCATTATGGCCCATAATTGGTTTGGGGTTTTGTTGCCGGATACGTGGATGTTTTGATTGTTATGTACTTTTGGGGTTCTTAGATGAAGAATGGGCCTCGCTCGATAGGACATGGTCCTGATTAAAATTTCTCAAAAATACAGGATTCGAGAGGTAAGATCAATAATTCACATGCATATCTTTCATTTAGGTTACGCGTTAGGTATCAATAATCAAGTGAGGTACCACATGTAAGAATTACTTTCTTAACGTACTTATTTCCTATTAAACACTTATCTTGCAGAGATTTAACGAACCGTAAAAAACTGACTATCGTGTAGAGAGTAGAGACTGACATTACATAGAAACAACTATAATCATTTCCAAGAGATGAAATCTCATTAACTTTTCCAATTGCCCGTCCGTAATTCTGGTAACATTTTAACTGTTTTTTTGTGCTCGGTTCATGGAAATGATGGCATGACGACGAATGTCAACAGATGATCTACCAAGGTTACGTGCTATTGTTCGTGTAATTACGTGCTAGTGAATTCCTGTACTTTCTGTAGCCCTGGGACAATCTGCTGTGGTAACGCTTCATGGGTTTTTGTGAAATGTGAGGCTGAATTAAATTGTTCAACTAAATTTATGTATCTTTTTAACATTTTGTTGAAAATTTAGTTTTCTTACTTAAAAATATTAATTCAAATGTATGTTTAAATCTTGAAAAAAAAAAACTCAGTACCGCTAAGGTAAATAAAGACGAATAAAAATACAATGAAGAAAAAAATTAAATTAAAAAAATATAATTCGAAGCAGTAGGCTGTAGCAACTAATAACACCAAACGTAAAGCTATTTAAATAAGAATGTTACTCATTTTGAAACGGTTTGAAATCTCATATAAAATTGCCTTAAGGTTTGGAGACGGAATGTGAGCGACGATTATCACGGTACAGTAATACCGACGCGTGTTGCAACCTAAAGCCTAACTTATGGGACTAGTGATGGGAAACGTAATCTTGTCGATGTTTCACTTTAAATAAAGATGAAAATAATTTGACCAATGCAAGCAAAATGCTTTAATAGAGGTTTTCGGTCATTTTTGTGTTATAGAAATAAGTAATGCTATTTAAAGAACACATGAACATTGTAATCGTAATTTTAATAGTGTACAAAATAAAATAAATGTTTTTTTTTTAAATAATGGCGAAATCAAAGATTTTCAGAATGTATAAAAATGGAATTCAACTAAAGAGTAGAGAGAAAGAAAAGATATCTGATATGCCGTTGTTAAAATTTTTGTCTCTTAAAGCACTTTTCAAAAGAATTTCCTTTTGAAAGCCCTATTAAATAGCATTAAGCTAGTAAAAGTAAATCTTAAAACTTTCTGAGCTCGTATTACTATTTATAAAGATTAATTACAATGATATTACAAAATCATCTAAATTTCGTAACATTGAATCGAATAGTTTCAATATTTTTATCGATATCGATACGAGAGGGAGCAACAATATCGTCGATATCGGAGGTTGTTTCAGTAAATTTGAAAGGAAAGGTCCGTAAATATTAGTTATGGTCCCGCCACCGTGTTACGCTGCGGGCGATACAAAGATGGCCGACGGAGATTTTCTCCACTTTTATTTGTGACCATTAATTTAAATTTAAATTCGAGACGACCCTATTGTTGTTCTGTTACGACCGATGAGACAACAGATATTTGTAAATTCCATGCCTCTTGACAAATGTGATTTTTGTTACGGTTTAAAATATTTGGTTTGCTTTGTGATAGTATTGTAGACGATCTACTCTGACATATTAAATTACATCTACTACAGTAGATAGACTCTTTATTTCCTTAAGCTTGGGTCGAACTGGTAGAGACAGCAGCTTTATGTTGTGGGTAACAATTACTTAGTGTTAATAATTATGCTGCTTCTTCGAACGTCAAACTTCACTTAAGAAACTTTGCTCCATAGTTTTCATTAATATTTAGTTTCTATTTCTTTCACCCAGTCGCCATTTGAAGGAATTTCATGATGTAAGACTAGGGTTGCCATCCGTCCGGATTTCCCCGGATTTGTCCTAGTTTGAAGGGCGTCCGGGGTGCGTCCGGCCGAGTTTTTGAAAAGTATCCGGTTGAAATCCAGACACTTTTGATGAGAGTTTAACTTTTAAGTCATGCAGCAATAAATGAAAGATAAAACTCGCTAAGTATACACACGGTTTCTAGCACGGACTTGAGTTAGTCAGATTTTTACAAATTATTGTTGGAAAAGCAAACATTGGCAAGACGTTAAATCATAAATACTGTTTAAGAGGTGTCCGGGAAAATAACCACATTTCGGCCAAATGTCCGGGAATTTTGTCGAGCCTGACCGGCGAAGGGAATTTGGGTGATGGCAACCCTATGTAAGGCACTAGTTTTGACTTTACTTAAATATGTATACTTCATCGCCGCAATATCTACGTTCCCTGCGATATTTCTACTGCGCGTCCAGAGTTTCGGGATACATCTACATGAAATGTTCCTCGCATATTGAAATGATGTAAAAATATTGTACATTATCACCGGGCAGTCGGCGGCGATTCGCGGTCCACGCACGACCGCATTCCGCCTGAATACGCACCATTTATCAATGGCATTGTTTTGTCTGAATCGTTATCACAATAATTTGTATCCACCACCGTATATCATCTTCGTTTTTATTGGAAAATGTCGCGACGCACACGCATGGAATGGAATGTGCATCTTGGTCTTGCTTTATTTCGGAAATTTCTCAATTTATCCAGCCTCATGGTTAACGTAATCCTGAATTAAAATAATCTTTAATAAGCTAAGGCTTACAGCCACTTTGAGAAAATAATATGCATCTTTAACTCAATTGTCTAATGAAATCACTGTACGGTCGAATGCTTAAAATATATTATTATGCATGTTATTAATTTTATTTTGTTGCCTACTCTTGTTTTACAAAATTCAACAACAGCAACGTAATTTATGTTAATTTCAACAAAAATTACAATTACTTTCTACCGTTTTAACTTTTAAGTGACCCAATTTTTTTCTTTTAAGTTAATTAATTTCTTGTGAAAACAACAACTTCTGCCTTTTCTTACCGTATGTTTGAACGTAATAATCAAGGAAGACATAAACTCATAAGTCCTATCTTATATGGATGATCTCTAGAGTTACCTTTTGATTTTGTTTTTCATAATAACTATTGTATAAGTCACAAGTCCTACGATAAATATCTTGTCCATGATGATAGTTACATGTGAAAGGTAAACGTTTGCTCTCTGTGACTGTAATGGTTTTTCTGTGCCCATGAAATTATCCAATTCGACATAAACAGCACGGACTCCTATGAACAGTTAGGTGGGAATTATTTTGATATTAACGTTCACTTTTGTGCGCACTCATACTATTATTATGATTATTAGCTCGCCATAAATGTCGCCTGATCTATATCAAATTGAGATTGGAAGAGACGATCGTAATTGCGATGTTTATCATAATTTCTTTACTACTACCTCTGCGGGCTTATTAGAATAACATGTTAAGTTTACTTATTCTCCTATTTCACGAAACTGAATTTAAAATGTTAACTTAGATACAGCAACTTTTGTATATCAAATATCAATATGAAAGTATGCGCTAGAGATCCTGAGTGAGATACCTGCTCACTGCTGTCCTCACCAGAGAAAACAAATTAGTTATAACAATGATTCTTCTTTAAAATATATTCGCCAAGTGATAAAGAACGATGTAGGTTTATATATAGTTACGGTCGAAACAATTTGCTTACGTTTCACATTCTTAACCCAAATAAAACAATACGCGTTGCGAAGCGCACGCTGATCGTCTCAAAAGTATTAAGGGCAATGGGCTAAGGCGATTGTTTATTATGTTCTAACGATGTGCCCACTCGAAATGTTACATTACCAAGGGGCATAAGTACTTACTAACGATTTGGCGATATTTTGATAAAAGAAGGTAAATATCCTGATATTACTTATAACTTATAAGGTGAGTGCAAGAGTAAATAAGTATATTTACAAAAGATTTCTTGTTGTTTAAGTTGAAACTATATATTATGTATTTTGATTTGAAGATTAGATTTTGCTATTGTTTTATTATGATCCAAGTTTTGATGAACGGACCGATTTAATGATGATAAACAGTAAGAGTTGATAAGATGTTGTCAAGTGTCTTTAGCATAAAGGATCTTTAGGACTAAGATTTCACGAATACAATGGAGATTCTTCATTACTTTGTACTAAACTTTTATGATACTTGGTAGACATAAAATCCAATCAAGTATACATCCTCCAATAATGCTAACCTTTATAAAGTCGAAAATTAAATTACTTCAAATTACCATCAACATACAATCTCTACATCTTTGTTGGTCAGTTTTTAGGTGCACTAAAATGATAAATCGCTAGTAATTCCCAGCGCGTTCTAGAATATTGAATCTATAGTTTTTACCGCGGACCGGTCTCATAAATCATAATATTATCACCTGACTCGATTACGAACGGACCAATTTAAATATTTAATTGTAATCTATTTATATTATTCAATAACGATTTTTTTTTTACGATTTCAATCAATTTGCATATTCTGTATTTTAAATTGACGATCAGAAATAAAACTTTCGCAATGGCGCTCACTGTATTAACACGTACCAAAGTTTTAGATTATCAGATACTAACCTGTTTCTATAATCACCAGCATCACGATTCATGATATTCTCCAGAATTAGCTCAAGAATTTGTTACTTAGTTGACTTTTTCATAATTACTTCGTGTAGCGTGAGATGATCGAGATTATTGCCTGACTATGTAATCCGGTATTACCAAGTATATGTAATTAGAATTGTTTGTAATTAATAATTAACATAATATATAATATCATTATGATACACATAATAAATCATTGTCTTGAGGATTTGATAACCCTGTGAGTTTCGAGGCTGTTTTCTACTTGTATTGAATTAACTTTCTTAACTCCTTAAATCTTCTTTGTGTCTTCTCTTTCTGAAATGTGTTTTTCGTCTATGTATGGTGGTTCTATGACTTTGTCACTTGGAATGACCGTATCCACACATCAATCCTCAATCCTCATAATATTTGAATACATTTCAATCTTTTGAATACACTCCTAATCATGCGCTAGGGTTGCCATCAACACTTTTGTCTAGTATTCTTTACGTTTCTCTATCATTAATAATAACTTATTATGAAAGCAAAGGAGTCATATTGAACTTTATTATTAAATTAAAACAAAACTAACTAAAATGGTTACGACGAAGGAAGTAGAAAGTTGTACTTCGCATTAGCCACTTGCACTTCAGAGGTGGATTTTGGCGTAAGAGTATTAGGCGTAGAGATATTGTCGTACTGTTCCTGGTTTTTGATACTTATATTTTTATTAAAAAGCAGACAACTAAATAAGAAGTAGCAACCCTACACTGCCTCGGTCATACTTTCGGAATGCGTAGAATGGGTATCATTTATTGCTGCATTAATGCATTTACTGTAAAAGAATAACGCGAAGGCATTTATGAAATTCCACCGTTCCCGAGCCATTTGTGACTCATTTAAACGGAATTTCCATATGTACATTGTATAATTATTGCAGTTGGTACATATTTTTGTTCTCATCATCGCGTCTTGTTTTAATTTTAACACCTTAGGTATTTTCGTTGAAGATGCTACTTCAGCTGTTTTTTGACTTTATTTAACTTAGTTGCTGTAGGTATAATTATTAGTTAAATTGAAGTAAGGAAATTCTAATTTCCTTTAGGCACTCTTAGAACCTTGAGAAAAGCCTTCTAGATTCTGTAGAGGAGATACTTCCCAAATTTGAAATACACTAGAAGTTTCAGGGGCTAATGCCCCTGATGTTTCTAAAGTATCGTCTGGATGGTCAACACTATACGAAATAACTGAAAACTTATTAATGCGGGATATGAAATATACTAGAAGTTTTAAAGGCTAATGCCTCTGATGTTTCTAAAGTATCGTCTGGATGGTTAACACTATACGAAATTTAATGCGGGATTTTCGAGAGCCGTACATGTCGACGGTACGAGAACGAGATTTGTGTCACGTCGAAAGGTCAAGCTGTCGCGTGTCACTCCCATGAAAAATTGTATACATTTTGGTGACAGCAATCGCCTCGTTATCACAAGATTGATATTGGAATGTTAAAAGCGGTCATCGAGCCGTGGTAGCCCCGCCCGGTAGCGTTTTACATTTAACATATAATCACGAATGCATATTTTATGTGTATCTCGTGAAGTGGAGTACCGTGGACCGGGCCTCTCGTTTTGACAATTTATAATGCAGATATTTTAACATTGCCGGTGCCTAATGCGTTACAGGATTTATGAGTCCGTTATGACAATTATTAGCCATTAGGGATATTACTCGCCTCGGAGGTTTGAGTAATTCGCTTGAGCACTAGATTTATAACGCTTTAAATGCAGCATCATATTAGGCAAATAGAATCGATCGGGCCGCATCATCAGAAACGGCTCAATACAGATATCAAATTTTATTGGAATGCTTAAAATATTTTAATATCAGATGATCCATGCTTTGGAACGTTTATTTAAATTTATCTTCATAAATATAAATCTTAAGTTCGTAATATAATAGCACCGTGCCAGTGTCCGGTTAAGAAATATGAGGCATGGTAAACGTTAGTATCCCCGTATTTATTTAAAACCTCCGCTCCCCTTCGAGTGTTTAAAATTGTGGGGTTATTTGATCGATTGAACGTGTTGTTATAGTAACGATAACCTTGGTGAGCTATGGTATCAGATACAGAAACACTCAGTGAATTGCATATCTCTTATTGTTCTAGAGTTACATAAAAACTTAAATTTATTGAGCTTCCTAACGAAACTTCTTAACGGCCAGATTTACCATGTCCTTGACGTATGTTTTTAGATGCTAATTATATTATTCACAAAAAATATAACCCAAAAGTACATAATAAAATAAATATAGAAGAATATCTCAGAGATTGTCAGATAAATGATAAACGGGCAGCAGCTACCCATCTCCACAATAATTAAGTAGGTATTTCTGGCCAGCACATTTCAATAATTGCAGAATCTGAGTGCTACTGGCTACTGTTAAAATTCGTGGCGAGAAATTGTTTCAGTAATTACGCACTTACATTGACAGTTCGTCTGAATACGAATTACAACAAAAAGGCTGCACCTAATGAGGGGTTTGCGAACGTGTCTTTAAATTGTCAGCCTCTTAAAATACTTAGAAGAAAGGGCTTTAAAGCTTTTGACGAGAAAACTTTAGGACATTAAAAGTTAAAGGAGATAGCGAAATATAGTAATTATTCAAATGATTATGATAAGTTTACGAATATTTAAAATCAATATCAATTAAATTTTACATGCCTGAGTCCTTAACTAAAAAAAATTAAACACATATAACGTCAACGTAGCAATACTCCAAGTGACCGCAATGCTAACGAACTTTGTCACTTAGGAATAACTCCAATTTTAGATTAAGGTAAAAAACCTCTGGGGAATGTCACTTAACAAAGGCCATGTCAGTTGTCAACAATTTATGATCGTGAAAGCCGCATTCCGGGTATGGGCCCGGAGCCCCGACATGCCCCAACCGTAAGATTTGGACCACATATTTATCTCATATTTTGTTTATTACCTACTCGCTAGTTGCTGTATTGTGCTTGTTACTGTTCTTTGAAATGGGTACTCGGATTGTTTATTTCTATACTGATTACGTTTCTGGTAATGGACATGTGGACTGGAATAGGCTTGGGAAAAGTTCATCATGAGTTTGAATTGGTTTTTAATTAACCATGATTCTGTTTCTGGTAATTTACATTTGGCTTAACTTAGCATATTATGAAATGACGGTGTTCAATGCTCATGCTACTGATCCTATTAGCATCCTAATCCTAAAGTCTAATTGATTCGAATTTATATTATCTACTTATGCGCTTGACCTTTTCCAAATAGTTTGTGTCATAATCGTTCCCTTTTTTGGCGGGCTTAATTATGTCCGGACTCCGTAGTCCATATTAATGTCTAATAACGGAGACAAGTTTTCTTTTATGGAGATGCCGTGGCACATCTAGTCTTCCCGCTAACAAAATGGCGGCCGTCTGATCTGATGAACTTATTTAAAAATGGTGCCTCCGCTTCAACTTGAAACATTTTTTTAGAGACCATAATGTTATTATAGCGACAGTTAAAAATATTTATATGTTTCAAATGGGATTCCTATACTTAAACGTGACGAAAAGAACTAGTGATACAATTATTGTTGAAGTAAATGTAGCTCTAGTAGGTACTCATAGTTACTAGTTCAACAACAACAGTCTCTGAAAGTATTCAAATGCGCTCGCATTTATGCATACAAATATAGCTTATACGTTTAAACGATTTGCCGTGTGCGCAATGTTTAATGTTTTTTTGTGGGGTTCAGAGGTGGACGGAGGTGCGGGAAGGAGGAGGGGGCGAGAAGGACGGGGTTTGCGTCCTCGAACCGGCGCGAGCGACCTCGTCGTGTGCGCATTGTTCCAACAACGCTCTTAAGCTGCTCATAAAACCACTAGGGTCACCAGGCTGACTGGCATTACAGGAATCATGGTTGAACGCACTATTTCTTGGCATAAACATGTACGTGTAATCTGTGGCATAAACAAGAGTTATGGTGTGTACTAATAGGTGTTATCGTATAATCTAGGCGCGTTAATTACCACGATACAAATGGAGACACATGACTAACGAGTAACAATCATCATATTGTGATGTGATGACTAAAATAGCTATAATACTTGACTATTGAAGTGTGTAGCTGGAGATTAAAGTTGTGACAAAAAATACATTGCAATGTACAAGCGTTGAAGTCTTTTGAAAATCCGGCATAAGTGTAGTGTCCAAAAATCCAAAATATATTTATCTAATAGTCAAAGGTAATGGATGAAGCTGCATGCTCACTCGAGCTCGAGGTCGAGAATTGGCATCAGTTCTTCACATGTTTTATAGGCACACACGAAATAGGTAGGAATAATATGGACACCCGTCCATATATGGATGACTCCTAGAAAATCCAGGATTAAATAGGTCTAGATAGATATCCTCGATTCTCCTGTGAACATGGGCACGAGCTGTAACGGGAGAATGTTTTTACAGTGAGTGACGCGCGCACGAGCGACCTTAGCGTCGGACCTTGGAGTAAACGCACTTAGTGTTATAACATGCATATGCCATTGTGTGCAAAGGGCTTGTGCTAGACCACTTGCACTTTGTCTAAAATCATTTAGATTTCTGACGTACTTAGTCTGAAAATATTTTAATTTTAGACGTAATTTTAATTTAACCAACAGGGCTTAGTGCATTTTCGACGTTTTTGTAAAGCGGCCGAAAATGTTAGAGTTTTGGATGCTTCAAATCTCGTTTCGATCGCAGGTTGTCTGCACGAAGCTAAAACAAAGGTTGTCACACGCACGCTTTCTATCTCAAGCGTGAGTGATACAGCCTGCGATTGAACCTAATTTGAGGTACAAAGACCATATTTTAATATTTCGTTCTATTTACTGCAATCCTGTTGTTTTTATAGTCAGCTCAGTCGATGTTCAGCAAAACAAGCGAAGGATATTGAAGCTTTTAAAATCACCAAATATTCTTAAAAAGATTACTACAAATAATCATCTTTTTACGAAATATTTTAATACTAGATATTATAGCAACATGTTTCTTCGGCTATTATAGGGTATTGTCGTTTATCACCAACATGCGTTGCATCAGCCTAAAATTTTCAAAATCATTATGGGTATATATTTTATCCCTCTAATATTAAGACGTGAGTTACGTAAAAATGTAGGCTAGTATTATATTTCACTTATATTTTTTGGCTATCATAGATCCTTGTAGTACGATTAAAGCGTGGTATAAGGTCGAAAAACATTTGTCTTGTACATTCTGTTAATCGATTGTGTACCAACTTAATAGTATAGAATAACACTACGTTACGAACAACAAAAGAAACGTTGGCACGCGAATTCCGAGAAACTTTGGTTCCCATCGTCCCGGTCCCAGAATCCCCCATTTTTTACGCTACCCATGAGGGTGTAGTATTTTTTCTCGGACATTCCATGAATATTTGTGTTAGAAAGCAGGTAGACTGTTCACAGTCCCATACGTACAGACCCGTAATAAAATATTTTAGTACGTTCGGTTGTTGCAGGTACTATTTTTATGAACGCTCCATCGTTCGGGAATGAATTCTTATTTAAAGGAATTTCTTGAGAATATGTTGAAAGTAATGTCTGTTTCACTGGGAGGACTAATGGAAAATGTTGTGTGAGATCTGTTTAAATGTCCATTTGTGATTTATTTTCTGCTTTTTTAATATTTAAGATATCATGTCCTTTTTGTGTTAAGTAATTTAAATTTAAAAGCTTTTATGCTCATTAGCTACATAAAGAATAGCTAAATCTTAATTAGCTTTATTATCTAGAATATCTACATTAAGGAATGCTAACTTAGGATCTCGTCCTTCATGTTACATACTAGTAGTAAAATATTAAGATGCAATTTGAATTTCAACTCGAACGTTTTGACTTCAGCGTGTAAAACGCTGTGAAACACATCGCATTATCCTGCAACATATTTACATGCTAGGGAATCACGTCGATTACGTCCACTAATTCAAAGGCATCGTCGTTTTTTATCATTATACCATTTTCAATTATAGAAGTCAATTACCATAGCCGTCGGGACGAGCAATAAATTAGTGTAGGTAAAAAAACGTAAAAGAATGTCGCGTCTGCTGGAGATATTCTATGGCGCATTCCTCGTAACACCGGGAGCTTAGTCGGGCTTAATAATAATATGTACAGTAAAAAAAGAACGCGTCAAGCTCCGAGTTTCGTGCGCCCGCGTCAGGCCGCGTCTCGCCCGGCTTCGGCCTTCTGTCATATTTTTTCACCCGTCTTTTTTATCTTTTTCTTTTGCTCCTCCGAGGATAATCGTGTGTAACGCTAGACTGCATTCGAGTGGAGTGTATTAAAATGAATATTTCGAATATTGTTTGTCTGTTGAGCAATGTCCTTGACAAAAAATGCGATATCCGATACGCTCGTTTATTTCCGAGTTGTTTTTCTTTATTGTTGTTAATTTTTTAGGAGCCGTTCTAAATATTTTTAACATGATACCTTCCAATGTACATAATTGTTATAGGCTTCACTAGTGACTGACAAAGTAATAGATTTATTCGACCTATCCACGACAAGGTCTGGTGGTCTAACGGGTACTTTGATAAGGTCGCCTCCGATAGGTCGTAGGTTCGAATCCTCAACTACATGCGCATGGTTCCACAGACGGTGCACTTTTCTAGTCACTGCCTTCTAAGAACATGCGATATTAACGAACGCTTTTCTTCAAAGATCGTTTCTTCCATAGAAAATGATCCAACGAAATGCGTCTTACATTTTATATTCCAAATGCGAGTTTTACGTAAATTCTTTTTTATATTGTTCAGATAACGCATTATTTAAATCTTCTCCGTTTATGGCGGGAGGTACGATGTTAAAACTAAATTTATTACGAGCTTTTATGTTTTATGTAGAATTCTGAAAGTGCTCGTGGAGCACTTCGGAAGTTCGGAAACGTCGATGGCTCGGAATCGGAGAGCGTTTTATTGTTTGACATTAATCACATTTAGCTTCTGTATAGATATAGCCGGGCGAAAGCAATTAATTTGAACGTAGGCTCCAACAAATTGTGTCGGCGCGGCAGCGGGCGGCGCGGCGGGCCGGGCGGCTGGCGTGAGGCGTCTCTGGAATTTTAATCGTACCGAGCCTTCGAGTTCGGCCGGTGTCCATTCGAGCAATAAAAACAAAGCGGGACCCCGCGCCCGACCTCCCGAAACCGTCTAACTCGAATACTTTTCCGTTCCATCACACGGATTCGCCTCCAAATTGATCCACATTTGGATAAAAATCATTTCGATCTTATATCTTAGGTTACTAATACCAAATATGAATGTTATCTATTAAAATTAATTGATATAATATTTTAGAATAGCAACGGAACCTATAGTAGTGCCTTTTAACTATCGACTTACTTATTTTTACGAGGCTGTAAAACTTCTACGGAAAATTTATGTGTGTTTGGAGTATTCTAATTTTTACATATTACCTATACATCTGATTGAATAAAGAGAATAATAATAAATAAAACATAATATATGTATTAACTATTAAATATATTTCGTTATATTTTTCTATATTTTTACTATTTACAGTGTACAAATACAATTTCAAAAAGTCAAACAAAAGTGGACTCTATCACCGATATAGTGGATACTGGGTAGAATAAGAGAAAAAAGTAAAATTATTTCCTTGGAGCCGCACGCGTGAAAGAGAAAGTCGTATAGGTAGAGATGTGGAGTTAGAGCGGGGTGGAGGATTGATAGAGTGAGCTAAAACGTAACCGGTCCGAAGGAAGCAGATGCGCTTCTCAAAACCCCCACGGCAAACACAGATTCCAACATAAAAAAAACCAGCCGCATATTTCAATTCAATTGAACTGAATATACTTTTTGTATTTTCGTCAGAAGTTACTAGTTAGTCAACTCAAAGTCGTAGATGGTGTTATAGGAAAATAGTAAACATGTAGGTAGAGCAGGTTAAAAACTCTTGGAACTCTATATTTTAAAGCTTTGGATGAACTGAACCTAAATTATCTAGGCAATTTTAATGACTTATATTACATATGAACTAAATAAAGAGTAAAAGTTTGGTAAATGTAGAGTAGAGCCAGAGAAACTGATAGCAATTGCAGATGTTTTTAACGCTTCCTTGCTACGATGAGTGTCATCTTTATTAATCGTAATGGTGATTAAAGTGGGCGTATTGCAATCGCAAACTCCACGTAATAATAGGGCTAGAACTCAGTTGTGGTAGAGTATTAATACTCGCCACGCGTCACTTCGCAGAACTTCAGTTATCAAGGCCATTTGGGAATATTTCGCTACTTTATTGTGTATAATTATTATTCGCGATTTTAATTATAACGCGCTATGGAGAAGCCGTTAACATTCCAGCGGACGTCATATCGGCGACCATTTATCACATCTGTGTGTACCATTCTCCAAATAGCGTAAAAGTATGTGCGGTCGCCGCGAACGCGGAAGTGGACTCTATATTTGTAGAGATTGGGTTTGTTTTTCGTCGTGGCTGACATGTAGCGCTATATAGTTTTACAAATTGTGTCCATTTGATATTTAGTTGTTTGAATCGCTCGGGTGATTTTTCGAGGATTTGTGGTGATGAATAATTAGGATGATATTCAACTAATTCGGTCGCTTTGTTTGCTGCCGGTTCGCCTCGACGAATATTGACTCTACCTGTACAATAACATTGGAAGCATACAAAAACATTATCTAAAAATATCCTTGCGGGTAATGAATCTCGAGCGACGTCTAAAATGCGATGATTAATGTAATAAAACAAGGAAAATGCACCATTTATGAAGTAATTCCACATTCCATTTGCCTGGCTGCTAGCAGCGACTTCAAAGTCGGGTTGTGTTTTTTAAATGTCCATTTATGTCTGTGAATGCGTCTAGCTGCGAACGCGAGCGGCCGTACGCGGTACGACACTCGCGTAGCCGCCCGGAATTCTGCCGTACCTGAATTTTTGCGTCGGCCGCAAAAACGAGCGCATACTTCTAGCTGGAATGTAGGCGTCTGGCCAATTTATGCTACTTAACATTTAATACTCCTGCGTTTTTCAAAATATATTCTCGCCGCAGTCTAATTTATGTCTTGATTTGATTACTCTCTTGAATCATCGTACATCGTCCTATATTATTAGTCGTATAATATTATCTCGGCCGGACGGTTAGCGGGTACCTGCTTAATAAATGACCACGTTGTCTGCTTCTTATTTTCTCGGAATCTATACTTATCTGGGCCATTAGTAGTCCTGCCTATCCTGTGGCTGAATAATCGCTAATGCGGGCCTCGCATTCAATTAGCGACTCGGTTGTCTCGTACGTGTGTATTTATTAGTGATTCGGAGTTTCCTCTCCCTCCCGCCGAGGAAGGGTTAAAAATTAAAACTAGGTAAACAATTTTTGTGCGCTTTTTTACATTTATAATGTACCTACGTCCTTGACAGAGGAGAGTCGGAGGAGGAAATGGACATCAGCTTATCGACGGTGCTAAATATTTATGTTATTAATTTTTTTCATGTAAATGTGTCATGGAAATGATCTTAACTTTCGACTCCTTTTCTAGAGCCACAACGAGCATAATATTATGTAACATTATAGTTTTAAATGTATTCTAGAAACAAAATGACTTATCGTCGCAAAATAATCGATCGGTAATTCGATTAGAGGACGGACAACGCTGGCCCGGGACGAGATTGCAAATGCGTGTAAAGGAATTCCGGAACAAAAATGCACATCTACCTGCCGCGGCCGCCGCCAGATGCGGCCCCGGGCTCCGCATGCCGCACCACCGCCACGCAAATTGATTACGTGGAAAATCAGAGAAAATCGCTCTAATGCGACCGAGCCGCCGAGTTACGCGGAGTTACGCGGAGTTACGCGGAGTTACGCCACTACATGTCAAATCGTCTGTTTTTTGCATTCCCCGCTCCGAGATGAGGCCGCCACGCTGAAGTCGCCGACGAATAATACGATCGACGACGCCGCGGCGCACGAAACAATATTCCCCGTAAATTATTCGATAGATTCAAAAGGAAAAGGCTCAGGAATTCGGTGATTCGCGTGCTCGAGAGTCCGGCTGAGGTCACCGGGGTCCGTTACGGCGTCGGGTCGGGCTCGCCGGGTTCGCGTTTCGTCGAACTTATTACGACAGATGGTCGCGGCTCGGGAGGCGGGAGCGCGGCCGCCGGCCCTTCGGAGAGATCGACCTCCGAAATGCGCCCGAGATTGCATTCTTTCGGCCGCGCGGGCGCATTCCACTGCGCGCCATCCGAACTCGGCTCGCCCGCGCCAGTCGACGCGCGCCCTTTTGGGGGTTAAGATGTGTCCGTCGCGTCGGGCGCTCACGATGTGGTCCCAGCCGCCGCCGCCCGAGCCCGAGCCCGCCTACCGCGCCCGCGCAGCCTCCGTCGACACCCATGACTGCCGGTGCCTAGGAGCCCGCAAGATCGCCCGGATGGTCCGTGAGCCTCCCGAGTACGGCGTGCGCGTCGATCCCACTACCGTGCGTCCCCCCGGACTCCGCGTGCGCGATGAACCCCAGTACCAGAACTTGGAGGAGCTGCGGAAGCGGCCGGAGCACGCCAAGCTGGAGGAGATCAGCCGCGAGTTCGGCTACCGCCTGTGCCCGGAGGGTCAGAATCTCGAGGACGAGGCCATCTACGAGAACATTCTGTCGGTGCGCCGGATCCGGTCGGCGGAGGTGCGGCTGGTGCCGGTGTCGGAGGTGCCGTACTACGAGGAGCAGGGCTACGTGGCCACGCAGGTGCTGAGCAGGAACGGCACTTTCCCGCAGTGCCCGCCGCACACCTGGAGCCGCTTGCAGCAGGCCGCCAGGATGACCGGATCCCTGAGGATGTTCACAGTAAATATGTGTTTTCTTACATATTTCATGAATATTTAAAAGCCGCTTTATTTTCGACATGGATTAATTTAAAATGCTTACATACATGCAATAATTTATTATTATCTGAAACTTTTTTAATTGAAAGAGGCTTTTTGTTTGGCGTTCTTTCACTACACCTCAAGTTAAAATTTTTTCGTCTACACAATAATTGTTAATTACTTATAATTTAGATAGTTTTCTATTCAAAATTGTCATTTCAGAAACTAAATATTATACTTATATTGGTGATACTACCTATTCACCAACATTTATTTAGTAAGTATTTAAACATTTCTAGATTGTAAATAGCGTTTTTAAGATCACAGAGATCGGGGTGAGATCTTTAAAGACTTATTTTTTTTGTCCTTACCAAAAACAAAATACTTTATACTGCTGACTATTTCCAGTTTAATAACTTAAGTTATAAGTGAGGTTTTTGTTGTAAGAGAAGTTTAATCAAAAACCAGCATCATACAAAGCATAGCGATGAATTGAACCCGTATTTCAAGTCTCAAGGAACGTAGCCGAAGTGTCTTCCATAATTATTACTAGCCCGCCATACCGATTCGACGGCGAATTAAATTTTGATTTCTTCAACGCAAACCGGATATTATGTGCTGATGTTACTTTTTGTGCGCATTCCGAGCAAAAAGTTGTTGCTCGATGGTTGTATGTCGCTCGCAAAAACGTAGGAATTTCGCCGCCGTGACTCGCGGTTTCGGGCCCGGTGAATTTCGAGGGACAGTGTCAAACGGACAGGACTGTTTGAGCAACGTGACCGACGTGCTAATGATGAATCTCTAATTATCTACAATATTTTAACACGGAACCTCCTCGTCGAAGTTATAAGCCTTCATAACTTCCACAAGGAGGTTTATATTCGGCAGTTTGGGGGCAAGACTTGTGTTCCTAAAATTTTATTTTCTTTTCCTAGATTGTATTTTTCTAAAGCAAAATTGAAATTTTATGTTCTGAGATTTCGGATAAAAGCAAGATACACCATCTTTCCTAAGTAACTTTCACAATTATGAACTAAATGAAAATAGTAGTAAGATAAATAAATATTATGAAATATATGTATAAAGTAATAGAAAGTAACAAAAAAATTAACGATAGAAATTAGAATAAGTACTGCTCTGCGCTTGTAACCAATTTTAATCTGTAAGTTACTCATAATTAAACAAGACTTTGTAAAGGACCACAAACAAAAGAACTGAATAAATAATTGTTTAGGGAAGAGGTAGGTACCTGGTTCTTTGAAGTAAGCGAATACAATAATTAAGATACGGTCCAAGAAACAGATGTTAGAGCTTTGCCGAATGACATGTAGAGTGTTCTCTACATGTTAAAATTAAAGTTACAAAGAGAAACAAAATCTATTATGAAAATTTCTACAAACTACTTTGTTAAGTAGTTAGGCTTTTAAGTCTAGTAAGTCCAGAACAAATAACTAAATGCTAAAACAAGATACCTTTTGGGATATAGCTCATTCTTTCTTAAAATATCTTTCTTGTCAATAAAATTCACACATTAGAAAATACTTGAACCTAGATTGGCGTGAGTTAGCCTGTTTAACATCAATTTTTGGGTCCAATAAAATTCACAATTAAATACAAATACCTACTACCGCCGTATCTCTCCTGCCCGCTAAGATTATTGCCACAATATAATTATTAATATATGTATAGTAGACCAGAGTAGAGACTTTTACTGTATAATATTTTTACTGTATTACATCTAACACGACCTCAGTGGTGACCACAGCATAATATAACCTGGATAAATCTTATAGAGACTATTCCACCTCGGGAATAACTATGAACAACGGTGTCGACTGTTGCAATAGTCATCAGCAGTGGCGGCCTTACCCATTGCGAGGCCCCGGTCAGCACGTCTTTGCAATAACCTTTGGCAGTCTATCCACCGCCGCCAACACCGGGACCTCACCGCCAAAAATTCAAATAAAATGCCACTTTATGACCTTATTCATTATTGACACGAGGCCCCTGCGGGAACGAGGCCCCGTGCGATTGTCCTGTTCGCCACCCCCTATGGCCGCCACTGGCCATCGGATAACGTGTTATCATATAATCTAATCTCACAGATCTCATGTATTGTTGCAGGCGAAGCGCGAGATGTACGACGTGAAGAAACAGAGGCTGTGCATAGCGCAGGATGAGTACAAACACCTCAACAACGCCCTGTCCACCCTTGCCGCGTCCAGGACTAGCTGTGAGTATCATGAATTAGAAAAGTCTACACTCTAGAGCACTGGTGCACAGCACCAGTGGTCCACAGAAGCCAAAATATGGTCCGCGACTCATTTTAAATTTAGTTCTAGTATAGCCGACCTCGGGCCTCGTGAAGACGACGGAAAACCAGAAATGACATTAATACATACTAAAATGCCAACGTTTTCTTTTACGTAATTTTCTAAATGAGTTTTTATTCCTTATAATATTATGGTGGTCGCTGTAACGAGAAAAATCTAAAAGTGGTCCCTGACCAAAGAAAGGTTGGGAACCCCTGCTCTAGAGTCTAGACTGTCCTAAAAGGTATAAGTAATGTGAAATCCAGAGAATATGTAAAATGTAGAGAATGATCCTAAAAAGCACAAAATAAATTGTAAATTGTACAGAATTGCCGCGAAGGGTAGAATAATATAATAATATATTTATTATTTAGTGAATTTATACCCTAACATATTTAGGGAACATGCAAATATAATATTTATGAAAATTTTGCTATTAAAACGTTAAAAAATATAGAAGAAATTATTACTATTAGTCTTAACGTGATAAAATATAGCCTATAGCCTTCTTCGATAAAATATGAGCTAACACTATATTCTAACACTGAATTTTTTTTTTAATCGGACCAGTCGTTCCTGGGATTAGCGCGTTCAAACAAACAAACAAACTCTTCCGCTTTATAAGTATAGATTTTCAGGTTTCTAATTTCTTTACTATAATAGAATCGAAATTCCACAAAGAATCACTACAAATGCAATACCAAATACCTATCTTATTAATATTAGAAGCAGATCACTTGGTCTCAATATGTACGAAGCTCTATAAGTAAAATACATTGATATGTATTATAATCTATATATATAAAACTCAAAGGTGACTGACTGACTGACTGACTGATTGACATAGTGATCTATCAACGCACAGCCCAAACCACTGGACGGATCGGGCTGAAATTTGGCATGCAGGTAGATGTTATGACGTAGGCATCCGCCAAGAAAGGATTTTGATAAATTCCAACCCCAAGGGGATGAAACTTTGTAAATAATAATACTTCTTAACGCGAGCGAAGCTGCGGGCAAAAGCTCGTGTATTATGTAGTAGAGATAATATTAGTAGATAAAGTTATGGTCAGTGCCGGTTTTAGCACTACCAGCGCCCTGGGCGAGATTTCTTCGGCGCTCAGGGTGCTGGTAGTGTGTGGAGGTCGTGGCGCCCTTTTTGTTTGCCTTTGACGTCCCTTTTTATCCGGCGCCCCGGGCGATGGCCCAGCGTCGCCCCCCCTAACGCCGCTACTGGTTACGGTCTTTTACTACAAGAAATTTGTAATGTTGTTATGTTGTTGTTGTTGTTAAAACTAGTTTTACGTAAAGATTGTATAAACTTTTAGTACTTAACAACAATCACCATCCTTCTGTTTAAAATAATTGTTAATTGTACTTTTAGTTTTAAATTTTTTGAAGGCTTTTACGTTCTTCAGGTTAGTAATTTACAAATTTTCGTGCAGTGTGTTCGTCAACGACATCGGTGACGACGACGTCGACGACGTCGCGACACGACCCCGAGCAGCTGCGGGTGGAGGTGACGCAGGCGCGGGGCCGGGTGGCGCAGCTGAGGAAGGAGCTGCGCCAGGCGAGAGCCGAGGTAGCCTGCGCCAGGCGCGGGGTGGATACGCTCGCCGAGTGAGTATTATATTTTACTGATGAGGAACTATGTCCTGACGATTCCTGGTATGTCGGACTGACGAAAACAATTAAACACCAAGCCTGGCACGATCAGCTCTGATGCTGTAGTTTGGACGCCTAATAGTTCTATTCCGATCTACGTTCAACTCATGAATTATTAAACAGGATTACCCCATTATTATACCTAAATTTTAATCGAAATTCTTTGTTTAATGTGCGTTATATTCTGTCCGATCTCGCATACTCGCTAATTACATAGCCCACGAAACCGGATTTGTATCTAATTGTGATGATTTCAGAGTCGAACAAAAACTGAGCGCGCAGCAGGGATGCTACAACATCACCGAGGCGCAGGCGATAATGACGGAGCTGAAGAACATCCAGAAGTCCCTGACGTCGGGGGAGAAGGAGAGAGCGGATCTCATGCAGTCGCTGGCCAAGCTGAAGGACGACTTCACGCGGCTCCAGCTGGGCGAGGCGTCCCCGGACCTCTCCACGCTCAGCCTGCCTCAGGAGAACGTCAGCACCGCCTCCCAGACCGACCTGTGTGCGGACTTGGTCCCTATCGGCACGCGCCTGGCGGAGATGGCGAGGGTCCGTCTGCAGTACGACGAGGCCAGGAAGAGGATCCAGCAGATCCAGCAGCAGCTCGCCGACCTCGAGGACAAGGTGGAGCCGGGCCAGGCGGAGTCCGACAAGGATCGCCTGCTCCTCTTCCAGGAGAAGAAGCAGCTACTGCTCGAACTCAGAAGTATTACCCCCCGGACGAGGTCGAAGCAGGAAATGAGCGAGATCCAGACGGAGTGTAAGAAGTTGGAGCAGGACCTCAAGTCTGCCGTCGAGATGTCCAACAAGTGCATAGCGGACCGTTTGAGACTGCATGAGGAAAAGCAGCTGTTACTTCAGCAGCTAAAGGACGCCCTGACGTCTATGTCGACGCTAGAAGGCCAACTCAAGACGCTATCGGCGTCCACCCTATCAGTGTCGAGTAGTTCGAGCTTGGGATCGCTTTCCACGGCGAGTAGCAAAGGATCCTTAAGTTCGGGAATTAGTTTTACTGACATTTACGGCGGACCGCAGATCGCGACCTCCTTCCAAACTGACAAACCTATTGACATGGTGGATCTACACAGACGAGTTGAGAGGTAATGGATTAAGATTATACATAGTTATTATGATATATACTCGTATGCTCATGATATTATAATTTATTTTTTAGGTAATAAAATAAAATTCTTTTTCACTCGTTGCATTGAATTTCCATTCATATGTTGTCAATTACAGTGTAAACTCTATATAACGACACTGAAGGGACCCTGCATTTTATGACGTTATATGGAGTTGTCGTTAAATGGAGAGAAGAAAACTTCAATACTTTTTCGTCATTATACAGTGATTTTCTTTTACTAACCGTATTTACAGTTTGAAAGTTTATGTAACTATAACTGAGAATATTATGATAACAAATAGATATTAATAATCCATGACTCCTTATTATTAGTTAGGGACTAGGGTCTAAAAAAACCTACACGTGCAATCAATCTCAATTTGTAAACAGACTAATTTCTTAGAAAGTTCTGTATGCATGATGCTGAAAGTGGAATTTATTGCGGGCTAGGATAACAATGCGACAAAAAAACGTACACAGCTGTGCAGTTTTTACTAATTTTAGTAATTTAAAAGGTACTTTTTATTGCTCAATTGTTGTAATGCTGATGTTATTGGGAGTAGGTGTGATGCTATGTAGAGTGTACCATTGTATGGTAGACAAGCTAAACCAACCAAAGTCAATTGATTTCGACGCTTTAGAGAGTTTGTCGTTAAATAGAGTGACGTTACATGGAGTTTACACTGTATTTACATTATTTTGTTAATAAAACAGGATAGATGTAAATAAAATAAAATAAGATAGATATGTCGCTCACAATGATTAATTTTTTACGACAGAAGTAAGAAATGCCTAATTTCATACACTTGTTTCTTTCAATTGAAAACTTATCGTGGACTACCTACCACCAGGTTACTCCGTGGTGCCAGTTTCAACGACAGTGCGACGCCGGGCACCAGCAGTTCGCAACCCTCGTTGTCTCCTAGAAGTAGTCTGTCGTCAGCCAGCCCGCCCCCTCCACCGCCTTCTTATAATCAGGTACATATCTTAAAGATGTTTATTACACAGTAAAAATATATTGTACAGGCTAAATGTAATAAAACTAAGTGATAATACTTTCAGGTTTGTATGTGCCTTGCATGCTTCGAAAGTTACAGCTCTGAAATATATACTTCTATCTTAGCTACATTTCTATGAGAAATGCCCCAACGTCATGAATTTGCCTTATACCATAATTAACAAAAAAAAAAAAAAACTCTTTCAACGCTGCTAACACAAATTTTTACAAATTTATACACCATACCTAGTGGTATGTATGGTGTAAGTAAGTAATTAAAAAAAATATGATCATCATTTTGTTGCACTCTGTATAGTTGATGATAATGAATGTTAAAATAATTATTTCTCTAGAAATGTCTTACTATGATTTTTATCACAGGTTGAAAGACAAAGACGACAGCAGAGAGAACTAGAAGAGAAATTAGCCGAGATGAAAATAGGTGTAGCTACAGGATTGAACGAAATCACTGGACTTTCTACCGGTACGTGTATTATTTGCAACGATTATTATATTATTTGTATGTTTATGATATATGAAAGATGTGTTACGTGCAAATTGTTTAGGGAGTCAGTTTACTAAATGTTTGTTAGATTGTTTCTATTAAAACTGATGGCCTGTTACTGGTAAATTGTTTCTGGAGTCAGTTTGTAAAAAAGAAGAAGAAGGCATGACTTTGACAGTTGTTAATAATTTGTATGTTTTATTGACAGTGCCAGTTCAACTGCAAGGCCCGGGACGGCCGGGCGAGCCGTTGTCCCCGATATCAGAAACCCCGCCGCCGACGCTCTCGCCTAGAACTCCCTCGTCTAGTGGTAAATATTCTTTGGCAGATTGAAAACTATTAGCAGAAGTAACTTTATGAAGGTTTTGGTATATATTATGTCTTGTAACTCCGCGACTGTCTACACTTAACACTCTATTTACATAGTGATTAACTTATCCTTTTATTAAACAATCCTTTAACGACTATGAATCATGACGATAAAATGCATTTTCAGGAACAAACACTAGATCGGTGTCGGCAGCCGTGAGCGACGAGTCGGTGGCGGGAGACTCGGGCGTGTTCGAGGCGGCGCAGGGCGGTGATGCCTCAGGTACTACTTAAACGTCCCCTTATTTCATTAAAAAAAAAATGTGTCTATAAGATGCTGTTTACATTGGTGCTGATCAACATTACTAAATTCCGGATCAAAACTATTGCATGCATCCAGGATTATGTAAAAAAGATATCCACTTAGAAAGCAGTTTAACTCAAAGCTCCTAGAGAGTTCTGGAATGTCATATTATTATGTTTCTCTACATTGGTGAAGGCAACTTGTTGACTCCAGCTGCATTAAGGTGCCGGTTGGCAGCGGGCGACATGAAGCAACCGCAGACGACGTGTCGCAGCGACACTACTGGTTTGTACCATCGGGGAAGTTGATTCCTATGCAATTGACAGACCAACGTTATTTGGTCGAATATGTCAATTCAATGTTAATTGTGATCTGTCGGCTGGGTTTGACGTAACGCAACCAAACTACTTAGGTCCCCGATTTGCATAGGAATCAACTTCTCTGATAGTACATATTTCTATGAAATACTCGCCGCAGCTAGCGACACGAAGCTAGCGACACTCATTCATAGAAATACATAGAAACCAGTAGTGTCGCGACGACACATCGTCTGCTGCAAATTCATGTAGCCGGCTTCCAACTTGTACCTTTAGGCAGGCCTGTCCCACTCGCGCGTTTAGGTATCGAACTGTAAGTACCCCTTTAAAGGGGCAGATCACAAGGGACTCACAAGCGAGCAGTGACGCGCGCGTAAGATTTTTTCGTCGTATATATCTACGTGCTGGTTTAACCGCTGTGACAGAATCGTTATTAATCTGATAAATATGAACAATTGAAAAAAGTCAAAGAAACATTTCAATAAAGCAATTTAAGACTTTAAAATACAAAATAATATATATATTCACACATAGCAAATAAACCAATTTGTTACAAACAAACCGCATACTACACATAAATAAACACAAGTTACTATGTTTAAGTTGTAAGAAATTCCTGACCAGCTCCTACACTATAATCGAATATAAAACTATTATAAAATATACGTTGGGTTACTAAAATTTGATTATTACTATAAAAAAGTTTGCTATTAGTAGATATAGTAATTAAAAGAAGATTATTTTATTTTCTAAAAGGTGACAATCTTGATTTCGTCAGAAAGGGTACCTCTTACGCGATAGAAAGAGAGCGCATATGTAGGCAAATATAATTGTAGGCACCTAGCACTGCGCGGTCGGAATTTGAACTTTATAGTATCGTAGATGAGTTGTTATTTTTTTAAACGGGTTTCACGAGTGGGAATTCTGTTGGTACTACTGATATATATTCTGTGCTTTAGGTTTAATTCAGACCGCAACACGACGAGGCGAGGCGAGGCGCGGCGCGGCATAAATTTGTATGGATTTGACAGATTTCAATTGCGTGAGCCGTCTTTCGAATCTGTCTAATCCATATTTTAGAAATGCATCTACGCGTCGCGTTGCGGTCATCTGTTTGTGTTGCGTCTGAATCAACCCTTACGCTGGCAAATCATATTACCAAATTTCCATATCGAAGAAGAAGAAGAACTAGTAATTTACAGAACAATTTCTATTTCCAGTGAACAGTGCGCAAATTGAGATCAAATTGCGGTACTGTGCGGAGGAGGGCGCGCTCGAGATCGGCATATTGCGCGCGCGCAACCTGCACGCGCTCTACATCGATCTCGGCACTGAAATGTGAGTATATTTTTTAAAGATTAATAAAAAAATACGATATTGTCACGTCACAGAGGGGCGCTGTTTAGATATAAAGCTAAGCTCTTCACTCTATATTCCGCAGCCTGCACTCTGGTTTAACGATTTATCTATTTGTGTAAAAGACGACGAACTTTCTTTAATTCAACTCATGATCTCGTTTGCTCGATAGTTTTTTTTTAATGGTGTTTGTAACATAAATGAAACTAGCTGTCCCGGCAAACGTTGTTTTGCCATAATTATAAAGTATTTCACCCATAATACTATATTGAAGTGACTAAATAAGTGTGTTACCATGGCAACGTCCATCGCTATCCCGTTGCACAGACAATGGTCGCCGTCAGTTTCGAGTTGTAATAATTTACGCAGATTCACGAAAATCGGTCGAGCCGTTTCAGAGGAGTTCAACCACGCACACCGTGACACAAGAATTTTATATTATATTAGATGTTATAATTCCAGCATGGTCCGCGGCGCGCTAGTAGCGGGCGGCGGGTGCGGCGTGGTGTGGAGCGGCGCGGGCGCGGCGTGGCGCGGCGGTGCGGTGTGGTGGCGGCGCACGCACCGCGCGCCGCTCCCCGCGCGGGCGGTCCGCGCCGCCACGCTGCAGGTCAACCTGCTGGCCAACAACGACTGTCTGGTACGTGGACTATATTTATCAGAACGCGCCTCCGTGGTCCAGTGGTTGAGAGCGTGGCTCCTTACTTGAAGGTTGTGGTATAAAACGTCAAACAGTTGTAATGTCCGGTCCTCAGATACCCCAAATTCCCTATTCATCATGCTCATAACGTTGTGAGAAGTAAGATACAAATATTTTCAAGTGCGAGTGAAAGAGACAAATAGCTATCTCGGCGATAGCTATCTCTATATATCCTATATCCGTAAATACATAATTATAAATGTGGAAGTGTGTCCGTCTATCTGTCTGTCTGTCTGTTACCACTTCACGCCCAAACCGCTGCAATTTTGCTGGGTATGGATATACTTTGAGCCCCGGGAATACTTTTTATCCCGGAAAAATGTACGGTTTTCGCACGATAAATGAGTTTTGGCGCAACGGAGTTGCGAGCATCATCTAGTAATGGAATATTTGTTTATATTCCAGCGTAGTAAAGTATGACAACAGGCTTTATTTATCGACATTTGTACATGTGTAGTGTCCGAATGATGAAAACTAGCCAAATTTGAGTATTCGGCGTTACGTCTTGAGTGCCATGTGAAGTAAATTAAGGCGAGAGCGATTACCTTCTGACACCACCCCCCACACCCCACTACCATCATCTCCCACGCCCGTACTAAAGCATCCGCATTACAGGGGTGCACGCAAGTGAGTTTGGCGGACTTCGAGCCGGACAGCGTGTCCCAGAAGTGGTACAATGTGCTGAGCTTCCGCAGCGTACGGCGGGACGAGAGCTCCGACGAGTCCACCGTTATCAGTTCACAGACTTCTACCCTTACGAGGAATAGAGGTGAGATTCTTTATTCACCTTTTTTTACCTGTATAGTCGGCTGGGCAAAATACATGCACGAATGTGGTAGTAAATGGCATGATAATATTATTATCATGTAGTTATGTTTGTTAGGCAACCAATAGTCATATTTTTTTTCAGGCCATAATTTCTGTCATGCATCAGCATATTAGCTTTGGCACACTTTTAAATGTTTTGTCTAAAGAATCTCTAGGTAGAAATCATCTTAGAAACATTTCTTTATTTGTAGGTCCAGAGATAATGAATAATGCTGAGTGTAACGTGGAAGGTGGAGACAACTCCGCGTCGGAGGATGAGGAGGCGAGGGAGCCACTCAACCAGGTAAATGGCAATTCATATCACGTATTACAATATGGTCGGCAACGCACCAGCAGAGTGCAGCTCTTCTAATGTTGCGAGCACGGAATATATCACTAAAGGAAGGGGCATAGCAAGTAAGTTTCATTGAAACTGCTGTCGTCAAATTCACACAGTAACATTTTACGCACACAAAAGAAATAACCAATCACAAATAGATTTCTTTTTTAAATACAATGTCGTAAAAACAACCCTAACCCTTTTGAAATAAAGAAGAATTTAAATTTAGCAATACCGGCTCTGACTACCGAGTTCAGTTATTCAACGCTAAATGGCACTTGACAGCTAAATATGATAAGACTTGAAGTTGTACGCAATTTTACATTTTACGTCAACTAACGTAAGGTTTAAATCCGTACTCGCGAACTTCCTTTCGCGTGCGAGTTAAGTTATGTCCAGCTGGACATAACTATGGCACGCGGGCCACGCCCACATGCCCTTTCCTGTAATATTATATATTCCGTGGTTGCGAGTGTCCATAGGCGACGGTAGTTGCTTTCCATCAGGAGGTGGTTTGCCTTGTTATTTTACATAAAAAAATACAATTCTGAAAATGTCCAAGTTTCATCAGCTTAGAAGTTAAACGTGGATTAGGGAGAAACAATGTTGTTCTCTTTTATGCTTTGTGGTTAATGAAAGAAAAAACATCATTTTTTATAAATAAATTAGTAATTACTTGCATAATAGCGTAAAGTAGAATATTATTTAATCAATAAGAGTCTGTCCACACGGCGCGTTGCATCGACGCAGCGCTGCTGTTTGACGCCTAGCCGGCCACACGGGCGCTGCGTCATCGCAGCGTTATTACTTATTACGAAGCAGTCTTAACGTCAACACCCCCTCCCGCTTCGTCTCGGGCGCTGCGCGCGCGCAATGCACACATGACGGACAGTCATGTGTGCATTGCGCGCTGCTGTCACGACGTAGCGCGCCGTGTGAACACCTTGGTTATTTGTATGTAAAACAACGCAACAGCAGCGCTGCGTCGACGCAACGCTGACGCAACGCGCCGTGTGGACTGGCTCTAAGTCTATTTATTCGACACATTACATATTGTTTTCTTACAGATCGTAGAAGAAGATTCGTTTGAAGATTACATTCCTGAAGAAGAGTTGGCGTTGGAAGAAGAGTTCCTACACCCGTCCACCGCCGAGAAGGAGACCAATACCGAGTGCAACTTCTGCCCCGAAGGAGCGAGACAGCTGCATAGGAGGTAATTATTTAATTATAGTTTTTTATTCAGTTGAGGTCCAATTTAGTCTATTAATAATAATAGAACTAGCTAAAAGCCGAGTTTTGTGAGTGCCCGCGTCGTCACACCTTGACTGACTGATGATAACACATCTACATATAAATAAAAATTACTATGCTAAAGCGCAAATAAATAGGCGTGATAGTTTTTCCGTAAAGTGTACCACAAAATGTAGAGGTTGTGGGATATACTTGGGCGAGCGAAGCGATTAATATATTAGAGAAGTTGATTCCTAGGCAGATGGCGGACCTAAGTAATTTGGTCGCGTTAAGTCAAACCCATCAGGTCGATCACAGCACAGCTAACATTGAATTGACATAAGCCGACCAAACGACGTAGGTCCGTCAACTGCTTAGGAATTAATTTCCTCGGGTATACATATATTTTATACTATATTGACATCGATGTTGTTAAAGTTCGGTTGTCAAAAAGAGAGGGCTATTGATCTGTGCGCGGGTGAAAGAGAGGTCAGAGGCTGAATCTCCCTTTCTGAATCGCTTTTTCATAATATCATAATAGGTTTTGGACTAGGTACTAACGCGGTGTCGGTACTAGATGTATGTTTTATTTTTAGATACTATAAGTGTATGATGCGTGTGGAGGCGGACGGGAGGCCTCACGAGGACCCGGCGATAGAGCATTAGTATATAACCGTATACATAGCTGTATATAGTATATTGTAGGTACGTCAAGTGCGTGTTGCTTTGCACGTTAGCACTTAATAGGTTTAAAGCTTCAACACTCTGATATAAGCACATAAATTCGTTTTAAAAATATATACAAAAGTAAAAATTCCTCATTCTTTAGAGTTGGACAAAAAGTAGTCTTTTTGACTCTGATCGTTAAGAGGATGCGTACGCGCAACTTAGTGCATGAAGTATTTGACGGACAGTTTTGACGGTGTTTTTTTTTCACAATTCGACGATATCAGAGGTTTTTGATAGGGCGACTAACTTACAAATTGTTTTTTTTTTCTATATTTGTATGAAGAGTTATAGTATGTATCTGCATGGTTTTGCATGGAATTAGACACAATGTGAATGTACCACACGCATGATTACTGTGTTGTTAATCAAATATAAAGTTATAAATCTGAAACCATTACCAATTTTTAAATAAGTTAAAAATTAAATATTTTAAACTCACACGTTTTGATAGTCAAATAGTACGTTAGGATTGTGCTTTGTATGTTTTTGGGTTTGTGTTTTAGATTTTCGTTTGTCATTATTATGTTTTGCTTCGTCTAACATGCAGAATTTTTATCATTTTTATATTTTTATTATTTCCAGAAGAAGTCAACAAGTTAGCTCAAACAACGAGGAGTCCCTAGCGACTATAAAGCGATCTCAAACGTTCTCACCGCAGCCGCAGAGCATCGGTAGAGGGCAATACTTATGCAGGTTAGTTTTTATTGGAACTTTTTACCCAACGTAGTGCTCTAGAAGTCTAGAGCATATTAGGCATTAAGGTCACACATTGTTATCAATGGATATTACCATAAGGAAGGTGACATTAAGATAGGTGTGCGATGTGTATTCTATAGGTTACAACTCCATGTCATATAATGTTGCATTGGCATTATCTATAATGTTTGCTAATCACCTCTTTATCTAATATGTAATATTTTATTTATCACCTCTATGTATTTGCAGGCTAAACCGTTCCGAGTCTGACTCGTCAATGGCGCAGTACATGCGGCCAGTCGGCATACCCTTCGACCGCAGCGTGCGCGAGCGACGATCCCTGCGGTTAGTATATTCTCTATGGGCTTTTAGTAAACGACTGCGATCTAAATGCGTGTTTTATGAATGTCTGGTCACCAAACAATAATTTTATTGAAAGGTTTAGCTCACATGTAAGGAGACGCTACCCGACCATGCATAATAGACGATACATAATATGCGTCATAATAAAAATGTGAAGCGGTGTAATTCTAGGTATTTACCGCGTGCGGTAGCTCGGTCTATATTAACGGGTGAAGAAACATGGCGGTATCTGCTTTTTCCTTAGATATATCCATATAGACAGAGTTGCCTCGCACGGTCAACATCTCGCTAATCTTTGCGTGTGAACTCACCCATTCACTAGACAGATGAAATAAGAGGCCATTTTGTTTCGTCCACAGGTGGGGCCGCATGCGTGGCGCAGTGCGTCGCGGTGGCGGCACGGCTCGCTCGCCGCGCACGTCGCTCGACCTGGCACTGGACCTGCGCGCGCAGCACACCAGACTCGCCGACCTCCGACACGAGATAGCGCACCTCACGCAGCTTAAGAGACGGTATGTATTGTGGCACTCGTGTGTTTTGTGGGGTGCTCGCTGTATCTGCAACCTAAAATTGAGGGGTAATGCAACATAAGAGTACAGCTTTTAATATTGATCGTCGTTGACAGAAAGTAGGCTTACATTTTTTGGCGAATGCGTTGTGAAGAGGAAAAATGATCCGTGACACAATCCCTCCCTCCCTTTTTACTTGTTAAATATTGCCATGGTTTAGCGTATACGTGGAGAAGGGGATATTAATAAAAATACCTACTCCGCGCATACGCTAGCTAATCCATGGCAATCTTGAACAAGCAAATCTGTAATTACAGTTATACATATTAGCGTAAGTTTTTTGTTGGTAAGGGGTAACCTTCGCAAAATACAAATAAAGTACCATTAACTGAGTAGTTCGATTATAGTATAACTAACCTTGCGTCTCTTTTTCCCAGGCTGGAGGAGGCGTGGGCTCGCGGCGACCGCGCGGTGGCGGCTTGGGCGGCGGGCGACGATACGTTGCGCGCGCTCGTGACGGCGCCCGGCGAGCGCGGCGAGCGGGCACAGCGGCTGTTCGCGCGCACCTGCCGCGACGTCTACCGCCTGAGGAAGTCGCGCCAGGGCAGCCGCAAACCTGACCTGGTCACGTTCAAGTGAGTATTGTTAATTGCTATGTATTCCATACTGATTTTAGCTAACGTCACGTCGTTCAAGAAATATATAGACCCTCCTTGTGGCGCAATCGGGCAAAAGCTGAAACACATTTCGAACACCAAAGTGCCGTGTAATGCGGGCGCAGTACTTCTATTGGCTATTACGAATATAAAATTACAATCACACTTCACAGATATTGGCATATTTTTATTGCATTCAAGGGTTTGCACTATGTGTACTCCTGAATATTTTACTTTGAAATCTACTTTTCTACTTAAAGTCTACTGTTTCAGAAAAATGTCATAACTGGTACAAAATTTTCATTTATTAATAATTACGTACTACTTTACAGAGAAAAGATGGCGTTCTTCACTCGTCCGAAAGCGATAGCGGCGTTACAGGACGAGCTATCGGACGATGACTGGGAGGAGCTCGAAGAGAGGCGGACCCCCGACGGCCGCTCCTCCAAGACCTCGTACGAGAAGACCAGCGCTGAGAAGGTGGTGGAGTGCAAGAACCCCTGCATGGAGTTCCAGCCTGAGCTGAAGATCACGGAAGAGAAGGAGGATGAGTACGAGTTTGTCGTCGACAGGGTATTGGGCGTACAAGTTTGAACGAAAGTGAAGCCATCTTTGAACAGACCAATCAGTAGCCGTCGTTTGAATAGAGCAATTGAGAGCCATCTTTTGAACGGACCAATCGGAAGCCGTCGTTTGAACGGACCGATCGCGAGCGACGTAGCCATCTCTTCATCGCCAACGTAGCTGCCACTGCCTGATTGCGAATCAGATAGTGTCGTAGCTAATTTCTGCCACGTTGGACCTGGCATGCTTTACTGATATAACGAAATTAACTTCAGTTCAGTATTACAGCTTCAGTGCCGATTGCCCGACCAGAAAGCTCATCGTGAGAAGTGACATGTATGTGAAATGTATGGTTCAAACTATTCGGCGATTATGAATAAATATAGTATGCCTATGTTAAGAGAATCTTTAAATCATTATTTAATTATGTATGCTATTTATAAAACGTATAAGTTATTCGTTCATGGTCGCCTTTAATTTAATTGATTAGTGATGTCAGACGCTGGTTTGTCGATATCGATAATTTTAACAAAATCTCGTTCTGCCATTTGTGTTCCGTTCGTCGAACGAACGTTCCGGCCCTGCCCGATGGGAGCTCGTATTAGGAAAGTATTAGAGAACATTCTATGAGATTAAATTTAAAATTAGGAGTTCGGAACCTAAATTGTACTGTGATTGCTATTGCCTTTGAGATTTTCGGACTTAAGACTGAAGTAGAAATCCTAAATGTAATCGGTGTATGTCGAAATGTACACGCGTGCAAATGGGGTGCCATATGAGGTTCAGTGATTATTAAATATTTGTAAGCGGGTGAATTTTATGCCTTAAAATTATGATTAGAAAAATCGAATCGATATCGTTAGTGTTGTATCAACAGATCCATTATTGTATTTAAAGTTATATTATCGATACGTGTACATCTCTAAGGATATGTGTAGGTGCCCGTCTATGTATGCATGGGTTATATACAGTATGTACAAATCGTGCCTTGCGGCGCGCGCCATTACTTGTAGTGTCAGTCACAAATAAATGCCAAACATTAGTGAGTCGTGGGGCAGGTCATCTGTATATATATACGTAATCACCCACCGGGATAGTTGTATATAGAGAGTGTATAATATACGATTCCACCGAGTATATAGGACTTGACAAGCCAAAAAGCTTTGTAAATACGGCTTTGAGTCTAAAGGGTGAATTCTATAAGTCATTCGCTTCATTATCATTACGCGTCCATGGTTTAATTCGGTTGATAAATTGAGACAAAAATTTTTCATTATGGAAATGTTAAAATGAATAGTTGACTGGATATTAAATATTGAGATTACGAGAATTTGTTGTCCTATTTATTGACTGGATTACCTGCGTATACAGCTACTGGTGTATGTTCCATATTGGAAATATTTCTTTTTGGGTCAGGATGTACCAAACCGAGTCGCGGCGACGCATAAAGCAATAATAATTGAAATTGCCATTCGAATTCTCGTTTCAGTATGACAGATCCCTAGAAATGTTATACACCGGTAACAATTTCCATACAAGTTTGGAACCGACTTAAGTCAAGCAATATTTTAACCTTAAGTTGGCTCTAAAGTTTGTATGAAGTGTTCTCAAATTCATAACACATTGTATTGCACTATGATCTGATATATGAGTGATCATCTCATACAGATAAGCTAGTTGTAATGTATAGATAAATTATTACTGTACATAGTTCGAGATTATTTCGTTCTGATTTTTCTAGACGTAGCTGTAGAGTTAGTTGTGTAAATTAAATGTATATTTTATATAAACATATATTATAGTGTAGAGGTGAATTTGAATTTGCCAAATTAATTTAATGTTTTTTGAGAAATTCTTCCATTTATTGATATTATATTTTGTACAGATACCAATTTCAAATAGTTGAAGTTAATGAAAGAAAATAAAAATAATAAATTAAAGTTTTTGTTTTATTTATAAAATATCTACGACGAATACCACCCTGCCGTATCTATTAGATTAAGGGCCTGTTTCACCACTTCCTGATAAGGCTATCCACGAATTATCTTGACAGATCAAGTATGGAGAATCTGTCAAATAAGTTGTGAATAGCCTATTAGGCACTGATAAAGCGGTGAAACAGGCCCTAATTCTACTAAAACTGTCTATAAAACAGGACATAATGAAATCTTAGAGGTACTTTTATTTCTGCCTACGTTTCACGTTGCCCTTTTTGTAGGAATCAGGTAGTTCATTTGTAGTAACTCCATGGCAAATAAATGCTCTGAATGGAATTAATTGTTAAGATATTTTGTATCCATGTTTATGGCCATGATTATTTTGCTGACCTATAAAGAACACTTGTAATTACTAAAACCTAGTAATGGAAGCTTATCAAACTTAACTAAATGGCTAAAATGAGAAATAGCTCCACATTATGGGATATTTCCACAATCTGATAAATGCGTATTTTTAAACAAAATGAGGCAAAAGGGTGAATTTTGTCAACTGTATGTTCAATTTTCAACTATATTGTTACATAATCATAGAGCCCTATTTTTAGTGCCGTTTGTTTTTAACCAGAGATTCCGGATAGTATATTCTAATGGCGGTTTTTATTGCGTTATGTCGGGGGCACGCGAGCGGCCAATCTCACCCCACGCCTACGCCGCCGGCCATAACACAGCACGTTCTACGAAATATAGGGCGAGTTTTTGTTTTTATGACAAAATTTCGAAATTCTAAATATGGGACAGCGACGGAAACCGCTTGCGCCTGTTTTTTCTTGATATTTTTAATTTATATTCTAGTACGTTTAGATCGAAATCGGACGAAAATAACTAAAATTTGTGTTTACCAAGTTTGTCACCAGGTAGCGCTGTTTTACGTTAGTTTTTTCGTAATTTCTTAAATTATTAATATTTGTTTATTAATTATTATTATCTAACTTTTGACATTATATTTTATGACGTTTTTTCGTGCGTGCAGTAGCATTTAACGAACGTACTATCAAACGGGATCGCACGCACCGGACGTTCTCAAATAAACCAAGATTACCACCACCGCGTTATACCACCATACACCACCGTTACCATTATACCGCTTTATACCACCGCGGAATTCTCATTTCCATGTACCCTCACGTGGAAACACCAAATTACTGAATATCTTGATCCAGCCGTAAGGAAATTTGATTTTAATTAGCCTCATGCCTTGGACGGTATATCCCGGATTGAAAGAAGAAAATTGCTTCTTAAAAAGTAATTCTTGTAAGAATATAAAATTGCCTGCTCAACCTAAAAACCTTGAGGCTAATGTCGCTTGGAAATTTGATAATATTTTATTGAATTGAAGCGATTCAATAAAAATGGTCACGAATAAAAGCTATGTACTTTTTTGATCGCTCTTCTTTTTTCTATGCAAATGAGATTATGATTATTGATTACTTGATAAAAAAAATTGTTATACCTATCCACAGCCGAACATAATAATATAACCTCCTCCTTTTTGGAAGCCGGTTAAAAAGTCATGAGCGCAAAGGACATAGAGATCGTGGTCTTGCTGTATGTAAGTTTATTGACCCAATCATTGCCCATTAGACTCTGTAATTATTCATATAACAAGACGTTTATTTCTTCTACACAGTATAAACAGTTCATGCTAAATGCTAATCAACCCTAGCAGTTAGCACTAAAATGTTTGTGCCGTGAATGAGAAAGAATTAGGTACCCTTTGCCATTGTACTTTAAAAATAAATCTTAGCTACCTACTTGTATACCTGCTCATATTCACAAAAACATCAAAGTCCACGGTTAAAGTCTAAATCGCTCAGCTTATTAAGCCTACGAAGTATAAATCGCTGTCGCCTGTACCTCGCCCCACCGGGCTACGTGACTGGCTACCGTCACGCGCCGCTACGCCCGGAAGTGCGGGCGAGCGCGGGGGAGGGGGCGGGGGGAAGTATGGAAATGCAGCTTTACAATGTTCGAGGAAAATATAATAAATCCCTCTCTATAGAGAGGAATTTAGACAAATAACGATGATGTGAGTAGTTCCTCTGTGGTGTGAAGAGTGAAGATATTAAATATGATACAAAATTTACAACCGCTGGCTAGATACGAACTACCTACGAAATTGATAGATAAGAAGAACATAACTTTGTGTTAAAAACATTTTTTAAGTACTTTACTTCTTTTTTTCCAAAGAGGCTTTTAAATCTGAACCTTTTATTCGTTACTGAAACTGAAATTTTATGAGTTCAATTTTGAATCTGAACTTTTTATTCCTTACTAAAAATTTCCAAACTATTTTACCTCTCACTCCCTCCGTACATCAAAAGCTCGAGGAAAGTGAAAATGTAAATTGGCGACAGTGGCCCAGTCACAGCCGGTATGTCATTTAACTCATGCGCCGACGGACGGGGAATACTGACCACGCTTGACGCCAGATGTGGTGGAGTCGCAGTGCTAGCTATTTTACAGGAAACTGCGACCGCATCATATAAACTTTTTTTAAATAAGCATTCTTCTAAGTTGAGTTATAATTTTTCTGTAAGTACCTACTCGTAGAATTGTCTTATTAATCACTATATTAATTATTTATTTCAATTTTCAATTATTATGCCTTCTCATTCGATTATCCTAAGAACGATAATGATATCCATACTAATATTATAAATGCGAAAGTATCTCTGTCTGTCTGTCTGTCTGTCTGTCTGTCTGTCTGTCTTGCTTTCACGCCAAAACTACTGAACCGATTGCAATGAAATTTTGTATACAGTTATTCTAGAGTCTGAGAAAGGACATAGGCTACATTTTGATGTGGGAAAATATCTTATTTCCATGAAAATTTCGATGAAAATGAATTCGCATTGCGCGTGGCCAGCGCTCATCCCGGGGGTCCTGGGTTCGAGTCCCGCAGGCGGAACAAAAAGTTTTCAATTTTCCTGGGTCTTGGATGTGTATTAAAATAAAATTTCAAAAATCTTAAACATATTTTATGTATAATATTATGAAAAATCCAGAAATATATCGATGGAATGAACATTTTAGTTCTAATACGATTCAACAGATGGCGTTTTATTTTTTACTTTATTGTAACATAGAACTAATCATACTTATTAGTTAGTATGTTTTTGTTTATAGTTTTTAATACGTTAGAATATTATCTATACTAATATTATAAATGCGAAAGTATCTCTGTCTGTCTGTCTGTCTGTCTCGCTTTCACGCCAAAACTACTGAACCGATAGTAATGAAATTTTGTACACAGATAGTCTAAAGCCTGAGAAAGGACATAGGCTACTTTTTAACTGGAAAAAGGGGTTGTAAGGGGGTGAAAATGCGTAAATTTGGTCAAATTAACTTAGTTCCAAAAACTTAAAACAGATGGCGCCAAGAGTCCCCTAGATCGCACTATTGCTTGCTCATACGTATTTCTATAAGAGGTGGTACCATATTGAGCTAGATTTTTCGATTCTTTCGATTGTTATACACGTTATTAACTAATAACTCACCTACCAACTTAGACATCAAATTCAAAAACAACAGCGCCAAAACTACTGAACCGATTGTAATGAAATTTTGTACACAGATAGTCTAAAGCTTGAGAAAGGACATAGGCTACTTTTTAACTGGAAAAGGGGGTTGTAAGGGGGTGAAAATGCGTAAATTTGGTTAAATTAACTTAGTTCAAAAAAATTCAAAACAGATGGCGCCAAGAGTCCCCTAGATCGCGCTATTGCTTGCTCATGCGTATTTCTATAAGAGGTGGTACCATGTTGAGGTAGGTTTTACGATTCTTTCGATTGTTATACACGTTAATATTAACTAACTAGCTGTTGCCCGGGACTTCGTCCGCGTGGACTTTAGTTTATAGCGCGCGGTGTCAACAAAATTTGTGTCAAATTTAAAAACTTTTTAAAACCCTGGTAAGTGGTACCCCTCTTAGGGCCGCGTTACACCGGAATGGCAGCGCTGAAAGTGCTCGCCTCGCCGCTGCCATTCCGGTGTAGCGCGGCCCTTAATTAATCAAAATACCCAAAAACAGCTGTGCAGTGTGCACATAATCTATACTAATATTATAAATGCGAAAGTATCTCTGTCTGTCTGTCAGTCTCGCTTTCACGCCAAACGCCAAAACTACCGAACCGATTGTAATGAAATTTTGTATACAGATAGTCTAAAGCCTGAGAAAGGACATAGGCTACTTTTTTTACTGGAAAAAAGGGTTGTAAGGGGGTGAAAATGCGTAAATTTGTTCAAATTAAGTTAGTTCCAACAATTCATAATAGATGGCGCCGTGCGTCTTCTACATCGCGCTGACGCTTGCTCAAAAGTCTTCCTATAAGACGTGGTATCATCTTACATTTAAGTTTCGATTTTTTTCGATTGTTATATCTATTCTACGGTATTAAATAACTCAGTACTTTACGAGTATCTGTGCAGTGACGTAACCTTAAATCTATCAATGATAAATAGTTTATGGGTAAAGTTGTGTAATCGGAGGGCTAAATAAGCTTTAAAATTTGGCATAAAATATAAAGTTTAATATAATAAAATGAAATACTTATTGTGTGCACACTGCACAGCTGTATTGATTTAAGGGGTACCAGGGTTTTTTTATAAAAGCTTTTGACACCAATTTTGTTGACATCGCGCGCTATAAAGTACTATAAACTGAAGTCCACGCGGACGAAGTCGCGGGCAACAGCTAGTAAACTATAAAGATAGCGAAGCTTATGATTAATCTACGATGGATTTTTAAGATTTTGGCACTTGACATAAGTATTAGCTGAATAGTACACATACATGCAAAAATCTATAATGTGTAAAGTTTACAAACTGTTAATGCAACGATAGAAATTAGAATATATATTATATAATATAACGAAAATTTTCAGTTCCCTAGTGAAAATCGCTCTGCTTGTCGCTACAACGCGGACCACACTTAGATGGGATTTCGAACAAGTCGTCTTGCAGTCTAATTCTTATGCAAGACAATAAGTTGTAACGCTCTGCGCTAGTATGTTATCGTCGATTTCTTCTATTGTATGCTTATGGCTGTTTGTGAGAAACCTATTTGACAGCGTTAACTGCTTAATTATTCACAAATAGTGATGTCAGTCACTTTGGACTGAATATCAAATCTTGTTTGGCTATGACCACAAGAGAAAAAAATACAATTTTGTATTCTTATTTTGTGCAAAATTTTAAAGTTAATGACGTAACAAGCTGAGGGCGGCCATCAGTCATTTAGCGACCACACTATTTATATAATATAATACTTAATTTATATTTAAATAATCGAAATTCTAATTAGTCCTTTTAAGTACCGAATGCTTTATCTAGAGATTTACGCCTACATGTTGCGCGCTGTTCTTTTTTTGTTTATTATCTTGCAAGTTGCGGGTTTTTAGAATAGTTCTTATTAGTAATATGACATATTATAAGGTACTCGAAGTATAGCACTCGAAATACAAATGACCCAATAACTCAATCAATGCGCAGTCAAAAAAGCCGTTATAAAGTCCAACTTTCGTAGAGCAACCAATTTACTCGAAGTATTGTCCGTGAACAGTAACGAGGGTATTTTGGCATACCTCGCTCTATTTCCCTCCCCCGGTCACGCTTGGCCGCCCTGCAGCTGTACTCGCACCTGTCGCCCAAGCCCTAAAAGGGCTCTAGCTTTTTACTGTCATCTATACAGAGGTTAGTCGACGAGGCAGCAGCCCTTGACTCATGAACAGTCTTTAAGGATTTTTGACAGGAGTTTATCTATTTAACAGCGTTTTGCCCATGAATAAGACATTGCCTCGCTCAAATTGGCAGTAATTTACCAATCGAAGATGAATGGAATTAACACCTGTCCTAAACCACAGAAACCCAGCATAAGAAACAAGGTGTTAGATTCTCGATTTATTTCTGTTTGTATTTTTTCTCTGTCTGGGAGTATAAAGTATTGGAATTTTTGCAAAGCGGAAGGCTTTTTCATTGCTTTATTATCTATACGTACCGTATATTATATTCCCTTCTTCTTCAAATCAGTTTCTTTAAACAATCCTTCTAATCAATTGAGGCATGGACTTCGCACGAAATGCCTAGTTCAACTTTCAGTAATAGAATCTATGGAATGCTTTATTAAATTTTTGATGAATCACGGTGGAACGGTTCTGCAGTACCGTTGGTACACTTGGTACGGGGGGACCACCGAACCTATTGAACGAATTGATAATGAATTTACGCCCAATAATTATGACTTTGTAAATGTGGAAACACCTGCTGGTTCCCGTTAGTCTATTGTGAAGAAATTAGGAAGTTTGACTGCGGTGATATGTAATTAAAATATATTATAACTTTTTATATCAAAATAGGGGGAAAACGAGCAAACGGTTCACCTGATGGAAAACAACTACCGTCGCCCATGGAGACTCGCAACATCAGAGTTGAAGGTGCGTTTCCCGGCCTTATTTGGGAGAGCCATGCTTCGGCACGAATGGGCCGGCTCGACCGGATAAATACCACGTTCTCACAGAAAACCGGCGTGAAACAGCGCTTGCGCTGTGTTTCGCCGAGTGAGTGAGTTTACCGGAGACCCAATCCCCTAACCCTACCCTATTCCCTTCCCTACCCTCAACTATTCCCTTCCCTTCCCTACCCTCCCTTATTACCCTATTCCCTCTTAAAAGGTCGGCAACGCACTTGCAGCTCTTCTGATGCTGCGAGTGTCCATGGGCGATGGAAGTTGCTTTCCATCAGGTGACCCGTTTGCTCGTTTGCCCCCTTATTTCATAAAAAAAAATTAAGGGAATACCTACCTAGGTACGGTCTTTGCTTTTACTAGCGAGTAGCGACAATCTTTGCACAAAAAGTCCTCCGCTCTACCGTATTATGGTAAGTAATAACTAATAACGTACTTACTGTTGAGTGTTGTACCTAATAGTTTTCTAATTTCTATTGCACCAACATTAATTGGTCGCTTAATTTTTAATTTCAGAAAATATTTTATTTTCAATACAACTACTATCCAAAATAGTGAGGGAAGCCCTAGAACATTTTTTTTGTGATTACTAACAAGCAAATTTTTTGTGAGCAGCTTCATTTTGATAAGACAAACAACTTTTTAATATAACTTTTAAAAAAGTGTGAAATCCTTTCTATCTCTGTTAGCTACCAATTTCAATATTTTTCGCAGATAAAAAAATTGTTTGTCTTATCAAAATGAAGCTACTCACAAAAATTAGCTTGTAAGTAATAAAAAAAATGTTCTAGGGCTCCCTGACTAAAATGTATCGACGGATAGCACGACTCATGAGTTGAACATAATTATAGCAGCTATGTACTTATATCCGAGTCCTATAACTTCACAGCTCTTGATGATATTACTCTACGAAATCATCATTTTCCATATACCAAAACTATAATTTTATGAGCTTTACGAAACGTGTGAATATTACCCAAATAATACATAATGGTGTTTCGCAAATCAGTAATGTTACGTGTGTCATTATGTCTGTCTGTGTGTAGCGGACCGCGACTGCCGGCGAACCGCGCAGCTGGTGGAAACGTGACCCTCAGCGAGGGTCGTCGACGACGTCGTAGGAAAAATTGCAAACTTTTCAAAAGCCTTCCGAAATACTGATCGCAAATTGCATTGTACCATCGAGGAAACTGATTTTAATAGGCCTAGGTTACTTGTACTATTATCTATTCTGTTCCTAGGTGGCGAACTTAGGTAGGTACGTTGTTTTGTTTTTGTTATTAGTTATTAAATATTATAATATTATGTTCAATGTTAAATTTTAATCGTATAAACATATATATAAAAAAAAAAAAAAAAAAAAATGGGTCCATGGCTTGATGGACCACAATTAATTAAAATTCATAATATTATTTCAATTATCCTTGGTGCGAAAAATCTAAATAATAAAATAACAAAAAAAGGATATGGACGAACAGTCTATAGACGGCCACAATTTTATAATAAAAAAAAAAAAAAAAAAATTTCAATCGTAATGTGACGACTGGGTATACCAGACCCAGTCGTCACATTGAAAACATGCGACCAAATTACGTAGGTTCGCCACCGACCCATGAATCAATTTCTCTGATAGTACATCTCATATTATTATTAGGCATTATGTTGATTGTTGAGGATGTGTTCTTAAACTCGTATCATTATGGTGTGTGTGTGTGTGTCCAACTAACGTTTCGGTAGCCAATTGAACCTCGTGAAAACGTTGGACTAGCATACTGGTTAGGGTTTCGGGACACGCTCCTTGCATCACAAGAACAGCATCATAATAATTCACACGGTGTATAGCTTTCTTAAAAGAGCTTTCTTTCTTTAGCTTCTTATTAAAAGCGTTTTTGTGTTATACTGATGTTAAAAACATATTTCAATAGGCTCTACCTACCTATAAGTAGGTAGGTAAGTACATTAAAATTTGGGCCCTTAGCGTAATCATCATTATTTTTTTATATCGATTTCTGTAATTTATTTATAAGCACTCTGCTAAACAATTATAAGCACATTAGGCCTCGTCGGTTATTTTTCTAGGCTTTCTTCTGCTTTCGACTTTCACACAATCGCCGTTGTCATCACATCAGTTGTAACTTGTACCCCACCTCCCCCCCTACTGATAGGCTATATTTCGATCTTAACACTAAAGCAATAAGGTTGAAAATGCCAGGTCTAGGCGACCACGTTTAATATCGTATTAGCCCACATAATATTTGGTCTACTTTACTCTATTGTTAATATAAAGGCCTAATGCTTATGACTGTAATGAAACATGTACGATGAGATACATTTTAAAAGTAATTACAAGATGTAGCTATAGATAAAGACAACGAAATTACCGAAATGCATTTGCGTCGTATTTAATGAAACTGGGATTCCGAGGCTTTGAAAAGCTTCCTTCAGAATACAAGTCACCGAGTCACAAAAAATATTTCATCGCAATTCGCTACACAATAAATACGAAGGAAAAAATCATGGGATATAAAGTTATAACGTATCTATTGTATATAATATGAGGGTAGTAATGTTTAATGGTATTATAAGCTGTACAAGCGAAGCTATAACCATGACTTAAGAGTTAAGCGGTGGTTGCTGGAAATGCTGGAGGTATACCGTATGCCGTGAGCACAAAGCTCGCTAGTCCATTCATCACCACACTCGCGTGCTATGTTGAGGCGGGCGGGTACTGAAATAAAAGAATTAAAAAAAACTTGTTTGTTTATGGAAAATATTAAAAGAATAGGGTAGCAGCCGCAGGGTCACTGTTAAGAGTAAAGTTAGTGCAGAAGAATTTAAATGAAGAAACTATTGCCATCACGCTTCACCATAGGCTGCGCCGGCACGTGTATTGTGATAGAGACAGATACTGTAAATCGAGGTAGCGTATTCCTCTGATTCCTCCTTCAAAATAGAGCTTATCTAATAATTATTTTTATAAATATCTTCAGGAAGAGTGAGTCTTATATGCCTCTACGTTTTTATTTTATCTTAAAAATCTTTCAAATTTGTTTTATAGTCGGTGGATTGGCGGGGTACGAGGAAATCATTTTTTGCGATTTTTGAAGGGTCATATTTTTTTATTTATAAGTAAATTTAGAAAAAATCGAACGTAGAGGCATAGCTTTAACAGGTCCCAATTTTGTATTAAAAATCATTCTAGACGCAATGTCCAAGGAGAAAACAGGGGAATACGTTTGTATGGAAAAACAATGTTAGCATTTCCTCTTAAGGCTCCTCTAAACTTCTGAATAGAGTCCTATTCCTACTACCTTCATATTGTGCGTCCATCCTTAGTTTTCGAGAAGCCGTTAGTATATCGTGGTCCTAATTGTAGAGCGGTTTGATTGTTCGCGATAACATCAGCGCGGCCGGGGGCAGTGCGTGCTATACTATTAATGTTCCACACTCATTTATACCTTGGCAGTTTTTCTATTGAAGCCGTATGAGTGAGAACCTGCGTGACAAAAAATTTTGAACAATCATACCATGATGATAAATTTTATTAATATACAAATACGCAAGTGTGTCTGTCTGTCATCTCCTCACGCCCAAATCATTGAACAGATTTTGCTGAAATTTGGTATGGATATACTTTGAGTCCCAGGACATGACAAAGGACACTTTTTATCCTGGAAAAATGTACGGTTCCTGCACGATTAACGAAATTTGGTGCAAACTGAGTTGCAGGATAATAATTGCAAAATAATATATACTTAGCATCACTAACATGATTGTCACAATATCCATGTATTGTGACAATCATGGCTGTTTATCATGATCCAACATGGAAAGACGATTATGCTGATCAAGCATTTATCAATCCCTTGTATTGGTTATAATGGGCCAATGTTTACAACATCCGCATTCAGACTATCGTGCCCGAACCCCTTTTAAACCCCCTTCAGGACTTATTTTTAAAACTAAATTAATAATTTTGTTCTATAATATCCTAATTTCTAATGCCTTTTTACCTAATTTAAAACTAAATTACTAGTTTAGTAATAGTAGCTTTAGGACTTATTTAAAACTAAAATAATTTAGTTCTCAATAAGCCCTGAAGCCTGTAGTACTTTCCCAAAAAGGTATAGAACTTCGCTTGGTAACTACCTACATAGAGTAATTTATTGCGAACAGAAAGGCAGGCGCACGCACGACATAGTCACATAGAACTTTATTTTATTATTAAAATTATACACAGATATTATACGTTATAGGTATTTCAAACATCTCACTAACTAGCTAGCGGTACAAATAACATCAGAATCATAAATACAAATTAAAAATCAGAATCATAAATCTGTTATATGTAATTAATAAGTCGGAATATATTATCGGGAGCAATTAATTCACATACGTCCGCTATCTAAAACTAACCTACACACATTAAACATAATTATTAAATAATGATTTAGTCGCTCGTGATGATTAGAAACTTGCCTTTAACTGGATTGGAATCATCGCGATTTGGTATCGAAATAGGGCCGGCCCTCACAAATCAGTAATCATAATTCACAATAAAATGTACCATCTATGAAATTGATTCGTGACATTCATACCCACGTCATTTGATCGGGTTGGCTATTTACGGCCGTTCCCAATATTCAATCTATCTCTGGTTTGACAAACAACCGATCGCAGCTAACATTGAATTAACATAAAATATATGTATCTAATGTCTAATGTGAGCTATTCCTATCTCTAGTAGAGCAAAACCAGAGATAGATATTGGGAACGGCCGTTAATGTTAGTAGTTATCTGTCGGTTGCGTTTGACACAATGGAACTAAATAGTTCCACCATCTGCCTATAAATCAACTTCTCTGATAGTATATTAAAGATCAATCTCCAAATGATACTCAATTTCAATTTACAACCAACCTTCCACTTCAGGAACTTGCTATTAACGATTTTTTTCGAGAATTTTGTATTAATAATAGTTGTCCAGTTTCGTAGGGTTTTTGACTGAAGTTTATCATTTCAACTGCGTAAGCCAATCAACGCTAATAATTAATAGTAACTAAACTCCTGTCAAACATCCTTAGAAACCGTAGTTTTACTGTTGTCAAAAAACCTCCAACACTGGGTATTGGTCGTATAACGTGTGCATGGCCTAAAACCACATCTATCTAGTGGCTAATTGAGCTCATATAAAAAATATAAGGAGCACTACCGGAGTTACTCACTACCTCCACTACCTACTGTACAAGCTACCGCCATACCGGCTTAATATATTCACCAGTCACGGTACCAAACTAGACGGAGTTTTTATAGTAATCATCAGTTGATGTGAATTAATTATTAGCTCGAGTTTAAGAGTTAGAGAAATTGCTTGTAGCTTGTTAAAATCTAATAGCAATGATACAACTTTAAAGCACTAAGCAACTCGAAGTATCATTATTCATTACATAGATAATTTAATTAAAAGCGGTTCATCTTTAATGTAGTGCATTTCCAAATGCAAAAGACTGCTAAAAGCATGTCTGCTTTTGTTTTAAAAACATTAGTGTAACGAGGACGTGTTGATTACATTAGCTCTACCATGAGCTTAAAGCTATAGTATTTATCGATACTCGTAAATATTTAGTATGGCGATTTTAAATATTTAGCTGTAAAATTTGCCATACGAAATATTTACGTAGTCGGTATCGAGTATCGATAAAAACTATTTTTTTTTGCTGAAGGCAGGTCAAGTAGCCCTGATGTCACTGCAACCCTTGAGGATCTTTTGTGACTCCTTCGCATTAGAGTACCGTCCCTAACCCAATGCTGCTCATAAATTGAACGATGTGGTTGGGGTTGGTGCCACGAATTTCCTCGGTGGATGTGTATTCGTAGCAACCAAGGTGTCTGTTCCTGCTCTGTAGTAGAGCAGGGCAGTCAAGGAGAAGGTGTATAGGTGTTTCATCCTCCTCCTCGCAGAATCTGCAAGTCATTGAGCTACTACCACCTATTCTGTTAAGGTGCTTATTGAGCTTGCAGTGCCCAGGCTTCTGGTAAGGATTCTTAATTGATCCTTCCCATGGTGAGCACTATTCCTGACAGTTTCTTGTTGAAGCCAGAAATTAGTGCCTTAGAGTGTTCAATGCCAGAAGTCTCAACCCATTGCTGAGCAGGAGCTCAGTTTGCGAACCCATTCCTCGAGCACTTGCTTTGTGGTACTGGGAGATATTCCACAGACTGGTTCTGGGCCATATATGAGACTCTCAGCCCCAAGCCTAGCCAGTTCGTCCGCGGTTTCGTTACCGGGGACGTTACTGTGGCCCGGGACCCATACTAGGCGTATTTTGTTGTCCTTTCCCCAGCATGTTCATCGTCTCAATGCATTCCAGAACCAATTTTGACGAAACTTCAGCAGTCAGTGCTTTAAGTGCAGCTTGACTATCAGAGAAGATAAAAATATTTTTGTTAACTAGTGCCATCTCTAGGCTTTCTAGTAAGCAACCGATGATTGCTAAGACCTCAGCCTGAAACACGGTCGCAAACTCCCCCAAACTGGCATGTTTGCCTCTTAGGGGGCCTGCCTTCGTAGAATCCGGCTTCTGCACGGTTGTCTTTCCTTGATCCATCCGTGAACCAAACTATATCGCTAGGGCGAACATCAATTGGGATTTTTCCTTCCCAGTCTTCCCTGGTAGGTATAAGAACCTGATATTGATTCGAAAAGCTATGCACCTTGATCATGGCATCTGATGGCATGTCCATGATGGGTGATTCACGAAGAGACTGTTCTAGCTGTCTAAATGGGGTGGAGGCCCAATTTGTTCTGCCCGCCGTCCTGGCCCTGAGAGCCGCCTTTCTGGCCTCCGTCTGAACAAGCAGAGGTAGCGGAGTTAGGTTGATCAGGGCCTCGAGGGAAGCGGTGGGTGTTGACGAGAGCCCACCCGTGATTATTAGGCATGCCAGTCTCTGAACGCTGTTCAGATTTTTACGACAGTTTACTTGTTCAGCCTTTTTTTGCCACACTACGCAGCCATATGTGGTAATCGGTCTCACTATGGCTGTATATATCCATAGCATTGCCTTAGGCCGAATACCCCATTTAGAGCTGACAAGCTTCCAACAGGAGCCCAGAGCACATCTAGCTTTTTTCGTAATATACTCGATGTGTTTATTCCAAGTGAGTCTTTTGTCTAAGATTACTCCTAAATATTTGACAAACTTAACAGTTTTCCCGAAGAGTGTTGGGGGTCTTAGTCCCTCCAACTTCCTCTTTTTGGTGAAAGGTATCAATACCGTCTTGTCAGCGTTTACTGTTAGCTTGACCCTTCGGCACCAATCCTCGACGACTCTTAGTGCTGACTGCATTAACCCAGCGACCACTGATGCGCATTTGCCCACCACTAGAATCGCCAGGTCGTCAGCGTACCCTTGAGCGTAATATCTTCTGAGGTTCAGTTCCCTTAGTAAGTCGTCCACTACCAGGGACCATTCCACAGGTGACAACACACCTCCTTGAGGGCAGCCTTGCGTCAGCCTGATTTAGAGTGTCAGGTCCATGATAGTCGATGAGGCTACCCTATTGTCGAGCGTGGCTTTGATCCACTGTACAGTAGATGTAGCCCCACGCGAAACTTGCTCTGAATATTTTCAGTAGCACTGGGAGGATAATGTCCTTGCCCTGTTGGAGGAGGGCCGGAAATATGTTATCCTCGCCGCCGGTCTTGTAAGGCTTGAAGCTGTCAATCGCCCATTTGACTCGGTCAGGCTTGAAGATCGTAGAAGCTCTTCTCGTCAGAGGATGGTCTGGTTTTAATAGTCGTATGGGAGAAGGCTTCGTTACTTTCGAGATGGATACTGTTGGGGAAGTGTACGTCGGCTAGTAATCTTAGCGTTTCTTCCGCTGTTTTAGTATAAGTACCATCTGGCCTCTTTAACTCCCTATTAAACGTCGTCAGGGCGGTTCTGTATGCGTCCCAGTCTCTTTTGGCCCTGTTAAACAGAGCTCGAGTCTCTTTCCTGAGTCGTGCCAGAGTACCGCTCCACCAAGGTACGTTACGTTTACCTGACGTCTTTTTAACAGGACAACTTCTGAGGCATCATTCAAACCGATCTCCAGCTCTCCTACCGTTAGTTCTAGTTGCTCTTCGGTCTTAACAGCTTTGTTGATTGCAGTGAGGTTTAACTGCAATTCCTCCCTGAATACACTCCAGTTTGTGGCCTTTGGGTTCCTATAAGTCACCTCTTCACCAGGCATACTGTTGTGTATATCAAACCTGATGTAACAGTGATCGGACAGTGAGTTGTCGTCCGATACATGCCAGTTGCAGGCGCGATGCCATACAAACTGTAATGTCAAGGACCTCCTGTCTCAGTGGGTTGATAAACGTTGGTTTAGTACCCTGATGCAAGGTGTGGAGGTTGTTAGTAAGCAAGAAGTCAAATAGTTTCTCACCTCTGGAGTTTACGTCGGTGCTGCCCCAACTTGTGTGGTGTGAGTTGCAATCGCTTCCCAGGATAAGTTGGATGCGCTGATTCCCGACGTAGTCTATTACCGGTGATAGCTGCGTTGTGGGGTCCTGAGTGTCTCCAGGAAGATAAGCGGAGCAAACCATCAGTCTGCCTGCAGTCCCGCCGGGCTCCTCGATAAACGCAGCTACTGTGTCATCTGTACATAAGCAAGAGACACACAAAAATTTCATCCTCTTGCTAAAGAGGATGCAGGATCTGGGCCTCTGGCCATGCTGAAAATAAAGTATGTTACCTGCCAGTCCAAGGCCCATCACCGTGTTCCGATTAACCCACGGTTCTTGGATTAAAGCAATATCGAGCGCCTCGCGAATGAACTTCTGACAGAGCACATCGGTGGCAGCCTTCGCGTGTCGTAAGTTGACTTGTATTACTTTAATCTTTTTTTTTTTGTTTAGTGTAACTGTGGAGTGTATTTGTGGAGTGTGCTGCGAACTGTGTGTTTATGTGTTGTGTGTGTGTTTAGGTTGAGTGGTGTATATTGGGTAGACGGAGCAGGGGGTTTCGCGATGCTTTGCGACTGGAGTGCTCCTGCGCTAGTGAGGGTAGCTGAGCTGGCTACCTACCGCGCAGGCGCCTCCAGTGCCGCCGCGTCCGCGTCCGCCACGGGACTGCCCAGGCTTACCCCTACTCACGGTTGCCCCTTGCCGGGGAACCTGAGGTCTGAGATTAGTCTGCGCAGCCGGGCGCCCGCCTCCCCTGCTAGTGTGTGCGTGCATGTGCGGTGTTTGCACGTTTGGAGTGTTGGGCTGGGCAGTGTGAGTGGCAGATGATATGGCGCTGCTGTCAGCTTGTGGTGGCACCGTTCCTCCATACCCTATCGGGTTGAGGAGAGGCGCTGGTTGTCGTCCCTTTTGTGAGGTGAGGGGTGTAGCCGTTGCTCTTGCAGACCCTACAGGGTCTGGTAAGAGTGCCGGTTTTGGTCCCTTCAGGCGAAGCTGAACTCGGTTAAAGCCGAAGTAAAGCTGGGAGTTCCGCTCGGAGAGTAGCTTAATCGCAGATTCGGCGAAGGGACAAGTGAAGGTTTGCCCCTTTCCATCGACTTTCCTGCTGACTACTCTCCATCGCGGGATTCCCATGTCACCATTCTGCGAGATCAGTCACTTGAGGATTCCTACCTCGTCAACCTTAAGATCAGGAACCCACGCCGTAGCGTAACGAGGCTTGGGCAGTTCCGCCTCGTCCGACGCGGAGGACTGCTCCATCCCAGGGATGGATCATGTCTATCAACCGCGCCAGCCACTGCTTAGAGGCAGCGTCGACGCAGGTGAAGACAAGTCCACCAGATCTGTGGGCGCATCCTATCAACTGTGGTCCCTCTCCCTCCGGTTGGTCGTCGATGACTCGAAGAATGTATTTCTTCAACTCCTCGGCGTTCTCCTGCGAGAGAGGGCCCCCAGCATCGAGGATGCCCACACGAATTGCACTCACCGCCTCACTGAAACTCGGCTTGGGCGCCTAAGCACTATTGTGCTTGGCTGCCTTCGTCGGTCTTTCTTGTGAGTTGGCGGTGTCAGAGAGCTGCCGTTTGGAGCTCGTACGCTTCTCCAACTCCTCGGCATACTCAGGAAACTCACTGAGTGGTTTCTGAAAAAGGGTCTTCGCCTCTTCGAGGCTCTTACCCCTCGCCATCCACCACTCAATGCGTCTCCTGGCCGCCCCACTGAGTTGCCTTCTTCTTCTCTTAGGGGCGTTAGCGGAAGCGTGCCCCAGCCTGAGAAGAGGAAGGTGCAGAAGCGCTAGTTGTTGCGGGGTCGGAGGGGGGGGCCAGACACAGTAGTGTCCTCTGCCCCGACAGACCCAGCCAATAAATGGTCCTCGGCTACGCCGACTTCCATCGCCTCCGTGGAGCATAGAGCTTCCAGTTCGGCCACTAGAATATCCTGGTCTTTATCAGAATCCATAGAATTCCCACGAGAAGCTAGGGAAATAAAAGGTCCACCCCCACAGAGCCCCGCTTGCAAGGGTAAGGCTATTTACACCTCGAGGTCGCCTGGTATCGAGGGTCCTCCGTTCACGGCTGACTTCCCCCAGCCACGCATCCTTCGGCACGGGTCGGATAACACCGATTGGATTGGGTTTTTGTTGTCGAGTTGAGTTCTGGTCTGGGTCAGGGCATCTGAGGGCATAAAAACTATAGCTTTAAACTCATGGTAGAGCTACAGAACCCTAAAACGGAATACTAACCAATTGATTTTTTTGTATATTAATAGGTTAATAACTTTATTTAATTTATTAAGAGCAACATTATCCTACAAATATAACAATCCATATTTTAGGACCATCAAATCGATATATTAAATCCTTTCTATCTCTGTTAGCCCCACTTTCGAGAATTTTTGCCGAAGAAATTGTTGTTCGTCTTATCAAAATGAAGCTACTCACGAAAAAGTAGCTTGGTAATAAAAAAATTGTTTAAGGGAATCTATACTATAAGCATGATACCTAAAAATATAGACACAGGCATCAAAACTCCACAGAACGCGGAATTTAAAAAACACAAAATATATCTAAAAGTATATCAATAACTTTTCGGACTGACTGACTAGACCTCTAGGTGGCACAATAGTCTAATAATTTTTCATGGCATATATTACGCACGTCAAAAATATTAGGTAGTAGTCAACCTGGCAAGTAGCGACTATGAGCAAGTTCCCAACTATAGGACGTTGTGTAACGCGCGTGGTGTGTGTTTGTATTGTTCAGTTTAGGGTTGCCTGTTCCAGATTAAATAGTTAGTAAAACATGAAAATTATTTTGAGTCAGGTTTTTGTGAAGGTACGAATTAAACGTTAATTTCACTTTTACTAGAATATTTATAAAATTTTTGGATTTTATGCAAAAGTAAAGAATAGTATTTTCTGCAATCAAAGTTTACATAGTGTAAAATGAGAAGTAAATAGTAGTAACTGTTAAATTAGAATCATTTTGTTTGCCTGCGATTTTCTGAAAAATTTAAAATTCACAAAAATGTACTTTCATGTGGTTAGTAATACTAACATAGTTCTAAATTCTGATACACGGGTGTATTTATTATAACACAGGAATCCTACTATAATTATTGTGATCTCAACACTCAATAAGAAAATTGACGTGGGGTAGCCCTACGCCGATGAGTCACTTGTCATAAAACGTTTATCGTCAGCACTTCCACAGCTCACAGAAAAGAAATTAAATATTACATACCCGCTTTGTGTTTTACACATTTTTTTATTTTGTTTTAAGTAGCAAAACCATGAAAGCTTTTACATTTCATGGTTTTGCTACAGCAAAGTGTTCTTTTAAGGAAATAAGAAAAAAACTAATCTACAAAATTAAAAAATTAAAATCCTAAAATTCATAGGAATATTTAAAAAAAGCTGCGGAACCTCAGCTAAGTTTCGTTTCGCGCTCGTCCAAATTTTCCCACATAATTCATGTAACTCACAAAAATGGTTGTTTGATAACGGAATATATACAGTACGGAGTGACTCTAAGCTCGACGATTATTGTTTGAACTTTAAAAAGCTGTCAGTGCCATAACCACTGGCTACTCACTTCATAATTTCTATTGTTTTTTCCCGTGACAGGTGTCCGTCGGCCGCCGCGCGCGCAGTCCCCACACAGCCTGCGCGAGAGTCGGCCGTGCGCGTTCGCTACACAAATTTTACGAAAACTCGGAAAATTTACCTGTGTTCGGAATTTCTGTGCTGTGAAACAGAGGTGTTCTGTGCACGTGTGTTTGGATTTGACGCGTTCGGAATTATTTTCGGTGAGTTTGTTTTTCGGCGATACCGATCTTGGATTTCCAAGGTCGTAGTTTTAGACGAAAATCACTTGAGCATTACCGCGAACAGGTCCGCTAGAGATCGATGGAGCTATGGAGAGGTTTGTGGTGTAAGCAGGTAATTAAGTATTCTCCATAACGGCTGTAATTGCAGCCTACGACTCGTGACGACTAGCGACTCCCCGAGTATAACTTACGTTAAATGTCAGGTTTTTTCAATATTTATTCAAAACATTCCAGTTTTTAGTTTGTAATTTACCTCTATAAACTTCAAATTCCTAAATAATTTGCTTATTGCCTACTCGATAGATGAAATTACATAAGTGAACATGTGGGTTATAAGTTATAACATTAAGCTTAAATATGTAGAGCACATTCCAATCTTTCGTAAATATGTTTTTTAGAAGGTCACTTTTATGACATAGTCCAGGAAACTGATGGACAAACTGTCAGATGATGAATGCCATAAAAAATCGGCCAAGTGCAAGTCGGACTTGCGCACGAAGGGTTCCGTACCGGTATAGAGCGAAAGTATTTACTTACTTAATTACCCCCATAAATATTTACTTAATTAAAATTTTATTATTAACTATTAAATTACAAATATAATTAAGGCTTTGTGAAAATTTCAAGTACCTAGCTGTTACCATTATTGATTACGAGCGAAAAAACGTAAAAAAATCACGTTTGTTGTATGCGGGGGGCATACAACAAACGTGATTTTTTTACGTTTTTTACGTTTACGTTTAAATATGAATTTTATTGCTTTTTTAGTATTTGTTGTTATATCGGCAACAAAAATATACAATCTTTGACAATTTCAGAAGTCTAGCTACCTAGCTAAAACCGTTATAGGTTCTTGAGTTACAGCCTGGAGACAGACGGACAGACATCGAAGTCTCAGTAATAGGATCCCGTTTTTACCCTTTGGGTACAGAACCCTAAAACCTCCTGAAAATAGTGTGTTCCTAGTCTCAAACCCCCTTAGACCACCATCCTAAATTCATTGATTATAAAGGGCGTTTGCAACATTTCGCAGCGGTTTCTGTGAGGCGTTGGTACTTGGAATGACAGGTCAAGTAAAATAAAATACGTTTATAAAATTAAAGGCTTTATCAAAAATAAAGGCTTTATTAGTACAGAGTACTACACCCGACGCCTTTAAAAAAAGGTTTTATGTTTGATTACAGTCTTATAGAGCCTAGAGGTCATTAGCGCTTACTACGTAAAGTGTATTTATTAGACAGTTGAATTTTGCACAACTCATAATTTTACATAAAATAATAAACGCTCTTACTTTTATTGGAATTCTGTTGCAATTAAATCAGTTTTTGAATCTGTACAGAGCAAAGTGCTATGCTATAATACCAGTAGCAGCTTGAAGTTTTAATTATGATAATGCTCTAAATAGCTTCTGTTGGTGTTGCCATAATTTACTGCCGTTTTATAGCGTTTTAATGACATAATAAAACACTGTCATTTGTTTTGAAGTCGTAATAACTATTAACAAGTTCTCGAACTACATCAGATTTCTTGGTAAAGCAGTTTTAGTCGGTAAACTACACTGATAATAAGTGGTTTTAGTAGTATCAGTTTCTTATTTTCCCAGAGGAAAACATACCTACAAATTTTTAGGTGGCCTTAAAATATAAACATATATTCTAATCTAATATTATACAGTTAGCTGACAGTCTCAGCTATATAATATCAATTGTTTAAAATTATTGGAAAATTGAGGTTAACTAAAGTTTAGTGTAGGTGGGTACAAAGAGATAAGTAAATAATGAATACCGCCTGAATTGATGAATGATTCATTTTGGGTGAACGGTCTATTAACCTTATCTTATGCGGAATATCGAAATCCTTTATATTTCAGTGAGCCATACGTGATTAGTGTTGAAAATTTCGGAAAGTTTCCGAAACTTTGGTAAGTTTCAGGAAGTTTACCGGAAAATTTCCGTGAAAACTTCCAAAGTTTCCGAAATTTTGGAAACTTTCAGGAACATTTGCAAATTTTTTAAAAATGGTTTTTCTTCTATAAAATGACGAAAACAGATGAGGTACTCAATTCAATACGTAATTTTTTTTTATATAAGTAAGTATGGGTAAGATCAAATCAGCTGATTGACTTTAGAAAGAAGTTTAGCCGTTAATTCGACCCTTAAAGATAAATATTTATAATAAAAAAGATCTAAATCATGTGACTGAATAATAAAGTAGACAAATCTGCTTTCATATCACATATTTTATACCTATAGTATGTTCAATTTAGTCAAAACTATAAAAAGTACCTAATTTTAGCGTTATTTGCATTTAAAAATAAACGTCGCAACTGTCTTTATAAAAATGATAGTTTACAAAACTTCCAAATTTGGAAGTTTTCAGGATGTTTTCAGGAAATATTCCTTAGAAATGGAAACTTTCCGGGGAATTTTCATCTCTATACGTGATACGATTAATATTAGTATTAAATAAGAGTTATTTTTACTTAAAAAACTGGCTGACTAAAAAAAGGTAAGGGCGGAAAAAACCATAGACTTATAATATAATGGAAAAAACAAACGACAGAAAATATACCTTAAAATTGCTACTTTAAGAAGGCGACTAACCCAAAAATCAAACATCATCCTTCTCTCTTCACACTCACGTCCGTCTTTCAAATGCCAGGTGAAAAAGGACGACGCGGATTCATCGCCAAATTAGTTTTTTCTCAATAACTCGATAAATATTTTAAAATATTTAAAAAATCCGCTAGGTCGATCTCTCAATGATAGAATTTTATACAATGTGTTAAAATATTAACTTAGTTCAATGTACGGTTATGGCAATAAATGAAAAATTCGTGAAAATAAGGTGCATATTTGTGATTTTTTTCTATCGAGAAAATGGTAAGATATCGTGTTTTTGCTCAGATCGAATTCTCGGAAATGTAGTATCTAATTTTAGAAAATGAAACTATTCGGGGCTTATTTTCAAGTATAAAAATGAATTATAAAATCGAAACTTTAGGGTTAGTCGCCCCCTTAAGCTTAATTTGAACCCTTGGATCGATGTTAGTAAAATTAAAATTTGGTACAGGTATAGAGTAGTAGAGGTGTCTTTTTGTCATCGCAGGATGTATGGATCCTATTCCTGGGACTGTTAAGTGCACAAGTTGATACACTGTCCTTAATAGTATCTCAGGTACAGTCGTTGACATTACACCTCTATAATATAAATTATATCTATATAAAGATATATTATATCTATAATTCACGCGCTCAAAGTGTCTGTATGATTAAAAAGTTCTGGCGAGGCCGCTAACTACTACAACGAATAGCTAGCGCTTCTCACACTGTGCGATACGATATCGTTGCCACTTGCCGAGCGTTTTCACATACGATGACACCAATCATGTATGCAACGTTGAATTAATGATAAAGGCCTCAAATCGTATGACGTTTAAGAAAAATCGTATCGCTTACTGTATAAGGCATTCAATAGTGTATATTCTAGTAAAATTCATTGTAAGAATTTTACATATGTTACAGCATTATTACATGACTATATTTCCTCTTAAAATGCAGGCAACGCACCTGCAACTCTTCTGATATTGCGAGACTCCATGGGCGACGGTAGTTGCTTTCTATCAGGTAACAGGTTACATATTTTGCCCCCCCTAATTTTATGAAAAAAAAAAAACATCCTTCAAATGGTTTTATAAATACAGAAGCACGAAATTAAAGAGAAACGAGAGCATTAAGGATAATTGAATGATTTCTATTCTCTGCAGTCAGCGTCCAAACAAGGTTATTGCTACCGAAAATTAAAGAAATGAAGTCATTAAATATTAAACAATTCATTGAAAGTCAGTGTATTCGTGTATTTTATTATATTTATAATAAAATTGGATCGCGACTTGATTAATATGACGCAATTTACATAATGTTTATTTTCACATTCGCGTTTTGTAAAATATTCAGAATATAAAACATTGCTATACCTACATTTATCTTAAGAATAGGAAATCATGACCACTGATCATGATTTTATTAGTATATAAAAAATTGCATTAAAAAACGCAATGAGAATTTTGGCACAACTGAATATTAGAATACTCTTTGATTAAGAAGACATCTTTATCTCTATAATGATAATTTAAATATCAGAAAATGATATAATAATGCTAATTAGACGATACCTACAACTCCATGATATCTTTGTATAGAAAATGACAAGTTGACAAGTTAAAGTTGACAAATTTTGTGGGCTATTAATAAAAATAAAAAAAGTTTCTTATTTTTTTTTGTTTCACAGAAAAAATTTAAAAGTGAATTGAATCTGACGTATTACTTGTACAAACCTATCAGGCCAACCTACCACGATCTCTTGCAAATATTAAAAATATTGCTGTTTACTCCCCCCCGGTATCATTTTCTGAACATTTATTTTTATTACTATAATAACAAGGTGTTATAATAAGGTCGATGGTCAAAATGTATAATAAAATACGAAATAAAAATTCTCTACCTGAGATCAGATGGAAACGAGTCCAAAACAACAGGTTTTCGATACTTTGTTGATGTTTGGCAAATATTGTTTTCTATGTAAAACTTAAGTCGACTTTTGCAGTTTTTAAACTAATTATTATAAAATGTGTGTATTATATCTCCTACAATATAACGTAATGAATATTTGTATATTATATCTGCAAAGGTGCTCCCTCACCGCGAGCATTCACGTGTAATGTAACACTTTAGATTCGACTTTGAACATTACATTACAATACTACCTCCTTGACTGATAGTCTAAGGCTGGTATAAATAGTCAGTAGGTACTTAAGATGCGACCCGGTCGCAAGACGCGGTTCGGCTTTATGATTGGTCCAAATTTTGACAGCCAACCAATCACAGAGCCTGAACCGTGTCTTGAGACCGAGATGCATCTTGAGTAGGTACTGACTGTTTATACCAGCCTATGATCCCACTGCAGAATTGTACATGTATCGAGTACACGCAACCAGTAACCACATTTTTACTAATATTTATGATTAGGAGACACTGACCTCCAACTTGTATAATGGAGATCAGTGTTAATATCTCGATATATAATACTATGACGAGCATTCGCATGTACACTAATGTAACATTATAGAATGGACTATTTGAGCATTACATAGCAAACTGACTTCACTGTCGCGTAGCATTCATATTACTAGTTGTATCAAGATATTACACATTGTATCATTACAACTTGCGCATTGTAATGCTCGGTTCTCCTCCCTCACTGATGTAATGGTCGACTCTGTAACGTTACATTACAAGCAATGAGGGAGCACCTTAATATTTTGTATAATATAATATCTGTATAATATCTGTAAGCAATTAAAAAATACGTCTTCTTGTATTTATTAGTTCTTTTGGTTATAAAAACTGTAAGAATATTTATGAATAGTAGTAATGTTTTGATAAATACGACATGTCAAATAAAACCACAAGCGACAGAATAATCTAGGTGAAGATTTATAAACTTGGTTAACGTTAGTCACGTTGCTTGTTTTTATAGGACATTAAAAGAATAGATTTTATAGCATAGACAGCATAATAATAATTGTAGAATGGAGACAGTAAGCAAAAATGTTTGTTCAACTTTTAAGATAATAGGGAATATTACGTCAAAGGGCGCTACTTGTAGATACAGTAAATATAATCCGAATTGGTACAACTAATATATTATATTCTGTGTCCAAACTAAATCCGACATATTGCACACGTTATATATCAGAATATTGTGGAAACTTTGCCCAACATCCAATAAAACTTTTTGTTTACTGTGCCGGTGCTGCCGTCTAGCGTGAAAACATTGCAATATATCCTTTTGTGATTGTTTTTTAAAGACGGTATGACACTGCGGAGTTGAACGGTCGGAGTCTTCTCAGATTGTTTATGGATTCATAAACGTCTCCTTAATTTACTGTCAAACCTCACTTTATTGCGATATTGGCATAAAACGAAATTTACCAAAGATAGGGTTGTCAAATAATTTGAAAAATATTATTTCTAAATATTCGTTAATCATAATAATATTATATTATCTTTATTACAAAATATGATCGTTTTGACTATGTCAGAGTTGTAAAACAGACTTAAATAAATATTTTCGAACATCATATTTATTTTTATGTCGTGTTTTAGAAGCGATCAACCCTAAGGTTTTAAGTGTTTAGTTATTTCACGATTATTAACTGAACGCCAATAAATATTATTAATTGAAAAGAGATGGTTCTGGCGAAACGGTGTTTTGTCTTTCATATTATGTGTCAGACTTTAATGGTACATCATTTATTTTCACTTTGAAGCAGTATTTTACAACGTTATATCTATTTTATTATTTTACTGTATGAAACCAATAATAAGGTTTTACGTTATCTCTAGAACCCTTAAAATCAATTCGTATACTAAAAATGTGAAAGTGTGTCTGTCTGCAGTCTGTTAACTCTTACCGCCCAAACCACTGGACCGATTTTGATGAAATTTGGTATGATACTTTGCGTCCCGGGAAAGGACAAAGGATGCTTTTCATCCCAAATAATGCATTATGTACGGTTCTCGCGCAACAAACGAAATTTGGCGCAACGGAGTTGCAGGCATTGTCTAGTAGTATTAGGTAAACCTAGGTTAAATAGCTCTATCCTTAATCCTTACTAATATTATAATATGGGCCTGTTTCACCACTTTCTGATAAAGTGCCAAATAGGCTATTCACAACTTTTTTGACAGATTCTCCATACTTGACCTGTCAAGTTAATTGGTAGATATAGTCTTTTCGTCACTTATGAAGAAGTAGTGAAACAGGCCCTTAATATTATAAATCTGAAAGCGTGGATGTTTGTTACGCTTTCACGCAAAAACTACTTAACGAATCATTATGAAACTTTGTACACATACTCTTGGAGGTATCAGAAGTAATAAAGGTTTTATTGAAAAAAAATTACGACAAAAAAATGTTGACGTGGACGCGGACGGAGACGCGGGCTACAGCTAGTTTAGTTATAAATGTTCATTGTTCAGCCTTGGAAATGAAACGTTTAGCAAATTTAAATTCAATTCAATCAGCTACTGTTTTATGAAAATCTATACAAGTATACAAGTACCTGTTTGTATACCCCGCGTGTCAGTAGCGTTAGATGTTATCAAGTGTAATATGGCCATGACTCAGAATCGATATTCAGACGCTTAAAGAATCGTTAAGTGAACTCTGAAAAAATGTGTACCAAATACAAAGTCATGTTGTTTCCATGAAGCTTGAAGCGGCATGAAGCTGGCTTTTAATATCTGTGGAGTGAGGTTCTTGTTCTATTACAATTACAGCTGATGATAGGCATCTGTTTTTTAGAACAAAAACTATGATACAAGAACTGTCTAGCTCGCGTGACGTAAATGTATGGAAACGAGAGAATAGAGATACTGCAATATCGAAGAGTGCGACAGAGACAAGCTATACTAGGATAATGACCGAATATCTCTCTATCCAGCAACCGCACTTCTGAATATAGCTAAGTCGATATCATTAGAATAATCGAAATAAAAGGTCGAAATAATCGAAATACATATTAGTATCTGCTTTTTATAAAACATAAAATATGTTTTAAATAAGGTACTAAGTTCGTATTAAGCGTGTAAAAGAGACAAGCTACTTTAAATAGGTTAACGATTTAACTTCTCTCTATCCAGCGGCCGGCCTTTAGTATATAGCTAAGTCGACATTTTTTTTTTTTATGAAATAAGGGGGCAAACGAGCAAATGGGTCACCTGATGGAAAGCAACTTCCGTCGCCCATGGACACTCGCAGCATCAGAAGAGCTGCAAGTGCGTTGTCAGCCTTTTAAGAGGGCATAAGGTAATAGGGAAGGGAAGGGAATAGTTGAGGGTAGGGAAGGGAATAGGGTAGGGGTTAGGGGATTGGGCCTCCGGTAAACTCACTCACGCCGGTTTTCTGTGAGAACGTGGTATTTATCCGGTCGAGCCGGCCCATTCGTGCCGAAGCATGGCTCTCCCATGTACATAACATTCAGATGCTCGTGCATTGTACCGAGAACAAAAGTGTATAAATATTTGGATTTGTTTTGAATGCTAATAAAAGTCCGCCGAGGCATGTGAGGTGAAGTCATTTGTCGGCGCGTGCGCAGCGTGCCGATGTGGACTTACCACTAATAAAGCTCACCGAATTCTGTTCCACGGATTATAATCATCATCAGCTCTGGTCCACGAAACTTCAAAAGCAATCTTTGAGAATTTGCGCCTTCGAGGACAGTTACGATTAATTCAATTTTTTTTTTAATGAAATAAGGGGGCAAACGAGCAAACGGGTCACCTGATGGAAAGCAACTTCCGTCGCCCATGGACTCTCGCAGCATCAGAAGGTTTGCAAGTGCGTTGCTGGTCTTTTAAGAGGGAATAGGGTAGGGGAGGGTAGGGAAGGGAATAGGGGAGGGTAGGGAAGGGAATGGGGTAGGGGATTGGGCCTCCGGTAAACTCACTCACTCGGCGAAACACAGCGCAAGCGCTGTTTCACGCCGGTTTTCTGTGAGAACGTGGTATTTCTCCGGTGGAGCGGGCCCATTTGTGCCGAAGCATGACTCTCCCACGTACTTTTTTAATTAGATTAAAAAAATTAAAACTATGTATCACACCAGTCATCACTCATCACCAACCAAACAACCTAGGTCCGCGATCTCCTTACCAATTAATTTTAATGAACTTATGGTTTATTTATTTAATTTTATATTTCGGTTTATAGCTTTATAATGCCAATGTACTCTACCTACCATGGCGCAAGCACGCGGTTTACGGTTTTACGAGATATTGAAGTACTTTACGACTTACTTTTAAAGCAATAAGGTTGGTTTTGAATTTGTTTGTACAAGAATTATCTTTATTAGGTACTGAAAAGTGATTATTACATACTGTATGCGTATTTGGCTGGCTTTGCGTATTTTGGTTTGGCCTTTTACTTGAGGAGTGAAGAAAAAACTGCTGGTTTGACTTCTTGCGTATATTTAGCTAAACTCTTTACAATATGCGAAAAAAACGTTAAGGGGTTACAATGCGTATTTCAAGATGGAGAATGAAAAACGAATGTAGGTGCGTATGAGGGGTTCTCACGGCAGCTTCGACCGCGTATCACGTCATCGGCGGCCAATCGCTGCAATTGTCGCGTGATGGACGACCAATGGGCTGCTACAGGTATTATACGTCAGCTAGACCAGGATAGCAGATATATCTTGTGCGTGAACATACTCCCCGGCCTTGGAATCTGGAGCATCTGCAGGTTCCAACAGTTCAGGTATTAAGATTCTTGAGGAAGAAGTGGGCAAATCTTGGAGAAGGCTCGCCGTACAATGCCGTCTGCTTTGCGAATATCGGCAACTCGGGAAACTCCGTCTCTGCCTGGATAGGTTTTGATTATTCGGCCTAAACTCCACTTCATCGGCGGCAAGTGGTCGTCCTTGATGAGGACCAGCATGTCCTCCTTGAGGGCTCCCTTGTTCTGCTGCCATTTACTTCTCGTCTGAAGCTCGGACACGTACTCCTGGGACCATCGCTTCCAAAAATGCTGTCGGATTTGCTCAAGACGCTGGTATCGTGTGAGGCAATGAGCAGGCACGTCGTGTACCTCGGCCGTTACAGGTGCAGTCAGTGGACGGCCAACTAAAAAATGGGCAGGACAAAGGGGAAGAAAATCGTTGGGATCGGTGGAGAGAGGAGTTAAGGGACGGGAATTTAGGATTGCTTCAATTTGAACGAGCACTGTGCTAAATTCCTCAAACGTCAAATGTGCATTACCTACCACGCGTCGTAAGTGATGCTTACAGCTTTTTACTCCAGCCTCCCACAATCCCCCGAAATGACTAGCGTAAGACGGAATCATTCTAAAGTTAATATTTTGCGAAATTGCGTATTCTCGTATTTCATCAGAACAAGAGTCCAAAAATTTTTTGAAATCATTCATCAAGCCAACAAAGTTTTTCCCGTTGTCCGAGAAAATGTCTCGCGGCTTGCCACGGCGACCAATAAATCGCTTCAAAGCTAAAAGGTACCCATCCGTTGAAAGGTCGCTCACTAGCTCTAAATGAACTGCGCGAGTAACTAGACAAATAAATAAGCATATATACGATTTTTGTAATTTAGCGCCCCTACCTTTACGGTTCAACGTAAACATTGGACCAGCGTAATCGGCGCCACAACGCAAGAACGGAAACCCTGGATCTAAACGTTCTTTGGGTAAGTTCCCCATAATAGGAGTGACCGTCGTCGGTCTCAATCGTGTGCACCGCACGCAACTGCGCACCACCTTCCGCGCGAGGTTCCGACCTCCGACGGGCCACCACATCTCCCTCAGAGAGGATAAAAGGAGTTGCGGTCCCGCGTGCAATAAACGCTGGTGCTCGAACCGGAAAATCAAAGTAGAAAAATCATGTTTAGCGGAAATTAAAATAGGAAATTTCTTATAAAAATTAAATTGGGGCGAATTTTGAATACGTCCACCTACTCTAATTAAATTATTTGAATCTATAAATAAATTCAATTTTGAAAGTTGACTGCAACCTTTCAATGGTTGCTTATTTTTAATTAAGTTAAAAATATCATCAAATGAATCCCGTTGACTTAACATTGCTAACGTCAACTCTGCACAATTTAATTCCTCGACAGATAGCAAACCGGTCCGCTTATTGTTTACATTGCGAGCGTTATAGATAAATCGTAACACATAAGCAGCGGCTCGTTTAAGTCTTATGTACTGCGAAAACCGAGAAAAATTAAACAAATTATTATCACATTGATCGACGGCATGACAACATACATTAGATGATTTAGTTTCCGGTAAATCGTTAAATATTAAATTGGATCGTTTTAAATTCGGAATTTCGAAGTTTAAATCTTTTAAAAATGTCGGGCCATTCCACCATAAAGGTGAAGAAATAAGCGCGGGTAAATTTTGGCCTCGTGAGACTAGATCGGATGGGTTGTCTTTGCCCGCTACGTGACGCCAGGCATGTTCCTTGGTCAACTCATGGATCTCTGCCGTCCTGTTTTGAACGTAAGGTTTTAATAAATTAACAGGCATACCTAACCAACCTAGAACGATGGTAGAATCCGTCCAAAACACAACTTTATCAAAATTTGAACGTAGCGATTCCTTTAATTTGCGATATAATCGCGCCCCTAGCAAAGCACCGCACAACTCTAAGCGAGGTATAGTTGCGGGTTTAGTAGGCGCGACCTTGCCCTTGGAACATAGCAAGCGCATAGTAGCATCAGCTGATCCATAGCTGATAGTCCGAACGTACGCGCAGGCACCGTATGCAATTTGCGACGCGTCTGTAAAAATGTGTAACTCCGTGCGCGTAGGTTCAATACACATTACGTAACGCGGAATACGTAAACAATCTAAATGAGACAACCCATCGATAAATTTATTCCATACTTGTGAAATATCGTCGGGAACCGGTTCGTCCCATTCTAATTTTAATAACCAACACTTTTGCAATAAAGTTTTAGCTACTGTAATGACCGGACTCAGTAACCCTAGCGGATCGTATATCTGAGCTGCGGATGATAATATAAGACGTTTAGTTATTAAATTATCATTATCATTACCGCCATGAATCTGGGACAAATAATAAATTTCATCAGTTATGCTATTCCAACCGACACCTAAAGTTTTATTTTGAACGTTTTTATCAAACAACGATAACTGTTGCGCATTATTATTGTCTGTGCAAACTAACGGGCCTAGACTGTCACGATCATAATTGTAAACCCATTTGCGCAAATTAATACAGGCTGTGCTTAAAATATTGCTTATGCCTTTACAAATGCGGTCTAATTCTGCTGTAGAATTAGCAGAAACTACTAAATCGTCCACGTAAAACGAATCGTTAATAGTGGATGCTATGTGCGGATCCTTACAATAATTTTGCGCTAAGTCTTTTAAGCACCTACAACTAAGATAAGGCGCTGACGCCGTACCATACGTTACGGTATTCAGTCGGTACACCTTTAGCTGCTCTGAGGGACTATCCCGCCATAGGATAAGCTGAAGGTCACGATCCTCTTCAGCCAGGTCGATTTGCCGGTAGAATTTTTCGATGTCAGCTGAAGCGACATATCTATGTTCGCGAAACCTTAATAATATCGAAATTAAATCGCCTTGTATTGCAGGTCCGATCATTTGTAAATCGTTTAAAGATATGCCAGTACTGGATGGCATACTAGCATCAAACACCACGCGCAACTTAGTTGTCGTAGCATTCTGCCTAAACACTCCATGGTGCGGTAGAAAATAATGTGTATCACTATAGGTATCAGCGAGACTCATGTGCCCTAAATTTATATATTCGTGAATGAAGTCGCGATACATAGCTTTATAACTAGGATTTAATTCGAGACGTTTTTCTAGTGCATAGAAACGTTTAGTCGCCTGTTCGCGCGTATTACCTAAAGTTTTAGGAGACATTTTTAATGGCAAACTAACACAGTAACGTCCGTCCGAAAGTCGTTTAGCAGTTTTTAGAAAATGTTCCTCACATGCAGATTCCTCCTGCGAATATAATATAATATCCTTAGAAGTCGAAGGTAATTCCTCTAACTCCCAGAAACTCCCAACCAGCTGATCGAGTGACATCATATTATTATTATTATCAGCTGTCGATTGCGATAGTAAATTACAATTAATATGTTTAACCTTTTGTTTACGCGGAGTAGACTGAACGACACCAGAAACTATCCAGCCTAGTTTCGTATTTTGAATGTACGAACCATTGTCGAGGCGAATTTTACCATCGATCAATAGATCCCAAAATAAATCTGCGCCTAACAACAAATCGATATCTTGTTTTTCATAGAAAGTAGGATCTGCTAATAATAAATTATGAGGAATATTAAAATGTTTTAAATTTTGCGTAATCGTAGGCAACTTGGAAGTTATTTGTGGCAACACTAAACATTGAACCCGGGCACTAAAGCTCCCGTCGCGCGATTTTAATTCAATGTTACACGATTGCGAACATAGCGTAATAGAATTGCCTACACCGTGAATATGCTGAATGGACTGTAATATGCGTATTTTTAATTTATTGCATAACGATTGTGAGATAAAGGAACGCTCGCTTCCGCTATCTAAAACTGCACGAGCTAGGTAATACTCACCCGATTGTCCGCATACCTCGACCATAGCCGTTGACAACATGACGAGTTGATCAGAGTGAAATATCGCATCTCCTTTATCATATAAATCGTTGTGTGCGTGCATAATATTATTGTGTGGCTGCAATTGACAACAGCTGTTTACACTGGGATCGCTAACTGAAACGGGAGGAAGAAGTTTACTTATACCGTGTCCATAAGTACTCGTAGTTAAAGTTACAGTATTATTTTTCGACTGAACAGCATCACAAATCAAACTGTTATGTTTTAGATCGCATTTTCTACATGCCCCAAAGACACAAGTTTCCACTGAATGGCCGAAACGCATACAATTAATGCACAATTTTTTATCTTTGATAAAATTAAATTTATCTTGTGCACTAAGATCCAGAAACTTTTGACATGAGTACAAAGGATGTTGACCGTTACAGAAAAAACACAACTTAACAAACTGCGAGCGTACTTTTTTGTTTTGCGACTTACTATTTGCGTTACTATTTTCGGCCGTAAAATTACAATGAACTTTAGATGCCTTATGATTATAATTAGATTTTTTATTAAAGTTAGAATGACTAATTTTACTCGAGTGGCTAACAGTAAGTGTAGTTAATAAGTCAGCCTTCTCTTTAAGAAAATCTAGTAAGTCACTTAAATGTATTTTAGCCTCTGTATTTAATTTATAATATGTATTTTTATACTGTTCCCACTCACGTTCTGAGGCGGGATCCAGCTTCGACACGACAATAAAAATAATCAAATCGTCCCAGCTCTCCGTCGGCTCGCCTAAAATCTTTAGAGAACGAATATTTTTTAAAATAGTGTCAATTAATTTATTTAATTGAGCAGGAGACTCCTTTGTAATAGGTGGAATAGAAAAAATAGCCTTTATGTGACTTTGTATAATCAACCTAGTATTATTAAATCTGTGTAACAAAAGTTCCCATGCTACATGATAGTTGCTAGACGAAAACTCGACATTTTCAATAACCTCTTTAGCATCACCTTTTAAACTAGCTTTTAAATAGTGAAATTTTTGAATTTCAGGTATTGTTTTAGAGTTATGAATGAGGGACATAAATGTGTCGCGAAATTCTATCCAGTGTTCATTTGAACCGTCAAAGCTAGGAATAGATATAGTAGGTAATTTAACAGACTCACCACTATGCGCATTACATTCAGGTACCAAGGAGCACTCAAAAGACCTATTGACCGACCTTTCACCGGAGGTTTCGGGATTTACCATGCAATCTAACATACCAAGAACAACATAGTATTCTTTTTCGAATTCTGCGCGTGATTCGATCAATTTTTCGAATTCTGAAGCTGGGGCAAGATCTTCAAGCTTATTTTGCACTTGATTGAAATCATTCAATAAATTTTGAGCTCCCGGAATACGTAATTTTAATTCTGCTCGCTGATGAACAGATAACTCGACGTTTTCAAAGGAGGAAACATATTTTTTAAAGTTCGTTAACCTACACTTAATGAAACCTCGTTTTTTCTTTAAATCTTTTAAAATATCCTCAACTTTTAGTTCACTAGTCATGATTGCACTGTAGTAAAAAGCTGTAAGTACTTACAATTTGCCAATGAAGCGTAAATAAGAAACCTTTAGCTGGTGTTTCGAAATTGCAAGTCAGCAGACAGTAGGCAGGTTCAATCGAAAGCACTGAAATTGAGAAAAATGCGGAATCACTAAGGCGAAAAGGTAAAGGTTTAGGAGATTTTAGCTGGCACGTCTTACCGATGATGCACTGTATTCTCCACCAAATAGCGTCTCTCAAATAATTAGCTTCTCCAAATATCCGGCTCGAAGGACCACACTTTATGTATGCGTATTTGGCTGGCTTTGCGTATTTTGGTTTGGCCTTTTACTTGAGGAGTGAAGAAAAAACTGCTGGTTTGACTTCTTGCGTATATTTAGCTAAACTCTTTACAATATGCGAAAAAAACGTTAAGGGGTTACAATGCGTATTTCAAGATGGAGAATGAAAAACGAATGTAGGTGCGTATGAGGGGTTCTCACGGCAGCTTCGACCGCGTATCACGTCATCGGCGGCCAATCGCTGCAATTGTCGCGTGATGGACGACCAATGGGCTGCTACAGGTATTATACGTCAGCTAGACCAGGATAGCAGATATATCTTGTGCGTGAACACATACATCTTAATATATATATTTCTTGTGTGCGTGTGTATGTGACTGAACTCCTCCTAAACGACTGGACCAATTTTGATGAAATTTTTTGTGTGTGTTCGTGGAGATTCGAGAATGGTTTAGATTTACAGTTTGGTCTACTGGAAAATGTTTTTTCAATTAATTTCTTATTTATAAGGAGTTGTTGATTTTGGAATGTTTTACATTAGATCCGGCGGACGGCGCTATCATCGCATTCAATATTATTCTATTTCAATTTTAGTTTGTCCTGACAGATGGTGCTACGATTAATTTGAAAAAAATTTTGTTATTCAATTCATGTGCTGATTAAAATATTAAATAAATAACACATAGGCTACAATTTTAACCGACTTTCAAAATGGGGGAGGTGTTATGTTCGTTTTCTTATATTCAACGATTACTCCGCCGTTTGTTAACCGATTTTCAAAATTTTTCTTTTGGTATATAGGGTATCATCCCAATTTGGTATTATATTCAGAAAAGTGGTGATCTGATGAAGGATCCATAAGTAATCGAGGGAACTCCTCAAAACTTATAGGGAAACATATGGTGACTTCGGTTTCGTGAGAAGTATTCTAAGCATATGCTACCAACAAGTAAGATTTTGCACCGAGATATACCTGGTATACCGTGGTTCGGAAGGTGCTGAGAGAATTCCTGATTCTTTATAGATACAAGTTTGGGAGTTTCGGCGTTGTTTTAAGAACAGAAAGCATATGCTACTATGCAAATTACATTCTTCATCATCATCATCATCATCATCACTACCATATTATACCATTTCATAGTCTTTTAGATCGAGACTCGAGTTTGTCAAGCGATAATTAAAAAAAATCTATATCTACCTAATATTATAAACCTGAAGAGTATGTTTGCTTGAACGCGTCAATCTCAGAAACTACAGGTCCGATTTAAAAACTTATCTCAGTGTTAGATAGATCATTTATCGAGTAAGACTCATCATTTATCGAGAAGGTTATATTATATTATTACTCTAAGACTAATACGACAGAAGAAACTCAGGAAAATGTGGAAAAAACGGGGGATATATTTTTTATGGGAAAATGTACCTACGGATTCTGTAAAATTTCTAATTTACGCGGGCGAAGCCGCGCGGGACATCTAGTATTTTTATAAATAATTATTCCTTGATTATTATAAATGCCTTGGTTCATGACATCATTTTTTTCTTATAAATCTCACTGTAATATTCCTATTTCGCACAAACACTACAAAATAAATATAAAAATAACATATTATTTGCTTCGAAACTAACAGTAAACATACGATTTAACGTTGTTGTTGTAAGAGTGATTTAATGTTTACACAGCAGTGAAAAATCGTGATTTTCTGTATACTTACGGAAAACTCTTGTAAATTTCATTCAGTTAGTACACATTAATTTTTATAATATTTTTTTTTTTTAATTTTTTTTACCAAAACATTAGGCGACTAATGGATTGTGATTACCGTCAACCGTCAATCGTCATATTACGATTCTGGAGGACTGAGGAGGCTCTATACGTGGACAGAATTTTAAAGAAGGAATAGCCTTTTTGAACATTTGAAATTCGTGCTTGTGAAATGAGATTTAGGTTTAGAATATTCTACATACCAATTTGATTTTATTATATTATATAATATACAAGTACAATTATTAATTGTTTTATAATATGGTTTTCTGCATACTAAATAATATTTTACTACTTTGAGTTTAGTCATTTGATTTAATTAATAATTAGGTGTTAACTTACTATTCTGCAAAGACCTAGATTATGTCAATGCTATACTGTACTCGGCGAAACATGGCGGTAGCTATTATTGACTCCTTGTCAAAAACTTGTCTTTTTCTATACAAAGGCCAAAGCCACGATTGACAACATCTGACACTTCAATGACAAGTTTTTGACAGGGAGTCAATGACCGCTACTACCATGTTTGATGTTTCGCCGAATACAGTATAATAAGCAAATAATGCTTAGATACCGTTTATGCTTTAAGCCTAAGATTAGAGGCTTATTATAGCCCTGTATAAAGATCCATTTACATCATAATGCAGACAAGTCAGAGTCAAGAATTGCTTCATAACTTCCATCAGCTGACTATGATTAATGATTATACCACATTAACCTGGTCCCAATGACATGGAAAATGTTATTGTCATGTACTAACACTTGAAAATGCATGTCTCATCGTTTGCACAAGGGGACCAAATGTATTAGTTCTGTGAAGCGCAAACACACTTAAATATTTATGTTGATATGTTTTATGTATGGTTTTGTATAATTTTAAGTTACAGCATTGTAAATTTTATTTTAAAAGAATAATTTTTTCTCACTTTTTTGGTACAAAGTGGGCCCCGTGCGAGTTTCTAACGCCCGCGCCGGTTCTTCTCGCCGGGTTAGTTCCCGAACCGGTGGTGGGCACTAGTAGTATCAACATTCTGAAGGCATTTTTTAAAAATCTACTTAGAAATAAAACAATTTTTATTTATTTTTATTATTTGTTAGGTGCCAGTGCCATTAATAATACATTAATTATTATTATTTTCATTTAACTCGACTAAATAACGTAGCCTACGTTTAATTTGGTTAATTTCTCCAATAATCAAATATTCTGAACACTATTATATTATAACTGTTTTTTCTTCTTTTATTTAATCTAATAGAACACTTATAGGATTATTTTTTCTTCTTCTACTCGCTCTTTTCGATGGTGATGTCTATTATTATTTATAAAATTTTTGTCTCTGTCTTCCGCTAGAATTTTCAATTCTCTGTTTTTAAGTTCTCTGTAGTAGAGGAAGCGCATTGTAATTTTTAGCATAGCTAAAAGCTTGCAATCTTTTTAACTTATATTTAATCTTAATACTTTAAATACGTAACTTTTGAAATAAGGTTGCAAACGAGCAAACGGGTCACCTAATGGAAAACAACTACCGTCACCCATGGACACTCGCAACATCAGAAGAGCTGCAGGTGCGTTGCCGCCTTTTAAGAGGGAATACGCTCTCTTCTTGAAGGTTTGCAAGTCGTATAGGTCCGGAAATACCGCCGGTGACAGTTCGTTCCAGAGTTAACTAGCTAGTTAAGTAACTTTAACTTCTCCGTAATCCTTGATTGATGGCGAACAGCCAGACGAATTTCATAACTTTGTTTATAAACATCTCTAATTCAATTTAGTCCATCCCACACGAACAGGTTTCCGACAATAACGAAAGTGATATGAAAAGATATGCGACAGACGTCGGTACCGGTTTGTCGACTAGACTAGGTTCTTTATGGAATTCCGACGGTTTTCGTAGACCGTTTAGGGCCTCTTGAGTCTTGCCCCCTTTGTTATCGCAAACTAGATGACGTATATAACTCCGTTGATTTAAATTTATCGTGCGGGAATCGTATTTTTTTTCGGGACAAAAAGTATCCTATGTCATATTTCCCGGGGCTCAAAGTATCTCCATATATAATCGGTTTGGCGGTTTGGGCGTATAAAGAGGTAACTTTTGCATTATATAGCAATATTAGCATGTATGACGTATATTATGTATATTGTATTATATTATGTATTATGTACATAATATATATTTTATGCTAACGCTCATTAAGGTTGTCTTTGTTTAATAGAAGAGACACTTGACAAAAAAAGGATACAAAATGGGCTAATGCTAATGGCTAAAACGAGAAATGTTTTTGGGATTTCTAAACAAAATTTACATGAAGACGATCGGAAAAACAGGCCTCACTTTTTCGGCAGTCACGTAAATAGCTTAAATTTTTTTAACATAGCATCGTGACGTGACATTGTCTCTCACAGTGGCAGGTGTCGTGGTGCCTCAAGCGTGGAGGTGTAAAAAGGAAGTCCTGACTCCTGCGCATGTTTTTCTGTGGCCCGTATCTGTCATCCGTCACGGTTCCGGGAGTGAGAAAAGAATTGTGTGAAGGGACATTCCTGAACATAATAACTTATTTTTTCTACTTTTCTTCTGATTGATTTTGTTTGGAGTCCAAAATATTTGTCACAGGCTACCACGAGATGCCAAAGGGTTTTTTGGTTGGTTACTATTGATCCTGAGTCCTGACTCACAAGACTAATCTTGCAATGGCAGGTCCAAAATCCAAATAAATGACCATCTTGCCTTTACTTAACTTGCCTGCTAACATGATACAAGTGCGTGAGACGTCATGCAAATCTGTCGATAGAAATATATCTACGCATCGCGTTGCGGTCTGAATTGACCCTAAGACGTCGTATATAAGTAGACAACGTGTCTTTGTATATCGCTATTTCCATATTTTACTATCAAATTAGTATGAAACGCATGTGGGCGAGTGAGTCAGCGTACGGTATAGGTACAGAGGTGAAAGCCACGGATGTTGAACCGTGCGGCACAGCGGCCATGGTGTAATAGAGATCTTATCAGCCCAAAATATAAAAACCACGTTCAAAATTAAGTTTTTCTAAAAAATTGTTAGTGTCATTCAAATAACGAGACACAGAATTTTACACGACTCTTTATAATGATTTTGTGCCTCGATTCGTCGTTTGGACTTTGTGGAAAAGATGAAAAGAAGCTAGCTGTGAAATACAATTTCTATTCCAAAGCTTTTAATAATAATATGTATAAGCTCAGCACCTGCAAAGTAGTGTTGCTTGGAGTTCAAAGAAACAAAAAAACAATATAAACTCAAAAGGTCCCACACTATATCATGCTAATCTTTTCATCTGATGCTGAGAAACAAATTATATAAAATGCGCGTAAGGACTTAGGTTAAATAAATAATATGATGGATAACATGAGTGCCAAAATGATTGCGAAACGGTATTGCTCGCACAATTGAGATCGATCATAGGGAATCATTGACAAATATTATATCTCTACATATCCACGCGACATTATCAAATGATGGACCTAAGGCCTAAGGCGCCTAAGCCATAGGGCTGCAAAATTTAATAATAGAAAAAATACGTGTGGCACTCGGCGACTGCCACGGTAAAGCTATTGTATAGCATTTTTTTTTCAACTAACAAAATTATAATTCGCATGCATTCATACAAACACCATTCAGAATTTCTTGATTCGGGCGCCGCCCTCAAAGTCCGCGATAAAAGTTATGAGCTTAAAAATGTAACATAGAAAATATTATGTTGCTACAAAACCATTGGCTACCGAGCAACACCACGTGCTGAGTGCTCACAACACTGTTTATCGGAAACATAATAATTTATTAACGCATGTTCCACATTAGTGGAAAGCGGTGGTCTGTCTGTGTGTCCATTGTATGAGACAGGTTGTTTGAAATATGTATCAGTGGAAATGTACTATAAATCAGTGTGACGTGAATGAGACCAATACGCCGAGGAAATATTTATGGCGGGAATCAAATATTGATTTATCTGTCTTCTACATAGAGCTATGTAAGTTTTGTAATTTCGGTGTTCATGTAGATTTCCATAGAAATAATTCATTTGTAGTAATGATGTAAGCTGGATGAAGTCCGCAACTCCGATTTGCCAAAACTCGTATATGGCACGGGAACCATACATTTTGGGGGATAACAAGTCTCCTATGTCCTTTCCCGGGACTCAAAGTGTCCCCAGCCAAATTTCAGCAAAATCGATTTAGCTGTTTAAGGGTGGAAGCCAAACAAGCGTAATTTGTGAGTTGTGAGTCGCAGAATTTCGGTTGCGTAAGTTTTTTCATACAAATCATGACTCACGAAATTACGCTAGTGTGAATCAAACAGGACTTTTGTATGAAACTGAATGCAGCAGAATTTCTGCCAGCCGAAATTCTGCGACTCACAACTCACAAATTACCCTCGTTTGGCTTCACCCTAAGCATGAAGGGGTAAGACGTAGACACATTTTCGCATTTATAATATTATTAGTATGGATAACAGTTACAAGAATTGTGGTTCAGTAATCAGTAGGCTCGTCCCACATATCACATAACTCAGGTACATCACGACTTACGATCGTTTTCTCCTACACGGTACACCCCGAGGGCGCAGGGACCAAAATCTCTCCGCTCCGAGCGCCGCCGTCGTGAGGTACATCATTCCAAATTATTACTTTTTATTTTGTTGCTTTTTTTTCCTTTTTTGTTGGGTTGATTTTGTTGGCTTTGAGGTTTTTTTGCATAGGAAAGCTAGCAGCTTTCATATAAAATATAGAGTCAGATTAAGAATAAAAGATGGCCAATTAAAAGTTAAACTATCTACTACTAACTAACCTAGAAAAATAGTATTTATTAAAAAAGATAAAACCGACTTCAAAATTGTACGTAATTGAGAGTTAAAATTCCCTTTCTCAAAAACTACTGAAGCGATTTTGATGAAACTTGCAGCATTCCCTAAGTTGAACAATACCTAGTACAACAATAAAAGAATTCCTTAAATCGGACTTGTAGTTCCGGAAGTATACGAACGTAAAAATATACTTACATACATTTGAAATTTGGCACATATTTTTTGTGCCAAATTTCAGACACTGAAATAGACTAACATAATATACAAAACTGGGCAGTTCTGGAAATATTATATACTAGATGTCCCGCGCGGCTTCGCCTGCGTAAATTAGGAGTTTTACGGAAACCGTACATTTTCCCATAAAAAATATCTTATCCCTACTCTCTTCACGTGATCTACTCTATATCTGTGCCAAATATTGCCATAAAAATTGCTCCAGTAGTTCGTGAGATAAACCCCTTCTAATATATCCCCCGTTTTCCCCACATTTTCCTGAGTTTCTTTGGTTGTATTAGTCTTAGCGTGAATTATCACGCTAAGATACATATAATATAGCCTATAGCCTTACTCGATAAATAAGCTATCTAACACTGAAATAAGATTTTAAATCGGACCTATAGTTCTTGAGGTTAGCGCGTTCAAGCAAACATACTCTTCAGGTTTATAATTTGATTTTTTTTAATTATCGCTTGACAAACTCGAGTCTCGATCTAAAAGACTATGAAAAGTAAATAACACATAATAGGCTCATATTCGACGACGCATAGTGTAATATGGTAGTGATGATGATGACGATGAATGTAATTTGCATAGTAGCATAATATGCTTTCCGTTCTTAAAACAACGCCGAAACTCCCAAACTTGTATCTATAAAGAATCAGGAGTTCTCTCAGCACCTTCCGAACCACGGTATACCAGGCATATCTCGGTGCAAAATATTACTTGTTGGTAGCATATGCTTAGAATACTTCTCACGAAACCGAAGTCACCACACGTTTCCCTATAAAATTTGAGGAGTTCCCTCGATTACTTATGGATCCTTCATCAGATCACCACTTTCGTGAATATATAATACTAAATTGGCATGATACCTTATATACCAAAAGAAAAATTTTGAATATTGGTTTACAAACGGCGGAGTAATCGTTGAACATAAGAAAACGAACATAACACCTCCCCCATTTTGAAAGTCGGTTAAAATTGTAGCCTATGTGTTATTCTGATGTATAAGCTATATTATTGTAAAGTTTCATTAAAATCCGTTCAGCAGTTTTTGCGTGAAAGAGTAACAAACATCCATACATCCACACATCCATACACCCAAACAAACTTTCGCCTTTATAATATTAGTAGGAAATTTGAATTTAAATTGATAACCTCCTTCTTTTGAAGTCGGTAACAAATACATTTAAAAAACAGCACAGCAGCAGCTAGTATCGCCGACCACGTCGGTGTTTTTTTTTTTTAATTTTCCTGGACACAATACTTCAAGTGCACAAGCCAACCAACAAACCAAGGAAGATAATTAAACCAACCTTTTTATTAATTAAATTTGTCATAGGTAGGTACTATGTTTCTATATTTAATATTAAATGCTGTGCAACTTCTGACCTAGTAATACTTTCAAATTATTATAATTAATTATTAAAACTGTAAATTATATAAGTTTTACGAAACTAACAATGAATTCCGGCAAAATGTGTAATTACAATGTGTTAAACCGTTAAAGGTCTCTTGCAAAATTAATATTTAATTGTCTTAAGTCCTAACGTAACATTACGATTTGTTTTACTATGCTGTTAAAATCGCTATTTTATTCGCAATCTAATGCCATCGTGATTACTATGGCGGTTAGTTTCTATTATATTTTCTAAATTCTAAATAATTTGATGTAGGTAGTCCGCTATTTAAAATTCGTTTATTGCACAAAAACCGTGCATTTTTTCAGGATTTACTACGCTAATTCCCTCCCTGGGCACAAAATATCACCACATCAATTTCTCAAAATTGATTTTGCGCCTTTTTGAAGATATTATCAGACAGACTCACTTTAGAATTCATAAAGCTATCATGGAATATGGATGTCGGTATTGACTAATGCAGTTTAATATAAAGTTTATTTATAGGAAAATTAAACCACTTTTATACCCACTGCCTTATAGGCTGTAGATCTAATAAAATGTAATAGAAGGCGTCTATGGAGGTAATTCTTGGTAGAGATTAGTGATGTGTTGTAGTCGACAAAACCATACATAAGTCGGTATTGTAATAATGTTTGACTTCTCAAGTTTATATCGGTTAATAATATTATATAATTAAATAGTAAAGCAAAGCGAGTTTATTACGCCGGTTCTTCTCGGCGCGGCGGGGTAGTTCCCGAACCGGTGGTAGGCCTCATGTAGACACGACGTTCTAAAAGTGTTAATTTTGTTAACCTACTATTTAGAAATAAATATTTTGATTTTGATTTTTGAAAAAGTTAATATATTCATATTCTATTTTAATATAATACAAATTAAAGTGTCTGCCTGCTGCTTTGCCTAACTTTTACCTCTGCACGCTTAAGGCGCTAAACTGAATTTTAATCAATTTCGATATTGATGATGCTTTGACATGTACCCAAAAAGGGCTATATGACTTTTATGGCGAGTTTCCATCCGTTAAAAATGATGTTACTTACCTGTAACATGAATTTGGGTCGACACCTAATAGTATATACTATATTATAGTATAAATATTATATAGGTTATATAGTATTGTATGATCTCTATGTATCGATGTAACTTTATATCGATAAACTATATTATATCGACATTGTCCGTCCCTAACGTCCGGCGGGGGTCAGTGGGTCGGCTTATCTTATCGGAGATCTTTCTTGGGGTGGTACAATACCCCATAATACACCGTAATACCGGGGTACCACGCCACCCCCACCAATTCGACACGGAAGAGGTTGAGAAATTCTTCGAACGCTAAGAATTAAGTTTTCTTTTCATTATATTTTTTTAAGTATAAAAAACAGACTTTATAAGGCTTTTACTAATTAGTAATTACTTTTATAAGTTTTTATTAGTAAAATCATCCAAATTAAGGAACCGCAATAATATAAATTGCTTTTTACAATTTATCGAGTTTTTACTGCAGCTTTTTAATAATTTTATCCTACTGTATTCGCTTAGAGCCGTTTAAAAAAAATAACAACAAGAATACCTAATAAGAACTGAGGTAGTGCAATTACTATTAAAATATTAATAAAACAATATCCATGCATATAGAACAATATTAATATTCTTCTGGTAATTAATTATTATTCATTCTTCATACTAACTATATTGTTTTAAGATTTTCGTGATTCTAATCACAAAAATATTAGGCAACTAAGTTTTGTTACGAATATATTTTTGGAATTTGGATAGAGTTTTTCAATAACGCTGACGAGAAGATAGGGCTGTGTCATATTTTTTAAAATAATTTGATACTAAACAATATTAAAATATAATAAGTTTAAAATATATACAAGTAGGTATCATGAATTTATATCATAAAGCTTCTAAATAACTACTTTTAATTTTATACAAAATTTTAACTTCACTAATTAATATGCTTAATTTTTAACGTACTACATTAATTATTAAGTATAAATAACTCATTATAAGTCACAAAACTCAATTCACAAAACAGTCACTTAACAGAGAAAAATCCACCGTAATTCTATTTAGTTATAGAGTAAGAGCCCGCGAGGGCCAGATCTTCCTTCGTTGTTGCTTCCCACTGCTAGATACCCTCAAAGTCTTTTACTTTAAGAAAGTTTAAGGTTGAGAAGCAACTTTCCAAAATGTCCGGCACTGGAAGACGAGATTCCTTAAAGCTATGAAATTGAGCTTTATTCGAAGGTAAGCTGGTAGACTTTCAGAACTGGACACCTCCTAAAGTGACCGTGACTCCCTAGTTGCTGGTCGTTTTTACCTCTGTAAAGGCCACAAACAGACAAACTTTCAGCTTTACGAAACGAAGGAAAGTCTGGCCCTCGCGGGCTCTTGGTCCATTATATCAATACAATCCGACCAACTTTCGGGGCTTAGTTTAGCCAGGCCGACAGATCTTATTTAAAAAATCTTACGTCAACCTACACTGAAGTAACACGACCGAATTTCGAACGAATCTGCCTTTGAATTTATTTTTCTATGTGTATTAAGCCGGAGTAGGTTGTAATAAAATATTTACAGCCGAACATACAACCTTCACCTTTTTTGATGTTAACAATTTTCCGGCACGTGCCAGCCCTGTGCAACCTCGTGTTGTGTGAGAACAGAGTATTGTTCTCGCCCAATTAAGGACCTTATTGTTCTTGCTCAAGTAATTGCCACCTCGGATTGTTGAATGGACTTTTTGTTGCTCATGTGCAGGATAATATTATTATGTTAGTTTTAATTCAACTCTTACAAGTTATTTGGTATGAGACTAAAATGTATAGTTTCAATTTAGATTTGTTTTGTTTAATTTAGATTCTAGTATTAGTATTGAAGCACACAAATCATAAGTCATGGTAAAATAAATAAAAAAATAAGTCATAAGATGCAGGTATACACTTTTTACGTAGGTATTAGTACTTTGAGTAAGTAGTAAACTTTTTTTTATGAAATAAGGGGACAAACGAGCAAACGGGTCACCTGATGGAAAGCAACTTCCGTCGCCCATGGACACTCGCAACATCAGAAGAGCTGCAGGTGCGTTGCCGGCCTTTTTAGAGGGAAGAGGGGAGGGTAAGGAATGGAATAGGGAAGAGTAGGGAAGGGAATAGGGTAGGGAATTGGGCCTCCGGTAAACTCACTCACTCGGCGAAACAGCGCAAGCGCTGTTTCACGCCGGTTTTCTGTGAGCCCGTGGTATTTCTCCGGTCGAGCCGGCCGATTCGTGCCGAAGCATAGCTCTACTACGTCCAAATTTACTACCTAACACCATATTATAATGCTAGCTCTAGTTCAGGTGACATTTAGCTCACAATCGGAGCGCAGCGGTACAATCTCTAGATTTCTACAATATAATACCGATTTGCGTTCTGTTATAATGGGCCCGCAGTCACGAGTTATATCTACATAAACAGACAGACGTGAAGATCATTTTCTGTATCGATCATACCGAGAAACGCTTCTATTGTTTTTGGACCATGACCTAGTCTCAGTGCTTTGGTATTTACCGGAATGTTGTTAATACAATCTTTAGTTATTCTGTATACTTATTCATTTTCATTAAAATGGAACAAAGATAAAGGCGGCTATAAATGCTGCCAAATTTAACGTCAGGTATTGACCGCACTATAAAGAAATACAATTGGTACTCGTAGTTAACAAATGTATGTTTAAAATTATGTTTTAAAATTTGTGACACGTACTTGATTAAAAAAAAGGAGGTTATCAATCCGACCCGCATGTTTGTGTAATATTTCCAGAACTGCCCAGGTTTTGTCTATGTGTATATCAGGGTCTGAACAAATATATTATGCCAAATAAAAAAAGTTAATGTTCACATAATATCTCCGAACTACAAGTCCGTTTTAAACTGTAATTCTTTTTTTGTTGGACTTGCACTATTCCCTAAATTGAACAATACCTCGTGTATTGTTCAATTTAGGGAATAGTGCAAGTTTAATAAGTCGGTCCAGTAGTATTCTAGCTAGGGAATTCTAAGTAACAATTTCAAGTCGGTTTTATTTTTTTAATATACTACATGTTAGACGAGCAAAATCAAAGTGCCAGAATTTTTTAACGCGAAGCAATTGACTGCCTATTTTTTAATAAAACCCGGAAAATCAAATATTCTGTATAAAGCAATAAAATAGCCTAAAAGCCTATTTATTTCATTAGATGGCAATTTTGTTAGAATATAAAAAAGAATTTAAATAACATATGAACATTTAAATATGGTCTTAAATCATGACATACGAATGGTGTTTTTGATGATTTTTTTATATTTTTTTGATGTTTTTTTTGAGTTGCGATCAAAGAATTGTGGTGTCGCATAAAATGGTCGTTAAGTCAACAATATTTACAATAATCCCACATTGTATTAATGACTGAGTGTGAGTTTTATGGGTGGAGTCGTAAAAATGATATAAAAATAATGGCACTTTAAATCTTAGTGCCAATTTTTTTTACAAAATAAAACAAAAATGAGGCTCAGTTTTTTATAGCTTAGATTTAACTTAGTTTAACATTAAACAGGATCAACTGGTAGCAGAATATTTAACTGCAGTAGGTAAATGTCAGATTCATAAGTACAACCACTTAGTTCAATCAAACATTTTTAGCTTAAAAGCAAATACTTATCAAAGAAACCTTAAAATAGTAAAAAAAAAAATCCATAAACTAATAATTCATAGTTACATGCTATTTTAAGTTTACCAAACTTAAAATAACATGTAACTATGAATTAGTTTATGGAAAATCTATATAAGTATATAAAAATGGATTTTCAAATTTGTTAGTCGCGCTAAAACTCGAAAACGCTGGACGGATTGGGCTGATTTTAGTCTTAAAATATTCGTAGAAGTCCAGGGATGCTTTTAAAGCGACACGAAGTTCACCGGGACAGCTAGTAATACTTAAATATTATGGATGTTGATTACTTGGAGATTTGTATTCCAATATAGTATTTTGTCTACCATTCGAAAGACAAGTTTAAATATCTCAAAACCTCCAAAATACAGTAAAATATTCTCCATAAGATTTTGATGAAACTTGCATATAAGTAGCGTGTTGAGTCGTTGATCTACGTTACGCTACTTCCGGCCGCCGGCTTCCGGTTCGTTTACCCCGCACCGGCTATATCGTTCACTGGCACACCGACCGGCGAGCTTTTGCGTGGCGTGTTTACGGTGTTTCTATACGATTTGGTCTAAATGTCAGCAAATCAATATAAGGCCATTCAATATTCACCAATTTAATAAAAAAAAACGTCTAGTATCGTTAAAACCGTGAAAATTGGCACTAAACTTCATCTTATATATAAAATTCTCATGTCACAATGTTAGTCACCGTACTCCTCCGAAACGGCTTTACTGATTTTTACCAAATTTTATATGCATATTCAGTAGGTCTGAGAATCGACTACTGGGTACTTTTTATATTTATAAGTGCATTTGTTCAATAAATAATAGCAAATTATTACAACTCGAAACTGACGGCGACCATTGTTTGTGCGACGGGATAGCCGCGATGGACGTTGCCATGGTGACATACTTATTTAGTCACTTCAATAAAATAATATGGGCGAAATACTTTATATAGCAAAACAATGTTTGCCGGGTCAGCTAGTATTTGTATAAAAAGAAGATAATTATTTACTAGCAACGTCGTTCTTCGTTCGTTCTAATCAAAGAGTATATACACTACGTAACAGTTTTAATGACGTTAGAGCAGAGCTCTATATTATACTATGTTATCTAGAAATATTGATTTTCATTACAAAAATACATTTACGAAGGTATTTAAAAAGCTTTTACGAAATATTTGAGGTACTTACCAACCTCAAACACTCCGTCAAAGCCTTATAATCTTTATAGTTTATGTGTTGCGTACCTACACTACAAATCAAGATATTTTTCAAGAGAGTGAGTAAGTGGTAAAAAGCGCGTTACACCCGGATCCGACATTAGTCACATTACTTTTTTACCGACTTTCAAAAAGGAGGAGGTAATACGAACGCATTATTACCTCCTCCTTGCTGGCTGTATGTATCTTTTTTTGTATGTTCAACGATTACTCATTTGGCTAACATATGGTTTATTTTATATGGCCTAAGTTGTAAACCCAAATGTTGGGGTTTTGACAATCTCAAAATTGTATAATTTAAAAAATGATTTGTCCGCTTTTAGTGATATTGAAACTTTTTAGAGCGGTCGATTTTAATGTGATTCAAATCACGAAAATATGCAAGATGTTAATAACCGGAACGAACTGTCACCAGCAGTATTTCCGGACCTATACGACCTGCAAACCTTCAAGAAGAGAGCGTATTCCCCCTTAAAAGGCCGGCAACGCACCTGCAGCTCTTCTGATGTTGCGAGTGTCCATGGGCGACCATAGTTGCTTTCCATCAGGTGAACAGCTTGCTCGTTTGCTCCCTTATTTCATTTAAAAAAAATTGTAGATATTGAAATCTAAATAGGTGACGCAACCGATGCACAGAAATTAGATTAAAGTGCAAGAACCGCACATTTTTCCGGGATAAAAATATCCTTGGTCCTTTCCAGGGGCTTAAACTATCTCCAAACATATTTTATGTCAAACCATTTTCCCGAACCAAAAGCCTCCATTTATGAAAAAAAAACCTTAAATTTTTAGCAACTTGATCCACTTAGGTACTAGTACGTCTTCAATTATTGTTTTAACCAAAACACGTGTCTTAGAAGTCGTGTCAGTCGCACTACGAGTACATATGAAACTTTAGAAGAAAAATACATTTTTCTTCTAAATATGTGTAGTTTTATGGAATATCTTACATAATTACGAACTTAACTTTATTTTGAAACGTACTATCTGATTATTATATTATGGTTTAAATATAAATTATAATATTATTATATATGCTAATTTCAAAGTACATTAATTATTCTTATAATTAGATTTCTAATTAAAACATACATAAATAATGAATATGTGTTAAGGTTTGCAATAATGAAAGTGTGATTTATAAACGTATAACCTAATATACTTTAAACCCAAAAAGTTAAGTACTAAATGACGCCCGAAACTCCGTTTATTGTACGGGAACCGTACATTTTTCCTGAATAAAAAGTATCCTATATGCTTTCCCGGGACTCAAAGTATCTCTTTACCAAATTTCAGCAAAATCGGTTCAGGGTGAAGAGGTAACTGACAGACAGTATGGATGTGACACTCATGATTTTATTAAGCTGTTGAGATCCTAGATCTCATACTATGTTTTAATTTAATCTTTATTACTCCAATCATTTACTCTAAGACCAGTCTTAAAGCAATAGTAATAAAATCTAAATTCAATTAATATTGCGTATTACCTAGGGGGTCTAGCCGTCGCAATGAGAACATAATTGATTATAATTATGTTAAGAAAATAAGGAAGTTATTACTAGAAATATAGTAGTTTATAGTGGACAGCGCGCATTGGTCTAAGTGACTGATAATAAAGCCTTAGAAGTTTCTTTGGCGTAGTATAAGTAGAAACTTTTACAAAAGCTGCGTCTATGTATAATTAATAATTGTACTTGGACTAATCGGTGCCCGCCACTCCGTTACGCCAAAAAATTAGTTTACTGTACCTTTTTCCGGTATAAAAAGTATCCAATGTTCTTTCCCGAGACATAAAGTAGGTATATACCAAATTTCAACAAAATCGGTCCAGCGATTTTGGTGTAAAGTGGTAACAGACAGACAGACACACTATCGCATAAAATTATAATATTAGTAAGGATATTAGTGGTTCAAATAATAAAATAAGATCCACATGCATACTCACACACACACACAAAATACAAATATTAAAATTATAGTAAATACTTACCTTAAGCCCTCTCTCTGTCATCTTTATATTTAAATATCCAATAATTATGTAAACATTGAATTTAGTCAACCCCTACAGCACAAGACTCTTAGTGTAGGGGTTGTGCATCTTATTGTTGTAACACCCTGTATCTATCTTTTGTTTTGTATCATTTTCTTATTATGCATTTACTGAGACAATAAACTATTATTATAAAGTCTTGTAGACCTGCTAATAGTATACTATTAAGGATGACACTTAAGTAAAAAATGAATAAAACCATAAATGATGACGACTATGATGAAAATGACGAATTTAAATGTTTTATAATGACCGTCATTATACAATCCTCTTAGGACTGTTTGTAATTATTATCTGCTTTAAAATATTCCTTCAACACTCAGTGATGGCTTGAGTTTGTCTCTGGTATTATTTACGTGTATAATTATACGTCTGTGCTGAATTATCTCAGAAATAGTCATGTGACTGTACTTTGAAATAGTCATGGCGTTAAAACATTTTAATTTTTAAAATATTTTTTTATAATTTTAAATATAAAAATAAATGAATATATTATTAATACTTTTAGTTATAAAATATCATACAAGTTTTGACTGTTCTTATATAGTACGGGAGCCCTAGAACATTTTTTTTTATTACTATCAAGCTAATTTTTTGTGACTAGCTTCATTTTGATAAGACGAACAACATTTTTATCTGCGAAAAATCTTGAAAGTGGTAGCTAACAGAAATAGAAAGGATTTCATACTTTGACTTGATGATCCTAAAATATGGATTGTTCTATTTGTAGGACAATGCCACTCTTAAATTATATATATAACTATTAAGTGTTGACCTATCAATATTCAATATACAAAAAATTTGCTTGTTAGGGTTCCGTTTCAGGGTTCAGTGGTTGACTACTGAAGTTTTGTTGATTACAGAACCCTATAACGGAACCCTAAAGAGCTGATTTTTTGTACATTGATAGGTTATTAGTTTAATAATTTAAGAATAACATTGTCCTATAAATAAAACAGTCCATATTTAAGGATCATCAATTCAAAGTATGAAATCATTTCTATCTCTGTTAACTACCATTTTCGTGATTTTTCGCAAATGAAAACGTTGTTCGTCTTATCAAAATGAAGCTACTCACAAAAAATTAGCTGGATAGTAATAAAAAAAAAAATAGTTCTAGGGCTCCCGTACTATACACTAAAATTCGAGTTGAAATATTTCAATTACTCAACCACACAGGATGTTATTAAACTAAATTGTACAAAATTATTAAGAGTAGAGGAAGGTAGAGGAGCATATTGCGCAATATGTATTTGTAACGATACTTAATCGAGAATATTTAAATATTTATCGTTAAATATTAACATATTTAATTAATGAAGTTATCGCGATATTAAATAATATTGTATCTTAATAATTAATAATCAATAAGAAACCTGTTGTTGATAAGGTAGTACTGAGTACACGCTTTCCTGTTACATGCCTTCCTTACCTTAATGCAGTGTTTTTCAATCTGTGGGTCGCGACCCCTAGTAGGGTCGCGAAGCCTTACTCAGCGGGTCGGCGACAGAAAGAAAAAGCTGACGTATAATAGATGAATATATACCAAACTACAAAAAAAAACATTACTTACCTAACTTAGGTTTAATAAAAAGCCTTTTAACAAATTATTTCTTTGGCTTTCTATGACACGAGGGGGTCGCCAGTATATTTAAATCTGTAAAGTTTAAATTATTACGAATGTAAAATGTCGCACCGTCGTGTCGTGTCGCTTCAGTGCGGTCACGCCTTTAAAGTTTCATGTCCAAGAGTTGCTCGTTCTAATGTAGAAATTAAATAGTATTTTATTATATTTATTCATTATATAAATAATTTATTATTGCCCGGATTCTAAAGTATTTTTTTAATCTAATGAAAAGCATTGTTAATTGGTTTAGCACATTGTCCGAAATTTCTGATCAGAAACAGTTGAACGTCCGCGCTGTCTCTTACATTTTGTACTGAGCCGAGTGAGCTCGAACTCGCCGGAAGGATATTTCGGATAGTGTGCGGGGTGGCGCGGGCGGTCCGGCGAAATTCAACTGTTTCTGATCAGAATTCGGACAATGTGCGGCCGGGCTAAATGTTATGAGTTGTTACCCACTCAAAAGAGTGAGAATATATAACCCTGTCAAAGCCTCAGAAATCAGCCATGACTCAAGATACTTATGTCATTAGATTGGTGGTTGATTTAGTTAGTCATTACTTATTACAAATAAAAGAGTTAACGACAGAGACTACTGAACATACAGCGCGAAAATCTTGCACGTACTCGTAATGAGTAATCTCTTGATTAGATTAAAAAAATCTTTTGGAATTAAATAATTAATATAAGTACCTAACTAAAGTGAATAAACAGCTAGCAAGGTAATACTTAATACCATAAAAGTAAGTATGAATAAATAATTTAAATCAACATAATATTATTTTTATTATACAATAATAACTGTTTTCAATATGAAAGCGTAGGTAGCTGTTGGTCTCACTGTATATTAGGGTCAGTTCATATAGAAGCAAGACAGAACGCGGCAAAACTTAACAAAGCAGTTGCTGTTCGCTGTATCGTACCGCTATAGTAATTTTGTAGAATTTTAATAGCTCTTTAGCGTTTCTTCCACCCACCATACTCCACCTACCAGCTTGTATTAGTACAGAGCTTAACCTACTATTATGATAAGTCTTATCAAAATGCGTGTAGTTTTGCATTGCATGCATTCAATCCTTACAAACTCTTCTATTACAAAAAAAATATGAACATTTTATTAGTCTCGCCAAAATGGCCGTTCTGGCCGTTCTGGCCGATGGATGTGGTTTACCGGGGGTTCCGGGGGAGACTCCGGAACGAAGCGAGTCACGTCGCCGGCAAAACGTGACAGTGTTAGTTTTTAAGTATATTATATAAAATATGTATGTTAGTTTTAAAGTATTTATTATATAATTTATATTATGTATCTTAGATTTAAGGTATTTGTTTTATGGGCCTCTGATGCCCGAATTTTTTTTTTGATTTGATTTGATAAAACTGGAGGACAGCTAAGCCGATTTAACTAAATTTAGACTTGAAGTATTCGTGCAATTCCAGGGAAAGTTTATATAAGGGATACTTGATACTTTATCTAGTTTATGATATCACTAACATTACAGCATCGTGTTGCGTCTCGTCTTTATGTGAACTGACCCTTGTACATAGCAGTGTTTCTATGTAAGGAATTTGTTTGAAACAAAGTAACTAAGTTACAGTCTACGTCGACGCAAACTGTTATACCAATACAAATAATATTGGCTATATTTCAAACACTTTATTTGTTCAGCAAATCTTCCATTAGAATACGAATCCAGCAGTTCTAAGTTCTTGCGAAGTCTTATATCGTTCCTTTTCTATATCTATTACCTGAACTGCCCTGGGGCAGGGTGGGACGACAGGATGCGGAAACAGCCTAAGTTAAATTGGACGCTGTTAAGCATTCGTGTACTAACCCACACAAAAATTACGTATTGAGTTATGAATGCAGTTATGTTCTGTAGATGATTTAGAACAAGACTGCAGTCAAAATTTAACAACAAAAAAATTGTGGGTTAGGACATGAATGCTTAACAGCGACCAATTAAGAACATCAACTACGTATTGCACTAGTACTATGCAATAGGTAGTTTATGTTCTTAATTTAAACTTTGGATGTTTCCGTATCCTGTCGGCCCACCCTGTCCCGGGGCAGTTCAGATACCGAAAACGCTATTAGTTAATTATTTTCATATGATAAAGAAAAAGTATTTTTATTTGAATGTACAACTTCCATAACTAGTGGATCAATTAAGATGGAATTTGCAGACAGAGTAAATGACGGAGAAGGATAAAGGATACTTTTCATGAAGAATATACAGTTTCCGCGGGATGCTTAATTAACGTCAAAGCCGTGGGATAGACAAATTTATAGTAAAATACATATTTTTAGTAAGGGTTACCTACTTTATATATTACTAAATAATTCAAAAAGACAACTTCGTAATCTTACGATATTAAAATTAGTTATTCTGGAAAAGCTGTTAAATAATTAATGTGACTTTGTGTAACGGATTGTCAGTGTGTCGGACATGTGGGTAGTCCGTTAGGGTGAGTGTGATTAAATATTAACCAACCGCCAAAACGTGGTGTCTAGGTGACCGACCTTCCTAAGAACTGACATAAAATTGGTGGTGGTAATAAAAATATTTATTTCATTAACAAAAGTAAAAGTACTATGATGGAAGCTACCAAGTAGGCTTAAGTCTGTATCAGACAACATGCGGGATGAATGATGATCCACATCTAGAAAAAAAATTAAGAAACTTTTTAAGTAAAGTGAAACTAAATTATAATCTTAATCACTAAAAAAATCCTTAAAATAATACAATGTTGGTGCAAGGAAACATACGTAGATTATAGTTCTAAATTAAATTGTTTTCTGTCCCATAGTTAATAGCTGATAATGTTTGAATTTCAGAATAATTATTAATTTATTAGGGGTTTTCCAATAAGGACGTGACAACTTTTTTCAAAATAAAATTAAAACCATTTGAGATATTTCAAAAATTTTAGCATCGAATTGAAGTACAATGAAAACATTTTTGAATGGAACTCGTCATCGCAGGCACGTTTGCATCGATAATTCGTTGAACCCAATTTTGTATGACTCGGCCACACATTTCGGCTATTTCGTGTTTAATTTTGGCTCTGAGCTCTTCCAACGGCGTCGGCTTATCCAGCGACTTGACGAAGCCCCAAAGCAAAAATCTAGAGGCGTTAATTCGGGCTAAAAATAATCCACAATTATGGCCAATCGAAAATCGAAATTCGGAGTTAACGCTCATAAGTAGCGGCCACCGACTCGGAGTTTCTGTCTGTCTGTAGTAAATTTTTAAAATTTGCAGGACGATGTTCGTTCGTGTACTTCACCATGATGAAAATGTTATGTCTACTGAGTAAACTGACAATGACAGTTCGTTCAGTGCAAGGGTGCGTCCAAAAACCAAATTCAAAATTGTCATGTCCCTCTTGGAAAACTCTTTATTATACCGGCCAAACTTACACAATACACCTACTTCTAACCTATTAGCTGCAGTGTTACGGGCAAATATAAGCTTAAGGTCTAGGTTTCAGCTTGTTTTAATCCTGCCCTAAATTTCTAGTAGCTTTAAAACTATTGATATAATATAATATAAAATTATGTCCTGATATAGAAAAATGTGCTTGTATCGAGCAAGCTTTAAAATGACTTAACTGATTGTTATGAAATTTAGGCTAAGTACTTTTATTTTTGTGCAGTTTTTACGGGATTTTATTTACGTATAAACATTTACGGGAAACAACTACCAGTCATAACGTAAGTTTTAAATAATTCAACGCACGAAGATTGTTAAAGCAACCGTATTATAATACCAAAGTTACAAACAACCACCTCAAGTGACGTTTATTTGAGAAGCCGTCAGTAATTGAGAGCTCGTTAAGTGCTGGAGGCGGTGGCTAACTGCTGCAGTAACTTCTGGATGTTAGCAAGATATATATTTTAACAAGTTCTAAAACCGTTCATTCTGAGAACTAAAAGTGTTTTGTGAAATTACCCACTGGAAATTGTAGCGCGTGCTGACTTGATTATTTTCTTCAGCTCTTTAAGTAGAAATGTGACTCTGTAAACGAAACGTTTATTAAATACAATTATTCTACATATTGCTTAGAACATTTAAAACGTTTTCTTTCTGAATTCGAACCTGCGACTTCCGTGTTGAGCTGCCACACACTCAACTATTGTGTCATAGAGCTCGTCAATATTTTGTTATAATTTTGGTTTAATAGGATAATTCGGGGGTAAAAATAATAATTAATCTGAAACGAGCCTATGGTAATTAAAATTCCTCTGCTCACGTGTGTGGCGGCCCTTAGCAACACTAGTCCGGGTAATATCGCGCACGAAATGCACATTTTTCCAAAAATCAATGTCACGCACGCTGGCTATCGTCGGGAATTACCGATTCGTTCCTTGTAGAAGCAAATCGGTAATCAACACGACTGTACCTAAGCTTGTACCTAAAATATTCTAGTATGAATATATGGAATATGAGGTATATTTTGGCAGTAAACATCTTTTTAGGGTTCCGTAGCCAAATGGCAAAAAACGGAACCCTTATAGATTCGTCATGTCTGTCTGTCTGTCTGTCTGTCTGTCTGTCTGTCTGTCTGTCTGTCCGTCCGTATGTCACAGCCACTTTCCTCCGAAACTATAAGAGTTATACTATTGAAAATTGGTAAGTAGATGTAGTCTGTAAACCGCATTAAGATTTTGATACAAAAATGGAAAAATTATTAAAAATTTTGGGGGTCCCCATAGGTACAATTGAAACAAAAAAAATTTTTTTTCATCTAACCTATACGTGTGGGGTATCTATGGATAGCTCTTCAAAAATCATATTAAGGTTTCTCATGTCATTTTTTTCTAACCTGAATAGTTTGCGAGAGAGACTCTTCCAAAGTGGTAAAATGTGTCCCCTCCCCCCTCTAACTTCTAAAGTAGGGGCATGATAAGTCTAAAAATAATATATGATGTACATTGCTATAAAACAACCAACGAAAATTGGTTTGAACGATATCTAGCAAGTAGTTTTTTTTATACGTCATAAATGGTAAACCTTAAACCAATGAAAAAATGTTTTTTCATCTAACCTATGCGTGTGGGGTATCTATGGATAGGTCTTTAAAAATCATATTGAAGTTTCTTCTATAATGTTTTTGTAACCTGAATAGTTTGCGAGAGAGACTCTTCCAAAGTGGAAAAATTTGTGTCGCCCCCCCTCTAACTTCTAAAGTAGGGGCATGATAAGTCTAAAAATAATATATGATGTACATTACTATAAAAACTACCAACGAAAATTGGTTTGAACGAGATCTAGCAAGTAGTTTTTTTTATACGTCATAAATGGTAAACCTTAAATTAATTTTCATTAAATCAACTGAAATATAAAAATAAATCAAAAACCTTTTAATTTAATTAAAATAAACCTTATTATTGCTGCAGAACCCTTCATGGGCGAGTCCAACTCGTAATTGGCCGCTTTTTTAGTTATGGTAACTCTAATAATCCGTCCGTAATCTATCCGGCTGTCTATATTCCATCATGATGATAAATATAAATTGACGAATTTTGTATAAATATATATACATAAAAAATAATTTTAAATTTTGTCCTCACTTAAACTGAAAGAACAAACTGTAAGAACGACTGAACCGACTTGGCTCATTTTAGTCTTGAAATATTTTTTGAAGTTCATCGAAAGTTATTAACTTATTAAGAGTCCGTATACGAAATTTTGCCGAAATTTTGAAGCAAACGACAGAAATAATCTATATAGATAAAATTCTATCTAATTCGAGAAAAAAAAAAAAAACAAAGGCTAATGTGAGATTTAGGTGGTTATATATCTATAGATTATTTCTTTCGTTTTTTTTTATGACTTACAGCTCCAAGTTGCCAAAATTAACAGCAGTTCTTTGCCCATTTTCTCTAAAATTTTGCTGAGTTACATATTTTTTTACTCAACTATTTCATATTAAAGTGGTAAAAAGTAATTCCAACATTGTATAGACAACTTTCTCAACAGTACATTGTATTTTTTTCATACCGTTAAGACGTCAATACAATCCATATACAGGTGATATTCTAAAACTTTTACAGCAAAAATCACAAAACTGTCGCGGGTTGAGTTGGATTATTTAAAAATACTTAAAAAAACAAAAATCTAGCTACAACGTTAGATTATTATTGAAATGATCTTACATGTTGTGCATTAAAACTTATAGAAATACTGTATTTTAACTGTTAAATCACGTCTGTTAATCAGCGAAATCGGCAAAATTTCGTATACGGACTCTTAAGAGGGAAGTGATTGTTTATTAAATATAGACTTGCTTATTGGTGTTTCTTTTATTGAACGAGTTGTATAATAATAATAAAATTTTCAACAGGTGTTTCTTTTATTAGGGATTGATGGGTTGTTCAATGATAACTTAAATAAGTTAATCTTATTGTAACGAGATTAAGGCCCTGTTTCATCACTTCCTGATAAGTGCCGAATAGGCTATCCACCACTTAACTTGACAGATCAAGTATGGCGAATCTGTGATCTGTTAAAAAAGTTGTGAATAATAGCCTATTCGCGACTTTAATATCAGAAAGTGGTGAAACAGGCCCTAAATCAGAGTTCCAAACCGCCACCGAATCAACCTAGTGATTAAAGATAGGTGTCGTTAAGTCTAGGCTAATGATCTATTTCGTCAGAATTCGGTGACTGATCTTGATTACAGCCACGATAAACTACCTCTGATTATAGGGCGATCATACTGTCATAGTGATTAATCTAAATATAACACCTACATAAAGTAATTTTGGAATTAAACAAAATATGACAAGCGAAAATTACTGCAGGTAGTAAGGTACTAAGTGTGTACTAGTAAGTATCAGTATTGTTGTAGGTCTACCACAAAACTGATACTTACTAGTACATACTTAGTAATTACAAAAGGAGAAAATAATGTTGTGTTATGTTTGTTACCTTCGCTTTTTTGGTTTATTTCATTTTTTTAAGTTTTTAATGGAAGAAAGACAAAAAAGCTTTAATATATATGAATAAAAATAAATTTCTGATTTTCTTAGTCGCGCTGAAACTTGAACGGCTGAACAGATTTCGCTAATTTTAGTCTTGAAATATTCGTATTAAGAGGAATACAAAGTTCACCGGATCATCTAGTTAAAAAATAAATAAATAGGCTGGGTGCCCTTTTCGTATCATAATTCGAATGTCCTAAAACATTATATTATAATCTGGGAGCATGGCCAGGCTAGTCCAGTAAACGTTTTGAACTAAGCTGTTTTTCAATGATCTAATAAATGTATAATCTATTGCATCATTTAGATTATTTTTATCATTATGCACATTGAAATTAAATCCTATGATAGGTTTATGGTTTATGCAATAAAATCCGGCTCTATTTAATAGCGATGGCGACTGATATCTATCGTTTGTAGTAAGATTTATTGAGTTTTTATTATAAAGTTTTTAAAAACTTTGTTAAAAAATGTCAAACTTCAAAGTTACTTGTGTAGTGTGTACATTGAAAAACTTTTTTATGAGCAAAGACGTCACGCGTTGAAATCTTTTATAGGACTGAGTTTACTTTGGTCATCGTAAAAAGCTCGGCGATTTAAAATTAAGTAGAAAAAGAATAGAATACTTTTTACTTTACTTACTTGCAAAGGACCCTGCGGGAACCGTACATTTTTCCAGGGCTAAGAAAGGTTAAAATCTTTGATCAATTCAATACCGTAGTTATAGTACTTAGTTTTGCAGGCGACTCAACATAAACAACAAACAAACATTTCTTATGTATTGTTAATTATTATAAACCTTACCAAAATGTACCTATTAAGATAAGCTTAACACTACACGAAAACGGCTGAACGGATTGGGCTGATTTTAGTCTTAAAATATTCGTAGAAATCCAGGGAAGGTTTTAAAGATGAGAAATAATGGAGAAATTGCGAATAATACGCTAACAACGATAATGTAATTTTCCCCATACAAAATGTTCTTACCTGTATATATAACTCGCTAACGGCTGAACCGATCCTGATAATTTTAGTCTTAAAAAATAATCCTTGAAGTCCAGGGAAGGTTTTTAAGTGACACGAACTTCACCGGGACAGCTGGTTTTAAATAGAGATAGCGACTAATATTCGTTTACTCAATAGCCGCATCGGACATCCGGCTACAAGCCGTCCGTCATCAGCCGGCTACAGGTTTCATCAGTCCAAGCCTTCCTCTCAACGGTACTGGCGATTATACCATCTGTGATCACGTGGTCACTAGGTAACAGTACCCTACATGTAGGACTAAATGGAGGGAATAACTGATTAAATTTTAATAATGCAACATAGAACATTTTAAATTGTTTTAGCTCATTCTAGATTCAAGATAATGCTGTTTTGCCATTTATGTTTTTTCGGGTAAGTATATAAAATAGAATGTTAGGTGATTCTCAAACATGCCCGATAAGTACTCAAAAATTTATCAAATTCGGCCCAGCTGTGTCGGAGGAGTTTGGCAAGCAATACCGCGACACGAGACTTTTCTTTATGTAAAAGATATAAAGCACCACGCTTTGTATTTTTTGTATCTTTTCTTAAGGTCTAAATTATTATTTTTAAATGTATACTATACAGAAGGCTACAAGAGGACTCTCGTGTTCATAATAATATTGTAATGTCCGTCGCGTTATATTTGTAAGAAAAATGCGTATATACAGTTCTATTTTAAGTCAAATTTCGCCGTTTTTTTCCAGTTTTCCGTTATTAAAACGAGTTGGCAATTACCATAATAATTATTGTTAGTGCGGTAGACCGTTAGAGGGCTTCGTGACGTCATATCCGCCGGCACATCCTGCGCACACATGACTGCTGCTACTGTTACGTTATCTCTAAGTAATGTTTACACTAAGTACTACTTGCTAAGTAGTAAGTAGTAACTACACAAAGTACTATTAGTTACTGTCTTATGATTTACTTAAATACAATGTTTATTTTCTTCAACTTTTATGCGTCGATATTTCGTTTTCCGAACCATAGATTTTCCCGCAAATAAAAACTAACTAGACTCAAAGGTATCTTCATACTAAAGTTCATCTTAATCTCTTTAGGGATTGCGTAAAGAAATAAAGACGTAAAGAAAAGATGACACGGACAGACAATAAATATCTGTATGGATTTCAAAACTCAGGATAGATCAAGTATTTAGACGTTATTTAAGAAAGATCTTTTTACGTCTCTTTGATTAAAAAAGTTTTCTTTTCAGTCACTTAAGTATAATAGCTTTTCGTTAACACCTCCATCGTGGATATCGCAGACACAATAGATTTTCAATTGTTATGCGGCAGCCGGCTGCTACTTGGGGATTGATGCTTTAGTATGAATCATTCATAAATCAGAATATAACGGTTGCTTTTTATACTTTTTTATAACAATACACACATAAAACATGAGAAAAATTTGGTGTACCTACTTTTGGTGTATTACAATAATGATGTAAATTCACTTAGCGCTGATGATTAAGTTTTGTACAGCTTAAGGCCCAATTTCACCAAAGTCTGTTAGTGTTAATAGCTTGTTAAATTATAAGTCTTGTCTTATATTCATATGAAAAACAAATCTAGCCCCGGATCTTCAATTTTTTCAGGCGGGGCAAAAACTGAAAAATGCCACCCCCCACGGGCGTATATATAGCTTTGATAAGGGGGGGGGGGGGGGGGGGGATTTGACGTAAAGAAGCGGCCAAGTGCGAGTTCGCCTAAATACCTACTCTGCCTACGGACACGCTCCACAGTATAATTTTTTTTATTATATTGTAAATAGAAAAAAAATACAATATGTACCTCGCCGATGACAATCGATGACAATAATATTATATTGTCGATTGGACAAGTAAGATGGATAGTAAAGTGGGGGGTCCGCCCCCCCACGACCCCCCCCCCCCCCCCCCCTTATATACGCCCATGCCGCCCCCCTATCTACTTATGTTTATTTTCACCTTTATCATCCATATAATTTCAGTTATCAATATTATGTAGGATATATTATAATATAATTAACAGGGTAGGGTTTAAAAGCGTGCGAGAGCCGGGCGCGTATTTTGAACTATGCCTACGCGCCTCGCGAATAATAAATGTTCGTGCAGCACGTCTCACTCCGCAGTCCGCGCTCAGGGTATCGGTCAAGTTGATATGGCCATGAAATTGCTGTACTTGTGCTATTATATATTTTTTTTGTTGTCCATTGGTCCGTGAAGTATGAATTTGGCCGCCCCCTGAATTTGCCGCCCGGGGCACAGACCCTGGCTTGCCCCCCCCCTAGATCCGGGGCTGAAAACGAAAGAGGTAACGTGATACAATTCTAGTATTGTATCACGTTACCTCTTATTTTAAGGGGTAACGTGATACAACACCAATGATTGTTATATGAACTATAACAATCGTTGGTGAAATTAGGCCTAAGTGCTCTTAGGATAGAGGTTAATGTTTCATCAAATTTTATACGTACAGACGGACGGACGCGGACGCGGAAATGGCAGAGCAATTTACACGATAATACAGAAATTTAACGCTACATTTTTAAACCGCAAGTCGTCTCGACGCTCCCACCGCTACGGTCCGCGCGTCTGACGAACATTATGGCTTCGATGGCTAAGGTTCGTCAATATTATGACGGGCCGGAGCGTCGCGCAACGCAGCGCAAAATGCTCACACTGGTTAACTCAATATTAACAAGTGAGCGAAAAAAAGAAACAAAAATACAATATAAATTTTTAGATGTACTGGGCCGCAGTTTATTTGGGCTTGGCGCAGTGTATTGCTATTTGCTTAAAAACTTGCTGTAGAACACTGTTGACGGAACCGCATCGCACTGGAAGCAAATCCGCCTCGTAATAATGTGAACAGCCCGATATAGTATTCTTTTTTTTGACGGGCAAATGGGCCACCACACATTTCCACCACTGCAACTTCTGTGTCGCCAGGATCAACAGTGGTAGACCAATTTCCACTTTCCACAACCAAACACAAATCCCTTTGATAATTAATTATGATCTTAGGGGTGCCCGTGGGACAAGCTACATATCTGTCTTGGGACCCGCAACGAAATTAATCAGCAACAAAGGTTCGAGAAGTAGGAGATATCCAATCCCAAGCAAAGCGGAGGCAGCCGATTTGTAAGCCCTATACAGTATGCCATATTTCACACATGTATATTCAACCGATTTAAGCAGATTTCTACGCTGCGGTCCTGCATAGTGAGCGCGTATCTTTACGCACTATATGCACCTCATTCCCACCTTATTTTTATGATAATAAGATTCAAAATAGAATACTTACACTACAGTTCCTTTAGCTAATAAGTTATCCAGAGGAACTGACTGCCGTCAATGGTACGGTTGCCACCTGTCGTTTCCGACCGCTCGTGACGACGGCAGGGCAGCCCTTTGTGCCCATTGTTAAGATCCTGTTAGACTTTATGTTTAAGGTACTTGACCTTAAATGATAATTATGCCTGTTAGCAGGGGTACTATTGAATGTTGAAAATGAGATATTTTATGTAAAACTAAATAATTTTAGTACCGTCACCGTCTTCTATGTTATAAGCGCAATATTATTGTTTTATTTTCACGAATGCGAAGTTATCTGTCTGATACCTGTCATAAAGCTAAATCGCTAAGCCAATTTTGATACCATGAGTCGAGACTCGAGAAGAGAACTTCGATTTTTTTCTATGTAATTGAAAATGCGGACATTTAGGTTGTGTCAGGTGACAGCGTTAGTTCCATTTTTCGCCACGTGCATTTAAAACCTTATCGAGCTCTATGGTTATGGTTAAATATGGAGTCTTGATGGCGTCCATTTTTAACTTTAACTAAATATTTGACATTTTGCATTGTAGTTAAAGTTATAGTTAAAGTTACAGTTATAGTTAAAGTAAGTTGGTGCAACCCAACCTTAATTATAAAAATATTAAGAAAACAAAAAGATTTTGCCAGCCGTTGAAGGCCAACTGTTAGCACACGTGTAGGTTCTACAAGCTACAAGCCTGGATCTTAAATTTATTATTGGAGTTCAAAAGCGTAGAGATAGCGGACATATTCCTACCGAAAAGCTCTTTCCGACTACACAGAAGTTAAGGACTAGTGGCCAGCACAGCTTGCCCGTTAAAGTCCAGTAATGTGACAGAGCTTTAGCAGTCATGGGGTAAAGCGCGCTTAAAAAACCCAGTAACGTCACAAAGCTTTAAGTCACGGGCGAAGCTCTCTCCGGTCCACGGCCCGTCATTACGCGGGTCGCTGAAGTGAAAACTAATTTGAATGTCCGCCATTGTACTTGACAATCACTGCCCCGACACGCCTCGGGTCCCAAATAATATGTTTAGATAAAAGAGAAAGAAACAAATTACTGAAATCGGCCAAAACAAAGGCAAGGTATATTTTACCAACATCTTTGGTGTGTGTGGTAGTATTTAAATACCTTTAGGCTTTAGCCCGGCCGCACATTGTCCGAAATTTCTAATCAGAAACAGTTGAACGTCCGCGCTGTCTCTTACATTTTGTACTGAGCCGAGTGAGCTCGAACTCGCCGGAAGGATATTTCGGATAGTGTGCGGGGTGGCGGTCCGGCGAAATTCAACTGTTTCTGATCAGAATTCGGACAATCTGCGGCCGGGCTTAGCCTAGCCTATACAGTATACAGGTAGACTTTAATATAATGCCAAACTTAACAAACTACATAAACAACTAGAGAAGTAAAACAGTTGTTGCGACCTATACTGTACTCGGCGAAACACGGCGGTAGAGGTCATTGACTCCCTGTCAAAAACTTGTAATTTTCTATATAAACCGCGATTGACAACGAAGTGTCAGATGTTATCAATCGCAGTTCTGTATAGTAAATGAATACGAGCATCGTTTTTCTGTAAAGCGCTACAAGTTTATTTTGACGGTAGGTCAAAATCAAGACTAGCTATACAGTATATGTACGGTTAGAATGATGAAAGATAGAGTCAATACTATGACATCGTGCGATTTTACCTGATATTATGTGTTTGTAATTAATGTTGTATGTGTTGTGTGATGACAAAATGAAACTATTATTATTCTGATGTATCATAATGAGATATCGTAGATGTTCATTGTACACATTTATTTACTGTTTACAAAAAAAAAAGGCTACAAAGTCAAGTGTACTACGATTCTATTACGGCTGTCATAACAAATCCCCAACAAGATGGGTGATCACACGCAACAACAAATAATTTTAAAACGGATTTAACTCAGCTTAAATCACGGCAATTTAAGTGTTTTATAATGCATAGCAATAATAAGCTTAAAGTCAACTTTATAAGACATAAAATCGCTTGCACTCGCTCTACATACATTGCCATGACCAATGATATATCATTAAATAGATTACGATGTTTACGCTACAAAGAAAAATCACTTACATCCTATTTAACTTTAAGGTGTTGTAAAATATTATAGCCATTATCAATGATTGTGTCTCATAATTCAGTAGGTTTATACGGATAGGCTTTTTTCTACGTTGATTAATCTCTCAGTAGCTAAAGTATTTAAAACAAAATGAAGATATTAATAAATATTGAAATACTTAAAAATTACCAAACAGGCAATGTAAAGACGTGTCCAATAAAAAGTCCATTGCCATACATATTTATAACTTTGCCTGTTATTTTAATTACAATAATAGGTTACATCTTTTTAGTTGCCCCTATCACATTTTTACGCTAGAAACAAACATTTTATAAAAGTTTAACTAAAGTCCCTATGTTTATTTTCCATCCATGCAAGTTGGATGGATGGAAAATGATTTTCGACATTACGATTCACGACAGTTAATACATTGATTTCTCAAGTTATCTTTACATTAATAAAGGTGGGGATGAAAGAACTAGAGAACTTACATTTCATAACATAAGGAAAATTACAAATTTTTGACCCTATTATTGAACAAACCAATACCTACTAGATACTAATACAAACTCACCTACTTATACATCTAGCTAATATATCTGGCTATACATAAAATCCACATTAATTTGATTTTAAATTATTTTGCCAGCCCTAAAGCCTACATATATGCAAGAAAACGACAATTTTTTAACTGTTGCTTAACTGTTTTTTTCACTCATATCTTCAAAATAAGTATGAGCTTAATTTAAAAATCGAATTTTAATTTTCTAGTTCTGTGTCTATTCTACACCATCGCTGGCGTATAAACTTCACTCATAGAGCCATAACGATATTCGTGAGGTCGGTGACCCCGTGTTTGGTGTTCGGTGTGCGAACGATCCGTGGATAGAGAATTAAGTGCCCTACTGCCTTCCCTGTATGAATTTAAACTACCTTCACACCACTTGCATAAAACGTCAACCACAAATTGGAGATTTGATTTCGACCAATCAAAATGTGATTGAATTCGGTTTGACATTTAATGCACCATTCTAATTGGTGCATTAAATGTCAAACCGAACGTCACGTGAAACGTCACGTCACGCGAAATACATATTTTCTTTGGGTATGAAAAATATAATGTTTGCCGTTCTTACCCAATAACCACATAAAATTTAATCAAAATCGGTCCAGCTGTTTCAGAGGAGTCTGACAACAAACAACTCCACACGACAATCTTGTATATTAGACAATACGTTTTTCCTAATAATAATTCATAAGGCTCAGCTCGCACTTGGCCTTTAGGGGTTAAAACCACGCCTGGCCCTGGCAAGTTGCCACCGCATGAATTTTACAGCGCCCATAACAGTCCGTAATTGCAAGCACAGGCAAGCTTTATGCTAGTCGGATGAACGTATGCTTGTAACATACTAATGGTAGTTTTATAGAGTTATTCGTATATTAAATGCCATATTTCTTTAGCAGGTAAGCATGCAACCGAAGACAAACAAATTGTAAGCTATATTGGCCTTGGAGATGGATTTTTCGTAAGTAATCAATGATCAATCTGTGACTGCTCCAAAACAAAGGGAAAGAAAAATCTTTATCTAAGAAGAGCTGCCGTATGATATCCTACTCCACCATCGATATTATGTAAGTATGAAATTTCGTAATAAAATTATACTTGAAAATGAGAAATGTCTTCAAAACGAGCTGCATAGCCAGTTGCAGCCAAAAATTAGAATAACGTCAATAAATGTATATGAATCGCTTCAAAATTCAGCTATTATAATATGGCAGACTAGAATACGAGTAAGCTATGACTATAAATAAAATATTTTGCCATTCTTCTAGTAATAGCCGTTTAACATTCGGTCGTCGTGTGAAATTCGCGGCGTTTCGTGAACCGACGTGTTCCCACGTACAATACGCCGACTACGATTAACCGGTACTTTCTATGGTAGTAAAACATCAATATTTCAAGGTTTCAATAGCTTCTGATACTGAGAAAGATTAAAGCATAATCTTTTTTGTGTCTACAATATCGAGTTATGGTTCAAAACTTTTGCATTTCATCATCGCTGAATTACTATAATCATTGAGTATCTCAATACAGTAATAAGTCAGTGATATTATATTTATATCTATATACGGGTTTCAAGAAACTTTATTGCATATATGCAAAATGCAAACGCATATAATCCGATTTTTTTTTATGCTTGTGTTATTTATGGAATTATCTGTTACTCTGGACATATGAATTCAACATTTGAAATTCTTAAGAAGATTCCTATGACTTAATTAATATATTGGATTCCCTTATCTATGGGTGGTACAATTCAAAGGGCGTTAAGGCATGTCAGATTATGTTACACAGCACATTTTATTGTGATATTTGTAATTTTCAGCACGATAACAACCGATTTAGGGGTCATTGCTCCAGTGCGAGTCGCGTGGTATAATATTAAAACAGTGTAGACTGTATAGACTATTATATAGTGGGTTAATCTCATGCACAGCTCTCAGGCCATTGTAAACAAATGCAAGGCCAAAATATAATTTACATAATTACTGTGTTATACTTTATTTATTCGGTTTTACATTATATTTTGTTACAATTGTATGATAAATGTGAGTTTTTTTTGGAAGAAGATACAAATATACTTCGCAAATATAATAAGCGCAGAAACATGGAAAATTTTGCATCCCGAGGTAGCATTAATGTAAATAATAAAGTTAATTTTGAATTTTTAAAATATTCCAATATATTTAATGTCAAGTTAATGCTATTTGCTACTTCAATTATTATTTATTCTACGCCAAACAATAATGTATAACTATGATCTTCATTAGGTATGGCGCCACAATACGAGGCACTATGGTCTTTGTATAGTGATTACTCGTACAACTGACACACTAGTATAGATTAAATTAACAAAACACACCAGATCGACCCGTTTCTATAGCTGGTGAGGTTTAAAATAGAAATTATAGAAAAAGTTCTAAGAGACGTACTTATTCTGAACATTGCAAAAACTGGACGCGAACAGAACTAGCTCTTAATTTGCAACTTGTTATCCTAACTGGTTGCGCGTGAGTGAATTCGGGCTGGATCGGCCTACGATAATAAACACTGATCGCTTATAAATAACTAGCTGTTGCCCGCAACTTCGTCCGCGTGAATGTATGTTAAATCGAGATTTAGAAAATTGAACACCCATCTACGACTATTTTAGTTGGATCTATATTACACACGAAATTGTTAATTTACATCAAAGACCCAGGAAACTTGAACCTCAGATACTTATCGTTTTAAAAAACCCTTTCTTCGAAGACCGCTTGGCGTGGACAGGGGATGGGGGCCACAGTATGTATAGCTAAATTAATATTGGAATTTGTAGACTTTTGCCAATAATAATAATTATTGTGACAAAAACGCTTGAAGGCACGGACTAAGTTAGTAGTTAGCGACATCAGATTTACACTGTAGGTTGTCTAGCATTGTAGTTTTTTCTGCCAAACCTCTCATCATGTCATGATGAGAGGTTCATTCAAACATACTGTCTTCGGTCGTACATATTCTACCATTTCTATCTATGTGCTCGACTGATGCTAGTGACTTAGATCCGTAAAGTTTGACTTTAAAATTTCCATGGCTGGTAACGAATTGAGATACGCAGTGGTCAATATCCATTATCCATCCAGAGTTTGGATAATCGTTTACGAATATTAGGAAAAGTTTTAAAGATCAACCTTTGCTATAATTGGAAATCACTTTGGTTGTCGTTATTAATTTCGAGGTGTTCCTTCAATTCCATTACGTCTTATCAAGTCACCGTTTTTAGGGTTCCGTACCCAAAGGGTAAAAACGGGACCCTATTACTAAGACTCCGTTGTCTATCTCCAGGCTGTATCTCAAGAACCGTTATAGCTAGAGTTCTGAAATTTTTACAGATTGTGTATATCTATTGCCGCTATAACAAAAACTACTGAAAATAAAATAAAATAAATATTTAAGGGGGGCTCCCATACAACAAACATGTTTTTTTTTGGCCTTTTTTGCTCGGTATCAATAATGACAACAGGCAGGCAGTTGAAATTTTCACAGAATTCTTAATTATATGTATACTTTAATAATTAATAATAAAATTAGAATATAATTAAAATTTAAGGGGGGCTCCCATACAAAAACACAACTTTTGGCCTATTTTTTATCTATAACGGTACGGAACCCTTCGTGCGCGAGCCCGACTTACACTTGGCCGATTTTATTGTAAAAATGGTATCAAATTCGGTGGTATCTATACAACAAAAAAAGAATTTTGAAAATCTGACCACAAACAGCAAGGTAAACATTAACTCCTCCTTTTTTGAAAGTCGGTTAAAAAAGTATCTAAGATGTTGATCAGGGATGTAAGGTATCATCATGCCAAATTTCATTGAAATCGGTCCAGCGGATTCAAAGATGAGCCTGTACAAACAGACAAACAGTATACACTAATCTGAAATTTGTAAATAATAATAATTGTAATGTAAGTACTAATTTTTTTTTATTTCGATGAATGACCACACACTTCAGAATATGGAATTCTTTTTATGTCGAGTCCGTGTAATGGTTGAATAAAACACCTGTGCGCGTCTCCCGTCGTGTCGCGTATGATGAACTGCACATAAATATTCATCTGTCTGTCCGTCCGCCTGTCGACATCCTCGAGGAGATTGTGACAGAATACATTACGTCCCTTAAGGTTTTGAGATATCAATTAAAGTTTCGAGCTCTACGACTTTTAGTGACTGTTTATGTTGTCTCCCAGTTTTGTTACGAGTCAGACAATATTAAATGCCTGTAGTCTTAGGACTTACACAATTTAAAAGGTAGGAGATTTTGCGATAAAGTGTAGCCTATATTATCGTTGTGCTAAATTGAAGAGCCTAAATTTTATTTTAAGGCTTACACTTTTCAATTTGTAGTAAAATCTGTGTATAGAACCAACTATTATCTATTCTGTGATAGAACTTTATTGTTCTACTTTTATCCAACTAGAAATTTCATAATGTTAAAATTACTTCTTTAACAATTCTAATAAAATTTCTAATTGCTTGACCTAAAAAAAATTAATAAGCTATTCAAACAATAAAAAAGCAATATAAATGGAAATAAAATGTCCGCCACAGCCTAGGTTCCCGGTACTGCATTAGTCAAATGGCACGCAAAGGTTTTTTCGCTTCTGCGAAGTTTGCATTACTCCGAGCCTTACGCCCGAATATTTTAAATTAATGAACTAAAATGTACGATGTAAAGTTGTGTAAATGTACTAGTATGTAATGTGTTAAGCGTGGGAGAGCCATGCTTCGGCATGAATGGGCCGGCTTGTCCGGAGAAATACCACGTTCTCACAGAAAACTGGCGTGAAACAGCGCTTGCGCCGTGTTTCGCCGAGTGAGTGAGTTTACCGGAGGCCCTTTTCCCTTCCCTACCCTCCCCTATTCCCTTTCCCTTCCCTTCGTTACCCTCCCCTATTACCCTGTTCCCTCATAAAAGGCCGGCAACGCACTTGCAGCTCTTCTGATGCTGCGAGTGTCCATGGGCGACGGTAGTTGCTTTCCATCAGGTGACCCGTTTGCTCGTTTGCCCCCTTATTTCATAAAAAAAATGTGCCTAATGTTTCATCTATATAAATAAAAATGAACTTAAATTTAATGTTTGCCTCACTGAAACTCGAGAACTCCTGAACCGATTTGGTTAATTTTAATATTTTTTGAAGGTTGAATATTAGGAGGGATGTGATACGAAGTTAAAGAAATAACTATTAAGACGACGCAGCTGGTCACTCCGTTGCGCCAAAATTCGTTTATCGCGCGGAAACCGTACATTTTTTCAAGATAAAAAGTATTCTATGTCCTTTTCCGGAACTCAAAGATGAAGATATCCAACAGCAAAATTGGTTCAGCAGTTTGGGTGTGAAGAGGTAATAGACAGATAGACACAATTTTTGCATGTATAATATTAGTATGGTTACATATTTTACTCAAATGTAATTATTAAAGGTACATCTTCCTATTGACACAGTGGTGTCTCTACCAGTAGTCTTAGCACGGCCACCAGTAGAAATGCGAAAGTATGGACAAAAACTAAAGGTGCCGTTCCGATCTTTACCGCGCCCAATCGCGACCGACAAAAATTCAATTAAAATGCCACTTTATGACATACTATAGTATATTATGTGATAGAGTAGGATATTATTTTTAGGACTATAGTCTGTCATAAAGTGGCATTTTAATAGAATTTTTGGGAACGAAAAAAGATCGGAACGCTACCTTAAGTTTATCTCCACAGTTTGTCCATACTTTCGCATTTCTACTGGTGGCCGTGCTAAGGCTACAGGAGTCGTTCAGGAAGTATCGCGTTACAAGTCGAAGTCTACGCCTGCACATACGTCACTACAACTTAGCTGGGGTCAACTTTTGGCATTACATTTAAACATAATTTATCATTAAAATATTATGTATTATCGTAGGACGTCGTGAACTACATCAGTAAGAAGACATCCCTCCACTTGAGGGTCGAACGTCTGCAGTCTCGCCACAAGGTCAACTTCAGTTCCTTTGTGGTGAGAGTACCGACGCATCTTCTGTCGACCTTTGAAGCGGAGGAATTCTGGCCAACTGATGTGGTCTACCGAAGGTTTCGGGGGAGGGAGACTCCGGAATGAAGCGCGCGTCACGTCGCCGATAACTCGTGATAAAGTGTAGTTATTAAGTGTATATAATTTATATGTATGTTAGTCATTAAGGTATATATTGTATGGGCCTATGTAGTATAAATAAATAAAAAAAAATACTTATCATAAATCATAATATATTTAAATATATGTTTCTTTTTGATAATATATTGTTATGTGAGGGTAAACAAGCGTATTTTGTCACTCTTTAAGAAATTTGAAAACAAAATACGATGCTCGCAGCGCAGTAACACTGACTGACACAATTCGGTGACTCACAACGATTAATTTCGATCAAATCCGACCTTGTGAATCACAATAGACGCGAATTAATGGCGGACAATCGGACGGACGGACGGATGGGAATACGGCCCGCGTTTGTCATAGACAACACAATACCCATTGAGTCCGCTACGCCATGCATATTCAACGACATTAATTAGGTTAAACTACCGAATTGACGGATTAAGAGTGTGCAAGAACTGTCGAACTCTCAGAGAGTAGTCAAGTCCCGTTAAAATACTCGTATATTTAAAGACATCCTCTTTAATAGAGATATTGTTCGATCAAAATAAAATACAGTCTGATCACCAAAGACCTGAAAATTTGACTATTGATCTTTCGCTTCTTCCTTATTACTAGGAGCAATACCTACTTATTAATATTGTCGCATCTAAATTAAAGATACAATAAGTGATCTGTGACCGCGCTATAGGATAGAATCTAATTTAAATGCCCCTTATTTAAGTAATTTGACCCAACTACGTTAGAGAGACTTAAAATTGTCATAATAAAATTAATAAATTAATATAACAATATCTCAGATAGTCAGGCCGTCAGTCAATGCCTTCAGTATTTAATAGTAATATTACATTATTAATAAAACACAATCAATCATTTTGTAATAATTTCAATGCGGGTCCTAAATTTTGGTACCACGATAACTGTAGCAAGCCCCAATTTTGACAGCGTAATTGTCAAGATTAATATTTATACTCGGGCTCTAACAACCAGCGTCAACAGACAAGACAAATGAACGTAACTTTCCACTGCCTCCGGACTTTGGACGGAAGCAATGTAGGGACTCTAGATATTTAAATAAAAACGTATCAGGCAGTGGTGCATCTGCTTAAATTATTATTATAGACAAGATATAATTTATTTTCGTATATCTATCATGCATCATAAATCATAATATAAATTATTCAAATTAAAAAATAATGTATGGTTATAATTATTATGGTCCAGGCCATATTTCCTAAACTATTTAACGGAGCTCCCGCCTCGGACAATTTTTTTTCATACAGTTGCATTAATTTAATTTTATAATTATTTATTGCAGGCATCTACGGCCATATTATAAATACCTTACAGACTAACATACCTATTTTATACTAAAATTAATACTAAAGTCTAAACACTAAGCAGAAGTATTATTATATACAAACTTTCATCCCCTATTTTAACCCCTTGATGTTGGAATTTATCAAAATCCTTTCTTAACGGATGCCTACGTCATAACATCTACCTACATGCCAAATTTCAGCCCGATACGTCCAGTGGTTTGGGTTGTGCGTTGATAGATCACCATGTCAGTCAGTCACCTTTGAGTTTTATATATATATATATATATATATATATATATATATATATATATATATATATATATATATATATATATATATATATATATAGACTAGCTGACCCATTGTTTTGCCATACTTATGAGTTATGACATATTCATAACCTAAGTAGATAAAAACCTATTTTTAGGCCTAACGAATGTACATTGTACATACACATTAAAATCGGTTGAACCGTTTTGAGGAGTTCGCACACAAACACTGTGACATGAGAGTTTTATGTATTAGATATACATTAAAATGATCAAGTGCTTGAAGTGCGGACAGTGACGAAATTGTCACCGTGGTGCGAACGTCACTAACACTTACCACAAACATGTACATTTAACATTGTACACCTGTGTCCCCCTCCACTTAGCTGGAGTAACATAACCTAAAATGTTTGAGTGTTAACATGTTACTTTTGACGATTCTTCGCTATGTTATACTTACAATAACTACATTTACGAATAATAAAAACTAAGGAAACGTAACTCCCATAATATTACCGTTTTAAATTTGGTTCCTTTCGAACTGTCATGTAACGTCAGCCTGACCCCGACTCAAGGTCACCTAAATACTGCAAATGTATTGAAAATGTGTACCTAGGTAGGTACTAGGTACACATTTTTGACAAGTATTGTAGAACATGTTTTTTGACGGAGTTACTTTTGCTTAGTTTATATTATTCGTAGTACAATAAGCTTACATCCATACTTAATATTATAAATGCGAAAGTATGTCAGTATATCTGTTACCACTTCACGCCCAAACCGTTAAACCGATTTTGCTGAAATTTGGTATGGAAATACTTTGAAACTCGAAAAAGGGCATAGGGTACTTCTTTCCCGGAAAAAATGTGCGGTTCCCACGCGATAAACGTGTTTTGGGGCAACGGAGTTGCGGGCGACATTATATTATAATATAGTGTAAGCCTTAAGCTAAGGATATTATTAAACAAGAGTCAGAAACAAATGATTTTAATTAAGAAAACAAGTTACACTTAACAATTAGATAAACAATTAAAGAAAAGAGTTAACATTCGTACACAAAAGTTATAAAATCTACCCAACTACACTTTTAAACTAAAAAATAATTATCACAGCACAATTTACCGTTAACATAAGCACAGTGGCTCACTAGTCCTATCCTACACGCACTAATACAATCCCTAATATCACCTGATCGTTGTTGCACGAGCAAAAAGAGAGCGAATCACAGCACTTAGCGTCTTATATAGGTCACGAGCATGTCACTTGTCACAGCACTAGTTTGACAGTTGACAGCTCTCAAGTAATCGAACTTGACAGCTTATAGGTGTTGCCAAGATGTTCCGCTAACAATAGTCTCTCATAAATAAACATTTATAATGGTAAAGGTTATTAACTTTAACGACAGAGCCTAAAAGCTCAGATTAACTTCCAAATAATAAATCAGGTCTCAAATATACCCTCGTAAAATAATTCACTATACTGACCTTAAAGTACATTGCGAGCAAATCCTGTCTATGCGATTCTAGACTATAGGACCATGAACATAGTGATGATATTCGCGTACCGTTTATACATCCACTTGTTTATTCCCATGACTTAAAGCGTTTGTCAATAGCGTATAAATGTAATACTCGTAGTTCCCAGAGTACCGAAACATTTGTAAGACGTTGAATTTCATTAGGAAATGTTACGATTCGGTACAAGGGTGACCATGCAAGTTGACGATGAAATAGAATCTCAACACTCTATAGTAATAACTCCCAGTCCTCCCACACCGTTCAGTGACAGTGACCGCTTTTTTTATGAAATAAGGGGGCAAACGAGCAAACGGGTCACCTGATGCAAAGCAACTTCCGTCGCCCATGGACACTCGCAGCATCAGAAGAGCTGCAGGTGCGTTGCCGGCCTTTTAAGAGGGAATAGGGTAATAGGGGAGGGTAGGGATGGAAAGGGAAGGGAAAAGGGGAGGATAGGGAAGGGAATTGGGCCTCCGGTAAACTCACTCACTCGGCGAAACACAGCGCAAGCGCTGTTTCACGCCGGTTTTCTGTGAGAACGTGGTATTTCTCCGGTCGAGCCGGCCCATCCGTGCCGAAGCATGGCTCTCCCACGTATAAATTTTCATTGGAAACCAGGCCAGAGGAGTAATTTTATAGTGCCCAAGTGTGCGCAGTACACAAGAGCACTCTATAATCTATATACCTTTACTTTCATAACCCAGTGGGACGGACGACCGACCGACAGAATCTCTATAGATAAACATATCCACAATTCCACACCCAAAGAAATAATTAAAACATTTGTTGAAACTAATTTTCTTACTTACTTTTTTGGGGATTATTATTTGTAACAAAAGAAAATTATATTTAAAGCTATAAAACTAAACAATACCACTGATCACTAAATACTTACTATATAATATTACTAAATAAATAGTTACTATGTAAGCTTTTTGCTTACACTTTCTGATAATTTACGTTTCGGTAATGTACTATCACGGTAAAGACAGGCAGATGCTCTAGTAGTTTACACGAAAAGAAACAATACATCCTTCAAAAGTTAATTAACATTTTGCCTGTAATTAAAGCCAATGCCAATCTTATTTTAAGACAAGCTGGTTGTAATTTGTTAAAAAACTAGCTTCATTTAAATATGGTCACACTTGTTGTTTTAACAATATGTTTTCGAAATGCCCGTCACATTTTTGAGACAAAATGACGCGTGCAAAGTATTTTTATTGTTTAAATAAATATTTTAATGTAAAAAGTAATATTTGACTACAAGTATACTCTTTTAAATATATCAAGGGGGTCGCCTTCTACAGATTGAAAATCACTGTTTTACCCCAAACAAAATCAAACACAAAAGCCGGTCAAGTGCGTGTCGGGCCACGCGCAATATCATGGGTTAGTTATGGCCTGATAGTATGGTTTTTGATATTTTTTTAATGTTATATTTTAAAGCGTGTTTTACATTACTAACAACATCATCTTAGTTACGTTTAAAGGATTTTGAATGAAAAGTTCCTTTATACTTCTCCGAATACATTTTTTTTAGTTGATCGACTATAACTCAATAACTTATGAAGTCTTCTTAGCCGTGATAATTTTCCTTTTAAATTCAGCATATTTCCTACTCTACTTAAAAAAATATATAATTTAAGATCTTTTCATTCATCATTAAAATATGATCCTGATTGTGGGCGTAAGAAAAAAATTTGGGCCTCTACTTATTAGGGATTGCAATCCGGTGTCATTTTCAATCCGGACCGGATTTGACCGGATTCCCATCAATCCGGCCGGATCCGGTCGGATTGATGAAACTGAACTAAGAAGCGGAAATCATTCTATTTTTGCTTTGCCGAACTTCTAGCGCTCCAAAGAGCAGTAAGTATAGCCTGCAAGAGTGGAATGGCGAAGGTCGGTATCCTTAGCAATTCCAAATCGGCTGTCCAGGCTCTCACCCTTAGTTCCTCTCATCACCTGGCAGTGCAAACAAGGGCGGCCCTTCTAAAAAACTGCATCGCAGAGGAGGGAGGTTTCACTGTTTTAGATCAAGGTGCACGCAGGGTTGAGAGGGTATGAGAGGGATGACCAATTAGCCAAGGAGGCCGCGTTGGGATTGAAAAGGAAGCCTGACTACGATCTGTGTCCTGTTTCATTCGTCAAACGTATCTTAAGAGTGGATACGATTGAGGAATGGGACAGAAAATATGAAGTGGGCGGGACGGCTGGAGTCACGAAGCTCTTTTTCCCAAGACGTGCTGCTGCTGCATACAAAATAGTAAAGAAAACAGACATCACACACTACACCACACAGATTCTGATCGGCCACGGTGGATTCGCCTTCTACTTCAAGTTGAATGTGGATCCATCGTGTCTGTGTTAGCCGGGAGTCGAGGAAACGGTTCCTCACTTCACTCGAGTGCTCAATATTGAACAGAAATTGGACATATCGATAACGGGTGAAAATCTGCCATCCATCCTGGGGGGCAAAGAAAGGGAAATTTTCCTGGCTTTTTGCAAGACAATCGTGGGGGTAGTTAATAAGCGAAAAATATAGAGTTGCTTATGGCCGAAAGGCCTTTTCAGCTTCTCATGAAAGACTAGTGTACTAATCAGCCTCATTGTCATTTGTCAGCAAGATAGAATCATAAAAAAGCGTGAAAAGGCTTTTTCACTAGGGGTAACGCATTTAAAGTAAGTTATTCATGCAACAGCCATATCAGTTTGCCACCAATTACTAACACCGGATCCGGTCGCCGGATCCGGTATATTGGGACCGGATCCGGTACCCCTAAAATTATGCCGGATCCGGTGATTTACCGGACCCGGTTTTCCGGATTGCAATCCCTAGCCTTTATAACTATTAGGGAGATTACCATAAGTTTTTCTAGCGGTACAATTCACCCCAAATGTTCACCCGAGGTGACAGGCTTTAGAGGTAATTGTAGGGTTATGGTGGACGTTGATGTATGATTCTATCTATTGTAGATTCAGCTTTATTTTTGAATGGCTTATAATAAACTGACCACCAGATATAGGCACCCGGCTGTCGCATAACCATTGAAAATCTCACGATCAAGATAATACCAGACAAAAAGAGTAAACAATCACCAAAATACAAACCCGCATTTTAATGTAAAATGATAACCAAAGATTCTTACTTTTAATATTATAGGAATTAAGCACAAGGAAGAAGCATGTAGGACAGAACTACATTGTAGGAGTCGGCAGAGTCGACCCGGCGACAGTACAGTTAGTAATTTGTAATTTAAATCTTAAGGAAATTTTATGCTTATGTTTACAGTTATTAAAGGCTTTATTGATAATTTGAATAACGCACACGTCATAAAATGGTGGAGGAATGGCACTAGTCGCTGTTTAACGTTTGTGATTGTCTAGCCTGGGGCGACAGTCTAGAGCCACAGTATAGCAATATGACATATCCCTATATTGCTATACTGTGCTAGAGCCGCGCTTTTTATTTTTTCAACTCTCTCCAGAGTGTAATAAAACTAAGTGATAATATTTTAGGGTGTGTAGTAGTGTTTCTAATTTCTATATAGAGTTCGCTGTGAAAGTAGCAGCGCTGAAAGAGTTTCTTTTTCACCTTTTGCATGAAAAAATTCATGTCGCGGGCACTTGCTCATACAAATCACAAAAAATGCTGTTTCAGGGCTGCTACTTTCACAGTGAACTCAATATTATAAGGAACACATACACACCCTAAAATATTATCACTTAGTATTATTATACCTTGTAGAGTTTAATGTGAAAGAAGCAGCGCTAAAAGAGTTACTTGTGACTTTGACTTCTATGTTTGTATGAGAAATACCCCAATGTAATGAATTTGTTAAAACAACAAAATTTAAAAAAGTTACTTTTGACTCATAAAACGATAACTAACTTAGGCAATTAACGCCAATAACATTTCATTATTTTATTTAGATTTCTGTACTTGTTAGTTCATTAGATTCTAAAGCTAAACTCTAAAGGGCAGTTTAGGTTAGTAATTAATAGTCAATGTTATGAATAGTTCACCGTCAATCGAAGTCATAACGAGGAGGTACTTTTGAGGCTATTAGCTCATTTAAACGTGCATGTAAAACGACCTTTATTATGATTTTTATACGGTCCATATTAGAGACCGTGTCCGTTGGGGAAATATAATTATGTGTTTTGGCATAAAAATATTATATTAAATAACTAGCGACCCGCTCCGGCGTCGCACGGGTATAAAATATATAGCCACTGAAAAAATGATTAAAATCGATAGCCTATGATCCTTCACGTGGTCTACTTCTTATCTGTGCCAAATAACATAAATATTACCCCAGTAGTTCGCGAGAATAATTCTTTTCAAATAATTTCCCCGTTTTTTCTACATTCTCCTATTAGTCTTAGCGTGATAAAATATAGCCTATAGCCTTCCTCAATAAATGGGCTATCTAACACTGTAAGAATTTTTCAAATCGGACCAGTAGTTCCTGAGATTAGCGCGTTCAAGTTAGCCCTTTCAAATAATTTTCCCCGTTTTTTCAACATGTTCCTCTATTTCTTCGCTCCTATTAGTATTAGCGTGATAAAATATAGCCTATAGCCTTCCTCGATAAATGGGCTATCTAACACTGAAAGAATCATCAAAATCCGTTGCGTAGTTTTAAATATTAAAGGGAACAAAGGGACATGAGGGAAAAGAAGCGACTTTGTTTTATAATATTATAAATAAAATAATGATTAGGATTGAGGAGTATTAGTAACCCAGTCTGGCGCTAAGGCGGGCTAACTCTCTCAATTTCACGACAAGCAAGCCTTTAATTGGTGTAAGTACTGTTTTGAATCCTTCATTTACATTTGAACCGGCTTCCAAAAAGGGCGATTCTATGTCCAGCTGTGGATATTTTGAATCTGAACCAAGTACCTTAACTTTCTAGCTCAATCGCGGTCCACATCGCACCACGTAGCAGTGTCGAAACCATACATTTCATGGTGTGGTACGCTATTGTTGCGTCACTGTGCATCTCCCGTGTCTCCGCCAACGTCACACATGGACGCCCGCACATTAACCCATCAATCCCCAAGCGCCAAGCGGCACCAGCGGGGCTAAAATGGTCGCATAGCAATTCATCTCAATCAATTCACAAAATGAATTGTCAAAACTGTCAAAGTCACGAATTTCAAATTAGTACGAATTTAGACCAATTGAATTGGTCTTACGTTCGTGAGTTTGAGAGGAATTGCCATGCGACCATTTTAGCCCCGCTGGCTGTCGCCTAACAATTGATAATTTATTGTGTCTGCTATTCCTACGATCGATGTATTACCAGATCGCACAGCTAGAGAATATTTTTATTTGCTATTAATTTTTTTTTTCATCGCTTGCGCAGTGAGTAGACTTATACGGTTGTAACAACATAAAGGGTAATACTTTTGGTGTGTAGGTCCTACACTAAGTTCACTGTAAAAGTGCAGCGTTGAAATTTTCGGAGCAAAAAAGGGCGGCGTTATGAATGTACCCATACAAAAGTAAAAAAAAAATGTTATACTTTCATCGCTGCTGGCATTTTCACAGCTAGCTATCATCCAGAACAATAATTTTTACTCAAGTACCTAAGTGATTTACTAATCACTTAGGTACTTGAGTAAAAATTATTATTCTAAGCACTAGTATGTTTATTGTTAAAGTGTTGTAAATGTGCTTGCTGGTAACATTTCGCAAGTTGTCACGCGGAGTTCCCAAGTAGAACGCACTTCCGCTGATTGTCAGACGAAAGTAAAACTGCGTAAGTAGATACTTAGTGTACTTAGTACTTACACTGACATGGTTAATGCGTTACTTAGTAATTACAAATACAACTTAGATACCTACTTCTAAATGGCTTTTAAAATAAATTCACGTTGTTGTATAAAATGTAAATAGAACCTGCCAACAACCTTCCAAGTACGTGTGAGATTCATGAGGATTTTTTTGGAAAAAAACAGGAAACATTATTAATTGAACGCGCTAATCTTACGAACTACTGGACCGATTTTTGTGTTATTATTATATTGTGGGAAACGATAGAGAAAATTTTGCGGAAAAATGTACGGTTTCCGCGAAATATCGTATTTACGCAGGCGGAGTCAGGCATAACGAACTAGTTGATTAATATAATATTTTATTGCATTGTAAGACCTTTTTGTACTACATTTATGCAATAAAATATCATTCTATTCTATTCTATAGTTATACGTGCGCAACAAAGATGTTATGAAGGTGTCGCTAATCATTATATTTCTCCATGCTCTAATCCAAAACTTGTACTTGTTTACTTGACATTAATAAATTTTTCTGATAGTTTTTTTTTTTACTTTTATACTATGCACGCATTTGCATCACAAATGTTCGGATTTACAGAATCATTCGAAGCTTACTAAACAATGTTTACCGAATGCTTATAAATATTTATAGTATGCAAATAATATTTAGGCGCCTGGCAGTGCACTGTGTAGTAGCCATAATTAAGATAGATGATGAGATACAATCACTACTGGGTTATACAGGCTGTTGCGTAATACGCATTATAAACAAACACGATTTAATCAACCCAAATATGATTAAGTAGGTACTGTCAGTATCATTTTGAATGTATTTAGTATATTTTTGGCGATTTAGGTTTTTTGAATACGAATGAGTAGATAACGCCTCTGTTACGCCAAATTTCGTTTATCGCTCAGGAACCGTACATTTTCCAGGAAAAGTATCCTATGTTCATTCTCGAGACTCAAAGTATCTCCATACCTAATTTCAGGTTAGGTTAGGTTAGGTTAGCGTTCGCTGTCTGACATATTGTGTGTTATGATTCGTGAAATCAAATCCATACTAATATTATAAATGCGAAAGTGTGTCTGTCTGTCTGTCTGTTACCTCTTCCCGCCCAAACCGCTGAACCGAACCGCTACATTCTAAGGAAAGCTTCAATAAAAACATACTTTAAGCCGCCCAAAAAGATCAGCCAATTTTTACCACCAGTGTAATGCAACTTACCCCTTCAAGATGCAGGAATCTATAAACTCGACTGTGATTGTGGCCTCTCTTATATAGGGCAAACCAAAAGGGCCATAAAAACCCGCATCAAGGAACACATTGCAGATGTCAAACACCATAGGAACACCAAGTCCACAATTTGTAAACACACACTGGATCAACCTCGCCATTACATAAGATTTGATAAGTCACAAGTACTGGAAAAAGAAGCAAGATACCGTCCAAGAATGATACGCGAGGCCATTGAAATTAAAAAACACCCTAATTTTAACCGCGAAGATGGTTGGGTGCTGCCATCTAGTTGGGATCCAGTGATAAATAAACTAAAACACAAATCTAGGAAACCTCGGCTTCATGACACTGTTAAGTTCGTTCTGCGTAGATCGGAACGCAAACAAAAATTGATGAATCTTCGGGTAGTTGAATAACTTCAATAAATTGGACGCCTGTCACCTCAGTCCACCCGTGACCACGGCCGCTGTAAAGTAGCCGAAACGTCGGGATGAATAAAAGTGCTCCGCGACAGAATCCGTGTTTAAACCTTGTAATATAATGAGTGATACTCGCGTAAACCTAAGAAATCGTCTAAATTCTTTATTAAAACTATCGAATGCAGTTTGACTAAGTACCTCGAAGGCAGTAGGACACACTGTATGGTTTATCGCTACCACATTGCCTCACTATCACAGATTATATTTGCCGAACATAATCGGTGCGTAGGTGTGACGTAGTAAGTAATTCAGCGCCAGCTAATAACGGAGTCGGCTGGTCATAGTGGTGTCATAATTGCGCGATAGTGACAGCGTGATTGCACCAAATAAGCTGTCACGTCGGGTTCCGTAATCACCTCGTTCCTTGTTGAAACTTTAGTGCTTTTATGACATCAATCATAATCATAATTTTTATTTGCTAAGATATGGTAACTAAATTGTCTTAACTCTTAACTTTTCCCAAAATAAGTGTTTTTATACCGAATCGATTAGAAATTCACTGATTTTTAAAACTAAACCCTCTTACAAATTATAAAATCTATTAATCTGGGAGCACGGCAATGCCCCAGCCACGTCTCGAGCAAAGGCATGTCCATACCAAACTTTCCTCGATATATACTATAGGTAATTTACGCAGCGTTTTTTTTTTCAGTAGTCGAGGGAGAGTTTAAGTAGTTACGTTATAACTATAGGATCTTTTATAATCAGTCGCAGGGCAGTTCTTAAGTAATTGAAAATTTTGTGCTTTAACATCATCTCGACTCTGCGAATTATGCTTCTCACTTAGCACCTAAACGGATGGTGTGAACAGTAGATAAAATATCTGTTATCATGGCACATACAGTCAGGAATAATTTTACTCTTTTCAATAACCTTTATGCCCATAGCAAAAGGATCACTTTTAGAGCCTATCGGGTAAAACATTCCCGAACTAGGCGTTCATTTGCCACTATGAATATGAGCCTTATCTCGTCTACATAGAGATCATGTCAAATACTTTGTATCAGTCATAAAGTGGAGTCATAAAGTGCGGGATAAACGAGCCGTCAGCGGCTACTGCTAAGTGTGTGGTTATTGAATAAGCGGCCTCTTATCGTAATTAAGTGTTGCCAGTGGAACTGGTCCACCGCGTAATCTAGAGGTATATGAATTAAATGCAATATCTGTGAAAGTTTGTACTCTTCAAAACAAAATATGAAACGGTTTTAAATTTAATGCGCGATAGATATTTTATAGCCCTCTACACCAGAGGTTCCCAAACTTATTTTGTCTACCGACAATTATATTTTAGCGACCCCATTATTTTAATTTGGGATTTTATTGTTATTTTATTAAATTTATACACCTTATTATTTATTATTTTGTGACATTTAAATAATTATTATGTATTTTAGATAATTTTTAACTTGTAACTAGTAAGGGACATTTTAGATATTTTTAATTTTATTATTAAGATGAATTATTGTCTTATAAAATGGCATTTTAGTAGTTAAGTTTTATTTCAAGTAATTAAGTAAGCTTATTTTAAAAATTTAAACAAAACATTATTTATTTTTATGGATCAATTATATACCTGATTTCACTTTTTATATAATACTATTGTACTGACGATGTTTATATTGAATTGTAATAATAATGTTGTGCATATCTGTAATTGACATAAGCGCATAACCCTTAATCTGAGTACTGTAACTGATTGTAATGATTGTGTTTATGTTGTAGATGTGCCTTTGAAATAAATAAATAAATAATTTAAAACGCATCCTGATGAAATAAATCACCCCCAAGCCTCTACATAACGCCCTCATTTTTTCTGGGTCTAACACTTTTTATTCCCCCTCCCCGCTCCCTTCAGACCTTCAGCGCCCACAAGGGGGCGTTATCGCCTACTTTGGAAAAGACTGCTCTAAACAATCTCTCTTTATTTCTCATAAACCATACAATATCCTGGAAAAAGTAGCCTATGTCTTGCACTGTAGTCATTTTTACATCTGTGTCAAACAACACAAAAATCTGCTGCATGATGTAATATAGCCTAGCTAAAATCTAAATCCTTTCTCGATAATTTTTTAATAAGTATAGATAGATATAGATAGATACGCACTGTGCATACAACCGTTATGCTGGTACAATGTTTTGTTCTGATCTGCCAAGTACGCAATCATAAAGTGCAGATTTTTATTAGTAAATACTACACATAATATTATCATCCTGGAAAAATGTACAGTTTCTACATAATACACAGATGCTTCGCGAACAAAATAAGGGAGCCATTTCAACAAAGATAACGAATAAATACAGGAAGGATAAATTGCTGTCACTTAAATTAGTATTTAGTTTACCCAGACTGCCAATAATCGAGAACATAAATATCGATATAATCACATTTTAATCGACGTATTAGCATGTAATCCTGCGGACTAGTTTGTAGTCATTATGACTCCAGCTTCGATTATCGATTTAATTACAAGTCCAATAAAATAATAATTGGACAGCTACTGATATATTATGTTATTTCAACATCTTGTTGATGCTGAGCGGTATGGGGTAAGTTGAGTAACTATCATAATCTACATTGGATAGATACTATATATGTATAGGGCTACGCAAGGATAGGCTCTACACATAGATGCTCTGTAAAAAAAAATATCCACAGCTGAACAAAATATAACCTCCTCGTCTTTTGGAGTCGGTTAAAAAGCAACGATCCGGGGTGACGAAACTTTTTTACATGGGAAAATTATTTACGTATCCCCGGCAGCTTGGAGCGATCTGCCGGGGTATGTGGGACTCCTCAATAGATCTACGTACTAAGACCTCATGGTGACTCCACTCCCGGCTTAAGGCAGAGCTGTAGGTGTGGTAGAAGCTACCACAAAGAAGTGACAGACCTACAAAATCTCTTTTTTCTACAAAAGTACTACTTTATTGAAATAAAGTAATTATAATTTGAAAATTACAAGACGAGTTTTAAAATGTTCTACGGATTGAAATTGGATGATGTAAGTGGTCATTGCTATCAGTTTTATTTGGTAAATCAATGACAAAATAATCTCACCGCGTTAGTGCATCCAAAGTAACGTTTATTTATATGTAAACAATGTTGTGAAAGTGTTTTAAACTTAGTATAGAGTTATCAATTTGGACAAAAGTTTATTAAAACTTTCAATAGAAAGTGAGAAGTTTAATTTGCAAATTTCTAATCCCGTACAAGGTGACATGATAGTAAATTGCGCTTATTGGACATATTAATTAAACCAATCAATCATATGATTCAGACGATAAATAATGGTCTACTAGATGACGCCCGTAACTCCGTTACGCCAAAATCGCACAGGAACCGTATATTTTTCAGGTATAAAATGTATCCTATCCTATCCCGTATACCAAATATATTTTGGCGTGTGAGTTCATAATATGGATACATTGATTTCGATGAGGCGGGGTAGGTGTGCCTACGTTAAAATAATTCATGTTACAGTTTGCTTATAATGTACTATGTACAAAATGGCATTGGCGATGTTCCTTGTAGGATTGTAAACTACCTACTCCGGTAAAATATCTGACAAAAAGGCACTATCAAGGTCAAGAAGTCCTATAATATACGTGATGGTGCAACGCGATTTACCCTATTTCAAAAGGTGAAGCGCGCTCACCCAAAAAAGGACACGCACGTCATTTTTTGGGTCGTGAAGCTAATAAGGATGTCTCTACAAAAAATGTAATAAGACATAATAACAAAATTGGAGGAACCTTTATCCTAGAAGAGTTTTATGCCATGACTCATTAGACATTCGATACGTATCGTTTAGTTTTACAAATAAAATCAAATTGGAGAGATTTTTAAAATGTTTAAAAAAAACTGTGTACCATCGAGGAAATTGATTCCTAGGTAGTTGACAGACTAACATCATTTAGTCGGATCATGTCAATTCAATGGTAATTGTGATCTGTCGGCTAGGTTTGACGTAACGTGACCAAATTACGTGGATCCCCCAACTGATTATGAATCAACTACTCTAACGGCCGTTCCCAATATTTGATCTATCTCTGTTTTTGCCCTACTAGAGATAGGAATATTAGACATTAGAGACATATATTTTATGTCAATTGTGAGCTATTCCTATCTCTAGTAGGGCAAAACCAGAGATAGATCAAATTTTGGGAACGGCCGTTAGAGTACCTACATGAAATTTAGTATATAGGGGGTTTCGGGGGCGATAAATCGATCTAGCTAGGAATCATTTTTAGAAAATGTCATTTTATTCGTGTTTTATCGAAAACCGAGCAAAGCGCGGTCAAATAGCTAGTAATATATTAACAGGTAACAAACAAATTAATACTAACTTGAGAGAATAATAAATTAAAACAAAGCAAAACGTGTCAGAAAATTAATAACCATTAACCAACAAAATAGAAATCCTATATAAGTAAATAATAATTCATACAATCAATAAATTCATAAATTATTTTGAAAGTGAAATAAATATCTCACTAATTGGATATCATAAATATAACGAGAGTATTTATGTACACAATAATTGAATACTAAATTAATATAGTCTGTGACCTAACTGATTACCTCAGAAGTCTAGCTGCTAGATCTAGACGCCAGAAGATCTTTATTTCGTTACTTAGGTTTTAAGCTTTGCAGTTTGTAGGTATAATTAAGTGGCTTTCTTACTATTATAATATACTCTTATAACTTTCTTTATAACTTATTTTAATCTTTAAAATTGATCGTAATAAAAATATTATAGGTAAGTACCTATAATATGTTTTTTTATGCCTTTTGTACATTCTGTTGTCCTTTTACCAGATAAAAATGTGATTGAACCGATGAACAGTATTTAGGTAGGTACTATCACTAATGGAAATATAGGTATATCATTTTTAATTAAAATTTACGATTTTAGAACGTCTACATGAATTCCACCGGTTTGGAAACTAACCCAGCGAGAAGAACCGGCGCGGCGTAAGGAACTCGCATGGGGGCAATTTTTAGCATGGTTTATTTATAGTTACGGATATCGCATGGATACTTTTCATTCTCAAGAAAAATCGGTTGACACTTGACTGTTTCAGTAACTATCTCTTTATATAACGCCATAATATCCTAAGATCCGACCGTAAAATTCTGCATGAATCGTTTTTTTCGATCAATTATATTTTAAAATAATCTTTAGAACGTATAGAATGGATTACATCTATTACATGTTGGGTTGCCTTGTTAAAAGTAGCCGCAAGTACCTCTAATTGAGCAAAATGAAAGCCCGTAATACAAACTTGCATTCAATAGAAAAGTAAGAGAATTAAGAAGGAATAACAGGACAATACACATTCAAATAAAAACGCCTGTTAAATAAAAATAGCAATCTTGCGAGTTCTCGACGTCCTCAAATAATGCCAGGCATAATACTTGTAGGCCTGAACATTTGTCATATACAAAAGTGATGGAAACCCCAGTTTGCGGCTATCGTGCAACTGGCAACCATGAATATTCATGTACAAAATGCATAAAACTTCAATTTGGTATCAAAATTATTAAAAAAATCGATGCTTCAATTTTGATGAAGAACTATGTCTGTTTACGGGCTGGCAACCCTAGGTTGCGGCCGACTTAGAGCTGGCAACCATTTATACCTTATTTTCTCACGTCATTTTCTTTCAAATGAAGTAAAATTTACTGAAAAAAAATATTCATGCAAATTATGCATTTATCTCACGAACATTCAACTTAATTAGAGGTACTTGCGGCTACTTTTGACAAGGCAACCCAACATTAATCCATTCTATACGTTCTAAAGATTATTTTAAAATATATTTGATCGAAAAAAAAACGATTCCTGCAGGAATTTACGGTCGGATCCAATACTATAAGAAGAAGCATATGAGGCAGTTTATAGGTGAATATTTTGGTCGATTTTGATTCGATCTTCACTTTACAGACATTTGACCAATGAGCAATGGGAGACTTTTAATTGTTATTTTAATAAAGATAACACTTAAGTGACAGGTACGACATCAACATAGTAAATGTATTAAACCTACGTGATATAAATATGTTAGCCCTAACTAAAAACTACTCGATGTACAAAATAAATACGCCACAGAAATCAAATGATTATAAAAGCAATGAATTCATACTGAAGTAAGTAGTAACAAGCAGATTTATTGCTCTGTAATTATTATGTGATTGTTTCATTGAATGATCTATATAGGTTTATAGTTTCACACACTAAAAAGGAGAAGGTAATTATTGCGACTGGTTTTAACTATGTATTTGTAATACTTATAATATCTGGTTTATTCTTATTACTTTACGACGCTTTATTCGGTATCTGAAAACTAGTCGATCAATTACAACGTGTGTGAAATTAACCGTGCGGAAAAAAGAGCAAACAGGTCACCTGATGGAAGGCTACTTTTGATTTAGGTGATGAGGATGGCATATTTTTCGCGTGGAACGATGGCGTAAAGTTGCTGGAGGTATGATTTCGAACAATTCCTTGACAGAGCACTCCCCGTGATACAACCGATAGAGGATGCAGAGCCAGCAGAGCGAAGACACATCTCGGCGTAACTCCAAAGGATTTCAAAGAGCTTGTTTAAAGTACTATGGCAGTCAACAAACCGGGTGGCTCTTCGTTGGATACTATCCTATAGGGAGTAGTTGGTATTTTAGCACCGCTGTCCAGAGATGATAACAGTATTCCATGTGAGGCCGAACCTCAAGACGTATTAAGATCACAAAGCGGCAAGGTCTCAATGCACGAATCGGTAAGAAAACTACAATTATTTATAATTGGTCGTTCATAGAATTAACTCGTTCGTATGACAGCTGCGGGGCTTTTAAGGAAGCAGATATATTTGTAGTCGCATAGCCGACGTGGCTAATTATCTTACGAATGTACAACGAAGGTTAAACGCGAGGGCCAGCCACAAAAAAACCGGCCAAGTGCGATTTGGACTCGCCCTTGAAGGGTTCCGCAGCAGCAATAAGGTTTATTTCTATGAAATTAAAATGTTTTTGATTTATTTTTATATTTCAGTTGATTTAACGAAAGTTAAATTAAGGTTTACCATTTATGACGTATAAAAAAACGATTTTAAACGAGATCTAGCAAGTCTAGATCTCGTTCAAAACAATTTTCGTTTGTAGTTTTTATAGTAATGTACATCATTATTTTTTTTTTAATTATCCTGAACCCTACTTTAGAAGTTAGAGCCCCCCTCTAACTTTTACACACATTTTACCACTTTGGAAGAGTCTCTCTCGCAAACTATTCAGGTTAGAAAAAAATGATATTAGAAACCTCATGATTTTTGAAGATCTATACATAGATACCCCACACGCTTAGGTTCGATGAAAAAAAATTTTTTTTGTTTCAGTTGTACCTATGGGGACCCCTAAAATTTTTAATAATTTTTTCCATTTTTGTATCAAAATCTTAATGCGTACATGTACTTACCAAGTTTCAATAGTAAAGCTCTTATAGTTTTGGAGAAATGTGGCTGTGACATACGGACGGACAGACAGACAGACAGGCATGACGAATCTATAAGGGTTCCGTTTTTTGACATTTGGCTACGGAACCCTAAAAAAGAATTTGAATGAATTGTCTCCATGGTGGTGTCTGATGACATTTCTGAAAACAATTTATGTATCGCTCGCGGAACTCCCACAAAGCCTTTGCGTAGCCCCAGGACTCCGTGGGACATACTTTGAAAATGGCTGCCGTGAAGAGATGAAACGACGCGACTTGTCGATGCATAAAAAAGCCCAATTGAAATGTTTGACCTTTCAATTCGATATGGACCGATTGAAGTTGATTCCTAGGGACATGGCGGACCTAAGTAATTTGGTCGAGTCAGGTCAAACACAGCCGACAGATCACAATTAACTTTGAATTGATAATATGATCCGACCAAACGTTGGTCCCTCAACTGCCTAGGAATAAATTTCCTCGATGGTACAATAGAGGCGCTATAATACTATCACCGCTTGACTGATAAAACAATGCAGTATCGCTCTTTATCATTACTCTGTGCAGACCGACTTTGACTTTAAGGAGGGGGGGGATTGTCTTAATGAATGTATGTTATTTATCCTTTTTAATACGTATCTACAATATTACTATGATTAAAGCTATACTCCATTTGTTAATGTCAGTGTGTAATGTGGTCGCACCATTTTTGGCGACCGCTCCTTCCTTATCATACCACGACCGTGTACAATAGATGTAGTGATTGTTAAGTGCTGTGGCCTGTGACTAAGCCAGCCTTGCTATAGTGTGACTGCCTTAGAAAACTGTTTCAACTTTAATCTTTTAGTTCCAGTAGGCATTAGTAACGAAAGTAAATGTAAAAACTTTATAAGGAAGAATATAGCCCTAAAGTTACCAAAAAATAACAAACAAGGTACCTATAATTGTTTTGCATTACATAATATTATTTGCATTCTAATAAATGATATTGATTATTATCTAAGGCGTCGTGAGCTAGGCTCTTCTTTCCTGAGTAATGCGGGTAATAATGAGCTTTATTATGATATTTTAAAGCTTACATAAAGCTCTTTAGCTTAACTTCATCCATCCGAAAACGGATGAGCTTAATTACGCCCAGGAATAACCATAAACGTAAAAAGTATAATTAAAACACGTATTAAGTATGCGAACAGCGACGCAGCCCTTTGTACTGCCGCCGCAAAAATCCCCAACCACTGTAATGATTGCCTGATTGCCATAGAATATTTATCATGTACGTCTACGTATGTTGCAATTCCGATAACCGTACAGCTTAAGTTAAGAATACTACAAATTCCCTAATAACTATTTTAGCCCAGATTTATATAAGGGGCGTCCACAATTTATGTGAGGTGTTTAAGGGGGAGGGGGTCAGAAAATTAAAAAGACACCTCACGTAATTTGTGGATGCCCCCTAAGGGTTGATTCAGACCGCAACGCGACGCGTAGATGCATTTCTAAATTTGTACTGAATTGACAGATAGCCATGTCGCCTCGCGCAATTAAATTAAGTATGTCAAATCTTGAATGAATTGAATTGATTGAATTGACCCTTATGCGTTCGCTCTAATGGCGGCTGCACCGCGATATTACAAGTAAATGTATGTAATGATTTATTAAATAAGCGACGTGATTGCTAGTCTTCGTAGCTTTACTAAAGTCTTGAATACACATGCCATCAGGTTAGATAACAGATCGTTTTCTGAAACAAAGCTGAATGCAGTGGGACAAGCTCGGTATACCGCAATGCGCTTCACTGGCAGCCACGACACGAAAACCTCAAATATTAAAAATATTATTTATTATAGTTTATACGTTATTATTTTTATTACCCTATACTTTATCAGATTTTGTTAAATTACTGTGGACTAAAGTGGATTTTAAACGTGAACATGTTTTATGTTGTTAAAATAACTATGTATTTTTGTTTAGTATTTTTTTTTATTGGATCTAGGCAAAAACAGTGTAATGTTCTAAACTATTTTCTTCATGTACTTTTTAAATTCTCTTTCCCGTATTTTATCTATTTTTGTAAGGATCTAATAGTTAAAAATTCAAGAAAAAATTACTATTGTAATGGTATTGGTTTTTGATGGAAACAGTATGAATAAAAAAATAATGTCTCCCCGAACAGAAATAGCTCGCTAATAATAAAGCTGTATCGATTGTCTGTCTTGTTACATCTGTATTTCTATGTAAACGTTACAAAGTAAGGCACGAAGCAAACGGGCGACTATCGCGACTGCTGTTACACAATATACAAGCACATTTATTCAGAAAATGTTTGATTTGTCGCAGGAATGTACTTACTATACTAAAAAATCTCAATATGAATGAACTGTCTTAAGTAAAGAAAAGTTTTTTGAATCTAAGAGCTCCCTTCGGGTGAGCAAACTGTCTACCTTGTATCTAATACAGTTATAATATACTCGGTTAGGTTTCCATGCAGATATTCGATGCGTTGAAGAGCACTACACCATAGCTGATGCTGAAACAAATACAACTGGAAATCGATTATAGAAATCTGGTTAAAACTAGAGCGGAGCGTAATGCTCCTGCAGGAGAGCAAAGTTCTTAAAAAACCGTCAAAATATTCCTACAAAATATAAGTACTTAAGTATCAATAACATTACGATTACTGTACCATAAGCTAGCCGTCATGAACTCAGAATGCTCTCCCATGGCTTAGACGCTTAGCTGCGTTTTCACCGAAGCTGAGCTAAGCTACGTCTCGAGGAACGTGGTTCGAATACCAATACCTTCATTTGTCTGACGTCGTTCGTCGCTACGATCCTATTAGATCTTAAATACCACATTCCCCAGAGCTTTTTTAACTGTGTAAGCCCAGGCATTCTTACGCACTCAGTGTCTGAACTAATGGTCTGGACTGGTCTAGACTAATGTCCAGTTGCCTGGACATTAGTTTTAGGTTTTGCCCAGCGCTAGGCTATCGCGGATCACGATCAATCATTACGCGTGGTACATAATTAATAGTTCGTCGCCATCCCCACACCAATTTGTCTGCCATGAATCGGCCTTATCGCCCCATCTCCCCACAGCCCCATGATCAATATTCTGCCCCACCTCACCACGCATGCGCCCCACGGCTGGTGGTAGTGGCACCGGGGCTGGGGAAACCCACGGTACCCACGCACCATTCCGCCACCACCACTCGCGCGGACCAGTCGAGATGGGGACCACCATGTACTGGATACCACCATGTGAGTTCACCACCAGTAAAATTCCACGACTACCATCTTTATAACTTTGTTTTTATCGAACGGATATTAAAATCGTTTTCGTAACTATACTAATATTTATTTGCCAAAATTCAAAATAGTTAATAAATTTAAATTCGCAGCCTAACAACGCTCTAACGATTCCTCCGGTATTGCAGGTGTCAGGTGATGCGTTTGCTCATTGCCTCTATTATAATATACTAACCCTTTATAACACTTATAAGAGTTAACGTAAACTTGTTAGGTAACAGTTCTATAACAATAATGTTAAATCCATTTCATCTATCAAACTATCCCATCAAGTAATACCATGTGTTTAAATTTTCTAATGATATCTTCATTTTCTTCAGGAGCTGTCGCTGGCCGGTAAGATCAGTGTGTAGAGGCTTCGCTTGTACTGATATGGACACACATGTTACAATAAACACGCTTTATTCACACGCTTTTTTGTCTGACTGTACCTCACCCTTAGGATCAGCTTACACCCAGTAAGATTTAAAATTTGACTTTATTTGATATAGAATGACTTAAATAAGAAAGCACTACATTGTAAGAATAAATTGAATTTGTTTAGCTCGAAGTTCAAAAGTATTTTTTGAATTACCGAAACATTTAATGTTTAGTGTAACTATAAAATTTAAATTATAATGGTTCGAAATATTTGATCGATCATCAAATCTTTGTACTCTCAGACGCGGGGTGTTTGCAAAACATTTTATGAAACCCATAACTTTTTGGAATCCAACAAATATTTTCAATTCGTTTACGAGTTTGCTTTGATGTATCCAGTCTTCCGCTTCAGTCTAATCTAATGATACCTCTCAGCTCAAATACAACTCTTTAGGATCTAGTGTTCAAAAATCATTACCCAGCGCAGTCGGTTAAACCATGCAAATCGTATTCATAAGTTATCGATTCAAACTATTTCGGTGTTGCAGCCCCACCTTGCGTCACCCCTGCCACGTCACCTAATTACTTATAGTGGTTAACGCACTTTTTATGTTTTTGTAAATAAAGAAGGTAAATTTAATTAAACTAAGTGTATTTGGACGGTAGGTACAAGGACAAGTATCGATTCGGACATGTTTTGTTGTTTTTTTTTTTCCTAAATTGTGAAATACGATATTAATATTAATATTTTTACTATGCGCACTGCAGTCCTTCTATATCAAAATGTCTATGAAATTTTCATAATGAATAGGCTGCGTTACGAGCTGTTTAGTATTCTTATTATTTTTTAGCTCGTACCTCAGGCAGCCCCTAAAACATACAAGGCTTTTCTAGATTCAAAATCTTTGTCAATTTTGGTTAACTGAACTTAAAGTAGTGAACCAATTGTTTAACCATTTACTAAAGGAATTGCTTAGGCTTTGTCTGTCATGCGTATCGTCGCCCACGCGTGGTGCTGGCCCGCATGAAAGTTGGCCGCATCCTATCATTTTATAGACATTTTTCCTGTCATGCGGGCAACACGCGAGCCACCAGTAGCATGTTGTCACCCGCGTGCGGACTAAATCCATGTGCGGGTTACACGCTTGACATGACAAGCGCCTTTATATCAGCCGAGGATCAATGACTTGATTCACCAAAACTGGAGTACAATATACCTACAGACATTACAGACGTTTTATTAGATCGTGGGTGGACGCGTGCGCCGTTTTATGCCTCGCTTAATTTATTACTCATTTTTATTCATGCGTTTATCCTATGACCCCCGTCCATTAAATACCTCGTAAACTGATACAACATGTTTTGTTGTAAATCATTATAAGACACTCAATTTATATGACACTAAATATGTTTTAATAATTTAGCTGATCGAATAATATAAAATTAAGATTTATATAACGGCATAAACGCCGTTTATATAAATCTTATTTCTGTTGCATTGTTGAGGACTAAAGTGAAATAAGACGTAATCTAAGAAATATTTTTTTATTGCAGGATGATAATAGATTTTAGAAAATGCATGTTTTTCAATTTTTAAGCAGGAAAGTTGCTTGGATTATTTAGGAGTGTGTCATTTTTACAAAGTACCTATTCACCTTGTAAATTATATTATATTTATTATTAATGACTTGATAACCATTAACTCAACCAAGTTAAACTATGCCCACAAGTTTTAAAAATTACAACGACGTTTTAACTAAAATGGTAGATAATGGTGATCTTTGCCAGATTAAGTGATATATTTGGTTGTTGGCCGGCAGGCAGGTTTGGCAGGATTGGCCTACAGCTAAATCTGGAAGCTAATCGAGCTTAGCTGATTAATAAGCGACTACCGTACTTGTTAGTTTAAAAATTTATGAATCATATCCGATGATGGATATGTCTCAGGTATGAAACTTGTCATGGACTCGTACTACAAATTACAATATTAACTAGGTGTTGTCCGTCACTAAGTTACGTCGAAAATTGTCTGACATTGCTCGAAAATATAGATTTTATTCCAAACTTCCAATCTCTTTTTCAGGACTTAATGTATAAAATTTCATTAAACTCGGTACGTATTTATGAGTGAAGTTAACACTATCGCATATAAAAATAATACTATATGATAATCTGTAGCAATTTTAAAATAGTTAATGATCAAAATGTAGGTTAAGAAATCAGTACTAAGGCGGTAATTAATTTACATTGTAAAAACAAATCGTAGACAAACGACAAGTGATAGATCGTTATCGCACTTGAAAGTCTCCCGGCCGTGACACCGATATTACGATATACATAAAAATATATAACTATATAACTCATATATAACAATCGTAGATCATAAAGATAAATAGTGTTATTGAATTTGAATTTTAAACTATAAGTTTTTAAGGCAGTAAGAATAATATGTCTAAAAGGTTGTGGTAGGTCTCATTTAGACGTTCCAAAAGGGTTAACTTTGTAAACCTATTTAGAAATAAATATTTAGATTTTTGTTGTATTTTTATTAAAATTTTGTAATTATGTGACATAATTATTAATTATATTTTACAATGAAAAATTTAGTCAAACTTAAAAACGAGAGCAACACTGTCGTTGAAGTCTTTTACACGCGCGGCTCGAACTTACAATGGAGACATAAACTTAAATTTTCCTTTTCAATTCACACTTCCCACTGCCATCCGATTGTGAACTTTCCAACACTTGTCCTTATATACTGTATATGGTAATATTGTCCATGTACGTGTTATTAACGTTTATGCAACTAATGGTGGTGGGCTTCGAAAGATTCACATGTTTTATTTCTATATTTTACAACTTTACAACAAAAAAATAATTTTACTACTTATTGTACTGATTGTTTTTTTGGTATCTTCTGTTTCATTTTGATTTCATTTAAGTAGGTACTTAAAGTTTTTTTCTCTTGCGTAATCTTTATTGTAATGTGGTGTAATGTGTTTACATGTTGAATGAATGATTATTGTGGCCGATTCTGCAGATATTTTATAGTCTAAAGTCAATACGCGATGCAGCTCTGAAACGCGCAGTAGAGTCCGAGTGTGCGTCAGTTTGGGACAAGCTCGAGTTGACGATATTTTGTAATCACGCTATTAGCTTAGCGACAAAAAAGCTGGTCTAGCGACTTCATATTTTATGTAAGATCTGCAACAAAATTAAACTATTATGAACGCTTGGGCTCGCCGTGATCGAATACCATACATATTAGAGGGTCTGGTGCAATACAACATGAATTACATAGACCGTTTGTAAAAACAATATAAAATTTCGATGTCATTGCAATGTAATTTAATAGTGTTTTTATAAATGAAGACGAGAGAGAACACAATAACTAACAGTAAAAAAATTGCCGTTTTTTTTGCGTAAATGGAGGCTTTAGAGCCGCAAAAATGAATTGAAATAAACAAAAATTGTATATTTTATGTGTAGTCAGATATATTATCCAGGTGATGAAGTAGATAAGTTACAAGGTTTGTTCAAATTGTAAGGGAAAAAATGAGTAAATGTAACAAAATGTACCTGTTTTTCCTCAACCTAAAAACCTTCTTTTAATTTTCCCACAAGTGCGTCGCTGACCGTACCGTATGGGCTAGGTCTAGTATTTGGGTTATGCCCTAACCGGGCGTCGGCGGCGATGCTCGCCATTCAAATTTATGTCTTCGCCGGAATCGAACCGGGGTAATTATAGAAAACTATTGCTCCGTAAGCAGTAAACTAGTTTTTGTGGTATTGGGTCGTGGACACGTGGCGCAATATGGACCTTACGTGTTTAATATTAATTGCTCTTAAGCACTGAACCGATTTTTAAAAGCGCTAGAGCAGGGGTCACCAATTATTTTCGCTCAGGGTCCGTTTTAAGAATTAAAATGACCTCACGGTCCACACATTTCAAACGTTGTTGCGTCGTTAGTGTTTAGTTTTAGTTCTCCTTCTTTAAAATCAAACTAAATTATTTATTAAAAGTGAAATGAATCTAACCAAAACTAAACATGCAGATTTTGCGTGTCGTTGTCTTTACACCTGCCCCTATTTGGGGTGCTTAGCAAAATGGTGTTGCGTCGTTAGTGTTGAGTTTTAATTCTCTTTCTTTAGGATCAAACTGAGTTATTTATTAAAAGTGAAATTATTCTACCCTAAACTAAAATACAGTTTTCAAGTGTCATTGGATTAATATGCGGGGGAGTTTGCCCCCGGACCCTACTTGCTATTACTACTACTTAAACAAATTACGGAAATTACAAAGGTATTTGTTTAAGTATCAATGACAAAAGTGTCAATTTTTGCTGCTACGTGTTCATCAGTAAGTATGTCGAGAGTCGAGACCGAAATTAATTTTTGACGAAGTTCATCTTCGAACATGCTTGGTCCGGATGCAGACCGCGGTCCGCCATTTGGTGAACCTTGCGCTAGATTAAATCAAAGCTAGAGCCAGGTGCAATAAAATTTTTCATTAAAAAAATATGTGTGGCACTCGGGGACTGCCGTGGTATAAAAGCTATTGAATAGCATTATTTATCAACTTATGCAATTATAATTCGCATATGTCTAATCGCACGCATACAAACACCATGCCGAATTCTGGCAACGCTGCACCGACCGGCACAGCGGTGCGGCGTTGCCGAAGTGGGATGTAAGGTTTTCTCGTTACGGAATTTCATGATTCGAGCACCGCGATCAAAGCCCGAAATAAAAGCAATGCAATAGTTCTAAAACGATAGAACCGCAAACGTTTTTGTTTTTTCCTACTTCCGATTATATGCTTTTATGGAAGGTACTATCAAAGAAGGGAATATCAACAATTTAATCATAGGCTAGATGGTTGAGATCAACCAGCTATGACGTAATTTGTATAATATTTCGTCTGTCAGCCGTGCTTGACATAATCAGACTGATTTACGTAAGTCAAGCCCAGTCGACAGACCAACATTGATTCGACAAAGCCCGATCCAATAACGTAGGACCATATTTAAATGAATCAATCTCTCTGATATAGTATCTATAAGAAGGATAGATTTTTATTATTGATTTCCTTTGACTCGATTCGTTGATATTTATTTGGGAATATGTTCAGTCGTGGGAAACGGTAAATTTTATCCACGCAAAAACTCCTAGCTACTTAAATACTGAGTAGTACTCGGTTTACACATAGGCCATAGCTATCTAAGTAATCTTAAATATTTTTATGGTTTATCATTTAACTATTTCCGCTTGCCTATTTAGATAATTCCTCTCACTTTCTGAGAAGTTTTTAAAAGGATACCGAAAGGAGGATGCCTTTTGGGAGTTTTATTGTCTGATTTAAGTAATAATTAATTTAAAAGTTTTACCTAAGTATAAAATAGACATTATTTCTTTTAAAAGTAAGTAATTAAATTACAGGGAAAAATCACTAAACTGTTAAATTACAATTACAGGGAGAAATAAAAATTAATTACAGATGTAGCTTATTCACTGATAACTTAAAATATAAATCCTTTGCGTAACTTACAAACATGTGTGGGACATCCCCTTTTACAAAATGCTATGTTTTCCAAAATAGATAGTAAACATGTTTGTTATTTTGTCCCCAGATCTCTCGCACGAGAGTGGCCGAAAATGTTCACATGACAGCGTCACAGCGACTACAACGCCGCATAAGGTAAGCCATCTGTTAAACATTATACTATAGTTAAAAATTAGGTTAACTTACTACTAACTAACTAACAAATCTTTTTTAATATTAAAATTAATAAATTTTTATTAAATAACGAGTTGCACTCTTATCTGGGTGTGCTGTCGAAAGTAATGATACAGACCAGGCGTACATTTTCTTCGTGCGATAGAAAAAACGAAGAAAGGGGAGGGGGTTCAATGAAATACGACTATATATTATATACTAGGTATATAATATACTCCTTTCCTGCGCCGTCCATGTGTCTCACAAATTTTTGGTCAGGTCAAGTGAACAATGAACATGTCAAAATATAAAGGCTAAAGAAGTTTCCGCTTAAAAAAATAAGTTCAATAAAATACGAAATTCTCAAACATGAAACAACATTCCTTTCAAATTACCTTCATGAAGCCTCTCACTCATATTGCGCTACCTACTATAGCTACGGAAATGCCACAGTAACTGCCCTGGCGGTCTTCATTTCCCTTCGAAGTTGGCATTTTTTCGCACAAGGAATGTCGTAATATACGCCAATCGCTCACAAATTGGCAGTTGCACAATCATAATTAAATAATTGTTTTACGATTATTTACAGTCACATTTGGCCATGGAGCGTATAATATTATGAGAGTGATCCTTATTTCATGGACAGGTCTTCTCAGGGGTTAAATAACTTTGAATGAACTGTGCTGAAGAGCGCGCTAGTCGACGAGCCAATGACAGATGTGACAGAATGTTTGTAGTTCTACCCTGCACTAGAAAAAGGATTTACTCATGATAAAAACAAAGATTATTTTTTTTTTTGACAAAAATAAATTAAAATTATTGTGCACACATTTAGTTTGCTAATCAATGTGCTTTGTTGAGTATTGTATAAAATGCTAAATAGTGAATAGCCCTTATTAGTTTAAGAACAGACTAGACAATATAATTGTATGTGGTAAAATTATTTCAATTAGTGGACAAACTAGCACGTAATGAAAACTAAAAAAAAGAAACAAAAAAACATAATCGTCGTATCAATAACCTTCTCTTTTTCCTTGTCAGCTAAAAAGACTCGACTAGCGCAGTCTTAATACTGCATTTTTTGATTCACCATTCCTCCGCGCCCGCGATCGATGTCCAAGAGTTTTTAGTAACTGTATCCAAGGCTGCACCGCTCGTGAGTAATTACTAGCGAGCCTATGTTTTTACATCTACATACTTATCTGGGATTAAGGCCATTACACTTTTTGCCGACAGTTACGAGTATGTATACCGATAGCACTATAAAACACAGTCGCCTCCGTGGTCTAGTGGTATAGAGCGCGGCTCTTGACTCGGAAGTCGTGGGTTCGATTCCCGCGTTGGAAAAATGTTATTTCCAAGTTTGGTTAGGACAATGCAGGCGGATCACCTGATTGTCTGACAAGTAAGATGATCCATGCGTCGGATGGGCATGTAAAGAGTCGGTCCTGCGCCTGATCTCTCGCCGGTCGTGTCGGTCTTCCGTCCTACTGGGTTATGAGAGTAAAGGAATAGAGAGTTCTCTTGTGTACTGCGCACACACTTGGGCACTATAAAATTACTCCTGCGTAGCTGGCCTGGTTTCAATGAAACCGGCCACCGTCACCGAAACCGGTGTGGGAGCTATTATTATATTATTATTATATAAAACACAGTAGCGTACGCAAGTTCTTGAAATCAAATTCGCGCACACAGAAACAATGTGTAACACGCATATTGCATTGTTCTGCACCCAGTTGGAAGTCATTCTAATGTGTGCGTGCGATAGATTCTACTGTAAATATAGTATACTATAAGTAATATATTATTTATATTTTATACTTAACGATATTCGCGTGAAGAATGCAGTGCGTATCGCTAAAGATCGTGATCTTTAGCGATACGCACTGTAAAGATCGTGATCTTTAGCGATACGCTCTGTGGCGTGCCACAGATTAAGGCCATCCCCTGAGCAAACGACCTTGACCATACATTTGCCGCGTTGCCGAGAACGCACCAGAATCCTATTTTTTACTTATCTTAGTTCAAAATTGACCTAAAAATTCAAACGGCAAATATGTAGTTAGTGAAATTGTCAATCGATCTATTGGCGTGTGTTTCAAATAAACGTAATTTGTAAATACTAGGGAGATGCTGAAGGAATGCTTGAATTTGAATAAATTGGTAATACTTTGGAAGCTGATAATATCATGAGTGTAATAAACAAAAAAAGGAAATTAATAACAGAGTAAGAAATGTTCATATGCTAAAGTATTTTTATTACAATTTTGTAGCTTTCAAATTATCAGTTAATAATACTCTAAAAACGGTAAATTACGACATCTCCGTAGGGGGAGCGCCTTAATAAATTGTCACTACAAGCGTTTACATGAAATCACATTACATAAAAATATACAAAATTCTACGATCAACATTGAGGCTGGATGACATCACAACAACTTGTGTAAGTAAGTAAAATAACACAAAATTAACAAGCAACTTATGAAGCATTAGTCCTAGGTTTGTAACTCAGACCGTGCGCAATCAATTTTTTTTTTATTCGAAATCTAATTTTTGTTTTCGTAATCAGCTACGGCAACTTAGTTAAAAGCTGTTATTCTAGTAAATCTCACTATAATAGTAAGTCATTTGACTCGAGCGGAAGCCATACGTTTGTCGTCTTCCGGCCCCGCGTGTACAGAACCAACTTCATACTTAATTAACTGGAGGATGTATAGCCGCTGATGTTATTTAGGGTTCCGCAAGTTCTGCTGGAATCTAATAACGTTTATTCTAATTAGATCGCCGTAAACGAGGGTCAATTATATTAATTAACACTCGAGTCTTTACCATAAATTAAGATGAATCTACTGGCCATGTTCGGCTATGTATTTTCTCACTTGCCTCTTATATTTATTGTAAGAGTTATCTAGCAAGTATCGTTTTATAATAAGAAATGTACTGTAAATTGTCATAAAATCATAAAATTATACTTATCTAATATTAAATCAAATGACTCATGAGTTTTAGGAGATAGTTATTATAATATAATGTAGTACAGCAAAATTATTAGGCCTATAGTAATGTTGAATAATTAATATTTGATGATTATAACATTACTAGAATAGATAAACCGTGTAGTAGTAAAATGTAATATTACTACATGGTTTATCACACGACAGCATTTGGTTATTATTTGGGCAAAGTCTGAAATCAAAAGCGCTAGATAAAATCCTCGGAAACAGTCCAAAAAAATTCCATAAAAACCGGAAATAAGTATCCTGCTTATGTCTGGGATCTATGGGTTTTTACTTTTTTTAAATAGTTTTGTATATGCTGAACTTTCTAGTCCAGCGCATACAAAATTATTAAAATGCTGTGTCTCATGGCTATTACATAATTGAACCGTAAAGGTAAACCACATTTAATATAGGTTACATCTAAATACGAGTAAAACACAAGCCTTGAAGTCAGTTTGAATGACAGATATATAAATAAATTGGCTTGGCGGTTGAGAAATGCGTAGATAACTCCGTATATGGCAAGTGTGAAATATCACCGATCTATACCCGGTATAAATCCAATTTAATCTTAAAAAATATATTAACTATAGTGTTACTAGGTGACCCCTGTTTATCGTGCGGAATTTGTACATTTTCCGGGATAAAAAGAATGCTACATCCTTACCCGGGACTCAATGTATGTTCATATCCAGCTAAATTAGTTTAATGTGAAGACGTAACTGACAGACTGACACTTCCGCATTTATAATATTGTTATATTGGTTTGGAAATGCATTTTCGATAAATTAAAATGTCCAGAGAAAAAAAACGGTTCTCTTGCAATAAATTTTCGGAAAAAATAGTTCAATCATAATAAATATGCGATTTATTTTATCTAAGTTTAACTTATTAATATGTCGTATTAAAATTAAGTAATATGTTATATTTAGATGGAGATTTGTCGAATTAAATTTATATTTTTTACGTTTTGAAGAATTCAAGTCTTAGCCGGCCCCTAGACAATCAATTGTATTGTGCAATTCAATTTTATTAAAAAGTTTATTTGACAATTAGATAGGCACGCGATGTTCAATATCAACCCTAGATGGTCAATATAATTATGCAAGACGTGATATTGCGCAATAAAATTGAAAGTCTAGGGGCCCGCTTAAATTAAAGAAAGAATCTTACGCTCACTTCGATGTGGTAAAAAAAACTAACAAGTAACAAGAGCCAGCGGATTAATTCCAACCTTCACCGAAAAGACTGATTTGTAATTCTATTGGCAATTAATTAAAAGCGTAGACAATTTATCAATGAAACAAGCATTTAAAAGTAGGCGATTGTTTAGAGGTAATTTATTAGACAAACACACTTCAATTTAAATTACTGTTTTGACCGATTTTATTGCTGCTTCGTAATTAAGATTTATGTAACGTAACGATAACATTATGTTAATTTAATTAGATGTGCGATATGTTTTAATGTTTTTCGGTAGATGAAAATCCATATAAAATTGAATTTTTACCGAATTCCAAAAAGGAGGAGGTTCTATATTCGGCTGTGGATTTTTTTGTATGTTCAACGATTACTCGGCAGTTTGTGAACCGGTTTGGAAATTTTTTCTTTTTTTGTATAGGGTTTTACTCCAATTTGGTACTACGTTAACAAAAGTGATGACCTGATGATGAGATCCATGAGTAATCGAGGAAACTCCTCAAAATTTATATGAAAACATATGGCGATTTGGATTTTATAAGAAGTATCCTAAGCATATGCTACCATAAAGTAAGATTTTGCACCAAGTTATACCATGGTTGCGAAGAGAACTCCGGATTCCTTATTGATACAGGTTCGGGGGTTTCGGCGTTGTTTTAAGAACTGGAAGCATATTGTACTACTACGAAAATTACATTCATCATTATCATCATCATCACTACCACCACACCATGCATCATCACATTATGACCCTATTATTGGTACTTTTCATCGTCTTTAAGATGGAAACGCGAGTTTCTCGAGCGATTTTGAAAATTATAATGTTGTTTCAAAGTAAATGATTCAAAGTTTTGGTGTTGTGGTTACCAACGTAGCAATTTGATCATGAAATCTAGCATAGATCTTAATATCTATCTAATCTTAATATTTATCTACTTATATTAACGTTGCTTTAAGTAGTTTTAACATAATATTAATACAGAAATAGTTGAGGTTTAGGAGAGTTTCGAAAAATACACTATTAAATAGTAAGAATTATTTCATACTTTTGAGTTCATTGAAGAATAAGTAATGTTATTGTTTTCACTTGGAAGTCGGTTTTAATTGTTTGTTAAAATATTATTAAATAATAAATTTTGTAAGTCCCGCTCATATTCGAGAACGGCTGAACCGATTTGGCTAATTTTAGTCTTGAAATATTCGCGGAAATCCGGGCAAGTTTTATTTTTTATAAAGAATTTTGTTAAATGAAAAATCAGTTTTGTTTGTAAGTAAAAAGTTGTAAAAGTAGGTGTTTACAGTTTTCAAAGTTATTTTGTTAAGGTGACATAATAACACGAGCCACAGTGGCAGATGTAGCTCTAATTACTACAGGTGACAGTGTGACCTTACCCTTTGTTACAGAAAGCCTAGAAAGGTTACGTTTTTGCTCCTAGCTGTTTCTTAATTGTTATTTGCTATGATCAAAGTTCAGTATCCTTATTCTATTTAAATGCACTATAACATCTTTCTTACCTGTTCAGTTTGTATTATGTCAAACAAACACCATACTCGTAATAATATGGTTTTTCTTATCAATCAGAATATAATATTACGTTTGTTTCAATTTTCATGATTTTCATGTTTTAACGTTTCGTAGTTTGATAACAGATTGGATCTAACAAAGAAAGAATCTGTATAATTATGTTGTATTAAAATAAAGAAGTATTATAAATGCGAAAGTGTGTCTATCTGTCTGTCGGTATGTATGTTACCTCTTTACGGCAAAACCGCTGAACCGATTTTGCTGAAATTTGGTATAAAGACACTTTGAGTCATGTTATAGCGCTACTTGTTATACAGGATGTAACAAAGTTAAGTGGTAATACTTTAGGGTGTGTATAGGCTCCCTATATAGAGTTCGCTGTAAAAGTAGCAGCGCTGAAAGAGTAACTTTTTTTCACCTTTGTATGGAAAAATCAATGACGCGCGGACGCTTGCCCAATGCCCATACAAATCACAAAAAAAATTGCTTTTTTTGTGATTTGTATTTTCAGCGCTGCTACTTCACAGTGAACTCTATATAAGAAACACATACCTACACACCCTAAAGTATTATCACTTAGTTTTGTTACACCCTGTATACTATACGTATAAGCTGCCGACTGGTCACATGTACCCGACCAACATCTCAAATAATTCACACGCTCTCAACTCTAATCTCTCTTAATTATTTTATTACTTTAATTCGTTTTATATCTTACATCTTAAATGTCGTTTCTTTTAATTAGAATTACTTTATACGTTAGGATTGCTAATGTTTTTTTGTAAGCCAACCTTTGCTTATTATTTCTTTGCATCTCGAAATTAGTTTTGTCTTTTGGATGCTGATGATAGAAATGTAATAAAATGTAAATATTCCATCCATATAAAATACAGTTAAAATGACGTGCCTATGATTTATACATCTAAAATTTAGTCCTGGGCGCGGTGGTGTCGGTTGTAATTAGTTAATTACTAACTTAAGTTCCACCCACCAAGATATGAGAGTCATTAAGAAATAGAATATGATGTTCTTGGAATACACACACATATGGGCACTATAAAATTATAACAGCATAGCTTATTATTTGCCTTGGTTTCTATTAAATAATTCACCAAATTAGGTGTGGGAGCATTTATTAAGGAAAGAGGGGCACATCGTACCCACCACTGTACCACTTTAGACAACTTTTTGGAATGCTCAACTTTTTAAGACGTTTTATTTGTTAAATTATAGGTGTGTAACAGCTTGGGTACGGTCCATAGACTATCCGATCTTTCTTAAGACAACCTACCTTCACAACACTTTGACAGCGTACCTATTTTAAAGCATCTGCAATAAATACAATGGCTCGTGTAGCAGGGTCATTAGTGACAGGTGAATCGGCAGTCAGTCAGGGTGTATGCGCCGTAATATATGGTTACGGGACTTTCTAATAAACTGTCAGCTTTGTACAAGCTGATACTGTACTTTGTGCTAAACGGACTTAAATTATGTGCGCCAGAAGAAGGGTACTTAGGCAACTGAACAGCGAAGTGAGAAATCAAAATGTATCACAGCGCCGGCCAGCGCCCTGGGTGGTCGTACATTGTACAACCCCCCTTAAAGACACTATAATATGTACTTGATTTGCATGCCGGATAGGCATGTGAAAAATTGGTCCTTCGCTGATCGCTTGCCGGTCGAGTCATTTTCTCCGCTAGATCGGGTCGGATTATAAAAGTACAGCAACAGTGTTCTTTTGAATAAACTTAGGCACGTTAATTTAACTTGTTTTATATGCAACCAGATACCGGAAAAAGGTTAAGAGATAAAAAGTTGTTTCGATATATAAGTAACAGTCGAAGTGTATGAAATCGTTAGTTTTTCTGAGATTACAATTTGCAAAGCGCAAGCATAGGTAGTGCATTTTTTGGTCTCGAATAAGCTATTGTTAAAATTAATGCTTACATTGATTGACAAAACATTATTTATTTATGATACCTTATGATTTGAACATAGCCTGTGCCTTGAAAAGATCAAGGCACAGGCTATGCAACCTCTCACTATCATAGTTAATTGAGAATATAGTATGTCTTGTCAGCTTAATGATACACGCTGAATCTCATTATATCTTGACATAGTATGGAGACCTAATAACTTAGCATACCTACTCTGCGGTCTTACTTTAAGAACTACCTTTATTAATAAACTTTTTAATGATATGGCTTGTTAAATTATAAATATTTATCCCCATTCAAAACTATCAAGATACTCTTAAAAAGTTGCAATCTCTCCTTACCTGCTTGTATTGAGAATAGTGAGTAAACACGTGAGCAAAAACAGAACCCTCTGAAATGAAATAAAATGAAATGAAATGCTAAATAGGTTAACAAAGTTAACACTTTCAGAATGTCTATTGTCTACATGAGGCCTACCACCGATTCGGGAACTACCCCGGCGAGAAGAACCGGTTATACTTAGTATGTAAAAATGTAGTACAATTTATAGTATAGAAGCGGCCTATGGTTTGTCAGCTTATTTTTCCCAAGGTGTGCTATCATTGAGAAAATTAGTTACCTTATAATAAACCTTAGCACACTCTTTCTGACTTAGTCCGGTAAAAACTAGCGGCATCAAACCTTGTCTATGGGGTGATAAATGTTAGTCATTAAGGGCATTTCCTTTAATTAGTAGGGCGGGACCCTCGTGGGAACGAAACGGAGTCCCTACTCCCTGCGTCAGTATAAACTGTCATTGTATACATTGTATCATGATATTATGACATACTATCTTAGTACTAAGTAGGTATATTACATTCACACTATATACGCATAAGTAAATATAATATAAAAATATCCAGATATTAAGTTATCAGTAGCTGTTAAGAATTTGACTACATTCATCAATATTTTTTATTTAAAATCTTTAATATATATCTTTAAACGAGCAATTCTTGTATAATATATGTATATAATATATAATTGGAATCTCGGAATCGGCCCCAACGATTTTCATGAAATTTAGTATATAGGGGGTTTCGGAGGCGATAAATCGATCTAGCTAGGAATCATTTTTAGAAAATGTCATTTTATTCGTGTTTAATCGAATACCGAGCAAAGCTTTATACGTGGGAGAGCCATGCTTCGGCACGAATGGGCCGGCTCGACCGGATAAATACCACGTTCTCACAGAAAACCGGCGTGAAACACGGAAGTTGCTTTCCATCAGGTGACCCGTTTGCTCGTTTGCCCCTATTTCATAAATAAATAAAAAAAGCTCGGTCAAATAGCTAGTTAATACTAAAAAGAAACATCTGTATCTTTTGATAGATAGCTTCAAAATATAGACATCGACACTACTGGACCGCTTTGAATAGGCAAAATAGGTAGAATATACTATACACGACAAAAGATATTGTAATCTTAAGTATATCCATTCAATGAACCATAGCTGCGTTTTTGTGCTTAAAAATACATACCAAATATTTTTAAAACTCGAAGCGTCTTTGGATTCAAAGGGCAGGTCTACAATTTCTTATCTATAAACGCTATTAAGGTAAGGTTAGACAGGGGTGGCCTAGTTCGGGGGTCACCTATACAAACACGGGGTGTCGTGGAGGTTGGGGATGGGGGTATAAAATGACTCGACACGCTAACCGCTTGTTAGGAGCTAAAAGGGTTTTTGTCGGCTGCACTGATTTAATGTCATATTCCGTTGAGTATTTCAGCTATATAGTATAAAGCCCAAGATTAATGAACAAAAAGAGATTTAGCTTTATATAAAGGCCGGCTTACATTGTTTCAATCCAGTGATCCAATCAGGCGCTGGATTGAATTACTGGATTGGAAAAATTTGCATTTTTTTAAGTAATATTGCTAACTAAAGGTGGATTGCACCAACTTACTTTAACTATAACTGGAATAAGTTATCATGTCATCCTAGGTTCTATTATTATTTATTACTTTAAACGTTATTTTTTTTAACAAGAAAATGGATTAAAATATAAATCGTAGCATGAAAAACGCTGTTATTAATAATTACAGTTTATCTAACATTGAATATAAATGGTATCACGAAGTTTTGTCACGCTATTGGTATCAAGGTTTGTCCTAGATATTTTTCAGAATTAATTGATACCTAGACCTACAGATAATGATCAAGATAGAAATAACTTTTAAAATAGATATTAATTATTAACAGTTAAAACCGTTCTATTTTAAGGATACAAAATATTTCACGTTCAATAAAAGCTAGTTTTTTTTGACGGGCAATTGGGCCACCATACACTCCTACCACTGCAGCTCCTGTGTCGCCAGGATAATCAACCATGAAAAGCCTTTGACAATAATAAATAATCTTAGGGGTGCCCGAGGGACAAGCTTAATCTGCCTTGGGAGTTGGGTCCCTCAACGAAATTTAATCAGAAGAAAGGAGGAGTAGGAGATATTCATTTTTTAAAGATACTTGCTTTTGCCCGCAACATCGCCCGCGTGGAATTCTGATAACGACATAATTTCAGGAAAAAGAAACTTTAAATAGGAAAATTAACTTTTTATACATCAAATATTATAATAATAATAAACACTTTATTGCTCACAATCATAAGAAATTACAAGCTCAAATTAAAACAATTATCCAAAATATGTGGGCAAAGGCGGTCTTATCGTTAAAAGTGATTTCTTCCAGACAACCTTTGTGTTAACTGGAGAACTTTAATGTAAGCGGAAGTATAGTTATTTCATTATTTGTATAAGAAGTAGGGACGAAATATATAAATACTAGCTGTTACCCGCGACTTCGTCCGCGTGGACTTCAGTTTATAGCGCGCGATGTCAACAAAATTGGTGTCAAAAGCTTTTATAAAAAAACCCTGGTACCCCTTAAATCAATACAGCTGTGCAGTGTGCACACAATAAGTATTTAATTTTTTTATATTAAACTTTATATTTTATGCCAAATTTTAAAGCTTATTCAGCCCTCCAATTACACAACTTTACCCATAAAATATTTATCATTGATAGATTTAAGGTTACGTCACTGCACAGATAAAGTACTGAGTTATTTAATACCGTAGAATAGATATAACAATCGAAAAAAATCGAAACTTAAATGTAAGATGATACCACGTCTTATAGAAAGACTTTTGAGCAAGCGTCAGCGCGATGTAGAAGACGCACGGCGCCATCTATTATGAATTGTTGGAACTAACTTAATTTGAACAAATTTACGCATTTTCACCCCCTTACAACCCATTTTTCCAGTAAAAAAGTAGCCTATGTCCTTTCTCAGGCTTTAGACTATCTGTATACAAAATTTCATTACAATCGGTTCGGAAGTTTTGGCGTTTGGCGTGAAAGCGAAACTGACAGACAGACAGACAGACAGACAGACAGAGATACTTTTGGCGTTTGGCGTGAAAGCGAGACTGACAGACAGACAGACAGACATATATACTTTCGCATTTATAATATTAGTATAGATTATGTGCACACTGCATAGCTGTTTTTGGGTATTTTGATTAATTAAGGGCCGCGCTACACCGGAATGGAGCTGCCATGCGAGGCGAGCACTTTCAGCGCTGCCATTCCGGTGTAGCGCGGCCCTAAGAGGGGTACCACCAGGGTTTTAAAAAGTTTTTAAATTTGACACAAATTTTGTTGACACCGCGCGCTATAAACTAAAGTCCACGCAGACGATGTCGCGGGCAACAGCTAGTTATGAATAAAAACAATATTATATAGTAAAGTAGGTATGATTAGTTCTGTTACAATAATAAAGTAAAAAATAAAACGCCATCTGTTTTCATATATTAGAATTAAAATGTTGATTGCATTGATATATTTTCTGGATGGAATATAGGCCAACACGGTACACTCGAACTCCTTTATTTTAGAGCGCCTTAATCTGTTGTCAACTGTTGTCACATATATTAGAAATGCAGTAGGAGTTCTATAAGATGAGATAGATTGATTATTATTATACCAAGTGATTATATTATTAAACATGATATTCTAACGTATTAAAAACTATAAACAAAAACATACTAACTAATAAGTATGATTAGTTCTATGTTACAATAAAGTAAAAAATAAAACGCCATCTGTTGAATCGTATTAGAACTAAAATGTTCATTCCATCGATATATTTCTGGATTTTTTATAATATTATACATAAAATATGTTTAAGATTTTTGAAATTTTATTTTAATACACATCCAAGACCCAGGAACATTGAAAACTTTTTGTTCCGCCTGTGGGACTCGAACCCAGGACCCCCGGGATGAGCGCTGGCCACGCGCAATGCGAATTCATTTTCATCGATATTTTCATGGAAATAAGATATTTTCCCACATCAAAATGTAGCCTATGTCCTTTCTCAGACTCTAGAATAACTGTATACAAAATTTCATTGCAATCGGTTCAGTAGTTTTGGCGTAAAAGCAAGACAGACAGACAGACAGACAGACAGACAGACAGACAGAGATACTTTCGCATTTATAATATTAGTATAGATTATTAAATAACATGTAAGTTACATAATTATTAAAACTATATAGATACATACACAATATGATAAATACTTAGATATATAAAAATATTATATTCCTACGAATATTAAATTAAGAAGTTACAATCTATACCTTATCTAAAAGATATTTGTGCAATTTAGATTTAAATATTCCAAAAAATATAGCCTATGTCTCTTAGGGACACCAGCTATCTAGGTGTTAGGTAATTTTTTTGCAATCGGACCAGTAGCTTTAGAGATTACCTCCTAAAAACAAAAAAAAAACTAACTTTACCTCTTTATTATTTATTTATTAACATTATGTATAAGTGTAGAAATGCTAGATAATAAAAATTACTCGAAGTCGCAATTTCTGAAGATCTTTTATAAAATGACATAAATTAATTATTTATTAATTATTATATATGGCTGCTGTTAAGCATTAGTGTTTCATCCCACATAAAATCGGATTTTGAGTTAATAATGCAGTTTTGTTCTTTATAACATAAGGTTTACGACTGTGAAATCCATTTTTTTGAAAACCAACTGTATCATATTCTAGAGTACATAAATGGTTAATGCTTATTCCTGTAAGTGAGGTTTTATATATAGAATTTATGTACTATGTTTCTAAAATGATTTGCCCTTAAACCGCTGAACCGATTTTGATAAAATTTTGTATGCAGATACTTTGAATCAATTAAAATGACATTAGATACTTTTTGTCCCGTAAAATGTACGGTTCCCGCGCAGTCAACAAAAATGAATTTGGCTTATGATATCGATATTGAGTACTTGTAGATATTACGTAAGGTTTTGGAGAAGGATATCCATACTTCCATAAATGCTAATATTATAAATACGAAAGTGTGTCTGTCTGTCTGTCCGTCTGTCTATCTGTATGTCTGTTACCTCTTCACGCTCAAACCGTTGAACCGATTTGGCTGAAATTTGGCATGGGGATACTTTGAGTCCCGGGAAAGGACATGAATACTTTTCATCCCAGAAAAATGCACGGTTCCCGCGCGATAAACAAGTTTTTACTTTTTTAGAATAATATTTTTTATCATGGAAAATGTTCGGTTTTCACGCAATAAACTTTATTAATTTGCGTTTAAGCTGCTGAACCGATTTTGATTAAATTTAGATAATGTAGAAATAATTAGTTTATCACGTGCAGAGTTGGGCAAAAAGTAATTAGTAATTTCAATCAGATTACAAATTAATCAGATTGATGAAGTAATTGTGCATCTGAAATTACCCGTAAGTTAATTAGTTAATAATATGTATAAAATGTATTCTAATTTTAGTTTGCAATCAGATTAATAATTTAATTAGACTAACGAGTATTTCAATAATTATGCCGAATGTCCAATGCTGGTAATTATAATAAATAAAAAAACTCCCACACCGGTTTCGGTGGCGGTGGCCGGTTTCAATAAAACCAGGCCAGTTACGCAGGAGTAATATCATAGTGCCCAAGTGTGTGCGCAATACACAAGAGCATTCTGGGTTCAATGAAACCAGGCCAGCTACGCAGGAGTAATTTTATAGTGCCCAAGTGTGTGTGCAATACACAAGAGCACTCTGGTTTCAATGAAAACAGGCCAGTTAAGAAGGAGTAATTTTATAGTGCCCAAGTGTGTGCGCAATACACAAGAGCACTCTGGTTTCAATGAAAACTGGCCAGTTAAGAAGGAGTAATTTTATAGTGCCCAAGTGTGTGCGCAATACACAAGAGCACTCTGGTTTCAATGAAAACAGGCCAGTTATGTAGGAGTAATTTTATAGTGCCCAAGTGTGTGCGCAATACACAAGAGTACTCTGCGGGAAGCGCGGGAAGGGAAGAAGAAGCGGGAACTCTCTGTCCTTTCCCGAGACATAACGTATCTGCATACCAAATATCATCAAAATCCATTGTAGCGGTATAAGCAGAAATAATTTTATTTAACGCCTGGGAACCGTACATTTTTCCGAGATAAAAATGGTCCTATGGCCTTTTCCGGGACTCAAAGTATCTCCATACCAAGTTTCATCAAAATCTGTTCAGCAGCTTAGGCGCAAAATACGAAACTTTATAACGCGGTAACCGTACATTTTTCAAGACAATAATTATCTTATGTCCTTTCACGAGAGTCAAAGTATGTGCACACCAATTTTCATCAAAATCGGTTCAGCAAGTCAAGTTGAAATCCATGTAGCGGTATAAGCAGAAATCATTTTTATTGAATGCCTGGGAACAGTGCATTTTTTCGGAATAAAAAGGATCCTATGTCCTTTTCAAGGACTCAAAGTATCTCCATAGCAAATTTCGGAAAAATCGGTTCAGCGTTGTGGGCGTGACGAGGAAATTTTATACGAGTACAATAGGACATTAATGTTATATGTAAAAAGCCCTATAGCAATATAGCATTAACCATTTTTATACTTTTTCTCTTAAAACCGAATGTAAAATAAATTTCTTTTTTCATAATCATAGTCTACGCATTTCAACAAAAAAAATGATACCGCACAATAACATTTTTTTTGCTTAAAATAAACAGAGAATAAAGATTATCCAAAAAAAACTTAAAACGCCGATTACTCAAAACTAGTTCGATGTGGGATGACACACCAATGCTTAACAGCATCCAATTATAATTAATTTGTTCCTTAACAACGATGTCCAAAAAAGTTGTTTTTATTATTCGTAGGTTAAATTAATTAAAACTGCTCTAGTAACATAATTTTGCTTAACATTAATTACGTACCGTTCACAAAATTGGCGCATAATGTCTCTAATTACTGCAGTAAATGCTCATTATTGGTCCATAAATGCGATAAAGATCCTAAATTAAGGTCGTCTTAATTAAAAACTTAAGCACTAGCTTTCGAATGAAACCTACTGTCAACCTGAGAAGTTGCATCAATCATTCAACAATGGCCCGCAAAAGATGAAGAAGGTTACGACTTATAACTGATAACAGTGATGATGAGGATGATTAATGCCAAAACGATGATAGTTCTTTAGGAGGAACAAAATGAAGCCGTTAGCGCTCTTATACAGCGATTTCCCCAACCCAACCTAATATAACGATTAAGTCAAATTGCAGTCGTAATCCTAATCTATATTTGATGTCTCAGTGATTAATCTTGTTAATGACTTTTATCCTGCTTTTTTATGGCCATCTTTATCTGGATAATTTATGGCTCATGCCGTTTGTTTTGGCAAGACATGTCCAATCTATTTATGGTTAAAAAAATTCTGTTTTTAAGTCAATGCTGTTATTTTGTAAATATTTTACACTTTCCTATTTTTTCTCATCATTGGTACTTACCTACTAAGGTACTAAATGGTTTTTATTTTCTCAATGTTTCCTCTATCTCAGAGCCCTTGTTGTTGCTACACCATCAGCAATTGACCCTTTTTTTTATATTTTGTGTAACTATCTTTTTCGTTACTAGGTAAGTATATTTTGGTATTGTTTCTGTGTTTTATTTTCTTGGTATCGTAATTTCTTTTTCCTGCGTTAGTTTTCACATTTCTCCCCTGTTCAAAGCTCAGTTCCAATAGCACCTTGCTGACGGGACTGACCTTGAACAGGGGAGAACTCGGTCATAATGCCAATCTGTTTTTTTGCAATCATAATGCCAATCGCTGCCTGACACTTACTAACGCCTCCGTGGTCTAGTGGTTAGAGCGTGGCTCTCGACTCCGGAGGTTGTGGGTTTGAATCCCGCGTTGGAAACATATTATTTCCAAGTTTGGTTAGAACAATGCAGGCTGATCACTTGATTGTCTGACAAGTAAGATGATCCATGCGTCGGATGGGCATGTAAAAAGTCGGTCCTCCGCCTGATCTGTCGTGTCGTGTCGGTCTTCCGTCCCACGGGTTATGAGAGTGAAAGGAATAGAGAGTGCTCTTCTATACTGCGCACACACTTGGGCACTATAAAACTACAACAGCACTATAAAACACTATAAAACTATAACAGGCCTGGTTTCAATGAAACTGGCCACCGTCACCGAAACCGGTGTGGGGAGTATTATTATGACACTTAGTCCTGAGTGCTTCTTCGCTATCGTTATCAACGATGTGTTAAGTCAATTTCCATATATTTTTGAAAATATATGGGATTTGGTCTAACGCATTGCAATCGCGTTGACACTCTCTCACACTCTCGATATTTTGATAAAGCACTCAGGTCTAAGGCCACTCTGTCCCCTGCTGTGACCCTTACTCCAAGTGTGACCTGATCTATCGCATGACGTACGATCGTTAGCCAGGGCGCTGATACTGGGCACGCGATCAGATTGTCGAGGAATTGTTTTAGTTCGTGTTTCAATTATTACAAACTTTTATAATTGACTATTACCTGGAATAGGTGTTGTGTGTGTATTTGGTGCAACTTCATGGTGTGAATTTGCACCAAATTGTGCTATATAATTTACGAACATATTTTTTTCATTACGAACTTTTTATAAAACAACGTACTTTTACTGTTACATTTTGGTATTCATCATGATTGTGATCACTATGGTCATCATTATCGGGTCACTGTTTAATCATTGAAGCAACTTGTCAGGTTGATGGAGTAGGTTTCATTCGAAAGCTAGTCCTTAGAATTTAATTAAGTACTTAGACCTCAATTTAGGATATTTATCGCATTCAAGGGCCAATAAGGAACGCATACTGCAGTAATTAGAGACGTTATGCACCAACTAACTCTAAGGTATAATATGTTTACTGCCAGCGTTGCCAGAAGTCCCGATTTTGGCGGGACGTCCCGATTTTTTCGTCAAAATTAAATGTCCCGCACGGGACAGGCTCAGTCCCGCTTTTCGGGGAAAGCCCGAACGTACGTGCAGCGTGCTGAGAAAGACACGTACTGCGTAATGAAGATAAGAGTGTGGGAGGTAGAGGGGTGGATTTTCTTTGGCTACTATTGCTATCTATTGTCCCGTAATTTGGCTCTATTGCTATCTATTGTCCCGTTATTTTTATCATTTTATTTGCGTTAAATAACGTTATTTCACGCAAATAAAATGATAAAAATAAAAAAAAAAACTTTCGATTTTATGCCTTTTTTTACTTTGTCCCGCTTTTGACTGGCGAATCCCGTTTTTTGACTCAAAAAGTTCCAAAGTCCCGACTTGGCACAAAAAAAATCTGGCAACGCTGTTTACTGCACAGTGTATATACCTACTCTTTATTAACTTAGATTCACATTCGGTTTGAAATGGGGTAAAAGACAGATCTGCTCTCTTTTTATGAAACATTTTGAAATATTATATTCCAAATTTCGTATGAAATTATAAAACGATAATCATCTAAGTGAGACCACAAATTAGGTTTTCAGAACAAACATGTAAATAACACTAATAAACCACAAAGTACCCCTCAAACTACTGAAAACGTTGATTATTCATGAATCAACCATTAATCTAAACATCATTAGTATTAAAATAACAATTTTAATACCATTAAAATCTGACACGAACCTGGCTGGCCAAACATACTTAGCAGCGTGTAAAAATAAACGTCACTATGGCAACGGAGACCAAACAAACCGAAACCATTGAAATGTGTACTCTAATTCATGGGAATTAGGTAGCTTTTACCATAATTGAGTTTTATGTAAAAAATGGAAGTTATTCAAATACGTGAAAATGGTCATTAGTGGGATTAAAAATTTTTGTTTAGAAAATGCTGCGTCACGAGCGTTTTATTCGTTTCTATGTAAACGATTGTTTCAGACAAAGAGAGTGGAAATATTATAATAGGGTTTCTATTTTTTTTTTAATGAAATAAGGCGGCAAACGAGCAAACGGGTCACCTGATGGAAAGCAAATTCCATCGGCCATGGACACTCGCAGCATCAGAAGAGCTGCAGGCGCGTTGCCGGCCTTTAAGAAGGAAATAGGGTAATAGGGGAGGCTAGGGATGGGATGGGAAGGGAATAGGGGAGGGTAGGGAAGGGAACAGGGTAGGGGATTGGGCCTCCGGTAAACTCACTCACTCGGCGAAAAACAGCGCAAGCGCTGTTTCACGCCGGTTTTCTGTGAGAACGTGGTATTTCTCCGGTCGAGCCGGCCCATTCTTCTATTTCTTGTCTTATATGAAGTTAAATCTAAATTAGTTACGAATTTATATTATGTAACTTAAATTATTTTTATTAAGTAATTTGTATTTTTTTCTTTGCAGATTTGATGAGCGATGACACATCCAGCCACGAATGAAGTAAGTTCATTTGTTTTATTAATGTCAACCGAATGCTGGACACACACGAAACAGCTTACGCTAACCACGTCAATATCACCTTTTAAATTCTTTGACCGATTCGGTTAAATAAAGAAAAAAGTCTTAAAATGCAATCTCAAAAATAATTGAAAGATTTCTCATCATTCGACGGTTTAACATTAAAAACAATTTCAAGGTAGTTATACAGAATTATGTCATTAGTGATTTGCGTAAAGACCGTCAAATGAGAACGGTAAAGTAATGACACGCGAATTGGCGGGAAACGGTGAGGACCACTTGCGGTTTCGTCCGTCACCGACCGCACAAGTCGAAAACGATTTCGGGTTATGAAGCTGACGAAGATGGCCGATATTTGGTTTTTAATATTAATTTTATGCTATTTAGGTTTTAGATCAAAATCGAAATAATTTTGATTTCGACAAAATCAATCCCACCAAAAACGTTTCTTGTAAAATGTTGCCGAGATGACCATAAATCATAATATATTAAGGTTTACCCTGTGAAAAAAATTTAAAGCTCATGTAGAGCCAAGCTTCTGAATTTACACGGCCTAATTCTACTGACCCTTACTCAAACAAATTCTACATGCTTACCAGTAAAATGTGTACGGCTTCGCCGTTTCGCTACCGTCGCGGAGTTGATGCAAATATTTCGTTTTTAGGGTACCGTACCCAAAGAGTAAAAACGGGACCGTATTACTGAGACTTCGATGTCTGTCTGTCTGTCTCCAGGCTGTAACTCAAGAATGGTAATAGCTAGAGAGTTGAAATTTTCACAGATTATGTATTTCTGTTGCCGCTATAACATCAAATATTATTATTTTTTAACAAAAAATTAAAACCGACTTCCAAGGTAAAAACAAAAGTAATATTCTTAAAAATAATCTAAAAAGAATCAAATAATTCTTATTCCTTATTATAGTGCCGTCTTCAGACTTCGCCTAAACCTCAACTATTTCTGTACTCAATCTTCGTCCTTTTGAAGTCGCTACCAGCCTGGAAAAGTTCTGAGATCCTTCACATAGAACTTACGCTAAGGTATTAGCTGGTACCGACTTCAAAAGCAGCAAGCAGTCGATTACGGCTGCAAAAAGCCTACCCAGGAAAGACTCGGTCAGCAAAATAATTCCCAGGTCGATTCACAGACTCCAACACTGACATCGACGACGCGGACGCAGTCATTATCCAAAGGGATGCATATTGCATAGTGCACACTGCACAGAATATTGTCTTCCTCCCGCACGCGCACCCCCGCTTGGTGACGCCCACTATCGTTATATTTTAATTTCGCCAATTTCAAAACTAAACGTCCGATTTTAATCATTTACAGACCAAATGTTATCTACATAAACTGTACTTAGTGATGGAATAATTTATTTTCATAAGGATTAATAGCATAAGTAAAATAAACGCATTTAAATGTAGTCCAAAAAAATCAAGATTTTTAAATAAAAAAATGGTTATTGTGCCTCACTCGACATAGATAAGTATAGTGTGTTGTGGACTTTTTTGTAGATATTTATAAGATCTACAATCACTTAGAACATTTTATGGTTCTATCTTTTATAGTTTCGGCAGCGTACGCAAAATAAGTAACTTTTCTGGTTGATTTTACACCTGGCGTCCGAAAAACCCAAATATCTTACGAAACACAATTTTTTTCAAGATAAAATTTAGCCTAGATTCAACAGAAATATTGTAGAATTCGTTGGCTTTTGCTTGGAGTAGTATAAATAAAGCCAAAATCCTCGAACTTGTATCTATAAGGATTCAAAAGTTCTGTTGGGTACCTTCGGAACCAGGGTACATCCTGGTGCAAAATCTTACTTTTTGGTAGTATATGCCTGAAACACTTCAGAAAAAATTGAAATCACTATATGATTCCATATAAATTTTGAGGAGTTCCCTCGATTACCCATGGATCTCATCATCAGGTCACTTTTATGAACATGGTACCAAATTCGAATCAAACCCTATACGACACAAAAATAATTTTGTAAATCGGACCACAAACGGCTGAGTGATCGTTGAACATAGATAAAAAAAAACATACAGCCGAACGTATTACCTCCTCCTTTTTGGAAGTCGGTCAAAAAACAAAATACCATACAAAAAACGTGATTTTTCAAACATTTTTTGCTCGGTATCAATGATGACAACATGTAGGCACTTGAAATTTTCACAAAAGACTTAATTATATGTGTACTTTAATAAATAATATTAATATTAAAATAAAATAATAACCGGGCTCCCATGCAAAAAACACAATAATTGGCCTATTTTTGCTCTATAACGGTACGGAACCCTTCGTGCGCGAGTCCGACTCGCACTTGGCCGATTGTTGATCTGAAGTTTGTAACGAAACAGCCGAGCCATACATATTTACTGATATGTAGAATTTGTTAAAGTTAGGGTAAGTAGAATTAGGCCATGTAGATTCAGAAGCTTGGCTCTACATGAGATCTCATATCTTTTTCACAGGGTAAACCTTATGTGGTCGTCTCGGCAACATTTTACAAGAAATGTTTTTGGTGGGATTTCAGTTCTTTTTGTAAGTTGGTTTTTGTAAGTACTTATTTCAAGGTTTTTAATTATTGTCTACAGTCCCTTGTAAACTCTTATATCCTAATTCATGAAATTGGTCAAAGTATAATATAAACCTCCCCCCATTTTAGGGGATGGGGGGCGTTACAAGTTTATGAATTTTTTGTCGGTTGTATACTAAACTGAGATTACATACCAAATTTCAGCTTTAAGAAATATTAAAAAAAACTCTTAGATTCTTAATATAAAATTGTTAAACGTAGAGATATGATGATAATAAATCGAGTCATCTTAGATTCTCGTGGTTATTAAATAATAGATAACTTTGGCCGTTTAAAAAGTATTAAAAAAACAAACTAAAGTACTTATTATAACTACATAAATATTATTATGAAACGTTGCCGATTACCGAAAATGAAGATTGAAGATAAGATTTGGCTGCGTTTGGTCTTGGCACTGGGAGAATTCACAGGAGTAAGCGTTTAGCCCGTGAATTTCCTGATGCCTTAGCCGAATGTGGTCAGTCGTCGAACAAGAAGAAAAGAAGAGAAGCTGAAGAATCAAATTTAACCTTATTTTTGGTGCAAAAAATTACAAAATTAGAAAAAAATCGGCCAAGTGCAAGTCGGACTCGTGCACGAAGGGTTCCGTACCGTTATGAAGCGAAAGTTGGCAAAGAAATGTGTTTTTTGTATGGGAGCCCCTCTTAAGTACTTATTTTATTTTTAATTATTAAAGTACAAATATAATTAAGAATATTGTGAGTATTTCAAGCCTCCCTTAAATATTTATTTTATTTTGTTTTTAGTATTGATTGTTATAGCGGCAACAGATATACACGATCTGTGAAAATATCGGAAGTCTAGCTAGACTTCACTATAGCGGTTTTTGAGATACAGCCTAGAGATAGACGGACAGACTGACAGACATTCTCAGTAATAGGGTCCCGTTTTTACCCTTTGGGTACGGAACCCTAAAAATATAAACATACGGAGACTCACTAACAGCGTAGCTTATTATGTGTATCGGAGAATATTCAAAGTTCAAAAGTTACAAACTCGAGTTTCGTTGTGTAAAATACGTTAAAAAAATTTCTTCTTAATTATTTAACTGATATATTTTTAAAATACTTTACATAAGATGACTATTGTAGAAAAGGGCATGCCCATTAATGTTATTCTGTCCATTATTTTGTGGAAAGAATTCCATTATTTTGTTTGTGGTGGCTGCTATACATTCAGTTGTAATTAGAAACTTTTTCTCGTCCACTGCTCTATTTTCGAACAGTGTCTAGTTTTAGCAAGTCATCGACAGAGTAGCGACTTAGCGAGTACGCAGTGAAAAACGTTTTCGAGATCACGACACTTTTTACATCGCCTGCGAACGCGAACGTTATGAACAACGGGATTTTTAACACCACCGTGTTTTACATAGCAAATGACGTTAAATAATTAACTTTTTTATTCGTAATATTTTGAATTGTTGTATCAGATACATCTGGGTAATCGAAGTGATTGAAACTAAGAGCCTGTCCACACGCGCGTTGCGTTATCGTTGCGTCGATGCAGCGCTGCCTTTGCGTTGTTTTACATACAAATACTTAAGTAATACACCTATTTATTATTCGTAGGTAATAACCAAGGTGTGTCTTTTGTCACAAGTCACTACTCAACAGTTATGGCGTTTGTAAAATATAGTAAAAAATATGAATTTAACTAGTTAAGTACGTAAATTAAAAACTACAGTCTACAAGTAATAATCATTCATATTCATAACTACCAAAACAACGTGTCTTGCCTTTTGCCTGAGTTTACCTGTGCATTCAATTGCCTAATTTATGCAGATTATACTGATATAATAAATATAAAAGTATGTATGTCTGTTTGTTGCCCCTTCGCGCTAAACCACTAAACCTTTTAGATAAAATTTGGTATCGATATCTTTAATCTATATCCCGGCCCAGGGCCCCGGAAAGAATATACATACCTAGGATACCTATCATCGCAGCCAAAGTCACATTTAACGAATGTCTGCATGAACAGAGTCGCAACAACTAGTGTACATATAAATTATACATAATATTTTTTTTTTATGTGAAGCTAGCTTATGTTTCGCCGGAAGTGTAGCGAAGTATCAATCTAACAGGATACCGCACACGGCACAATGCCACGATCTGATGTTGGGAGGTAACACACTACTTCCTGTTACATTGTTTTATCGCGGAATACATAATTCCCGACACGACCTCCAAGTGACAAGCGTAGCGATTTTTAAATCACGTCCAGACTCCAGAGTATTTTGCTGTGTAAATATTGTAAAACACAATTTCTAGACCTTATTATAATATTTTGGTAACAACTTATAGAGGAATTCGTATATCGCGAATGAACAGTATAAAAAATATCCCAGATGTCTTTTTACAGGATTCTAAATATCTCCATCCAAGTTTTCATTAAAAATTGTTGTAGCGTAATACTTCAAAAGCTGGACAAGATACCACAAACAAATAGATGAACACATTTTTGCGTTCATAATATTACTATGGACTACCAACAGTTAATAATATTTGCCAGCATTTTTACATATCAGATATTTGTGAAAACCTAACATAAAAAGCATGTCGTCAAAACAGCCTCGCTTATTTTATAGTAGATATTGGACGGAAATAATGTATTATTTTAAGTGTGTTGTTGTTGTTATTTTATTTTAATGTATTTATTATTTTATTTTACTCGCTAATCGCTCTCGCCCGTGTCTTGGCGCGCTCGTGACAGTTATGCATGTATATTGTTACTGATCGCGTCGAACAATCCGCGCGGTAATCCATACGTAATGAATCGTTTAACGACGCTTATGCTACCGTTACACGCGTTAGCTATGAACTAGTTGAGATGAGGTAAATATTATACCACAGTTTGATGGATTATGTTTTTTTATAATTTATAAGATGTGAATAAATTAAATACATATACATTTATATAGATACATTTATTTGTTACAGCTTTTGTTTACCTTTTACACAATATTATGTTATAATATGTATGTAGGTACTGTCAGAGAAGTTGATTCCTAGGCAGATGGGGGTCCTACGTGGTTTGGTCGCGTTACGTCAAACCCAGCTGACAGATCAAATTAACATTGACATAACCCGACCAAACAACGTAGGTCCGTCAGTTGACGGTAGTGCAGATAGTACAGTAGAGTAGGCAGTTGCCTAGGAATCAATTAGATGGTAGGTACATACTTAGTAACGGTATATTATTTCGGTAGTAAAAATATAAGTTGTCTACAATGATGCTATAAATTATAATCTAGATTTTATGTTTGTGTGTTGACTGTTGAAGCCAAGAATGACAGCGGGAAGCTTTACTTTTTGCATTTAGTAAATTTTATGCACGTATCTTATAAAATAATGGTTAAGTATAAAAAAAAGAAAATTCAACACAAAAGTGCAATGAAATTCCTCTTTTAGTTCAGTTTAGAGCGATCAATCTTATCAGATAATGTGCAGTCACATCATTGTCTCGCGTCTCCCATAAGACAGTGACAAAAACTCCCCAACGGTCACTGACCTGTGCGTGACACGTACTTATGAAAATGTATAGAGACATGATGCACATTCAACTAGAATATGATTGCCGAGGGCTATTAGAATCGTATTACCTGGGGGGTAAGCCAAGATCCTTTCTTTATCGCTTCTTTAGAGAATCGCTGATCAAAATGTATGGAATTGACATAAGACGTCGAATCGTCTTATGTCAACGTCATATTAACGAACGATTATGTCAACTCCATACATTTTGATCGGCGATTCTATATAACGAAGCGACAATGAAAAAGTTTTGACTAAATGGCCTGATGCATCGGATGGGCATGTAAAAATCGTCCTGCGCATTTCTCGCTGGTCGTGTCGATCAAGAGCCCCGAATGTTATAACGTATAAGAGGAAAAGAAGTGTACTGCGCACACACTTGAGCACTTAAATATTACTAAAAATAAGAACGGGCTGAATTTAAACTATGGATTACCGCAAAGTAACGCCTGATTCCATTAACTATTTAAAAAAAATACTTCTCCATAGCTGACCTAATTTTGAATGAAACTGGACACCGTCACCGAAACCTATCTTAAAAAGATTAACACGTTAGTCGTAACACGAAAGCTCAAAACTCGAAACATCCGTCGTGGGTGGGAAAAGTTGCACCAAAACTCGTTTATGGCGCGGGAATCGTACATTTTTTTGGGATAAAAAGTATCCTATCTCCTTTCCTAGGACTCAAAGTTTCAGCAAATTTCAGCAAAATCGGTTCAGCGGTTTGGGCGTGAAGAGGTAACAGACAGACAGACTGTCACACTTTCGCATTTATAATATTAGTTTGTGCACAGCAAAGTGTCTACACAAACTACTACTGCTTACTACCAACTAGCTACCAAGCGTTGAAACGAAGACATCAAAGTTTTTACTCCAAATACCACTGTCCCCGATCTATCGCCTATACGTACCACATTCTCGAGATTATCACGGCAAGATAACGAACCCCATAAGCAGCACTAACGAAGTTTATATAAAAACTAGTTCAATTTCTAACACTATTCAATTTAAATGAACACCATAAGCCAAGCGTTAGTGTCTTACTTTGTAGTTTGAACCTATGAAAGCAAGTCTTGTATCTAATGCTGGCTATACCTACACCATCCTTCCTATCGTGCAATCGGCATGACGCTACCGATTGGATCAGTTAGAACTGACCGTGTGTGGGTTTGCATGACTCATGCCAATCCACTCCCATTGGTTTCAAGAAGTATTCACCTAAATAATAATCAAGTAAACTTACTGTTAATATATTTATCTTTGTCTTGTTATTTATCTTTAGCTTGATTGTCATAATCGTGATAAATAATTATATTGAATTTTCCTAGATACAGCAGTAGCTGGTACTATTTACAGGAGAGGTATTTAAAAATACTTATTTAACGTTATGTAGAAGTAAAATAAATAGATTAGAATAAAATTTGTATAACTTTTGCATAAAAGATTTGGATAATATCAATGAATTTCGAACAATTCCAACCTTAATTCTACATAATTTGCGTGTCCAATTCAGGATGTATATTGTATAATACATAAAATATATAGAATTGGCAGTAAATCAACGAAGAATAGAATTGTATTCGTTTCGTTGTCAAACAAATCTATACAGAAAATTGTTTTCGCAACCGACCTGACATTTGGCTCTATTAATTTAATAAAAATGCCAAATATCGAAATATCATAATTTGACGAACAATAAAAAATGAAATTATATTGAGCAACAGAAATGATTTAATGCTGTTCCTTCATTGATTTGTGCCGAAACCGTCGATCGTTTCTCGGTAAAAAATTAATAAGTTAACGATTGGCCCGTGCCAAATAACACGTCGCGTTTCTTCGGAACAAAATTTTAAATTAATAAAGATTGCGAACGATTGAGACGCCGGGCTTAAGTGGTTTTGATTTCAATTGTGTGGATCTTTTATGCGCTTTACAAGGGGACTTTATAAAGAAAATAATAATGTGAAAAAGCCGCGAACCGCTTCGAGAAAAGTATGCTACGGCCGTGCCTTTGCTAAAAAGCTTGGCTGGAGCACTGCCGTGCTCCCAGATTAATATGATTCAATACCTATGACATACTCTTTTTATTATATTAGTTATTACTCTTTTTCAATAATTATTTCTGAACCAATCCAAAACTAACCGTTTGTAGATGTTTTTTCTTACCATTACTAACTACCTACTAGCTGTACGTACTATGTTGTACGTATTTACTTTAATTTTGACAAGATAATTACATGAAAAAACACTATGCAATATAAAATTGAATGAAACACACCATAATTTTAGCAAATTGAGTGAATAATCAGATGATGTTTCTCGTTTCAACGGCAATCGGTTGAAATTGGATGATGGGGCAAAAAGTTGATGTTTTAGTCCGCGCGGACGATTTAGGTGGTTAAAACTATTATAACATAGACCGTATCTTTTGCTCATCTCGATCAACCAACTCACTGCATAAGTGGTTTGCGAACCTTTCTATTCTTAGTTTAGTATTTAAGCCTAAAACCTAATCAAAATCGTTTCGGGGGAGACTGCTGTTTAGAACAAAGACGTTTTTAAAAATGTAAATTAAGTAGGTACTTTGGTATTTATTTTATGTCCCAGAGCTTAGAAGTATAGAGGTTTAGGACAGATCTTGCTAGTTTGCCGAAATTTACTTACCTTTCATAATGAATAGAATTTCCGCTTCTCTTCCGCTCATCTTTATTCTACCTGGAAATACGCTGCATATTTTTTATTAGTACGGAGATGATCCTGTACGTGTAAAAAAGACTTAAGTTTGAGTTTAAAGCAACGAAATCAACGAAAAAAAACTCGACCCCAGCCTACTGGCACTACTGGCTTTCGGTGCATCGTGGCAGTAACCAAAAGTGATAATTTTAGATTTTAACATTTTTTATTTTATTTTCATTCTATGACTTTTTTACTTTTATTTTTATCTTATATTATGTTATTTTATGGGTCTATTGCCCGAATTAAACGATTATTATATTATATTAAAACCATTTGTACGTCATGATGCGCGACCGTGTGTAGTGTGCAATTTGGTGCGTCCTTGCGTGCGGGCGGCGGGAGAGGCGGCGCTGGCGAGCGGCGCGGGCGCTCCTGTAATTACACCCCGAGCAAAGGCTACCGATAATTTGCAGCGTCTAGTGATGAAAAAATATTCTATCGATTAAAAACTAATCTGAAAACGATTAAATCAAAACGATTAGTCCGAACCTATTTGTGGTTTAATAATTTATTTGTATTTTGTGTTTTATTTGTATTTATGTAATATTTTTGCCATGATGATGTCTGCAGTACAAAGTGATGAAGAGATAAGTCGTTATAGTCATAGTAATTGAAAACAAAATTAGTGATACTTAGTATAATAACGTCACAGAAATCATTAAAATTACCTGTTAATATATAGAATATAAAGGAATAAAATAAATTGTAGCTAAACAGCTACAATTTATTTTATTCCTAAAACTAGTCATAAAGAAAATAACGTTGGAAAACGACTTTGCAAGAATGGATGGTTCCTTTGAAATGCATTTATTATGAGCTCGGAACAAAGGCATCTGTTGCTGCTAATAATAATCGATGGCAGCTTGGGTTATTCCGTCATTGATTTTTATACTTATAAAAATAGTACGGTACGCATGAGCTATTTTATAGTGCCCAAGTGTGTGCGCAATATACAAGAGCACTTTGGTTTCAATGAAACCAGGCCAGTTAAGCAGGAGTAATTTTATAGTGCCCAAGTGTATGCGCAATACACAAGAGCACTCTGGTTTTAGCGAAACCAGGCCAGTTACTTAGGAGTAATTCTATTGTGCCTAAGTGTGTGCGCAATACACAAGAGCACGTTACGCAGGAGTAATTTTATAGTGCCCAAGTGTGTGCGCAATACACAAGAGCACTCTGGTTTTAATTAAACCAGGCCAGTTAAGCAGCAGTAATTTTATAGTGCCCAAGTGTGTGCGCAATACACAAGAGCACTATTCTTTACTCTCATAACCCAATGGAGCGCTGACGAGAGATCAGGTGCAGGACCGACTTTGACACGCGCACACACGTGGGCACTATAAAATTACTTCTGCGTAACTGGCCTGGTTTCATTGAAACCAGAGTGCTCTTGTGAATTGCGCACACACTTGGGCACTATAAAACTACTCCTGCGTAACATGCTCTTGTGTATTGCGCACACACTTGGGCACTATAAAATTACCCCTGCGTAAACGAGAATTTCGCGTCGTGGCCGTTTCACTATTACCACAACGCGTTATAAGCCATTTTTTCGCTCACTGAGCGTTTTCGGTCTTTGAGCGTAACATATACAATGTACTATCAGAAAAGTTGATTCCTATGCAGATGGAGGACCTAAGTAGTTTGGTCGCGTTATATCAAACCCAGCCGACAGATCACAATAATTAACATTGAATTGACATGATCTGACCAAATGACGTTGGTCTGTCAACTGCCTAGGAATCAATTTCCTCGATGGTACATGTAGGTATAACTATAAAGTGTACAGTCTAATATATTCCAGCTTAACGGTAAACCTTAATTATAAATTTATAACTCACGTGTGACTACTTCAAGATTCATCTACAATGTTTTACGTCTAGAATAACCTTCTCACGTTAAAAATCTCCCACATAAACTATCGATGGATATATCGATAAGAGCGCAACACTATTGTGTGCTAGTGCTGAAGGCGTAATATGGAGCAACTCGGTGGCTGCGTTTAAGGCCATCCTCTGAGCAAACGACCTTGAGGCTTGACCATACATTTGCCGCGTTGCCGAGATCGCGCCAAAATGCTATTTTTTTACTTATCTTAGTTCAACATTTACCTAAAAAAAATTCAAACGTCCAGTATGTAGTTACTGAAATTGTCGATCTATTGGCGTGTGTTTCAAATAACCGTAATTTATAAATACTAGGGAGATACTGAATGTTACATGCTTGAATTTAAATACTTAAATTGGTACTTTGGAAGCTGATATCATGAGTATAATAAACAAAAATAGGAAATTAATAACGATGAAAGGAATGTTCATATACCGAACATATTGCTGTATTTTTATTATAACTTTGTAGCTTTCAAATTATGGGTTAATAAATCTAAAAACGGTAAATTACGGCATCTCCGTAGGGGGAGCGTCTTAAGTCCTAAAGGCGCAATTGACAATTGTAGCTCTCCGTCTAACATCTGGTCTAAGACTCGACAGGTGTAATCAGGTAATAGACCATTTAGGATATAATTATGGCATAAAACCCTAGATAATGGTACTAGGAATAGTAGTTTTAAGAAAACTAGATTGCGGGAAAATTAAAGTTACGGCTTACTTTTAGTTTTCTGAAAATTTGCGACTATTTAGTCGCAAATTTTCAGAAAACTAAATTTACAGAAAAATTGGAATAAATATCTTATTTATTTAAATAAGATATTTATTCCAATTTTTTAAACATTATACACAAACCACATAAAATCGAATCGAAAGAATAAGTACTTAGAGTAAGTACAAAAGAAAAAAACATAAAATAAACATCAAAGAAAACATAAATTAATAAAAATTTATTTAATCATCTAGTTTTGTAATTTAATTTATATTACAAAACAAGATGACGCCCGCAACTCCGTTGCCCTAAAATTCGTCTATCGCTCAGGAACTGTATATTTTTCCGGGATAAAAAGTATCCTATGTCCTTTTCCGGTACTCAAAGTATCTTCATACCAAATTTTAGCAAAATCGGTTCAGCGGTTTGGATGTGAAGAGGTAACAGACAGACACACTTTCGCATTTGTCAAAGGGTTTTCGTGGTTGGATACCGCCCGCTCTGTCGATCCAGGCGAAACAGGACATCGGAGTGATGAGAATGTGTTGTGGCCCGTCCTACAGTCTCTATTGGGTGTTGGGTTTTTTTTTATGAAATAAGGGGGCAAACGAGCAAACGGGTCACCTGATGGAAAGCAACTTCCGTAGCCCATGGAGACTTGCAGCATCAGAAGACCTGCAGGTGCGTTGCCGGCCTTTTAAGAGGGAAATAGGAGAGGGTAGGGAAGGGAATAGGGTAGGGGATTGGGCCTCCGGTAAACTCACTCACTCGGCGAAACACAGCGCAAGCGCTGTTTCACGCCGGTTTTTTGTGAGAACGTGGTATTTCTCCGGTCGAGCCGGCATATATTATAAAGTAAAATAAAGTGTCCGGCTAAAAATTCAACTATAGAAACACTAGAATCGCATTTTAGGTATGAACCTTTAAAACTGCTTTGATAGGTAAATAAGTGTATTTATGCCAGTAGGTTATTAGTAAATACCTACTCTACAATATTATGACGTGTACCTGCATCCTGCCCGTGTACCGCTCTGGGCTCTCATTATGTCCAATTGCTTATTGCACATAACACGTTCCACAAATTGTACACGATGTAGTTACAGCGACGACAAAAGTAGTCATATTTTAAATTTTTGCCTTTGGGCCATCCACATAATATTATTACGTCATGTCACACGAAGTGAAGTTTCAATAGTCCGTTCCAATTTAATTAATGTAAGTCTAAAGAAAAAATTAAAACTAATATAAAACATAGGCCGGCAACGCACCTGCAGTTCTTCTGATGTTGCGAGTGTCCATGGGCGACGCGCGACGGTAGTTGCTTTCGATCAGGTGACCCGTTTGCTCGTTTGCCCCCTTATTTCATAAAAAAAAACATGATGGAACTCCTGCTGCTGTTATATAATAACACTGCTAAAAACAGCACATTTAAAATACTTTCAAGTCGAAAAATCAGCTAATATAAATAGCAGGGTGCGGCTAAATGCCACGGGGAGGTTGTAGGGGTGGAGGTCTCCCCGCCAGGAGGAACTAGGGGGTGCTCGGTGGTGTTGGGGGTACCGGCTCGGGGGTCCGGGTGACGGAAGCGCCTAATGGTGGCGAGTCACGAACGCACGCAAATTACGTAGGCGCCAGCGCTAATGGTATTATTTTTGATGCAGCCCGTTTATGGGTGTTGCGAAAGGTGACATTAAATCATAAAAAATAGTAGCAGCATGATAAAGTAATTGCTGAATTCAAGGGACGTGGTGTGTAAGAGAAATGAATTCGTATAGAGCACTTTTGCTCAGTGAAAAAGCATTCGCTAGTTTCTATAGTTCGCGAAGTTAGATTTAAAAAATGTGTGGGATTCGACTCGCCTCCTTGTGGTGTGACTCATGGCGCTTGCGATGAACGTTATGTCAAATCCCATAGGTACATTTTTGATATCTCACTTCGCCATAGAATCTAGCGAATGCAGTTTGACTACGCACTCAGGCAACAGATTAATTGACTAAACGTATAAAATGTATTATATTTTCTCTTTTATTGTCATGAATTGAGGTTGCTTTTTAATTGTCACAGGCGCTAAAATCTCAAACTACTTACCTACATTGCATTTAACCCGGCGACAATGACATATCAATTAACCTGTTTTTCAGAATTCCTGGAACTTACAAAAGATGTTAAGTCTGTTTATCTAAAAAAATTAAAAAACACTTCACACATGCCCAGCATGTCCAATTTTTATATGCTAGGGCATGATTACATATTGTGATAATAATTGTAGTAGTTATATAACTCTGAATGGGGAAGTAGAAGACTGATTTCTTTTTATTTTCATGTTAGTGACTTATAAGAACCTCTCTTTAAATTTATCAGTAATTTTTTTCCTTCATAGGTAAGAAAATTTTGCGAATATATAAAATTAACGTACACGTTAAATTTTCAAGGTTGATTTTGCGTCTGCCGTGAAAAAAGCCAAGAAATAAAAATATTTATTATATAACACAGGGTTTTTTATTTTATGCATAATTAAAGTCCCCTTTTTAAATAAATTATAAACAAAATTGTGGTAGTTTACTTAGTTTCATTAAAAATGTATCTACAAAGTTCGGGTCAAAATGACCCGTCATAGTCCATGTAATTATTTTCACGTCATTGACGCCGGGTTAATAATACCCCCACACCGGCTTCGGTGACGGTGGCCGGTTTCATTGGAAATAACATGTTTCCAACGCGGGAATCGAACCCACGACCTCCGAGACAAGAGCCACGCTCATAACCACTGGACCATGGAGGCGGACCACGGAGACCTACATTGTATTCATTAAACAGCTACGGTATTTGCCACCCTCCCACAAAATACATATAAAAAGCATATCTTTCGTTTTAAAATGTATGAAACGTAAATGTAATCCTTAAAGTTTATATTTAGTACCTACAATAAACTAATTCAGCTTTGAAAGAAATACTTGAATAGCACAATAGTATTTTATATTTATCTTTACTGTTTTAAAACAAAGTATATTTGGGTTTATAGTAAGGTATTTGCAAAACCTATTTCGTGTAACATTATACGCATGTCTGCCGATTTGGCGAGGGTGGTGCCAGGCGCTGCCCCTCCCCCCTGCGGGTTATGCAACGTTTGCTGAATCGTTGTTGCCGCGATACCACGCGCAAACACAACGACACCCTCATGCATTCAACCATTTTGCTAGGTTTATACGGAAACTTTATTTGTACTTTGGCTCGTCAAATAATTTTGATTTTTGTTTGAGCTGTATAAATGAAAATGATGTTCTTAGCAGGTAGTCAACATCAGTATCAGCTGTCACCCTCTACAATTTTATTTTGAATCAGAACATGCTCTAGGTATTATTAGCCAATGCAATAATGATTCATTTCAAATCGTTTTAAAGCTGAGACATTATTATATTGAGAGATATTATTATTGTATGAACGTTGTAGTTATACGCTGCGCAAGCAAAGATTTAAACCACAATTTGGCTCTTTTAGTACCTACTGTCTCTCTTAAAATCTAACAGTTTAAGAGATACAGTATTATAAGAGTTCTTTACCCTCGTCACTCGTGCATAATCGTTTTCTACGCACCTACTACTATAAACTCAAGTACATAACGCATTTACTGCCATACATTAAATTAAATATGTAGTAAAAACTAGGTACTATACTTAATAATTATACAGGCAACTCCATACAATACTCATCCAGCTACCTCTGGTTCCAGATGGAGACGTCCTCGTCCGAGTACAGCGACGAGGAGGTGGGCGTGGTCGCGCGCGGCGTGCGTCTGTGGGTGCGGGGCGTGCGCGCGCACACCACGTGCGCGGACATCGTGCGCGCGCTGCAAGACGCGCCCGAGGGTGGGTACTCACTTGTGACGTCATTGGGATACTAACTCGTGACGTCATTGAGACACTCTCTTGTGACGTCATTGGGACACTGACTAGTGACGTCATTGGGATACTGACTTGTAACGTCATTGGGACACTGACTTGTGACGTCATTGGGCACTGACTAGTGACTTCATTGGGACACTGACTAGTGACGTCATTGGGATACTGACTTGTGACGTCATTGGGACACTAACTTGTGACGTTATCGGAACACTGACATGTGACGTCATTGGAACACTGACTTGTGACGTCATTGGGACACTGACTTGTGACGTCATTAGGGCACTGACTAGTGAAGTCATTGGGCACTGACTAGTGACGTCAATGGGACACTAACTAGTGACGTCATTGGGAAACTGACTTGTTGACGTCATTGTGAATTAACGGAAACTGGAAAACACAGCCAAATAACACCTAATTTGATTTGATTTTGATTTTTGAAAGTAACAACAAATTTCCTTAAAACGACATTTAAATACACCAGATGGTGTATTTAAATGTCGTTTTAAGGGTCAGATGACTGATAAAAGAAATCACCCGCTTATATATTTTGTCAATATCCCTCCTATGAAATAAGCCCGTACTTATCTACAAGCTCTTCTACGTCGTCTGCTGATGATATCGATGTCCTTTTCCAGCATCAGACTACATAGCGTCAGGCTCATGGGTGCTGGCGGAGCGGTGGCGCGGTGTGGAGAGGCCTTTACCACCCGACGCGCCCGTGTTACATGTGCTGGCCGCATGGGGAGATGCCAGGCACGAGGTAAGTGTTAAAGGTGAATGGGTGACTGATGTATACCTCGTGGGCAACACACGTGATGACATACGACTGGGTTTGACTCAAAACTATTGATTCATAAACGATGAAGTTTGATGGCATATAATTACATCGAGTACGATCTGTGGCAGATCAGCTGTTAGTTGTTTTATAAATCGAATTCCTAACGTTTCAATGATTTACAAGCTTTAAAATCTTAGACACTTTTCATTAGACTACAACAAAGTTAAAGGAAAGTAATATTTTTGTGTGTGCGTTTGTCCCAACACAGAATCTGACTTCAAAGAATATAGAGTACCCTCATAAAATGGCCCGGGTAATAGGCTATAATACACTGTTGAGTATAACTATCATGCTTATCCCTTTATCAGGTCCGCCTCTCCCTGCGGCGTATGTCTAGCGGCGGGGAGGACGACTCGGGTCGTGACAGCGACGGTGGAGGCCGATCCCGGGCGAGGCGACGCCGGAAGACGCGAGCCGGCACCCCGCCGCCGCGAGCTAAGAGCGAGGATCCAGCGGCTCGTCTCGTCTCCGTCATACACCACCAAAGCAGAACCATACACCAGCAGTTGGATAAACTCAGGTTGGTTGGGAGTGATAAGCTATAATATAGACAGCTCGTAGACAGGTTAGTTAGACTAGGGTTACACGGTCAGTCTGGCATCAAATCAGTCCATCAGTCTCAGACTGACGCCAGAATGATGGCCGGAAAATACAAAATAAAAAATGATCATTCTGTTAATCACACGGTTAGTGTCTAAACACACTAGGCCAAAGTTCGGCATGATTATTAATTACCAATGTATTTTAAATTACTGATGACACAACATGTCGAAATTACGTCGCGTTATAGCGTATGCATAGCGCATTGCAGACGTAATCATGCCGAACTTCGGCCGCGTATTTTCGGCCTAGTGTGTTTAGACATTTACACGATCATTCTTTCGTTAGTCTACATCAGACTGATGGACTGAACTGATGCCAGAACCTATGACTTAGAAGGAATGATTATAAAAACGATATAGAAAAATCGTTTGTAGCTTAGTACGGCTAAAGTAAATACCTGGTTGCACAAAAAGTAGTTATTATGTTTCTACCTATACTAAGTTTCTACTCATTGTTAATACAATTTTCATTTTACAGAGAACAAGAGAAACTCATCGACCAACTAGAAGACCAAACACACAAAAGCAGAATGGAGAAGCACGGGACCAACTACCTTCTGGAGTCGTACCTTCGGGACCTGGGCAGGTGTAGCGAAGTGAACGACAGTCAGACAGCGAACAGTGATAGTGGAGTCGGAGTCGGCAGCGGCACCCCACCAAGAAGACACACCAAACACAAGTCCAGGCGGGAGAGACACCTCATGAGAGAGCACTACTTCACTAAAGAACTAACACACATATGCCAAGTCAACTCCGAAAGACTGATGCAGCCTCCCAACGACACAGACTCCGACGCTTCGGCGGATGAGCTAACCAAAATCAGAGAAGAAATCGAGCTGCTGGAAAAACTCGCGATCGTCAACAAAAGGTTACATCGAGAAGAGGAGCTGGTGGTCAGACTAACGGCCAAGGTCAAAAGGTACATGGACGAGGATAGGGCCAACAGCTGCGAAAACACCTCCGAAGTCGCAGTCCTCATAGACAAAATAGAGGAGGAACTAACGAAGACGGCTAAAGAGATGAAGGACAACGCCGTGGAGATAGAACAAGCGGACAGAGAACTGGAGTTTCGGAGGAAAATGCTCGAGGAACTGACGCTACAGTTGGAGGAGGAGGAGCTCCAGAACACGATTCTGGAGAGACAGCTAAACGAGGCTTACAATAGACAGCCGATAGTTCTAAATGAGAGCTACGTACCAGTTCTAGAACAGACGCCGCCTGTATTCAAGTACAATCCTAACGGCTACGAGTTGGATACCCTCGTATGACATACACTAAACCTTGTACAATTTTAATCCAAAGACGCCTTTATACAATCTTGTAGCAATATTATTTAAAAAAATCGATAAAATTTTGTTATTACCTTGGTAATAATTATTTGTATAAATGAGTATTGGCTTCTTTTAGGACAATAGCTTTCTGTGGTATTTTTATTTGTAAATATTTGTCTATGCTACGAGATGTAGTTGGCCCCCTGTATCCATAGTATGAGTGACCCGAAAAGATTTACAATTAAATTAATTTAGTTTTGGCGGAACTCATTCTATGGTGATCTTTTGAAATTACCAATTACAATTATTCAGTTGTATACATGTGTTTAATTAACTATAAGCAATATAATGGTGCTAAGATATAAGACAATATACTAACATAGTGATAGCGGAAAAATATATTTATATATACGAAATACAAAACCAAAAAATTGTACAACAGAACCACCAAGCAACATGTATATAAAGTACGGTCGTAGAACATGTAGAAATTCGTAAGTTGCCGATTGCCCGAAATAACGATGTCTCTTTCAGTCGCGTGCAAATATACATATTGCTAAATTGTTTTAACGGATATGCAATAGCAATATTTGCGCCATTAGAAGAGCCAAGCACCAATGGGTCAATGTACTATCAAAGAAATTGCAAGGCAGATGGCAGACCTATGTCATTTGGTCGGGTTATCAATTTAATGAAAGTCGTGATCTGTCGGCTGCGTTTGACATAACACGACCAAAATACGTATATCCGCCATTTGCCTATTAGCTATGTCCACACTTGTTTTCTGCACTTTCATCTTCAATTTTCGTCATCAACTTTCATATTGGCGCATACAATAATTGAACGTAACGCCAATATTGTCATTTTTTGGATACGGTCAGTGGTCGCCTCACGTTCGCTGTTGACTGCGCTATAACGCATGCCCTTGACGAATAGAAACAGGCACAGTGTGGACAAAACTCTTAATCAACTTCTCTGATAATACCATCAACGAAATTGATTTATAGGCAGTTGACGGACCTATGCCATTTGGTCGCATTATGTCAATTCTATATCAGTCATGAACTGAGTTTGACATACTGCAACCAAATTACGTGTCCGCAATCCGTCGATGAATCAACTTCTCTGATAGTACTAATTTCTCCATACAGCACGACCGGACTATAGACCTAGTCAAACTAATAAACGAATTAGAAAGATAGTGACGTACTAAACCCATTAAAAGAGAAATAAAAAATTTGAAAAATTAAGTTGTAATAAACTTTTTTTTATATCCCTTAACCTCTCCGTTTTTCCAATTTTAAATTAAACTATGCCAATGATTTGGCAAAAAAAACACTCTGTCTACCTCAGTCCTCAACCTTATCAATAGAAACTTCCACATTGTGTATACAGACATTATAGTAATAATACAATGTTTTGTCTCACTTCGATACGTTAGAAAAGTCGCCCGATAAATAAACAGCAAAATATAAAAAAAACTACAAAATATCAGGTCACTAAAACATCTGTATACACAGTTTAGCTCAGAGTTAAGACTATAGTTAAATCAACATCTTGCAGTTTTGTCTCATAGATTTGGAAAATCGACATCTTTTGATTACACTTAGGGCTCCCACACAAAACTGCGAATTCGCATCGCGTCGCATCGTAATGTCATTTTTATTATGAATTTTGTCGCAGATATTTGCGATGCGATGCGAATTCGCAGTTACGTGTGGAAGCCCTTATAGTTGTATGGACGAAAAATTCAAATTAATATATAAAAATGCTTTATTGAACAAATATGATTATGAAATACCTAAAACACTTTATCTTCTTGACATTCGCCACGGCCAGTACTTAGAGTTTAGACTCAGATTGTATCTATATCTATAGATTGTTGCCGTAACTAGTTTTAATACTGATCACAGTATTAAAACTACTTACGGCAACAGTTTATCTTTTCTACAATGTTGTTAATGGGTAACGTTTGACATCAGCCAATAATAATCGGCCAAGGGCGAGTCGGACTCGCGCACGTAGGGTTCCGTACCATTATAGAGCAAAATTTCGCCAAAATTGTGTTTTCTTTTTGTATATGAGCCCCCTTAATTTTTGTTTTAATATTATTATTAAAATGTAATTATGTGCCTTGTTATTTGTATTTTAGCAGAGTTAGTTTAAAATCTGTTAAACCTTTTCATTTCGAATAACTTCAAACTAAAAACATAGGTTTTTGAAATAAGTTACCTCCTCATTTTTTAAGGTCATTTTAGTAAGTCAAGTAGGTTGAAAACAACGTATAAGTGACTCTAAGTACTGGCCTTGGCAACCGTTTTGAAGACAGAAGGAAGAAGGTAGTACCAAGACGGCATTAATAAGAAGGTACACACAGGTCTTTAGTGTCTCCATATTGACAGTGACATCAGAGGTGGCTATGACGTCACCCGCACCTTCTATGTCCTGCAGTCGAATGGTTACTCCGTGTCCATCGCCACCTGCAATGTGAAGAATGCCAATTAAAGAAAATATGACTTGTTTATTGATGTAAGTACTACTAAAGTCAAAATGAAATAAGGTGTAATCCATTCACTGAACTTTAACTTCATTGAAAATCGCGGTTTGTATAGAAAACGATGAAATATGACAAGTTTTTTGATAGGGGATCAATGATCGCTAGGGACAGGATTGGCAATTTGATAATACTGGTAGGTAGTTGGGTAGGTACTAATTAGAAACAAATATTCACTTGGGAAGTAGAACCTACATAAAATTCTGAAATTTTATGATATTTGTCTTGTCTAGTCTGAAACTTTATATAGGTAATTTAGATATTACTAGTCAAATTTAAAACAGCAGTCGACGCCGTAGGCAAATGCTATTGCAGTAAAAGTCGAGGTACACAAAATATAGGCATATAACATATACACAAAATATATCGTCATGGGAGTTCCATGATTTTGTGTATATCATGGGACAAAAGAACACAAGACATATTTTATCCTACTCGAACAAAACCAGGAAACATAACTGCTTTAGATCGTTACAAATGTATATTAACTCTTATTTATTAAATAAGCATTTGATAAATATTAATCTACGTTTACTTCGCAAAACACTTATTTAATTTCTCTAGATATAAAATTTGACGTTATTTATGTTGAACTAATAGACCATTTTCGAGGTATAGGTCATCGACTCCGTGGCGCAACGGTAGCGCGTCTGACTCCAGATCAGAAGGTTGCGTGTTCAAATCACGTCGGGGTCAAAACTTTCTTTTGCCTTTTTTAGGGTTCCGTACCCAAAGGGTAAAAACGGGACCCTATTACTAAGACTTCGATGTCTGTCCGTCTGTCTGTCTGTCTGTGTGTCTCCAGGCTGTAACTCAAGAACCACTATAGCTAGACTTCTGAAATTTTCACAGATTGTGTATATCTGTTGCCGCTTTAACAGCAAATACTAAAAACAAAATAAATTAAGTATTTAAGGGGGATAAAAATCGTTTGTTGTTCGGGATACAACAAACGAATTTTTTTGCTATTTTTACTCGATATCAATAACGGAAATACATATAGCCTAGTAAACGAATGATTCTGCTTGGAAAAGTCGAAAGCGGAAATTTTGACTTTGGTACCTTGTTTAGACTAGTTAGGAGATAAACATACAAAAAGTCCTGACCCCTCCGAGGTGAGCCCGATGGAGGGGGGGGGGCAAAGAAGGTCCCGTTTTTTGCTTACTCATCATAAACGGTGCTTCGTACGAAATTCTCTTGTACTACACAATAAAAGCTAATTAAATTCTCTACAACTTCGTCCTTTACACTTTGTATTTATCTCCAATCAATCAAACATATTTATCTCCTAACTACTCTTAATAAAGTACCAAAGTTAAAATTTCTGCTTTTGACTTTTCCAAGCAGACCCCCATTATGGGCATTCGTTTACTAGGCTAATAGGCATTTGAAATATTCACGAAATACTCAGTTTTATTTGTAATTTAATAATCTAGAATAAAATTTAAATAAATGAAATAATTAAGCTCCCATACAAAAAACACAATTTTCAGCCTATTTTTGCTCTATTGTGGACTGTGGTACGGAACCCTTCGTGCGCGAGTCCAACTCACACTTGGCTGATTTTTTAAGATTTTCGTCGAGCTTCAGAAGGAACTATATTTTAATGGCTTCACTTAAGTTCCAAATATTGTTTACTTAAGCAGTTATAAGATATTGACAAAAACATTGAGTTCAAGCATTAGACTCAGATAGAATTGCAAGAGAAATGTTTACAATGTAGATAACAAACGACTCGGACGGCTTTCAATTACCGCTATCGCGCCGGGGTCAAAGATCGCGCCTTATAAAGACGAGAGCTGTTCGCGACGAGCAGAGCGCGCCCGACGGTGGCCGGGGAACAACGATGAGGGCGCTACATTATTTAATATTTCTCGCCAACTTCCTATCCGTGCTCTGTCTCAATTTGACGTATCTGGATCCGACGGTGCTCCAGACCAAAACCTCCGCAGACATACAGCAGCAGACGGCGACCGACATCATCGGCAATTACCTGAGCTCCGGGACCTTCACCGTGGTCGTGCAGCCCGTGCTGTTCCAGGACAGCAAGGATGTGTTCACGTTGCGCACGGTCAACGGGGTTCTGCAGATCCGCGCCAGCACCGGCGTCGCCGCCGTGTGGGGCTTCAACTACTACCTCAAGAAGTACTGCCGGAGCCAGATCGCCTGGCAGGTGCGGCGCGTCAGCGTGCCGTCGCCGCTGCCCGAGGTCAACGAGGTGGTCGTCGCCAACGACAGGTTCCGGTACTACCAGAACGTGTGCACCGCCTCCTACAGCTTCGTGTGGTGGACCGTCGACGACTGGGTAAAGCACGTCGAGTGGATGGCCCTGAACGGCATCAACGTGGGTCTCGCGCCTGTCGCGCAGGAGGCCGTCTGGGCCGAGATATACGAGCGCCTCGGCATGACCGATCAGGAGATCGCCGAGCACTTCACGGGACCGGCGTTCCTCGCTTGGCTCCGGATGGGCAACGTGCACGGCTGGAGCGGCCCGCTCCTGCGGTCCTGGCACGACCGTCAGCGGAACATAGAGGACAAAGTCGTCGACTACATGTACCGTCTCGGGATGGTGCCCGTGCTGCCCGCGTTTAATGGTCACGTACCGCGAGCCTTCCGAAGGATCTTTCCGAACGCCACGTTCTCCACGGTGCAGCCTTGGAACAAATTCAACAACGACTACTGCTGCAACCTATTTTTGCAGCCGACCGAGCCGCTTTTCAAGGAGCTCGGGACGATGTTCCTGAAAAACATCACCGCGAGACACGGATTCAGCAACATTTACGCGGCGGATCCCTTCAACGAGGTCATCATGGAGCCCTGGTCCGACCACGTCGTGCGGGAAACATCGAAAGCCATATTTTCCACAATCGAGGGCGTCGACGGGAACGCGGTGTGGCTGATTCAAAACTGGATGTTCGTCCACGACCCCGTTCTGTGGCCGCTGGACCGAGTTCGGACGTTCCTGACGTCGGTCCCCAACGGTCGCATGCTCGTGCTCGATTTGCAGTCGGAGCAGTGGCCGCAGTACGAGTTGTACGACATGTACTACGGCCAGCCTTTCGTCTGGTGCATGCTCCACAACTTCGGCGGCACCCTCGGAATGTTCGGAAATACAAAGTCGATCAACAAAAATGTGTACGAGGCAAGAAATCTTCGAAACAGCACGATGATCGGAGTCGGCCTGACTCCCGAGGGGATCAATCAGAATTACGTGGTGTACGATTTGATGCTGGAGTCCGCCTGGAGAAAAACTCCGATAGAGGATCTGAACGCCTGGGTCGAGGCTTACGCGGAGCGGAGGTACGGGTGCAACGGTACTTCTCTCGCATGGAGGTACCTGCTGAGGAGCGTGTACAGCTTCGACGGTCTGAATAGAATGAGAGGCAAGTACGCGGTGACGCGTCGGCCGAGCTTCAAAATAAGGCCGTGGGCCTGGTACAGCGGGCACGATATTTTCGAGGCTCTCAAATATTTCGTGTTCAGCGACCCCAACGCCTGCAACTCCGACGGATATAATCACGACCTAGTCGACGTCACCAGACAGGCCCTCCAGTACAGAACCGATCAGCTGTATCTCAAAATATTAGAAGACAGATCCTCTCAATTGTATGTCTTCAATTCGTCAATAAATCGCTTCTTGGACGCCATGGGAGACATGGAGAGCATTCTGGCGACAAACGGCGACTTCAGCACGCAGAATTTCTTCGACGCGGCGAGACAGGTAGCTTCGAACCGACTGGAGTCCTACTTGTACGAGTTGAACGCTCGGAATCAGATAACGCTGTGGGGTCCGACCGGGGAGATTTCCGACTACGCCTGCAAGCAGTGGGCGGAGATGTTCCACTACTACTACATACCCCGGTGGAGCAAGTTTCTGTCTCTGGCGCTGGACGCCAAGGCGAGAGGGGAGACGTTTGACGAGAAGACCGCTCAGAGGGTCGTGAGGGCGTCTGTGGAGGAGCAGTTCCCGTCCGTCACTATCGACGCCCTCCCGCGGCAGGACGCTAACATGCTCGCCCTGAGGCTGTACGAGAAGTGGGCCCACGTATCGGACCTCGAGGATTTGCCGATATCAGTCATCAGAGAGATCCCGAACAAGAGAACGACGTTGGCTGACGTTGCGTTAGAGGAAAACGCGGAGGATGATATTATTACCGTTGTTACTGAAAAGTATATCAGCAAATAATTCAAAAATATATATTTTTTAATTACTTACAAATATATGATTGTATTGATTTTATTTAATAAATAAATAAAATAAATTAACATTTATTCAGTAACTGTAACTTAACTTTTTAGCTAAGTTTAACATTATTTAAATATAAACACCAATAATATAACAAGTACAAAATGTTAATTTAAAACTAAACCCACTACAGCTGGTGTCTAGAGCCTTCCCCCCAAAACGTGTGCAATTTATTCATTTTTTAACTTTTTGAATATCCTGGATACTTTTTCAGGGCCGCGTTCCTGGGTTTTTATATTTTAGAACAAGTTTTCATGTCGTAAAATTTAATTTCAATATTTCTAAATATATGACTCTAATATAATATGACAAATGACTCGTTTCCAGTTCAATTGCAACTATGTAGTTGTTAACTTAACAACTCTGCAACAGCCACTCTACTATGACTGCGTCCCATTTTTTTGCTTAATTTTCCTGGTTATTCCTACTTGAAAATCTGACTTTTTCTTAAAGAAAAGGGCAACCTTAAGCTTCTTACATACACGAGGAAATGTTTTTCGCATCCCCGGACAATTGGGGTTATCAGCAGAAGCGTAATATGCCCCGTTTAAAAAATCGTTTAAATTTTAAGATAAGGTTGCGTTTTTCACTTTTAAGAAACGGAAATATTTTATTAATTTATGCTTACGTACGTTGGAGGCCCCTGCAGTGGCCCGGGGCCCCCATAATATAAAAGATACAGCATATTCGGCGGTAGCTACGCCTCTGGACATAAGCCTGGGGCTCTACCACGAAACCGTTTTGAGACTCAAATAATCGAACGAGATTCCTACTCTTACAATCGTGAATTGACTTTGTTAGAGAAGGACGCGGTATTCTCGTCCGATTGTCTGAGTCTCAAAACGGTTTCGTAGTATGCCTCCAGGGGCCGTGGTATGTGTCAGTCAGGAGTACAAGGGTCTGCCCAGGCGTTGAGTGTGCGGCTACATACCTGCGGCTGGGGCTCCGGGCGGTCTTCCCCCGCGGGTTCCCCCGTGCCCCCCGCGCCTTCGCTGGCGGCCGCGCCTCCGCCGCGCCGCTCCTCACCCTCCACCAGGGAGAGGTACCGCGCCAACTCCGTCTCGTCGCACACGCGCAGAGGCGTCTTCGGACCCACTATAGCGATGGACACGTTCTGGAATGTACAGTTAAATTAAAGAACTACTAGCTAATCGAGAGGGTGAGGTTGGGAGTAAAAACAGAAAAAATAGCTAATTGTCATGATGATTTTAAAAAATTATATTTAATTAGATGAGCTAGATGACGCCTGCAACTCCGTTGCGCAAAAATTCGTTTATCGCGCTGGAACCGTACATTTTTCCGGAATGAAAAGTGTCCTGCTATATGTCCCGGGACTTGAAGTATCTCTATACCACAGCAAAATTGGTTTTAGGCGTAACAGACAGACAGACACCCTTTCGCATCTATAATATTAGTATGGGGAATAGCATTTCGTAAAACATCACCAAGACACAATGTGACTGACAATAATTGTAATAAATTAAAGTTTCTATTTTATCTGTTATTGAGCTTATATTTAATTGCATACTTGTTTTTGACAGAAGTTCATATTTTCACTAGCGCTTTTGATTGGCTAACATATTATATTATCAAAAAAAGATGGGCATTAATTCCACAGTTTAGGATGTTATTTACCTTGGTATTAAGATCTACTTCATTGGGCAGTGTGTCCCTCAAAGCTCTCAATCCATGCGCCACTAATTCCTGGAGATCACAGTCGGCGAAGGTGTTGAGATGTTTCTCCAGGTACGTACGAGCTGACTGTGAGCGTGCGCCGATGGCCATGGCGCGGCAGTCGAAGAAGTTAGCGGACGGACAAGTCTGGTAAATGTGCGGTCCTTGGTCCTGTAACGCAAATTGAAATAAAGAATTCGAAAACAAACATTTACACTATATAGTAAGAACTTTTCGTTAGCTAATAATATAATTTCAAAGGAGCAGAAAAACATCATTAATACTAATAATTAACAATAAAATATATATATATATATATATATATATATATATATATATATATATATATATATATATATATATATATATATATATATATATATATATATATATATATATATATATATATATATATATATATATATATATATATATATATATATATATATATATATATAAATTTTAATAATAACTAAAGAATAAGGTACAATAATTAGCTGTTGGGTCCTTTTAATTTTTTGATAGTGACAACAAAAATAGCTAATATGCTAAGCCATAACTTATGTTTGAAAACTTATAAAAGTTGTTTTTTATAATTAGCTTTTCACTTTGTTTCTTTATACTTGGTAAATAAGTGACATTTAGAAATGTGGATGTTAGTGCACTATTGTTTGTTTAGTTAACATTAGATTACTTACATCATAACCAGCTACAAGTAATCCGACACCAAGGGGTCTCTTGTCGTACCTCTGGGTGCATATTTGCATTTTATTGCCAACCATCGAAATCAGTCTCCCAACAGGCATGGGTGCATCATGGGAGTAGCGGTGATTCAGGCACTCTGTTCTCATGTAACGACTGGAATTATTAAAATTTTGGATTAGTTATTTAATACTAGATATGCCATACATTAAACCAAGTACTTATATTGATAGTAATTTATCTTCTACATAGATAAAAAATAAAATTAATTTTAAACCACACAATAATTAGGCTAATTTTTGTCTTCAAATATTTCTAGAAGTCCAGAGAAGATTTATATTAGGACTACGAATAATAAAAACTAAGGAAACGTAACTCCCATACTTCAACCGTTTTAAATTTGACTCCTTTTCGAACACTAAAATATGACAATTTAGATTTTCGCCAAGGTCGTGTCACAGGTAACGTATCATAATATTGCGCGCCGGACGACAGCCTGCGCGGTTATTGTCATTGTCATAGTTATGAAACAAATAATTGTCAAAAGCGGATAGTATTCTGCAGTATACACCAAGCACATCTACTATCGATATCTATATATATTATTATTTTAAAATCAAACATTTTCCTCTGATACTTAAGACATCGATAATAATTATAATATACATGTAATAATTATGAACAAACCTTGTACGACTCGGGCGAATCTAAAACTATCCGAGCACCTAGAGAAGACGTTTTCAGATTACAAAAATCTATGTGCTAAATTATTACAGAATTGAAATTAAAAACTTACGTAAATTTTGTACTCATAACTCACAATTAATATAATATTTTAATAAAAGTTAGCAGTTTTTTTTTTGTTCATTTACAATATTAAAGGAAATACTTATTTGTTTTTGTCGATTGAACGTAATTTATTACATTATGTTTTTTTTGGTTTGTTGTAAAAAAAATCCGTAGCAAGAAATATGAGAATACCCATACCATCTTATAACGCATTTAGTATAATGTAAGCCAGACCCTAAAATTTTGTTTATGATTAAATTGTTACATCTTGCATAACACTGTCCATGGCCACTTTGTAAAATTTTTGTAATCATATTATTTTTTGATTATTGCACTTTTAGGATAACATGTATATTTAATAAGACAAACACAAAGAGACCAGCTTAATTTTATGCAAATACCCTAGCATCCAACTTAAATAAACCATATTTTTTGTGTCGACAAAAATACAAGAAATCTATACTTATTACATAATATACATTTACATAATATACATATATACAATTACATAATATACATAATAAATAAACTTGAAAAAACGAGTCAGGGGCATATTAGAAGAGTAGTAGAATACATTTTAACTGTTTTTGAAATTTTTGTTTCTCTGTCTGTTTGTCTGTTTGTACAGGCTAATCTCTGAATCCGCTGGACTGATTTCAATGAAATTTGGCATGATGATACCTTACATCCCTGGTCAACATCTTAGATACTTTTTTTTAACCGACTTTAAAAAAAGGAGGAGTTAATGTTTACTTTGCTGTTTGTGGTCAGATTTTCAAAATTCTTTTTTTGTTGTATAGATTGCCCGAATTTGATACCATGTTTACAATAAAATCGGCCAAGTGCGAGTCGGACTCACGCACGAAGGGTTCCGTACCGTTATAGAGAAAAAATAGGCCAAAAGTTGTGTTTTTGTATGGGAGCCCCCCTTAAATTTTAATTATATTCCAATTTTATTATTAATTATTAAATAACACATATATTTAAGGATACTGTGAAAATTTCAACTGCCTGCCTGTAATTATTGGTATCGAACAAAAAAGGCCAAAAAAATCATGTTTGTTGTATCGGAGCCCCCCTTAAATATTGATTTTATTTTGTTTTCAGTATTTGTAATTATAGCGGCAACAGATATACACAATCTGTATTGTGTATATCTGTTGCCGCTATAATTGTATCAAAATTTCAGAACTCTAGCTATAACGGTTCTTAAGATACAGCCTGGAGATAGACAGAAGGACAGACAACGAAGTCTTATAGTAATAGGGTCCCGTTTTTACCCTTTGGGTACAGAACCCTAAAAACGGTGACTTGATAAGTAATGGAATTGAAGAAACTCCTCGGAATTTACAACGACAACCAAAGTGATTACCAATTCTAGCAAAGGTTGATCTTTAAAACTTTTCCTAATATTCGTAAACGCTTATCCAAACACTGGATGGATATTGACCACTGCGTTTTTCAATTCGTTACCAGCCATGGAAATTTTAAAGTCAAACTTTACGGATCTAAGTTACTAACATTGGTCGAGCACATAGGTAGAAATGGTAGAATATGTACGACCGAAGGCAGTATGTTTGAATCATGTTCTCTGGGAGAGTTTTTTCTGCCAAGACAAAAGAACTACAATGCTAGACAACCTACAGTGTAAATCTGATGATGCATACTACGGTGATTGTGGACAGCAGGAAATTAATCCGTGCCTTCAAGCGTTTTTGTCATAATTATTATTGGCAACAGTCTAACACAACAAATTCCAATATTAATTTAGCTATACTTAGTACAGTTACAATTTTTATAATTATATTTTATTTTCGTAGTGCATTAAAAATTTCGTGTGTAATGTAGATCCAAATAAAATAGTCATAGATGGGTGTTCAATTTTGTAAATCTCGATTTTAATAACATAATAATAATATCTATGGACGCTTCATACATTCACGCAGACGAAGTTGCGGGCAACAGCTAGTTTAATCATAGTTTTAAACAATTCACTTACAGATGAAAGGTTATTCCTGTATTAAAAGTCGTATCTGTATGACTTCTTCACCATTTCACAGGGCATTTAGGCATTTTAACAACAAAAATATTGTAAAAAGCTACGTAAAAAGTAAGTAAACAAATTGTAAAATGAGTTTGACAAAATTGTCATGTCAACCTGGTTGAATGTCACTCGAGTATATGTACACGAAAAATCTGTACTGAACACATGCATAAATATGCATGTATTTGGGTCACATTTTGTAGCCTTTTGGTGCACTTTTTTTGACGGAGTTACTCTTCCTTAGTTTTTATTATTCGTAGTATTAGGAGGAAAGTTGTACAAAGTTCACTGAATCATCTAGTCTTCTTTATAAATTGTATTAACATTTATGATTGTAAGTATAATTGATATTATTACACATGATAATAAAATGAGCAATAGATCAGACAATGACTTACATTCAAATTTATTTAAAATAACACAAAAATCAAGTAATGCACAAGCATACCTGAGCATACGAGCATCAGCTGTAAGACCGGAAATGGAAATTCCAATATGGTCATCAATAGGAATAATCTTCTTTTGGTAAGCTGACAACTCACTAACGGCCCGCTTTAAAGCTATCAACAAAGCAAAGTCTTTGTTCTTCAGGCCAACCGTTGCTGAGCCCAGCTTCACCGCCTCCATGGCATATTCTACCTGGTGAAGACGACCTTGGGGACTCCATACTGTCACATCACTGTCATACTGGTTGCGGAACTGGAAGTTAATGAAAACATGGACGATGATAACTTATACTCTGGCAATACACGAGACCGTAAACATTAATCTGTATTAATTTATGTATTATTGACGACCTCTGTGGCTCAGTGGTGAGCGCGTCGGTAGCTCAAGCCGGGGGTCGCGGGTTCGAATCCCGCCGACGGAACAAAAAGTTTTCAATGTTCCCGGGTCTGGATGTGTATTAAATATGTGTATGATATAATAAAAATCTTAAATATATGTATAGTATAAAAGTATTAAATATATTTCCGTTGTCTGGTACCTGTAACACAAGTCCTTTAGGTACTTAGCACGGGGCCAGACTGACGTGGTGTGAAGCGTCCATAGATATTATTATTATTATTATTATTGTTAAGTTTCTGGAAGTATTTGTGTACATGTACAGCATTTCGGCGACTTTATGAATAGGTTATAAAATTTCAATTTATTTAACGTAAAATATACCAGTTGGAGTAAAAGTAGTTTAGAATAAATATATTCTTTGAAATTTAATGCGATACTCGCAACGTTTAATTAAAAATGGGCTAGCAAAATGAAAATAAAGGTTGATGACATTGCATTTAAACTTTACATGAAAATATATCAAAAGTTACATTAAATTCTTACTTTAGCGATAAGCCGACCCAATTTAAATAACATTAACTTACCATTTTTAAATATTTAAAAAGATATTTTAGGCTTTACAAATGCAAAATTACAAAAACCCAAAAAACAAAAATGCTAACTAACGCTTGCCAGTGTTATATGACATTAGTGACAACTGACAGTTGACACTACACACTTGACTTTTTTTTTCTTTTAATATTATGGCTCTACGACTATGTAAACTATTCCCATTGTCAAGTAAAAAAATCGTCCAAGTGCAGCTAATCGGACGTGGTGCACACGTATAATAAATATAGGTTTCCGTGTAAACCAACGTAACAGTGTAAACAGTAAATCAAATATTGAGCAAATCTCTTCTTTGTTTTTCGTTCGTGTTTGTTGTTACAATGCAACAAATTTGTGAAAATTACAACTCTCCGTACATGATATACCGACGGGTGCAAAGTAAAAAAAGTCATCTGCAATTTTGAGTTTTTCGTTTTTTTGTAGAAACTAGCTTAAAATATCATGTTCTACAACATACCAAAAACAAAAATTCAAATATCACCTTATTTTTGGTACTTTTGTCACGTAAAAGAAGACATCTACTCTTGTTTTGTGAAATTGCACGATGTAGATGCGGATAACTACCGCTGGTCGTCTATACGCGGGACGCGCGGGGGTCATGTTATGCGGCATAAGCGGCTATCTGCCATATAGCTTTTTCTACGTTGCGATTGTGATTTAGATGTCTCAATTTACTTTTGCAAATTAGTATTGTTTATTATGTTTATGAGTACCTATTTATGTTAATTCTTATTGTTAGCTATATTAATTGACTTCTAATTTGTTACTGTTATTTTTTACTGTTTTTTCATGTTCAGAAAGTCCAAAACGACTTTTTAAAGAAGTTGAAAGTTTCCAGAACATAAGTGATAGATTTATAGAGCAAAATACTGTGTTGCCCGATGAAATTATTGAACATCTTATAGAAAACCTTGATGTGTCACCGATGAAGACAAATGAATATAAGTTAACTTTGTAAGATAAGTCCCCATGATCTGAATACTCTAGGCCAGTCACACCAGTTCACTCTCAGTCTGAAATATAAAATGATTTTGAAAATTTGTCGATCTCAGCAAATTAACAAATACGCCAACACCCTCAGAATACAGTTCATCATTTCAAGTCCGCCGCGTCCATTATCAGTATTAGATCAAAATATTATATATTCTTTTTTATTAAACAGATACTTTGATCTCATATAATCTATGACCTGCTTGAGTTTATTAACTCAAACAGGCCATCGAGTATATTGTCCCTCTCAAACTTTAAATCTTCTATAGACAACACCATTGATGCTTCTTCGGCAGTGGAGGCATCAAGTGAATGTTCTACGCCTTCCTCGTTAAACGGTAGAAAAAGACGTCAGTTAAATATTGATCTAAAGAAAAGGCGATTGAGAAATAAAGACACGTGTATTGATACGAGACGTAAATTACGACAAAATTTAGGTAAACAATTACATCAGTCCAGAAATGGTAAATTGCAACCTGCGTAACATCATATCCCGGCATTTGCAAGTTCTCGCGAAGTTTTTCTATTAACTTATCTTTGACCGGTTTTGGGATCTCTGTGATCACGAGAAGCAATTGAGAAATCGTTGAAATAAAATTTCATTTTGTGTTCTGAAGAATCGTATGCACCCCTCCGATGGTGTAAAACGTCCGGCGATGCTTATGATGTTATAATGAACCCATCATGCTTACAAGTGCCAAGTACAAAGACTTAATAAGCCTCTGCCTAAATTATAATAATTTACAACATAGTTCCTGTACTGATAATGATACTGAATAATTTTTAAATTAGTTTAAAATAATTAAAGTATTGACACAGAATTTCATTTTTGTTGTGAGAAAATACGATTTTTACGAAAGTAAATGAATGATTCCTAAGTATATCCATACTAATATTATAAATGGGAAAGTATGTTTATTTATTTATTTGTTTGTTTGTCCTTCCTTCACGCTCTAACGAAGAAACAAATCGTATTGTTTTTTGGCATAAACTTAATTGAAAGGATGAAAAGTAACATAGGCTACTTTTGGTCTTGGAAAAACATCATGTTTCTAAGGGAGCTTACGGGAATATTTGCAATTTACGCGATTTTCAAATTCCACGCGAGCGAAGCCGCGAGCAAAAGCTAGTATTTCATATTTTAACTTCCTTCTAAATCGTGTACCTTGCACCGAATCGACAACGTAGAAAAAGATATCTACGCAATTATGTTCTGAACTTGGTGTGTTTAAGATGTAAAACGTTTAACTACATATTTTAATAATATAACTTACTTTTAATAATAATTTTAATAATATAAAGTGTTACACTTTACGTAGTTACTGATAATCGTACTAGTAATCGGTAAAAATACTTTAATAAATATAATTTTTAATTCCCACGTAGAAACGACCAAGTGGTAGTTAACTCAGTTGTCATATTTTCAAGCGCAATGTAGATGCAGACAACTACAATATCTCGTAAATTAAACATAATTAGAAGAAATTAAATATACATGTGGATTCATTAATAAATAATGAAACAATGATGAAAATTTCAATAAATTTGATCGGAAATTGACAAAATGGGAGCATTTTTTCCTATTATGCGCTCTCCTGAAAAGTTGCTGTTTTGTAGATGACTCTTTTTACTTTGCACCCGTCGATACAGTCTTAACTCTGGAGACAGACATACGGGCAGGTAGCGAAGTCTTTTGACAATAGGGACTTATCGGCAGTTGCTAATTTCTGTCGGTACAGTGTTGAATAAACATTATAAACAGGGTGTAACATAACTAATATCTAGCGTTTTCGGCATCTAGAACTGCCCCGGGGCAAGGCAGGCAGGGTGGGCTGAATGGATACGAAAATAGCAGAAGTTTATATTAAGGCTGCCTTCACACGAGTCGCGCGGCTCATTGTGTACAAGTCGCGCAGCTGCCGCACTACTCGCGACTTCATGTGATGGCAGCCTTAGAACATCAACTAATCAACTACGTATTGCATTCATACTCAGTCAATGTGCTTCGTGGATCATCGGTTTTGTTCGGCTATTTCCGTATCCATTCGGCCTGCCCTGCCTGCCCTGCCCCGAGGCAGCTCCAGATACCGAAAACGCTATTAAGTGATAATAATAAAATAAGACCAAATTTCACCAACGACTGGTGAAGTTAATGCTCGAATTAGTGTCACGTTAGCTCTTTCGTTTTTCATATGAATGAAAGAGAACACAGGACATTTTAACAAGCTGTTAACACTAACAGACGTTGGTGAAATTGGGGCTAAGGTGTGTAGGTACCTACGTATTCCTCGTAGAGAGTTTACTGTGAAAGTAGCAGCGCTGAAAGAGCATTTTTTTTTCACTTTTGTATGGGAAAACTCGTGACGCTCGGGCGCTTGCCCATACAAAAGTGAAAAAAATGTGGTCTTTCAGTGCTGCTACTTTCACAGTGAACTCTCTACCAGGAACACTTACTCACCCTAAAGTATTATCACTAATTAGTTGTGTTACAATCTGTATTAACCATGAATTTGTTTGCAGTTCCACTCAACAATGTTTGTAGAGTTTAGATTTTAGAAACTTCCACAAGTTGACCGATTAGTTCTGGTAAATAAACTTTTGAATTATGGTGACGCCGCGTTAAAGTAAAAAACTGTGTTGGATATGTTTTAGATTTCTTGTTTTCTATGAGAGGCCGGCCCGGCCTGTCATAGAAAACAAGCAGTGGAACAGCAAAAATGGAAAGGGCGTAAGTGACAAAATGGTTTTTGTTGCGTAATTTAAAAACCATAAATACATTTTATAATATTATAAGCTATGGGCAAATTAATCTGTTGGCAAAATAGGAATCCCTTTATTACAGAGGTCTTTTTGATCAGAGGTGTTATAAAAGTTGACCAATCGTGTTATGCTATAGGTAAGTAATTCAAAGACAAAGACATGATGAATACTGACAATGAATTTTAATTTCTTAGCTTTAATCACTGTTGAGAAAAATCGACATCGATACAGCCAAATTATCAAGGCGTTGCCTTAAATTACTTACATCTCAATTAGTTAAAAATTTATATTTAAAAATCATTTAACATAATTATATTGTAAAAAAAAACTTATTTTCGCTCCGTTTTATTTTAATTTAAATGTGAATAAAAATTATATAAAACTCGACTAAATTAAGTAATATTAGGTATGTAGCTCGTAACTTCCGGTGAGTAGGTACGTGTGCGTGTTTTAAAAGTTGTCTTGGGGTCTCTTTTGGTATGTACCCAACAACATCAGTTAAGTAGTTTAGCAAGAAGTGGTAACCGATAAAAATTAGATATAGACCGACAAAAAGATACATTTTCGCATCTGTAATATTGGAATGAATTGTATTTGACTACCTAGTAGCCTACTAGGTAGCTACTACTACCTACCTACTAGTTGTAGGTTGGTAACTATATCCTTAAACGAGCAATTCTTGTATATAATTGGAATCTCGGAATCGGCTCCAACGATTTTCATGAAATTTTGTATATAGGGGGTTTCAGGGGCAATAAATCAATCTAGCTAGGAATCATTTTTAGAAAATGTCATTTTATTCGTGTTTTATCGAATATCGAGCCACAGTATAGCAATATTAGTTGTCATATTGCTATACTGTGACCGAGCAAAGCTCGGTCAAATAGCTAGTTAATAATTAAGGTGTAAGCAAAGTAAAAATAATTGGTGTACACGACGTGACATACCTTCCGTCGGTAGTCCGAGTCTGAGAAATGACCGCGGTCAAGTACGCCGCTCACGTACACCAGTGCTTTTCAACTTTTTTTATTATGCGACCTGGGTACGAAAAAATACTTCGCGACCCCACTACACCCTTTATCATAATCATGGTATGTTTATCATGTTTTATTAATAACACAATATAGTATATACATCCTTGTGTTAAAATTGTCATTCATAATTATAGATGAATATCAAGCTTTCTCTAGTCTCGACCTCTGGCGACTCCCCATAGAATTCTCGCGACATCCCCGGAGGTTGAAAAACACTGACGTAGACTACGTAGTCTCAGTCCGTAATCTATTGTACGTATTTTATAATAACTCCTACAAACCGGCTTTGATAAGAAATATGAGAAATATAAATACCAATGTTGCTTTTTGTTGCACATACAGGTAATTTTTCACAAAGTCAGAAAGAAAATGCTTCAAATCAGTATACAGTATACAGTTGTTTCCACTGTAAAGGTTAATAACTACGCCTTACAGGGTTATGATTCTAAGGATTATAAAGGTTTTATGACTTAAATAATAATATTTAACTCCCACACTGGTTTCGGTGACGGTGGCCGGTTTCATTGAAACTATAATCCTATGACGCAGGAGTAATGTTATAGTGCTCAAGTGTGTGCGCAGTACACAAGAGCACTCTCTATTTCTTTACTCTCATAACTAAGTGGGACGGACGACCGACTAGCGCAGGACCGACTTTTTACATGCCCATCCGACGCATGGATCATCTTACTTGTCAGACGATAAGGTGATTAGCCTGCATTGTCCTACCCCAACTTGGAAATAGCATGTTTCCAACGCGGGAATCGAACCCAGGACCTCCGATTATATTATAAATAAGAAGTATATCGACACTGGAAAGGAAAAGTCGCTAACCTCCATATAGGCAACTTTAGGAGAGAGCGTTTTAAAGTTTTAATTTTTGGAAAAAAATTCATAACTTTACAATCTATTGACCGATTTTGGAAATTCCAAAACCTATTGGATGGATGATTTTTTTATCATTTTTTGAAGCTAATACTCAATCTAATATCGCATTAGTTTAGAAGATAAGTGGCGCTTCAGCGAATATCAGTACCTACTAACTTTAAAAATTTAGAGCCTGGAAAAGTCGCTAACCTCCAAAAAAGAAAAGTTCATTTTTGCTGAACTACCATCACTTTATATATTTCTTAACAGAGATTTTTGCTTACCATCCATTATTGTCTCTTATCAGCTGGAACTATATTCTTAACGTCCAAAATGAACCAACATGACCTGGTTAAATTAGCTAAAGTGTTTTAAGATATTTTAAAATGTAGTAATCGAATACTTAAGTACAAGCAATTCAATTAAATAACTGTTTCTTTTCTTAGCGACCTGAAAACAAATGCAATTTTGACGTATAATTTCCTGTTTTAGTCTTGTCGTCATCAATACATTTCCCGTCAACTGATTCCTTAACAGTGCTTTTCGAAATATGCTTAGGTGACAATGGTTTTGAAGGGGTAGATGATTTATTCACAGATGTTTCCAGTTGGTTTTGTAGTTTATTTTAGCATTACTACAAATCTCGTCAATTGACTCTTCATAGGCAGCTAGACCATTACTTATCCTTGCAGGTGAAGATGGTTTAGAAGAAGTACTTGATTCCTTCGCTGTTATCTCCAAGATCGTATTTTCTTTTGTTACATGACTCTGTCCTTTGGTAAGCAATTATTTTCTCAAAAAGTATAAACGAGAAATTTATTTAGTCATATACTTTTTTAGACATATAGGTTAGTCTTTGTTATCATTGGAAAAGTGGAACCTTCTGAAACAAAGCTTGCGAGAAGGATCTAGTTATAATAGTTTAGAAAAACCTTTATATTTTGTAAATAAAAATATTTTAATTTTTTATCTATCATATTACATATACTCATAAGATATTTAATTAACCATTTTTAAGCAATTTATTTAAAAAAAAAACTAACCTGTCACAGCGTCAACCGCAAAAATAAATTTTCCCTTAGGAAAAGCTATTTTCTGGCGGTAAAAAGTAGTCTTTGTTACTCAGGTATAATAAAGCAATCTAATGGTGAAATAACTTTTGTAGTTTTTGAGTTTATTCGTTACAAAATTGCAGACACAAAAATACTAAGGTTTCCTCTATTTTTTATGTTATTTGTATAGACTAGAGCAGCGGTCCGCAACCTTTTTGATATTGCGACCCCAAAATTAAAAAAAGAGTAATGAGCGACCCCAGAAAAAAAACACTAAGGTAATAAGTGCAAAGGTTGGTTCAGGTAACTTCGTCGTAAATAAAATTCGATAAGTACAGGACCTTGTTGACTTTTTCGGCTACCCCATAAATATCTTCCGCGAACCCACATGGGGTCGCGACCTCGGGGTTTGCTGACCGCTGGACTAGAGGACGCCCGCAACTCCGTTGCGCCAAAATTTGTTTATCGCGCCGGAACCGTACACTTTTTCCAGGATAAAAACTATAATATTATGTCCTTTCCTGGAACTCAAGGTATCTCCATGCCAAATTTTAGCAAAATCGGTTCTGCGCTTTAAGCGTGAAGATGTAACAGACGGACAGACACATTTATGAAATGTATTAACAAGTAAGTAATTTTAACAATTATTTTTTTTTAAAGAAGGCAGGTCACTGTAGCCCTGACGTCATTGCGACCCATGAGGATGTATTGTGACTCCTTCGCACTAGAGTATCATCCCCAACTCAATACTGCTCATAAATTGGACGATATGATTGGGGTTGGTACCACGAATTTCCTCTGTGGATGAGTATTTGTGGCGACCAAGGTGCCTGTTCCTGCTCTGTAGTAGAGCAGGACAGTCGAGGAGAAGGTGAATAGGTGTTTCATCCTCCTCCTCACAGAATCTGCAAGTCGTTATGCTACAAATACCCATTCTGTTTAGGTGTTTGTTGATCTTGCAGTGCCCAGTTAGGCTTCCGGTAAGGATTCTTAATTGGTTCCTACCTAAGGTGAGCACTTATTCTGATAGTTTCTTGTTGAAGCCAGGAATTAGTGCCTTGGAATGTTCAAAGCCAGGGGTCTCAGCCCATTGCTTCCTGCATAGTCTGTGACCCCATTCCTTGAGCTCTTGCTTTGTGGTACTGGGAGGCATACGACAGAGTGGTTCTGGGCCATGTATGATATATGAGACTCTCGGCCCCAAGCCTAGCCAGTTCTTCAGCGGTTTCATTGCCGGGGACGTTACTGTGGCCCATACTAGGCGGATGTTGTTGTTCCTTCCCAGTATGTTTAACGTCTCAATGCATTCCAGAACTAATTTGGACGAGACTTCTGCGGCAGTCAGTGCTTTAAGTGCAGCTTGACTATCGGAGAAGACAAAAACGTTTTTATTAACTAGGACCATCTCCAGGCTTTCTAGTGAACAACCGAGGATTGAGAAGTTTAACCATATTTGTAAAAAAATATTTTTTGATCCTCGAATGCGAGAGATAAACTCAACCTTGACTTCTTTGATTTGTAAATCTTATATTGCTCTTTGTAATTTAACCTTAACTTCTTCGAAAAATTTAGTTTATATCGTTATTTAAGTTTTACACAGATTTTTGTTTGTAAGTGTTAAAAAATCACGTTTGCGTGTTAGTCACTTCCTTAATGCTAATGGTGAAAACCTGTCATTGGCTTTTTGTTTTTTCTATTTTGTAGCTATTTAAGTAAAATTCTAAGCTGTTGGTTTTCTAAAATTAAATAAATAAATAAATAAAAAGTATTTCGCACGTCATATTATACGTGCATACATGTTTGAACGGCAAACGCGTAATTATTTCCGGTGAAGTATATTGTGTTCAACAACAATTTTTGTTCGCCCATTGAACACGGCGTATTTACTAAGTTGTGTTTAAAAACAATATTAGTCCTAACAGCATTGTGCAACATCAGTACGATATTTTTTTAAAAGCTTAGATGGAATTCACGAAGAATACTTTGGACACTTATAGTTTTCGAGAAACCTTTATATAGAAATTAAGACTATAACAGCATTCGAGTGCCCACAATAATACCAAGTACACTCACTCTGGGAATAAACCACTGTAGAACTAATTCACTTATAATTGGCACATAAAGTTGACTTATACACCACTATAAGGTCAAGTAACAAGGTCAAATGGTACTAAGTGCGTTTCGTTCTATACATAACTATATATTACTGGCGTATGACCTTATAGCGGATTTGTAATTATTTCTTGTAGTCTATTACAAGTGTAACTTACTGGAGCAAGTTTTCTCAAGTATATATTTTACACCTTTGAAACATATAGGCCATCTTAGCATATACTGCGCCTATAATCTCGTTCTATACACGACTATATAAGTCAACTTATAAGAACGTCTACTACAAACCCAAACGAACTCCGTGTAACCTGTTATAAGCTTGGTAGTAAAACCTGGAACCACTAAGAGAGAGTTACTAGTGCTGCAAGCCTATAAACTGTGCACTATAGGAGAACTTTGTTACTTGAGTGATACAGTAATCAATGTCTGAAGTCCATTTATAAAGTCTTGAATTTAGCATTATTTTCGCTATTGTCACACAGAAACTAAAAAAAATACAGGTAAAAATGATTAAAACGCAGCATTTTCCTCTTATCAGTAGACACTTTTGACTTAACAATAACTTTATTGAAATAACCAGAGGACCTTTTAGCTTAACCGCCATAGCTTAACTTTTGAGAGAAAGCAAAAATTGCTGATGCGCCATAGTAAACAATACGAGCTAGTGGAATAATCGCTTAAGTGTTATTCATGCTCCAAATAAGTAATGGAAAAATAACTTAAGCGACATAGGTGTAAAAAAGACCCTTTTGAGCGTCGTTCAGTGAAAACATTTATAAAATAATGCCAATTTTCATTTTGCTAACTGACCACAAAATTACTCTGATTACTTTGAAACCTCGATCATTCGACGCAGAAAAATCTACTGATTCCAAATATAAATTACTCTATATGAACAAAATGGTGCTTCAGCGACTTTTCCTTTCCAGTGTCGATATCTTATTTATGACTAGATGATGCCCGCAACTCCGTTGCGCCAAAACTCGTTTATTGCGCGGTAACCGTACATTTTTCTGCAACAAAAAGTAGCCTATGTCTTTTCCCGGGACTCAAAGTATCTCCATATACAAATACACATTTTCATACATATACAAATTTTCAGCAAAATCGGTTCAGTGGTTTGGGCGTGAAGAGGTAACAGACAGACAGATAGACACACTTTCGCATTTATAATATTAGTATGGATATAGAAATATAGTTGTGACTTCAAGCAATTCCAACACGGTTAACATGGTAACAATAAAGGTTTCTTTTGACGGAAGAATATAAGATAAAAGTGATTGACAAAGGAAATCTGTTCTTTTGTCAAACTAAAAATATGTCAGCATTTCTATTTTTAAATATCTCAATTTCTTCCTGTCTAAAAATCGTTTCTCTCCCTACTATTCTCGTAACCTCCACTGCGGTCATTGACTCCATGTCAGAAAACTTGTCATATTTCATCGTTATCTATACAAACCGCGGTCCGCGATTGACAATGAAGTGACAGTTTCTAGACTAAGGGCGATACCGTAATTTACAACTCGATGACAACTGAGTACGATGTAATCACTTAGAAGTCATAAAAATCTTTCTATAGTGTCTAGATCTGTCAGTCAAGGTGTGACGACGCGAGCCCTCACAAAGCTCGGCTTTTAGCTAAGTATTTTAAGTACTTAAAATAATTATGTAAGTAACAAACAGATGTACACATTTTCTTTAGCTTAATACAATATCTTACTAACTTACTTATAAGCTTGAACCACTAATATAACCTTTAAACGTGTATCTCATACCTGTATAAGCCCTAGCACCAAAAACTGCTAATTATTCTCCTGGTCATTGAATAACTAAAGTTGAAAATGAAGGCCTTGGCGTCTCAAGATGTAGGTGAAAGACGAGCTGTAATGGCGGCTATATATCTCGGGAGTGGGCAATTATATAGTGCATAATTAGTGGCGCCAACTCGCCGATACCTTACACCGGAATGACACTGCTGAGAGACCATCTATTCTAAGTCGTATAATAACTACACTGTAATCTTTCAAGTTGCTTTCAGAAACTATGGTAGATTCCATTTGCTTTGGTTATTGTAGAGTTTTCGACAAAACGTCGTCCATTTTTGTTTAAGAAATAATATGGGAAAGATGACATAGTATTAAATCCATGATCGCGGGGTCTCTGAGACCACACGTTCTCTGTTGCTTTGCAATTTTGCTGCTGGTAAACAGTAGAGAAATAAATCTGTATTCTTAGCTGTTTGTCTACGCGTCTAGCTACGAAAATCTTAAACGCAGCAAGTATGCTACCATCGATGTTCGTAGAGACCTGTAGCATCGTAGCCACTGTGCTACGCGCCTAGCACTGACTGCACTAGTGACTGACTAATGCCTGATTTCTGAGGTATTTCGACAGGAGTTTATCTTTTTATTAGCGTTGTTGATTACTTTTTTTAGTCTAGTCAATCAAGCGACAGAGAAGAAAAAAAAACTTATAAAATGAGCTTAATGGGACTCGATTTTGTCTTGCCACAATGCTCAGTTATGTAGAAGTACGTTGTCGCAACAGTCCGACATTTAACATTAATATTTTGTGTTGCTCATAAACTTATAATATACGTTGCTTGGTTTTAACTTTCACTAAGCTGGTCAGCAATAAAATAATTTGTAGGTTAAGGGATGAAAAGTAACACGACAAGGGCCGAGATTAAATTAAGCTAATGTATTCTATCGTTAACGACTTGAGGGGAGCGTTATTTTTGTTTGTGGCAACCCTGAATATTAAGTCTTTTTTAGACTTAGATTATTAAACATCGTATAAGTGCTGACTGTATTATTTCTAAGGCTCAGTTTATAATATATGTAATGCATCCGCACGGCTGTTTAATGAAATCGTTACATACAATTGCTTGCAATTTCTTTGTGTAGAGCTAAACCGCTCGTTCGCACAGACGGATAAAAATCTTATTTTTAAAGATTCTTATATTTAAGTAGGTGTGTAAATTGATGTTTAAAGAAAGGTAGATATGGATATTGGATACAAACAATACCTTCGAACAAGGGAAATAAAAAGTCGAAGAAGGAAAGTCTAGGAAGATACATACCGTACATGTACTTACGTACATGTTTGTTTCTTCCACAGTAGCGCTTAAACTTTTTAAATTTATTGGAATTAAGAGGCCTACTAACCCAAAAAATCCTTGACATCGTCCTTCTCACTTCACACTCGCGCCCGTCTTTTATGAAAGACGGACGCCGTCCTTTTTTACCTGGCATATGTGCCAGGTAAAAAAGGACGGCGCGGAATCGTCGCCAAGTTAGTTTTCTATAAATAAAAGACGAACTATAATGATTATGAAAAAGTATTTTGGGCAAATTTAGGTTTTATCAATGCCTTTTTAGATATTAAAAAATATTAAAGATATGACAGCAAACTTCGAAGATCCAAGCAAAACTGTGTCTAAAACAAGGTTTTTGTAAAAATAAAACTATCGAGCATTTTTAGTAATCGCGTTTTCGTCTTGAGCATTTAATTTTCATGAACTGAAGTTACTTGTATAAAAAAATCAGTTTTCTAGACCTTACAGATTTTGAAATCTAGGTTTAAGTATGTAGTCAAGTTAGGGTTAGGTGCATTCTTAATAGACACACTAACCCTGCGTTCCATTTAATGTTAAAAACGATCAAAACGCTCAAAATGCCTCTTATTTTGAGCGTTTTGATCGTTTTTAACATTAAATGGATGGATCGTTTTTAAAATATAATGAATAACAAAAAAAGGATATGGACGAACAGTCCATAGACGGCCACAATTTTTTAATAAAAAAAAAAAAAAAACATTAAATGGAACGCGGGGTTTGTAGCATACTGTTGGGTTCTTTTAACTTCTGACAATTTATTAAAAAGGAAAATGTCATTAATTTATTTAATTTATCATCACTCAAAAAACGACAATCACGTTTCAGCATGTCCACAAAATTTATATAAAATGCTTCAATATTGATACATATTCGAACAAATTGATATACGTAGGACGTAGGACTTTCATTCGAACTGATAGCGCCCGCTGATGAGGCGTGAAATTGACGTGTGACTCGACTCGTGACATACATACATTACGAATGTGCCATCGACAAATTGATTCCTAGGCAGTTGACAGATCAACGTTATTTGGTCAGATCATGTCAATTCAATGTTAATTGTGATTTGTCCAAGATCTGTCGACTGGGTTTAACGTAACGCGACCAAACTACATATGTGCCCCATCTGCCTAGGAATCATCATCTCTGATAGCATAATCTATAGTTATTTTTGTTATAGTTATTTTTAAGTAGCTGTAAGTGTTCCAAATAAAATAAATAAATAAATTAAATAATATTGAGTGTAGAAAAGTCAGGAACTATTTTAGGGAAGGCAAGGAGATTAAAACAAATTATTTAGTTATCAACTCGACAGCAACATTGATCTATTTATACGCAGTAATTAACCACATTTTAAACCACCGCTATTTTTATCGTGAACCGTACATTTTTCAGCAACAAAACTATCCTATGGTCTTTTGCATCTCTTAAAGTATCTTCATAAAAATTTTATTAAAACCAATTCAGTGGTTTAAGCATGAAATTGTAACAGACAGACGCACATTCGCATTTATAATATCAAGTATGGATGAAGATTTATGACTCGCCTCTAGTGATTTCCACCATGGCCATATTAAAAATGACAAGTTCAACCAATGTAACAAACGTTCGGCTTGGCAGTGTCCCAATTTTAAGTTTAATGATACTCCTACCCTACTCCCACAGGCTGAGTCACACGCAGAAGTCCACTTAGGTAATATTCACCTGCCACCTACATTACCTAACCTATGTGAATAACAATCAAGAAACTTCCCTTTATGGTGATTTTTATATAGAGATTGTGAGCACAGTAGAGGATCGGCAACATGGACACCAGAAAAAAAGCTTAATTTCTTTATGTAAAACTTATATTGATCAGTATAGTGTAACAGACTATCTGTAGTTATACTGTGCAAGCCACAGTATATTCATTGTAGTTCATAATAATATAAGGGTCAATTCAGAACGCAACGCGACGCGTAGATGCAATTCGATAATCCACGAAGGACGTGGACTAAGTACTAGTGCAATAAAAATAACAGTGCAATACGTAGTTTATATTGTTCTTAATTTAAACTTCGACCACATCCGTATCCTGTCGGCCTACCCTTTTTTTTTGTTTTTCGCCGAGAAAATGCTTTTAAGCATCTTGCGGGGGATGGGGGTCCTGCCCGCAAGTATGGGGGTCTCTGCTGCGCCCGAAAGATGGTAGTGGACGTAGCCCCTACCCACTAAAAACTCGGCTGCACTCCACTATTTTCCCTAGGCGGGCCGCGGGATCACGTGAGCTTACACCACGGCAGCCTGTCGGCCTACCCTGCCCCGGGGCAGTTTTAGATGCCGAAAACGACATTATAAACATTGTGAAACATGTTGAAAGTGACAGTCGCACCCAACTCGCGTATATTCACCCGTTTGTTCGAAGTCGAGGCACTCCTTAGTTCTGTCTACTCTGATAATATCATTGAGTCAACTTAAATAAAAACTTTCCGAGCACAAATATTGATGATATTGGTTCTTAACCTATTCAACGTGAAATAAATTCTAGAACTAAACAATATTTATCATTCCAAAGCCACTGAACTCAGGTGAGAATATCTTTATACCTGGGAACCATTTATTTATGACATGTAAAAGCCGCGGGTATCTCAACAGCTCCTAAATCGTAAAACAACGCGCGTCCTCCGGGGCACGGGATAAAAGAATTCCTCTCAAGAACATTCATAAGATGACACGATGAGTATAAAATATTGAAAATATTCTCAAAATGTGCAAACATTCTTGTGAAATCTCTTTTGTCTGATATAACTTAAGTGTCAAATTAATCTTTGTCGAAAACAATAGTTGTACAATAATTAACAGCAGATTTAAAAAATAATATAACTTGAGATAGACTATAATTATTATATGTTGTATTATTCCTACAAATGATAAATAATATAATATAATCATCTGTGGAACATACATCCTCAATCAAAGAACGGACTGCAGCCCACCATCACAACCAGTAGCGGCGTTAGAGGGGGTGCGACGCAGGGCGATCGCCCAGGGCGCCGGATAAAAAGGAGCGCTGAAGGCAAAGAAAAGGGGCGTCAACTTTTTCAGCAGTAGTTCAGCACTAGGCGCCGAAGAATTCTCGTCCAGGGCGCTGGTAATGCTAAAACTGGCACTGAGTCCACAAAGCAATATTATACTTAGATACTTTAAAATCTCATTCATTCACATCAACACTAATTATTATTATTAAATTACACACCAAAATTAGTGACATCAGGGTACACTTTTTTGACACGGTACGCTTCCGTTTCCCGAAAAAAAAACAAACCATTTATAAGGTCACTCTGTCTTATATCTCCCCATTCCCCCTCCCCAAATCCTTTGAGAAATAATTTTCTCGGTGGTATAACATTACTTTTTGGCTTATTTAGTGCCTTATCACACTGGCGATTAGCGAGCGATTTGAAAACGACGCGACTGCGCAGCGCACACGCTGCGGTTGCGCGGCGTGCACGTCGCGACAGTGCAGCGTCGTGGCGACGTGGTGTGGACGCCATTTTGTACACTCGTCTACACAGATTATTATTATATATAGTAGACTCGTCTAGGGAGTGACGTCAGAATCCAGTTTGCTGCTGAGTGTCCAAAACGTCGAAGGCAAGCTGCGTGCACGCCGCGCAATCGCGGCGTCATCACGGCGTGTGCGCTGCGCAGTCGCGTCGCTCTCAAATCGCTCGCTAATCGCCAGTGTGATAAGACCCTTATTTCTATTAATAAACAAGGCTGATGAAAAGACAATTGGTTGGGTTGTTTGCGGCTAAATCCTCGCAATCAACTTTTTATGGCGGTACAAGTTGTTTTGAAAGAATACCTACTCTTATATTTTTGCGTTAAGAAAGTCAGGAAAGTAAGGAAAGTTTGCGTAAATCCATACTAATAAATGCGAAAGTGTGTCTGTCTGTATATCTGTCACCTCTTCACGCTGAAAAGTGAAACCGCTGAACCGATTTTGATGAAATTTGATATTATGGAGATACTTTGAGTACCGGGAAAGGACAAAGGATAATTTTTATCCCAGAAAAATCTACGGTTCCCGATTGACAACGGAGTTGCGGGTAAGTCGTGCATATATATGTATTTATTTGACTAATGATAAAATACTGCAATAAAAAGGCTATATAATATTATGGCAAGATTAGCCACCTTTTTAAAGCAAATAGATCATAAGTAGACCTAATTTCACGCGGTCGGAGCCAAAAGTAATTTATGTTAATGTTAAATCATATAATTATAAGTTCCGAAGCGACAATATTATATTTTACGTTGTTATAAAATTATTTATGAAGATTTGCATTTGAGTCCGCTTTTGTACATACCTTTGTGTGCATTAATTTTTAATAAAATTTTAATTATAATTAGGAACATTAGGAATTTTGTAAGCACTTTAATCTTCTCTCCACTAAAATAATTACTCCACATATTCAAATGAAGTCATCTTGGTCTCAAGAAAACAATAAATTAATACAATAAATCTGCAACACCTATCATTGGCAACACTACACCAGCCCACTTGGTGATCTTCCAAGTGACGTCACCATGGGGTGGCCACATATAAGCCCCGTAGCACCGGCTGCGACACCAAAACCGTAGAGCTAGCGTTACGCCGTACACGCTCTACGCGGTCGAACTTACTTCGCGAGTGCTAGTGATTCGAAGGTAGGTGATGACGTAAAATAAAGTTAGTTTTATTAATTAAGTTGTTATTCGATAATAATATGATTGCAATTAATATTATATTAATGCGACATTGCAATTTTGTCGACTTAAAAATATACTTATTTCGCGTCAAAACAAAATTGCATACTTTGTTGTTTTGTTGTAAGTTCTACTTATTTATTAATAAAATATAATTAATATTTTCTATTTTAAATCCCTGCAATATTCGTGCATTTAAATAGAATATACTTACTTTAGTAATTGGATCATGAAAAAACTTTAAATTTAGTTTTGAAACTATATACACTTCTTCAAAATATCTTAATAATGGAAAATATATTTTATACCCAATTTTTTATTAATTTATTAATGCGGCAGTCAAACAATAATTAGAAATTTGTATTTATACTATTCATTTCAAAAATATCTAGAAATATTACAGTTACAAAATTGTTTTAAAATTAAATATTTTAAAGTTAATAAGCGCTACGAATTTTAAAATTGTAGTGATAATTTAATAAAATGAAATGAATATAATAATCGGAAAACATCAAATTATTATTTGATGTTTAAATTATTCAATGAAATCAGAAATGTATACTACACTTTTTAAAATGCAGGTAATTAAAAAAAACTATAGAAAGATAAAAATTTCATAACTAATTCGAAATCTATAACTTACTGTTATTTAAACTGTTAAATATTCAAGTGTGCTTTCTTTTATTATTCAGTATACATAACTAATGTTATACAGAGTGTAACAAAACTAAGTGATTATACTTTAGGGTGTGCGATCAACTCCATACATGTGGCCTTTGTATGGAGTTGATCGTGAAAGTAGCAGCGCTAAAAGAGTAACTTTTTAAACTTTTATACGACAAAACAGTGAAGTCAATATAAGGAACACTATACACAGTCATATTATCTTATCACTTAGGTGTATATAGGATACAACCAAGTAATCTCAGGTTCTATGATATTATAGTGACAATAGTGTGGTTGTTGTTGGTGGATATTGCGAGGAAAACAATTTCCTGCACAATCACCGACAACCAACTGTTGTGTTTGTTGTCTCTTCGGCGTCGACCGAAATTATCACTTCGTACAACTACACTAAGATTAGAACTCTCAAGTTTAATCTTTAGCTTAGAGTTTCATAATATGATCCATTTTTGTTCAAAACTAAGAAAGTTTTTTTTATTTGATAGGACGCTGAAATCACAGTTTGTCCGATTTTGATAAAATTTGGCACAAATATAGATTAGACCTACTGAAATAACAAACATTGATTTTTTAATGACAAAACATGCAGTACCGACGGAAAGTCGTAATCATTGTACTTAAAGTATATTTTTAGTTCGTTTAGTTTATTTAACAATCAAGAGTACTGAAATATTAAAAAAAATATCTATATATATAAAAATGGATTTTCAATTGTGTTTTTAACGCTAAAACTCGAAAACGGCTGAACGGATTGGGCTAATTTTAGTCTTAAAATATTCGTAGAAGTCCAGGGAAGGTTTTAAAGTGACACAAAGTTCACCGGGACAGCTAGTTTAAAATAAAAATAATTTTTAAATTTTGTTAGTCTCGCTAAAACTCGAGAACGGCTAAATCAATTCGGCTAATTTTAGTCTTAAAATGTTTGTGAAAGTCCAGGGAAGGTTTATATTGGGAAGAAAGTGGTACGAAGTTCACCATGTCATCTAGTAACTAATAAAATTTTAATAGTGTTAATATTTGTACCCGTTACTTTTGATTTCCAATTACCTTGTCTTTAACAAGTTGGAGCCACAAACTTAATTAAGATCAAAACTACCGAACCTCAAATTATAATGAAACTAAACCAAAAATCACCCGTGTAGCTTAAAAACACTTTTTATCTTCTTCTCCACAATATCCATACTAATATTATTAAATGCGAAAGAGTGTCTGTCTGGCTGTTACAAAAAATGTACAGTTTCTGCGTAAATCCATCCAATAAACGAGTTTTGGCGCAAGTTAGTAAATAATTTTGGTGTGGATCTCCACAAACAACAAAGAAGTCGACCCAGAAGTCGACCTCTGTGGCTCAGTTGGTGGGCTGTTGGTAGCTCAAGCGAGGGTCGGCGCGGGTTCAAATCCCGCCGACGGAACAAAAATTAAAGTAATTTATGTTTTAGCTGTTGGTATAATGCTGAGGGTTGGTATGATCGGTTTCTAACATATTGTATGATGTGTGAGTACGAGTATGTAGGTGTTATTATTAGAATATAAATTCAGTTTTCGGCACTATAAACGAATGTTAGAAGTGGCGAGCAACACTTGGTATAATTGACATATCGGTATAATTGTATGGAAAAATAACTGTGTAATAAGAATATTTCTATTTATACGACAGTTTATTCTGATGATGTTACATTTAATCGAAATCGGATGCAATCATGAACTCGATTAAGATATTCGATTAATGTTAAATTTTAAACGCTTAAGAGCATGAAATTGAGTGCCATCATATTAATATAGTAACAGCCATCGAGATGAGTTATTTTAAGGTATTTCTTTATGGATTACTTCGGATCATTTAACCTTATTAACATTACATTATATTTTTATCTCTTACAACTTGATTTATAAATTGCAAAATTGTGATTTGCCACTATTATAATAATTCACACATTTTACTTCAAGTTTCAGAAGGCTTACTCAGAAGTTTGCATCTGCATCAAGCATGATAAGTATTTATATGACGCAAAAAGAGGCAAAACTTCAAATTTATAATATAATGAAGACATGGAAACAATGGGACCATCCGGATAATATATTATATAATATTATATCCAGATTCCAAAATGTTCAATTCATTTTCAATCAAAAATCCATTGTTTCTAAAATGTAAGCTGTCAATGCAACTTTTAGATTATTGAATGATTACTTAATTATTTCTTAAAGTAGTCATAGTCCTCATTAAATAAAAGTATAACAGTCACTTAACGTCTTTGAGTGCGGCCGTATTAAGGGGGCGACTAACAATAAAGTGTCGATTTTATAATTCATTTTTATACTTGGAAATAAGCCCCGAATTGTTTTATTTTCTAAATTTAGATACTACATTATATTTCCGAGAATTCGATTTGAGCAAAAACACGATATCTTAAAATTTTCTCGATAGAAAAATATCACAAAGATGTATCTAATTTTCACGAATTTTTCATTTAATTCCGTAACCGTGCATTAAACTAAGTTAATATTTTAACACATTGTATAAAATTCTATCATTGAGAAATCGACCTAGCGAATTTTTAAAATGTTGTATATTTATCGAGTTATTGAGAAAAAACTAATTTGGCGATGAATCCGCGTCGTTCTTTTTCGCCAGGCATATGAAAGACGGGCGGGCACGTGAGTGTAAAAAGAGAGAAGGACAATGTTTAATTTTTGGGGTTAGTCGCCCTTTTAAGGCACAAGTTGGAAGCCGGCTACATGAAGTTGCAGCAGACGACGTGTCGTCGCGACACTACTGGTTTCTATGTATTTCTATCAATAAGTATCGCTAGCTGCGGAGGGTATTTCATAGAAATACATACAAACCAGTAGTGTCGCGACGACACGTCGTCTGCCGTTGCGTCATGTCGCCCGCTGCTAACCGGCACCTTTATTATTTTTTGATGCCACAGAATCAGTGACGAGTGAATCGTGATTTTAATCAGACTACCCACGTTTTGTAACTTGATGACGACTTGACGAGTTACGTCGACTACTTGACGAGAGGTGTCGGCTACTCGACGGACATTTCTATCGAGTCGAAATGACACATTGGAATGCGAATAAATTACATCTACCCCTTTCAAAAACTCGTGAATGTCTCAAATGTAAGAGACAATGAAGAAAGGGTGATGGCATCATTTGTTTTAACAAAAAAGTTACTCGGTAATAAAATATTATGCATTATTTAAAATATTCTTATTCTAGTATGAGTAGGTACACAATAAATATTACCATTATGAAGTCATGGCATAGGCTGTTTGAAGTTAAACACACTGATGCAAATACTTTTTTTCTGAGGTATTTTGACAGGATTTCGTTTATTTAACAGTGTTTCTAGTACATATTTTGAATACTAACAATTTAACTAGCCAATCAAAAGTCTCAGTCAATATAATAATATGACTATTAATAATAGAAGTCAATAGATATTATATTATGTCAATCAAAAACGGGGCATTGCAAACTGAAGTTTAAAGCATTTTTAATAGTATGCACAGATACCCTGTTGGTCTATCTTTATAGGATTCAAATGTAGCGATTGTACGGCAATAAACATTGGACGAACAGCAGTCGTATATAACTCGGTTACAGGGAAATAAATGGAAGTAGCCTAGTGAATCACCACTGACTGCTAAAATGGTTCCGTCGGCGTAAAGTAAAAAAGTATCTTCTTTTAATATAAGTTTTATATACCTATTTAATTGTGAGACATCTCCGAAGAATACCTAGGTTATGTAGCGACCTATTACCTACTCGTAATGGATTAACGAAGGTTAATCCATTTTCGTACCGTATAAAGACGAAAAATTGTTTGGCTATAATAGGCTATAATATTATCTTTGTGCACAGGATATTTTTACAAGAAAGGAGCAAGAGTTTATTTATTTAATTCAAGTTCAATAAAACGGGTTACTGGTAAATTTATTAGATTAAAAATAATTAACATTTAATTTATCTTTCACAACTAAATATTTTAGCTACCTAAACCTATATTTTTATTTAAAGCACAATCAAATTTTAATCTGAAAACTTTAAAATCAATTCATTGATAAATTTTTACATAAAAAGTATACTACAACTCTACAAGGCGCAGGTTCGGCCTCATATGGAATATTGTTCTCATCTCTGGGCAGGGGCGCCAAAATACCAACTGCTTCCTCTGGATCGTATCCAACGAAGGGCTGCTCGAATTATTGACTGCCATAGTGTTTCAAACAGCTTGGACCCCCTGGAATTACGCCGAGATGTAGCTTCACTCTGCATCCTCTATCGGTTGTATCACGGGGAGTGCTCTGAGGAATTGTTCGGGATCATACCACCTGCAACTTTTCGCCATCGTCCCACGCGAAAAACATACCATCCTCATCACCTTGATGAGTGGCAGTCTTCCACAGTGCATTTTTCGCGTAACTTTCTGCCGCGCACTGTAAAACTCTGGAATGAACTGTCACCAGCAGTATTTCCGTACCGATACGACCGGCAAACCTTCAAGAAAAGTGCGTATTCCCTCTTAAAAGGCCGGCAACGCACCTGCAGCTCTTCTGATGTTGCGAGTGTCCATGGGCGACGGTAGTTGCTTACCATCAGGTGACCCGTTTGCTCGTTTGCCCCCTTATTTAATAAGTAAAAAAATAATATTATGTACAAATTGATCAAAGAACCCTAAATACATTGTAACACAAGCCCTCTCTGTTATGACTTTATAACAACTTTACAATCGCTTTTTTTCAAACCATAGGACTTATTTCTGTATTCAGTTCAGAAATAGTGCAAAAACTTTGGATTACCGAGGCATTCAAAAAGCGCTAAGTTCTTTTCTACTGTTTAATAAAAGTTTTTGAAAGCTTTATACTTTCCAGTTTTCATAAGTTATTGTTTCATTGTTGAATACGCTAGTGCTAAGCACACATAATATAATATATTCATTCATTTAAAAAAATATATCATAATAATTATAATTATAACGGTGTGGTTAATGCCAAGATTATAAAATGTTAAACTTTAACGTTTTTGCACAAAGTATGTTGGCTATTTGAAGCCAGATGTAGGCTTCTATTTTTCAATTATGTGTGTATATTTATTCACGTTGTAGATACTAAAATATGGCTTATTGGTTTCGATCTTAAGCCAATTCTGAGAGTTACTTACTCAACTACACCATTTTATGACATAATAATTGATTCATAAATGATCCTTTAGACGATGGTATATTTTTGTGTGTACTGCTCAATGAAAGTAATAAGTGCGGGAGTTGACTGATTGTAGCAGATAACCGACAGTAATGCACTTTAGTCGCACAATATACAGAAATTGTATGGAATCGGCAAAGTATATTATTTGTACATCTACACTGGTAAATATTTAAGTTTAATGTCTAGTGCGATTAAATTACCCTGTAATCTTGGTACAACATTTTTTTAAAAGGTTGTTTCAGTATTTAAATGAGTGACGTGCGAGCAAACACTCCAGTGAGGATTGGGTGAAGTTAACGAAGTCGGAATTGGTGTGTGGAGGCCCTTAGCTGCATCAACACTTCATACAAATTATTTAACGCCATGCTCTTAATTAGGAATATAATTTATTAAATGTACGAGTGAAAAAAAATAAAGATATTTTTGCGTTAAGAACACTGTGAGTCGTCAGAGAAAATATCTTACTTGACCACCGTGTCTCGGTATATCTGACCCTGACTGACCCTGAGAATTACTATGAAACTATGAAAATGAATGCACTGTTGGAGAAATTGAGTCATAAGCAGATGACGGATCTACCTAATTTGGCCGGGTTATGTAAGGAACAACCGACAAATAGCGATTAACATGGTCTTGACTTAATCCGACCAAATAACTTAAGTCTACCATCTACCTATGAATCTATTTATTGATAGTACATGATTCGTAGATCCGTAGCATGCTACGTCGCTTGCTACACGGCTAGTTTAGCGCGTAGGCGTTTGCTACGCGACCGCTACGTGGTTGCTACGCTACAGCTGCTACGTCGATTGCTACGCGGACGGACAGAGCGCGTAGGCGTTTGCTACGCGACCGCTACGTGGTTGCTACGCTACAGCTGCTACGTCGATTGCTACGCGGACGGACAGAGCGCGTAGGCGTTTGCGACGCGACCGCTACGTGGTTGCTACGCTACAGCTGCTACGTCGATTGCTACGCGGACGGACAGAGCGCGTAGGCGTTTGCTACGCGACCGCTACGTGGTTGCTACGCTACAGCTGCTACGTCGATTGCTACGCGGACGGACAGAGCGCGTAGGCGTTTGCTACGCGACCGCTACGTGGTTGCTACGCTACAGCTGCTACGTCGATTGCTACGCGGACGGACAGAGCGCGTAGGCGTTTGCGACGCGACCGCTACGTGGTTGCTACGCTACAGCTGCTACGTCGATTGCTACGCGGACGGACAGAGCGCGTAGGCGTTTGCTACGCGACCGCTACGTGGTTGCTACGCTACAGCTGCTACGTCGATTGCTACGCGGACGGACAGAGCGCGTAGGCGTTTGCTACGCGACCGCTACGTGGTTGCTACGCTACAGCTGCTACGTCGATTGCTACGCGGACGGACAGAGCGCGTAGGCGTTTGCTACGCGACCGCTACGTGGTTGCTACGCTACAGCTGCTACGTCGATTGCTACGCGGACGGACAGAGCGCGTAGGCGTTTGCTACGCGACCGCTACGTGGTTGCTACGCTACAGCTGCTACGTCGATTGCTACGCGGACGGACAGAGCGCGTAGGCGTTTGCGACGCGACCGCTACGTGGTTGCTACGCTACAGCTGCTACGTCGATTGCTACGCGGACGGACAGAGCGCGTAGGCGTTTGCGACGCGACCGCTACGTAGTTGCTACGCGGGTGCAAGGACATTAATTTATTCAAATATGTTATTATTCTTAATTTTATAGTTCATCTCAATACAATATTAATAGTCACTAGCGTGAAAACAGTACATTCCATACTATAATATTATAAATGCGAAATTTTGTCTGTCTGTTACCTCTTCACGCCCAAACCGCTGAATCAATTTTGCTAAAATTTGGTATGGAAATATTTTGAGTTTAAGGAAAGGACAAAGGATACTTTTTATTCCGATGAAATGTACGGTTCCCGCGCGATAAATGAATTTTTACAGAACGGATTTGCGGGCCTCATCTAGTATTTTTGAAGTATTTATTACGAGCTTACTTGAATATACTAGCACGCTTTTTCATCAAACTAATATCTTTTAATATCACATTAATTTTGATTTGAAATCATACAAATATGTTCTCATCTGAAAACTTATAATAGAACGTATTACGCGCTAGAAAAGGTCAGCTTTATAGCCCATTCAAGTAAACTCTCTTAACTCGAGGTTGAGGGAAGAAAACCCTCGTATCACATAATTTGGACAATACCTTTATTACGGTATCATAAACACTAATTTGCGACGACAATCGTGTGGCAAGTTACAGTGGTAGGTGAGACAAGAAAAAAATGGATTATATATTTTTTGTGAACTTATCTTCTTTAAGTAGCTCAAACAAGTAGCTCAAATTAGCGACCAATTTACTAATTTACATTAGTATTTTTAACCAAATTCCAAAAAGGAGGAGGTTATATGTTCGGCTGTGGATATTAAATCGCAGTATTTAATCATATCAACTTAAAAATTCGAGATTCACCTCCAAACGTCGTATTTAATTTTTTTTATTTAATTGAAAGACCTAATATAAATAAAGTTACAAAATAGCCAAAATAATTATTTAATTACAATACAAAATAATGAATAGAATAATCATTATTTTCATTTATCACTAGCAAGCTCTTGGGTGTTTAAAGAAATAACTTTTTAGTAAAACTAACGACAAGTCAAAAGTATTCATATGGCTTATATTTGTTACCTCATATCTATATATATAAAACTCAAAGGTGACTGACTGACATGGTGATCTATCAACGTACAGCCCAAACCACTGGACCGATCGGGCTGAAATTTGACATGCAGGTAGATGATATGACGTAGGCATCCGCTAAGAAAGGATTTTGATCAATTCTACCTCCAAGGGGTTAAAATAGGGTATGAAAGTTTGTATAATATAATAATACTTCTTAACGCGAGCGAAGCCGCGGGCAAAAGCTCGTTATAATATATGAGGTAACAAATATAATATTATGATGCCTTTATAAAACTAATTATACTTCTGTTTGTGACATAGTAATTATCTTAATTCGATACATATTTGGGTCATATTATGCTATTAACAATTAATTAAGCTATTAACAAACTATTGCGTTTAATAAATACGTTTATTTAGATGCAAAATTCAGTTTCGACCTTCGAATTTAGTTTCGAAAAATAAATTAAACCATTTGTATCTTAAGTGTACGGATGTTATTATTATTTTTACAACCTACTTATGGCTTGCTTATCGCGAGCTAGCGTATTTTAAAATAGCCTAAAAGCATGTAGGTAGAGCTTCCTTAGGTTAATAGGAAAGGTTATTATTAAAATATATGTACTGACCTTTTATAAATTGGAATATAGATTTTTTATTTCTGATCTACCTTTATAAATTTAAAATAGAACACATTTCTATGTTTAAAAGTGATCCATAATATTGTACCTCTAAATACGTCTTTGAAGAAAACTTCACCTGTGATATTATAAGATGACTGAATTTAATTTCATATCATGTTTGGAATTTCACTCAATGGGTAGTGAAACATGTTATAACCATTCATAGACTGTCATGTGCAAAACTTTTGAACTAATAAACTAGTGCTACTTACAATATTAGAGCGACCGCAGACTTACAATTTCAAGTTGGCCGACTATAATTGCGTAGTTTCACAATTTCATTGGACAGCTTTTTATTTGTAGGTAATCGGAAAGGTATCGCGGTTCTTATATGATCGGTGTCCAATTATTAAGTTGTATAATTTAGTTTAGAAAATGTGCGAGCTCTCATATGTCGCTATAGCTATAATTGGTATACATGCGATTTAGTTGGCCAACTTGAAATTGTAATTCTGCGGTCGCTCTCATAGTATGAACTAAAAAGTCAGAAAAACATTTTCAAATATGGAAGGGCTATGCTTTGGAACACTTGATAATAATATTATGCTATGTTCGGAGTGAGTGAGGTAAATTCAGGATCACACATATTATGATAAAACTGTACAATCTAAAATTTTAACTTCTCAGTTGTTACAAGTGTCCATGGGCGAAGGCTATCGTTTTTGATACGAGCAATCCATGGCCATCAGTGCGGCCCGCGACAGTTTTGCAAATAAATTTTAAAGATTATTAAAATTATTTAATTAGCGAATCTATTAACAACGTGTATTGCTCTGCCTCCGGTTTCACAGCTGGTTATTATAATATGAGTGATAACCAGCTGTGAATTATATTACATACTGTTTAATAAAAACATTTTGGCACGTGAATTTCGATATAATGCCTAAAATTGAAACGATGCCGAAATATATTTCAATATCAGCCGTATAAAAATTAAATATTTTGGACATTCGTGTATAAAAGACTTAATACATCTAAATACGATACGTCTTCGAACGTCGGGATTACAATCGGACAACGTCAGCATATTTCTCCAATTATGTTTCGACAATTTTAATCATAATATTCATCCTGAAATCTGAAGCCCTCCTGCGTCTCGTATGATTAAATTCCACGTTCTATAAAAAGGAGCAACTTTTGAAAACGGATGATGTTGTAACTTGTAAATTAAATTAAGTTGCTTACAAGAACGATCGTTGTATTTTACATTGCATTAAAAATGCGTAATGACTCTTTTAAAATAGGTTATTTCATATTTTAAATGAGTAACTTTTTTGTCTCGACTCTACGGTGGGAGCAAATAAATCCCAACTTAGAAATTCTGTAAAAAGAACACTTAAGTAGTACTAACTCCCTCTTGTTCACGGTATTGATTACCGCCCAAATCAATCATTCGGTTTAAAGTTTATTATTCAGGCTATTTTCAATCAGTTAATAAATAACTTAGCTTTAATCTAATAAACATCGCGCCACAATTTAAACTGATTACAAAATTAATCACGGTTTCAAAATTTTCCGCAGAAATTAAATTAAATAATAAATTAGCGAATCACAGAAAGCCAGAGAACAATTTGCAATAAATTGTGTCTCCGCTTTTAGTACAAAAAGCGTATGTATTTTCTTTTGTGTGTGGCTTCTTAATAATCTTTTGTCTTTCTCGAGAGGCTATTAAACGTTATTTAGTCTTTGTGTTTTTAAATGGTTATTATGTTGTTATTAGCTACGAAGAAAATGGCGCACGATACGATTGTTAAAATTTGTCATTAAAACAGTTTTGGCTGTTGATAATTAGGCACATTAAGAGTTCCCGTGCTACTTCAACCCACTAAACCGCTAAGAGCATTATACTCAAATTACTTCGAACAAAATATATCGCGTTCGGAAACACTCAAATGGACGCGAAAACGTTTAAATGTGGTTATTCCCGAAACTGCCGAGCTGCTATTTAGACATACGGTCTAGTTGCGAACTATTTTGATTTTATGGTAATTAATGAATAATGACCATAATATAATCATGTGTTATGGAAAAAAACACTTCTACCTAAATATAAAGTCCACTATAAATACTAGAGATGTGTTTTATTTCACAGTGGGTCTAAATGGGTTCTATTTGAAATATAAAAAATTACTTTTTTAATAATTCAAATAACTGAATTTAAAAAAAATAGTTAATACATATTATTTGAGGGTCAGGTAAAAGCGTCTTTTCACCTTATGAAGGAAGTATACCGTTGCAACACCGCCGAAACGTCGAGAAAAAGTATGTACTCGTAGTAGCATTACTACTTAAATAAGTTGCGTTAAGTCCCGATTAAAAAGTTTAATGAAGTATACTCTGTTCATAACTAACGTAATCGAAACAAAAATAACAAATTACGATAGTACTATCATTAGCATTACCAGAATAATCAATTATTACTTACCCTGAAATAAATATCTACTCATACATCCAGTGACGGATACATCAATTCGTATAAACATCAGATTAAACAATTTCATATTGACAGAAGAGATATACCAATTTGTACAGTCACTTACTCGGTTGGTACACAACAGACATAACGAAAATAAAGGTTTTACCATTCCAAGTAGTAACAACATTTAAGACGTGTAGGCAGTTCATTTAAGTAACACTAAGTTATTAAGGCTATATCTAAAACAATAAAACATTGTAAGGCTGTCGGGTCACACGTACAATAGACTACACACAGACAGACATATCCGCTGACAGACAATAGGCTGAGCCTTCATTGTACGATCGAGTTACGATATTTTATTTAAATCTGACGATTTACAGTAAACAAAGGATGGATTTTAATTTATTTGCGTCTCTTTACAACTTCTAAATATTTCTCAAATTCAGGACTTGTACTTTAGCGCGACTTTTGCCCTTTTTTTTTAATATAACCACACACACTATAATATAAACACACTATAATATACACATAAACACACTATAATATTCATTAATAAAAAAATATATTTTCATATTAGTAGTCTTTGGATACCTGGAAAAAAATAAGGCAATATTCCAATAATACGAGCAGAAATTGCGTAGGCAAGTTTTTATTGCCATAGTTTTAGGGTAAAGTAAAAATAAAAGTGGATATGCTTATGTTGCACCATTTCCCTTCCCCCAGAGACCAGTTTACTTTTTTCGGTTAAAAGGAAGTTTATGTACAACTTCGTTCTTTACAAGGTTGATAATCAAACTCTTTCGATACAAGATTTGTGAAATGGAGATACTAGCCTAAAATAAATAAAGTATTTAACAGCTGATTTCTTTGTTCTACTACAAGTTAAAATAAAAATGGAAGCAAAATACAGCATGGTTATGCTTTTCTTTCGTTCGGGGTGGCACAATCATTCAACATTTTGCATTTATATTGTGAAATATTACGACAGAAGATTCCATCGGATTCCTGCTTTGTATTTTGTTTCAAATCTGAAGCTACATTAAATATGCATTCGAAAGAATGAGTTAAAATCTCTTTATCCTTTCTAGTTAGATTTTTGCACAATGTGTCACTGTAATGTTTATAAAGTATAATATAAATTATTGTGATCAATCGTAATATTATGTTTTAACTTGAAATAAATAATGAGCAGTAGCAGCAATTAGCAGTAGCTAACAAAGGAATATAAGTATCTGTTGGAGCAATACAATATTGTCTAACGCCTGAGAGTAGTAACAGCATCTACTTTTTCTTGTCGGACTGTAAGTATTACAGTCCGACAAGAAGACGCTGAATAAAATTTGAAGAAATATGGAAAAAAATGTGAATTTTCGCCTCATATTTCCACAGAAAACTTAGACATTAAATAATATTGACACTAACATATTTTATTTGTTTTTTTTTTGCATTTTCGTGATTTAAACATTATTAAGGCAACCGAAGTCAGCCCTAGTATATCCCACAACCTGAACATTTTGTGGTAAACTTTACGGAAAAATTATCACGCCTATTGATTTGTGCTATTAACATAGTAATTTTAATTTATATCAGAGACTAGATATTTCCTTCGTCTATGTTTATATTATGTAGATGAGTATGTAGATGTGCTATCATCAGTCAGTCAAAGTTTTTTATACATAATGATATAATATGTAGATGTGTTATTATCAATCAGTCAAGATGTGACGAAGCTCGGCTTTCAGCTAGTTTTAGTCGTATTCACTTTTTTTGACGTCAGAAAAACGTTTTCTCATAGAGCTACTAAAATTAAGTTAGCAAGTTCAAGTGAAAAACAGAAACAGTTGACATTTGCAGGGAGTTGGCGCCGAAAAGTCTGTAGCAATAACCTTGTTTTAATGCATCTAGACGCTTCGGGAAATACATTACCTTCTGTGAAAGGGAATTGATTATTTCATTCGCTGAGGACGTGTTTTAGCTATAGTTTTATATTGTCATTTATCACGTCATATTTGTGACCTTTATGGAATTTGGAATTGAATTTTGTGACCTTTACCACCGGACATTTTCGAACATTTCGGATTAAACTATGTTTTACTCGTGGCTCCGCCCTTGTAAATAATATGTGTGTGTTACGGAACACTGTAATTTTTGCGTGAAAAAGTAACTAACATAATATAATATAGACAGAACTTACCCGATACTGATGTTAGCAAGTTCGTCTTGATTATTATTATTATTCTGCCACAATATAACAACGGATTATTTTCTCCCCTTTTCAGGAGACGCCAAAGACCATTGCTTTATCCTTAATCACTGCTTTTAGTTTTTATCTAAATTGTGTAATTCTCTTCCAGATGTACTCGAGAGTGGTAACACTGTCGCTGGTGCTGTGCCTCATCGCGGGTGTCGTCAGCAACCCAGTCAGAAGATCACCAGGCCTGGAGGCCCGGCGGAGAAGCGCCATCGACAGAAGCATGATACGGTATGTTAAGTAAGTTCTGATAAAAGACTTTATCATATTATTTTTATAATTATAACAAGAAAGAAAAATTAAAAATGTAGAGGGATAATAATTAGCAACACTAAATTGCGATTCTATCCTTACTAATGCTTTATGCGAGTCTGTGTGTTTGCTCTTCAAGGGTATTTAGATACATTGAGAGACCCAAAATGACAAAGGATAGTTTTTAATGCGGAACGGAGTTGCGGGCGACATCTAGTCAAAAGATGAAATCACGAAATATATGATATTTTAAAAAATACGAAACGTAAAAAGACAGCACTGAACTATATTAAGTTAAAGCTGTTTGTCAAAGATTTTCTAGTTATATTTGTAGAGAATATATTTTAGATTACACAATCCAACTTTCTTGATTATACGGGGTCGGACCGCATGGACCTATAGAGTATTCACAAGGGTTGCGTATTAATCATTTTAATACACTCCCACGATGTTCGATTTACAAAAAGTTGATTAGAAAATTTGAATAATAAAGCCATTTAAATTGTACAAGTTATACGTAGAAGTAAAATATTATTAAGTACAAATTTTATTACATTACATAAAGTAAAACTTCCAATTATACCTTAAGATTTAGTTCTAAAGGGGTACACATTTATAATTTTAAATCGCTTTACAGTTTCGGGCGATCGTATCCCGCACAGCCGTCAGCGGCGGATATACGAGAGGCGCTCCAGAGGCCCACCCGCAAGGGCAACAGTTTCCTCCGCTTCGGCAGATCGCAACCCGTCGCCCTCACGGCGGACGACCTCCTGTCCCTGTTGAGGGCCTCTGAAAACGACTACGACTCGCCGCTCGACAAACGCGTGTCCAACTTCGTGAGGTTCGGCCGGGACCCCAAGTTCATCCGGCTCGGGAGGTCCGAAGAGAACGAGAGGGCCGTGGAGCAGACCTCCGACGTCAGCGGCTACCCCGAGAGGAAGCACCGCGCCAGGGACCACTTCATCAGGCTCGGCCGAGACAGCGAGGAACTCGGCACCAACTCGGAGGAATTCCTCGACGAAAGGAAAAAGCGATCCGCCGAATGCCCCGACTGCCAGTCGTAAGGGGATATCAGTCTGATAGTGCCAAATGATACGATATTTTACGACTCACCAAATGGTTGTTTTTACTATTTTTAACACTCTAATTGTCGCCGTAGCCGATCCTTGGTCAATTAACTTCTAATGTTATACTCTGATAGAGAATAAGGTTTTCTCGGGTAGACTCTCAAAGTACGCTCAAAACTGATGCACAAAAATCGACGGTAAATACTTTATGACGTTTGGATTTTCCCGCTCATTTTCAATCTCGCATTAACATGTGCAGACGCCAAATGATGAAAAAGTTTGCTTTATTTTGTGATAACGTTGAAGCTAGATCGTTCTTCGTCGCATGTTATTGACTGACTTAAGTAATATAAAAGAGTATTCTAATATTTAGTAGTGTGCCCTCGATATTGGAACATATTTTAAAATTCAATGTATATAAAGGTTTATAATAGTTACGAATGTCTATATGTCTGTTTAACAGTACATAATCTGTTACGGTTAGCAAGATGCGCTTAAAACTATACTTATATATATTGTTAAAGTAACAATTATTTTACCTTGTATAAATTGTATTAAATTTTTTACTTATTCTAGCTTAGTTTTATTATGATCCCTTAAATTACTTAAACCTATTTTATACTTCTTTATTTCCGTGTATTACCTCTATTATTCATATATTTTTATTTCTTTTTTACGCTTTATATCATTATTATTGTTGTATTTTGTGTAATTCTAAATGTATGAGCTCGTTGAAAGTGTTCGAAACAAAGGCTGGTAACATTTTCGAACGCTTTCACTTCAAATTATCTTCATGTTAATATTATTATATGTTCTTTCTTCATGTTAATATAATAATTATTATGATATTAAGCAATATATAACTTGTGAGAAATTTATAACAGTTTTATTTGAAAATAAAGTTAACGTCAAACTTGACTTACATTTATTTTGTCCTAATTGAATTTATCAGTGCTAATGTATTGATACAGTCAAGAACATTGTCTGAACATTCGACAGAGGTGAAATAAGAAACACAAAGTCAAAACCATGCTCTATTACAAAATAAGACCAGCAAAAAACGAATTGAGCTGCATAGCAATGAAGTCGCCAATTGTTTATGGACAAAATAAATATTATTTACAATTAAGTATCCGATCTGTTACAAATACCGGAAGCTCATATTCTATAACCCACAGTCGCACATGCATTCCTTTTATTTATCAGAGTTTTCTTTCAAGAAAATCTTGATAACAACATCAGATAATGCAAATTACACTAAAAATTTACTATTTAAGGACTAAACGTTAGTGTTACACTAGACATATTAAATTTTGTTTCTCCTTATCAGTTCAGAATTCGCTAGTAATAAGCAATGATATAAATTTTAAAGTGACAAGACCTGGGACGCTTCGGAAATACCAAAAGATACAGTATACTCTAGCCTACACTCTATCTCGGTCACAGTAACTGGACATCTATAACTGTATAAGGTAATACCAGACGTGACGTGGGAGAGCCATGCTTCGGCACGAATGGGCTGGCTCGATCGGATAAATACCACGGGTTCACAGAAAACCGGCGTGAAACAGCGATTGCGCTGTGTTTCCCCGAGTGAGTGAGTTTACCGGAGGTCCAATCCCCAACCCGTTTTCCTTCCCTACCCTCCCCTAAATTTCCTTCCCTAAAGTGCCGTAAATAGGGCGGTGCCACCGGTGCCCAGGCACAGGGCGTAGACTCTGGGGGGCGCAAGAATGGCCAGACCAGTGAGGCCTATGCATATATAGCATTGCTCTGGGTACCTATAATATTATCTAAAAAAACCAAGGGCGCAGTTATAGAAGCTCGCACAGGGCGCAAAAAATGCTATTTACAGCTTGCTTCCCTACCCCCCCTATTCCCTTCCCTACCCTCTCCTATTACCCTTTTCCCTCTTAAAAGGCCGGCAACGCACCTGCAGCTCTTCTGATGCTGCGAGTGTCCATGGGTGAAGAAAGTTGCTTTCCATCAGGTGACCCATTTGCTCTTTTACCCCCTTATTTCATTAAAAAAAACAGAGTTGACGTGGTAATACTAGACGGTCTTGAAAGCTGCCGCTTGTCATATATTTTTTACTATACCTACGTGACAAGTCAGCAGCGTCGTCTGCGACTATTTCAATGACGTCATATCAAACCATTTGTCGAAAAAATCTATACCGGTAACCGGACTAGCGTATGTCAAGGTGTGGTTTTCCTGTTGCTGTTGTCAATACGAATTATCTCCAACTCCAAGTTTCCACACTTTTTTTTTGTATCAACGAGAACGCGGAAAGAATTAATATGCTTAATATTATACTATGCACTTTTTCAAAAACTTTGCGGTAGATTTTACATGTGAGAAAGCCTTCATAAAATATTTCCGAAGAACTGCTCTGTGTCGGTCATTCTGACTCCTTTAATACAAATCAGCAAGATAAAGAACAGCACTGGGTTGGGGACGGTACTCTAATGCGAAGGAGTCACAATAGATGCTCAAGGGTCGTAAAGACGACACTGCAACGACGGGCCTTCGGGAAGGAGAAAAAAGATACCTAGTAAATGTAATTTAAGTGTTGCCATTATTCGAGTCATATTAAACATAGCAGAGTGTAATTGAGCCTTTATGTAGCCGCTGATTGCCCATTATACTGCTTTTATTGCCAGGTTTTATATTTTATTAGCACCTCGTTACTCAAATTAATTTTATATAATTAGATACACTCTACTATAATGCTCATTGCTGTTAGTTTCACAGAATATTGTAAACTATTTTTCGTTAGAAACAAGTTTTAAGTGAAAATACCATTTTAATGGCCAGTTATATATTTCTGTCATTTTAAGCCAGAGAAATAAAATCAAATAATTTCTCTAAATGTGGCCATACACGGGACAATTATCGTAACGATTTATCTCCTCGATGTTAAAATCGAACGACAAATTTTACGTGTGTAGCAATATCGCAAACGATTTTACGTTCAAAAGATCGATTGGACGATTTTCTTGACGATCGATCGAAACGACACTTTACTCCTTCGTCCCTGTATGCGAAACAGTTCCACACACATTGGGAAAACATCTCGATATTGACCTTAATTTTAGAAACGACCATCAGTGTCAATGAAAAAATTAACCAATCCTCAAAAAATTAATACTTATTCAACAAAGATTTAATGTTACAAATAACTCCAGAAATAAATTATCCGATAGCATTTCCAAACGTAAAAAAAAGTGTTAGTTAAACCTGAACTGATTTTGGTTCTCGCATTTTGTATGCTAAAGAATTTGAATTTGAATTTAGAAAGAGCATTTTTAACTATTTAAATAATCGGACAAGTGAGAGTCAGACTCGCGCACGAAGGGTTCCGTACCGTTATAGAGCAAAAATAGGCCCAAAATTGAGTTTTTTGTATGGGAGCCCCCTAGTAATTTTTTATTTTAATATTATTTTATAATAATAATATCTATGGACGCTTCACACCACGTCATTCTGGCCCTGTGGTAAGTACCTGAAGGACTTGTGTTACAGGTACCAGACAACGGAAATATATTTAATAGTTTTATACTATACATATATTTAAGATTTTTATTATATGATACACATATTTAATACACATCCATGACCCAGGAACTTTCAAGTGCCCACCTGTTTCCATTACTGATAACGATAAAAAAGACAAAAAAATCACGTTTGTTGTATGGGAGGCCCCCCTTAGATATTAATTTTATTTTGTTTTTAGTATTTGTTGTTATAGCGGCAACAGATATATACACAATCTATGAAAATTTCAAAAGTCTAGCTAGAGCGGTTCTTGAGATACAGCCTGGAGGCACACATACGGACGGACGGACAGACGGACAGACAGACAGACGGACCGACGAACCGACGGACAGATGGACCGACGGACAGACAACGAAGTCTTTGTAATAGTGTCCCGTTTTTACCCTTTGGGTATGGAACCCTAAAATTACCCTTTACGTTGCGAATCAGCGAAAAAATGCTCATCAACGCTTTGTGTGAACAGACAAACTTTTCCAACACATACAATAGGTCCAGCTATATTTTCATGGCTGTATGCGTCACAATGAGTAGCTGACAATTTGTCTAATAGCTCCACAAAAAGTGGAGAAACGAAGACAAATAGATTGATCTCATTATAATCATGAATTGCATTATCGATGTTACAGAGATCGGCTTGACGTATCACTTGACGATTTCTGTTACTTCGATGGATCACACACTCGTAAGATAGATTATATTATGCATGGCTATATTCTAATATTAAATATAAGTATATCGATAGAGCTCATGTGTTCGATTTCCGCGTCGGAACAACGAAAACTGTTGTTTCCAAGTTTATTTGGGACAATGTTATACTTATCACTTAGAAGTTTGCTCATTCCACTGGGTAATGAGAATAAAGGAACTGAGGAAAGGAAAGGAAAGGAACAGAGTAGACAGAATGATAAAGTATGCCGACTTAGAACTGATGTTAAAATTTTAAATTTGACGTATTATGACGAAAATCGTCGCTAGGGTTGTTAACTTGTCACCTACGAATTTAAAAATATGACATATTCGATGGACGTGTTCCTCTTTGGTCGTATTGTTGTTTGTGTTTTGGCACATGCGATTAAAACTGACAGAATCCAATTTTGAAATCTTTATTTTAAATATTTAAAAATAAATTATATCAGCCAGCGCGAGGCACAATCCGTTCATAATCCTAGTGAAACCCGACGAATTTGACAGATATTGAAACCTGTCCGTTTCTTTGCAGTCGAACTACTGGTAGTTATGTCTATTGTGCTATGGGTCAATTCAGACCCCAACGCGTATGGATTTGACAGATGCAAGACGTCTCACGCTCACGAAATCTGTCAATTCAGTACAAATTATTTAGAAAATATGCATCTACGCGTCGCATTGTGGTCTGAATTGACCCTATTAGTTCTGCAGACGTTTTATCGACCACTGTCATCGAAATCCGTGTGGTAGCTATTATGAGGCTGTCCATCATTGTAAATTGATTTGATACTTAGCTGGATATTTCTGTCCTCAGTCCTCAGTCCTCACCCACGCGTTTACCATTGTGAAGAAAGTTTTGTGGACTATTTTCATATTTGAATTAAAAACCAAATACGTTATCATTCGTAAAGCATATATAGTTATTACTTATTAGTGTTCTATTACGTATGCTTAGTGATAGCTTACTAACCGCTCTATAAAAAAGTTGATGGCGGCTTCAAATGCAAAAGGATCTTCTATGTTGTATTCTATATTATAAAATTAAAAATCGGTGCCTAATTTTAGTAAACTTACTGCCGCACTCAGAGTGGAACATTAATTACATAATTGTAATTAATTCAAAATTTTGACATAAGCCCCATACACTATCTATCAAACTGTCCATTAAATTGAAGGTTAATCATAATTATATATTATGTCTCTGAGTGCGTGGTTAGTCTTGTAGTTTCAAAGCAAAATCGACCTAATCTTTCCTATTTGAAACATAATTTATAAACCATAGATTTATGAAGTACCTAACTTTTGATATTCAATAGCTGAAATACTTACCTTCTTTTTATTCCTTCATAATTGTTTGTACTACTACTACTACAACTTTGACCGCTTATATTTCAACAAATGACAATGTAAATAATTATATTTATATTAAGTATATTATACTCGCAGTTATACAGGGAAATTAATTTGTTTTTCTATTTCTAACAAATCGCACGATGTTTTTTGTTAGTTGTTCTAATCGGCTTACAGGCTACAGCTATTGGTTATTAATATAAATGCTATTGGATTTATAATTAACAATCCCAAAACAATCAATTCTTTTATTATGAAAAAGTCTAATAATAATTCACATCAAACGCAAAGGAAAATACAAATTCGTTATAATATTTTTAAATTGATTTTTTTTACAACAATGTAAATCCATACTAATATTATCAACGAGAAAGTGTGTCTGTCTGTCTGTTACCTAAAAAGGTTACAGACAGACAGACACTGCCAAACCGGTCAACTGATTTTGTTGAAAATTGGTATGGAGATACTTGGGTCCCAGTTTTTATCCCGGCAAAATGTGCGGTTCCCGGGCGATAAATGAAATAATTATAGCGCGACGGAGTTGTGGGCGTCATATTCTATTAAAAAGTATTGAATTAAGAGAGTTTTAAAATAAGTACTAAGCATAAGTGTTAAAATAGGTACTTAACACGTTCGCTGCGGCACCGGACACATTTAGCCGGTAATGAACTCTCCCCTGGTGCGGGCGTCAAAAAACTAGTTTTGCGCGCTGGTGCGGCGCCATTTTAGGCATAATATTCTGTGAGTTGAATAGAGATAAATATACATTATTGCTTCTTACTTCAGACGGTCTTATTTCAATAAAAAAGGTACATGGCATATTTGCCCTGTACGTACAGAAAGAAAACATTTTGCATTCCATGCGTTACCGGACGAATACGACTTGTATGTGCATGTCCGGTATCGCACTGTAGGCGAGGGCGTATTTTTTGGTGAGGAGATCTTATTAGTAATTAGATGTTTATCGATATTAGTTACATTGTCTCGCCCTTTTATTAACGTAATAGTTTTGTTAATAAAAGGGCGCTCCTTAAGCATATTAGCGGGAATTTTCGAAGAAACAGTGGAAGATAATGATAACTTACTAAAAGCGACCTTTTAGTAAGTTATCATTATCCTATATTATATTTATCCAGTTATATTTCCTAAGAAAATGAAAGTTTTAAAGGATATATATACTACGTCACCTGGGCCTACATACTTTGATTGACCAGACAAATGCAAAGCAAAAAAGGTGCCTAAAGTTAAATTAATGTGCGCCGAATGTAAAAAAGTTTTTTGTCTTGCTTGTTTTAATAAAGCCCCTGAAAATAAAGTTTAATTTTCTTTATAAATAAAAATTATATCGATAAATATTTGTTTTCATCTGTTTATCGACTTTTCGAAAACTTTTACCACTTCTGGTGCGTTACATGACATATATAAGTCCGGTAAGATATTTTACATTATAAGTAAAAAATTACTTGTCCAATTTTAGAACCAGAAAAAATGTTTATAGTTCAAGGTTTTAAGATATAGATTAAAGTCAAAGAAATGTCGAAAAATAAAAATTGAATGAGAAATACGAGTTTTAAAAATAATTGTATACCGGACAAATCAGTCTTGTTTCGCACTAGAAAACTTTACAGTACATTACAATATCGTCCTGTAACTGGTGCGTTACAGGACGATATTGTAAGGTACTGTAAAGTTTTCTATTGCATTTTCAAGAATGGAATATTGCATTTTCAAGTGCCGCAGCGAAAGTGTTAATAGAAATTATTGAAAAAACACAAAATTATGAAAAAAAACTTGAAAATATGATAACACAAGACACTTAACACTTAGGCTTCAGGAGGGTAGGTTAATATTTGAACAGATAAGTTTAAGTGGGGTTTTCTGAAAAGGGTCGAACGACATTTAGAAATATTTGGGTTGCTTTAAAACAAAAAGACATCAGAGTGTTGAGTTCAAAGGGAGAGGATTATATTATAGTTTAACATCGTCATATTAGTTTATAACATTATTTTAAATGCCTAAATCCCACTGGAAACTGCATTTCGCCATGATTTCATTGGACAAAAAAAATTTACTTAATAATAAATTATTCAGTGTTACCATCTTCAATGATGTGTAATATATATTTTTTTATACTTGTAGGACAAGTAAAACTTTAAAATACTTCGAAAACAATGGAGTGAGCGGGTCGACTTCACTTTTTATTATTATTAAAGGCGGTCTAATTATCATTATTATTATCATTATTATAGACTGCGCTATCATTGTGCCTTACTTTATCAAAACTTACCTGCTTAGTATTATTATATAGTCTGTATTTTACATCTGTCATGATCATAATGTCAATTGTCAACAGACACTTCCTGATCCTGTTTTTGCGTCTAACATGAGTATTTTATACATGTCTTATGTAATCTATATATATAAAACTCAAAGGTGACTGACTGACATGGTGATCTATGAAAGCTAGGGAATGTTATTATTCGACAAATTTACTATTCGAATAATTCGAATATTTTACAAAAGTTTTCGAATAATTCAACATTTTTGAAAAATGCTGAAAACTCTGAACAAAAGTAACAAAAAACTTCGTACGTCAATACTACGAAGTAAGCATTCTAATTTTTACTTTTATCAACATAAATCTTTGTAAATGACATAGTTAATTTTTATCGTGAAACACTTTAAAAATGTATATTTTAAGGACGCTATCACATTTTTTCACAAATATCAGCAATTTTCCGGTACCATTTTAAAGAATTAGGAGTCACACTGCGAGGATATTTTGGTTCCAAATGAAAGATAATTCATTCATCTCCACGTCTATACCATAAAAATGTTATAGCCGCATACAAAATTTTCACATAAAATACGTTTTAACCATCACAATAATCGCAAAATATAAAAAATGGGGTCTGATTAGGTACCATTATAGCTAAATACACTGAACTAAGGAAAATAAATATACAAAAAAATGATGCTTATTTAGTCCCCTATACGAATAGCTAAATATTTTATATAAAAATAAGTAACATTTCCATTTATAAGAAAAATAAAAAATGCTCTCAAATTTCTTCATATATTTTCGCCCTATCAACAAAGCGGAGAGAGAAAGGCGATATTGAATGTTATTTTAATGTCCTTAACGTCGATATTCGTAGTGCTAATTTTTGTCGTAATTTTTGTGATAGCGTCCTTAAATAAAAGAAAGGATGTAAAATGTAAATGATGAATGGTCGTATACTCATTAATTAGACTAAAAACAGATTTATATATTATAATATTATCATTAAAGATGTAGAATATTCATAAATAATATTATTTTTATGAAATAAACTTAATTATGTTCTTATTCCATGTTAATTTTATGTTTGATAGCATTTTAAACAAAAATAAAAAAATATTTTTACTATTCGAATTATTCGAAAAATAATTTGGCGAATATTCGAATAATAAAATCGTCGAATATTCGAATAAAACGAGTATTCGAATATTCGAATAACATACCCTAAATTCAAAGCACAGCCCAAACCACTGGACGGAAATTTGGCATGCAGGTAGATGTTATGACGTAGGCATCCGCTAAGAAAGGATTTTGATAAATTCTAAATTGATAAATCCCAAGGGATTAAAATAGGGGCTGCAAGTTTGTATATAATAACACTTCTTAACGCGAGCGAAGCCGCGGGCAAAAGCTCGTAACTAATAAAGTTAAAATAAACAGTTATCAAAAAAATAGTATTTTAATAATAAATAATAATAATATAATATCTATGGACGCTTCACACCACGTCAGTCTGGCCCCGTGCTAAATACCTAAAGGACTTGTGTTACAGGTACCAGACAACGGAAATATATTTAATACTTTTATACTATACATATATTTAAGATTTTTATTATATCATACACATATTTAATATACATCCAGACCTGGGAACATTGAAAACTTTTTGTTCCGTCGGCGGGATTGGAACCCGCGACCCCCGGCTTGAGCTACCAACGCGCTCACCACTGAGCCACAGAGGTCGTCAAGGACAAAATAAAGGACAAAGCATAACACTTAGTTTTGTCCTGTATAAACAATGGGGTCTCCTAGAACATTAGTATTTGCTTACAATCTGCTAGTTTCTAAATAATATAAACCGGTAAGATATAGTAAAAACAGCATACGAGTTTGCTCACGAGAGTAGGAGCACGTGCTCGCTATAAATAAACATGTATTAGTATAAACCTATTCTCAGGGCAAATCTCGTTAAAGCGTCAATGAGCAGCGGTTTATTTTAATCGTAAGTGATCTACCCTTTACAGGTTTTTACACGTGCTTGTTCCTACAGCGTTCCCTTACTTTGGTGAAAGTCATGTCCTTTTTCGTCGTGGAGGGCTGTAGGAGGGAGGGCGTCCTGTATTTGACAGATCCAGGATATCACTCCGTATACGGTTCACGGCAAATCAGATCAGATGTCAAACAGTTTTAGTGGGTAAACTTTGCGCTTCTCGTCGACCAGTCCAAATACCCCTGGGGTGCTTCAGCTTAACTGAGGCACATCCTCAACCCAGGACACCTATAAAGAGTTTCTCCTGCGTTTAAAAAAAAGTATACTGCGTTTAACCCCCAATTTCAATCCCTTGTCCTTATAGGTTACGGCTCATTCCGCATTCAACTACTAGCTGTTGAAATTACTGTAGAAGAATAATCATGTATCTAACCATTAAAACCAAATTCTCAATAAAAGAAGGTTAATTGTTCGATTTTGTACTCAAATATTGTTTGATTGATATTTAACTGATGTTAACATGGTGCTAACATTTGGTTAGCTTGCCCGTTCTTAGATTAATCTTCGGAGGCGCGAAAGCTAACCTACAGTCCTTTAAGTACTGACAGTATTATTTAAAAATTTATGTGAATGTGTCTTGTGTACCTGTAGGTCTGTTACCTCTTCATGTCCAAACTTGCAGCGGAGTTGCGCGCATCAACTAGTGACCCATATTTCTTTACCAAGTGTATGATGGTGATGTCTGTATTTGTGTATGTGTAATCCCATTACACTGCATCACAACAGGCGAGTGGAAGCACATGTCCGCGACTGTGCACTAAGCTCATTTATTGAACAGTGCTTCTCAAATATTCCACTTACAAGAATGTTTTGACGCGTCGACTATCGTGGACCAAAAGCCTTAGATGGCCATACCTTCCTCCGATTCGTAAAGCTGAAAGTTTACCTGTTTGTGGCATTTACAGATGTAAGAACGACCTGCAACTAAGGAGTTTCGGTCGCGGTTACTTTAGGAGGTATCCAGTTTTGAAGGTCTACCTGACCTTCCAGAAAGAGTAAAACTCAATTTCATAGCTTATATTCTTCGTGGTAAGTGGAGGTATCTCGTCTTCCAGTGCCGGACATTTTTGACAGTTCCTTCTCACTGCTAGACACCTACCACACCAATACTTCAGGAAAGTTTAAGGGTGTCTGGCAACTGTCACAAATGTGTAAGATATCTATCTGTATTTTGAGAACCACTGTCGCTTGACCAGTTAAGCTGTAAACAGGCCCTTGGCCGGCAGCGATCGGCGACATTGTGACAATTACGTTATTAGATTACCCCACCGGGTAATGGTCAATGGCGGAACCTAGATTTTTCTGCCCGCGATTAACCTAATTCAACTGCCATATATTATTAATCATTCATAGGTAGACCTTGAAAAAAGACATGAAATATATCATGCTATGTTGTTCAGCTGATTGTATTGAACGAACCATGTTTGAGAGGATTCTGAGGTGATGTATCATAATACCATGCTTTGAGGTAGTTACGACAAGTGAAACTAAGATAAACTGGAAGTAGAATTAAACTTATATAAACCTTCTGAAAAATGCATTTAAGATTTTAAAAGTTTTAGTAATAAAATAAACAGGAACGTAACTAAACTAACTAAACTAAACTAAACACGCAAACTACACATCTACAGCCTTATACGTATATGTATTTGGATGAAGATCTTCAATTATAAGTGATGAGGTAAGCGAACGGGAATGAAAATAAAGGAGAACTGTTATATGGGAAATGAAGTTATAACTTATAACACACAAAATGAATTATTTCGCTCACCTCAAAATTATTCACTTCGCATAGATTACTGCCTAAAATTGGACGTTAGCAGGACTTAGGCTACATTTATACCGATACGCAGGCGAAACTGTATCATAAGGTAACGAAATATTGCATTTAACCTATCAATATAGTACAAAGTGACGAGCTAACATTAATGGCATTAGCGTGGCTTGACCGCTAGTGATGGGATATTTTGTTTTTGTCGATAACTTTTAATTTATTTGTTTACTAAATAATGTTTCCAACTTATTTGAGTAGAAAGTTGAATATCTGTAACTGTACATATTTTAAGAGAAAAACTATGTTCTTTTCCCAAGCTCCCAAATATGTAACTAACAAAGTTCATCTTAATTAGTTTACCGGTTACGCGTATAAAGGTAAACGCGTATAAAAGATAAAAGGAGGAACAAATAAAATGGTGGTGGATAATATAATAAGTAGGTACATAATATTCTTGAAACTTAGAAAAACATATACTTAATATAATTACTCTGTGAACTTTTGTTAACAAGACAAATGTTTTTTTATCAAAAATGTCATGTTTACTTAAAATTTAATTAACATGAGCATTAAAATATCTTGTTGAAAAGTTAAACAATGCTGCGGTTTTCTTCGATGCGAGAAAACTTTGTTACAATTTCAGGAATAAATATTTTACTTTATATTTCAAATAATAATATTACTAATGAGAATTTAAGAGATATGTTTTAATGAAAACGAAACGTCGTAAATAAAACAATCGCTTCGCGGAACAATCCGTCAGTCTCAACAATTACCTATAGTGAAAAATATTTTTATTGAATGGCTACTACATAATAACATAATTTACTTAATTATGACAGAATTTTCAGGGTCTTAAGAAACATGAAAACTTTTTTTATTCGAGCTTACTAACAACATTTTAATATCAACATTTAAAACTTAACAACGAACATATCGATAACAAAACATATCGACATTGCCCCACCCTATATCTGCGACAAACCCACTTTGAAAATTCGATTAAGGTATTCACTTAATATATTGTCGGCCAGTGTCCCGCAGGACGACCGGACACACGCCGCGCCGCGAGTGACAGTACCACCACCTGATAATGCACCTGCAATAGGTAAGTGACACCTTTTAGTAGGATACTTATACTTCTAGGAAGATCCAGTGCAGGGGTTAAATATTATATACTTAAATACTTTTTCTGAGTCGGATCAAAATAAGTGAAAAAAATGATAATTATGATGTTGATCACTCAATGAAATACTATAATAATTATTGTGTGTGAATATTAATATTTAACTTGAATTGATGCTCCTGCAATAGGTAAGTCCTACATCATTTTTTATTATTATTTTTAACCCATGTTTTGATGTCGTACAAAAAAGTGCGACATCTAAGGTAAATATGGGTTAAATGAAAAATGTATGATCATTTTTCCATGTCGGTTTAAAATAAGTAGGAAAAAATCCTTATATCGTGCATGTACCAGCGAGGAAATTGATTCATAGCCAGTCGTAGTACCCATGTCATTTGGTCGGATCATGTCAATTCAATATTAATCGTGATCTGTCGGCTGGGTTTAAGATCTGAGGTTTAAGATAACGCTACCAAATTACCTAGGTCCCCCGTCTGCCTATAAATCAACTTCTCTGATAGTATATTAATTATTATTTAACAGTCAGTTAATAATATAAGTACGAGGACAAAAAATGCGTAAAGGAAAATGAAAGCAAAAATATGTACAATAAGTGAATTGAGTATTTTTTAATTTAAGTGGAATTTTCCACAGTGCAATAATTTTTAGGGAACTGTAAATTAGCGATGTGCTAAAATGAAACTAAAGATAACCCGACCAAAAAAAAACTCCCCTTATAATAATAATAACTTTTTATTTTGGATCACAAGAAGAATCCATAGTGTTCGTAAATATAATTGAGACTTAAAACTATGTTAGTACATCACAATATTATCAAATAGCAATAGTAACAATTTGTGTATTAGGAATGGTGAGGCGTTGGAACTTTTAATGAGCCTATTCCTATTTAACGTGAACCTCTACCCAACGCCTTACCAAACCATCAAGATTATCAGTCAATACCCTTAGACTGCTGTTATTACTACTTCTGACACGCTGCATCAATGACGCCACCCTTTTCCTTATTATGGCGTTAAAGTCATCAGTGCGCTTTTATGCAAACATGCTACAGTACCTTGGTAGTCCTAACAGCATTCTAAAGATATTATTGTACTGAACACGAAGAGCATTTATCGCGCGCTGGGTGTAGCTCGCCCATAGATTGCATGTGTAAAAGGACTGGCAGTAAGCTTTAAATAAAGTCACTTTTACCTCATCAGAGCATCTTGCAGAGGGAGGGAAGAGCGTTGGCCGTGCGTGGGAAGCTAACATGTGGCCAACGCTCTTCGCTCCCTCTCAATGTCTAAATCGTCCGCAAGCGTTTCAGTTCTCCAATGACCCAGGTATTTAAATTTGTGAACTCTAGCAAGTGGAACTTCATTTAGGAACACTGGTGGTATTGTGCTTACTTTATGTTCACGGCGTTGGAAAACAAGTACTTAGTTCACTTTTCTTAGAGTTATACCTGAGTCCTTGGGCCTCTGCATACCCTTGACCTAGCAGTAAACCTAGCAGTTTTCTGAGGCCACTGACCGAGAGACTCAACAGCACCATGTCATCAGCGTAACTAATGTTGTTTACCATCACTCCGCCCATGGAACAACCAACATTAGTGCTGCGCAGCTCCTCGATCATCTTATTTATGTAAAGGTTGAACAGACGAGGAGAAGTTAATCCACCCTGTCTAACTCCACACCTTAATTTGTACACGTTAGAGAGAGCCCCAGACCACTTTACAACATTCTTTTTTGAAAGGCAATTAGTGAGGTTATAAGATCAAAGTACACAGCGCTCAGTATTTGAGTCGTATGAAAGAGACTGGTCTCCACGACTGTGCAAGACTAGCATGTAAAATTAAAGTGAAAATAAAGATTTGTTTCTTTCTTTGTATGATAAAGAAAATCGGCCAAGTGCGAGTTGGATTCGCGCACGAAGGGTTCCGTACCACAATAGCGCACAAATACGCTAAAAATGGTGTTTTTTGTATGGGAGCCCCCCTTGATTATTTCATTTATTTAAATATTATTATAAATTATTAAATTACAAATAAAACTGAGTATTTTGTGAAAATTTCAAGTGCCTATGTATTGCCGTTACTGATATCGAGCAAAAAATATAAAAAAAATCACGTTTGTTGTATGGGAGCCCCCCTGAAATATTTAATTTATTTTGTTTTTAGAATTCGTTGTTATAGCAACAGGTATACGAAACCTGTGAAAATTTCAAAAATTTGGGTACAGAACCCTACAAATTATAGAATCCAATTTTTAACCCCCACGAATAAACATAGGTGTTGTAAGTGTAACGTTTGTCTGTCTGCTGTTTGTCTGACTGTGTGTGTGTCATGTGTGTGTGTGTGTGTGTGTGTGTGTGTGTGTGTGTGTGTGTGTGTGTGTGTGTGTGTGTGTGTGTGTGTGTGTGTGTGTGTGTGTGTGTGTGTGTGTGTGTGTGTGTGTGTGTGTGTGTGACTGTCCGTGGCATCGTAGCATCCAAAGGGATGGACTGATATTGATATATTTTTTTTGGATGATATGATTGAGAGTGTTCTTAGAGCCTCTATACTTGATTATCATCAGCCTGCTCAGTGCTCGAAAAATTGTGTTTATCTTCTTTATGAAAGACTAGCGACCCGCCCCGGCTTCGCACGGGTATAAAATATTATATTACAGCCTATGTCACTAAAAAACGATTAAAATCGATTTAGTAGTTTTGATAAATAATTTATATTCATTACTACCCGTGGCCCGCATTGGTCGATACCTACTGCCGCAAAAGCTACGTCCGGCAATTTTTAAATCTGTAATATCTTCGAAAATATTCATTTAAAATTCAAATCATTATATGCTTTATACGCTTTCATATGTGGGAGAGCCATACTTCGGCACGAATGGGCCGGCTCGCCCGGAGAAATACCACGTTCTCACAGAAAACGGGCGTAAAACAGCGCTTGCGCTGTGTTTCGCCGAGTGAGTGAGTTTACCGGAGGCCCAATCCCCTACCCTATTCCCTTCCCTACCCTCCCCTATTCCCTTCCCTTCCCTCCCCTACCCTCCCCTATTACCCTATTCCCTCTTAAAAGGCCGGCATCGCACCTGCAGCTCTTCTGATGCTGCGAGTGTCCATGGGCGACAGAAGTTGCTTTCCATCAGGTGACCCGTTTGCTCGTTTGCCCCCTTATTTCATAAAAAAAATGCTGTAAAGGGCCATAATCAATAATGTATTTAAAGTATTTAATTGAATAAGGATTATTGCCGTATGATTAATATTGCTTCGAAAATTAGCCATTATTTGAAGTTAAAAGTAAATGACAAAAAAAATGTTATTGTGGGATATCCTTATACGTATTATGTATATACCATCGAGGAGTTTTCTGTAGACCTTTTCAATGTGTTTAATACTTGGTACATTATCTACTCTGTTAATAATTGTCTATTGTGTTATTAACATGAAGAATAGACCACGTGAAAGGACATAGGTTTCTTTTTTGCGGAAAAATGTATGGTTTCCGTGATATTCCTAAATTACGCGGGCGATGTATAATAGTGATACGCTTCCCGCGAGCGCATCGCCGCTTTGGTAGCGTCCACTTCGAAACGGGCGTAAATCGCAATATTCTAATTTCGCCATAACTTCTAAACCAAACGTCAAATTTTAATAATTCAAGGACCAAATATATTCTACATAAACTGTACTTAGTGATGAAATAATTTATTTTGATAAGGATTATTAGCATGAGTAAAATAAATCTGTTTAAATGTAGTCCAATAAAAATCAAGATTTTTAAATAAAAAAATGGTTGTTGTGCCTCACTCGACATAGATAGGTATAGTGTGTCGCGAACATTTTTGTAGATATTTATAAGATCTACATTTACTTAGAACATTCTATAGTTTTATATTTTATAGTTTAGGCAGCGTACGCAAAATAAGTAAATTTTCTGGTTGTTTCCGAAAAACTGAAATATCTTACAGAACCCTATATTTTCCAAAATAAAAAGTATCTTAAGTTACTCGTAAATAATGTAGCTTTCGAATGGTGAAAGAATTTTTGAAATCGGTCCAGTAGTTTTTGAGCCTATTCATTACAATTAAACAAACAAACAAATAGATGTGATCGGTTTCATATTTTGCGTTCTGATCTGTTCCTAACAGATGACAGAAACTAATTATACTTAGTTTTGAATCGAGGGTTGTTTTTAAGTAGCTTAATTTATCATTATGTCTGAATCAACGAGCGCAGACAACGCGCACTTCTGAACGCGCCCTTATATCTAAAAGTTTTATAAGTAAAAAAATAAATAATTACTGGCACAAAGGGTAACATTTTATTAGAAATTCGTAAAGCTGTTAATTTGAATACGTAATAGCCAAAATAAGTAATTTCACTATTCTCTACATTGTGTGTGTGATAAATTGTAAAAGCTAAGATGCGATCACGTTAGTGCAACAGGTGTTCCATAAGTTACAATTATACTTATTATTGTACTCTCATGTATGACTTTGCTTTGTTGTATTAACTTCAGCTGTGCGTAGTTTTAAAAAAAACTTGTTGATCCTTTGACTTCGGGTGATGTAAATCATGAAGATACATCATACAGAATTTGATTTGGTATTATTGTAATTGTTATAATACCAAATGTAAAAAATATAAAGTGTTAAAAGAAATAGTTAAAGATGCTCTCAAATGCTCTCTTTTTCAGGCATTACAATCAACAAATGGCAAAATGATTTTATAAACTTTATTACCCGCATATTGTTACACAGTAATTTGTTTTTAACTCACATTTTACGTAATGAATCTGTATGTCCTATCCTGGGACGCAAAGTATCTACAACCCATCCAAATCGATTCAACGGTTTAAGTGTAAAAGTAGTACGTATAGAAGCACGATTTACTATAGTTTTCAACATCAGAAGTATCTAATACTGGGGCAAAACTCAATTGGTGCATTTCAAAATTAAAGATACCATGCCCACTTTTATGAAAATTTGCTTTGATGTCACATTACCAAACTTTATTACGAGTACCCACGTTATTGTTACCTCTATTTTCCTGTTTATCCAACTAAATGATACAGTCTTGAATAATTAGTAATGTCAATGTAATGGTGCAACTGTTAAATTCGGCCATAAATTTAGTATTGGCTGACATAGTTTAGCGCGCGTTGGGCGGAGTTGGCGCGAGTTTAAGCGTTCTATTGCACAAGATTAGCAATTATATTTTGACGTGTCCCTGGGGTCGAGTTGGACGGGAACTTAGCAGCTTTTAAGAAACATGTTTCTACCAACTTGCAAATATACATTATGGGGTTATAATTACAAGAAAAATGTATTCGTAATGGATCCGGATTTTGCGGCAATCTGCATCCAGCATCGTGAACCGCTCTTGTACACAAACTTTTGTGATTAAATTTAACACAATATTCATAGCCCATCTCTAGATTGTTATTCGTAATAAAAGAGAAGGAAACATATTGCACCGAACGATGAGCAATATTCCATCTAATAGAAGCAAGCAGACCTAATTCCTAATGGTTTAACGCTAATCAGCTAAGCCAGGGATTCCCAAACTTATTTTGTCTACTGCCCATTTTCAGAACAAATTATGTTTTAGCGCTCCCCATTGTTTCAATTTAACCCATCAAGCCCCTACGCTCACCGGTGAGCGAGACACAATAGAATAACAATAGATTTCCAAGAATCCACGATCGAAGGATTAAAATGCATCCAGATGAAATGAAATTACAAATCACCCCCGAGCCTCTACACTTATACGCTCCCATTTTTTCCTGGGTTATCGCCCTTTTTGGGAAAGGCTGAGCTAAGCTGATACAATCGCTAATCGCAATCACTGAGACCGCACCTCGTAGGCGTCTGGTGTTTTTACAGTGTAAACAACAAGTCATCGGCAGCGCGGGATCAAAGCCAGCTATCGTCATTTATCGATAGGTGATGAGATGAGAGTCATCTGCATCATACGTGGATACATCGCGAATATACTTGATGAAGTGGGAATAATTCACAAGAATGTTGATTTCAGTCTCTACTTCTTCTTATTCTCTCTCGGCCTTTTTCTCTGTCAATCCTATGCTTACTATCTTAGTATAATATTTTTTGCATTGTTTATTATTTAGAACTTAAGAGAACTTTACAGCAAGCGATTTTCAACAAAATTACAATGATAAATTCTAATCCATACTTAATATTATTATAAATACAAAAGTGTGTCTATCTGTTTGTCTGTTACCGCTTCACACCCAAACCAGTAAACCGATTGTGCTGAAATTTGGTATCTGAGTCCCAGGAAAAGGCATGGGATACTTTTATCCCGGAATAATGTACGGTTCTCGCGCGATATTAACGAATTACTACTAGATGACATAACACTTCATATTCTTTATCTATAAACGATACTCCTAGTAAATTTATGATATTAAATGAAATAAATATTTATTGACTTTGAAATATTTTAATTTTTTTATAAAAATCATGGTCCGATTCACTACCTACTTTAGTTTGCCATTGAATTCACAAAAATAATGCAGGTTTCTATGAAATAGTTTTATTTTACAATAGGAAGCCACGTAGCAGTAACCTAAATTTGGCGACGTATTGTTGAAAAAATATTTTGCCAAACATAATATTATGTTACTTTCTCGAGAGCCGCTACCATTGTATGAACAATAATTGTGGTACTACCCACTACTAAGGTGGTACCCACCAGAAGTCCACCATATTATTTCCTGTAAGAGATGCATATAAAATAATTTTTATTTTTTCGAATCATTTGATAACAGTCAAAAAGTGTTTCTTTGTGTCCGTTAAGTTAAAATGATAACTAATAGTTTAATCCTTCGATCGTGGATTCTTGGAAATCTATCGTGTCTCGCTCACCGGTGAGCTTACATGGGGCTTGATGGGTTAATACGTACGTATAAAATTGCATTGCTTATTGCAATTTTATAACTACTTACTTGTTTTGTCTTTTAAGCAAATGCATTTTTATAAAAAGTTGTAAATACCATTAGAGCAATACGCGATACATCAACAGAATTTAGGCCGTTCTATCAACGCAGCCGTAAATCGAATCAAAATATACAAATCTATTCCGAGTGATTCATTTAAAAATCATTTGCAGACTCATTAAAAATAGCTATCTGCTCGACAGTTGCCTGGCGTAGTTTGCCTAAATTAGATGCGCACGCGTCGCGTCCTACATGGAGTGAATTTTGTATATCCTCAAGATTGAAGAGTGCAGCGTCACTCAATGCTAGTGATGTCTTAAATGTTTAAGTGACTCCTAAAATACAGAAAAATATTTAACCCATATCAATCCCCAAGCGGGAGCCGACTACCGCATAACAATTGAAAATCTATTGTGTCTGTGATACCCACGATGGAGGTGCTACATAATATATCAGTGTAGAGGCCGTAATGTTCTGGCTTTAGTTTGAAGCTTTTTTGGAAATGTGACGTGTTTTAAATGTGATTGTGGGTGATATTGTGATTCAAAATGAAGAAACGGAAAAAAACACGCCGACCGCGCATACGATTCGACATGTCGGATAGGGTATGTGGCCTGTAAAAAAACATTTATTCGAATATAGTACTAACTATGTTAGATGGATGACTAATAGACTAAAAAAAGTAAATACAAATATATACGATATATTTGTATTTACTTTTTTTAGTTTGAGGGAATACCTTTTGTTGTATTTATTTGGCTACAATCGAATTAAGTACAAGTTGAAGACTGACATTATACGTTAACGCATGACTAATTTTATATTTTGCTTAGCTTACTTATTAACTAGTACAACTGCAGCGTAGCAATTTACTTAAGTAAATCATCAAAACGCAATTTGAATAACCCTTAACCCACTTAACACGGTAGTTGTTCCTATTAACTTCACTGTTTCAATCACCCACACATCACATAATCAATATTGTTTTGATAAATTATTAGTTTAATAGTCGTCTACCAAGACGAGGTTGCAAAGGCTATTTAGATGTTCCAGCTCCTACCAGCTCCTAAAAAGTGTAGAAACGGACAAAAACGAATGTGTCCAGCACAAAACATCGTACACAATGAGCAGCAATAAATCTTGCCGGATTATATACAGATATCATCAGATTTGCCCGTCACGCCCGCACCACACGTCAGCGTGACAATCTCAAAAAATACTGAACATTAACTCTGCATTACTTTTTCTGACGACACTTAATATAGGACCTAAGGACTAGCTACGCGCTTATGAGGGTAAAAAAGACTAGTCGATGCCCACAACTCCGCTGTACAGAAATTAGTTTATCATGCGGGAACCGTGCATTTTTTCGGGATAAAAAGTATCTTTTGTCCTTCCCCGGAACCAAAACTATCTTCACACCAAATTTCAATTAAATCGGTTCAGCAGTTTAAGCATGAAAAAGTAACAGACATACAGACACACTATCGCATTTATAATATTAGTATGGATTAGTATGGATAGACTGTAGATATTTTCGGCCATTCTCAGGAGAGCAAAATTTAAGTGTCCCGGGCTTGTATACTCTGTAATATTATCTTATTCAAGTATGCAATATTTTTAAACGGTAGATAGCATCCGTAACTAGCTACAAACTTAAACACAGGCTTCTAGTTTAAGTAATTCAGACTAAATTAATTTAAGTCGTGTTCAAAAATCATGTTTTTCTCATTACCGTGACGTGTCCCCACGCCAACTTGATCTCGAAACTTGCTTGTAATTTTTATAACATACATATTAACCATGATCTATTCATCGTTTTAAATGCTCATCAACATTGGTTATCATATTGGAAAATATCGACTCAATAGGCCCATCCTATAAATAGTTATCATGAAATAATCGCTTGTCCTATCAAAAGTTTTAATTACCGTAACGCATGCTGTTTTCGGGTGCCCACCCAAAAATAACAGGATTTGGCACATTACAAGTGCACGGGCCACTTCTCCTTAGCGTGTTCCACGGCCCATCAGCGGTCCCACGTCGTTAATTTTAGTGTGCCGCCGATGAAGCACGAGAGTATCTACTTACCGTAGCTTTGGTAACGAACTTTTCTAATTACCGTAATCTTATTTTGCTACTAGGTTTTTAAATAAGATTGTATGTTGATCATGTCAATCTAGAAAGTAATTTGGCCTACGTACTTTGCCCTAAGCAAGTTTTTTGGAAACTGTGTCGGTTTTTAAAATTTTTCAAGAAAATCTAACTTTTTCTAATTACCGTATACTAATTACCGTTGTATGAAAAACTAATACGTACTTTTTTTTCAATTGAAGTTTTCTCGCGGTTTTCATAGATTATTATTATCATGAATGAGTCTTTAATAATACTAGCTTTTGCCCGCGCTTTGCCCGCGTTAAAAGTATTATTATATACAATCTTTCATCCCCTATTTATCCCCTTAGAGATAGAATTTATCAAAACCCTTTCTTAGGGGATGCCTACGTCATAGTAGCTTTATGCATGAAAAGTATTAGCCCAATCGGTTTAAAATTATGTTGTAAAGTGGTCTGGGGCTCTCTCTAGCGAGTATAAATTAAGGTGTGGAGTTCGACAAGGTGGATTAACATCTTCTCGTCTGTTCAACCTTTACGTAAATAAGCTGATCGAGGAGCTGAGCAGCACTAATGTCGGTTGTTCCATTGGCGGAGTAATGCTGAACAAGATTAGTTATGCTGATGATATGGTGTTGCTCAGTCCCTCGATCAGTGGCCTCAGAAAACTGCTAGGCAAGTGTCAAGCGTATGCCGAGGCCCAAGGACTCAGGTATAACTCTAAGAAAAGTGAACTTATAAATAATTTTATACTATAAGAATTGCAATGTAATGTACTAACATAATTTAAATTTTAATTGTACTTTCTACTAACACTATGGATTTCCTGTGATCCGAAATAAATTGTTATTATTATTATTATTAAAATTTACAAAGTTTCATAGCCCTTTGGGGGTAGAATTGATAAAAAAACTTTCTTAGCGGATGCCTACGTCATAACATCTACCTGCATACCAAATTTTAGCCCGATCCGTCCAGTGGTTTGGGCTGTGCGTTGATACATCACTATGTCAGTTAGTCCCTTTATGATATATAATATTTAGCTATCTATATGCTGAGTATTCATAATTATATACAATATCTATATGCTGAGTATTCATAATTATATACAATTTTTTTTTCGATGGGAATGGCCAGAGAAGAAATTGGAGAAAAGAAGGCTTGTTCCTTGGAAACGTCGAGTAAAAATTTAAAATTACCCAGTTTTATATCAGAGATCAAAGGAAAAAAGTGAATGAATCATAATGAATATATCAGCGAAATTCCAACAAAACGGCGGAAGAAAACTCAAAAAAGAATTGAGTTAAACTTTAGAGCTTATTACAGAAGACAAAAAGAAAAGAAAAAAATTGAAAAAAATCTACAAATAAGTGTTCATAAATAGAGATGAACTTGTAAAATTACGAGAAAACAAAAATAAGTAAATTTCGAGCTGTAAAAGCTGTGAGCTACAGTTGCTATTTTGTCCAAAGAGATTTAGAATATAATTATTTTTCGGTTCATCGTACCTGGATCTTAATAAATATCTACCGATTAAAAAAATGTTTGTTGTTATTTTCTCATTTTTCAGATTTTATTTCAAAGTGTCTATTTTTTACTATTGGCAGGTTATGGTTGTATCATCGTTAATTCTACCCCTTTTGTGACAATTATACATGTGCAACTTATTAATCAGTGTTTTTCTATGATGTTTTAGATAGAATTATAATGCTTTCTAATTATATTTACCATAAAAATTTTAAATCGTATTATCTAAAAAACTATAATTAACTGTACCACGCCAAATTTATTATTGTATTCGTATCTTTCATTACTTTCATATTTTAATGAGTTTAAGTCAAATTAGCGAAGAAAAAAAATGGTAACGGTAATTAGGCAAATAATGCCAAACCGGAGAATGGCCGTTTTACAATTTCAACAGTCAAGAGAAAAAAACTACCAATTCGCCGTAATTAGATTGGATACTTTTGATTACGCTGTAAAGAAAAGCCTTTATTTTGGCTTTAAAATTTTCGAGCTTACAAATTATTATAATGTGCCTTGAAATCGTTAAATCAGCCTTCTACAGAACCTAAATAATAATAAATGAATGTACTGAAAACCACAGAACCCTAATTTATTGGAGTGACAAAGGATCTCTCTAAAGGTTTATTTACAAATCATTATTTTTGGTAACATTGATTTCTGTTACGTCCAAGACCACACCATTCAAATGTTTCTGGGTGAACAACAAGTGCGTTGAAAATAATATTCTGCAACTTTTGAATTTAGGTAACCCCATAAAAACCTTTAACGATGTTTTGTAAAATTATTTGATAAAAATTATTATTTTTATGAAATAATTTTATAATTATTTGATAAAAATTTTATGATAGAGATTTTATGATAGAATTATAATTTTATGATTACATAATTTTAACCATAAACAAATAATTATATTAGGAACATTTCTTTAAAAAGTTTTTGTAATTAACTCTAAATATGTGCTTTAGAATTAGTAGTTAGTTGTGTTTACTCCTTAGAGAGATACATTCGCTGGTATTATAACTAATTTATACTCTAGGTACCGGTGAACTTCGTGTCACTTTAAAACCTTCCCTGTATTTCTACGAATATTTTAATACTAAAATCAGCCCAATCCGTTCAGCCGTTTTCGAGTTTTAGCGCGACTAACACATTTGAAAATCCATTTTTATATATAAGATTATTTAAAGCTACATGTATTGTGAATTTTATCTTGTTTTGTGAACCTAATAAAAAAAATAAAAAAGGAATATTTTTTATAGTTAAACGGTAGCCACCATAATATTAAATTGCATTCTCTTTCCTTATTATATTACATTGATCTAACACCTGTTTAATTTCCAGAGCAACATGACCAGCGGTTCTCGGGAAGAGTTACTGGGCAACTCTCAGGACGGGCTCAGGAACAGCCAGAATGACCTGCGCAACACGTACGAGCGGCCCCTCACTAGGGAGGAGAAGACGTTCCTGCTGCACGCCGACAGGGGAGACTACAGCACTGTCGAGAAGTGAGTACCGATCTTATGTACGCGCTGAAAGAGGTGTCTAAACTCTTAACACACTAGGCCGAAAATACGCGGCCGAAGTTTGGCATTATTACTATTAGTATAGTATTTTAAATAACTGATCACACACCATGCCGAAATTACGTCAGGTTAGGCCGTGTTCACACCAAACTGACCATGCGTCGCTGAATGTGAGCGAGCGTTACGCAGTTTATTGTATTTCCAAACAAATTCACTTTTTCGTTCACACCTAACCGACAATACGCTATTACGCTAGGCGTAGGCGCGGACATTCGATACCGTATATTTTCACGTTCACTCACGTTCTGGGGCTCACAGTGAGCCTGCTCACATTCAGCGGCGTATAGTCAGTTTGGTCTGAACACGGCCTTATATTGTATGCGTAGCCCATTGCAGCGTAATCATGCCGAACTTCGGCCGCGTATTAATCCTTCAGGCCCCGCGCGAGCACCGGTGATCGCGACAACAATAGAATACAATAGCAGTTCCTGGAAATTCCGACTGATGTACTAATATCGGCCTAGTGTGCTTAGAGTTTACACACTAACTTTTGTCTTAGGATCAATTCGGACAGCAACTCGACGCGTAGATGCATATTTTCTAAATTTGTACTGAATTGACAGATTTCGTGACCGTGAGACGTCTTGCAAATCTGTCAAATCCATACAAGTTGAGAAATGCATCTACGCGTTGCGTTGCGTTCTGAATTTACCCTTAGAGTATGTTCACACGGCACAATCCTGCACGTTTTTTGCAGTATACGCTACGAATAATAAAAACTAAGGAAAAGTAACTCCGTCAAAGAACATGCTCCTCAATACTTGTCAAGAAAGTGTACCTTAGGTACACATTTCAATACATTTGTAATATTTAGGTGACCTAGAGCGGTACTAGGCTGACGTTACATGACAGATCAAAAGGAACCAAATTTAAAACGGTTATAGTATGGGAGTTACGATTCCTTAGTTTTTATTATTCGTAGAGTATACGTCTTAACATTGATACGCCGATTGTACTGCAACAAATCGTGCAGTACAAACGACGTGTGAATGGTTCTATATATGTACATTGTATGCGCCACTATTTATTCGTTAAGACGTATACTGCATAAAAACGTGCAGGAAACGTGCTAGGTTGTGCCGTGTAAACCTGGCCTTACCATGGATTTTCCCGTACAAAAAACCCGTAAAACTCTGAGAGGGTGGGAAAATAGTTCCCTGTACCCGATTAAGGATTAAGCGGTGCTACTTTCACAGTTAATTAATTCTATATAAGAGACACGCGCACCAACGCATTCTAAACTATCACTTTGTTTTGTTACAACCTGTATATTATCCATACTTAATATTATAAATGTGAAAGTGTGTCTGTCTGTTACCTCTTCACGCCCAAACCGCTGAACCAATTTTGCTGAAATTTCGTATCGAGATACTTTGAGTCTCGGGCACTCTCGGGAAAGGATATTACAGGATACATTTATTCTGGAAAAATATACGATTCCCCTACGATAAACGAATTTTGGTGCTACCTATATATTTTTATCGTTAAACTCTATTTACAGTTACAGTTTACTGACAAATTATCGATAATATTTCACCTGAAATCTAAGGCAAATAGTTTCAGACTGGGCAAAACCGACGTTCAGACATCACAGAATATCCGTCCCCCTTTAATTGCATTTAAGGCTACCGTGTCTACTGTTCTTGCACAAGGTTTATTAACTAGAAGTTGCCCGGAATTCGTTTATCGTGCAGGAACCTCTTAAAGGGAGAAAACCAGCTATCGGGATTTTCTTTCTCATGATGATGATTTATTTTCTGATTCACGATTTTAAGTTATTATACACTTTTAAGAGGCATGGTATACCAATTATTTCATAGATACGGCGTCTTTAGACATGAAGATATAGCCATAGACCAACTTAATATGTTTGTCCAATAGCTCTGACATACAGACAAACAAACACATTTTGGCATTTTTGATATATTAATACGGACATACATTCTATTTGATAATTTGAAGTACTAAAATAATACAGCCTCCACGTTTCACACCTATAAAATATGATGTATATTTATTAAGCTAGTATTTTACAAGCTAAAATTCAAACGTGACCTCCTGACATCAAGCTCAAGGTCCCAAAAAAAGTGTCACCAATCAAAGAAATGATATCAAACCCATTGGATTACGGAGAAGCCTTTTGCTATAACTATTTGGGCTGTCGTTAAGCAGTTTTAAAGGGAATCACTACAAATTCTAATCTTGTTATTAGCTAAGTTCTGTTTACTAGGTCATTAGATGTACGTTCTCCGGTGTTATCATGTGTAGAAACGGATTATCATCACGTGTCCCTACTGTGTACTAATTCTGAGCCCTTTGTTCCTGTAAGATATATAAGGGCGCATACAGGAATAATAGCGAATACAATGGCCGATAGTAACTTTACACGAATTTTGTTTCATGTGATAACATTAAACTTACAGATCTATAACATTAGAGACCATACGTTTTGAAGTATTATAAAAGGTTAATTTACATTAAATTTGTAAAATGTCTAACAAAAGTTTCACTATTAGTGGGTAACAAATATATCCTGCTCGATATATAAAGTTGTGGATTTTTGTTGTCCACCAAACCATAAACAACAAGTCAAACATTGGTTTTGTAGCGTGGGAATCACAGACACAATAGACATTCAATTGTTATGCGGCCGCCGGGGGCCGCTTGGGGCTTGATGGGTTTCCAGTTCCATTGCAGACAATATTCCATCTGTATCTGTATCTCTACGGTTTTAATGCACTAAGATTTCACAAATCCAAATAATGTAGACATTTAGGTAAGTACCATTAGATTACGCCCGGAACTCCGTTGCGATAGAGTTCGCTTATAGCGCGGGAACCATACATTTTTCTGGGGTCATCTTATGTCTTTTCCCGGGACGGGTGTGTACATCATCTCCATACCGAGTTGCAGCAAAATCGGTTCAGTGGTTCGGGCGCGAAGAGGTAACAGACAGATTCGCATATTATTATGGAAGTATGGATTTCTCTGATACTAAGGAACTTGTCCCCAGGTTGATACAGCAGTACAAGAACAAGCCGGAGCTGCTGGACATCAACTGCGTGGACCCGCTCAACCGGTCCGCGCTCATCGCCGCCATCGAGAACGAGAATATCGAGCTCATCAGGCTGCTGCTGGAGGCGGGGATCAAAGTTAACGTGAGTCGGATCTTCACCCCTGTTATATGGTGGGTTAAGGGGCGATTTATCGGAGCGGAACGCGTTCAGAGCACACTGAACCGGTTTAAAACGTAAAACGCGTTTATAACACCGAATTGCATTTCACCAACATAAACTGAACGCGTTCACAGCTAATCCAAGTTTTTCTTCTGAAAGCTTAGGCGGGATTTCACCAATCACACATAAAACTTCGTTTTATAAAACTTTGTTCCCAATGAACGTGTTTACGAGGACGATAAAGTTTGAACTTATATCTATCATTTTTCCGACCTTCATCTGAACTGAGCTTAAAGTATTCTGGATGCAACCTAACGAACATACTAAGCTCTCGAATATACATACAGGCTAGCGGTAATAAGCGCAGCTTCTTAAAAAGTGGTCTGCAACTTTCCAAATACCAGGAGCCACAAATAGCTCGGACACATTTTTTTTGAACACGGAATGCTTTTTCGATATCCACTGAATTACCCCACAACAACAAGCCATACGAAAGGACCGAGGATACGTAGCCATGGTAAGCGGTTAGGGCTGCCTCAATACCTGCTGTTTGTCGCAATCTACGCAAGGCATAAACAAATCGATCAAGTCTATTACACACATGTTACGTAAACTTAGATTTATTAATCGCGATTAAAGAAGTTTGTGAAATCCATTTGAAATAGAACGAGATTTACGTCACCGCGTAAACGCGTTCCATGAGAACTAAGTTTTATAAAACGAAGTTTTGAATGTAACCGTAAAATCCCAGTTAAGAGCCGACTACAGACTACAGATTTTTAGTCGAGCTTAAATTATTAGTATGAATTTATGTATGAAGGTGCGCACGATAAAAGATTTATATCAGCCGATAACAATAATGTACTGAAACCCCGATTTAGTCAAACTATCGACCGACTAAAAGTCTGTAGTCTGCGTGGGGGCTCTAAGACTGAGTTTCGCACTACGTCCGTGTGTCGAGTGTGAGTTTTTTGTTTGACTCGAATGTCATGAACGCGTTTGGCTTTTAGTAAGATTTTGTATGGGAGCTGGGCTATCATAGACAGCACTACGTCTACGCTACGGTACTGCTACGACGTCTTAAATACGTCTCTCATGCGAATAAAAAGCCATAAAATAACGGTCGGGAACCATTTGAATCGGACGAAATGCGAAACTACCTTAAGAGTGAGATCTAAACTACGTAACATTGCGGTACGTACCTTCGCGTTGTCGGTTGTAGGAACGGAAAGTCACATGGGTGCGTTGCCGCTACACACGAATACAAAACAAAACGGTGACAGCGCATTTTTGATGAGGTTAAATTTTAATATCGATATTGATATTTTAATACTACGTTTCATATTGTTATAATATCAAAATAATTATAATAAGGAGAAATAACACAAATTAACAAATATCCCAAGGCGGCCATTGGCATAAATAATGTAACGTTATATCGGACATAATCGGCCTGACGACGATCTTGACAAACGACGGCGACCCGCCGCGCCGTCCCTCTGTCGTCGATACATCTGTTATACTCGAATATTCGACTCTCATGTATCACATTATCATATAGAAGACGGACATTAGATGTTATTCTGATTTGCATTGATCGAGAATACCCTTTTTAACGATGCAGAGCCTATAGCAAAAACGTTTTCTTTATCGCTTCTATAAAGAATCGCCGACCAAAATGTATAGAATCGACATTAGACGAGTCGAACGTCAACTTCATAATATTAACGAACGCTTATGTCAATTCCATACATATTGATGAAGATGTTGGCTAAAGGGCCTGGTAGGTAAACACTTTAGAAAGCTCACTGGGAAGGTGAGCTTGTTAATGACTAGTCTTCGAAACGACCACCTTAATCACGGATTAATAAAGAACATCACTGTACCACACTTACAGCCGCACTAAGAGTGGAATATTATAATTACTTAAATGTAATTAATTCAAAATTTTGACATAAGCCCCATACATCCACTGTCAAATTCTTCATTAAATTGAAGTTTAATCATCATTAAATATCTCTGAGTGCTAGTGTTGGTAAAAATAGCATTAGCAATAATTAAATTAATCATACTTGCTAAAAAATATGATTGCTAATATTATCGTGCGCAGCAACAGTCTGCGATCATGATAAAAATCACGTGCGCGCTGTTTCACAGCACGGTGCTAACTGTTAATGAATTGGTATTTTTCACTCGATGCGAAATAATACACGACGCGAGCGGTGCGATGCGAACCGATAATTCACGATGCCGCGTTTTTAGCAAATAGCAAAGCAATAATACTTAGCATGCTGTGACATCAAAATTAGCATGTTAATGAAATTAATAGCAAATAGCATTAATTCCCATTACTACTGAGTGCAGCAGTTAGTGAGCTTAATTTTCTTGTTTCTTCAGTGTCATTATGTCTTATTTGCCTCATGTGTCATGTCTAATTTACATTTCGTACACCCTCTGTCTTATACTATTCGGTACGCGGAAAATAAAAATAAATTACTATAAAAATGTAATTTGTTATTATTTTTAGCAATATTCCGCGAAATAAACCTCAACCTTTAAGTAGATGAGTGAGTGTACGCACATGCATGCGTCCCTCCTCTCCCAAGAACCTGCAAACACCACCACCACACAAGCAATAATGTTGGCAAATCCGTGCAAGGTTCCTCACCACCATGCAGGTTGAAAACCTCGACGCGCGTTTCGCCCCAACACCGGAGCATCCTCAGGACTCTACGAACAACGTCTTTACTATAGTAAAACTTATTAATCTAATTATTCCTAAAAAGTAGGCCAGCATCAATATAATTTTCTCGTTCAGTCATTGTCTCAATAATTCTAAAGATATTATATAACAAGTAATACAAAGAAAGCTCCGCGATTTATTCTCCACATCGTCGCAACAAAAGCCTGAATACCTTCACCGCGACAAATTTAAACCCCACAGGAAATCAACCGGCAATAGTTTGTGATATATTTCAATAACTGACATCTTTAGAAGCTCGAATCTAAGGAGACAGTAAATTCTATTTATAAGAGCCGATAACATCCCCGTGCGTCGCGTGAATTTGTCCAACTTTTCGTATTCACTTTTTACGATACGTTGTGGTGACACCACTTTGCTAAAAGGTTTAATAATTTCAAATACTATCACCATCATCACCGCTGATAGTCAATATTTTAGTGGTAGATTGTTTTTATAGTTCTACAATGTGTTTGTTGATGATAATGCCTAAATTGAGCTAGTTTCAACAAAGTTTAAAAATATTTGGATATGTGTAAATGCATCTATCAAAATCTATAAACATATACACAAAAGGAACTAAGGCACATTATGAACAAAATATGTGCTTAAAATTAATTTAATGAAAACGCTTTCTTGGTCATTAATTAAAAAGAAAATCAAGTTTTCTTAGCGCTTAAATTTTAAAGCTTTTAGTATTTTGATTTCGTGCCAATGCCTTGCAGAATAATTTATTGTTGAATTAAGATTCTGTGTTGTTGCATTGTAAGTTTTTCGTAACAAGACGTGACAACACCCGGTGTGATAATATCTACTGTATCGTAAACAATAAGATCATGTTATTATGTTATAACAATATATAGAGTTAAGTGACATGAAGGTAGAATGATAAAAAAAAAAAAATATATATATATATATATATTATGTACAGTATAGTGATTAATTACTCAAACATACATACAAAAACGAGACGAGGCGTGGCATGGCCATGCAAAAGGAATGCAAAATTATAAATAGCGTGACGCTGCATAGAACAACAACCTCGAGCTGTCAAACGAAACCGAAATTGGTTTACGTCTGTGTGTAAAAAATTGTTTACGTATACACTTACACAAGCATCTTTCTAAGAGATTAAATTGTCAACGTGCCGATAAATGCCGACTGGACGTCAAACAGATGAAAAAATTTTTTTCTGCTGTCAATTGTCATGTATCACAAGTCTCTTTTTACCACGCAGTGTTACTGATAGTGACATCTCGCTTGCTCAGGCATATTTTGTTTCTCTATTCCGCAAGGTATATTAACTTTATGACTCTAATTAAAGAAAAATATTCCCCGAAAATGTGATTCATGCCCATATCTCTAGTACCTAAACGTATATAATATTCTGTCTTCCACCGTGCGTTTTTTTGGCATAACTTTCTGCCGCGCACCGTAAAACTCTGGAACAAACTGTTGCCAGCAGTAATTCCGGACCTATACGACCTGCAAACCTTCAAGAAGAGAGTAGGCCGGTAACGCACCTGCAGCTCTTCTGATGATAGTTGCTTTTCATCAAGTGACCCGTTTGCTCTTTTGCCCCATTATTTAAAAAAATATTCATTTTTATAATATTTTTTTAAATAAATTTTAAATATACAATAATATGGCACAAATTAATATGAACTCCATATGAAACCTCCCTTGAGATTACCGGATTGTGTCCAACAAAAGGCGTAATCCATGGATTTACAGCCAGGGTCAGTATGCACATTAAAAATCTTAATCTAATAAATGCACGACCTACAGTCTTACCCTATATTTACAAGGTCGGAGTGCACTGTAAGTGAATTAATATCGATCTGTGTCATGTCATGGACATTAAATATTGACACAGATTTATTTTTATCATACACTTAGGATGATTTTTCAAACAGCAAACAGCTTTTACCTAGGGAATAAAGAGGATATCATTACGTATATAAAATTATTAAAAAGCCGTCAAGTACGCAGTAAAGTCAAGACGACTTATCTTGGAAATTAATATATTTTATTAATCACATTCACATAGCATCCACATATAAATTCTTCTACTTTTCCGTAAAATACCTGTATGTTTAGTAATTATTTAGTAATGTCTAACTATAACTAAAAAAAACTCTCCTTAAATTACGGTGCGTTTACACTGATACTGATTATACTTATGACGTCACAAGCACGCGTCATAATGACGCAAAATTCGTAATTATTGTTATATTTTCACATGGCGGTAGCAAGCAGCCTATTTAGCAGGCCACCTGTAGGCAGATTTCATTACCGTCGGCGATATTGAGTTAGAGCGGGTCAGTTTCAACAGCATCTCCGTGATACGTCAGAGAGAAACGAATACAAGTCGATGTACCATCAAAGAAATTGATTCATAGGCAGTTGACGGACCTACGTTACCTACGTAGTTTGATCGCATTATGCCGAACCCAGATGACAATTACAATAACATATAACAATAACTAGCTGTCCCGGCAAACGTTTCTTTGCCAAATAAAGTATTTCGCCTGTATTATTTTATTGAAGTGACTTAATAAGTATGTCACCATGGCAGCGCTCATCGCATCATCATATCCCGTCGCACAAACAATGGTCGCCGTCAGTCTCGAGTTGTAATAATTTACTATTATTTATTCAACAAATGCACTTACCAATATAAAAAGTAGCCAGTAGCCGATTCTCAGACCCACTGAATATGCATATAAAATTTGGTTAAAATCAGTAAAGCCGTTTCAGAGGAGTACGTGGCCTAACATTGTGACACGAGAATTCTATATATATAAGATAATTACAGATCACAATTAACATTGAATTGACATGATCCGGGTACCAGGAGATCGGTCATCTTGGCGTTCATTGAGAGAGTCCCATGTCCAGCAGTGGACGAATATAGGCTGATATGATGATGATGACATGATCCGACCAAATGACGTTGGTTTGTCAACTGCCTAGGAAACAATTTCCTCGATGGTACTATCGAAGATTCTTAGGATCGATTTAATTGTATATATGCGTCCGCCCAAACGCGCGGTTTTAAGGCTACGCCGCGAGATCACAATTCACAAGCAATGTATGTAAATGACAGCGCGATTCGCGAACGCAACACTATTTAAATAAATCCGAAGCCAAACCACTCGTTCGTGCGGAAGCATATAAATCAAGCCATAGGCAGAAGGCGTACCCACGTCGTTTGGTCGGGTTATGTCAATGAAGTCAATTCAATGTTAGACGTGATCGGTCGAGGTTGATTCAGACCACAACGCCACGCGTAGATGCATTTATAAATTTATATAGATTTGACAGATTCGCAAGACGTCTCGCGCAATTGAAATGATCTCTCAAATCCACGTCAAATCCATACAAATTTATGCCGCGCCGCGCCTCGTCTCGCCTCGTCGCGTTGCGGTCTGAATTGACCCTAAAGTTTTTGATAACGCGAACAAATTACGTAGGTCCGCATCTATGAACCAACCTGTATCTGATAGTACTATCGATAAACTTGCCGCTTCACCAGGCATGACAAATAAAGTCATAAAGAATTTGTTTCGCTCAGGTTAAGCAAAAGATCTTATCAGATCGCATAACATCATTTTCTGTCGACATGTATCAAGAAAGAAATAGGTACCTGGGAATCCTCTGGGAATATTTAATCTTCTGTTACGTGTATTTCCTATGGGTATTTACTATTTACTTATCAAGGTCACGTTTCTGCGTTTACGGATTAATCTTATTATGTAGTAAATACTTGAAAAATAATAATAAAGGAGAAGGTGGAAATGTGGCCCCCACTTTGTTTATCAAGCCTTATTTAAAAAATTCAGGAGCTAGAAACCTAAAAAATACAATAAGGGACTTCTTATTCATTTGTTTAAATATGTCTTATTAGTTATTAGGGAATTAAATATAAAACTCGTATAGGAGAATCGAAATTATTAATTATTCCTAATTAATCACATTTGGTATTTTGAGATCAAGTGATAGTAATGTGACCCGTTGGTCACATTAAATGTATTGCACAAGTGAAACTTAACAAATGTAATAGTCGCCTTCGGAGCCTCCACAGGCAACATAGCCCATAAGTCACAACTTTGACACTGTACCCATGGCTCTCCAGCCCTGTCATTGGAATAAATTGTGTTGCAGAACATAAACGGCACGTCCGCATTCTTAGTAACTATATTATTTTTATATGAGTCGTCATAATCGGTATTTACGGCGTCTTCGTCAGTTTCAGAGCTACTGCTGGATATTTTATTGTCTTTCTGGCGTCAAATCTTTTTGTTTTTTAGCAACTATCGAAATAAAATGACACACACTTAAAATATATTAAAAGTTTCGCCGGTCGCAAGTTTGAACTCGATCAAATGACAATCGAACGTCACAGCCTGTGTTGGATATGTACGGTGCAAAATTAGCAGCATGACGCGATTATCCCGTTGCACCAAAATTATACCGGATCGCGTTGTTTAAACAATAAAATATTGAAGAGGCCAATATATATTTTATTTTTATTTATTTTAACGATTTATTGTGCACAAGAAACAATTACAATAAGACAATATACACAGTAAAACGACACAAAGGATCTGCTTATTTCTTATAGAAATCTCTTCCAGCAGCCCTACGGAGAGAGATAGGATTGAGACAGCAGATAGAACGTGCACTATTATTATGAATATATAATATATATTATATCAACACAATACTCGTACTAGTTAAACAGATAAAAAATAGATATTTTGATATTATACTAATTAAACACTAAAATATAACTACATAATATAATTATATACTTAAAATAAATATTACTTAATATATCTATATAATAAAATATAATATTGTTGTATGAAGTAAATAAATCTAATAAATTTTTAAATTATGGTATTATATAATATACAAAAAAATAAATACTTAAAATATAAATAAATATAATACTAGTATTTAAATGGATTGAGATTCGAGGTAATGCTCTTTCAAGCGTCTTTTAAAAACAGCGATAGCGGGACTGTCACGAACGGTGTGAGGGAGCGAGTTCCACAATCTGACAGCATGAACAGAAAATGAGTAGGAGTAAAAGTTGGAACGATATGAGGGGAAGGAAAGATTTAACCGGACGTTGGACCTACATGGAAGATCGGGAGAACGTAAATGTAAAGTAAGCAAAGGATGTGGGAGTTACGGCGGAGACGGATTGGTAGCCACTTGAGTTTAGAACGGTAGGCCGAGACATGATCCAAATTTCTCAAACCAAACACGAAACGTATACAAAGATTCTGTAAACGCTCGAGTCTATTTAACTGTTCCTCAGTGGCGTCCAGGTAACAGGAGTCGGCGTAGTCAAGGATGGGAAGGATAAGAGACTGGACAAGGAAAATTTTAGTTTGTATAGGAAGAAAGTTTTGGCGCCTCAACGTGTGTAGCGAAAAATGTACTTTCCTGCTCACTTCGGTCACTTGCGGATTCCATGTCAGATTGCTGTCTAGAATTATGCCCAGATTTTTGGCCGAATCTGTGTAATTGATTACAGTACCATCGAAAATTACACTAGGCACATTACATAACCTTTGAGTCATGTATCTGCTACCTATAATCATAGCTTGCGATTTGCTGGGGTTAACCAACAAACCGAAAGACTTAGCCCAGTTAGCTATTCGTTCGAGATCAGAGTTTAGGTCTTCGACTGCAGAGATGATGTCGAGAATGTGTGAAAGACGGTATGTTTGCAAGTCGTCGAAGATGGAAGTGGGATGTGATTATTGAATATATAATATGCATGGGCCACATTACAACTTTTTTCTTGTAATAATTAGTAATAGGGTAAGTATTATCAAAACTAATATATCCATTTTTTTTACCTTCATTCAGTTTGAAAACAAACTAAAGTTAGGAAAGGCCTGTTACATAGTGAATAGTGATGTCAAGTTTTTAAAACAGAATAAACTACTAAAATGCAAATGTTCAAGAGCCGAGCGTCAACTGAATATGTATGTATCAAAAAATCCAAACAACTCCCACTCATACGAATTAGACGATTTTTTTTGAAGTGAAAACTTTTCCGCTGTACTCTTTTTTCAGTATGGGTAAACATTTTTAACATCTCATCGCACATGTGACCTGACAGACAATTTGTAAGACGTAGGGGAAGTAGACCGCTGCGGCGGCTACGGCGGCATTGGAAAGGCAGTATAATAATATACTCTCCTCTCACCTAAAGCTTAAGTTTTCATTTCTGCTGGCAATTCCGGAGATAAAACCGTAGGATGATTACATTTCATACGGCAGCAATGCCACAGGCAATTGTCAGCAGATGACGTACAATTTTTGCGTTATGTTACTGTCACAAGACACGAGATCACTGTTGTTGTTTTTAAGCGTTTATCGCGAGCTTTGAGCGCGGTGACCGAATCAAGATATTCCGTAACGAAAAAAACTACCCTAACCTTTTAACGTCGGAGAACCATTCGGCACGAATGGGCCGGTTCGACCGGAGAAATACCACGGAGTCACAGAAAATCGGCGTGAAACAGCGCTTGCGCTGTGTTTCGCCGAGTGAGTGAGTTTACCGGAGGCCCAATCCCCTACCCTTTTCCCTTTCCTAGCCTCTCCTATTTCCTTCCCTACCCTCCCCTATTCCCTTCCCTACCCTCCCCTATTACCCTATTCCCTTTTAAAAGGCCGGCAACGCACCTGCAGCTCCTCTGATGTTGCGAGTGTCCATGAGCGGCGGAAGTTGCTATCCATCAGATGACCCGTTTGCTCGTTTGCCCCCTTATTTCATAAAAAAAACCTAACCCCTGGTAACCCTAATGGTAACTCATCGGTGTGGCATTGCCAGACTTCAGCGCGGTGTTTGTGTGCGTGCAACTTGGCGTATGCGAATTTTAATTACATAAGTTGATAAAAAATGCTATGCAATATAGCTTTACCGCGGCAGTCCCCGAGTGCGACGCGTATTTATTATTAGTGACATAGCAGTGATGACGTCACAATTGTCCTCACAGCGTTATTAATTCACGTCGGTCACAAATCTTCGAATGCATTAGGATTCCTCGAGGGATCGCCAATATTGCATTATCCATCACTTTAACTTTACACCACACGCAATATTTCATACATTTGTTATGAAATCTGAAATTTGTTTCAGGACATATTTTACTTTGTTGTGTGATAAGAAGTACGAGTTTTAACTAATAATTTTAAATGTTTTTCTTGTCGTACGTGATCCACTTTTCATCACCAGTTATCAGCTTCTTCAAAAATGGTTCGGTTTCATTACGTCTTAATAAAGTATCACAAATGAGTACACGTGGTTCATTAGGTTTCTTTCAGTGAGCTCATGAGACACCCAAATATCGAGCTTTTTTGTGTACCTAGCTTTTTTCAAATGCGCAAAAATCGTTTTGTGATCAATCCCCAGTTCTTCAGCTACATCGTACAACTACTAATATGCCGATCTTGCTCCACTTTTTCAAAAATGGCATCAGTTTTGTCCGTAACAGGGCTACCAGAGCGACGTGCATCTTCGATATCAAAATTTCCGGATTGAAAACGCTTAAGCCAAATTTGCGCTACTCTCACAGATACTGCGTTAGGTCCATAAATATCACAATTTTTTTTGCGGCTTGTGTTGCATTTTTACCTTTTTGTAATAAAATTTTAAAATGTATCGAATTTCTTCATTATGAATCACTAATTTTAACAATAAGAAAAACAAATGAAAATCTCACATTTACCTGTTTTGAATTTGGAATTGTCTTCTGTAAAATTAAAACTTTTTAATGATACCAAAATCAGCCAGATACAATTGGTTATAGCCCAAGAGATTTTATGACAAGTTCATACATACTATAATGCGAAAAGACTTATTCCCCAACCTATTATTATTATAGTTAACAAATGCTTGCAGGACGCTTTGCTGCACGCGATCAAGGAGGAGTACGTGGAGGCGGTGGAGATGCTGCTGCAGTGGGAGGAGACACACCACGTTCCCGGCGAGCCTTATGTGAGTGCATGTTGGTGTGAGTGCGTCTGAGCATGAGTGTGTGAGTCTACGCGTGTTCGTAGAGGTGCTACGCTGGCTGTATACCAGTGCCGCATAACTCCTCTACGGATTTAGCGATATGCGTGACGGCCGAAAAGGAAGATCTTCCGAGCGAGATAGCATGCTCGGTCAGGCCGAAACCCGCTGAGGTCTTTTCAGACTAATATGTAGTATGTACAACGTATAACTTGTTCCGTATCGATTTCCGTAGCGATCCCCGGCTTGAGCTAACTCACTCATCCGCTGAGGTACAGAGGTCATCATTACTTCCACAGATTCTTATTAACATTGAACTTCACAGAGCTGGGAATCAATAGACACTGCAAACGCGACCTTCACGTCTGACATCACGCCGCTCATCCTGGCCGCGCACCGCAACCACTACGAGATCCTCAAGATCCTGCTCGACCGCGGCGCCACCCTGCCCGTGCCCCACGACGTCAAGTAGGTACAGACACTCCAATGGTAACTGGTAACTCTGGCACTTACTCTTTGGCTCGAGCAATATTCTCACAACAAGTAGGTACAGACTCCAATGTGGTAAGTGGTAACTCTGTCACTTACTCTTTGACTCTACTAATATTCTCACGACAAGTTTAGGTACAGACACTCCAATGGTAACTGGTAACTGTGTACTTACTTACTCTCTGGTTCTAGCAATATTCTCATGACGACAAGTAGGTACAGACACTCCAATGGTAACTGGTAACACTGTACTCACTTACTCCTTGGTTCTAGCAATATTCTCATGACGACAAGTAGGTACAGACACTCCAATGGTAACTGGTAACTCTGTACTCACTTACTCCTTGGTTCTAGCAATATTCTCATGACGACAAGTAGGTACAGACACTCCAATGGTAACTGGTAATCAGAATTACCAGTTACCATTGGAGTATCTGTACCTACTTATCGTGAGAATATTACTAGAGTCAAAGAGTAAGTGACAGAGTTACCAGTTAGCATTGGAGCGTCTGTACGATAAGTAGGTACAGATACTCCAATGGTAACTGGTAACTCTGTCACTTACTCTTTTGCTCTAGTAATATTATTCTCACGACAAGTAGGTACAGACGCTCCAATGCTAACTGGTAACTCTGTCACTTACTCTTTGACTCTAGTAATATTCTCACGACAAGTAGGTACAGACGCTCCAATGCTAACTGGTAACTCTGTCACTTACTCTATAGCCGCTGGTCATTCTTATCTCAATACATCTACAGAAAAAAACAGCTTTTTGTAAAATAACATAGGTCTGTCTACCGCTGGCTCTTACTGTATCACTTACTCATTCTCTAGCGTGCAGTTTCTTAAAAACTCATTATTAGATTAAATTTCAAAAACTCAGTCTACACTCTACACGTCTTGACAAAAGTCTAAAAATCCTTTCAATTAACATAATATTTTCTGAGCCCGGCTAAAGTTTGTTATAATATTAGCTTAGTCTAAACAAGGAGTCACAACATTTCATACTAACATTTTAAATAAAAAATTTAACTTTCTTGCGATATTTTTAAGACTGATACTTCTGTCTAAAATTTCTCGACTCAACGTTTTTTTTTAATTTCCCTAGATGCGGCTGCGACGAGTGCGTGAAGTCGTCGGAGGAGGACTCGCTGCGGCACTCCCAGTCGCGGATCAACGCCTACCGCGCCCTCTCGTCGCCCTCCCTCATCGCTCTGTCCTCCGCCGACCCCGTCCTCACAGCCTTCGAGCTGTCCTGGGAGCTCGCCAAGCTGAGCGTCCTCGAGACTGAGTTTAGGATAGAATATAGGGTAAGTATTCTATGATACTACACCTCATGTACTGATTTAATATTGATGTAGACAGGATTGGGTTAAAACGTAATATTTACTTACGTTAATAAAATATTCAATACAATGTGCATTACTTAGTCCTAACTGGAATGGTACTGAGTAAATGGATTTAACCAACACAATGCACAAGCACAGCAAATACAACCTTGCAGGCAAAGAATTCTATTTATAGAAGTCTTTGCTTGCAGGTTGTACAACTTACAATACACAATCTTTAGGGTTGTGTAAGTTAATAATATTATTATGACACCTACTCATATTAACATGATTCAGTATCTGTGTAAAGTTACAATTAAATTTTTGGTGGTACCTACTTACAAAATTTTGCTTGAATGCTAACAAAAATTATATTAGCTATTGATGAATATCACAATAACACAATAACACCTTAACAGACTTTAATTAAACATAGTATTACACAGTATTGTTTTACAAAATGTATTAATTACAGAGTTTAAGACAACAAGTCCAAGAGTTCTCGACCTCTCTCTTGGACCACACGCGAACTTCCACTGAGCTGGAGATTATGCTGAACTACAACCCGTGGGACATGGACAGCTGGGAGCCAGGGGAGCGACAGACGCTGGGCAGACTGAAGCTAGCCATTAACTACAAGCAGAAGATGGTAAGTCAGTGATGGCCAATCTGAAATTACAAGCGAAAGATAATATTTAAGTTTTATGCTAGTAAGGAACTAAACCCTAAGGTTAGGTTCACACGGCGTTGTTATGCACGTTTCCTGCACGTTTTTTTTTGGCAGTATAAGTACGTCTTAACGAATTAACAGTGACGCATACAATGTATTTATATAAAGAATCATTCACACGGTGGTACTGCACGATTTGTTGTGTCATTATATTAATGTCAATATACGTAATATATTGTATATGCACTATAACGTATACTGCAAAAAAACGTGCAGGATTGTACCGCTATTACTCGTAAAATTATACAACTCTTTTAAGCAACCGTTTAATTAAAACACAAAACACTGCATTACAAAAATTGGTACCAGACAGTACAGTCAAATTTTTGTTTTGGGCCTGATTAGACGAACGGAGTAGACAGGCGCGTCAGTGACTAGACAGCTTGCTCTCGGCCAATTAAAGTCTCGACACTGGCTCACCACTTTACTCGGTAGGTGTAATTCAAGCCCATTAAATATAATGTTTTTTACAGTTTGTGGCGCATCCAAACGTACAACAGTTGCTAGGCGCGATTTGGTACGACGGTCTGCCCGGCTTCAAGAGAAAGAGCATGGTTGGACAATGCATACAGGTAAATATTTTTTATTTTTTTTAATTTTGCTTATAGGTTTTTTTTTATGTTGAAGGCAGGTCAAGTAGCCCTGATGTCACTGCGACCCTTGAGGATCTATTGTGACTCCTTCGCATTAGAGTACCGTCCCCAACCCAATGCTGCTCATAAATTGAACGATGTGGTTGGGGTTGGTGCCACGAATTTCCTCGGTGGATGAGTATTCGTAGCGATCAAGGTGCCTGTTTCTGCTCTGTAGTAGAGCAGGAAAGTCAAGGAGAAGGTGTATAGCTGTCTCGTCCTCCTCCTCGCAGAATCTGCAACTGTGCAGAAGTTGTTTATAGGTAAGGATTCTATATTTTGTAAATCAATCAGTTAAATAAGATAGCGAGTTAAAATTAGATCAAATTTTTTAAGAATACATTATTATGTTTTTATAACGGCGTCCTTTTTCACGAATTAAACGGATCACCTGATGTAAAGCAACTTCCGTCGCCCATGGACACTCGCAGGCCGCAGCATCAAAAGAGCTGCAGGTGTGTTGCCGGCCTTTTAAGATGGAATAGGGTAAAAGGGGAGGGTAGGGAAGGAAAGGGAATAGAGAAGGGTAGGGAAGGGAATAGGGTAGGGGATTGGGCCTCCGGTAAACTCACTTGGCGAAACACAGCGCAAGCGCTGTGTTTCGAGTGACCTACTTTTTTAAAACAGGCAAAAGGCCCACCACACATTCCCACTACTCCACCTCCTGTGTCGCCAGGATCAACAGTGGTTGTTGTGGATATTCTTCAAAACTACTAATATATTAAAATATCCACGGTTTTGTAAGTAAATATTTTATTGCTGTTGTACGGAATACATAGGAAAAATTCTCACAGAAATTAAAAAAAATGTCTAAAATGTCATAGAGAAAAAACAATATTTCAAAAACATAACAAAACTCTTTATAAAATCCACTACAGTGGTAACCAACCACGAAAACCCTTTGATATGATCTCAGGAATGCCCGGGAGACAAGCTAAATCTGTCTCGGGACCCGTAATATGAAAAAAGCTAGGAAGAGTAAGAGATACCCGACTTACTGAATTAAACGTACTGTACGAGAAAATCCTAGACGTAAACATTTGTTTCTCGTCAGGTAGCGAAGCTGGGCGCCATGTTCCCCGTGTACTGCTCCATCTACATGATGTCGCCGGAGTCGGAGACGGGCCAGTACATGAAGAAACCCTTCGTCAAGTTCATCTGCCACAGCTCATCATACATGTTCTTCCTAAGTTAGTGCGATTATTAATTGTCATACAAAGTTTTAAGCGACAGCATGTTTTCAACCAAGAAAGGCAACAGATAATGTGAGATGGGCGAAAGTAAAGGCTTTATAATGCTCATTGCACAGTCGGAAGTCAGAAGGGAAAGACAGCTTTTTACAAATTCTCTTTCTCGAAGAAAGGTCTTGCGGCCTTATTCGTATAGCTGTCTGCAGAATTATATTTCCTCAACTGTACTATAATATCACTGGCCCCAGGCAATAAGCGGTAATATCAAAAATCGATTTTTGTAGGAGAAATAAAAGAAGCTAATTTGCTTTTGTATAGTTATCCAAAACAAGCGTTTAAAGTGTGAAATGAAAATTATTTTTTTTACCAATTTAACCATGTATAATAATTACTAGCTATTGCCCGCGACTTCGTCCGCATTACCATAGTAGTTCACATCCAAAGTATTATTTACTGTACAAAAATATTCAATATACTTACAGAATTGACTTTCCTACGATTTTATTATATACTTATAGATGTTCCGCGCGGCTTCGCTTGCGTAATTTAGGAATTTCACGCAACCGTACATTTTGCAGCAAAAAATAGCCTATGTCCCTTCACGTGGTCTATTCTTAATGTTTGCCAAATAACATAAAAATTGCTCCAGTAGTTAATAATATAATAACCAATTCCATATAATTTTCCCCGTTTTTTCCACATCTTCATCTATTTCTTTGCTCCTATAAGTTTTAGCGTAATAAAATATAGCCTATAGCCTACCTCGATAAATGGGCTATCTAACATTGAAATAATTTTTCAAATCGGATAAGCAGTTCCTGAGATTAGCGCGTTCAAATAGGCCCTTTCATATAATTTCCCCCGTTTTTTCCACATTTTCCTCTATTTCTTTGCTCTTAATAGTCTTAGCGTGATAAAATATAGTTTATAACCTTCTTCAATCAATGAAATATCTAACACTGAAAGAATTTTTCAAATCGGACCAGTAGTTCCTGAGATTAGCGCGTTCAAATAAGCCCTTTCAAATAATTTTCCCCCGTTTTTTCCACATTTTCCTCTATTTCTTCGCTCCCATTATACTTAGCGTAATAAAATATAACCTATAGCCTTCCTCGATAAATGGGCTTTCCAACATTAAAAGAATTTTTCAAATCGGACCAGTACTTCCTGAGATTAGCGCGTTCAAACCAACAAACAAACTCTTCCCAATTATAATATTAGTATAGATTGTGTTGGTGAGCTGAAAGTATTTTTATTAGATTCCTTTAAAACGACAAGTTTAACTTACTAAATCTTCGAATGCGGTTTTTAGCACCACGACATTTAACACTATAAATATTGCCTCGTTATTGGTTTTTAATGTAATATCACACATTCGTACTAATGCTAAAAGGCAGAAGGTTACTTCTTTACGTAATTACCATGGATTTGTATGCATGTAGTAGCTTGACATAGTAGTAAAGGCTCTGGAATAAACTTCTCTGATAGTACAATATTCCCGTGTGGTATTGCGTAGCCGTGGATAAAACATACTAATAAGTATGGAGTTAACTGTATTCATATATTTTTTCAGTGTTACTATCTCTAGCATCGCAGCGTGCGGAGTACCTGGTGCTGGAGTATTCTGGGATCTCGTGGCTGCAGGAGCTGGTGGAGTTCTGGAAGCAGCGGGAGCGCGGTTCGCTGCCCGGCCTCATAGAGTTCACCATCATCATCTACATAGCAAGTAAATTATATCTGCATGCTACGATATAATATTATGTTACCCTTTGTACTAATAGTGAGACATATAACGAGCGAATATTAGCCACTTACAACTTTACGATCGCTTGGCAACACTGAATTTTATACCTTTTTACTATACTTATATAACTATTTACTAATATGAGGGCCATTCTAGTTTAGAGCCGAAAAAAATAAATCAAAAAAAATTGGTGAAATTTAAGATTTTTATTATTTAAAATTAATAATTATAATGTAATAAAACTATTAAAAATAGTTTCGTTTGCCAATAATCATTAAAAAAATCAAGAATTTAAGTTTTTACTTGATAACAGAAATGACGCTGTGCCTAACAGGGGTGATGAACATCAAAATAAATCCTAATTGTAAACATTTATAACGATTGTGGCGGTACCCACAATTCGCATAACAATCCTGCATCGTGCTATCGAAGTTTTCTGAGCGCGTCGGTATATATACGACAGCTGAGATGTATCACGTGGGCTCCGGCCTGACTGGGCATACTACCTTGCTCGGTCGGAAGATCTTCCTTTGGCCGCCACGCACATATCCCACATTGGTGACCCTCGACAGAACACGCCTCCTTTATCATATTATCCCACAACAATAATTCTGATGCATATTTAAAACATGTAATGTAGATTAGTGATAGTAATAAACAGATTTATCAAAGCTCTAAAATTTTAAGAGAAAAAAATTATATCGTTATAAAAAAAAAAAAAAAAATTGTTTTATTTCTGAATAAATTTGAATCAAATATTTTCAGAATGTTGAACTACATGTTTCCTACCACCGGTTCGGGAACTAACCCGGCGAGAAGAACCGGCGTAAGAAACTCGCACGGGGCCACTTTTTAGTAAAAAAGTGGAAAATTTGTCTTTTAAAAAAATAAAATTTACAATGTAAATAACTTAATCTATACAATATGAATACACAATTGTAAGTCACATATAATAAATGTAGAAGCAGCCTTGCAAGCAGCCATCCTACTCCCAAGATGTGCTATCGTTTAGGAAATCTTTGACCGTATAAGTAGGCTTTGGCACACAAACGTTCTTTAATTACTTTTTTAAATTTATTAATTGATAGATTTTGAACGTTTTCCGGGATTTTATTGTAAAGGCGTATACATTGACCTTTAAAAGATTTACTTATTTTGCTAAGTCTGATCACTGGTATTTCCAGCTTGTGCCTATTTCTAGTGTTTCTACCGTGACTATCACTTTTAGTTTTAAATTTAGTTAAATTCTTTCTAACATACAATACATTATCCAAAATGTATTGAGAAGCAACAGTTAGAATACCAATTTCTTTAAACTTTTCTCTCAGAGATTCAAAAGCTGACATTTTATAAATTGAGCGTATAGCTCGCTTCTGCAGCACAAAAATTGTATTGATGTCGGCAGCGTTTCCCCATAAAAGGATACCAAAAGACATTCTACTGTGAAAATAACTAAAATAAACTAGTCTTGCCGTGTCTTCATCAGAAATTTCCCTAATTTTTCTGACTGCATATGCTGCAGAACTGAGCTTACCTGCAAGATTAGCAATATGAGGACCCCACTGTAATTTACTATCTAATGTAATGCCTAAGAATACAGTGGAGTCCACCAAATTCATTTTCTCATCATTTAATAGTAAATTGGTTTGAACTTGCCTAACATTGGGCAAAGTAAATTTTAAACATTTGGTTTTCTTAGAGTTTAAAAGTAAGTTATTAACATTAAACCAATGTACTATTTTTGAGAGAGCACTATTTACCTCGTCGTAATTTGACTGCCGTCGCTTATGATAACAGAAGTGATGCACCACTTGTGTTATCAATATTTTTATTTACTAAATATTATATTATATTTGATTTATTTAATTTATTTCGTTTTTAACTATTATTTATTTTGATCGAAATTAAGAATTTGTTAAAAACTGTAAAAAAATACGGTCTACATTAAACAATATCTAGCACAACAAAATGGGTATCTATAAAATAGTTTTTAAAAATCTATAATCATGCAACATTAGAAACTTCCGAAAAATATGTTTTTAAAGAAATATGTACATTTTTACAACGCTTTAAGAAAAAATAATGATCAAAAAATTTGTTTCGTCTGAGGAATCACAGGATTTTATTTGCTCTAGGATTGTTGTCGTTCAAAGGCCAACATAATGTTTTTGAGTCATTTTGCTGTATTTTTACTATCTTTTCTAACATTAAAAAAATAAAAGCAGTTAAAAATTTTATTATACGTTTAATAAAACACTGCAAGAATAGTGAAATGATGTCTTCTGTTATGAAAATGATTATTCCTGTTATCAACAATTTAGCTACTTAAAATTTATTGCAATTGAAAAAAACTTGACATACAGAATAAATAACAAAAAGTATTAACTTTACTATATTTTAATAAGAAAAACGTCATTTCTGTGATCAAAAATCACTTCTGTTATCAGCCGGTTAACAGAAGTGATGATAACAGAAATGATAAAACTCAAATAATCTTTATTTTATTTCAAAATTGTCAAATTTAACTGAGTTTTATTTATGTTTTACAATAAAAGGACTAAAAATACATGTAAACAAAGGATTTTTACAATATTTAACAAAGAAATTAACTTTTTATAGACTTAGCAGAAGTGATGAGCGATCTCAACCAATGGAAAAATCACGAACAAATTTTGCTTTTGTTACAAAACGAAAGAAATAATCAAACTCTTTGTTACTAATATAGAAACTACAAGTGAATTGGTGCTGCCTACGTGCAAAATTTATTTGAAATTAAATGTGTCACTATATTTTTTTTTGTAAATTACAGTTGATAACAGAAATGACGGAAATTTTGGTAACAGGAGTAGAATCAAGAATAAAAACGTGCCTGTACTTCAGAAGAAGAATATACTCATTAAATCATAAAGCCAACTTATATTTCAATACTATATTAACTATAACACTAAGATATTGTTTCAAGAAGTATTTTTTTAAGTTGCCCCAATGTGCTAAGGTGTGAAAGTAACAGTTAACAAGGGTGACGTTTGGGTACTTTGAGCCATCAAGTTGCTAAGAAAATGCTAATTTATATACTTAAAAGTATTATTATGTTATAGTTCACATCGGTTACTATTATTTACACTCATAAATTTATTGATACAAGATTGTTAAAAGTACTTTTTTGTCAAGTAACAGATTTTTCGCTGTAGAATAGAATGACCCAATAATGACCTGTCACATAATACTGGTCCGCTAATAACGTGACCTTGCTAAAGAGACCTAAAAATTGAGCACTGCATCTTCTTCTTTTACTTTTTCCGAGCACTACTGAGTACTGACGCAGTTCCTGAGTTGTCAGATTTTGTTAGCTAACCGCAAAGACCTTATATGATATTTTTCGTTCCCAAGTAAAATATATAGAGCGACAAACATTTTGTAAGTAGGCACTTAAATTATATGACAATTGACTATACGTATACGTCTTATCTTACTGTGCCGTATTCCTTTTGCAATTAAACTCCTCTCCAACAAACCGAGACTTCTGTAACATCCAGGTTTAATCTGGGGCGAGATCCGGTCGCTGTGGAACGGCGGGCTGCTGGAGTACATCAGCGACCTGTGGAACATCGTTGACTTCATCACCAACATGTTCTACGTCGGCTGGATCAGCCTCCGCTTCACGTCATGGTATATTGTGCAGGTGGGTACAGGTTTTAAGGAAACTTAATAAGGGTCCGGTCTCCCAAGCTGACTGGATAGTATACACAAAAGCATAGTTCACACAGGAAAGTCTTTTCTTCTATATTTTCGTTATTATCCTAGGCGCTATTAATTATTACACAAACTCGCTAGCACCGCGTTACGTTTCGTTACGATCTGTTTATCTCTCTATCAGAATCTACCTCTATCAGATTTGAACATTGCAAAAGAATTAATAAAACTGATTTCTTATAATATTTACTTACCAAGAAATCAGCTAATTTGCAACGGGTGTGCATTTGCAGTGACTGTCCTATGTAACAATAAATCAAAAGCGTAAAAAATAAACGCATTAAATTCTATATTTTAGAACTCTTCTTAACTCATTCACTCTCAACCAGTAGAGCTACAACCTGAAGTATTTTTAGTAAAAGTAGTCACCAAATTAAAAATATTTAAAATGGCGACTCGCGAGCAGAAACAAGCAAATTTTTAGAACCGTTCTATTCAACGTGAACACTGAACAGCCCTTCATACCGAAAAGTAACTAATTGGGGGTCTTGTGAATGAACTTGATAAGAGGTCGCCAGCATTCACGGACAAATCGCGCAGAATTTAAGCTGTAGTTTTGCATAATATTTGGGTTGATAAAAATCCAAACAAATTCTAACATTAACTTAGATAGAGATCTCTATACGTGGGAGAGCCATGCTTCGGCACGAATGGGGCGGATCGACCGGAGAAATACCACGTTCTCACAGAAAACCGGCGTGAAACAGCGCTTGCGCTGTGTTTCGCCGAGTGAGTGAGTTTACCGGAGGCCCAATCCCCTACCCTATTCCCGTCCTTACCCTCCCCTATTCCCTTCCCTTTCCATCCCTACCTTCCCCTATCATCCTATTCCCTCTTAAAAGGCCGTCAACGCACCTGCAGCTCTTCTGATGCTGCGAGTGTCCATGGACGACGGTAGTTGCTTTCCATCAGGTGACCCGTTTGCTCGTTTGCCCCCTTATTTCATAATTATAAAAAAAAATCTATTTTAGTAGTCATAATTACCATTTATTCCTATGGTACATTCCTTTTAGCTCTTAGACTTTCGGTCATTACAACTTTGTGCTGTCTTTATGGGGAGGAAAAATTAAATACATCCTACTCCTATCTTCTTCTGAATAATGTATTTGCGGGTCAGACAGACAGCTTTTCATTATCCCTCGGGTTCCCTTATTTTTCGTGGTTTTCGTGGCTGGACACGGTTGGCGATCCTAGCGACACAGGAAATACAGAAGTGGGAATGTGTGGTGTTTCAAAGCCTGTTAAAAAACCCGGTCAAGTGCTAGTCGCACTCGCGCAAGTATAGTTCCGTCTCACTATTAGTTGAGTCACAGACATAATACCAAGATATCCTCACTTTTCCTAAATGAAGGGTTCTATAAGTAAAAAGTATTTTTCTTTATGAGGTATGAAACCGTTACAGTACTGTGCCTAACCGTGTAAATAAGTGAGATCATATTATTGTATAATAATTGTCTGTATAAGGAAGACGCATCTTAATATCACCCAAGAGACATGTAGCGCAATGCAACTTTTCCTATAACAACTTCAAAATTGTCCAAGACCGTAATAAAGTTATAACGCGTAAAAAGTTAAAAACAAAGGAATTCTTTATACGGAAAATAAAATGTTTATGTTGAATAAACACAGAATAATTGTTTAATAATGACGTTAAAAACAATGAGTGAAATAAAAATAATTATTTTGTGTTTTTACTCGTTTATAAATAAGGTTATAGGGCCTGTTATAAAAAAAGGACTTTTTATTACCTTTGGCGTCTAAATGTACGTCTGTCTGTCTAGTGTACTGATCATAAAGTTAATATATTCCGCTAGGTAGGTATATTAACTTTATGGTACTGATACATGTACTATACTCGATTTACACTCGCACGCGAGCCACGAGACGAGCAGCTAGACGCGCCGCGAGTCCTGAGTGTAAACTCGAGCTCGCGGCTCGTCTCGCGGCGCGGCTCGTGGCTCGCAGGGCTCGCGTCGGGTGCGGTTTCCAAAGGAGCTCGTGGGGACGTGAGCTTTGTGTTTACACTCGCGCTTCGACGCGAGTATAAATATCGTATCAGAAAAGTCAGTTGGCGGACCGTGTACGTAATTTGTTGGCCTTATGTCAAACCCAGCCGACAGGCGACAGATCACGAATTATATTGAATTGAAACTCAACCAAATGACGTACTACTTACACTTAGGGTTAAATCAGACCACAACGCGAAGCGTAGATATATGCATTTCTAAATGCTTACTAAATCGACATTTATTATTTCAATTGCGTGAGACGTCTTGCGAATCTGTCAAATCTATACAAATTTAGAAATGCATATCTACTAGGGTGGAGCTATTATGTATGAAGAAATTTTATTTTTATTTTTTTTAATGGCATAGCAATAGAAAGTTTCTCTTTAATGAGTAAATTCTGCATACAAAATATAGTTTACTTGTCTTGATGTTATGAGGTGCCCCAACCCAATTGAAAATTCGAAAAATACGAATTTTTGAAAACATTGGTTTAGTTTTGACAAATAGTATGTTTCTATATTTGCTGTTCCTTGTAAAAAAAACTACATTATAATACGTTAAATAAAAAGCCTGATGCCTTAGCCAAGACCTTTTCTTTATCGATTTTCTATAGAATCGCCGATCAAAATGTATGGAATTGACTTAAAAATTCGCGAATATGACGTTGACGTTCGACTCGTCTAATGTCAATTCTATACATTTTGATCGACGATTCTATAAAGAATCGATAAAGAAAAGGTCTTGACTACAGGCTCTGGTTAGTGGTATCAATGTTTTTATTGAGAAAATTTAAATATTTATTATATATTATCAAGGAATGATCATCAGAAAAAAGGAGATTGTTTGGTATTAAATTGTTTTTTTATTTCACAATTAGGCATTTCCAACCAACAACCACTTTGTAAGTTTGTTAATTACTTCTTCCATAAAACGAATAACATCTCCTTTGAAAACTATATTCACAACTGTACCATCACAGCCACCTTTTCTGCCATCAAAATAAATTCTGCGTATACTTTTACATTTGCGATCTGCATCGTGTGTGCTGACCTGTTTTTCATTATTTCTCATCGTATTTTTAACGATCAGTGACAGCACTAGAATCTTTTGATATAATAATACTAACAATCAACATCTTTTAACACAGATAAAGCTATAATAGCAGCTGCTCTGTCAGAGACTCAGGTACAATCGCATACGAGAGCTAATGATGGAAAATTGAATCTCTTGTTCTTGGGTGGCTGAGCAGCTACTTATTTTGGCGATTGATTAGCTTGTAGAAGCTACAAGAAGAAGCTACAATCGCTGGAACTCGTTCTTTCGGTTGTTAAGTCATCATGCAAAGAACGAGAACATGACGTCTGGTTAGGATCCATTATCTCTTGGTTACGAAGTCATTCTTTGTCTTGTATTTTTATTTTCTTCATATTTTTTAGTCGCATTTAAACCTCCACGGCCTATCATCATTTTTCTTGCAGTTCTTTAATTAAGTAAATAATAAAGTACCTATTTTTTGGGAACCGACGCTTTTCGCCAGATATGTGAAATTTCCGTAGCCAGTCTTTGGGATAAATCATGAACTGTCGGCTCTTTTGTTGGTTTATCCAGCTTTGATTTATATTAATTAATAATTATATAATTTTTATAACAGAAATATGAGTTGGTAGTTGAAAAACTGGTTACTTCTCCGATAAACCAAAAACGGGATAACATGTCTCTTTTCGTGTTTTGACGACATATTATTATGACTGTAATAAAGAGAAATACTAGGTATAAATTATATCGAAAATAGTAATTTATCAACAATAAGTGAACAGGAATTTAAAAATATTACTTACAGGAGTTTATTTTCTTGTGGGTAGTTCTTAAAATCACTGTTTCTCACAAGCAGAATTACAAAATAGCGCGCACTTTATGGCGTTCAGACAACGATTGAAAAGTGCAATGAAAATATCACCTCTCCTGCCTCAATCTCCCTATCTATCTAAGCAATATTCAAGCTTAAGCAGTTACGAACGTAAATGAATACACAGAATATAATTCAGCGTTAATTTCGCAATATTAGAAGTTGATGGTTTTTGACAAAGTTTTTCGAATTTCTCTAAAGTTCATGACGTTGGGGGCACCTCTAAATTTATTATGATGTAAATAAAATTTTGTACGTGTATTTGTGAACAGTAAGAGCAACTTTTTATAGGTATGCCGAAACGAATATCAAAAAAAACATTTTTCGCTCCACCCTAATATCTACGCGTCGCGTTGCGGTCTGAATTGACCCTTAGATCCGTCAGTTGACGCGAAGAAATTGATTCATAGGCAGTTGCCAATGAACGATGTACCATCGTTTGATTTGATTCATTTTGATCGGTATTATGATTTATGCAAGGTAGTCGTGGTAGTCGGTGGATTTCTTTTACGTACACTTTCATAAATACAAATATAATACGCCTGTATTTTGTTCCATGCAGAGAGACTATCACATGGGCAAAGATCCTTGGTACCCGAGGGAGCGGTGGGACGCTTTCGACCCCATGCTGTTGTCCGAAGGCGCCTTCGCGGCCGGCATGATCTTCTCCTACCTCAAGCTGGTGCACATCTTCTCCATCAACCCCTACCTTGGGCCGTTGCAGGTGTCCCTGGGCAGAATGATCATCGACATCATCAAATTCTTCTTCGTCTACATGTTGGTGCTCTTCGCGTTTGGTTGCGGTAAGAGTCTCAACGTATATAATTATCTTAACTAGATGTCCCGCACGGCTTCGCCTGCGTAAATTAGGTATTTCACAGAAACCGTACATTTTCGAATAAAAATAGCTATAAATACTCCTTTCACGTGGGCTACTCTATATAAGTGCCAAATATTGCTATAAAAATTACTCCAGTAGTTCGTGAGATAAACCCTTTCTAATATTTTCCCCGATTTTACCACATTTTCCTGAGTTTCTTCGGTCGTATTAGTCTTAGCGTGATAATATAATATAATATAGCCTTACTCGATAAATGAGATATCTAACACTGAAATAAGTTTTCTAATCGGACCTGTAGCGCTAGCACGGCAACCAGCGGAAATGCAAATGTATGGACAAACTGTGGAAATAAACCTAAGGTGCCGTTCCGATCTTTTTTCGTTCCGAAAAATGCAATTAAAATGCCACTTTATGACAGACTATAGTTCTAAAAATTCAAATAATATCCTACATTATGACATATACTATAGCGTGAAAGAGTAACAAACATCCATACATCCACACATCCACACATCCATACATCTATACATCCAAACAAACTTTCGCCTTTATAATATTAGTAGGACTAGTAGGATGAAGTCTTACCGTAAGACAACTAAGATTTTTCTAAACAACTCAGATTTTTCATAATTGTTGCCGTACAAATCATGTTTAATGTTGGCTAACGCTAACCTAAATGAGCCTAAGCACAATGCCGAATTTATATTTTTATGTTTCCACTTTATTTAGGTAGGCCACTTTATTTCCTATGGCTCCTTATGGATGTTCTGTCGCCCCCCTAAGACGCTGCCGCCCCTAGGCCACGGCATATAATTAATTAATCCGAGCCTGGCTGAGCATATTACTAATGTAAGGGTAGTTAGGATAGGCAAGCCGCCGTCATCTCTTCAAGTCAGCATAGTCCTTCAATGTCAGTCGTCAGTATATCATTAATTTGAATGTAATATATATAATATTATAGTGTCGTTATGTGACTTTAAAGCTTCTCAAGTTAAAGTTTCTGACACGAAGTTATATTTCATATTGATTAGACAATGATTTCGCAGGTCTGAATCAACTGATGTGGTACTACGCAGAGCTGGAACAACGGAAATGTTATCATCTACCGAACGGCCTCCCCGACTTCGACAACCAGGAACGCGCTTGTACTATATGGAGACGATTTGCCAAGTGAGAATATTCATTATCATAAATGATAATTATTGTCTAATTTTCTTAGGCGTAAAAAATTAGTTGTTACCTGAATTGAAATAGTATCTGCAGTACAGTCGACTTACGTCATTTAATAATATTCAATGAAATACTTCAGGGTTTCACATAAACCGAACTCTCATTTTAGTTTCTGCCAGTATAATAAGTTACATAGTATGAAATATTACTGTTTTCCCTCAGCTACAAAATTATGATTTCTTCTCAAGAAATGTGATACAAACCTAACCTAACCTAACCTAACCTAACAATGTTCTTCGTCAACAGCCTATTCGAGACCTCGCAATCTCTCTTCTGGGCATCCTTCGGCTTGGTAGACCTGACGACCTTCGAGCTGACCGGCATCAAGAGCTTCACGCGGTTCTGGGCGCTGCTGACGTTCGGCTCGTACTCCGTCATCAACATCATCGTGCTGCTCAACATGCTCATCGCCATGATGTCCAACTCCTACCAGATCATTTCGGTGAGCATATAGTGTATTACCGTAATCATAATCATTTATTTGCAAAGAATGTTGTTTACAAAGATCTTATAGTAAGTTATATTTGTTACACCTGTATATAGCATCAAACATTCTTAAGTATCAAACATTCTGCTTTTGAAGCATGCAAATTTTAATATAAATATTTAGTACAGAATAGGTACAGAATATAATTATACTAAATATTTACGTAGAGGAATAACTTGATGAGCTAAAATAAAGATTTGGATGTCATATTAGAAGGCTGGTGGATTTGTCGGACTTAAAGGCTTTCGAAGATTGAATTTACTTTCCTTTTAACGTAACTTCAGATTTTTGTATTATTTTAAGTAAGTCCCGTAGCACCTCCATCATGGGTATCGCAGACACAATCGTTTTTCAATTGATACGCGTCAGCCGGCTGCCGCTTGGGGATTGATGGGTCAAAATATGTCCTTGGAAAATAGTTGCGCGCGCATGTTTTAACGTAGCCAATAGGTGGACAGGCGTCTACTTATTTCTTTATTTAATTACTCAATTGAAGCCTTATATATTTTTTGAAAAACAGTTGCTCGCAATAGACGTAAACACTTTTACAAAATACTTAAACATGCTCGTAACAGTTTGCGATATCACTTTAGCTATAGCTCAAAAACTTGACGTAGGTAACTAAAAAATTAGTGAATTTCAACATAATATTACTTTGTCTTACTAAAACCAATACGCTGATGGAATAGATATTACATTTTGCATGTTACCTGACATTTATATATTACTAAAACCAATACGCTGATGGAATAGATATTACATTTTGCATGTTACCTGACATTTATATATATAAAAAGTGTATCTTTAGTGTGAAGTTTTCCTTACAGAGTATCTAATAAGTTCTATAAAAACTTGATATCCCATTTAAATAGGAACGCGCGGACATCGAGTGGAAGTTCGCTCGCAGCAACCTCTGGATGTCGTATTTCGAGGATGGGGACACCGTGCCGCCGCCATTTAACATCATCCCCACCCCTAAACACGTCAACGGCTGGATCAAGAACGTCTGCAGCAAGCGGGACAGAGGCTCCATCATTGTAACTATGACCATCTTTTTGCCCATGAACACCTTACATTTCTTCTTTGATTTCCCTCTATAAAAAATAATAGTCTCTTTTCTATGGCAGCGAATGATAACCTTTGCTACTCGAAAAGTCTTGAAAGACAGTCTTACAAACGCTTAGTAAGCAATATTGCTGGTTTTTGCTATACTCTTTATTCGCGGTAATATTATTTGCTGTAACTAATAAAAACTATAACGTAAGATACATCCAAAATTAAGCATCTCCATACACCTTCAAATCGGGTCAGCGATTTAAGCGCATTTGCATTTATACTAGTATTTTCGCCCCCCAACCAGTGGTGGCATTACATAGACTGAAAGTTTAAAGAGTGTATTGAAAACCTTCACTTTGAAATCATCATCAACAGAACAAGTCACGCGAGAAAGCGCGGCAACAGCACGAGGCGGTGATGCGCGTGCTAGTACGGCGATACGTGACAGCGGAGCAGCGGGCGCGAGACGAGGTTGGCGTGACGGAGGACGACGTGATGGAGGTGCGCCAGGACATCTCCACGCTGCGCTATGAGCTCTTCGACATATTCGCCACCAACGGCATGAAGACGCCCAGGGTTAAGGATCAGGCTGCGAGTGAGTATTTGTGTCGCGGCCGAAGTTCGGCATGACTACGCCTGTTTATTTTTTAAATTACTGATGACACATCATGCCGAAATTACGTCGCGTTATATTGTATGCGTAGCGCATTGCTAGTGTAATCATGCCGAACTTCGGCCGCGTATTTTCGGCCTAGTGTGTTTAGACACTTTGTCCTGATCTATCCAGCGTAAAGAAGACCTGGCCCTTTAATAGCTATGACCTTTTTTATCGTTTCTTTATAGAGTCTCTGATCAATCATAATTTTAATCAAATGATCATAATTTTAATCTGGCTAGCCGCTAGAATCTTAACGGATTTCTATATAATAAATAGCTTGTAATTTAAATGTTCGCAGGGATAAAAAAGTAGATCATGCCTTTCTTTGTTTTCTGTATCAGAAATTTTAACGATAAACATGTTCTAGTTGCGGGCAAGAAGGGTAAAGTGATGGAGAGAAGAATCCTGAAGGACTTCCAGATTGGTATAGTGGAGGGGATAATAAAGGACGTGATCACGAAGGAGGGCAAACCCAAGGACGTGTTCAGTCAGATCGCGAAGGCCATCCAGAGGAAAGGCAGCGAACAGGAGAAGTAAGACTTTCTTTGGTATTTAAACAAGCACCATAATTGGTATGATATTATCTCTCACTTGGTATTATTGTATCTTGGGTGGTCTCTTATTATTTGCCATTAGAAGATTAGGAAATAATATTATTTACTTGGAAAAGGGAATCTAAGAAAATATTTTAACAGAATGTAGTTGTACTAACGTTTAGACAACGTTTGTACAAAGGATAGAGTAGGTGACGTTTGTAACACAAAAATCAAATTAGATACTTATGACCTGTTTCACCACTTCCTGATAAGTGCCGAATAGGCTATCCACCACTTAACTAGACAGATGAAGTATGGAGAATCTGTCAAAAAAGTTTTAAATAGCATATTCGGCACTTTATGAGAAACTGCTGAAACTGTTCATCTTGGTAACATTATTACACCATGACACAAGTATTGCAGTATTTTGCTATATAAACTAAACATCTTCTAAACAAAAATATATTTTAAATTTATCATTTGCCTAACAGGAAGAAGGATTGGAACGCCCAAGTGCGTCGCAGCACGCTGAGACGCAACCCCATCGGCAGCGCCGCGCACCGCCAGTCGCTGCGACAGCACATACTCGACAACGTCGAGGGACGAACTATCGACCCACAGAAACTATTAGGTAATTTGAAAACAAGAAGCGGAATATAATTAAAATAATGGACCTCTATCGCAACTGGACATAGTGTCAAGTTTCAGTCTCAACTGGACGGGATTTAAGTCGTTGCTGTTTTTTTATGCGAGTCCAAAAGCCAACCAGAGTTTCCAGTTTAAAATTATATATTATACCGCGCGTAATAATAAATGACAATGATAAAAACAAAAAAAAAAGTTAAGTTTACAATTACTAAACGATGGATGATACAATGATTTATTTTTTCGCAGAATACAATCCACAACTAGAGACTGTAACGCCCACCACGAGAGTGGCGTACGCCAAATTCATGAAGAAGAAGATAAAGTCGGACTTCTCGGAGAAGGAAAAATCTGACGAGGAGGCGGCCAAGTCGTCCCAGCCAGCCGCCGCCGCAGCCGCCAAGATCAAACTACGTAAGATAAACCCCATGTAACAAAATATGACTATTCAATGGCTAACGCAAATGTTAAATACCAGTAACTTTAAAACTAATAGCCGAAAACATTTGCAAAAACAGGCTGTAGAGCCTGTTTTTGCAAACATAATATGAAATAACCAATTCTGTATCAGCAGGATACAAAACCATTTCATACTTCTTCGCCCATATCAGGAGCAAAACAACGCAAGTAACATCGCGTGCTAGCGAAACTCGGGACTTGCCGATAATATTTTTTTTTAGTCGGGTATCGCATAAAATTTTATTTTAAATTTCGGAGACCAGTCCTATTACACAACTATTTATCCATGTTGACATAATATATACTGTAGTGAGGAAAATAATTATAAAGTCGCATGTCTCAGGTGAATCCTAAAGCGACATCGCTCAGACCGCTTCTCTGTTTGTAACTCTAATGCACTATTTACATTCTTCGATAGCTCCTATTTCGCCTTCAATCCTTTGAAATTAAATATTTTTTATACACGTACACGTTCCCTTTGTAGATAATAGTAAGTATGTTTATTTTTATAATACGAGTAAATACAATAATTATTCAAGTTCTTGATAACACATAGTATTATAATATTTTATAAATTATCTATTCTGTGATATTAGTAACGTATTTACATAATATATTATTATCTTAAGAGCATGTATTACTGTAACCTCAACTGTAACACTAATTTTCTCCTTCTACTTACACGTTAACAAAATGTATTGGCTTATGAGATGATTTTCAGACGTTTATCAGATTGAAAATTGGATGTCGAGGTCGAAATTTCCAACAAAATTATTTACACATTTCAGCACTTCCGATTAGAGTCAAATCACCAATTCCAGAAGGTTCAGACGAAGAAACGGTTAATATTAAGGAAATTATTAAAGTTAAAGCTGAAATAGAAAAACAAGGTAACATCACAATTACATTGGCTTTAAATTTCGTCGCTAGATCATTGGCTTATGTTAAAATTTTAAAACTGCATCACTAATCATCGTAGTTAATCAATTTGGCTACTTTAACATACAAAATTTATTTCAGTCTAATACAGTGTACATAATACCAACCTACACAATCAGTGGTTCACTTATATTGTTGATATACGTAAATCTGCTACATAATTTATAATTATTTACAAATAATGTGTACCAAAATTTCAATGAAACTAACTTGAAATAACACAGAACATCAAATTCGCTCAAATTAATAAAAATATTTGCTGCAAGCTAACGCTAATCCATGTGTCTTAGTCTGATTATAATATTATGTTGAAAAATATGTTTAAGATATTATCAAAGACAGCAACATAAATAATAAAAAATGTGGACTAAATATTTTTATTAATCAGATTATGATAAGAGACTCACAAATCTGATAAAAATTACAGGCTCTCAAGCCAAAGCAGCTGAAGGAGAAAAAGCAGACGAACCACAACCGTCATCATCAACTGACAAGCCTACCACACCACAACCATCTACGTCGGCAGCGGCTGCGGCAACAGCTCCAGCAGCAGCACCGGCAGCAGCACCGAAGCCGGCGCCGGCAGCTGCTAAGCCAGCAGCCGCGCCGCCCGCAGCTGCAGCAGAAAAACCTGCACCCAAACCCGAACCAAAACCAGACAAACCACCAGAAAAACCAGCGGCCGCTAAACCAGAGGAAAAGAAAGAAACAGTTATTCAAATGGAAGAACCGGGATCTCCTTCTAAGAATCTGTATATGACGAAAGAGGAGGATAAAAACTTACAGAAACCGATGACCCCGACCCAGAGCGGACCGCAGGAACAAATTCTTTCAGCATCAGCTCTAGAGAAAGAAGCAGAGAAAGCAGAAGTAAAGGTAACTATAACAGAAGATAAACCCAAAGAAGAGAAAACAGAGAAAGCTGAAAAGACAGATAAGCCAGAGAAACCTAAAAAACCGAAACCCGCACCTGCGGCTGCGCCCCCGCCACCGACCAAACAAATAACTGACAAAGGTAAATCTAAAGTTACGGGGAAAATGGTATCTGGATGGTTATAGATGTTAAGAAGTTTACTATAGGAACTTAGTACATTTTACACACCAAAATAGTGGTATCTTGAGCTCGCAAAAAATTGTGAAACTGATTTTAGCAGTTTATTGCAAATTCATTAAAATCTACTCAGCCTCGAATAGTCAGAACTCCGCCTGAGAACTATCAGATATTCCTAAACAGATCTCATCGTAGACTTTTCCTATTATCGGACTCGAAAGAAATACTACAGATTAGTTTATAAAATAAATTAATCACAACGTGATAGTCGATAGGAAATAGCAACTCATTAGTCTGCCATAAAACACTGCGTACTGATATTTATTCCACAAACTGCATTTGAAGTGCATTGAAAAATAGTTTTTAAGTAGCAGGAAATATGAGAGAGAATCTTATGAAAATGTTATTTTATTTTCATGTATGTGCCTTATGTAGGGGCCGCATTTAGTGGAGTAGGCGGTATACGTACTAGTGAGATAGGATAAGGCAATAATTAGGTCTAACTTAAGTATGTGATGTAAGTAGAATAAGATGTTATTTATTGTCAATCATATTTTAATTGTTGTTATTTTAATTTTAATAAACCATTATGTTGCTTTTAATAAATTATGTGTATTAATTTACCCAAATTTACCAGGCCCGGATCTACGTTTTAGAAAGGGGGGAGCAAAATCCCAATTTGCCGCTCTCCAAGCAAAAATAGGTAATAATTTTCATGGTCACATAGGTTTTAACCGCAGAACGAGTTCTACGGAACTTTGTTGAATTGAAGTGGCAGTGGTGAGAAGTCACGCCGAGGTCCTTGGCGACAAGGGGCGCCTCCATGTCTTTTAACAACAGATATAATTCTGCGAAACAACGTTGACGGGGTAGCGCGGTGGGCCACCGGTGGCGCACGCGGCGGTGAAGAAAGCGGCTAAAAGATTGGGCGGTTGCCTCCGGCTGCCCCCCCAATCTTTGCCGCCCGGGGCAAGTGCACCCTCTCGCCCCCCCCCCCCTCGCCCCCTAGATCCGGGCCTGATTAGTACTCTGAGAAAAGCCTCGGCAGAGCTCTACATATTTTGGCATTTTTATTAAATGAAACAAACACAGACGCGTATCATAATTTATTGGTATAAAATACTAAATACTAAATATGAGATACATTTTACTTATTCAAGGCCTCTCAGGTAATATCATACATTATTCATAATTATTATATTACATTAATTATGTAATCAAATTATGTTTAAATATTAAATATTTAAACATAATTTTCCAGACAAGATATTATTGTTCATATTTAATTATTATAGCTATACTTTATAATTAAACTGTTTATTCTAAATCCATACTAATTATTGAATACATTAAACGATAAAATAAATAATGTTAGTTATTAAATAGTGATAAATTATGAGCTTGATTAATATTACTAAAATAGGGTAATATTCACGAGAACAATAATATTAATAGTTGAAAATTACTCGAACTGGAAAATAAGTACAGAGCACTACAATAATTAGAGTGATCACGTGATCATATTAAAGTTTGACTTGACGGCGTGACCACGTGATTAGAATACTAGGTTAACTGTATGAAGTGAACTGATTATATTATCGTAGCGATCATTTTGTAAGGTCTTATTAAAGATTTTAAAACGGTATGACCGCGTGATCACAATAATATGTTAACTGTTTAAGGCGAAGAGAGTACGTGATCGTGAGTCATTTGGTTTGTCTGAGTGACCACGTGATCATAGCCAGCCGGTTCTAGGCTGTCTCTTGATGGTGCTGACGTCCTCAATCTTCTGTCCGGAGCGGCCGCTGGTGGGAGAGGTGGGTATGAGGTACTCCGTACTGGACGTAGATGTGAGTGGTGGTTTCTTTGAGCCCTGAGGTAGCAAATATATTATTTTTAAGTGAACTGTCTGTAAAAATGAACTTGAGGACGGAAATAAAATATCAAAATACTGTCATTTGAAGATAATATTATTTGTAAGAAGTTAGTAATATTTAGCTAGATTGCATTAAAATCTTTCGAAAGTATATTATATTGGTAAAGATGTTTTCAAGGCCAAAGAAATAAACAAAGAAATTAGTATTTTGTATAAATCAATAGTAACAAATGCGAAAGTGTGTCAGTCAGTCTGGGTATCTGTCTGATACTTAAAGCACTGAACCGATTTAGATGCAAGTCGTTATAGACATACCCTAAGGGCCGGGACACATAAACACGATACGACGTCGCGTCGCGTCGTGGGAACCTACGACGAGCATTGTAAAAAACTACGTCGCGACATCGTATCGTATCGTGGATCACGGCACGACGTCGAATCATAGAAACTCACGATGCGTTCCTGTGTCATTGCCACAGTTGTTATTCAAAATTCAAAGATGACACATCGCAATCTACGACGATGCATCATGGTACGACACGACGTCGTATCGTGTTTATGTGTCCCGGCCCTAAGTCCCAGAAAAAGACATATTATGAGATATACTTTATACCGGAGAGAACGATACACCCTAAATACTCTTAGTATTCTTTAATATGACGTCTTATAAACCTGTGGCTTAGGTGAAGACGATCGTGACTTCGGCGAAGTGGATCGTGATCGCGCGGCCAACTTGCGCGGCGGCTTGAGCACCGGGGTGCAAGGCGTCACCTCCATCGTGGGCGCGATCGGCGCCTTAACATTTACAATTAGTTATTTCAGTTTTGAGATTTATGTCGATGATATTGGTATCAACCTACGAATAATAAAAACTTAAGGAAAAGTAACTCCGTCAAAAAACATGCTCCACAATACTTGTCAAAAAAGTGTACCTTAGGTACACATTTCAATACATTTGCAATATTTAGGTGACCTTGAGCGGTACTAGGCTGACGTTACATGACAGATCAAAAGGAACCAAATTTAAAACGGTAATAGTATGGGAGTTACAATTCCTTAGTTTCTATTATTCGTAGATATCATCCTAAAATACTGGAGGTAAAATAACGTTCAACGCGGATTGTACCATCGAGGAAGTTGATTCCTATGCAATTGACGGACCAACGTTATTTGGTCGAATATGTCAATTCAATGTTCTTCTCTTCTTTAATGGCATTTTCGTGGATTGCCAATGTCAGAGTGAGCAAAGTCTATCTGTCAATAGACAGATAGACTTTGCTCTATTGTAGGTCTGGTGAAGCAACAAGGGTATGGTTAATTATATTAATACATATTTACAAGTTGATTCACCTACAACAAAAACAAGTGTTAGTAAAGACACCATAATTTAATATTGTTAACATGTATTTATGTACACAAAATCTCAATAAAAGGGGTATTTACATAACTTAAAACCGATTTAAAATTGATAGGACGAGGGATGTAATTGGGAAGACAGTCATATACAATTCAATGTTAATTGTGATCTGTCAGCTGGGTTTGACGTAACGCGACCAAACTACTTAGGTCCCCGATTTGCATAGGAATCAACTTCTCTGATAGTACATACATAAATATTGTAATAAGTAGCTTAAATTACAAAATACAAACGTTTCTATATCTAAATTTAACTCTTTCTATCGTATTATCAGATGCAAATGCTGTTAGGATGAGGTCTTTTAGAATTGCATCATACTATTACGACAAGAGTGATTATTTATTTTATTTATTTATTCGTCATTCATATTCTGTCACCATAGATAGTTTCACCACGTTAGCTGTGTTGCTTTTGGTGGCTAACATTTATCAACCACTGTAATACTATACGACACAGTTGTAGGAAATATTATTCTCTACCTTAGTTTTACTGCTAGAAGGCGGAGGAGGTATACTGCCAGAGGGTTTGATGTCAGGAACTGCCGGCCTCGCGATACCCTTCACGTCAGTCGATTTCTCATTTTCCACTGCCTAAAAGAGTAATTCAAAATTATTAATATAATAAATTCGTATAAAACGCAGAGCTCTCACTAAGAAAACTTTATAAACTACGAAGGTAATTTTATTAACTTTAATGTTTTAACAAGCGATATCTCAGAAATTGTGCTTCTTTATACCATTGCACAATATGTTTTCTTTCTTTATTTTCTTACAAAAGAAAAGACGAGCGTGGAAAATGTCCATAGTTTTTATTTGAAAACTTTTGGTTTATCTAAGTCCAACTTTTATCACGGCTCCGACTTTTTAATCTCAGAAACTGTTATAGATCTGAAATATAAAAATAGAACTTGAAAATTCTCCTGCAGGCTGCACCCGGCCTGACCAGTGACCGTACCAATTTTCCGAGAGGACAACTAAAATAATTTGCAAGGCTATTTTGAGCCCACAATAATTCTATAGTAATCTTAGAGATATTTCTAACTTAATTTTAATTATTTCAATTATCCTTGGTGCGAAAAATCTAAATAATACAATAACAAAAAAAGGATTTGGACGAACAGTCCATAGACGGCCCCAATTTTATAATAAAAAAAAAAAAAACTTAATTTTAATGAATAGATTGACAAAAATGTAAATCTCAATGCAAATCGGGGACCTAAGTAGTTTGGTTGCGTTACGTCAAACCCAGCTGACAGATCACAATTATTAAGGCGCAGACAGCTGCCAATTTGACATCTTTGTGCAGTTTTCTAGACGTATGTATTTCATTGATTGGCACAAAAAAAATATATGTGATTTTTGATTATATTTGGAAAAGCTTGTCCGATTTAAATAATAAAATAATGTACTCCTACTGGATGAAAAAAAATACCAAAGTCACATCTTTCGGGAACTTTAAACAGTTCTAACTAAAGTAATAATACAATCTATGCTTTAAAAATTTGTTTATTTGATACCTTTTACAAAAATCCAAAGATTGCCCGATTTAATTTTCGGCTCTGACATCTAGATTTCCCACAATATTTATTTTTCCTCTAACAAACGAAAAATATATCCACGCTTCTGAGTGAACATTTCACATCTCTCTCTCTCGCATGAAAACCGACAGTGTTCGCTGAGGCGCGGTGCTATGTGGACGTGTGACGGATTTCGCTCTGCCGATATTGTGATTTTAGGCTGGTTTTATAGTTAAGCGTTTCGGCAGCGCCGTCGGAGCGCCGCGCGTTCGAAGATATATGGGGGTAGTAGTAGCGTTTTAAAGTCGCGCGCTTGAGCAGCGCCGTTCGTCCATACGTTTGTTACAGCTTCGAACGCGCGCGCTCCAACGGCGCTGCGAAACGCTCTACTATAAAACCAGCCTTAGTGTAATTGAAGCGTTTAGTTCTTAAAATTTGTATATAGGTATTTCTCATTGTTTTATAGTATATTAAGTTTATTCTGTAAATATTTTCCTGTAAATATTTGAAATTATATTGCGCGTCTGTAAAAATGGGTGACAAGAAAAAGAAAAGACGTCCAGCAAAAAAGCGACAGCTTCGTGAAAGCCACAAATACATGATGGAAGTAAAAGTAAGTTCAATTTTATCTACTTTCTAGTTGCGTACGTCTTTATTAAAAAAAAAAACGAACAATTACGACCCCGAATCAAAATATTTCGTCACTCTCAATGTGTTTTAGGATAGCCAGGATCGCTGTGTCAAATAAAACATAAAAAAACTGTATTACGATTGATTACGATTTACGAAAATCCTCTAAGATTCGAACCATAGACCTTGGAAATTGACATAATAATGTTATCACAATCGTTGTGATAACATTATATCAATTTCCAATCGGCCTATGGTTCGAATCTTAGAGGATTTTCGTAAATCGTAATACAGTTTTTTATGTTTTATTTTATCACTGATAATAATTTTGCTTTGTATCTGAACATTTATGTTGGAGTTTTGCACTCCAAAATAAATGTTCAAAAATTTAAAAAATCACCACTCATAAAGTTGATTATTTCGTTAGCCTAAATAAGTTTTAGCGTCGCGCGTCGGGGATCGTTCTGATAAATCAATATTCAATCGGTCTATGGATCGAGTTTCAGAGAATTTTCGTAATACTTTTTATGGTTTTTTTTTATCACTATTAGCACAGAATAAATAATAGTACAAGTACTATAATTAGGTACTATAAGTTCATTTTGCTTTGAATCTGAAGTTTTATTTAGGCCTTTATTATTTAAATTTTTATTTCAGGCGGCGGAAAACCATGGATAGTGCAATTATTGATAACCCAAACGAATCACCAAATTCCAATTCAGATCCAGCGGCAGGTAGTATGTTGGAAAGGTAATATAAGTTTATTTATCTACTTATTATAAGTTGTAACCAAACGTCCTTCACGACTACGAAACACAGAGCAAGGGCTGTTTCACGCCGGTTTTCCTGTGAGTCCGTGGTATTTCTCTGGTCGAGTCGGCCCATTCGTGCCAAAGCATGGCTCATTCATTGTATTTTTTATGATCCAGTTTATCTATTACAAGCTATTTTAGCCTTTTTATGATATTATTATGATTTAATTTTTTTCCAGTCGACCGAAAACGTCCACTGTGTTATTATTAGATAATAACACAGTGGAAAATGTAGCAAATGCCGATCGCAATATAGCGACGGGTAGTATTTTAAAAAGGCAAGTATATTTTTACAATTACGATAGGCTAGGTAAATATAGATATAATAAGTTTATTACTATTTGAGCGCGATGCGATTGCGCGATTCTTTCAGCTCTATTCAAGGACATGCTCCGTAAGGGCCGGGACACAAAATCACGGCACGACGACGCGACGTCGTACGGCGCCGGACCTTGTTTTTGTGTCCCGGCCCTAATAGGGTGCGGCTTCACTGCGGAGTAGGGGTGAGCGTTATTTCACGTCACTATAGTTACAATAACTAGCTACATACAGTAACCGAATAACTAGTTTCGAGTCGTATTTATATAGTAGAGTAGTGATTTTTGTAACGTTTTTATTGCATTGGGTGGTATGAAGTACCGTCGAGCGATCGTCGCGTTGTTTCGTTTGGAGTCGCAGCTAGCGCCCGCCGCCCACTGCACCGGTCGACCTAGCGAGCGACAGCGAGTTTGCTATAGTCCGCGCGGAACTAGTTGGCCGCGCCGCCGGTATGTGAGCATACCGGCGGCGCGGCCAACTAGTTCCGCGCAGATTACCTAGCAAAAATATTAATTAGTTTATATCAATACTAATATTACAATTGGGAAGAGTTTGTTTGTTTGTTTGAACGCGCTAATCTCAGGAACTACTGGTCCGATTTGAAAAAAGGCTATAGGCTATAGGCCCGCGCGCGCGCCTCATCCCGGCGTCACCCCCTTTCATTCCCCCGCGCCGCGAGTGACCTTTCTGCAACGATTTTAAATGGGATAAAATATTGTCATTTAAAAAAAAATAACACCCATTTTTTTGATTAAATGGGCTCTCCTAATGATACCTAAGCCCTGCGGGGCTAAAATGGTAATATTTAGCAATTCCTCTCAATCAATTCAGCAAATGAATTGTCAAAACTGACAAATGTCAAATCAGTGCAAAAATACAAAAATGAATTGCAAGCAGAGTTGCATTTTGCGATATTAGAGAAATGAATCATATTATGATTCGTCTCATGATTCAACAAAGCGACCATTTTAGCCCCGCTGGAATAATTGGGCAGGAAGGTTTAATTGAGAATGTTACTAGGTATGCCAAATTGCTTGAAATTTTGTCACAGTAAAGCCTGTATGTATACAAATACACTAGTTTTTGTTGCAGTCAAAAATACCTTGTAGTTTTGATTTTATAGGCATTCAAAGTTTCGAAAAATATCGATTCCCGCTAACAGTCCCGCGACCGCTTGTGACGTCATATCACAATTTTTCCGCGCGGGTCCTATACAATAAACGTGATTTTTTGCTCTATCTCAATAACGGCAACAGGTAGGCACTTGAAATTTTCACCGAGGCCTTAATTATATGTGTACTTTAATAATTAATAATAATATTATATTATGTTACTAATCGGACTCACTTATGAATACACATACCGTTATAGTGCAAAATAGGCCAAAATTTGTGATTTTTGTATAGGAGCCCCCCTTAATTTTTTATTTTATTATAATATTATTATTGATTATTAAAGTACATATATAATTAAGGCCTTGATGAAAATTTCAAGTGCCTACCTGTTGCAGTTATTGAGATAGAGAAAAAAATCACGTTTATTGTATGGGGCCCGCGCGGCGAAATTGTGATATGACGTCACACCGTTACCGGGCGCCCGCGTCGTACAGTTACAACTTGTTTCATCGGTTAAAAATCACATAACGACCCACCCCTACTGCGGAGTGCAGCGTATTAACCTAATAATTTTTTTAGTATACCTTTTTAATGAAATTAGAAGGCAAACGAGCAAAAGGCTTTTTTAAATATTGAGTTCTGTATAATTTTATCCTAATTCCCATTTCCCAATAATCGAAAAGTTTAGTAACATAATATAACATTATTATTAATTATTAAAGTACATATATAATTAAGGCCTTGATGAAAATTTCAAGTGCCTACCTGTTGCAGTTATTGAGATAGAGCAAAAAATCACGTTTATTGTATGGGGCCCGCGCGGCGAAATTGTGATATGACGTCACACCGTTACCGGGCGCCCGCGTCGTACGGTTACAACTTGTTTCGTCGGTTAAAAATCACATAACGACCCACCCCTACTGCGGAGTGCAGCGTATTAGCCTAATAATTAGAAGGCAAACGAGCAAAAGGCTTTTTTAAATATTGAGTTCTGTATAATTTTATCCTAATTCCTATTTCCCAATAATCGAAAAGTTAATCATTTTAATTTATGAAATTTTGTGGTGATCCAGTTTTTAAACTGTTGTTAAATGTCGATGTCTCAAAGTATAAACTTACTTACAGGCTGGAAGAAAAAAGTACCCATGACACTGGACTATGTAGTTTGGAGGCTGAATGTGATGCTGAAAAGCTTATTGTTGAAACTGCACTTCCTCAGAAGAAACCTGATGTCGGAAGAAGAATTATAAGTGTTTCATATTTTTATAAGAGGTTGCAAGAAATTTCTCATCATGGTCCTCTTGGATGTGCTTTAACTGACATAGAACTAGTAGGTGAAAAGCAAGATGGCCTCAATTCAAAATTCACATTTCTATGCATACTTTGCAATCTAATATTGATAATTGATAGTGACTCAAATGAAGACCATTACATGCCTATCAATAATAATAAGGCAATATTCGTAACCTGAAATATGGAGCTGCCCTTGCACCTTATAAAACCAGGAGTGATTTTTGTCTATATTTAATTTGCCCTGTTTATCTATTTTCCAAAATGTAACTTTTTGTTGTGTTATAGCAGCGTCTACTCCAATGTTATATGCTGTGATGGGACATTTAATTTCTAAAATAGTTTTTTCATCGCAAATTCCATCGGGCGTTGCTCCTAAAAATGGCAAGTCTGTATCTATAAATAGCCCGCAAGGCTTTACTTTAATTCCTTCTTGTAATTCTAAATCTCTTATTGCTTGTTTTTAATTTTCTTGGCCATGTTTGATAGAAGAAACGAAGCTTATTTTTTTTTAATATAAAATGTCTTTTACTAGGTTAGCACTTGCAGTGTTGGGTCTTCTTTTTATCACCCGGCCAAAGTTTTCTAATAATTTTCTAATAACTTCATCATGATCACGCTTTGGGTCAAATTTGTGTCTTTGATGGGATATTTCGTATCAGTTTGTAAATTTTTAGCCTATTACAGAAGTTCCGAAGTAGGTGATTTCGGCATTCAATTTTCTCGACACAGGGTTTGTACGTGTTCCTTGTTGAGAGTTCACTGTAAAAGTAGCAGCGCTGAAAGACCTAATTTTTTTTTCTTTTGTATATCTCATACAAAATAAAAAAAATCGTCTTTCAGAGCTGCTACTTTCACAGTGAACTCTCTACAAGGAACACGTACACACCCTAAAGTATTATCACTTGTTTTTGTTACATACTGTATATATATATATATATATATATATATATATATATATATATATATATATATATACATACATAGCTGGGCATTAACTCGTTAATCCGTTAATCGTTAATTAACGAAGTTAACATTTTTATTAACGGATTAACTTTTAAGTTAACTTTTAAAAATATTAACGGACTGGTTAACTTCCGTTAATATGCAGAAGTCCGTTATTCGTTAATCCAATGCCTACTATTTACCGCACGGCACCGCGGCGCCGCGCGAAAACAGGTTCAGACGAAACAAAAATAATACTAGATATACATTTTCAGGCGCATGCGAGTGAGAATATATTTGTTTCGTTTTATCATTTCATTATGTTGATAAAGAAGAGTGCAGTATAATTTAGTTACCTAACTAAATTATACTGCACTCTTCTTTATCAACATGCAAATTATTTATAATAACAATAAACTATATCTATAATAATTATTGTATTGTAATTTCTACCTAGAATACAAGTATTTTGTTTTGTCCCTAACCTGTTAACTTCCAAAACCTTAAACCAACAGTTTTTGTATGTACACTAACGCAATGATATAAGTTACAACAAGGCCATATTACACATATTAACGGATTAACGATTAACGTTAACTTGCGCTAATTCGTCCGCAGTGTAACGCTTTAACGTTTAACGAAGCTAACATTTTTGTAACGGATTAACGAAGTTAACTATTTGATTAACGGTGCCCAGCTATGTATATATATATATATATATATATATATATAATGATATATATATATATATATATATATATTGATAAGTGCATTTGTTGAATAAATAATAGTAAATTATTATAACCTGAGACTGACGGCGACCATTAAGTTTGTGCGACGGGATAGCGATCAACGTTGCCATGGTGACATACTTACCTATTTACGGCCGTTCCCAATATTTGATCTATCTCTGGTTTTGCCCTACTAGAGATAGGAATAGCTCACAATTGACAAAATATATGTCTCTAATGTCTAATGTGAGCTATTCATATCTCTAGTAGGGCAAAACCAGAGATAGATCATATATTGGGAACGGCCGTTAGTCACTTAATTAAAATAATAATATTATCGTAAATATAATATTATGGCAAAGCAACGTTTGCCGGGACAGTAAAAAACGATTCCTGAATTTTGTTTTATTTCTTGCTGTACTTATGTAATTGTAATTTTAATGTAAATTGTAATGTAACAGAAAAAATGTTTATGAAAAAAATTGAATGTTTTTACGCAGTTGGGTTTTGTCATTATTTTATAATATAATAGGTATATTATAAAAGAATAACTGTGTTTTATTTACCATAAGTAAGCCTTACACGTCTACCGGGGACGGGAGAGCTCCACCTGTACAGCACGCAGGTATGCCTGCACATGTATACCGGTATGTGTGTGGGACCTGGTCGCCTGCGCAGGTCCAAAAAACTGCACAGGTATATTCCCTCACACATTCCGGTCTACCTGCGTAACGTGTATGGCTTACATTACTACCACAATAGACATAACGAATCAGTATAATATCGACTTCAAACTTTTAAAGATTCCCGCGTATCCTCGAGGACAAACGTGCATTTTTTGTAAGGTTCAAGCATTTATGCACTTTAGTTTAATGATTATAAAGTTTATTTTCAAGTGCGTTAATATTACCTCTCCGCTGTGCTCCGTTCTATCTGCATTCTGCACTAATCTTCCGCACTCTTATAGTTCGCTCACGGAAGTATAGTACATAGTATTTATTTATTACGCGCCATCTATTGAAATCTCTATGCGACAGCTCAATATTAATCAAACCTATCTTTTAGAAGTTCCCGGTTTAGCCGCTAGCAAAGCTGGCGCTGTCTTATCGGACAATTAGGGGGCGTGGCTTAGAAATGCGAATCCTCAAGGTCATTGGCAGTTGTCAGCGTCTTAACATTGAATTGACATATTCGACCAAATAACGTTGGTCTGTCAATTGCATAGGAATCAACTTCCTCGATGGTACAAATTAATTAAAGTTCAATAATCATTAATCGATAATATTATCTCCACGCGCGGCCGTAAGGATTAAAAGAAATGCAGACACCGTGATGGGGCTGGAGCCTGGAGCCGTCTACTGGAAGGTGCCTCGATGATGGTGATGAATGAAACCTGATTTAGACTCAATACGATTTATTGATACTTTAAAGTATGACACTTTGACATGCGCACACCGGCGGTGGTCCAATATCGAGTGAAGGGGGCGCGCCGCGCAGCCCGGGCGCAGGCCTACGTAAGCCCTGCGTGTGTGCGTGTGACGTCGATGATGTGATGCGTCGACACACCGTACAATTTGACTGTATTATTAATAAACTAGAAAGCAGCGCAATACATTTTAACCGACTTCCAAAAATGAGGTTCTATGTTCGTCTATACATATAAGAGTATATATTTTTATTTTTAAAAATTTTGCTAATAGTTTCGTAGTCTATTCGATACAACAATGTTAGTAAAATGCTATCGTAACAATTAACCCTTAAATGTGAGTACGCACATGAGTATCCCCACTGTGTTTCTTCTTCATCACCCTTGGGGGAGACACGCCGACTCGCGCCGACTTCAGCGGACTTGGTTCTGTTGCATATTATAAGACTGAGTTATCTATTTATAAGACGTAAGTTACACGTTCAGTTTGTCACCGATCTGGCGTCAGTCTGAGACGCCAGATTGGTGTCTGGGACTATAAGATTGATTGCTAAAAAGTACATAAATTAAGTAGGTAATAAAGAAATTATCAGTCCGTCAATCAACTGGTTAGATCTTCCCAGATTGCTGAACAGAACGTGTAATCTACGTCTAAGTACAAATTACAATACGTATTATTTAATTACGGTAAGAAAGAACTTAATGTGACACTGGTGACTGGACTGTCATATCATGCCAGAAATTGTCGGAATTTGTCACAATTGCCGGAATTTTCGTGAACGCTACTTTGATTGCAATTCCGAGATCAAATACTCCACACCTACGTAATGGGCGTTTTCAAGACCTGATTGTAGCTGTAAAAAATTATTTATTGAAGAGTTTTGTCGTTCATCGTCGGACGTTGCCTCTTTCCTAATTATATACCATATAAAGTTATAAAATAAAGTTGTCTTCAAGAATTTCATAAAATATATTTACTTACCTGGATTGTTAGAGACCACACTACATACTGGGGACTGCGCCCTCGGCGTAGAACTGGGACTCGGGCTTCGCGCTCTCGACTGACTTCCTGTTGTAATCTGTCAACAATATTATTGGAACGAAATTTCTTATCGCGCGTTGCGAAAGTTTCTGTCTAGCAGAAATAATTAAGACAAAAAGTTGTAACGACACAAAAGTGTCGTGTGTCGCGTCACATACGAAAGTGTAAAAATGAAAATTAGTATAGATAATATGCGATATTAGTATGGATTGATGATTAATTTCACCACAAATAAATATTACCTTAGCGCTTGGTCCAGGAGATGCGGCTCTGCTGACAACAGTACTTGGGGACAGCAGACGGACGACTGGCACCGACAGGTTATCTGACAAAAAAGGTTTTAAACAAAGGAGATTAACCCAAAAACTATAGGTTTCCGAAATACTAAGCAATTTTCCCACCCACCATAAATACACGGGTCTTTTAACCAATTCGTGGTAAGTCATACTTACTAATATAATAAATGCGAAATTGTCTGTCTGTTGTATCTTCACGCATAAACTGGTGAATCGCATTGGCTGAAAATTGGTATGGAGATACTTTGAGTTCCGGGAAAGATATAGGATACTTTTTATCCACTTTTGGCGCAACGGAGTTGTTCTATCGATTTGCGATATCTTAGTTGACACACTCGGTCTACCAGACCCGTCTTCATAACGTAACTGCATATTATAAAGTTTAAAGAGACTATAAATAAATTAAATTTAAAGAAGTCACTCAAAACTTACTTTGCATATATGGACCCCCTATATAACTATACTATAACCAGTGACGGATTAACCCTTAATCAAATTAAGCAATTGCCTAGCTAGGGCATCACGTCTGAGGGGGCACCAGAAGAAAGACAAAAAACATCTCTCCTTAGGGCATCACGGCTCACTCTCACGTCTGACCAACTGAGGGTGCCCCAGAAGAAGGACAAAAAACATTCGTCCTTAGGGCATCACGTCTCAACTCTCACGTCTCCAAAAACCTGTAATCTGTTTTTAGGTGGTAAAAAATTAAAGACCGATTCTAGTTTATTGCATGGATTACTTAGGGCACCAAGTAGTCTTAATCCGTCACTGACTATAACTAGTTATACTCATTAAGCAAACTTGTTTACTTGTCCTGAGCAGTCTATCAGCTATCTTCCGCGCCGCGCACCTTGGCGTGAGCGCGGAGTACGATGGATGAATGGCTACTATGTTGTTACTCGTTATGTTTTGTGTAATTTAGTTTATTATAATTATTGTGTTAAATACGTTAGTACGTAGCCATAATGTTTGTCTTCCTTTTGTGGCTCATTTATATTTTTAAATGATTAGAGAGCCTCGTGTATATTGTCTACACTACTCGGTTACGGGTTAAAGACAATTTTTGTCAGAATTGTAAACTTTAGATGTAATAAAATAAGTAATAAAAACTCATACCTGTAGCAGGGTTATATGGCGAGGCGGGTCGCACGTCGACGGTCGCGCCGACGTCCTGCGACATGTCATTGATGAGCTCCTGCAGCGACCGGCCCGGGGTCGCCGGCATCTCGATAGGTGACGGTACCCGGGATCCTTCTGTGTACGAATGTTATTATAGGCCTAGAGATACTGACACAAATTTCTTGGTCATTTGTACCAGTATGGCGGTTTTACAGGGGTATAATTACGTAAAGGCAAAAAGGCGCTATGACCATCATAGCGCTCGCACTGGCAGCCCAAACGCGTGGGCGTTAATCGAACGTGTCGGATAAATAACGAGTGTCGAACGATTTGTTCCACAAAAATGCTTGTATTTTCAGATAGTCGAAAAAAAATAAGTAGGCGAAAGCGTAATGCCATACTTGTCGGGTGCGGCTTACAGCCGACGACATACCGACGCGAATACGTTAATTTTAATAAAAAAAATTAAGTATTTGTACCAGGCTAATTATTGCATAGCTAATCATCGTCGAGTAGCCATTCACGAAAATCACCTTGCCATACTTTTCCGACAGCGCCCAATGGCCGCCATACCACTGCAAAGGTGTAATTTTTTTTTTTCGCCAAACGATTTGTACCACCCTGAAACTTTTTTAACAGATCCCTGTATGATCATAAATAGGACCCTGATAATGCCATACCTGTGGGAGGCAGCGAATATGAACAATATTATTTCAAAATCCTAAGATTTTATTCGTGATTTCAAACGGCTTACAAGCAAATATAATAATGGTCACATTGTATCGTATAATTACCAAAAATCCAAATGACATACTGGTACAAATCGTCCAATTTTTATCACTTTTTTGCTCAAGTCCGAGAGTCATCCCGCCCCATGGTTACAATCTGTAACAATTTTTTTTTGGTACAATTGCCAAATGACGAGATTACTATGATGCCATGATGTAAAAAATGATTTTCAAGTAAGTATGGCAGCACTTTTTCCAGCTACTAGAAGTATGGGAAAAATAATAACTGTCATATTTTGTCAAATACTTTCCATGAATTTAAATGCCATACTGGTACAAATCGTTTGGCGAAAAAAAAATTACACCTTTGCAGTGGTATGGCGGCCATTGGGCGCTGTCGGAAAAGTATGGCAAGGTGATTTCCGTGAATGGCTACTCGACGATGATTAGCTGTGCAAAAATTAGCCTGGTACAAATGGTTCAATTTTTTTATTAAAAATAACGTATTCGCGTCGGTATGGCGGGCTGTAAGCCGCACCCGACAAGTATGGCATTACGCTTTTGCCTACTTATTTTTTTTCGACTATCTGAAAATACAAGCATTTTTGTGGAACAAATCGTTCGACACTCGGTATTTATCCGACACGTTCGATTAACGCCCACGCGTTTGGGCTGCCAGTGCGAGCGCTATGACCATCATTTTCTTTTTTGCCTTTACGTAATTATACCCCTGTAAAACCGCCATACTGGTACAAATGACCAAGAATTTTGTGTCAGTATCTCCAGGCCTATTACTTATAACAGGCTGTGTTATAGAGGCACATGAGAACTGGCCACGGAAGTATTTACTACTTAACTCTTCATCGTCAACCAGAAACGATGAGGGGTTAAGTAGGAATCATTATAAATGATTTACAATTACTTTTACAATAAATAAAATAAAGTATTAAAAAAGCATCCAAATTATGCTTTTATATCTAAGTATCTATTACAGTTTCTCAAAGTGGTGCTTAATACCTTCCAGCGACGTTACCATGGCAACGTCCAAGCAACATCTGGCGTCGCTGTTTTTCTCTAAAGTTATGTTTAAAAACACCGCTTTGCGGCGACGTAGAGGTGACATGGTAACACCGTGATGCAGCGGTATGGCGCGGTGTCCTAGAGAACGGTGTCAAATACCGTCTCTAGGAAACAGCACCATATTGCTTACATGGACAACGATCTAGTGACGTGAAACAAGCCACGCCGTCATGCAGCGGCCGCAATACAGCGGGTATTGCGGCCGCTGCATGACGGCGCCGCTTTTGGAGGAAACCAGAGCTTTATAGCCCTTATACTAACCAGGAACAGGCGAGTGCAGCACCAGTTTCCGCGCCTGCTCCATCGCGTGCTGGAGATTCTTGCGGTTCTTGAACGACTCGCGTGTACGACATCTACCTATCTGTGATCTGTTAACAATGCCATAATGAGGTTAACTGGATAAGGTGTTTAACTTTAACTCGTTAAACTCGTTAAATCAAGGGATACACGGCATGACTAGCGATAGATCATACTTATGAGCAACCTTCTTAATATTAGACAAGCTTATAATGCAATGTTTACAAGTAGACTTTTTACCAACTAGAAAAAATACAACACATTTTTTGTATCGCGACAATCTAGTCATGCTTCAACTACTAGACCACGATGAGTGTAATGAATAATTTATTCGAAATCCAAGGGCACCGGTCACTATCAACTACGTAAGTTTCAACATCTGAGCACTCACGAGATCCCAGCAGCAGCTAGCGTCACGTCCCACTTGGAGCCCGAAGCGTTGGCAGCGACCATCCTGGCGATGCGGCGGAAGCGCGCCAGGCTGTCCTCGTGAACCGGCTTCCCGTCGTCCTCGACTACCGACACTGGCGTCACTTGAAAGTCCTTCATCAGGCGACGCTCCCACACCTTCATGCGTTTCGCTAGATGCGCTGAAACAAGAGGTGCTTTACAATTTGGGAGAATAAGGTACGGAACTTTACAAAAATAATAAACGTTGAAATGTATAATCCGACTAGATAAAACAGAAGTTAAATTAAGCTAAAAAAAGGCAATGCAGATATTCATAGTACTGGATGGTAAAGGTAGAACCGTGGTCACTTCTACTTTAATGGCATCAGGTGTAAAGAAATTTCTAGAATATTCGTTACTCCCACGTACCCCAAAATAAATAGAGAAAGTTTCTTTTACATCCACTGTCTCCAAAACTTATTGAGTCGGCTCTTGAGCATTATTTTATAATCAACAAGACGATGCCCGCAACTCCGTTGCGTTGAAAATTCATTTATCACACGAGAACCGTACATTATTCCGGAAAAAGTATCCTATGTAATTTTCCGGGACTGAAAGTATCTCCATGCCAAATTTCAGCCAAATCGGTTCAACGATTTGGACGTGAAGAGGCAAGTGTCTAAACACGCTATGCCGAATTACCGCGGCGGAAGTTCGGCTTGATTTCGCCTGCAATGTATATTAAATTACCAGTGACACACCATGCTGAAATTCCGTCGCGTTATATTTTGTGCGTTTGATATTGCTGACGTAATCATGCGGAATTTCTGCCGCGGAACTTCGGCATAGTGTGTTTAGACATTAACAGGCAGACAGACAGACACAGACACTTTCGCATTAACAAAATAGCGCCTACTTACTCTTTTCCTTCTTATCAGTGAAGGATACATCCATTCCGTTCTTCTCGAAGACATGCAGCAGTTCATATCTCAGGGCAGAAATGTCTCCCTTCAACTCGTTAATGTCATCCTCTGTGACCGGCTCGTCGTCCATCTTCCTGTGCATGGAGGACACGTACCTCCAGACCAAAGCTCGGATGACTGCGGTGTACCTTTCATCGCTTTCCTTCTCTTTCTGGTCCTGTTAAAACATGAAATTTTATGTTTAATCTCGTATCTGCTGCGTTACTTCCAACAGAATTAGAATGGAATCGAGAATCGAATCAGCTCGATCTCAAAGCTTTTGCTACTTCCGACATATATACTAGGACAAATTCGCGCTGCGGCTCTATTTGGTACTATATCAACGGCTTTTCCCACTCTTGACAGCTATACTAGCGCACGATCGTGCTGCGGCTCAATTTGAAACTAATCAGACTCGTATATCAAAATCGTATCAGTTTCGGGTCAAGACTGCTAAAATTCTGTCCAATCTTGTCTGGACTATAGATTATTATCATTCAAAGAGACAGTAATACAATATATTGCAATATCCTTATTTGAATGTTTTAGCTCAGCTAGGTAAGCCTAGCTGAGTTAGAAATAAAAACGTTACCTGTATCTTTTGCGATGTTGTCTTCTTCCTTATACCAAACATAGTCATCACCAATTTTGGTGTCGGGAAAATGTTAAACGGAGGTGGCAGTGTAGACGTCTCTTCGAAATAGCTTAACCACAGCTTCGTTCGGGCGAATTTCCATTCAACGTCCGAATGTTCCTAAAAAGATATGATGTGACTTGAACTTTTTAAAATAAATGAAATTGATGAAATATTATATTTTTTTCAGGAACTTAGCATGGGGCCATACTGTCGTGGTGTGAAGCGTCCATAGATAATATTATTTTACTGTGAACAAACACGGTTACATGTTTGTGCACAATACACATGTAATACAACACAATAAATAACTTACATCGATCATGGCATAGGAGTTGGACATCATGGCAATGAGCAGGTTCAGTAGGACGATCACGTTGATGACGGAGTACGAGCCGAACATTAGCAGGCCCCAGAAGCGCGTGTAGCTCTTGATGCCGGCCAGCTCGAAGTTCTCCAGACCAACCATGCCAAATGACGCCCAGAAGAGTGATTGTGACGCCTCGAACACGCTAAACATTGGTTATGGTTTTTATAATCGCATTTATAATCGCATATACTTATATATATGCATCTTATTGAAAAAACTTAATACGGTCATCTATTGAGTTTATACTAGGTACTTACTACAGAAACGTGGCGTTGTTTCCTTTTATAATTTGTGCAGTAGCAAACGATACCAGCAATGGCTGTTAAATATGTCTACAGTACAAAGAAAATTCTAGATATACACAATATAACGCATTGTAAAGTACCATTTATTATAATTGAATACATATTTTTCGACATGACAATAAACTTCTTAACAATATATTATTTAGAAACATTGTCTAGACTCTATAGTATTTAGTATGCGTGATAGTCCATAGTAGCTCTCAAAGTCATACAGTCCACTTCGTCAATTTTCAACGTATTCATCTTAATATTGATGTCTTCTTCAAGTTGTATCTGGGTTTGTAGCAAGTAGCGTAGGGACGCATTGGCCTCGTGAAGCATTTGCTGCAGCTGCTTGGTACTGTGACGTAGCATCTCACATTCGTAGTACAGAGCCTGCCCTGGAGGGTCCCGAACTAACTCTGCCTCTACCCTCTGAGCCCGTCTTCCGAGCCTCGTATGCGCTAGTCCTATATTTCCCTCCTTAGCCGCCAAAGCCTTTTGCAACTCAAGTATATTGTTTTGCATCTCAGAAATTTTCCTGCTAGTCTCTCGGTGCATATCCTCTAAGTTTCCTTTGGCTATCTTCGTCTGTTCTATGCGAACATTAAATGCGTGATTGCATTTGTTGTACGCGTCCCAGAGATCATCGATAACTTGTTTCAGGAGGGTGTCAATATAAACTCGGATGGGTCGAGCGCTAGTCACCTCTCTGCCGGCCGCTTGAATATTTTTAGCAGAATATGCATTGTACTCGTACGCTGAAATATTAGCTGGGTCCAGGTTAGAAAATCCCTCGTATATTGACAAACATAGGTCTGTAGGTTTGAGCGACAAACAGTTTTTGTCTATATCGATGGCGGACTGCTTGTACTGAAGATCACGATCCAGAAGGTATCGGCAGGAACGCAATCTTCTCATTTGCTCGTTTAACTGTTCCAGTGCGCGATTGAGGAGACTCTGCGCTCCAAGTATGACAGTAATCTCACGTTGCAAAGCATCTTCTACATCGTCGACAACTAAATCTATTCCAAGACGTCCGTCTCGCAACATCAAACATTTTCGACATATAGCCAGAGCATTCGCCTTCAAAGATGCCAGACAATCTTGCAAACGAGTCTTATAAACGCCCAAAGCTTCGAGTTCTAAGCAGATTTCTTTTCTCTGTCGTTGCAGCTCGTTTTTGTTGAATTCGACATCACCTATTCTTTCTTCGATGCGCCTATCGGTTGTCGCTTTCATTATAGCCGTACGCTCTGCGGTCTCCTCCCGGAGTCTCTCGCATTCGCCGAGAACGCGATCGGCGAGCTGCTGCTGATCCTCTGTATTTCTGCATCGCTGCTCGTTACTTCTTTTCCACTCCTCGAATGTAAACTTGGCACATCTCGGCGGCATACATACTAGCGCCTGCTCTGATAGTCTAGTCGTGGCTACGGGTGCTCCGATGAAGTTCCGTATACCGAATTGTGCTTCCCCCATATTTATAAAACGATTTTAGAATTAAACAAAATAATTTTCCCAAGCCTCAAAAAACTTATTGAAAGCAAACTTCACAAAATGACAAAACTGTTTATCGTCATAGCAACTCCGAACACGTTCGATCAAACAAACGAGTTTTTTACGGTTTCCAATCAGATTGATAGACACACGCGGCGGGGATGGCGCAGGTAGATTACATTCTACATACTTACCTGCTATGTATAATTCAATTTATTACAATTCTAAACGGGATAAAATATTATTACTTTTCTCAAGTATTTCTCAAGTTAAAAATATTTTTACTGTAGAAACAATGCGACGTTGCCTATAAACGCGTTTACTTTATAGATAGATGTTTAATTTTTTATGAAGGGAAAACCGTAAAGGCCTAGTTTTAGGGAATGTGCACAACAAAACTTTAACTTAATGTATCAGCATAGAGGTAATCTTATATCTTTAAACGAGCAATTCTTGTATATATATATATATATATATATATATATATATATATATATATATATATATATATATATATATATATATATATAAGATTATTACGACATATAGGAGGAAAACATAAACAATTTTGTTTCTCTGTAAATATAAAGATTTAATGTATAAGCAAACAGTAAAACATTTAAAACTATAAGAACTAAGTAAATAAAATAATAATGGAATAACATAAGTACCTGTAAATATAAAGAAACGACAATTACGTTTATAATTTAAATCCTCCAAATTGAACACAAAATATATTTTCTCTTAAAACATTTTTTTCAGTTCTTACAAACTTGACATTGTCGTCCTTCAAAATTCAAATATTTTACTTTTCTGTCGCAAACATACCAGCCTACTCTAAATAAGAAGTTTTAAACTTACATCTCCCCCCTTAAAACGAAAAAAAAAAAAATTTTTTTTTTTACATTATTACATCTACCTAAATCTAACTTAGATCTAACATAGGTACAGGAATCATTTTTGTCAAATGAAATAGATTTGATTCTGCTTTCTTATGACCTGTGTCTATCTTATATATAGAATTCGACACCTTCTCTACTATCCGAAATGGTCCAATGTACACTTCCTCTAGTTTATATCTATTCAGTCTATTTCCATTTTCAACATAAACTAGATCTCCCACATTAAAATCCCAATGCTTTCGAATTAATTCCCGGATATTGATCCGTCAAAATCGTTTCTTTATATTTACAGGTACTTATGTTATTCCATTATTATTTTATTTACTTAGTTCTTATAGTTTTAAATGTTTTACTGTTTGCTTATACATTAAATCTTTATATTTACAGAGAAACAAAATTGTTTATGTTTTCCTCCTATATGTCGTAATAATCTTATAAAACGACAATTACGTTTATAATTTAAATCCTCCAAATTGAACACAAAATATATTTTCTCTTAAAACATTTTTTTCAGTTCTTACAAACTTGACATTGTCGTCCTTCAAAATTCAAATATTTTACTTTTCTGTCGCAAACATACCAGCCTACTCTAAATAAGAAGTTTTAAACTTACATATATATATATATATATATATATATATATAATTGGAATCTCGGAATCGGCTCCAACAATTTTCATGATTTAGTATATAGGGGGTTTCGGGGGCGATAAATCGATCTAGCTAGGAATCATTTTCAGAAAATGTCATTTTATTCGTGTTTTATCGAATACCGAGCAAAGCTCGGTCAAATAGCTAGTACTTACTGGTATGAGGCATTTACTACCACCTAAAATTCTTGCACGTTCTCTCCGTGCGCGCATACTGGCGTCATAAATCCGAAACATGTACGAATATAATATGTGTCCCGACACCGGTGTCCGATCCTATAATGTCATGATGTATGGCATACTTTAGTGACAAATTGGCTTTCAAAATTTTTTTACAACTTTTGAAAAAAAGTCTCTGGCTTCATACTAATCTGATTCATAAAAAAGCCATTACTTAATTAAAATATACACAATTTATTTTCCTCAAACTTTGAGTTTTTTATGTTTAATTCCACGAAATTTAAAACATATTTCCTGTGTACGCGTACTCATAAGTTTAGCTATCAAATGAGACCTATTTTATGTTCATAGGATATTTACATGAGAAGTACTGGTCAGATTAGTGTGAAAGCCCGAGAAAAACTAAAATGGCTTCCATTTTGCAACCGTAAGAGAGAAAAAAAAATGAGAGGCAATTTGTTGATAAAATATGCCATAAATTATGATCGGACACCGGTGTCGGGACACATTGTATAATTATTTGACATAATATTATGCTGCCCATACGTACCTTCAGTATAGTTCCTCAACGTTCCCTAATCCCTTAAACAATAATAAAATCAGCATACTTACTAAGGAGATTAGTACCTACTAGAAAATCACTTACTCCATAATTCTATTAGGTAAGTAAGTATCATTTTAATCCCGGACTAAGAAATGTTTAGCAATACGATTTACAAATTAGACCCTAAATTATTATATGATGAAACATTTAGATTGAACCAATAGCTCGACTTTCTAATCTTTACACCTTTGGCGTGGTGCACCCATGCACGTACGTCGTTGCTTAACATACTCGATTACTTGGGAATATTCTAGCAAACTAACATAATAAATTTTGTGAAGCATCTAGGATGCTCCATAGATGCTTCACAAAATGTTGAATTCGAAATCCATGTCGCGACGAATTTTAATTTCTGAAACGGAATATACTCGAACCATCTAGCGATTAGCCATTTAAGTAGACTGCATGTTCAACACTAGCATTGCGAAACTTTCCTTCCGCGACTCTTGAATCTAAAACGGAATACACTCGGACAATCTAGCCATCTACTTCACTCGGACGTACTTCCCGAAGCTGCGCCACTTCATACATGAGTCTCCAGCGTTATCCCAGTCTGGCAGACCACCGGGCAACACGTAACATTTGCGCTTCTCCAGGTCCGCGAAATACCAGAGAAGTTGGTTCAGACCTGACCGATTGGAGGCACAAATACACTGATTTTCTGGTCTTAAATATATGAAAGCTTTTAATACTATTTATGATAATATTATAAATTGAAGGAAATTAACACAAAATGTAGATAACTAAATACAAAATAATAGACGATCACTGATTAATCACTAATAGAGCCAGTCTATTAAGTATAAGTAATTTAAATGTTTTATATCTAACACGTATTTTGAGACCTAAATGTGACCTCATGTCCAAAAAATAGGCTGATCGATATTAAAATGTATTATACCAGCTACTTATACAGTTATTGTCTAGTTATATCTCTAACATAGTTTTACTACTTATATATCGTTAACTATGAAAAGAAAAGAGGGAAGGCCTTCGCCCGAAAGTGGAGCACCGAAGGCTGTTAATCCGTACTTACCACAAGCGAAGGCGAAGAGCACTAGGCTGTAGATGAAGAAGAACTTGACGATGTCGATGACCATGCGGCCCAGTGAGATCTGCAGCGGGCCCAGGTGCGGGTTGATTGAGAACAGGTGCACTAGTTTCAGGGCGCTGAGGACAATTAAAGAAAGTACCATCGAGGAAGTTGGTGGTTGATTCCTATGCAATTGACAGACCAACGTTATTTGGTCGAATATGTCAATTCAATGTTAATTGTGATCTGTCAGCTGGGTTTGACGTAACCTGACCAAACTACTTAGGTCCCCGATTTGCATAGAAATCAACTTCTCTAATAGTATATTGCAATATTACTTAATAGAAGAGGTTTAGCCCGGCCGCACATTATCCGAATTTCTTATAAGAAAAGGCGAGTGCTGAGTGCTGAGAGACTGTTGCAAAATAAATAAAATACTTGTTTGTGTGTGTGCATTTTCATGAAAGCCCGTGCTTGCGCAATCAAAAGTAACTTTGACTCAAAACAAACAATAACAATTTAATTCTGAGATCTTTATTATCGCTTGAGGTGCGAGATAAAGAATATACGTAAGTATTTAAATTTTGTTAACCTAATCTGAATTTATCTAGTGACAAGACGGTAATTTAAAAAACAAAAACAACACACAATTACAACTATACCTCTCAAGATAAAATCTTGATAAAATCTATCGAGCCGTTCAGTCTGCAAAGCGTACCAAACAAATCTGTATCCACAAACATACACTCCAAAAAATAACCCTACTGGCGCCACTACTGGTACCATTCAAAGAGTTCGCATTCCCGTACCTAAAAATATTAGCAGCCGCGAACAATCCTTCGGATATCAGCTGCGGATCGAACTCGTCCCACTGCTCCCGCGGTATGAACCTCGTCTGCGGGTCTCGGCGGATCTCGGCCGCCTGCTCCAGGTAGGCCACGAACCGCAGTATCGCCACCGCCACGTACAACGAGTTGCGCGTAAAGTCGATGAAGTTCCACATGTTACGGAGATAGGAGCGCATACCCTCCACGTACATCTCGTGCGTCTCCTGCCAGATGAAACCTGGGTGGAAAAGAATTGTCAACAGTTAAAAGAGAATATCAGTAATATTTGCTGTTTAATAACTTAATTGCGAACAGTATGTTTGTTTTTTTTTTAATCGAAAAATACATAATATAATATTGATGACTTGTGTACGAGAACCTTACCTAGAACATAAACAAGGATGAGCAACTCGAGGTACGTAGGTCCGTGTCCGCGCTGCGCCTCCTGAACCTGCTTTAGCGGTTCAGAGCCGAACATCTGCATTATTTGCACCTCCGCTCTTTGGGACACCAGGATCAGTATAACTGAAAAAAATATATAGAATTTTAATATATTATAGACTACAAAATAGGGCTGCAAAATTTAGCGGACTAGTTTTATTTGCTAGCGGACTAGTTTTGCTAATATAAAATTATGTTCTTAGTGTAACTTATTATAACTTTAGCTAATTTATAAGACACCGGCATTATTTTTATCTATAAAGTAATCCATAGATAAACTAATTGAAAAAGAAGAAATATTAATAATTAATATACAGAAGAAAATATTAAAGTATCTACACATGTTTGGACTTTGTATTGAGCTTATGACGGATTTTCATACAAAGCTTGTAAACCAATTATTTTAATTATATAATTAAATCGAATAGCTAGCAAATTAATTAACTTTAAGCAGTCTTAACTGAGTAAAATGTGCGGTCCTATTAGGAAACAAAAAGCATACTTACGTAAGAAAAACAGGTAGCTAGAAGCGTGGATCAAAAACTTCATGAACGGTTTCCTCATGAGTTTGCCAGTAGCGCAGTTCGGGGCGAGCATGTACAGCACGCAATACAGAGGGAACAGCAGCGCCACCCGACAGAGTATCATCAGCTTCTCGAAGGCGCTCTTCCGGCGAAACCCGGGCACACCATCGTACCAGAGTGCCGCTAGCAGCTGCTGTATGTTTGGGTGAGCTACGAACTGTTAATGAAAACTTTTGTTAATGAGTTACCTAGCCGGTCAAAAGTTGACGGTGCTGCTCGCCAGCCCCCATAGACAAGTGGCACAACGCTAACGCTAACGCTAACGCTACAAAATGTATGCGATTTGACATAAGTCATCGCTTCGCTAGCGAATACTAATGTCAAATCCATACATTTTGTAACGTTAGCTTTAGCGCTAGCGTTAGCGTTTTGCCACTTGTCTAGGGGGCAGTTCTGTTATACTTGAACTTGGCTTGACACGCTACCGCGTTGTTATAATGACCTATACCCGCAAACAACGGAGCAAAATACTCCATTCTCATTTTACACACTAATCCATACATCTTATATCTTTAAACCAGCAATATATATATATATATATATATATATATATATATATATATATATATATATATATATATAGGAATCGGCTCCAACGATTTTCATGAAATTTAGTATATAAAATGTCTTTTTATTCGTGTTTTATCGATAATCGGTAAAAAAACTAAAAAACTCGGTCATCCAGGTACTACTAATATTATAAGTACAACAGTGTGTTTGTACCTATGTTACCTCTTCACGCCCAAACCACTGAACCGATTCATACGAGTTGCGGGCGTCATCCACTAATATTATAAATGCGGAAGTATATACAAAAGTTTGCCTGTTACTTTTTCATTTGTAAGCTGCTGAACCGATTTGGGTGAAATCAGGATAGTTGCGGTAAAATTACTATACCTTGCAATAATAATTTCTGTGTAAACGAAGTCGCGGGAAACATATCTACTATCGATAAATTTTGAGTTAGGAGGCCTCTCGATAATCAATTTTACGTATTGTGCATTGCATGGAACTGATTGAGCTAGATTAATTTTTATTGCACCATATTATTGTATCAATATTATTGTAGGTTGAGGGACCGCCTACAACATCATCATACCTTCTTCTGCTTAAAATTGATGGCCAGCTTTAGCCTCGCGAGCTTCATCTGCTCGCCGTCCTCGAAGGGCGGCTCGTCGGGGTCGTGGTTGAGCAGCACTGCCAGCTCGCGAGTGCTGCGCGACTGGTGCAGCAGGTCCACCGCAAACTGCTGCGTCCGACGACGGAGCTGCAGGTATTCCGCTTTGCTTTCCTAAATAATAAGGTGGTTTTAACCCTTTAAAGGCATTACCCGTAAAAGCAATGTTCATTCTAAAGCCTACACCCGGGTTGCTATTTGATATTATCCTGATGATTTGATAAACCACAAAAGTTGCACCAGCCTTATACCAGTTGCTTTAAACAGTAAATTATGTACTCGATTGTATAATATAGATTGCATGGGGTATGACATAAGGTACCACTGATAAAATACTATGCAACCTTGAGTCCACGATATTGGAGGGTTTTCTTGAATAACGTCTATTATTATTATTAGTTTCAAAGTGGCAGCAATCGTGAGGAGTCCCAAACCAAAAAACTAAGAGATTTTAAGAAAATAGCGAAGAGGCAAAAATATTTTATCAAGTGTTTACGCTTTTGGTGTTTTATGAAACAAATAGCTACTTTTTATAAATTACTAGCGACCCGTCCCGGCGTCGCACGGGTATAAAATATACAGCCATTGAAAAAAAGATTAAAATCGATAGCCTATGATCCTTCACGGTCTTATCTGTGCCAAATAACTTAAAAAATGGTCCAGTAGTTCGCGAGATAAGCCTTTTCAAATAATTTCCCCCGTTTTTGTCACATTCTCCTATTAGTCTTAGCGTGATAAAATATAGCCTTCCTCAATAAATGGGCTATCTAAAACTGAAAGAATTTTTCAAATCGGTCCAGTAGTTTCTGAGATTAGCGCGTTCAAGTTAGCCCTTTCAAATAATTTCCCCCGTTTTTTCCACATTTTCCTCTATTTCTTCACTCCTATTAGTCTTAGCGTGATAAGATATAGCCTATAGCCTTCCTCGATAAATGGGCTATCCAACACTGAAGGAATCATCAAAATCCGTTGCGTAGTTTTACATGAGGGAAAAAAGCGACTTTGTTTTATAATATTATGCATAGATTAGTAATAAGAATACGTTAATGTTTTTACTTTCCAACTCTATTCTAATCTACTCCAAATTGGTCAAAGGTTCAGTTGATACTTAATATGCTTTAAAGACTCTAATTACCGGCTCCGAAGACGCGAGGTTCCGGAGCTCCCATGACAGCTGAAAGGCGGTGAGTACGGGGTCCGTGGCGGAGAGTGCCATCAGCGACGGCGACGCCAGCGCGCGGTACGCGTTCAGCCGCGCCATCGAGTGACGGAGGGAATCGTCCGAGGAGTCCTTGATGCAGTCGTCGCACCCACACCTGGAAAAAACTTGAATTTGAAACCGGATAGCTGCTGGGATCTACTTGTACTGATCGTCTCTTGAATGTAAGCCCGCTTGCGGACTGAGCGGAATCTTATGTCTAAGCTCTTAAACATACCATGCCGAAGTTCCGTGGCGGAAGTTCGGCATGATTACGTCAGCAATGTCAAACGCATACAATATGTAATTTAAAACACATTGCAGGCGGAATCATGCCGAACTCCCGCCGCAGAACTTCGGCATGGTGTGTTTAGACACTAAAGGTGAACGCACACTTAGCCGAACCGAACGAACCGATCGAATCGAATTCCACAAGGTCTCGCATACCTATCCGCGCTGAAAGCATCGACCGCGTCGAAAGAATTGACCGCGCCGAAAGAATCGTTTTTTTTTTATTTCCTTACACCTGTTGCACTGTAATAACGTGAATTATGATGGAGCGTGATAGGATTCTTATTGTGAATGCTTTGCTAATGGAAGAAACAGCACAGGCGTCGCTCTGTCGTACTTAACTGTCGAAATATAAGCGCATCGGCCGATTCGACCGCAACGCCCGAACCGAATCCGGTGACGTCATCCAAATTCGTCTAGGAATTCTGGGGTCCTGCCAGATTCGACCGATTCAACGCAGGCAAATGTGCTAGGTTTCATAGGATTTCATATAAAAAAATTCTAAAATTCGTTTCTTTCAGCTCGTTCAATTCTTTCGGCTCCGATAAGTGTGCGTTCGCCTTTAATAATACAGTTCCGAATGTATGACCAGATCCACATATTTCTAGAACCCACCGTATATCATGTGGGTCGGGCAGCGTCGCGCCGCGGTCGAGCAGCAGCTTGATGATCTCATAGTTGTTCTTGTGGGCGGCCAGGATCAGCGGCGTGATGTCGGGCGTGAACATGGACGTGTTCGTGTCCACTTTCTGCCAGCTCTGTAAAAAATATACATTACGAGCTGTTGCCCGCGGCCTCGTCCGCGTGGATTTCGGCTTACAGCGTGCGGTAAGTTCCCGTTTCCGTGGGAATGCCGGGATAAAAGTAGCCTACGTTACGGTAAACTCCTAAAAAGGTAAAAACGGGACCCTTTTACTAAGACTTCGATGTCTGTCCGTCTGTCTGTCTATCTGTCTGTCTGTGTATCTCCAGGCTGTATTGACTTTTGAAATTTTCGCAGATTATAATATACACCTGTTGCTGCTTTATCAACAAATACTAAAAGCAAAATAAATTAAATATTCAAGGGGGGGCTTCCAGTCCCAATCCCATACAACAAACGTGATTTTGCTCGATCTCAATAATTGCTACAGGTAGGCACTTGAAATGTTCACAAGATGCTCAGTTGTATTTATATTTTAATAATTAATAATAAAATTAAAATAAACTAAATGATAAGGGGGTTCTCATACAAACACAATTTTTGCTCTGTAATGGTACGGAACCCTTCGAGCGCGAGTCCAACTAGCACTTGGCCCATTTTTTTATTCTAATTTGTTTAAAACTCAAGATGAAATAAGTAGTTGCATGTAACATTCAAAGTTTTTTGTAAATTATGATAAGCAATCAATTATTAACATTTTTACGAGTGTCTTATCATTAAAAGCAATATGGCATAACGCATAAGAACTAAAATGTTTTATCATACTATTAAGTATTAACCTATTGGAGCTGAGACCGTATTCGGTACGAGTAGATACAGTTCCTCCGCATGCCTAGCATACGCCAACGAGTTATCTCACTCTCGAGATAATTAAAAACTACTCGTCTCATAATGTCAAAATCTCGACATAATCTCGACAAAACTCTATAAAAATGTGTTATTTCGATGATAGATCTACGCGAGAAAAATGTTTATCATGCTAGGGTCAATAGAGATGAAGAGACAAACCATCAAACATCGAGAAAAAATGTAGAGTGAGATATCTCGTTGGCGTATGCTAGACAGGCTGGTTTACATTTTGATCGTTGTGTGTTGTAAATTCGATAGTGTACATAAAGAACTTTATACGATTCTATTTACGTAGCACCAAACCCGCAATCGTCAGTCAGGTAAATGTTTAATACCAAACAACTAATTTAGCTGAGCGCTCTGATAAACCTGATTCAAGTTGGTCCATTTTACCGAAGCAGTCGTAACTCCATGTTATAACATTTTTATGCTTCCGTGGTCCACAATGACTGGGACAGTATAATAAACCCATGATTAAAGTAATACCTACTAAAATTCACATCATTAAATTAAGAATACAGGTTTAGTTCATTTACAAATTCTATAGACTACCTTTGTTTTTTGTTAGTTCTAGTCTATTTTTCTATCAATCTTTTTTTTTTTTTTTTAAATGAAATAAGGGAGCAAACGAGCAAACGGGTCACCTGATGGAAAGCAACTTCCGTCGCCCATGGACACTCGCAGCATCAGAAGAGCTGCAAGTGCGTTGCAAGCCTTTTAAGAGGGAATAGGGTAATAGGGGAGGGTAGGGAAGGGAAGGGAAAGGAATAGTTGAGGGTAGGGAAGGGAATAGGGTAGGGGTTAGGGGATTGGGCCTCCGGTAAACTCACTCACTCGGCGAAACACAGCGCAAGCGCTGTTTCACGCCGGTTTTCTGTGAGAACGTGGTATTTATCCGGTCGAACCGGCCCATTCGTGCCGAAGCATGGCTCGCCAATAGCGTGAATATCTTCAAATGATATTCACGCTATTGGCGCCTTTTTCTTTGTAAAGACCGAGATAGCAACATTGGTACTTTATACACGATTTAAAGAGACAAATAGCGTTCAGCTCGTATCAAAAATTTGTCATATTCGATGACCAGACTTTACTATCAAAGCATGCTATATGTTATTAGATGTCATATTCGGATGATGATGCTGATTAACTTTTATGCAAGGCTCGAGGCTGGAAGCTAAAGCTGGTTTCAGACTACGCTGTAATATAATAGCATATTATAGTATAATAATTATTATAGTTCATAGCACAAGAATATCGCGCACCATACATTCTTATTCTTATACTAGCTGTTGCCCGCGACTTCGTCCGCGTGGACTTCAGTTTATAGCGCGCGATGTCAACAAAATAGGTGTCAAAAGCTTTTATAAGAAAACCCTGGTACCCCTTAAATCAATACAGCTGTGCAGTGTGCATACAATAAGTATTTCATTTTTTTATATTAAACTTTATATTTTATGCCAAATTTTAAAGCTTATTTAGCCCTCCAATTACACAACTTTACCCATAAACTATTTATCATTGATAGATTTAAGGTTACGTCACTGCACAGATAAAGTACTGAGTTATTTAATACCGTAGAATAGATATAACAATCTAAAAAAATCGAAACTTAAAAAGATGATACCACGTCTTATAGAAAGACTTTTGAGCAAGCGTCAGCGCGATGTAGAAGACGCACGGCGCCATCTTTTATGAATTGTTGGAACTAACTTAATTTGAACAAATTTACGCATTTTCACCCCCTTACAACCCTTTTTTCCAGTAAAAAAGTAGCCTATGTCCTTTCTCAGGCTTTAGACTATCTGTATACAAAATTTCATTACAATCGGTTCGGAAGTTTTGGCGTTTGGCGTGAAAGCGAGACTGACAGACAGACAGACAGACAGAGATACTTTCGCATTTATAATATTAGTATAGATTATGTGCACACTGCATTTTGATTAATTAAGGGCCGCGCTACACCGGAAGCACTTACCAGGGTTTTAAAAAGTTTTTAAATTTGACACAAATTTTGTTGACACCGCGCTCTATAAACTAAAGTCCACGCGGACGAAGTCGCGGGCAACAGCTAGTATTATACATAAAATATGTTTAAGATTTTTGAAATTTTATTTTAATACACATCCAAGACCCAGGAACATTGAAAACTTTTTGTTCCGCCTGCGGGACTCGAACCCAGGACCCCCGGGATGAGCGCTGGCCACGCGCAATGCGAATTCATTTTCATCGATATTTTCATGGAAATAAGATATTTTCCCACATCGAAATGTAGCCTATGTCCTTTCTCAGACTCTAGAATAACTGTATACAAAATTTCATTGCAATCGGTTCAGTAGTTTTGGCGTGAAAGCAAGACAGACAGACAGACAGACAGACAGACAGAGATACTTTCGCATTTATAATATTAGTATGGATAGTATGGATTAGAAAATAAATGCAGTAGGAGTTCTACATAAGATAAGATAGATTGATTATTATTATACCAAGTGATAATATTATTAAACATAATATTCTAACGTATTAAAAACTATAAACAAAAACATACTAACTAATAAGTATGATTAGTTCTATGTTACAATAAAGTACAAAAAATAAAACGCCATCTGTTGAATCGTATTAGAACTAAAATGTTCATTCCATCGATATATTTCTGGATTTTTTATAATATTATACATAAAATATGTTTAAGATTTTTGAAATTTTATTTTAATACACATCCAAGACCCAGGAACATTGAAAACTTTTTGTTCCGCCTGCGGGACTCGAACCCAGGACCCCCGGGATGAGCGCTGGCCACGCGCAATGCGAATTCATTTTCATCGAAATTTTCATGGAAATAAGATATTTTCCCACATCAAAATGTAGCCTTTCTCAGACTCTAGAATAACTGTATACAAAATTTCATTGCAATCGGTTCAGTAGTTTTGGCGTGAAAGCAAGACAGACAGACAGACAGACAGACAGACAGAGATACTTTCGCATTTATAATATTAGTATGGATCGCGCAACGTGCGTGACGTTGCGCGATATTCTTGTGCTATGAGCTATATAGTATATTATGCTATTATATTATAGCATAGTCTGAAACCAGCTTTATAGAATTGTTTATTTGTTTTTCTTATTATCTACGCATACGTTTCGATTTCGGAGATAATTAAAATGGCGGTGTAAGCCGTAATGATTTCCTTTTCTTGCGAATACGAAATACCTTTTACAAAAAACAAGCTTATTACTGTAACGAGATAAAAGGTTTTGTAAAATGCACGTTATATATTAGGTATGTGATAAATCGAATTCAAAGACAATATAAGTAGGTATATGTCAGCATTTTTTTGTTCTTTTTTAAATAATTCTCAAGTGTATTTCTAGTTGCGTGGGTCTTCAATAGTAACATCGATACAATATATTTCATAATATCAAAGAGTCTTTGCTAGCACCACATCGTGCGACATGAAATTTCATTCAATGTAGTAGTGCAACTTCTTTAGTAATTAATAGAAATACATATTTTGTAATCTAGGAATAATAAAAACTATATTTTGTAATAGTTATTTGAAAGAAACCGCTTGTTCTCTAAATGCTTCTGCGTCTTCATCTTACCCAAAAATTAGGCTCGCCCAAGCTTCTCTCAGCGTAGGAACGAACCACTGCCGTAGAAATTATTTTATTGACTTTCCAAAAGTAGCTTGGTAACTAAAATCTAGAAAAAAAAAACTCTCACATAAGGTTGCGGGTACTTGTATATAAGTTCCTCATGCTCGAGCAGCAGTTCCACCGCCTCCACGAACTCAGCGTTGATGGCCTGCAGCAGCGCGTCGCGTGTCTCCACGCCCATCACCACCAGCAGCTCCACCATCTCCAGGTTCTCCCCCTCAATGGCCAGGGTCAGGGCGCCGCGCCCGAGCGCGTCCACACAGTTGATATCGATGTGCTTCTTGCGGTGCGCTTTTTGAAGACATCTAGAAAGGGTTAAAGGGCATGTTTCACCACTGACTCATAAGTGCCGCATAGGCTATTCACAACTTATCTGACAGATAATCCATACTTTATCTGTCAGAAAAGTTGTGGATAGCCTATCCGGCACTCATCAGGAAGTGGTAAGACAGGCCCCTAGCTTACAAAATCTGAGAATCAGAATCATGGCGAGCCTACGTAATTTGGTTGCACTGCGTCAGCGTTGCGTCGACGCAGCGCCGGCGTTGCGTTGTTTTACATACAAATAACTAAGGTGCTCACACGGCGCGCTGCGTTGTCGCAACGCACACATGACGGACAGCAGCCCCCGAGACGAAGCGAGAGGGGGTGTTCACGTTAGGACTGCTTCGTAATAAGTAATAGTAGGTGGCCGGCTATGCGTCAAACGGCAGCGCTCCGTCGACGCAACGCTCCGTGAGGACTGGCTCTACAGTTTAAGACTGATATAGAATTGACATAGCCCGACAGCAGGTTTGTCATCTGCCTATTAATCAATTTCTTCGATGGTATACAGGTGCTCCCTCACCGGGAGCATTCGCGTGTAATGTAACATTAATAGATTCGACTTTGAGCATTACATTACGATAGTAAGTCCGTGACTGACGAGCATTCGCGTGTAATGTAACATAAAAGTGCTCCCTCACCGAGAGCATTAGCTTGTAATGTAACGTTACAGAGTCGAGCATTATACATCAGTGAGGGAGGAGAACCGAGTATTACAATGGTACATACCTCCTAACATTAGCACTATCCCCTCTCTCCACAGCTAGTAAGTATTTCTTCTCTTCCAGTGACAGAGCCTTGGGCAGAGTCGGCAATCGTTGCGGCTGCGATCGAGCAATCTCGGACTCGGCCTGGACAAAACAAATTTTACCTTAGGTCTTCATAGTATTTTCATCGTGATCTTCTCGGAGCCAACTTAATTTAAAATATCGTATAGAAATTTTAAAATTACCCTTTTCCAATAAATATGGCATCTCGGAAATGATGCTACATGTTGTGGTTATTGGAAAATTCTCCGTGAGTTTTAATATTAGATATATCTTTGTGATTATATTATTGTGAGTTAATCTAGTCGAAACCTGACCTATTTCCTACATCCTAAGACCTAACCTATTTACTACAGCCACATCTATATTAATACAAATATTATAAACTAAATGTCGCCCGCAACTCCGTTGCGCCCATAAAGTTAATATACCTGCTAGGTATATTAACTTTATGATTGCGCCAAAATTCGTTTATCGAGTGGAATTTTTCCGGGATAAAAAGTATTTATATTGCCTTGTTACCTCTTCACGCCCAAACCGCTTAACCTATTTTGCTGAAATTTGGTACGGAGATACTTTGAGTCCTGGGAAAGTACATAGGATTCGTATTATCTTGTGAAAAATGTACTAGTAAAGTGTCAAGATAAACGAATTTTGGTGCAACGGAGATTCAGACGTCCTCTAGTTTTATATTATATATTTCTTTCACCAAAATCGGCGATTCTATAAAGAAGCGATAAAGAAAACGTCTTGTGGAGTTATAAAAAGAAAAGATTTAAACTATACCTCTAAGTTATAATATAAAGTTATAATATATAAATATATATATATATATATATATATATATATATATATATATATATATATATATATATATATATATATTGCATATTAGATTGAATTGGGGTGGGTTGCTTAAAACAGAAGTATTTAAATATTGTTTACAGTACTTAATTGAAATGAACGCCTATAGACCATTTTGTAGAAATTTGTTAGAATATCATCTTACTAACTGCTAGACAAAGCAGGGGTTTTCTAATGTTGTTATCAGGGTGAGCGAAGCGAGCCTAGTCTATCCCATAACTACATTTTGTGGTACGCTTTCACGCCTTTAATTGATTTGTACTTTAACATAGTAATTTTTTATTTATATGTTTAGTTGTGTTATCATGTCAGTCAAGGTGACATCGAGAGCCCTCACAAAGCTCGGCTTTTAGCTGGTTGTTATACTTACCGCCTCCAAATCCTTTTTGGCAGCCATATTTGTTATATTTGATGGTAGATCGGCGTCCCCCCAGCTGGCTGATGTTAGCCTAGTAGAAGAGTAAAATACAGATTAATGATAGCATCCATACTTACTAATCCATAAAAATATTATAAATGCGAAAGTGTGTGTCTGCCTGTCTGTCCGTCTGTCTGTATGTCTGTCTGTTACCTCTTTACGTCCAAACCGCTGAACCGGTTTTGCTGAAATTTGGTATGGAGATACCTTGAGCCCCCGGAAAAGGACTTGGATACTTTTGTCCCGGAGAAATGTTCGGTTCCCGCGGGATAAATGAATTTAGCACAACGGAGTTATCGGCGGGCGTGATCTATAGTTAGTTAATATTTCAACCTTTAACATTACAAACACATAAAATTCCACACACACATTAACTGTGTAGATCAATTTCGTATTGTATTGCAAAATAGAGCTCCTTCAACTTTTTGATATTGAATTTTCGCTTGGACCGCTTGCGTAACATTTTAATTTGATTTTAAGATTCACTCGGCTCCGTGTTACAGTAACTTTTACAGCTAAATAAAACTATCAAGCTGTTTCCTAAAAATTTTTGTGTCGATGCAAAATCAAGAAGATATTCCATAAATTCTTACACTTATTCCACAAAAGTCTACAAAAAATAAAACAATTAAGTAGTCTTGTATTCTAGGTATTAATAGATATACAAAAACACGTCGCGTCGTTTTGATATAAAGCAGAATTAGGAAGCCATACTAACACTAACACTAAGCAGTAATACGAGCCAGTTCCGATATAAGTAGATTACATTAATCTGCCTGAAAATGCTCACGTTTGGCATTGAACTAGTTTTGTATAGTATACAAAACTAGTGCCTAAAACTACAAAACTAGTGCACTTTAATTATTATTTTTTTTTTGGAAAAATCTTTATTAGCAGGATGGTTGCGCTGTACGCATAGAATGCTCTCGTTGAAAACATAGTTAATATGATAAGAATTTAACCGTTACGATTCGCACGCGCTGCTTTAAGGGGGTGACTAACCCAAAATTAAAGATTTTATAATTCATTTTTATACTTACTTGAAAATAAGCCTCGAATTATTTCATTTTCTCAACATAGATACTACGTTATATTTCCAAGAATTTTGAGAACTACCTTATTTTAAACCGATTATTTTTATTCATTGCGTGAGGCAAATTTTAAAGAAACATCATGTTATTTTTATAAAGGTGAATAACTTTAATTTACTCATAGAACGAGCAACGTTTAATTTAGTAACTTGTTGTAATATTATTATGTTTCTATTGTGGATATCCCACAACAATTTTGTAACCTAAAATGAATTCAGAATAAACTTTATGCACCCACATGCCCGCAATTTAATTTCGGCGGAATCGAAAATCTATGTATCCTTTGGGGACTGTATTTTTCCCGGGTAAGAAGCAGTACAAGTATGCTAATCCGGAATTTTTTGCGCCAATTTAAATCTGCTCGACGATAGAGGTACAGTTGAAAAATTGTCTGCAGGAAAAAATCCTGGTTCCCGACGAAATCATATCATAGTACATAATATAAATATTATGTAGTATGATATGATTTCGTCGGGTATTATTATATGCTGGGCCAAGCATATAATAATACCCCATCTAGCTAACAACGTATGATTCGCACCCAATAACATAATCTTATATCTTTAAACGAGCAATGCCCGTTTAAAGATATAAGATATATATATATATATATATATATATATATATATATATATATATATATATATATATATATATATATATATATATATATATATATATATATATATATATATATATATATATATATATATATATATATATATATATATATATATATATATCGGTCAAACATATATACGTATATTATTCGGTCAAAGTACAAAATATGTTAATAAATTAGTGATAGTTGGTAGATACAATATTGTCAGTATATAAACGAGGAAATTACTTATTACTTTTTTAAACAAAAAACTACAAGAAAAGTCAGCCAGTTATATTACATGAGTATCTATTATTATTGCTAGACTCTACAGTCTATAATATTAATTCATAATATTATTATGACTGTAATATATTTAATTAAAAAAATAAATTCAAAGACTAGGTATATTATTATATTTTGACTACAGTTATATTTTATATTATGTCCATATAATGTTTATTACCCAGATCGTACAAGGTAAAACTCTGTTGAATAGATTTTTCAAACTTTTATCAAGGACATCAAAACTCGGGCAACTTAAAAAATATAATCCTAATAAAATACTTCAACTAACACCTTACTGTCCTACTTTTGGACCTCAAAGACCTAATACTTTAGCACAAATGAATCGATAAAAAAACTTTTTTAAAGGTATATTAAAAGCTACGAATAATAAAAACTAAGGAATCGCTCCCATACTTTTACCGTTTTAAATTTGGTTCTTTTGATCTCTCATGTAACGTCAGCCTAGTACCGCTCAAGGTCACCTAAATATTGCAAATGTATTGAAATGTGTACCTGAGGCACAATAGACATAACTACCCTAAGGTACACTTTTTTGACAAGTATTGTGGAGTATGTTTTTTGACGGAGTTACTTTTCCTTAGTTTTTATTATTCGTAGATTAAAAGTAAATAAACATGAAATCGCTACTCACAGATCATTCGCTGTGGCTGACGCGGCAGTCGGCACTGGTTCAGCTATGAGGCCCACCACTTATATAAAACACCTGCTAATCCCATTATGGCCTACTGAAACTGGATTGCTAGTGATATATTCAGCGATGTATAATTCTAGATTCATGTGCTTAAAACCTACACATGTTAAACATCGATATTATAGATATTCGATAACACTGTAGTCCTAGCCACGAAATGAATCACAAACAAAGTATCTTTATAATATTGTGGCTTGGATCATCACATACCTTTTATTCGGCCAACAATGTCTCTTTAGCGTAATGTTAGGCCAAAACACAAACATGCACAGTCGAAGGCAGACCCAGCATACCACCTTTAAAACTCATTCCCTCAAGACTCAGTCCTGTAGAAATAAGGTCGTAAGGTACTAAATCATATTTATACAATCAATGCTCCATTTTCTCCTCAAACAACATACAGTACATTTTTGTGTCTATATTTTATAGAACATCGTGCGTAGCATCGAATTCATTCACGTTAAAGTAGTTTAAGTACGTAGGCGCTATAACGTGATAGCGATCATCACCGATCACGTTCAACTATTTATCTATTTATATCAGACGCACTAAATGCTAATCCAATAGCCACCGACAGTGTAATGACGTTTGATTATCTAGATTTTTTTGATTCGTTTAGAAAGTCTTAAACTAAAACTAAATAAAAAACTAAAAGTATCGACACATACACTTTTATACATGGCCACTAAATATAATAATAATTATTGAGACGTATACACAAGTCTGTGGCGTAAAAGTTGTTAATAAAATTGAACTCATGTATAATGCCTAGCGCTTGGTAGCGTTTTTTGAAGCTCGAGTCGTAGCGGTGCGTACCGCAGGCGTAGCGGTGCGTACCGCAGGCGTAGCGGTGCGTACCGCAGGCGTAGCGGTGCGTACCGCAGGCGTAGCGGTGCGTACCGCAGGCATAGCGGTGCATAGCTCTAGGCGTAGCGGCACGTAGCTCTGGCGTAGCGGCCTATGTCCTTTCTCAGGCTTTAGACTATCTGTGTACAAAGTTTCATTACAATCGGTTCAGTAGTTTTGGCGTGAAAGCGAGACAGACAGACAGACAGATAGAGGTACTTTCGCATTTATAATATTAGTATAGATATTCAATTTACAATATATTTAAAGTGGTTTTATTGAATAAGGATTAATGCCATATTGGTTAAAATCGCTTCGAAATTTAGCCATTATAATATTTTGTCATTAAAAGTAAATGACAAAAAAACTGTTATTGTGGGATATCCATAAGAGGTAGACATATTATACCATTGCGGAGTTTTCTGTAGACCTTTTCAATGTGTACAGTACTTGGTACATTATTTTAATAAATCTCGTAGGGTAAGCGGAAAAAAATTTAATTATTTACGACATCACATTAGAAACCCCAACAATAATAGTATGTCTTCACTATTTAAGGAATGTTATTATACTTATAAACCTTCCTCTTGAATCACTCTATCTATTAAAGTAAACCGCATCAAAATCCGTTGCGTAGTTTTAAAGATTAAAGGATACAAAGGGACATGGGTGAAATTTTTTTTTATAATATTTAGTGATAGTCTAAAATAAAATAGAACAATCAGAGAAATTAATTTCTAGGCAGATGGCGGACCTAAGTAATTTGGTTGCATTTAAAGTTAAACCCAACCGACAGATCACAATTAACATTGAATTGACATGATCCGACTACATGACTTTGGTCTGTCAACTACTTAGGAATCAACTTCCTCGATGGTACCTACTATTTTAGTCACGACTGTAGTTCAAATTGTAATCGAACACTAAAATATATAGTAAATATGATCACCAAGCTTGACAGCTTCACCAAACTTCAAAATGCCTGATAAGTGACGACAGCCTATTAATGACTGTTGGCTATAAATAACCATAATAAATGCCAGTGTTAAGTATTAAATGACGAGAAAAAAATTTTTCGTATGACGTTTCTCTCGGCGAAATTGACTACGTGACAAAACTCTAGACCCCCTCCCCCCTTCTCGTGACCGAGCGTAGTATTTTGAAGACCCCCCCTCCCCCCCCCCCCCCCCCCTAAATGGGTCACGTAGTATGGGTATGCTCCCTAAGCGTAGCGGTGCGTAGCTCTAGGCGTAGCGGTGTGTAGCTCTAGGCGTAGCGGTGCGTAGCTCTAAGCCTTGCTCCAGACCTAGCCTAGCGTAGGCGTAGCGTTATAAAACTTTGTGGTGAGAATAGCCGGCGCGTTGCGTAGCGCTGCGCTAGGAGTTTTATGACTTTAAAACGTTTTTCTTACACCTTTTATTGTTTGTTGACACGATTTTAATAATAACTACTACTACGCAATTAAGTCATTTGGTTACTTTTAGATTTATTTAAAAATTGTTATGAGGCACTTGTTAGCTTCGTCAGTGATTAATACGTCACTGAACTGTATATCAAACAAAACATTTTTAACACAAAAATATTTTTGTTAAACTGCAATTTGTTTACTTAAATAAGGCTCAAAATGAGAAAATGTGTAGGTACAAATTGTGATGTACAATTCCCAAAGGCTAAGATTAACGTTTCACGATCTCTATGGACACAAAAGTGACGGCTAAAGAAATTACTCAGTACAGCTTCAAGTTATGGGCTTAATATAATATTATGTATCGTAATGTCGTTAAATTCAAAAGATAATAATTATTGCAACATACAATATAAAATCCATACATCCATACTTCCATATCCATACTAATATTATAAATGCGAAAGTGCGTCTGTCTGTCCGGCTGTTTGTCTGTCTGTCTGTCTGTTACCTCTTCACACTCAAACCACTGAACCGATTTTGCTGAAATTTGGCATAAAGATACTTTGAGTCCCGAGAAAGGACATAGGATACTTTTTATCCCGGAAAATGTACGATTCATTTCGATAAACGTGTTTTGGCGCAACAGAGTTGCGGGCAGAGTCTAGTGGCAAATAAATTCATATCCTATGCTTCCTTGGGATTACACGGAATTTCACTTTGGCCCACAATGGGAAAATAGTTATACAAACTACATAATATAGTGAATATTCGTCTATAAATTATCGTAATCTAGGTACGTCCTTTAGCCAAATGTAAACAGCTGTACAATAATTATTATGCTGAAAATCATACCTAACATACGAGTTTAGTGGGCTCCTAGACGTAGACGATAAATTTTATTGTACAATATAATTATTGAACAATTTATTTGACAATAAAATTGAAAGGCGGGCGCGTTCAATATTAACCCTAGGCGGTCAATAATATTGCACAATACGTGATATTGCACAGTAAAATTTATCGTCTAGGACAGCTATCCCCAACCCGCGGCCCGCCGGGACTTTATCAGTGGCCCGCGTAATGTTAAACCATTTTAAAATTCACGCCCACCGGCAAAATAATAATATAGTCGTCGTGAAAGTCGTGAAATTTATTCCACTTTTAAATCGTTAATATGAAGAACGTTATTTTCCTACAAAATTTTGTTGCGGCCCGCGACAACAAAACCAAAACATATTTGTAGCCCGTTTGAAAAAAAGATTGAGGACCACTGGTCTTGGGGCCCGCTTAGGTTTTCACATTTATAATTTCGCGGTCGACATGTCCGGTGTATGTCGTGACAATGTCAAGTGTAATCCCTGCAATTGGATTTAGAATAATGTTCGGACTGTTTATTGTACTGTTTGCCGACAGTCCGGCTTCTCTAGATTGTTTCCGGGTAGGATACCTAGAATCTACATCCTGAGATCCGAACTGTACTGGTTAAATTAAGCTGCTATGTTTGTTTTGATAACTTGTGAGTACCTACCATGCCAGACGATGCAGTGTGGTGGCGGTGCGGCGCCTGACCGGTGCCGCTCCGGTTTCCTACATATAAAAATGTATGGTATGGCACACCGCACACGGCGCCATCGGGTGCGCTCCGGAATCAAGATGAGGCGAGGAGGGGTGTATGTAATATGTATTGGTGGAGCTCGAGTCCGTCGCTGCTACAGTACCAAACGTTGCGGTGCCGCACTCACCGTGTGGCCGGTAGTCCGGCGAGATGGCCTCCGGTGCGGCACCGCACCGCGTCGTGTGGCATGGATGTAACTCTCATAACACGACGTAAAGGTGGATTATATCAAATTTAAATCATTCTTCGTACGAATGTAAAAGAAGGCTTGATTAACAAACAACACAATAGCTGTTATTCAAAACTACGAGATGAAGCGCAAATTAAGCCTTAAGGTGCCCATACACGGGACAATTATCGTAACGATTTATCTCCTCGATGTTAAAATCGAACGACAAATTGTACGTGTGTAGCAATATCGTAAACGATTTTACGTTCAAAAGATCGATTGGACGATTTTCTTGACGATCGATCGAAACGACAAATTGTCCCGGGTATGGGCACCTTAAGGCTTAATTTGCGCTTCATCTCGTAGTTTTGAATAACAGCTATTGTGTTGTTTGTTAATCAAGCCTTCTTTTACATTCGTACGAAGAATGATTTAAATTTGAAAATATAATAAATATAATAATAACGAACAATGAAATTAAGATTGAGGCTACGACTAGACATACTATATAAGTGTACCTATATTTATTTGTGTTTTTTACTTATTTGACTCCTTGTGTAAAATGTAGAGATGTGCCGACTAGTCGGTAGAGTTAACTATCCGGCCACTTTTGTAGTCGGCGACTAGTCGGCGAATAGTCGGCAAGAAGCGCCGACTAATCGGCTTTTTACTTTTTTTGCTATTATTGAAATAACATTAAAGAAAAACCTTGATTATTATTTATAATGTGTTTAAGTATATCACACTCGATCAGTGTTACACGTTTATATAAGTACACGTACCGAGAACACCTCTTGAAACTATCTAGAACCAAATAGAACCGAATGCAATCGTATAGAACGAGATAAGCCAAGCGCGAGCTGTCATAAACATGGTGAATAAAACACCGGAGTTAAGAGGTTTATAGAGTGGTTTATTTCTGATGACAAGCGACAACACTTTACGACGCATTTTATTAATACCTTTTCGGTTTATCGACACTTATAAAGCTGCTGAACGATGCGGCCCGAGTGCCCACAATTCCAGTGTTACGGCCTATAATGTGCCTGGTTAGATGAGACTTGTCGAAGCAAAAAGGAGGGGTAATCAGGGCCGTAGCTAGGGGGGGGCATAGTGGGGCAATGCCCTACCTTAAAATCACAATGCCCTACCTTAAAAATACCAATAATCGGTCAAGTGCGAGTCGGACCCGCGCACGAAGGGTTATACCGCGCACGTACCGTTATAGAGCAAAAATAGTATGGGACCTACCTACCTACCTAACCCTTAATTTTTTTTTAACTTCTATTATTATTTATTAAATTACATATATTATTAAGGCCTTTGTGAAAATTTCAAGTGTTGTCATCATTGATAGTTAAGCAAAAAATATTAGAATAATCACGTTTGTTGTATGGGAGCCCTCCTTAAATATTTAATTTATTTTGTTTTTAGTATTTGTTGTTATAGCGGCAACAGAAATACATAATCTGTGAAAATTTCGTTTCTCAAGCTATTACCGTTCTTGAGTTACAGCCTGGAAACAGACGGACAAACGGAAAGACATCGAAGTCTCAGTAATAGGGTCCCGTTTTTACCCTTTGAGTACGGAACCCTTAACAGGAAGACCTAAAGGACTTGCATTACAGGTATTAGACAGCAGAAATATACTTTATTCTTATATAAACTATACATTATATAGTTAAGATTTTTATTATACCTTTAAAAACTTTTTGTTCCGTTGGCAGGATTCGAACCCGCGTCCCCCGGATTAAGATGAAAAAAAAAGATGTAGTACTGCAGTGTGCGAGGCCACGTTTTCAACTTTAACTGCAATTAATAGGCCTCAAAGACTGTCAATGGGTCACGAAAGAATGGCTGGTATGTTATTTCTGGCCTTTGAAAAAAAAGAACAAAAAAGTTGATCTGAACGAAGTTCTTCGCATTTTTAATAATATGGCGAATCGTAGAATTCAGCTGTTTTAAATATTTTATGTTATTTTATTATTAATTACTATTTTAATAAGTTTGCAGATACAATAATAATCTAAATATATTTTTAGTCGTATCTATTGACTCGTATCACCCAACCCAACAATTAATTATTATTTCCTCACTCTCACTCACACGTGGATCGCTACATCCAGAAGTTTAACCATATTGTTCGCTTGTTCTTCGTAATTGAGGATTTAATAATATGTAGTTCTTAGATATAGTGCTCATGCTTTGTCACATAATTTTTTTAAGTATCTAAGAATAACTATTGAATGAATTGAATACATCATTGACCTAGAGATAAATCAAAACAACAAATACTAAAAACAAAATAAAATCAATATAGGATTCGTGTTTTTTGGCCTTTTTTGCTGCATATTGATTAATGGCAACAGTAGGCACTGGACATTTTTGCGAAATCACTTAATTAATTAATAATACAATTAAAACAACATTTATATTTAAAGGGGGCTCAATTTAAAAAAACACTATTTTGGCCTATTTTTTATCTATAACGCTACGAAACCCTTCGTGCACGAATCCGACTCGCACTTGACCGATTTTTTTTGCTTCCGCCCTACCTGTAACCGACGCTGCCCTACCTCAAATTTGACTCTAGCTACAGCCCTGGGGGTAATGTATTTCACAGACTTTGTATGGATGTATAGGATACCTTAGTCATATGCGTGCCCACGATCGTCGCCGCAATACATAGTGCGAAGCATGGGCGTATATAAGGGGGGTGCCTGGGGGACCCCCCCCCCATTACTATCCATCTTACTTGTCCAATCGACAATAATACCTCGCCGATTAAAATCGGTGCGGTACATAATGTATTTTAAAAAATATTTTTGATTTCCTAAACACGTTTCCTATTTGCTGCTGCGGAACTCTTCATGGGCGATTACAACTCGCACTTGGCATCAGGGACCCTTACCCTTACCCTTATGAAAGCTATATATACGCCGGTGACTGTGAAGTCAAGTCGCCGAGGCCGAAATCGGTCAGGACATAATATATAGTACCTGGATGGTATAGCAAACACTCATTGACTTCGTGTTACTTAAAAACGCCATCTACTGGTCGTTAAAACAATTAGTTGCCAACAAAATAGTATTATTATTCGCCAATAGATGTCAGGAAGAGTCATATTTTTCAGTTTATCGATTATCGATAAAACACGAATAAAAAGACATTTTCTGAAAATGATTCCTAGCTAGATCGATTTATCGCCCCCGAAACCCCCTATATACTAAATTTCATGAAAATCTTTGGAGCCGATTCCGAGATTCCAAAAAAAAAAAAAAAACATATATATATATGGCTAGTTGAGAGCAGAAGTAATCCAAGTGACCTTTTTGTCAAAACAGAGTTAAGTCACTTTTTGCCCTCCGTGGGACTAAACTTAGTTAGTGCAGAAGTAATCCAAGTGATACGAGCCATTTTTCTGAACAAAGTCCTATGTTTGACATTTCTGCATGGCCATTAAAAACATAATTTGTTAGTGGAGTTATAATCCAAGTGACTTGTATGTCACTTGGACAACTTCACCAGTGATTTGGACTCGGTAGAGAAGTAATCCATGTTCATTGTTGACACTTGGACCACTTCACAATAAATTTTATTACAGTGCAGAAGTGCAATTCAATATATTATATTGAATTGTTCGTTTAAAGATATAAGATTTATGTATGTGACTTCAATCGCACATATTATATATTATATATTTTGTATCGTAAATATAACATTTTTAATTAAAGTTTACAGACGTTTATAATAATAATTTATAACTACGGAACCCTAAAAAATGTACCTCCTATTTTTTTAAATCTCTTATGTTAAGGACCAAAAAACACACAAATAAAAATGTAAAACTTTATTTCTTTACATTTTACAACATAAGGTCTGTACACACTACCACCCCAACTAAACATGACTAGTGCACAATACACATCACCAACTACACTACAGATATACTCAAATATAAAGAAATCATTTAAAAATATACAATTAGTCGTTCTGCTAAACAGTTTATATCACATAATAGGAGTGTAATATGTTTATAAGAGTAGTTTAGTAATTTATGTGTACAAAATATGTTAAATATTATACAGCGAAAAACAACTTAACGAATACAATTTGAAACATATTTCATGGCGTATTTTACATCCTGAAAGATGGATGTAAAATACGATGTAATATTTATGTGTTCTGTAGTTCAAAAAACGTTTTATATTATAATGAACGACCTATTATTCTCAATAATTTCTTTATTTTCGAGTTCACTTCACTAACAGTTACATTGGACTAGGAACACAACGCATTATGATAAAAACTTGCTTAAAATTTAATTTAAATTATTTACTTTGCAATTAAAAATATAAAGCATGAAATACAGGCACCTTTTTTGCTCGGTGTTATTGGTTGTTTTAAAAACAGTACGCAAAAATATAAAAACTTAAACTTGTTGCTTCAATCAAATCACGTAATGTTTTTCACACACGAAAATGTAGTCACTTGTAATTTGTAACTTTACAATTAAAAGGTACAAGAATTTTACAACCGATACTAAAGCCAAGATTTGATAATTGCAAACCATTTTTTCGAGATTTCATCTCAAGAAGTTCCTTTCTTCGCTAATTTCAAGAACTTAACGCCAAAAACCATGGATGTTTTATAATAATAAGCTAATATTGCGCTCTCCTTGTACTTACACTAAATATATTATTATCTAAATTAAACCCTTTTAACAAAAAGATCCATACTATTTATACTGATGTTTTAGTTACAATGTATTGTCTTTGTCTATCAACAAGAATCTAGCTAGTTTTCTGACGACCAAACTGACCATACAACGACATTGTATATCTATAACGACGAGATACACATTTTGGATCTTTCTTTTAGTAAGGGGTGAATATATAAGTATCCAATTTAAGTGTATATAATTACTATATTATTACCTAACATATATTTAACTAAATAGAAGCGGAATACAATTTAACTATAACATCAAGCATTATAATTTATAACAAAATGCAATAAACTTGCATTGATAAATAAATGCATTAAAAATTTTATTTACAATTATGACTGCTACAATAATTATAATAAAAATAGCAAAATTTTGCGAAAGCAAGACCGCTTCGCCATTATAATATTAATTAATTCTTAAAGGTGCTCACCTCACCGGGTGCATTCGCGTGTAATGTAACATTATAGATTCGACTTTGAGCATTACATTGCAAGTTGACTTCACTGTCACGTAGCATTGATGTTACAAGATATTACATTGTATCATTACAAGTTGCGCATTGTAATGTTCGGTTCTCCTCTCTCACTGATGAAATTCTCGACTCTGTAATGTTACATTACAGGCGAATGCTCCCAGTGAGGAAGCACCTTAATATTTCTTTTACAACCATTAATAAAGTGAATTATGCATTAATAAAAATTCATAAGCATTAATAACAATTTTTGATTACTTTTGAAAGTTTGTTCTGTCTTTTGTCCCTGCTTGTCTACGAACAACTGCATATTCCCATCTCACTCTAACTTCGTAGCATTTCTTGAAGCAAGAAGAAAGCATTGCTATATTATAAGTCATAACTATAATATATTATGTAATACAATAAAAACATGATAAAAATACTAACATAAAACATAATTTTCATTCTTTCTTATGGCACTCATATTATTATTAAATACATGAGTACAGATTATTAAAATAAAATATTTCGGTATTTAAAAATCTAAAAAATGTCGTATACGATAACAAAAGCTACGGTACTTAATAAAAATCAAAAAATAGATAAACAAAAATTTTTGACACATATACAAAGTCTTATTAGAAATCTGTCTGTCGAAAGAATACTACAGGTTCCCTAGAATATTGATAGTAATCAAGTTAAAAAATGTTCGAGGGAACCAGTACTAGAACGCATGAGTTAATTATAAAAAATAGTTACTAAAGTTGTTTTAAAATAATTTATTTTGAACTTCATTTTAAAAATAATTTTTGTTCTACTATTAAATCAGTCCAAAGGTATGTATCGACAGTAGCCAAAAGGTATATTTAGCAAAACTAGCGCTTACACTAACTCGATTTGCCTGACAATTGCTTCTTTGAAAAAATCTTCTAACATTGAATTAGTAATTTTAACTATGTTATTTTAAAAATCTATTTCGTTACAGTTTCATTAATTTACAAACGTTTTATATAAATAGTATCATCGAATCATACACAGAAAAGTTATGTTTGCCCTCTCCCTACTAAAAATATTTACCCTGCATATAACTTTTCCAGATCCGCTGTTTTTGTCTGTCAAGTAACTTTTCTTATGTAGCATACAAGACAAACAGACAAACAGATGTGTAAATAGTTATATTAGAAAGGGGGTAAAATATTTTTAAATAAAACAGTATCATAGAGATAAGTGGAGACTACAACCATGAGTTTCAAATACTATTGGAATATTTAAAAAAAAAAACAATAAAATAGCTACCGAGTACCGCGCGTAGCAAAAATAAAAATTTTAAAAATACAATTCATATAATTTATCTTCATTTTGCGAAATATATAATAAACAAACAACAAGTATAATTTACCACTCCAAAAGCTTGTGTCTAAAACATTGACTGCAACTGATATTTTTACTTTTTAACACAGGGGTTCCCAAAGTGTGCGCCGCGGCGTCCTGGTGCGCCATTTAAAGGCAAGGTTTTCCAAAAGCTAGGTAGATTGGGCGCGGGCGCCGTGACAAAATATTGCAATGTGTAATTGCGCCGCAGGCTGAAAAAGATTGGGAACCCCTGGTATAATACTTTTGTACTGGCCAGTACTCGAGACGTCGAGAATCGACGTTAGGGTCAATTCAGACCGAAACGCGACACGTAGATGCATTTCTAAATTTGTATTGAATTGACAGACTTGCATGACGTCTCACGCAATTAAAGACTGTCAAATCCATACAAATTTAGAAATGCATTAAGGTTTTAAATTTGAGAAGCACACATTTTATTTAGATTTATAGACAAAATACCAGTAACATAGAAATTATATATGCACATAAGAATAATATTATATTTTATGGAACCGATTCTCTTTTCATCAAATGTCTTAAGATAATATCAACAATTATATCTATGTCAGTTTAGCCCCGTGCTAAGTACCTAAAGGACTTGTGTTACAGGTACCAGACAACGGAAATATATATTTAATACTTTTTATTATATTTTACATTTATTTAATACACATCCAAGACCCAGGAACATTGAAAACTTTTTGTTCCGTCGGCGGGATTCAAACCCGCGACCCCCGGCTTGAGCTACCAACTCGCTCACCAACTGAGCCACAGAGGTCGTCAAGAGTAAGATAAGTGTGTTTTGTTTACCCCATGCGAGTCAATTAGCAGTTGGTAAGTTTTACATAGCATTTGGAATGGAATATAATATGAGACAGTGTGGCAGAATATGAATTATGATACAGGTTTAGTGTACCAAACGTAAGTTTTTGTCATTTCTCACAAAAAAAAACTAGAATTTGTATGGAATGAATTCAGCGCCCTTGTGGCAAGCAATGACAACTAATTCGACACCATACAAATGCATACCTAGTTAATATTCTTACGGTGATAAATGACCAATACTCACACTCAGCCCACGAAGCAATATCAGGCCCCTTAGACAAAGTCCCTCTCGTTAAAAACGATGACGAAATTCGTTATCAAAATGTATATGGTTTGACATAAGTCATCGCTAAATGACATTTCGCTTGCGAAGACTAATGTCAAATCCCATACATTTTGATAACGAATAAATAAAATAAAATAAAATAAAAAATGTTTTATTTAAAGTAAATTTGAATCAATTTTTTTCAGAATGTCTACCTGATGCCTACCACCGGTTCGGGAACTACCCCGGCGAGAAGAACCGGCGTAAGAAACTCGCACGGGTCCCACTTTTTAATTGTGTTTGTTTGTGTTTAGAATTTCGTCATCGTTTTTAACGAAAGGGACTTTGTCTAAGAAACCTCTATCGCAATAGACAGAACGAACCAGTAGGCCGACTTAGGGTCAATTCAGACCGCAATGCGACGCGTAGATCCATTTCCAAATTTGTGAATTGACAGACTTCAATTGCGTGAGACGTCATGCAAGTCTGCCAAGTCCATACAAATTTAGAAATGCATTTACGCGTCGCATTGCGAACTAAATTGACCCTTAGCAGACGTGTGACGTAGCGTGTCATATCGGCCGGCGCACGCGCGATGCTCAGCCGTTCGTAGTGCTCACAGCGATATACCCGCACCGAGCCGTCAGATTGTATGAAGTCAGCCTGCTGGCTCTGTACACGTAAGAGTCAATTCAGACCGCAACGCCACGCATTTCTTTTGTATGGATTTGACAGACTTCACGTGAGACGCACTGACCTCTATTGGACCGGCGATCGCTATCAATAAAATGTTCCTATTTGAAAGTCGCCATATTGGCGCTGATTGCTGTAGTGATAGCAGTAGTGAGTGTACTTGGAACTACTATTTTGCAAATGGCCGTTGAAATTTTCTATGTAATTAGTTCACAGTACGCTCACCGCAGCGCTTCAAATCGGCACAACAAATAGCTGTCATTTTGTACGGCATAGCCTGTCCAGCGTATTATAAGATAGAGGTCAGTGGTCATGCAAGTCTGTCAATTCAATAAATCAAATTAAGCAATGCTTCTACGCGTTGCGTTGCGGTCTGAATTGAGCCCTATGCGTACCGTCCACTAGACGCACACACAGGCGCACTACTTGAGGTCCTCCTCGTCGTCTTCTACGTACAGTATGTCCTTCATGTCGCTCGCGAACGGGCTGCGGATCGCCTCCTCTTGGAGGGGTTTCTGGAAATTATTAAAATGCCGCTTTAGTTTTTATAAACAGCATTCGCCTTTTTAATAACTCGTCATTACAAATGAAAAAAAATTACTTTCTTAGATTTTTTTTTATCTCACTCTAATAATACTAAAAACGTAAAGCAAATATACTTGTACAGGTCACAGCGTGTGCCTTCTAAGAGTACGAAGTAAATAATATTTGGCATTTACAGTGAAATGTATTTACTACACAAGACGATTTAGTCATTGCACGCTGCGTAACATCTGCTAGAGCCAGTCCACACGGCGCGTTGCGTCAGCGTTGCGTCGACGCATCGACGCGTTCTTTTACATACAAATAACACGGCGCGCTGCGTCGTGACTGCAGCGCGTAAGCACACATGACGGACAGCAGCCCCCGAGACGAAGCGGGAGGGGGTTTTGACGTTAAGACTGCTTCATAATAACGCTGCGATGACGCAGCGCCCGTGTGGCCGGCTATGCGACAAACGGCAGCGTTGCGTCGACGCAACGCTGACGCAACGCCCGTCTGGACTGGATCTGATCTGAATAGAACTTGCATGTACCGAAATAAAATGTTTATTCATTCCTATCTACGAAGTAATAAGTAGGCAAGTACTTACATAAAACATAAATTTTATCATAATAATATTATTATATCTTGTTTTTGAAACCGTATTTTTTTAGTTTTCTTTTCTAACGTGCAGTATAGACAACATGTATGCTGGGCTCGCGTTTTTGCTACCACATCAATTCAGGAACAATGTGAAAACATTATTTCGCTGTACAAATAAGAACTTTTTTTTTTTCTTCCGAGTATTATCTGCGATCAATCCACGGATTATAAGCAGATGTGGTGAGCTGATATTGGCGGTTCAGTGATTCCTATCCAGTGACAGGAACTCTACATTATTTTATTTTCCTTTATTTTCTGAATCTCTTAACAAGGTCTAGAATGTTATGACGTTTCAGTCTATTGTGACATCTTTTATTGAGAAGATTCTGAGCAAGATCGTTGGGATGGATATCCAGGCGAAGCTTGTATTTCGTGCAAGACTTTGTTATTTCCTCTTTGATGGATGGAATTTTTAAAACGCTGTTACGTATAAACCAGTGTGCGTTGGAGATTATTCTCAAAAAAATGTTTTGGTATCTTTGTAATATTTGTATGTTGGAGTCGGAAGCACTACCCCATAGTTGAATTCCATAAGTCCAAACGGGTTTGAGGATTGATTTGTATACTAATAATTTGTTGTTTATATTTAGTTTAGATTTTTGTCCAAGAAGCCACTTGAGATCTTTGTAATTGATGTTTAATTCATCTCTTTTAGATTTTATGTGTTGTTTCCATGTCATGCGACGATCTAGATGAATACCTAAATATTTGACAGAGTCAGCCTGTGGGAGTGGTTCACCGGCTAAGGTTATGGGGGGGACAATTATCCTTTCTTAAGGTGAAGGTCACGTGTGTAGACTTGGTTGCACTTACTTTTATCCGCCACTTGCTTAACCATTTAGTCATTTCATCTAGTGCAGTCGGGAGCATAGTTGAAGCCATGTTATGGTTTGTGTGGTTAGCCAAGATAGCAGTGTCGTCTGCGTAGGTAGCCACTTTAATATGGCCTGGTGTCGGGATATCTGAGGTGAAGATAGAGTAGAGATAGGGGCCGAGGACTGATCCCTGCGGTACACCTGCTTTGATTTCATGGAAGCCAGACCTTGAGTCAGATTCTTTGACTTGAAATACTCTGTCTTTTAAGTAAGACTTGAGAAGAAGGAAGTAATTATGAGGAAGAAGCCTCTTTATTTTATATAGAAGGCCTTTGTGCCACAATTTGTCAAAAGCCTGCTGGACATCTAAGAATGCTGCCGAGCAATATTCTTTATTTTCTAAGGCAGATGATATACTGTCACAAATCCTGTGTACTTGTTCGACTGTTCCATGACCACGTTGGAAGCCAAATTGATGTTTGGGGATGATGTTACCGGCTGATAATACTGCTGATAAGCGTTTAAGGAGTTTCTCAAAAATCTTTGATAAGATGGGTAATAGACTAATGGGTCTATAGGACGTAACATCATTTTTCGGTTTTCCAGGTTTGTGTACCATGATGATTTCAGCGACTTTCCATTGGTTAGGAAAGTGAGAAGTTCTTAGGATTCCATTAAACAGCGACGTTAGAAAAACTATTCCCTTGCGTGGTAGCTCTTTTAATACAGTAGGAGTAATAAGGTCAAAACCAGGAGCTGCCTTTTTTTTTAAATTGCTGATTACATTTTTCAATTCTTTGGGCGTAATAGGCTTAATTGGCAATTCTATTTGAAATGGTTGGAAAAGAGTTTCATCAATTGATGAACTAACTACAAATGAGACAATTAAAAATATTAAAAATCACAAGCAGTTTTATTCAACAAAACGTAAAACTGTAAAAAATATAGAAAATCGTGTATATAAAATCGGTAAAACATTAACAAAGTATATAACAGTCGTCTAAAAGTAAACGTCAGAAGTGGACATCCTGGACACGCTGCGATACGGTTTCGGTACTACCGAAACGCGCGACTGTTGAACACATAATATTAATTAACTACCTGCATTCGGATGTTTATCAGCTTTCTATTTATTTAAATATACTGTGATCGTCGTCACCTTTTACCTTTACACAAGCCCTTACGGGTTGGTACAGTTTCGTTTATTTTATTTTTACAGTAAATTAGTAGGAAGTCAATTAAACAAAAAAACTGTATTCCAATATGATCTAAGCGATCCATTAATAGGGGCCCAAGAAGTAAAGAGAGTGTCGTTAAGGCTGCGCGACCGCCGCATATGCAATGCGAGGAATGTGTTTTTGAAAAGCATTAAAATTGATTTATTTGACTGACCTCGCTAAGTGCAGCAGATCTATTGGATGTCAAGAATACATTCCTCCGATCATTCCACTTGACACCACCAAAACGACACCACCGGTGGTGTCATATGAAATCTCTAGTCAATAATATGGACTAGAGAATTCATATGACATTATGACACGGGACACCACCGACCATTAGTGATGTAACATAGTTGCTTAGTTGTTGGTATGAAAACTCGAATTAAGTTCAAGCAGTAAAGTTTATATTTATGTGTCATTTCAAATGGTCATCTTGACATCATATGGTGTCATATGGACTGGAGATTCAATGTGTCGTTTTGGTGGTGTCAAGTGGAAGGAACGCATTCTTCGCTATGCAAACGGTCGGTAATCACAGTGGGTGCATTTACCATATGGTCGTGCGCGGGCCGGAGACAGACGATGACGGCGGTCATGTTGTCGCAGCCCAGGCCGCCGGTGCTGCAGTTGGGGGCGAGGCACAGCTCCATGAGCGCCTCGCACACCGCCGCCGGCGCCCAGCCCGCCGCCAGCCGCGACCGGCAGAACTGCACCACCTCCTGCATTACACCTTGAGTTCATTTCACATCTAAACCTAAAATCGTGTCTTAGGCACTACGGTATTTGAGGAGTTTGTACTATCAGAGAAGTTGATTCCTATTTCCTAGGCAGATGGCGGACCTCACACATTGTCGACCTGTCAATCCTGGACGGAACAACGCGCGTCCTTACGGCTGCCATTGGAGTGGACCTCTCCCTGCCAGCAATAATCCGGGCAATGCTGAGCAGCGAGATTGCGTGGCAGGCGATGAATGACTTTGGCCAGAATGTCATCACTGCAGGAGGAGGCCGAGCGCAGGAGAGAACGGGAAGCGCTCGACTCCTTGAGACGGCCGAGGAGAAGACGTGCATCACGAAGTGGCCACAGCTCCTTGCCTTAGCCGGGATACTCGGGGTGGCATTGTCGGGACACCACCGCCCAGCGTTGCCAGATTTTTTTGTGTCAAGTCGGGACTTTGGCACTTTTTGAGGTTAAAATCGGGATTCTTCAGTCAAAAGCGGGACAAAGTAAAAAAAAGTATAAATCAAAAGTTTTTTGGATTTTCATCTTCTTATTTACGTTAAAAATTGAAATATACGTTTACGTAACAATAGGTAGCTAAAGCAGCCAAAGAAAATCCACCCCTCTACCTCTCACACTCTTATCTTCATTACGCAGTACGTGTCTTTCTGAGCACGTTGCACGTACATTCGGGCTTTCTCCGAAAAGCGGGACTGAGCCTGTCCCGCGCGGGACATTTAATTTTGATGAACAAATCGGGACGTCTGGCAACGCTGCCGCCGCCCATTGCATTGAGTCCCAGAGAGAGCCGTGATGAGCATGGGTCCCTGCACATCGCGGCCCCCGTGTAGGCTTTTCTAGGGCACCCCGTGGGACGGCCTAGAAAGGTCTGCATCTTTTGATGAGTCTGCGAGACGCGGACAACCGTTGGTAGGGTTGTGGTCGGTTGATCGTGCCCGTAACTATATCTAAGCGGGGAGTGGAGCACCATGAGGTTTTATTGGGTAGTTCCTCGGAGAGTCCCACATACCCCGGCCGATGCCCCAATCCGCCGGGGATGCGCAAAGCATCTCCTCATGGAAAAAAAGTCAGATGGCGGATCTAATTTGGTCGCGTTAAGTAAAACCCATCCGAAAGATCACAGCTAACAATGAATTGGCACAAGCTGACCAAATAACGTACGTCAGTTAACTGCCTAGGAATCAATTTCCTCGATGGTACTTCGCTCTGAAAATACTGTATAAATCAGGGGTTCCCAAAGTGTGCGCCGCGGCGTTGTGGTGCGCCGTGGAAAGGCAAGAGGCACCGTGAGTCGATCCTCTACCATTATCCGAAACCACATAATAATATATATTTGTTAAGTATCATTTACCTACTTAACCTAACTATAATCAAAAAATCATTAAAAAAATACACATAATTTTTCTAATAACTAGGTAGAGTAGGTCGCCGTGACAAAATATCGCGACGTGTAACTGCGCCGCAGACTTAAAAAGATTGGGAAGCCCTGTCATAAACTATCCAAAACGGATGCAAAGGCCTCGTTTTTAATTTGTGATGCTACAAAATCTCAAAACAATAAAATAAATAAAATGGTTACAATAATGCAGTATCTCTTATCTTATCTATTTTTCCATACTGCTGATAGGAAATCTCCAATCAATCAGGAGTATGGAAAAATAGCTATATGGCGCACTTGCCGGGTAGGCGCACTTTGCCACACTTTATTCAATCCAAATATTTAGTAGCAACAGCAACTCTTTTTACAGTATTTCCGTGTCGAAAACCATCCTTTGTCTTTACTCAAAACTTAAAGATATTGTAACACTCGCCTCGTTGGAGAGCACCTCCCAGATGCCGTCGCAGGCGAGCACGATGAACTCCCAGTACTCGTTCAGCTGACGGATCTGCACGTCCGGGTACGCTGCAACAACGTTACAATGTCACCGGATACCTCAATTTGTGGATAGGCAAGTTTTTTTTTTACCGACTTCCAAAAAACGAGGAGGTTATATATTCGGCTGTGGATATATTTTTTTTTTTATATGTTCAACGATTATTATCAAAACTTTCACAAGGCTTGTAATGCACTTGCCATCTATGTCAGCCTCATAGTATCATTCAGAATTAGACTACGCGACCCCTCATCGACAATAAATAGAACCTGATTATAATAATAATAATAATCATTTATTTCGGACAACACATCCATAAGTATTAGTTATTAGTATTATTATAGTACGGGCCTCTTGCGACGACAAAATAATATTAATTTGCCCTCCAAATAAATTCTGGGAACAACTGGTTTCTGAGATCACTATTTTGGCCACAATCCACTAACAAGTAATAATAATATTATAATAGGTAATAATAACGCATCACACCACGTCAGTCTGGCCCCGTGATAAGTACCTGAAGGACTTGTGTTACAGCTACAAGTGCATTAAGTCTTCTGGAACCCTACAGTGAATACAATGAGGGGACTCTTTCTTTCCTATCATAAACTAAAGTTATTGAGTGGAACGTGTCCTGATCGCATCCTCATAGCCGCAGCCAAGCTAGTCCTAGAAATGTTTGCGCCCTTAAACCATGGGCTCAGGCAAGGTTCATAATTCAATGTCCTGTACCAAATATACATATACATTACTTATATATATATATTACATAATTATTGCGTACAAGTTACAACATAATAATATTGTGAGCAAAGAGACATTAGGGTATCAATCCCTACTTGTCACTTGTAACTTGTAAGGCGTACCTGTCTTATTTATTCGTATGAGTGAAATAGACAATAGATGAGTATATAATAGATGACGCCCGCAACTCCGTTGCGTCAAAATTCGTAGCTCGCACCGATATCCTATGTCCTTTCGCGGGACTCAAATTATCTAAGGAGAATTACCAAAATTCAGCAAAATCGGTTCAGCGGTTTTGGGCGTGAAGAGGTGACAGACAGACACACTTCGCATTTATATTAGTATGGATGAATGGATGAATTTCTAAATGCTTCGAGACCGGAGTATACTTCAATTATAACTTATAAGGCTATGTACTAAGTGCGAGTGAAAGGGACAAAATATTATGTACACCGGTGACTTAAGGTGATCGCACATTTTTTATCAGCACGCACGCGCCAAACGCGCCGCATTTTAAAATTCGTTGTATGAAATGATGTGAAACTTCGCACATTCGTCCGCAACGTACGCGCCGCATTTCGTGTCCTATACGGTGCCTTCGGCGCTTTCGGTGCTGACAAATGTGCGATCAGCTTTACGGATCTGTAATTGCTCCACGACGGGGCCATTCTACCTGTGACGATCTGGTCTCGCGGCGACAGCTTGACGTTCCGCTTGAAGATGTAGTCGCCGAGCGCGCGCGACAGCGCCAGGTTGCCGTTGACGCGGTTGAGCTGCACCCAGCCGCCGCCCGCCGTGATGCGCCGCAGCTCCTCCTCGTTATTGGGTTTGTGGTCGTACGATAACACCTCCACCTGGACGGGGCCGGATTTATATTTTTTGAAGTAATACTTATTTACGCACGCTCGACTTGAGGAGTAAGCTGGCAAATGCGCGACGAGAGCGTTACGAAAAGTGTGATCGGGTGAGGCGAACAGAGTGGTGCACGCGCACATCTTTCAATCCTCCACCAAAACCCAATGGTGCTTCACTCTCCGCTTTTGGCATAGTTGCGGGAAAGATTAAACCCACCGCTACATCATTATATTGACGAGCTTTTACAGATGAGTAGCTCTCAGATTTCACAATACAATGAAAATATATACAGCTCCAAGCAACAACAGTCATTATAGGCCAGTTTTATGATTTTAACACGCGCGCAGCCGCGGGTAGCAGTCCGCAATACGCAAAAAATGTAATCAAAAATCGCGACCCTACTACCGTTAGTTCGATTGTCTTAGATATGGCGGGCGCGGGTGAAAACCGCTTTGTTGCTAAAGGCTTCGCTAAAGGTCGAATAAGTCGAGCGTAGTTAGAGTACTGTCACTTTATTTTTTTACAATTTAGAAATAAATATCAAATCTATGGGCAGTAACCCACAAATCCACATTAGATGCCAAGGGTTATTGATTTTTCCCATAGCGGAACACACTAACCTCCCCGGCCACGCTGGCGACGGCCCGCGAGTCGCCCACGTTGGCGCAGTAGAGCGTGTTGTCCTTGATGAGCACGCACACCGCCGTGCTGCCCGCCACCTTCTCCTGCATGTCCTCCTCCAGCATCGCCTGGTCCAAGTCCAGGAAACCCTGAGGAAAGAGGAGTTACACTAATAATAGTAGGGGAGGTAGTGCTTATTTTGAAAAAAAGTGACATTTTCACAAGCTGTTTACTTACACTAATAGACACTAGTATCATTGGCCTAAAGCCGCTGAACAGAACTAAACCAGACAATGATCATGATCTTGAAGATTTCAATTTCAACAATTTCACTATATTCCAATCCAAGTGGTTGAAGTTATAACCACCAAATCTAAGTACCAGCCACTTCTGTGCAGCTTCATTAATGTGCTTAACATTGATTATTACTAGAGATCGCCCAATGGTCGAAATTCGACCTTAGTTTCAACGACATAGGACTACTGCCTATATTTTGAAAAAAAAATTGACTTTATCATTTTTTTTTCAACTCTTGTCTCTGGGACTTAGCTGATCTCAGACTGGCCGTGTAAGCATTGTCTAATAGTATCTTAGATTCAATAAAAAAAACTAAAATCCATTTTCAACTTGTCAACAGACTTCAACCATACCAACCATAGGCTTGTCACTCAAAAATCTGTCATTTCTCATGTGTGTGTTGTAGTGTGTGTAATGTTTTATTTGTTAAAAAAATTTATGATAAAAGCATAATTTCAAGATAATATTAGTTCGATGCACTCCTTCACGATATAATAATAATAATAATAATAATAATATCTATGGACGCTTCACACCACGTCAGTCTGGCCCCGTGCTAAGTACCTAAAGGACTTGTGTTACAGGTACCAGACAACGGAAATATATTTAATACTTTTATACTATACATATATTTAAGATTTTTATTATATCATACACATATTTAATACACATCCAGACCCGGGAACATTGAAAACTTTTTGTTCCGTCGGCGGGATTCGAACCCGCGACCCCCGGCTTGAGCTACCGACGCGCTCACCACTGAGCCACAGAGGTCGTCAAAATATAAACTATAACTGTGCAAAATTTCATGTACCTATGTTTCCCCATTTTTCGTAAAAAGGGTTACAAAGTTTTTCGTTCGCATATTAATAATATTATTATGATTATTCCCCAAAATAGTATCCCTTAATGTAAAAATATTCAAATTAGGATAATAACAAAATAATGTTGAATGAAACATTAGACATACATATATATAAATATTATACAATAAAGTTAACGACTCATTGTAATTTAACCAAATATGCTCAAGGTTGTAGTGACTTATGAGTCAATGATAAATTAATTTTAATTTTCCAGCGAACATTACCTGTTTCATTGCTTCTTCAATATTGCCAAGGTGATATTCCGGCCGAGCTGTGATAAATTTATGCAAATGTTTGCCTGCATATTCTGCTACATTTGCACCTTAAAACAAAAAAGACAAAAGCTTTGTTATGAAACATAATATTATTTTACAACATTTATATTGCAAAGAGCAATTGCAATATCTTTGTTGTAGGCTTATTTTACAACAGATCTTGCAATCTACAAGCATGGGGCGCCCTTAGTTGTGTGAGTGACCATATCTATACATGCGTACATGGCTCGCTCGCTACTGACTGCTCCGTCAGGTATGCACACTAACCTACAAATAAAGGCAACAGAATTATTTTAGTTGTTGGCTTGAAATAAGCTAAAAAACTACTGAGCTAATTTTAATAAAATTTTTACATGTTTATAAAATGGACACTGGAGATACAGGCTACTTGATATTGCAGCTTTTTGCATATTTTCTACAGTGTAAGATTAAGTATTATGACTCATTTACCTCCATGTCCATCATATACAGCAAAGAAGGCTGTGCCAGGATCATCGGGCAGAGACAGTATGTGTGTATGTGAGTCATCCATGGACACCCTCCATCCCTGCATACATGACGATCCTACCAGATACCGAGAGTCCTGGACCGTTGAAGACTGCTTGTCCGTCACTGGCTCTGAAAGGGTTTGACCCATACTTCTTACGCCCCTGAAATTATCATTTTCATATCAAATACAACTATATTTCAAATACTTTACTACCAAGATTTTTATATTTTCATCTTAAACAAAATATAATTTGATATTATGGAAAATTAAAAAATTCTAGAACAGAAAAATATCCCAAATTAAAAATAAGAGTCGTTTGACTAGCTTATCAAGAGGATATGAAAGAATTTTAAAGTTACAATTATTATCTTTCTTTACTCAATGTCACGCAATACTTGGAGCAGTATTTTTCTGATTTAGTAAACAAGTTTCGAAATGAATTGTTGACGCACAGGTCTTGATATACAGTTAAGTGTTATAATAACATATTAAAAAGAAGTGAAGGTTCGATAAGACCATAAAAATACTAAACAAGTTAAAAACAACAAAAACAAACCTCACAGTCACAACTCATAATACACCATACAAACTTTTAACTTTATTAAATAAATTTAAAGATATACTTACGTAGGCGTGAAACGAGTTTTTATTACTTTATTAATTTGCTTTTAAAAATCCAAATTACTATCTTTTGAAATAAAAATATTAGATTGTGCGTAGGCGTAAATAAAAAAATTGAGCAAAACTGACAGCCTCTGTCCTCTTGACATTTGACAAATAAACTGTCAAACTTTAGTGTCAACTGTCAATTTTTTTTTTCTCGTAGCAGTTGGGACATAGATAAAGTATTATAGTATAGATGTAGTCTTAGCCCGTCACCGCGTGGCCATTTTGTGCTTATTTTCATACAAGTAGTGTGCGTTTATTTTCTTGAATATTTATATTTGTCGTATAATTCGAAGCACTTTATGATACAGGAAAGAAAGTCAATTAGTTCATGATATCGATTAACTTCAAGTTATGAGAATCCGTAAACACACGTAAAAAGCTATGCAATTTTTATAGCCAAATTATTAATTGATGTGACACTTTTAGCACTATATTATATATAGCACGAATAAGGGATTAATAAACTTATAAAATATTTTTTAGCTTACAAAAATACCGATTGAAAAGCCCAAAAAACGTTGTTCAAAACTTACGTATTTAATGTTAAATCCACGTGTTTGAGGCATTCTTTGACCATTCTTATGGTTTATTATTTAGCGGAACCACAAAACTCAACAATATCTAGCATTAAATGTTCTATAAAAACCTTTATTAACACTTTTATTACATGAAATATGCAGACCGACTCCTTTGTTATGTCCTAGTAAGTAGGACATAACATTACACGCTTTTGACGCTTATACACCGATATAAGGCTCTCTCCAGTCTATAGTACCTCAATGAGTTGGGACTTGAACACTGACCTCACTGACCCCCATTATTGTTACTTAGTGGACGTCAGTCATCAGTGTTCTTGGCCTAGACCACAGACTACTTAGGGATACTACGTATGCCTAGACCTACGACGTCCATAGAGAAAAATAAACATACACCGGAACATCTCATAAAATAGACCTGCCCAAACGCTCCATGTATGGAGGCTCCATACAAAGTGAGCTACGAAAGTATGGCGTCACTCTTGTAGTTTGTACGCATCGGGAGAGAACTTTGTTCGATAGGTATATTATTCTCCTTGTGAATATAGTATTCGTTGTATATTATATGTTGCGTTTATGAAAGTGGTTTCTTAACAAAAGTTCCTTTTAATTGCTTAAGTTATCGAATGGTATACAAATATTAAGAAATTTAATTTAAAAAAATCGACTTGAATATTACTATCCAACTTTGAAGGCGCTTATCAAAAAAAATACAAATTTATGCTATCAAGCTGAAATTTTGGGAACACTTATTTTTTACTTTGATTTCTTTATTTTATTAAAAAAAATTGATAATCTTTGACCTTATCATCCCTATTGCTAGGCTGGGCTGGACAGGAACCAAATTACATAGCCTTCTGCCTATAAAATTATAGTCCGTCAAGAAAGTGAAGAAATTGAAAAGTGGCAACATCGTAGTGTCACCCTTGTTTAGGGTTCCGTACCCAAAGGGTAAAAACGGGACCCTATTACTAAGACTTCGATGTCTGTCCGTCTGTCTGTCTGTGTGTCTCCAGGCTGTAACTCAAGAACCGCTATAGCTAGACTTCTGAAATTTTCACAGATTGTGTCATCTGTTGCCGCTATAACAACAAATACTAAAAACAAAATAAATTAAATATTTAAGGGGGGCTCCCATACAACAAACGTGATTTTTTTTGCTATTTTTTGCTCGATATCAGTAACGGCAATACATAGGCACTTAAAATTTTCACAAAATACTCAGTTTTATTTGTACTTTAATAATTTATAATAATATATAAATAAATGAAATAATCAAGGGGGGTTTCCATACAAAAAACAAATTTTTCTGCGTATTTTTGCGCTATTGCGGTACGGAACCCTTCGTGCGCGAGTGTAACTCGCACTTGGGCGATTTTTATTCTCAGATTGATCTGAAAGGGATGACACTACGATGTTGCCACTTTTTAATTTCTTCACTTTCTTAACAGACTATGGGTAACTTCTCTGATAATAATTAGTGATTACACACACAACACAATAAACTTACAATACGGGAGGAAATATAAAGCTACAATTCTTTTACACTTTATATTAATTAATTCACTCATAATATACTTAACTTACAATAATTTTTGATTGGATCTGGAGTACATCGTACAACCAAGTTTTTTATAACATACTCTCAAAAATTCAGTTCACACAAAACCGAGACAAAACTTTACGGAATATTAATTTTGTATTTAAATATTGAACATTACATGCCACAGCACAGTTTTGTGCAGAGTAAAGGTTGACGGTTAAAATAAGCTTCTGAAAAATGTTCAGTTCCGTTTCGTTGCACTGCACTGTGAACCAATATAACCATAATAATATTAGGTACTAAACATACAGTATGTCAAGAAAGAGTCGACACTGAATGACTGAACTAAATTCTACAAATAATCACGATCGAATGGTAATTAGCTCCTTGTATTTTCACAGAGAACATTAAATATTAAGAACAACTTTAAATATTAACACTCTGACACATTTATTTCCATTACTAAGGTTTTAGTACTTTTTATGCGATTTAAAAATTGTGTTCGGCGTCTGCTCTTTTTTGACAAGCTGTAGATTATACAATATAAGTACATAGACTATTTACAACCTCGTAATACTAGATTTAAAACTCTCGTGTAATTTATCACTTAAAACTATATAATATAAATAAAAAAATAAGGAGATTTGTAACTACACATTATTACATTATTAAAATTCCTTAAAAAATAAACAGTAATTTTGAACACAAGTGTACGAACAATAATAAAACAAGATAAAAGCTAAATTAACCATGAACCATCCTAAACTAATAAAGTTATGATTTAATACTGTCAAATGTGACGAAGCTCCACTTGTTTTCAATGCTAGCGCCGACGCCAGTGGATTTGCTCGCGAAAACATCATTGTACTTCTGAAGAGTAGACAACACGGTGGCCTGCGTCACCTCTGGAGCCATGGACTTGACGTACGACACCAGGTAGTCCAGGGAAGCGCCTAGCGGGTGAACCATGAGGAAAGCAGTCAGGATACTGATAAGCTTAGCGTCTGACAAGGGTACAATTGCATCTACATTGAGCTTGGTTTCCTTGACAGTTGGAGAAGGTTTTGCCACTTCAGAGCTCGCGGAAGTTATAGTTTCGACCTTGTGCTTTTGCAGGTCCATTGTACCCATCATGTGTGAGTGTGAGTACACCTGAAACGGAGGAATTGAAAATTTAGGGAGCACACACTTGGGCATAAAAAAACTCATGTCGTATCAGAGAAGTTGATTCCTAAGCAGATGGGGGACCTACATAATTTGGTCGATTACGTCAAATCTAGAAGTCAGATCATGAATAGTATTGAATTGACATTAGCCAACCAAATGATGTAAGTCTGTCAGCTGCCTAGGAATGTATTTCCTCTATGCAATGGTACAAACTGAGGAGAATATGCTTTCAGCATTTCAGCAATTAATGCTGAAATGCTGAAAGCATTATACAAACCTCTTTATTTTGCAAGGCCTGTTGGGCGATGAAATGGGCTTTGAATGTCTCGAATTTTCTCTCGGCCTCGTCTTTAGCGAGATACGCCTCATTTTTGTATCCTTCTAACTCATATGTGAGATTCTCGTTCTCTCTCTGAAATTTTAGCAAAAACCGATTATTTATATTTTATCCTACTAATATTATAAAGGCGAAAGTTTGTTTGGATGTATGGATTTGTGGATGTATGGATGTTTGTAACTCTTTCACGCAAAAACTACTGAACGGATTTTAATGAAACTTTACAATAATATAGCTTATACATCAGAATAACACATAGGTAGCCTATGTATATAATTTTAACCGACTTTCAAAATGTTCGTTTTCTTATATTCAATGATTACTCCACCGTTTGTTAACCGATTTTCAAATTTTTTCTTTTGGTATATATGGTATCATCCCAATTTGGTATTATATTCACAAAAGTGGTGATCTGATGAAGGATCCATAAGTAATCGAGGGAACTCCTCAAAACTTATAGGGAAACATGTGGTGACTTCGGTTTCGTGAGAAGTATTCTAAGCATTTTATGCTACCAACAAGTAAGATTTTGCACCGTATACCTGGTATACCGTGGTTCGGAAGGTGCTGAGAGAACTCCTGATTCTTTATAGATACAAGTTTGGGAGTTTCGGCGTTGTTTTAAGAACAGAAAGCATATGCTACTATGCAAATTACATTCATCATCATCATCATCACCACCATATTATACCATTTCATAGTCTTTTAGATCGAGATTCGAGTTTGTCAAGCGATAATTAAAAAAAATCTATACCTACCTAATATTATAAACCTGAAGAGTATGTTTGCTTGAACGCGTCAATCTCAGGAACTACAGGTCCGATTTAAAAACTTATCTCAGTGTTAAATAGATCATTTATCGAGTAAGACTATAGGCTATATTATATTATCACGCTAAGACTAATACAACCGAAGAAACTCAGGAAAATGTGGGAAAAACGGGGGAAATATTTTTATGAGAAAATGTACGGTTTCTGTAAAATTCCTAATTTACGCGGGCGAAGCCGCGCGGGACATCTAGTTTATTTTATTTTATTCCGAAAACTTACAGCCTGCAGAAATTACAGTATGAGTACAATAATAATAGTAGGAAACAAAGCCAATTACAAAGTTTTCGCATTATTTATATAATAGTTTAATTCAATGCAAACAAATACTTTTATTATGAAGCATATCGTGTGCTTAACGTACATAATCTGCAAAATTCATTACCTAATGACAAATACCAACAAATTTTAAGATGCATATCTGAAAAAGGTATATCCAGTCAAATTATCATCTTAACAAAATATACCTTCAAGTCTTCGTATTTTTCCAGAGATACCATATTCTTGCTAGGGCGCTCGATCTCCTCTTCATCAAACATGGCATTAAACTCTTCCTTCAGGTTGTCAAGTTCCTGAAATATTATAAGTACTTTGAGACATTGTTTTCCATTGTGTTTGACTTTTTAATACTTTCATACAAACGGAATTACATTTGAATGAAAGTAAATAATCACGTATCAAATATTATTTCAGATGTCTATTGCATCTTTACCAAGAACCAACTTTAACAGATAATACCGCTAGATATTACATACTTACGACTTCAGTGTAGCCATTAATTTTTCAAACATAATGTAAGTAGTGGCAGTTTTTCATAGCTGGAAAATTGTACCTACCTTTTTGGTCAACATTAAAAAAAAAATCTTATTTGTACCATGTAACTGCAAACTTCTGCTTCAAACTTTACTGGAAAATATAAGTTTTAAAATATCTAGTTACCTCAATTCCTTCAGATATACTTTACCTCAGGATCAAACTACTGTTCACTCCTATGATTTATACTTACATAATATTGTGCCCAAGTAAAATCTTGAACTGTACCACAGCTGCATTTAATGATAATCACACTACAACGCGGCCGCTTCACTCAACATCGCGTGAACGTAAAATCAAATTATTTACCTCGGTCATTTTCATCCACATGTCGATGTTACGGCGTTGCTGCTTCGTGAAGTGATCGGAAACGCGCTGGTGCTTCGCAGCCGAGAGGATTTTGGCCACCGCCTCGACTGCGAACGAGAAAATCTATTGACTTCTCACTGGGGAAGTAACTTGCCGCCATGTAGATTACATGAGACGAGTTAACGAATTGTATTGCATCGCCCAAATATAATATGTTGTAGCATAGACCAGTGATCCGCAAAGTGTGTGCCATGGTGTGGTGGTGCAGGTGGTGGCACACTGGTTTACCGTGGTCAGTTTGTGTGCCCCAGAAAAGGTCATTGTACTTAATGCTAAGTGCCAAAAAAGGGACATGTCAGGACGATCGACGAAGGGGTAGGGGCTCAGAGTAAGCCTGCACACTGATTAATTTGTGGTGCAGTACCTCCAAATATTTTTATTTTCCTAGATGTACCATTGAGGAAATTGATTCATAGGCAGTTCACAGAACCACATAATTTGGTGTGATCATGTCAATTGAATGTTTGAATGCTGCATTTGACATAATGCGACCAAACTATGTAGGACCCTCATCTACACATGAATCAACTTTACATCTTATATTAACTTGGAACACTAAAAATTTGCAGAACACTGGCATAGACTATATTATGACAGTACTGAATAGCACTATGGTCACCTGTCCTACCTTCCACTTCTGTTTTACTTTCACCATAGTTACTAAAATTTATGATGCAGCACATCTCCTCCTAAAATACAAATTCTGCCGATGAGGTCCTAGTATAGGAGATAAGGATATAGGAGTATTTATGGAGTAATATAATAGGTTACTCTTTGGCTGTTTCTCCGGTTGTAGTTTTTCCATCTTCTAATGGCTTACCTCATAATGTTGTTTGTCTGCCTTCATCTGAAATCATATCACTTACCGGCTATTTTAGCTACTTCACTACAATATGTTAACTTACATTGCTTTATAACCACAGTAAACTTTTCTTTCATGGCAGTTTTCATGTTCATGAAATCTTCATCCAACTGCATCTTCTCATTGAACAGTCTACGTATTTGGTTGTTGCTTGCTTGAATCAGAGAATAAAATGAATTTGCATTCTTTTTGTTGCACTCGCCCCGTTCCAACCATGATGCCAAAGTCTAGAAATAAATGTGTCTTGTTTATTTTAATTCTACTTTAGTTTTGTGATAATATGTAACATAAGTTTTTAGAAAAACAATTTTGTAAAGTTTGCTTTGTTGACAAAGAAAACTGTTACTAATAAGTATGGAAATCAAACTTACAGGTGCAACTTTTGGAAATTCACTTTCATTTTTTATTTTGTCTGTAATGGCAGCCAACGCCGAAGTTGTAAAGGGCTCCACTCTCTGAGGTGACTGAGCCCTGTCATGTGAATTTCTTTCATAATCCATTTGATCATCTCGATTCTGAAAAATAATATTATTTATGCGTAACTAAACAGTTTTCATGGCAAAAAAGTTCAGACTTCAAGACATTCAATAATTATAATGTAACATTGGAAACTTAACCAGACTATAAAGTTATAAAAATCCTACTAATATTATAAAGGCGAAAGTTTGTTTGGATGTATGGATGTGTGGATGTTTGTGACTCTTTCACGCAAAAACTACTGAACGGATTTTAATGAAACTTTACAATAATATAGCTTATACATCAGAATAACACATAGGCTACTATTTTAACCGATTTTCGAAATGGAGGAGGCGTTATGTTCGTTTTTTTATCTTCAACGATTACTCCGCTGCTTATTAATCGATTTTCAAAATTTTTCTTTTGATATTATATAGGGTATCATCCCAATTTGGTATTATATTCACAAAAGTGGCGATTTGATGAAGGATCCATAAGTAATCGATGGAACTCCTCAAAATTTATGAAAGAAAGAAAAGGGAAACATGTGGTGACTTCAGTTTCGTGAGAAGTATTCTAAGCATATGCTACCAAGTAAGATTTTGTTTTGTACCGAGGTATATCTGGTATAATGTGGTTCGGAAGGTGCTAAGAGAACTCCTGATTCTTTATAAATACAAATTTGGGAGTTTCGGCGTTATTTCAAGAACGGAAAGCATATGCTACTATGCAAATTACATTCATCATCATCATCACTACCATAATATTATACCATGCATCATCCCATGATTATGAGCCTATTATGACCCTGTTATTGGTACTTTTCATAGTATTTTAGATCGAGACTCGAGTTTGTCAAGCGATAATTTAAAAAATCTATCTATACTTAATATTATAAGCCTGAAGAATATGTTTGCTTGAACACGCTAATATCAGGAATTACGGGTCTGATTTAAAAACTTATTTCAGCTCATTTATCGAGTAAGGCTATATATTATCACGCTAGACTAATACGACTGAAGAAACTCAGGAAAATGTGGGAAAAACGGGGGAAATATTAGAAAGGGTTTATCTCACGAACTACTATAGACTAGACCACGTGAAGGGAGTATAGCTATTTTTTTATGCGAAAATGTACGGTTTCTGTAAAATTCCTAATTTACGCGGGCGAAGCCGCGCGGGACATCTAGTATAATTATAATAATGATGACAAAATATAAAATGATTAAAGAAGAAACCTTTTTTTTGGACTTTTATATACTCACCAAAGCATAATCAATGAACATAGTTGTAGCCTCTCTGTCCACTTGATCATGGAATCTAAATCTGTACCCAGAGACGCTGAAGCTCTGCTCGACACTCTCTTGCCTCTCAAATCGCACATGAAACACCCCACGTCGGGCTGTTTTGATCTCTGTCACATCACCAAACCTCTGGAAAATTTCATTGAGAGTCTCCTCAGTTATGTTGTGTGGTAGCCCGCCAACAAATATGGTGCGACAGCCATTCGGTCTCTGACGTCTCGCCGGTGTGGATACTCCGGGTATGGGTGGCAGGAATATACCACCTGATGTGTATATAGGTTGGTTTGACATCTGCTGGCTGGGCATTATTTGCTGATTCATCATCATCATGTTCTGATCAATTTGTGGATTCATCATCATCATATTCTGTGCTATATTTGGCATCATATTCATTGCTGCCAATCCATGGATTGCAGAGTCTGTGGGCTGATGGCCAACCATGTTCATAAAGGGCATTATACCTGATAAAAAGATTTTGTTGAATACATAATATAAAAAAATTATTCTATGCCTAAAACCTCATGATGTAAGCAAAAAATATTTTATAGCAATATTCCTAAATACCTGGCATAGGTTGACCAGACATAGGCATCATCTGCACTCCAATAACTGACTGATTTAACTGAGGTTCATTTGCATCTCCCCACTTAGTGCGTCTCTCTCTACTCCTTCTCTCCCGCCTCCCCCTGTCGTGTCTATCTCTATCATGTCTTTCCCTTGAACGGGATCGCCTTCTCTCTAGAAATACAAGAAAAATTTGCTTCACACAATAAGAATAACAATGTATTATAAAACACAAATAATTATTATCAAAGATTTTTTAATATACTTTATAATGATCACGGAGCTAACTTTGTATAATTAGCTCCGTGACAATGTTAATCATTAAGTACCAGTTACAGTCAAAATAGATTGCAAAGAGTAAAAAGTAAAATGTAAAAGTAATGCTGTAGCAAGATTAGCACATTATAGTGTTCACCTGCAACATTTCTGTCTCTTTCCCTGCGATTCGTTTGGTCTCGCGCCCGTTGGTTTCTCTGATTGTGTGAGCTGCTTACGTCCTCCTGGCTGTCAGCTTCGGCCAATACATTTTGAGCGCCCATCCCTTCATCCGGAGCTATAGGCCCTATCAAGGGCATAGGTGGCGGATTCATGGGGGGCACATTCAATAATGGTTGATGTCTTCTCATTGTATTTGATTGCACAATGCTCAACAACAGTACACGGGTACCCTTGTTGTTTTTCTAAGATAAAAAAAAATGTCTCTACTGAGTTAAGGTAGGCAAAAGATGCGTTTTAATATAAATTATAGAAAAATTCAGGACATCCCGACCTAAAACACTTTTGTCCTTTGTCTTGAGATTTTACACTGTTTTACACAACAACGCAAAACAGAAAACTAGTGATGGGACTCGAATCACATTTGATTCGAATCATGACATTTATATCTCGATTCGAGTCAGTTTTTAAATTGGTTCGAACCATAAACTTATATTATACTGTCGTATAGACCACCTGACAACCCGAAAATGCGTGACCATTTTTGATCTGTCAATGTGTGCGTGTATATTTTACTATCGATAGTATAGTATTTTGCTATCGATAGTTTAGTCCGTTCGAGTTATTAGTTTCTATAAGAAATAAATAATATGCAACTTTGACAGATTTTGTATTTCAAATTAGCTATCATAAATTTTAATTGGCAAAAAAGGTAACGATTGAAAAGTAACATTTTCGTTTGGAATGATTTTTCAATCGTCATTCGTCGGATATGTTATGACTTATGACATGAGGTTCTTATAGGGGTAAATAATAATATACACATAACACATTATAAAGTTACTTATTTATTACTCAGGTAAAATCTATCTGGTAAATCAGCCCTTACATTGCTGCATTGACAAGTAAACGTTGAAATTAAACAACACACATAGTATATTATATTTTATTCTTAAATTAAATACATATCATAAAATATCATAATACTTTTGGGAGTGTCTCCGCTGCCGGCGCCGGCTCCCAAAAATATCAGTAATGGGAACTACGGTAAGTATACTGCCGGCAGCCAAGATATAAAACAACAACTGCCGGCGCTGGCACTTAAAATGGGAGCCGGTGATAATGCGTAAAGCGCTAGGTTCCAGTGCCGATACACAAATTTGAAAAAGAAATTATAATTATAATCTCAATTTATATATTCGACTTCGAAGGTGAAGGTTTGGTACCTATTTGTTCGGCTGTGGATATTTTAGTTTTTGTGATGCATTTTCTTACCTTACCTATCTATCTTAGCTATCTTTTTTCAGCTACCAAAAAGTAAGATTTTGCACCACAGCTACAGTTATAAACTCCGTGGTATACTTCCGAAGGTACTGAACAGAACTTCAGATTCCTTATACATGTTAGAGAGTTTCAGCGTTGTATAAAGAAGCAAAGATATTGTCTTTAAATGCTACTATACAGATCACATTTATCAGCATGTTCATCATCACCACCATTAACCCATCCAAGATTCAAGCCCCATACGAGCACCGGTGATCGCGACAACAATAGAATACAATAGCATTCCCGAGAATCCCCGATCGAAGGATTCAAATAATTAGGCATCCTTACAATTATTATGACCTTATTATTTGTACTTTTCATAGTCATTTAGCTCAAGTCTGATGTTTTTGATCATTATTCTGTTTGACAAGCGATGTTTGCCGAATAGGCACCGGCAGCCTGTTCGGCAAACATTGCGTGACTTCGGCAAACTTCGGAGTTCGGAAAAAGGCGCCGGCAGTCATTTTGGCAACCGGCGCCGGAAGCGGAGGCACTCCCTAATACTTTTTATTACAATCATTTTTAACCGACTTTAAGGAGGAGGTTAGACGTTCGGCTGTGGATATAATATTTTTTATGTATGTTCAACGATTACTCCGCCGTTTGTGAACCGATTTGAAGGTAAAGACAATAGTAATATTATACTTAAATGAACTAAAAGTATTAAATAATCCTTATTCTGTATTCAGTATTTCTGTTCTCAATCTTCATAATTTTGAAGTCGGTACCAGTCCTATTAAGTATAATATAAAAATAAATAAATAAATAAAGCCTTTATTTCCGGACCAGCTACAAGTTTCGGTTATACATTATTTAAAAACTATTTATAGTATATCGCGACGGTCGGTGTGTCTTACGACAAAGGCCTCCTCCAGATCCTTCCACTGCTTTCTATCGGATGCAATTCTTAGCCATAGCGGGCCCAAGGTTAGCTTTAGGTCATTCTCCCATCTAAGTACTTTACGGCCTCGGCTCCTGAAACCGTCTCTCGGGATCCAGGTTGTTACCTGTTTACTCCATTTTTAGTTTTTACATCGAAGCATGTGCCCGGTCTATCTCCATTTGAGTTGATCAACACGCCGTAGTATGTCTGTTAGTTTTGTTTTATTTCTTATGTTAATATTACTAATTTTATCCTTTAATTTTACCCCTAGCATGCTCCTCTCCATGGCTTTTTGACATTTCGCTAGTTTATCCCTGTGTTTTTTAGTTAGCGCCCAGGTTTCGCATCCATATGTAATGCAAGGGAGAATGCAGGTATCAAAAGTTTTTTTCTTTATTTGCATACCCAGTTCTTTACTCCTCATTATTTATTTTAGAGCCCAAATTTTTTTCCATCCGGTTGTAATTCTCTTGTTAATTTCCTTAGACATCTGGTCTACAGGTGATATGATTTGGCCCAGGTAAACGAACTCCTTTACGTATTCTAGATTTTTGTTCTCGATGATTATGTCAACTTCAGTTGAGTTAGTCATTAATTTCGTTTTTTCATCGTTCATTGTTAGTCCTACATTTCTGCTATTTTCCACCAGCATTTGTATCATTTTTTCCAGCTGTTTTGGGTTTTCTTCCATTATGACCAGATCGTCAGCAAATCTTAGATGGTTCAGTCTAGATCCGTTTATGTTTAGACCTAGTTTTTCCCAATCTAGCTTTCTAAAAATTTGTTCTAGCACGGCCGAGAATAGTTTCGGTGATAACGGATCACCTTGTCTGACTCCTCTGTTGATAGGAAAAGCACACCCGACGGTTTCTAATTTGAATCTGGCTGCGCTTTGGATGTAAAGATTTTTAATGATGTCCACATAAGTCACTTCTACTCCTTGTTCTAAAAGACTCTGCCAGACTGCTTCGTGCTGAAGACTTTGGAGAAGTCGATGAAAGCTAGATAAATTTTCATATTGTACTCTCTGTATTTCTGTAATATTTGTGTTATGGTGTGTATGTCGTCAATAGTGCTAAAGTTTTTTCTAAAGCCAGCCTGTTCAATTGGTTGGTTCTCGTCTAATTTTTTGGAAATCCTATCTAGAATTACCTTTCCGAAAATTTTGTACACATTCGATATCAGAGATATGGGTCTATAGTTCCCGATGTCATCTTTTGTCCCCTTCTTATAAATTAATATTATGTGTGATTCGGACCACTGTCTTGGAATAGTGCCTGTGGTTAGTATCTCGTTAAACAGCATTGCAAGTATCGGGCTTATATACTCGATTGACCCGCGCATTAGCTCATTTGGGATTTTGACCGGACCGGGTGTTTTGTCAGTTTTTTGACTTTTAATAGCTTTCATAACCTCCGAATTGAATATTTCTGGAATAAATTCTTTTTCTTTGGTGTTGATATCATGGAATGGTGATTTCTCTTGTGATCCATTATTTTCTTGTGTTGAGTATAAGGTTCGGAAATAGTCTGTTGCTAAGTTTAGGATTTTAGGTCTTGTTGTGGTTAATGACTCCTTAGTTTTCAGTTTCGGTATCCATTAATTTCCATTTTCGCGAAGTTTCTTCAGAGCTTGGCGTGTACCCCCTGTTTTATTGATATGATATTCTAGGGTCTTCTTTCTATGCGTTTCCCTGTCCTTCCTCATGTTTTCGCGTATCTTTTTGCTAAGTTTTTCTATCAGTTTAATGTTCTCCTTTCTGCACTTTTTTGCTATTATGGCTTTTCTGTCTTCTATTAGTTTTAAAGTGTCTTTCGTTAACCAGGGTTTTTTGGTGGTTGCCCTTTGGCTGTTTGTAAACTCTTTAAGTTTGTGCTCTATTTCGTTATACTTTTCGCTTAGGTTTTTATTGTGTCTTCTCTTCCTTCCTTAATGGCGTAGAGCATCCGTTTCCGGTTATTTGTCATTAATTTTGGTCTAGGGTTTTTTTGGCTGGACTTGGAGAGGCAGCTTCGAACCATTCGATGATTAGTATTGAAGTTAAAATTTTGTATAACCCCAGTGTCCGTTAACGACCGAGATTTATTTGTTGTTATAAAGTCAATTTCGTTTTTAACCTTACCATCTGGGGATACCCAAGTCCATTTAGTTTTGTGTTTTTTGCGAAACATAGAGTTTAGCAGCTTTAAATCATGTTCTAGTAGGAATTCTATCAGCCGTTCACCATTTTTACTCCTTTTACCGCTTCCAAACTCACCTAGTATCCTTTCCTCGCCTTTATTACGTACATTACTATTAGGTTGTTTTCGTCGTATTTTGCAGTGATGTCACTAAAAGTCATCGGTTTCTAGTTGAGTGGCTTTTTCTGTCGGTGAATAAATTTGTATTACTGTCCAATTTCTTGCAAATTCGGATAAGTTGATATGAATTACTGCTATTCTGTCAGATATACCTTCAAATCCTACGATTCTATTTTTTAATTTGCTTTTTACTAAAAATCCTACTCCTCTCTGACCAGCAGTTTCTCCTTTATAGTACATAATGTAGTTCCTTTTTTCCTCTATTCCCTCTCCCATTCTTCGCATTTCACTTATTCCCAGTATATCCCATTTTACCGTTTCTAGGGCTAGCTCCAGTTCTTGTAGACTTTCCGTTGTTCTTAGGGTTCTAGTATTTAATGTACATATATAAAGGCAGTCAGTACTTTGTTTTTGTTTGATTTTGTTGGGGTTCGTCTTTTTCTCATAGTTCTGGGGTTTTTGGATTTTTTGTTGCAGGTGGAGGCTTCTTGGAGGGTTGTGGTCCGCTTCCCCCATGGTGACCAGCCGGCTTGGGGTGCATCTTACAAAAGTTAGTTTTGGTATTGCAGTTTTGGTATTCGTTATGTTTCGGTTCCGGATCTCAGTTAGTTTTTTGGCAGCTCGGATAACGAATGCGATCTGTCTCGTGTCACGTAGTTGAGAAGATTTGGTCTCGAAATTTCGCGTCATGTTGTGGCTGGAGATTGGGGAGATTTGTCGTGTTTGGTATTTACTTTCTTCTGCGTAGAGGGATGGCGTGGGCTAGTGTCTTCTCTTTTCCTTTTTTCGCGAACGTTTTCACGTTGTTTCTTAACTATTAGTTTATCATAATTTAAATATGCCCAGTTTCCCTTTTTTCTTGTTTCTTCTAGTTGTGGTTGTAGGTGCTTTCTACGTTCAATCACTTCTTTTGGGAAGTCCTCCTTTATGTATATGCCGGGTGGTAATTTAGTTTTGTTTTTCAGGATTGTGTGTTTTTTCCATATTGATGTGATGTCAACAACTGGTCGGTTTTCGTTACTACGCTTCCCAATTCTGTATATATTGTTTACCTCATAGTTTTCAAATTTCGTTCCCGATTTTAATATTATATCCTTCACGTGGTCTACAAGCTCGGCTTCAGATTTACCCTTCTCCTCGACTCCAAAGAAGATTAGATTAGATTTTCTTTTATCTTTTTCTGCTGTATATAAGTATAATATAAGTTGCACTTATACCTATTCTGTCTATTATATTATTGAAAGCTGCATTCAATGAGTATTAGATTCAAGTGACTGATCTGTGAAACCTTGATTTTATACTAGGTATGTCAAAAGATAACTATTACTTAAAAATAATCGTTAAAATAAGATAATAATATGTCCTTTTTAAGGTGATAAATATAAAGGTAAATGATTTTTATTTTAGTTTTATGTTATTGTAAAATATCGATAAGCATATCGATAAATTTGATTCAAGTACTAGCGTATATATAAAAAATTTTAATGAAAAATTTTTCTTCAAAATTTGTGTAATATAAGAACAATAGTAACTTTAGTTACGCAAAATATGAAAGTAAAAGGGAGGATTCACAATATTTTATTTGAAATAGAGAGCTAAAGACATCGTAGCAATTAGGACATGAAGATTAATTACGGGTGAAATGTATATTTTTCAGGATTATTCCTATGATTTACACTGCAATCACTCACAGCACAAGTTATTATTGTTATATATAATAGTATTTGTTGAAAAAAAAACATACGATTTAAATAATAAATTGCAAATACCGAAAGGGTATAAAAACGATTGACAACTTTTGACGACCTGTCAAATAATCTTGTTATAATTCCATAAAGGATTTTCTTCTCTCTCGCACTCTTTGTTGGTCTATGCATTATAAGTTTATGGGTTCGAACATAATTTGATTCGAATTGTCGAGTTGATTCGAATCCAAGAGCTGATTTGAATTCACGAGCTGATTCGATTCCAAGAGCTGATTCGTATCACGTCAATGCAACGCCCCGCGAAAGATTAGTACGAGGATAGATATCTATCTTTAACTGTAGATACGTTATTGAAAACGGCCGTAAGGTGCTAGCTTTCCGCACCCGTTGGCTACCACGTGATATAGTTCCCAGCAGTGGAATAAAAGAAGTAGCTTATGTCCTTTCCAAAGGTCTATACTAACTCCTATCGAAAACGATTCAGTGGCTTAAGCGTAAAAGCATAGCAGACATAGACAGAATGATAAATGGACAGCTTCATTTCTTTGTAGTTATGTCTTTCTGTATGATTATTGATTTAAATCGTGATTCGAATCAAGGATTTTATTTGAATCAACAATCTATTCGAATTAAAGATTTGATTCGAATCAACAGTCTATCGTGATTCGAATCAACCTTTGATTCGCAAAGGTTGATTCGAATCACGATTCGATTATTTTCGTGGTGATTCGAATGGATTCGAATACTCAATTTTGATTCGAGTCCCATCACTACACCACTTGACACTTATGCCGTGTTCGTTTCATTTTTAATTCGCAGTTTGGCTGCTGACTGTCAACTTCATAATTGAGTGTCATGTTCAATCATAGATAAAGTATTATAGTCATAGATGTAGTCTTACGGCCATTCCCAATGTTTGATCTATCTCTGGTTTTGCCCTACTAGAGATAGGAATAGCTCACAATTGACATAAAATATATGTCTTTAATGTCTAATGTGAGCTATTCCTATCTCTAGTAGGGCAAAACCAGAGATAGATCAAATATTGGGAACGGCCGATTAGCCCGTCATCGCGTGGCCATTTTGTGCTTTTTTTCATACAAGTAGTGGGCGTTTATTTTCTTGAATATTTCTATTTGTCGATTATTTCGAAGCACATTATGATACAGGAAAGAAAGTCAATTATTGCATGATATCGATTAACTATAGTTCAAGTGATTAGAATCCGTAAACACTCGTAAAAAGCTATGCAATTTTTATAGCCAAATTATTAATTGATGTGACATTTTTAGCACTAATGCCTTACATAGCACGAATAAGGGATTAATAAACTTATAAATTATCTTTTTAGCTTACAAAAATACCGATTGAAAAGTCCAAAAAACTTTGTTCAAAACTTACGTATTTAATGTTAAATCCACGTGTTTGAGACATTCTTTGACCATTCTTATGGTTTATTATTTAGCGGAACCACAGAACTCAACAATATCTAGCATTAAATGTTCACTAAAAACCTTTATTAATACTTTTATTACATGAAATATGCAGACCGACTCCTTTGTTATGTCCTACTAAGTAGGACATAACATTACACGCTTTTGACGCTTATACACCGATATAAGGCTCTCTCCAGTGTATAGTACCTCAATGTGTTCAATAAAATACCAATGAACTTCTCCGCGTCAACATAGTATAATAATTAATAACAAAGATGGATAGTCCGCCTCCTATATAACCTCCTCCTTTGGAAGTCGGTTAAAAAGTAGCCTAAGTTACACCTTACTACATCAGCTATCTACTTAAAATAGTCCCGGCAAAATAGCTCCAGCCGTTTCAGAGATTAGCCGGAACAAACAGACAGACAGACAGACATACAGACAAAAATTTTAAAAAATGTTGTTTTGGTGTATGTACCCTACATACATTCATATGCATGTAGTAAAAAACAGTTATTTCAATATTACAAACAGACACTCCAAGTTTATTTACATGTATGGAGTATAGATATGTATAGATATAATTGGAATCTCGAAATCAGCTCCAACGATTTTCATGAAATTTAGTATATTGGGGGTTTCGGGGGCGATAAATCGATCTAGCTAGGAATCATTTTCAGAAAATGTCTTTTTATTCGTGTTTTATCGATAATCGATAAACTGAAAAATATGACTCTTCCTGACATCTATTGGCGAATAATAATACTATTTTCTGAGCAACTAATTGTTTTTTACGACCAGCAGATGGCGTTATTAAGTAACACGAAGTCAATGAGTGTTTACTATACCTCGAGGCACCTCGAGGGGTCGCGAGGTGCCGCGAGCACTTTCCATTGATGGACGGGCGGTGCACAGTGGATCGAAAATCGAGAATCATAGACATAAGAACTTGAATTTCCAGATGTCTTTTTTTGGGCTGAAATATGGTCTCCTAGTTGTTATTACATAATAAAATGTAAAAAGACTCATCTACGTGTAAATTGGGCCTAGGAGTTCTCTAAGATAAGATAGATTGATTATTATTATACCAAGTGATAATATTATTAAGTAAACATAATATTCTAACGTATTAAAAACTATAAACAAAAACATAATAACTAATAAGTATGATTAGTTATATGTTACTGTAACGTGCTAGGGTTCGAGGATTTGGAGAGAAAGACTTGCTGACTCTCTTGAAGACTTTATTCACTAACACTAGCTCACCCAAATCACACTAGGTCACAACACTTAGCACTAAGTCCAAAACACTAAGCACTATCACTGTCCTAGGTCGTAGCCAAGTCACAGGTTTCACTGGTTCACTCACTATTGATCACTTGTGTTCACTCCGAAGTCGTCCCCAAGATCGCTCAGACTAAACTGAATTGCCGCGCCGTCTACCTGCGGCTTTTTATATGGCGAGACGAATTCCAGAAAGTTCCCGATACACGTAAACAAGTAAACAAATGTCGGAACTTTCTAGGAGGCTCGAGCATGTACTACAATAAACATAAACAACTAAACACGTAAACACGTAAACAAAATAAACCGGTAAACACGTAAACAAGACACTTCTAGAAAGTTCGAGCACAGTCTATTCGAGTATGTATGTACTAGCGCACCTAACGCCATCTCGTACTGAGTAGGGCATTTATGTTGCCTGTGTTCCCTCGGTAAGTTTTGCTGGTCTGTCGCTAGATGGCACTACGTGTCCGTATACCATGTACCGTAACATTACAATGAAGTAAAAAATAAAACGCCATCTGTTGAATCGTATTAGAACTAAAATGTTCATTGCATCGATATATTTCTGGATTTTTTATAATATTACGCATAAAATATATTTAAGATTTTTGAAATTTTATTTTAATACACATCCAAGACCCAGGAACATTGAAAACTTTTTGTTCCGCCTGCGGGACTCGAACCCAGGACCCCCGGGATGAGCGCTGGCCACGCGCAATGCGAATTCATTTTCATCGATATTTTCATGGAAATAAGATATTTTCCCGCATCAAAATGTAGCATATGTCCTTTCTTAGACTCTTGAATAACTGTGTACAAAATTTCATTGCAATCGGTTCAGTAGTTTTGGCGTAAAAGCGAGACAGACAGACAGACAGACAGAGATACTTTCGCATTTATAATATTAGTATGGATAGTATGGATTGTGACTTTTCACCTTGCCAAGTACCAACGCAGTACGTAAGTGTGTAGGTAAGCATTTTTTGTGCTGAATAGCAGGTCAAGTAGTGTGTAATGTGTAAGCATGGTTATTTAAATAATTATGTGGGTTTAACAATAAAATAATAAAAAATCTTGCAATCACAGCGGTTTCATTGACGGTGGACGGTTGAAATGTTTAAAACAAGGCCAACTACGCAGAATTTATTTATATATGTATAAAATAATAATGCCCAAGTGTGTGCGCAGCACACAAAAGCACTCTTTCTTGCTTTACTCTCATAAGTCATATGCTCATAAGTCATAACCGATTAGGACTGATGACAGATCACAGATGACCGACACGACTCGAGACGACGCGACTGGTGAGAGATCAGACGAACCGACTTTCTACATATTATTATTGTCAGTAATCAGCTGGTGATTTAACACGTGGGGGAGCCATGCTTCGGCACGAATGGGCCGACTCGACCGGAGAAATACCACGTTCTCACAGAAAACCGGCGTAGAACAGCGCTTGCGCTGTGTTTCGCCGAGAGAGTGAGTTTACCGGAGGCCCAATCCCCTACCCTATTCCCTTCCCTACCCTACCCTACCGTCCCCTATTACCCTATTCCCTCTTAAAAGGCCGGCAACGCACCTGCAGCTCTTCTGATGCTGCAGTGTCCATGGGCGACGGAAGTTGCTTTCCATCAGGTGACCCGTTTGCTTGTTTGCCCCCTTATTTTATTTGCCCACAGAGGTTAGGAACTTAGGTTAGAACTTAGAACGAATAACAACAAAGGCTGTCGCTAAACTCGCGGATTTCTTGATGTTTCGTGGTTTCGGCATGCTGCATGATCGGTGGTAATAAAACCACCTTGAACCTTCCGTCAAGTTTTACTGGGTAGAACTGCAATCTCTTCAGACTCAGCGAGTCTACATAATTATCCGGAACCCCTGATTCTCCGCGGAATGCGGATACACGCCGATTAGGCTGTAATGGATGTAATAAGCCTGAGGGTATACCTTCGTTTAGGCCTTGATTACAGGCTCTACCGAGTCGAGTGGCGAGACAGTGCCCTCTCGGCACCTCTCGGTGCTTTCGGCCAATTTAATTGGCTGAGGCCCGACCCAGTTTCCCAGGCCCGGATCTACGTTTTAAAAAGGGGGGAGCAAAATCCCAATTTGCCGCCCTCCAAGCAAAAATAGGTAATAATTGTCATGGTCACATAGGTTTTAACCGCAGAACGAGTTCTACGAAACTTTGTTGAATTGAAGTGGCGGTAGTGAGAAGTCACGCCGAGGTCCCTGGCAACAAGGGACGCCTCCAAGTCTTTTAGCAACAGATAGAATTCTACGAAGCAACGTTGACGGTGCACGCGGTGGTGAAGAAAGCAGCAAAAGATTGGGAGGTGGCCTCCGGCCGCCCCCCAATCTTTGCCGCCCGGGGCAAGTGCACCCTTTCGCCCCCCCCCCCCCTCCGGATCCGGGCCTGAACTTTCCAGTCTACGGTCTCTAGGCTCGAAGATCGTAGACAGTAACTAAGTAGCTCTAGCCACAGAATACATACGACAATTAGTACCTTGTGCTCTAGCTCACTGGAATGCGAGCTCTCATCATTCATAGAACCTGTCTTAGCAGCTATATCAATCAATATCACATAAAATTAATTACCCAACCGGTTATAATGGCGATAACGGATTTATATACTTAGTTTAATATTTGTCGCAATTTGCCGTAAGAACTTTTTATAATGATTTTAGTATATAAAACCGTGAGAATTATGTTCATACGCATATAAATATTCAATATGCATTATGCATATTAAAGTGCTCACTGCAGCTTCAACTTCAAATGCTGATTTAGATGAAATTTTAACTACCTACAAGAGAGGTGAAATGAGTAATCGTTTTTACGTAACGCGAAATTTATACGTGGGAGAGCCATGCTTCGGCACGAATGGGCCGGCTCGACCGGATAAATACCGCGTTCTCACAGAAAACCGGCGTGAAACAGCGCTTGCGCTGTGTTTCGCCGAGTGAGTGAGTTTACCGGAGGCCCAATCCCCTAACCTCTACCCTATTCCCTTCCCTACCCTCAACTATTCCCTTCCCTTCCCCTCCCTACCCTCCCCTATTACCCTATTCCCTCTTAAAAGGTCGGCAACGCACTTGCAGCTCTTCTGATGCTGCGAGTGTCCATGGGCGACGGAAGTTGCTTTCCATTAGGTGACCCGTTTGTTCGTTTGCCCCCTTATTTCATAAAAAAAAAATCGGACGCACCCTAATGCTTAACAATGATGGATGAGGACTTATAAGGGGCCGATTTTAACTTTTACTTACCTAAAGAATAAATAAGATAATGCTTAGTTGTACTTAATTATTGTAATTGGGGTAACCCGTTTTAAATAAGTACTTTAATAAATAAATATAAATAATAAAGACACTGTCATTTTTTTATAAAATTCCAGTCATAAAGGACAATATTATTAAAATTATGAAAAAAAAAACTAGAGCTGAGGTACAGAATGTACTTAGGTACAGAATTTTAGCTGAAACCAGAGCTGAGGTACAGAATGTACTTAGGTACATATGACACAGGAAGCTCACTTTCTGAATTACTGACCGCGTCAGAAATCAGAATGCCTTCTGTGTGAGTTGTGACAACATAGAGAACGCAGAACTGACCGCTTCAACGCTTGACCACGTGAATGCTCTCTATCTGATAGATCCCTTTGAGCTTCCTAATAAAATGAATACTTATAGTAACGAGTCATTAAATTTTAAAAACAATGTGATATTGTTTTGCTTGAGTGGCGCGGGCCGCGGCGGGATCGAATATCAAGACGTGATCGGCGATTCGAACGCGGCTGATGAAATCCACATGTGCGCTGGCGTGTGTCCGGTGTGGCCAGCCTTCGTTTATGTTTCACCAGGATTTAGGCAAATATTGTACGGGATAGAGCTTTCAGCTATATAACGTAGCTTAGCAATAGCAACTAACAAGTCAAAAAAAATTCAATGTGAAAATTTTTTTTAACGATAAACAAGCCTTGGGCTAAATAAGCAATGTTTTTAAATTTTTTAAAAATTAAAAGTCATCAATACCTTTGTTTGAGACATTATATTTATTAAACCACATTTAAATTTTAATTAAAGCGGGACAAACAAAAATTGTTACTGCATAAGACTTAAGACTGTATCGGAAAACATTTTGGAGTCTTCTTTATGATGACGAATGAGATATTAGGTAAGTACCTTGTAGCAAATAAAAAAAATTTTTTAAGTTGCCCGGTTGTAGAGACTTGATGGAGACATCCTTATTCCCTACTATCACAGTAATTTAAGCTAAACGCTAAAAGTAATTTAAGTAATTAAAGTAAACTAAACAAATGAACGACAAAACTTAAAGTTGTAATAAAATAATACTCTATCAAAGCTCTTATTAAGCTACATTGTGGGGAAAATGAATAAATTACCCTGCCACACCAAATAGAGTTCTCCCACAGTGACAGTAGTTTGTAACTTTGTACATAAACCGGCTTGGTTTTTTGTACGGACTACTCGTGTTTCGGACCTGTGTGAAGTGCGCTGTGAAATAATTTTTTAATACGAAATCAAACAAATAACAAATAAATATTAAAATGGCTTGTCCAATGAGGTAAGTTTTTATTTTATTTTTTATAGTGTCTATTCGCATTTCGCCTGATGGAAAGTATTTTAACACTACCTATTGTATTGGTATTCGATATTAGGACATTTTATTAGTAGCAGTTTTTTTATTAAACGATTTAAAGTAATTTAAGTACTTAATTAATATTTTTTTTATGAAATAAGGGGGCAAACGAGTAAACAGGTCACCTGATGGAAAGCAACTTCCGTCGCCCATGGACACTCTCAGCATCAGAAGAGCTGCAGGTGCGTTGCCGGCCTTTTAAGAGGGAATAGGGTAGAGTAGGGAAGGGAATAGGGTAGGGGATTGGGCCTCCGGCAAACTCATTCACTCGGCGAAACACAGCGCAAGCCGGTTTTCTGTGAGAACGTGGTATTTCTCTGGTCGAGCCGGCCCATTCGTGCCGAAGCATGGCTCCCACGTCTAGGGTTCCGTACCCAAAGGGTAAAAACGGGACCCTATTACTAAGACTTTGATGTCTGTCCGTCTGTCTGACTGTATGTCTTCAGGCTGTAACTCAAGAACCGCTATTATAGCTAGACTTTTGAAATTTTCACAGATTGTGTATATCTGTTGCCGCTATAACAACAAATACTAAAAACAAAATAAATTAAATATTCAAGAGATAGGTACTCAGTTTTATTTATTCATTAATAATTTATAATAAAATTTAAATAAATGAATTAATTAAGGGGGGCTTACAAAAAACAAAATTTTCAGCCTATTCTTGTTCTATTGTGGTACGGAACCCTTCGTGCGCGTGTCCAACTTGCACGGCCGATTTTTTAGTAAGTAGCTATTTGTTGTTATAGCGGCAACAGAATAAGCGGCGGTACATAATCTGTGAAATTTTCAGAAGTCTAGCTATAGCGGTTCTTGAGATACAGCCTGGAGACAGACAGACGGACAGACAGACAGACGGACGGACAGACAGACATCGAAGTCTTAGTAATAGGGTTCCGTTTTTACCCTTTGGGTACGGAACCCTAAAATATATCAAAAGTTAACAGTCTTATTTGCAAAATTCACTACGAAATGTTCTTTCGATCTTTCGCTTAATATGATCGTGAAAGAAGATGCAGGTGTTGGTGAAATTAGGAGCTGCTTAGGTACGGAGTACTATAATTATAATAGGCATGATGACTATTTTTTTTTCTTATCGGTAATTAAAAGACACTTAAAAAATAGAAACATCGTTGAAAGAATTACTCTGATAGCTTAAAAATTCACCAAGATATGACAACTCAAATATCTCATAAAAAAGTCCTTCCCGAAACGCTCCATACAAAGTGCTACGAAAGTATGACGTCAGTCTTTCGTAGTTTGTACGCATCGGGAGACAACTTTGTTCGACAGGTATATTAAATATTGCGTTTATGAAAGTGGTTTCATAACAAAAGTTGCTTTTAATTGCATAAGTTATCGAATTGTATACAAATATTAAGAAATTTAATTGAAAAAATAATCGACTCGAATATCCAACCATGATGGCGCATAACAAAAAAAATGCAAACGCTATCAAGCTGAAATTTTGGGAACACTTATTTTTTACCGTGATTTTTTTATTTTATTAACAAAATTCGCTAATCTTTGACCTTGTCATCATCCCTATTATATTCTGTGGCTTAGGCTAGGAAAACTTGGACTAGCCTAAAGGTAGAGAATATAGAGCAGCTAGAGATGGTATAAATAAATATTGTAAAAGCGAAGCAAATATTGTAATGGGGAATGTTATTAAAGGGCTTTTGCCATTGAGATGTTTTTAATCGACTTCCAAAAAACGTGGAGGTTATAATATATTCGGCTGTGGAAATGTGTGTGTGTGGATGTGTGTTTTTTGTTTTTTTTTTTTATTATTTTTGCGGTTAAGTATCTTACTTCTGACAAAATTGCCAGTTATCACTCCCTTGGCCTTTGGCGGACACACCGGGGATAAGTTATAAAACAAAACAAAATAGTCGTAAAAAATCTTTGATGGTTGGAATTAGTTGCAATTTAGTAGTTATGTTATTCTACCTACAATTGTACCTAACCTAAATATCTATACTAATATTATAAAGAGGTAAACTTTGTTTGTTTGTTTGTTTGTTTAATTGTAATGAATAGGCTCAAAAAGTACTGGACCGATTTTAAAAATTCTTTCACCATTCGAAAGCTACACGAGTTTTTTAATTTACGAGTAACATAGGCTACTTTTTATTTTGGAAAATATAGGGTTCCGTAAGATATTTCAGTTTTTCCGAAACAACCAGAAAATTTACTTATTTTGCGTACGCTGCCTAAACTATAAAAGATAGAACCATACAATGTTCTAAGTAAATGTAGATCTTATAAATATCTACAAAAATGTCCGCGACACACTATACCTATCTATGTCAACTGAGGCACAACAACCATTTTTTTATTAAAAAATCTTAATTTCTTTTGGACTACATTTAAACGCATTTATTTTACTCATGCTAACAACCCTTATCAAAATAAATTTTTTCATCTCTAATTACAGTTTATGTAGACAATATTTGGTCTTTGAATGATTAAAATTGGACGTTTGGTTTAGAAGTTATGGCGAAATTAAAATATTGCGATTTACGCCCGTTTCGAAGTGGGCGCTACCAAGGCGGGGGGGTGCGCTCGCGGGAGCGGAGTTTAAATCTATGAGTATTGAACTATTGACTATTGAGTAGTAATAATATATCTATCAGTAGTATCGACGGAGAGCTGACGACCAAATCAGTCATGTAGCTTCAGCTGTATTAAAACTCCGTTAACTACCTACTTACCTAAACAACCCTGTCTGATAATCTGCGTGCTGGCAGGTCGTGGGCGGTGGGTGTAGTAGGGTTGGGTTAAAAATTGGGAAAAATGTAGTTTCAGCGACTTAATAGTGTTTGCGATGATAAATTAATGTACATTTATAATTTTTTCACATGGATAATAAATAATAATGAATAATCGGCCAAGTTCGAGACGGACTCACGCACGTAGGGTTCCGTACTGGTATAGACCGAAAGTAGACAAAAAAAATGTGCTTTTTGTATGGAAGCTCCCCTTAAATATTAACTTTATTTTAATTTTGTTATTAATTATTAAGATACAAATATAATTAAGGATTGTGTAAAAAAATTAAGTAAGTACAGTCTGTCAAGAAAGTGAAGAAATTAAAAAGTGGCAACATCGTAGTGTCATCCCTTTTTTCTTAGATTAATTTGAAAGGGATGACACGACGATGTTGCCACTTTTTACTATACCTATTATCTAGCTGTTACCAATATTGATTACGAGCAAAAAAGGCCAAAAAAGCCAAAAAAATCACGTTTATTATATGGGCCCCCCTTTGATATTAATTTTATTTTGTTTTTAATATTGGTCTTATAGCGGCAACAGACATACATAATCTGTAATCAGAAGTCTATCTTTAGCGGTCCTAGAGAAACAGCGGACAGACGGGCAGACGGACAGACGAAAAAAATCAAAATTGCTGAACATATTTTTTCCATTAATTTTTCATTAACCCACCCACCACTCCCACACCCACCGCCCACGGCCTGCCAGCACGCAGATTATCAGAAATGGTTGTTCAGGGAAGTACCTAGCTAACGGAGTTTTAATAAAGCTGAACCGACATTTTTTTCCCCCACCGCACTACTCCCACATCCACCGTCCACGGGCCACGGCCAGCCAGCACGCAGATTATCAGAAAGGGTTGTTCAGGGAAGTAGCTAACGGAGTTTTAACACAGCTGAAGCCACATGACCGATTTGGTCGCCAGCTCTTAGTCGAGTAGTCGTAGTAGATCTATGAGTAAACAAACAAAGTTTACCTCTTTATAATATTAGTATAGATTAAAAACTACTAAACCGATTTTAATCATTTATTCAGTGAGTGATATAGGCTATATATTTTAACCCGTGCGAAGCCGGGGCGGGTCGCTAGTATATTATAAAGTGTTCGTTCATTATTATCTAATAATAGCACTTTCGCGTTTACCGCTCCGTGGGACTGGGTGGTAAATTACGGCTGTAGGACCATATGCAAGACTTACATTAATTAATAAGATTTTATTATGGCCGTTATCTTAAAGTTGATAAGTAGATGAATATGAATATATCAATTATTTTCCTGAACTTCTATCGGCTGAAATTCCTTCAAAAGACGTCTTGCGTAGTTCCATCTTATCTAATTTTTTTTTCAATAAACTACTTAATAGTTTATTGACCATACAATTTTTGACACTATCAAAATATAAATACTTCTTTTTATTTGTATTTTGATAACGGCGATCCAGTAAAAAACGATAATTTTACGGATTACATAATATTTTAAACCTCAATATCACCAACAACTATTAATATTAACTCTCGAATTAGTATCACGCTCGTATCACGTTACCTCTTTTGATTTTCTTATGAATGAAAGACAAGACATGACATTTTAACAAGCTGTTAACACTAACAGACGTTGGTGAAATTTGGGGTAAGTCATTCAATTTTAGCAATGTTTCGCATTACTGTGCACAGTGTATTTTTTGTCCAAAAAATTGGCCATGCCGTTTTTATTATTTTTATAGGATTTATGATTAGGTATAAATGCAGGACGAGAACACCCGACTGCCCATTTCATATAGAAGAATGCAAATTAGTATTAAAAAAAAAATCTATGGTTTCCAGAAAAAAAGAAACAGTTATAGCTCAAAAGTTTGATATTCTTTTAAAATTTTATTAATTGATCTAAATAGTGTCTAAAAAGCCCTACGATAACGAAAAACATCCAGGCTTTATTTGTTCAAGATAACATTTTTACGACTAATTTTGTAAATTTATGTTTTAATTTTTTTAACGCCATGTCTTTTCATATTTGGATTTGAAACTAAGACTGAAATATTCTTTTTATTGTTACTTATAATTATAACCCAAAAAAAAATGGTATCTAAATGAGGCGGGGCACTGGAGTTATTCAATTTTATATTATTTTGGATAGGGTTGTTACCGTATAGTTGAATAATATTTGAAGTAGGTTTTTATATTATGCTCATTTTTCTAATGAAGTTCATAACTTCAACAAAACAAATGTAAGTCATTTTTAACCCCCGACAAAAAAGAGGGGTGTTATAAGTTTGACGTGTCTGTCTGTCTGTCTGTCTGTCTGTCTGTTTGTCTGTGTGTGTATCTGTCCGTGGCATCGTAGCATCCAAACGGGTGGACCGATTTTGATCTAGTTTTTTTTTGTTTGAAAGCTGACATGATCGAGAGTGTTCTTAGCTATAATTCATCATCATCAGCCTGCTCAGTGCTGGACAATCAGTGTTTATCTGGTTCATGAAAGGCCGTTAGCAACTTGTAGTCGTTTGATGGGTATATTTAATTCGTGACATTTGTGAATATACAATATACGTAATAATAATGGAAAGTTGACCTGGTGCTGCAGCATCACCTGGTAATCAATAGGATTACAATTCTTTTTTTGCCATGTGGCTACGGAACCCTAAAAAGTAAGCTCTTTCAGTGCTCCTACTTTCACAGAGAACTGTTATAATACATTAAGTGACACTTACACACCCTAAACTCGAAAGTGTTTTCACTTTAGTTTAGTGACCATCCATAAAGTACTTCACACTCTTTTCATGACTTTTAGAACCCCCCTTGTCACAGGTGGTCACATTTGTACGTGTAACTAAACTTAGGTGTAACCGTGTGACAAGGAGGGGGAGGAGTCTCTTGTGACTTGTCACACCATCACACCACCTCGTCGTCCTCCTCTTTAGGTGTGTCATACTTTATGGATGGCCCATGTACCTATAGCGGCCACTTTTTTGGAAAGTCTGTACAAAACATATTGGCATCAGGTCCGCAGCAGACGACCCGGCGCAGGCGGGCAACTGCCTGGGCAACGAGGCCGGGATGCTGTACGGCGAGTATCTCATGCTGGACAAGCTGCTGGCCGCGCAGAGGATGCTCAGCGCCGAGTCCGACAAGCCCGTGCATGATGAGCACCTCTTCATTGTCACACATCAAGGTACACATCATAAAGTTAATATACCTAGCGGAATAGAGCAACAATCTCGAGCTGTCACAATGATAATTCAGATCGGCCGGACAATCCGGACTAGATGACGCACATATATTAAACCTGTACCTTATTTGAGCTTGAAACAGCGATAAGACTGTATGAATAAATGTAAAAGATACTGGGAAGTCCTATGTAAAGGAGAGACATAATAAAATGTTAATATAGTTAATATATACATAAATGTAAATCCATTAATGAAAATATTTGAAAGAATTCGTACTAAGAACCATGAATGTTGTAAGGGAATTGTATATACTTAATAAAAATGTAAATCAATTTATTCAATATATAAAAATAAATGTAAATTAATGAAAATAACAGAAAAACAGAAATTGTACCATGAATGTTTTGAAGAAACTATATGTGATAAAACATGTAAAATAAATGTACTAAATATAAAAATAAAAGTTAAATAATAATATACCAAAATCATAAGTGTTACAAAAGAAACTGTAGTAAAAATTAGAATAAATACAATAAGATACTAGAAGGACATAAGATAACATAATGTAAAGTAAAAAATGGTAGTAAATAATAAGTCAAAAAATAATACAAATGTAAAAAGTTAAATTCATGTAAGTAATTGTCCCTTATTATGTAAGGGGGAACAAGCGGTCCCATATAGGGGCCATAAAAAAAAAAAATCTCGAGCTGTCAAACGTAACCGAAATTGGTTTCATCTGTGTGTAAAAATATGTGTACGTATGTCACTTACACAAGCATTATTGAACATGATTTCTATGAGATTAAATTGTCAACGTGCGGCACGTGCCGACTGAACGTCAAAAAAAGAATGCTGCTGTCATGTATCACACGTCTCTTTTTACCACGCAGTGTTACTGATAGTGACATCTCTCTTGCTCAGGCCTTTGTTTCTCTATTCCGCTAGGTAAATTAACTTTATAGTACACACACAAAGTAACACATACATACACACACACAAAGCGACCGACAAGACATACGACGATAGGACGCGCACATGCTCGTCTGTAAATACACAGGTACTTCAGTTAAGTATACTTACTTTATACGTCTGCAGTCGTTGAGATCACTTCCTTAGCGGACGCCCTTTTAATTTGAGTTCCTAACCGAAATTACACTGAGACACTACCAAAAGACATAGCATTCTCCTCTTGGCAGATTTTATAGCAAATTCCCGTTTTTGACAATCTTCCAATTTGCGTACAGTTTTGATTTTTTTGCATAAGTGAGCCTAGGTGACCCAGTTGTTTTATTTATTTATGTAAATTGAAGTTCTTGACTTATGTAAATTGAAGTTACACGAGACACTGATGGGTCTACTAGGCTCATTTACGCCCGTCTAGGTTATTATCTTATATCTTTAAACGAGCAATTCTTGTATATATATATTCTAAATGAGTATATATATAATTGGAATCTCGGAATCGGCTCCAACGATTTTCATGAAATTTAGTATATAGGGGGTTTCGGGGCGATAAATCGATCTAGCTAGGAATCATTTTCAGAAAATGTCTTTTTATTCGTGTTTTATCGATAATCGATAAACTGAAAAATATGACTTTTCCTGACATCTATTGGCGAATAATAATACTATTTTGTTAGCAACTAATTGTTTTAACGACCAGCAGATGGCGTTATTAAGTAACACGAAGTCAATGAGTGTTTGCTATACCGAGCAAAGCTCGGTCATCCAGGTAATGAGTTATGACACAACGAAGAACGATAAAGATATTGTTATAATATTTTGATATCGGATTAGCTTTTACCCAGACGGGCAAGTGGGCCTTAGCTTAATGTCTTCTAAGGCTTATGCACTATCAGCCCCGGATTTGTAAATAGACCGTTACAGGCCACGGCCTAGGTGTGTACATATTTTGTACATGGGGCGGCGAAAATAAATTGCTCTCTCTCATAAAAGATATAAATTCGGCACTGGGCACTTTAATGATAGTAACCATAACTGAACAAGAGCTATAGGTTTTAATCATTTGACGTATTCCAGCATACGAGCTGTGGTTCAAGCAGATAATATTCGAAGTGGACTCCGTGCGGTCGCTACTGGACGTGGAGGGGCTGGACGAGAGCCACACCATGGAGATACTCAAGAGGCTCAACAGAATCGTACTCATATTGAAGGTGAGCCATACCGCCCATACCATAGAGGGTGCAATTAAACCTTCCGGCCAAATTTCGAATTTCGATATATTGATCCTTGAACCCTTTAGCCGCCAAGGTCGGAATAATCCGACAAATATTTTCGTGCCCATTTCGCCAAGGTCGGATATTTATGACCAGTACAACTACTCCCAGTAGTCCAGTTTTTAAAAGTTGGACTACTCAACGTAGGATCGCTAGGAACTAACCATGACGATTTTATAGACGCAGTCCAAAGGCATAGTTTTGACATTATGGCAATAAACGAAACATGGCTAAAGCCAGGAGAGGAGGGACGCGCACCTGTAGTCCCCGGCTATCGGCTCCGTCACCAACCGCGTCCGGCGACCGTTCGCAGCGGCCGAGGTGGTGGTGTAGGCTACCTAAGAGTGGGACTCAAGGCGCGAACCTGGTCGAGCTCAACTAATACGAGATTCGAGTCCGTAGAGCAAATGTGGTTGACACTTAAGTGTAACGGAAAAACAATTGCCATAGGTACCGCGTATCGTCCACCCTGGCTAGAGCCAGACGTCTTCTTCGATGCCCTCTGCGACGCCATGATCGGTCTCAGTACTTGCGATTTCTACGTCTTGCTGGGCGACTTTAATATAAACTATTTAACCAATGACGTAAAAACTAAAAAGCTCACCGACTTTCTAAAGTGCTTTAAGTTATCACAGCTCGTTTAAGAACCAACTCACTTTACCGAAACTAGCGAGACTCTAATAGACTTAATTTGTACAAATCTTCATGCGAAGCGCACAAATGTCGAAGCTTATAGAGCCACAAACGGTCACAACATAGTAATTTCAAAGCTCCGTATTGAACGTGAGAAATGCCTACCAGTCACTTTAACTTATAGACCTATTAAATACATATGTTTGGAAAAAATTTCACGCGATTTATATAACGTTTCATGGGAGAACGTAATAAATCTTAGCAATATCGATGAGATGGGTCACACGTTTAATTCTCTTTTGCTTTCCCTGTTCGATCTTCATGCACCTATCAAAACCTGTACAATAAAGGAGCCGTCATATCCCTGGATAACGCCTATGATTCAATTTATGATGAAGCTTCGAGATAAAGCTTTAGCAGACTATTGTAAACATAGAACAGATTCAAAGAAAGATTACTATAAACAGTTAAAGATACTCGTAGAAAAAAGTCTTCACAACGAAAAAAAACATTCTTCACTCACCATATCAATAATAAATTGACAGAACCTAAATTATTATCGAAAAATCTTAAGAAATCAATTAATACGAAGCAAAATAATGAACTGCCTACCCACTTCACAGACCCGAATTTAATAAACAGTCATTTCCTAAATATTCCGATAAATACAATCACTAGCTTATCCCACTTAACTTATTTTGAATTTCACAAATTTGGCTCTGCCACTTTTAAACTCGAAACAGTACGCAACCATGATATAAGTCGTATAATTAACACTTTTAAATCTAATGCAGAAGGTCATGATGGTATAAGTTTAAGCATGTTAATGTTAACGCTCTCCAACTCCCTTGATGCTATTACAGCTATTGTAAACCAGCCTATTGTAACCTCCTCTTTTCGTGATTTGTGGAAAATCGCAAAAGTGCGCCCTTTACCAAAAAAGAAGGATGCACTAGATGTTAGCGATCTCAGACCGATAAGCATCTTACCGTGTCTCTCAAAAGTTTTAGAAAGGGTAGTACGTACGCAGCTCACACATTACCTAGAATCAAATAACATATTACCTCCCCTACAATCAGGTTTTAGGAAGCGGAGGAGCACCTCTATAGCTCTACTTGACGTTACCGATAACATCCTAGCCGCACAAGATAATGGAATGTGTACTTTGCTTATCCTATTAGATTTTTCGCGAGCTTTTGATTCAATCGATGTAAATCTACTCATATCTAAACTAAGCTATTACGGTTTTAGCGATTTAACTCGGCGGTGGTTCCACAGTTACCTCCAACTAATGTAAAACTAACAAAAAATAGAAGACAATTCGTTAAAATCCAGCACATTAATGGTGACTCTAGCTGCTCTACTTTAGAGCAAGTTGAGGCGGGAGTACCGCAAGGGTCGCTTTTGGGTCAGGATCTTTTTAGCATATATTGTGCGGATATAGTACATTGCATTAGCAAAAAAAATAATTTAATATTAAATCCTTCTAAAACGAAATACTTAGCAACGGGCAGCCAGCAACAATTAAAAAACTTACCAACTTCGCTAGGTATAACGGTTCTTGGGCAGCAAATCGATAGAGTACAGGAAGCCCGAAATCTAGGACTTCTCATGGACAGTCACCTTAGGTACGAAAAGCATATAGCCGAATCTGTCCAGAATTGCTTCTATCGTTTAAGAATTTTATATAAAATCAGGCCTTACATCTCAGAAGAATTACGAGAGAATTTGGTGGAATCTCTAGTTTTCTATAAACTAAACTACGCTGACGTGGTTTACGGCCCTCGACTCCTGGCTCGAACAGATAAATTAATTCAAAGAATTCAAAATGCCTGCGCCCGGTTTTGCTACACGATCCCAAGCAGAGAACATGTGACCCCATTTTTAAACACTCGCAATGCTTAAAATCAAGTCTAGGCGTAAATATCATTTAGCGTGTCTTATGTTTAGTATCATAAAATATGAAGAACCATCCTATTTATACGACAAGTTAAGCTGGCTCGACTCCCGTAGACATTGTTCGCAGAGACTGTCAACAAAGTCACATCGTACTGAGGCCATCCGCGGCAGCTCTATCAGTCTATGCAGCTGCAAAAATTTGGAACAACATCCCTCCCCCCATACGGACTCTCAAAACTCTAGGCACCTTCAAATGTCATCTTAAAGACTTCCTTATTAAGGAACAGCAAAAGTACAACAATATTGTTGGAAGGCCATATTTCATATGATCTTTTACATGTATAAGTGTTTTCCGTTTTTGACTCTTTCGTAAAACCTCTCTGCTTCTTCCATATTATTCTGAATAGTTTTATTTTATAGTTTCTTTATTTGTGTAATTGTTTATATCTATTTATCTCAAAATTGCCTGATTTCAATTTATTGTCTGTACTAATCATATTACATTGTCTTTTTTATATTTTTCAAAATAAGTTTGTGAACTAATACCGCCACACATTTAAGACACATAACCGCGTCTTGCCCAAGAGGGCCTCCCGACGACGCATGCCAGCTAGATATGCTGCGAGTGTGAGTGTGGTGCCAGTGTAATGCGCTGTAAACGCGGCACCTCCCCTTTTCGCCTCCCGCGCCCCTTTTTGAAAACGGACGGCACGCACCGCCCGCCATTTTGTTTTCAGTGGATTTCGAGCCGTGAGACTGCGCGTACGTACCTTTCAGTCTCCCGCGCAATACACACGACGCTCGCACCGCAAGCGACATCGTCTTTCCGTTTGTGTTAATCTTTATCGTAGTAACTAAGTATATACTGTAAAGTGTAAATACTGTAACAAACTGGACCACTGATCCACAACTTTGCTTCGTTAGTAAAGTCCTGAAACCACACCCTGAGTTCTCATTTTCTGCCTACCGGCAGTGGCGCATCCCTTTTGGTAGTTCCCAGTACTAAATCTGGCACCCACGCCTATAGACCTTAATATTAATAATAAAATCAATATATTTTCTATGTGTCGACACACAATATTTAATAAGTTAAGTACTTACTTAATTGCTTCGGTTAATTGCCAATCTACTACGACATTAATTATCTTCTTTTCCTCGATTATTATATGAATGAAAGAATGTTATGTTAATTTATCAACCCAAATCAACACTAACAGGCAACAGCGCTATTGAGATCCCTGCAGTATCAGAACTATAACATTATTATGTCTACCGCACTTTCTGCCGCCTCACCGCTCTTATCGGCTTAAAAAACATGTTTTCTTATAGAAAAGTATAAAACCAGATCAATCCGGTTGGACCAATAAAATCTAATCAAAACAATCTAATATAAAATGAATCTGATGTTTTGTGTTTATCACCAAAGAGTCGAGACTGATTTGTAACTGCCGAAGACTGTTGCATAAGATACATAAGTTATAGGTATATCGCATTACATTAGCTATTTGATAGGTAATACATATTAAGTAATATTATATGACAAATATGAAATATGAAATAACATGTATAGTAGTAATGTTACTTTACGTAAAAAGGGAGAAAGCTTTATTCCTTCTTTTCACAACATAGTACATACACACACAGAAGAAACAATCTACAACTTGCACCAGAAAAAGATATTTAAAAATATGAATATTTTTTCATTTGTGATGAACCACAACCTCCTCTTTTTTGGAAGTCGGATGAAAACGTCAATGTTCTTTTCCTTAAGATAAATATTTAAATACATGTTATTAACTTTATAGATAATATAACTGTTTGCCTGCGAATATTAAAAACTCATTGTTATTATTATGAAATGGTCAATGGAGATTAATTTCTTCTGAAAACATACGATAAGAACCGTAAAATCAAGTTCAATGCCAATTGCCAACTTTAACGGCATACAACTTTTCAATAACGCGATAATAAAGACCTGCATATTATTATGCAAAAAATTAATTGGCGGTATAACTGAGGAAGTTACAAAAAACCTTGAAAATAAGGGGTCCCAGAAGACACAGCTATTTTTATCTGATGACTCTCCTAAATTAATGGCATGACTCTTACTAAATGAAGCAAAACTCTATTTTTAAATAATGACTACTTAGACTTTGTTAAAATAATTATACCCTATCACCAATTCTATGCTTTAAGCTTTTACAAAAACGGCAAGTTGAAAAAACGAAATTCAAGTAAAAAAATATCATGACTCTATTAATATCTGACTTAGCACAGAATCTGAACTTCTATACTAAATGCGAAAGTATCTCTGTCTGTCTGTCTGTCTCGCTTTCACGCCAAAACTACTGAACCGATTGTAATGAAATTTTGTACACAGATAGTCTAAAGCCTGAGAAAGCACATAGGCTACTTTTTAACTGGAAAGGGGTTGTAAGGGGGTCAAATTAAGTTAGTTCCAAAAACTGGAACAGATGGCGCCAAGAGTCGCCTAGATCGCGCTATCGCTTGCTCATATGTATTTCTAATAAGAGGTGGTACCATATTGAGTTAATATTTCGATTCTTTCGATTGTTATACATGTGTTACGGTACATGGTATACAGACACGTGGTGCGCAAGTACATACTCGAACCTTCTAAAAAGGTCCAATGTTTGTTTACGTGTTTACCCTTTATTTGTTAGCGTGTTTGAATTTAGACCTTATGACTGAGTCCATAAGGTCTAAATTAAATTCAACTTACTGCACTTATCGCAAGGACGGCAGTTTTATTGTGGCACATGCCCGAGCCTCCTAGAAATTTCCCACGGTTGTTTACTTGTTTACGTGAATCGGGAAATTTCTGGAATTCGTCTCGCCATATAAAAAGAGCCGCAGGCAGGCCCGGAAAGTTAGTTCGATCTGAGCGATCTTCGGGGCGATTTCGGAGTGAACACAAGTGATCAATAGTGAGTGAACCAGTGAAACCTGCGACTTGGCTACGACCTAGGACAGTGATAGTGCTTAGTGATTGGACCTAGTGATTAGTGTTTGGACTTAGTGCTAAGTGTTGTGACCTAGTGTTTAGTGCAGTGTTAATAAAGTCTTCAAGAGAGTCACCAGGTCTTTCTCTCCAAATCCTCGAACCCTAGCACGTAACAACTGGTGTCAGAAGTGCGATTTGGAGATGCCATTGACTCCGAGAGAGGACTTCAAGGGGAGTGTCAGGACAAGGGCGCAGCGAGCTGCTGCCATTGACTCCGAGAGGGGAGTTGCGGAGGCTACACCCACTGGGAACCATGCTCCGCCCACTGAGGGACAGGTCCCACCCACTGGCCCCGCCCACCTGGCTCCGCCCACTGACCACATCCACCAGGCTCCGCCCACTTTGGGTGAAGCCACGCCCACTGGCTCCGCCCACCGGGACACGCCCACTGGCCACGCCCCTCAGGCTCCGCCCACTTTGTGCGTGGCCACGCCCACTGGCTCCGCCCACCAGGCCCCGCCCACTCAGGCCACGCCCACTGGCCCCGCCCACTGGGCCCTGCCTGCTCAGGCCCCGTCGACTAGCTCCATCTATCCTGCTACGCCCGTAGTTTCTACGCCCCCTCAAATGGCTCTTCAATTGGAAAGCATAATTGAGTTAATTCAGGCTTTGCAGGAGTCTCAAAAAGCTGAAAGTCAGGCGTTGAAAGATTCTCAAAGGGCAATGATGGAGGCACAAGAATGCAAGCTCGGCGCTTTGCAAGAATTTCAGAAGGCTGAAATCAGAGCGATTCGAGAATCACAAGAGCAGCAAAAAGCCCTCCAAGAAAAAGCACTTGGAGCTATAAAGGATGTTAGTGACACGGTGACTAAGCTTCGGAAAGATGTCGACACAATGGACGAACGCGTTACCGGGTTAGGAGTGGATGTGGAAAATGTAAAAACCGGCCTCACTGAACTTCAGAAGAAAGTAGTGCGCCTGGAAACCACAGGAGTCGCGGCGTCTAGTGGAGCTTCCGTAGTGGTACAAGGACCAAGAGTTAAAGTGCCACCATACGACGGTACTACTTCTTGGAACGCTTATCGTCAGCAATTCCAGACGGTTGCTTCTGCCAACGGATGGACTGACGAACAATGCCTGACCGCTCTCACTGTCGCGCTCAGAGGGCAAGCCTTGTCAGTCCTGGAAGCACATACAGGAAATGGGTTCAAAGACCTGATGGAGGCCCTTGAATCCAGATACGGGGAGCGACACCTGGAGCACGTGTTCCGTGCTCAACTTCGTGACAGAGTCCAACGCTCAGGAGAGGGACTACAACAATGGGCGTTGGAAATTGAAAAACTCGTCAAGAAGGCACACCCAGGAGCTGACGCCAAGATGGTCGACACGAATATTGTGCAAGCATTTGTCGACGGAATCAGGGACCTGGAGGTCAGAGCTGCAGTGAGGCTACATCACCACACCTCGCTTAAGGAAGCATTGGCGCATGCTTTAGAGGTCGAGGCTGTTCGGCGTGACATACGGCAGACATATAAGATCCGCGAGGTCTCTGAGGAAGTCAAGGAGGTTAAGGCTCCTACGAAGAGAAGTTCTGGAGCCATGTGCTACAAGTGCGGCGAGAGGGGCCATCTTCAGCTTAACTGCCCGCAGAAAGAGACCCAAATGGCAAGGATGAAAATGCTCGAGGAACGTCTGGAACAAATGGAGGAGCTGCAAAAGCAAGGGGCCTCGTTCCCTGCCCGGGATCAGGGAAACGAATAAAAGCCAGGACTAAGGGGCGAGTGCTGGCTGACACGGAGGAAGCCCCGATAACTGTTATCTCCCAAGCATGCAGCGGGAACAGTCTTGTGATTCAGGGGACTATTAACAGGACGGATTGCAAAATGACTCTAGATACAGGAGCCTCTAGAACGATAGTTAACCCAAATCTGGTAAAAGCCGCAAGAAGACACAAGAGGAGAATTAACTGTCGGCTCCTTACTGCCTCCGGTCAGCCAATACCCGTCCTGGGAGAAATGTCAGTTACGATTAATGTAGGGGGATCCTCATACCCTCATGACGTTATCGTGGCTGAGATTATGGATGATTGCATCTTGGGTTTGGATTTCATGAAGAATCACAACTGCAGAATTAATGTCGCCGACGGAGTGTTCAAGTGTGGCGAAGAAGAAATTTTCATCCTTGGAGGCGCTTGCGGGAAAGTTGAATGTGTAAAGAAAGTCATAATACCTGGACGAGCGGAAGCTAGAGTGCTGGTGAAACTACCGCCAGCTGGAAAGAAGAAGTTAAATAGATGTGTGTTGATCGAAGACACACCTACCAAGACATCAGCGCAAAAATTGATGACGGCAAGAACCCTTGTTAGTGGAAGCAGTTACGCTGTGGTCAGAGTTTTGAATCTTGGTGATCGCGAGATCTGCTTGAACAAAGGTGACGTCATTGGAAAGTGCGAGGAAGTTGTCTGGATGAGAAAGTGTAATTCGATCACAGGCTCAGACTCAGCAAACACCAGCAACTATGGAATAGTGACTGAGCTACTCGATGACTGCAAGAGTAATCTGACTTATTCGCAGAGCATGAAAGCTAAGAAGTTTTTACAACGCCACGCGAATATCTTCTCCAGTCAGGAAGACGACCTTGGAAGAACGTCGATGGTTCAGCACAGGATAGATACCGGAAGCGAGAACCCAATTCGTCAACGAGCAAGACGGATACCCATTGCAAAGGAAAAAGAAGTTGAAGGCCTTTTGGAGGACATGAGAAGGAATAAGATAATTGAACCGTCTGCAAGTCCGTGGTGCTCACCGGTTGTATTAGTGAAGAAGAAAGATGGCAGCAGAAGATTTTGTGTGGACTACAGACGTCTCAATGATGTCACTAAGAAGGACAGCTATCCATTACCTCGAATCGACGACACTCTGGATACCTTGAGTGGCATGAAATGGTTCTCGACCCTGGACCTGAAATCTGGATACTGGCAGGTGGAAATTCATCCAAAAGACAAGGAGAAGACAGCGTTCTCCACCGGTAAAGGTCTATGGCAGTTTAACGTCATGCCCTTTGGATTGTGCAACGCACCTGCCACATTTGAGCGACTTATGGAGTGTGTACTGGCAGGCTTAGTTGGAGAGGCTTGCTTAGTCTATTTGGACGACGTCATCATTGTTGGCCGCGACTTCGAGGACCATTTGCGAAACTTAGAACGAGTTTTCGCCAAAATAGAGGGGGCCAAGTTAAAGTTGAATCCGAAAAAATGTCGTTTATTCAGGAGTAAGGTGAACTATCTCGGCCATGTTATCTCCAGTGATGGAATTCAGACGGACCCAGAGAAACTAAAAGCAGTCCAAAATTGGCCAACCCCTAAGAACAAAACCGAAGTGCGGGCATTTCTCGGCCTATGCTCCTACTACAGGCGTTTTGTTAAGGGATTCTCAGAGATAGCCAAGCCATTACATCGGCTGACAGAAGATAAACGACAGTTTATTTGGGACGAGACTTCCGAAGATTCTTTTCAGAAACTAAAGAAACATCTGTGTAAAACACCAATCCTGGGATATCCACAACCTGAAGGTCAGTTTATAGTCGACACGGACGCAAGCAACACGGCCATTGGAGGGGTGTTATCTCAAAAACAGGGTGAAAGAGAAGTTGTAATTGCATATTTCAGCAAATCTTTATCTAAGCCAGAGAGAAACTACTGTGTGACAAGAAGAGAACTCTTGGCTGTCGTAAAGACGCTACAACATTTCAGCAAGTATCTCATCGGCAGACAGTTTCTACTGCGAACTGATCACGCAGCCTTGAAGTGGCTACTACAATTCAAGAACCCAGAAGGCCAAGTAGCTCGATGGATAGAACAACTCCAGGAGTATGACTTCAAGACGGAACACCGCAGCGGAAAGTCGCATGGGAATGCCGACGCACTCTCACGAAGGCCGTGTTCAGAAGACTGCAGACATTGTGTTAAGCAGGAATCTAATGAAGTAACATTAAAGCTAACGAAAACAAGTCCTTTGGGTCCATGGGAGAATGATGGTATGAGAGAGGCTCAAGAAAGAGATGACGACCTTCGACACATCATCACATGGAAGAAACGGGATGACGTAAAGCCAATCTGGAGTGAGGTTGCACCCACTGGCGCTGTCACTAAGGCGTACTGGGCGCAATGGGACAGTCTGATTCTTCAAAACGGAATACTTTACCGGAAATGGGAGAAGACCAACGGCAGAGAGTTCCATCTTCAGATAGTTGTCCCAAGAACGAGAGTACCGGATGTTCTCCGTGAAATGCATGATGGCGTATCAGGAGGTCATCTAGGAGTAAAGAGGACGTTAACGAAAGTGCGAGAACGATTCTACTGGTTGCATTGTCGAGACGATGTACAGGATTGGTGCCGCAAATGCACTACTTGCGCTGCAGTGAAGGGACCACAGACAAGGAGCCGTGGGAGCCTGCGCTTGTATAACGTTGGCGCACCGTGGGAACGAATAGCAGTTGACGTAGCTGGGCCATTTCCTGTAACGGAATCAGGAAACAAGTATTTCATGGTTGTCATGGATTACTTCACCAAATGGCCCGAAGTGTTCGCCATACCAAACCAGGAAGCTACAACAGTTGCTTCTAAGCTAGTCGAAGAAGTAATATCTCGCTTTGGTGTGCCTCTAGAAATCCATTCCGATCAGGGCAGGAATTTCGAATCGCAGGTCTTCCAGGAAGTGTGCAGAATTTTGGGAATGCATAAAACGAGGACCACCGCGTACCATCCACAGTCTGATGGAATGGTTGAGAGATTTAACCAAACCCTTGAGAGGCATTTGGCGAAATTGGTAGATGACAAACAAAAGGACTGGGACAAGTATATACCGCTCTTCCTTCTGTCGTACCGTACCGCCGAGCATGAGAGCATAAAAGCTACCCCGGCGTATGTCAATTACGGTAGAGAACTACGAGTACCAGTAGACCTTTTGACAGGAGGATCACCGGAAGAACCAAAGGCCGTACCAGATTATGTCTGCGATTTAAGGGAAAAGATGCGTTATATACACGCCATGGTTCGGGAAAATGGGTTACAGTCAAGTGAGAACATGAAGACCAGATACGATCGGAAATCGAATACAAGCGGCTTCGAAGAAGGGTCACTGGTGTGGCTGCATAACCCAACTCGCCGAAAAGGCAAATCTCCAAAGTTGCAGACCAAGTGGGACGGCCCATACAAAGTGGTTACCCGATTGAATGACGTGACTTACAGGATTCAAAAGCAACCAAGAGGGACATTCAAAGTGGTACACATAGACCGTCTGGCGCGTTACCATGGCAGTAACAATGATGCTCGGGACGAGCATCTCTAAGAGGGGAGTAGTGTTACGGTACATGGTATACGGACACGTGGTGCGCAAGTACATACTCGAACCTTCTAAAAAGGTCCAATGTTTGTTTACGTGTTTACCCTTTATTTGTTAGCGTGTTTGAATTTAGACCTTATGACTGAGTCCATAAGATCTAAATTAAATTCAACTTACTGCACTTATCGCAAGGACGGCAGTTTTATTGTGGCACATGCCCGAGCCTCCTAGAAATTTCCCACGGTTGTTTACTTGTTTACGTGAATCGGGAAATTTCTGGAATTCGTCTCGCCATATAAAAAGAGCCGCAGGCAGGCCCGGAAAGTTAGTTCGATCTGAGCGATCTTCGGGGCGATTTCGGAGTGAACACAAGTGATCAATAGTGAGTGAACCAGTGAAACCTGCGACTTGGCTACGACCTAGGACAGTGATAGTGCTTAGTGATTGGACCTAGTGATTAGTGTTTGGACTTAGTGCTAAGTGTTGTGACCTAGTGTTTAGTGCAGTGTTAATAAAGTCTTCAAGAGAGTCACCAGGTCTTTCTCTCCAAATCCTCGAACCCTAGCACGTAACACATGTTACTAAATAACTCACGTACCAACATAGAAATCAGAAACAACAGTCTACCAATAATAAATATTAAATAGTTTATGGGTATTGGGCAAAGCTAAAGTTGTGTGATGCATTATGCAGCTAAGTTGTGTAACGCTAAATAAGCTTCAAAAGGTATAAAAATTAAAAAAGTTTAATAAAAAAAAATCATATTATGTGCACACTACACGGCTGTCTTGGGTATTTTGATTTAAGGGGTACCAGGGTTTTAAAATGCTTTTGACACCAATTTTATTGACACCGCGCGCTATAAACTGAAGTCCACGCGGACGAATTTCGGTAGAGTCAGTATAAGAGTCTAAGGGTTAATTCAGACCGCAACGCGTCGCGTAGAGTTCGACAAGGCTGTTTATGAACGTGGCGAGAAAAGGAACTAACGCTTCTATCATACAAAAACGTCATTTTTGACAGTTCTCCTTTACCAGCAGCGCACATTGACTGAAATCTGTCAAATCCATATTTTAGGAATTACGCATCTACGCGTCGCGTTGCGGTCTGATTTAACCCTTAGACTCTTATACTGACTCTACCGAAATTACCATTTTTACATAGAATAGAATAGAAAATACTTTATTTGTACAACTTAAAACTAAATTTAAACTTAAAAAACACAATAAAGGAAAAATATGTACAAATAGGCGGTCTTACTGCTAGCAGCAGTTTCTGCCAGACAACCTTTAGTTATACATATAACATACTCGTCTCGTGAAGGGATTGCAACCTGCTTTTGCGACGTAGGCTCTAAGGTTGGGTTGCACCAGAGGCGTGGTTAAAGTTAAAGTTGTGGTCAAAGTTATGGTTATCGTTAAGGTTAATTTAACTTTAACCTTAACTTTGACCACAGAATTTGACAGAAGACGTTGCTGGTCCGACAAGGCCTTATAAGAACGTGGGCGGGGGCGCTGCTGGTAAAGGGAAACTGTCAGAAATGGCGTTTTTGTATGATGACAGCGTTAGTTCCTTTTTTTTGCCACGTGCATTTAAAACCTTGTCGAGCTCTATGGTTATGGTTAAATATGGCGTCTTGATGGCGTCCATTTCTAACGTTAACCAAAGATTTAACATTTTGCATTGTAGTTAAAGTTATAGTTAAAGTTACAGTTATAGTTAAGGTAAGTTGGTGCAACCCACCCTAAGTACTCATGAGTACTTAGAGCCTACGTCGCAAAAGCAGGTCAAAGTTCACAATGAGTAAGAGACGGGCATCTGACGAAACCCTGACCTGTTTTTGACGAAATTATCGATAAATATTTTCGACGACACTATGACGAGCGTCCAACTCTTAACGTCACTAGTTCGGACCAGTTTATCGAGTAACAAACAATATCGCGCCAGGTCAAATGTCACCCTATTAAGATATCGCAGGCCTACTCTCGCTGTAACGAATGTTATCAAACAAAATATTGATTTCTTTTTACCGTTTATTATACTTTCCTATTCACTTGACTCTACTATAAGCCATCCAACTTGAGTTTTTAAAGTAACCCCCGAAACAGTAAAAAATGGAAAGGGCGTAAGCGACAAAATGGTTTTTGTCGCGTAATTTAAAAACCATAAATACATTTAATATATAAGCTACATATTATGGGCAAATTAAAGTGTATGCTTGAACCAATTTATGTATAAATTTTGGAAGCTTAAAACACTTTCCTCTGTTGGCAAAACAGGAATCCCTTTTTTTACAGAGGTTTTTTTTTATGAAATAAGGGGCAAACGAGCAAACGGGTCACCTGATGGTAAGCAACTTTTGTCGCCCATGGCCACTCGCAGCATCAGAAGAGCTGCAGGTGCGTTGCCGGCCTTTTAAGAGGGAATAGGGTAATAGGGTAGGGTAGGGATGGGAAGGAATTAGGGGAGGGTAGGGAAGGGAATAAAGTAGGGGATTGGGCCTCCGGTAAACTCACTCACTCGGCGAAACACAGCGCTAGCGCTGTTTCACGCCGGTTTCTGTGAGAACGTGGTATTTCTCCGGTCGAGCCGGCCCATTCGTGCCGAAGCATGGCTCTCCCACGTATAAGGTCCCACGTAAGAGGTCTTTTTGATTGATTATTCTGTGTTATAAAAGTTGACCAATTTTATTATCAATATGCTATGGGTAATTCAAAGACAAAGACATGATGAATACTGACAATGAACTTTAATTTCTTAGCTTTAGTTATTGCTGAGAAAAATCGATATCGCTACAGCCAAATTATCAAGGCGTCGCCTTAAGGCGCTCCCCCTACGGAGATGCCATAATTTACCCTTTTTAGAGCCTTATTAACTCATAATTTGAAAGCTACAAAATTTAAATAATAAACATACAGCAATTATAATCTTCAGTACCTACGAGTATATAACGTTCCTTTCATAGTTATTAATTTCCTATTTTTGTTTTTTATACTCATGATATCAGCCAAAGTACGACCAAGTTATTTAAATTCAAGCATACATTCAGTATCTTCATAGTATTTACAAATTATGGTTATTTGAAACACACGCCAATAGATCAACAATTTCATAAACTACATACTGGACGTTTTTAGGTCAATTTTAAACTAAGATAAGTAAAAAAATAGGATTTCTATATAGTTATATCGGCAACGCGGCAAATGTATGGTCAAGGTCGTTTGCTCAGGGGATGGCCTTAATGATGGTGACTACAGACCAGTGCCGAATTCATATTTTGAAGTAAAACTTTACTGCACGCTTTGGTTTAACTTCTGTTGTGTGGTCCCTTAAGCTTACTCGTTTTTTTTATGAGTGTAGGCTACGAATAATAAACAGATTTTTTCTATTCGTTATAGAGTGTAGGCCACTTTGTTTTCGCCGCCCATGTACGTAGTCTGCACGGCCTCTATGTCTATGGACGCTGCCGCCCCTAGAAGCCTAGGGGCGGCAGCGTCCATAGACATAGAGGCCGTGCAGACTACGTACATGGGCGGCTAAAATAAAGTGGCCTATAACGATTAACGACCTATTTATAAATAGCGGGGCTGATGATGACTGATGAGTGAAGATACGTCTAAGAGGATCTCGTCTATATATTATACAGGGTGTAACAAAAATAAGTGATAATACTTTAGGGTGTGTACTTGTTCCTTGTAGAGAGTTCACTGTAAAAGTAGCAGCGCTGAAAGACCAATTTTTTTTTCACTTTTGTATGAGGAAACTCGTGACACTCGGGCCCTTGCCCATACAAAAGTGAAAATTTTTTTTCGTCTTTCAGTGTTGCTACTTTCACAGTAAACTCTCTACAAGGAACACGTACACACCCTAAAATATTATCACTTATTTTTGTTACACACTGTAAGTATATAACAATACCAATACTTGGCAGTAATTAGAATCTCTACAAAATATGATAATGAAATGAAATTTGGCCTGCAATGAATCTACTTCTATATACTATTTTATTCTCAACAAACTGCCGTTTTCTTCCAGCTGCTAGTGGACCAGGTGATGATCCTGGAGACGATGACGCCGCTGGACTTCATGGACTTCCGCCACTACCTGCGGCCCGCTTCCGGCTTCCAGAGCCTGCAGTTCCGACTGCTGGAGAATAAGGTAACATAGCTAAGCTGATTAATGTCAAGATATTTGATCATCTTTTGAGTAAAATACGGCCCCGAGCGAGTTTATTACGCCAGTTCTTCGAGCCGAAGGTAGTCATTATTGTTAACTCGTGACTCGTGACTCGTGGACGATCAAATAAAGTAGGTATCTAATTTCAAACAAAAATGTTTGATGCTTTTGTTTCCGAAGTAACTTAATATGGATAATTAGCATTTTATTGTTATAATTACACTCAGAATTACAATATAATTAATATGATTTATTACGTTATGTGGTTATAACTTACATACCTACTGTTATCACGTTATTCAAATGAAAACAAATGGTGACAAACCGCACGGTTTTTACATCATAATTTGTAAATTGAGTTGATATCTCTACATACCATAAAATAATTATTGATTACCATTTAAGTCATTAATTTGCTGTCATGACTAGTATGACTAAAATTGATTATACTATCTTGTGTCACGAGTTTCTTGTGAGATCACGGGATGCCAGCGTGATCGATTTGAGAGGCCAATATAGAGCAATGACATCTTATTATTTGAGCTATGACTTGTAGTTTACAGTTAGAACTTAGAATTATTGTTTGCATGAAAAGAAGTCATAAAGGTATATAAGCAACTTGAGGCAACAAAAGCGGGTAGAGTTAGTTACTCTACCTGCTGCAGGTAATAAAGGTGTTGGGCAATAAATAAAACCAAATATTTTAACGATGTTGTACAATCAATTTTAAGTCTTGTGTCAATAATCACTAAAACGCAGTGCGACCCTAGAATGAAACTTCCTGAGAGTGATTCAAATTTGAACTTTATTTACTAGGCAATAAAATTAGCATAAGGCCAGGCGTGCCGCAAAAGTTAGATTTTCAAGCTACGCAGCGCGACGTCGTTTTAGAATAAGTTAGCATGACAATATTATAATTTTACATTGCAGCTGGGCCTCAAACAACAATTAAGGGTGAAATACAACCAAAGCTACCAGACAGTTTTCGGAGATGATCCAGAGGCTATGGATGCCTTAAGCAAGTAAGTTCTTATTAATAATTTAGCAATGTCAATACATATTATTTAATGTTATTGAAGATTTAGTTATTGAAGACTAGTTATTTAAACTAAAATGGTTACCAATCCGCCTTCGACGCAATGCCCATGCACTTTCCTTCCTCTACACCATCCTATTTGATCCTCACAGTCCAAAATACCTGAAGGACACCTTTAACTTCCACCTCCCCGACAGACAGGAGCTACGTTCATCTAAAAATCTCCTTCTTGATATCCCGATCCACCACACAAAATATTTCCATTGCTCTTACTCCGTACAGTCCGTTCTACTCTGGAACTCCCTCCCTACCAGGGTGAGACTCTCTAAAACTTTAAATACATTTAAGTCCTCCCTTAAGGAGTACTACCTCAATATGTGCTCATAGCATGGCATGACATTATATTATTATGTATATATTTTATGTACGTGTATATATTAAATATGTAGTATTTATTTATGTATAATATGTATTATATTATAATATAAAATGGGAGGTATCCTACATCAAGTGTATATAAAGATTCAGATGTACTCACAGTTCGCGCCATTTTTATACTTCAGGCTTGTGTTAAGGAGCATCATGCTTTTCTTAAATCCCCAAATTATGATGTACTACGTAAAAAAAGAACTTGAAAGCTGCCTCTACCACAAACTAACTCTAGTTTTTCAAGACGACATAGTCCATATTTACACCCATTTATATACAATAATGTAAAACGAAAATGCGTCCTAGAAGATAGTTCATTAATAGAAGTAAAGAGAAAAGTTAAAAACTGGCTCAAAACTCTAGATTATCAAGAAAAAGAACAATTGCTACGAGAGATATATAGATAGACAACACACACACACACACACACACACACACACACACACACAGCGCGCACTTAAAATTTAAAATCAATTTAATTTTAATGAGTAGCCAGAGGCTCTTTTA